>NC_082687.1:114557837-115996522 GCF_949987515.2 Delphinus delphis | reverse complement strand
CATACAGATGGCCAAGAAGCACATGAAAAGCTGCTCAACATCACTAATTATTAGAGAAATGCAAATCAAAACCACAATGAGGTATCACCTCACACCAGTTAGAATGGACATCATCAGAAAATCTACAAACAACAAATGCTGGAGAGGGTGTGGAGAAAAGGGAACCCTTTTGCACTGTTGGTGGGAATGTAAATTGATACAGTCACTATGGAGAACAGTATGCAGGTTCCTTAAAAAACTAAAAATAGAATTACCATATGACCCAGCAATCCCACTACTGGGCATATACCCAGAGAAAAACATAATTCAAAAAGACACATGCACCCCAATGTTCATTGCAGCACTATTTACAATAGCCAGGTCATGGAAACAACCTAAATGCCCATTGACAGACGATTGGATAAAGAAGATGTGGTACATATATACAATTGAATACTACTCAGCCATAAAAAGGAATGAAATTGAGTCGTGCATTGACCTAGAGACTGTCATACAGAGTGAAGTAAGTCAGTAAGAAAAAAACCAATATATTAATGCATGTATGTGGAACCTAGAAAAATGGTACACATGAACTGGTTTGCAGGTCAGAAGTTGAGACACAGATATAGAGAACAAATGTATGGACACCAAGGGGGGAAAGCCACAGGGGGTGGGGATGGTGTTGTGATGAACTGGGCCACTGGGATTGACATGTATACACTGATGTGTATAAAATTGATGACTAATAAGAACCTGCTGCATAAAACAATATATATAATAAAATTCAAAAAAAAAGAATAAATGAATTGTGTAAAGTCACAGATATCAAAATTAATAAACAGAAATCTGTTGCATTTCTATACACTAATAATAATCTATCATAAAGAGAAATTAATAAAACAATTCCATTTACAATTGCTTCAAAAAGAATAGAATGCCTAGTAATAAATTTGACCAGGGATGTGAAAGATCTATACTCCGAAAACTGTAAGACACTGATGCTAGGATGTAAACTCAACATAAATAAATGGAAAGGTAACATGCTCATTAATTTGAGGAATTAATATTTTTAAAATATCCATACTACTCAAGTCAATCTACAGATTCAATGCAATCCCTATGAGAATATCTATGGTATTTTTTGCAGAACTAGAACAAATAATTCTAAATTTGTATAGAACTAAGAAAGAACACAAACAGCAAAAGTAGTCTTGAGAAAGAAGAACAAAGCTAGAAATACCATGCTCCCTGATTTCAAACTATACTACAAAGCAATACTAATCAAGACTGTATGGTACTGACACAAAAACAGACACATAGATCAATGGAACAGAAGAGAGAGTTCATAAATAAACCCATGGATATGGCCAATTAAACTGCACCATAGGGGACAAGAGTCTACAATGGGGAAAAGAGTTTCTTCAACAGATGGTTTGGGGAAAACTGGAGAACTACATTGAAAAGAATGAAATTAGGCCTTTTTCTTACACTATATATAAAAATAAACTCAAATGGATTAAGATTTAAACGTAAGACCTGAAACCATAAAATGTCCAGAAGAAAACTTAAGCAGTAAGCTCTTTGACATTGGTCTTAGCAACATATTTTTGGATCTGTTTTCTCAGGCAAGAAAAGCAAAAGCAAAAATTAAAAAAGGGGACTACACCAAAATAAAAAGCTTTTGCACAGCAGCAAAGTAAACCATTAATAGAACAAAAAGCCACTTACTGAATGGGAGAAAATACATGCAAATAATACATGCAATAAAAGGTTAATATCCAAAATATATAAAGAGCTCATACAACTCAACATAAGAAAAAAGGACAGGGACTTCCCTGGTGGTGCAGTGGTTAAGAATCCGCCTTCTAATGCAGGGGATATGGGTTTGAGCCCTGGTCCGGGAAGATCGCACATGCTGTGGATTAATTAAGCCCATGCATCACAACTACTGAACCTGCACTCTAGAGCCCTCAAGCTACAACTACTGAAGTCCAGGCACCTAGAGTCCATGCTCAGCAACAAGAGAAGCCGTCATAATGAGAAACCTGTGCACTGCAATGAAGAGCAACCCCTGCTAACCTAAACTAGGGAAAGCTCGTGCACAGCAACAAACACACAACACAGACAAAAATTTAAAAAATAAAAAAATGAATTTATTAAAAAACACACAAACAATCCAATTTAAAAATGGACAGAGGCTCTGAATAGACTTTTTTCCAAAGAAGACATCCAGATGGCCAACAGGCACGTGAAAAGATGTTCAACATCACTAATCATCAGGGAAATGCAAATCAAAACCTCAGTGATGGGCTTCCCTGGTGGCGCAGTGGTTGTGAGTCCGCCTGCCGATGCAGGGGACATGGGTTCGTGCCCCGGTCTGGGAGGATCCCATGTGCCGCGGAACGGCTGGGCCCGTGAGCCATGGCCGCTGAGTCTGCACGTCCGGAACCTGTGCTCCGCAATGGGAGAGGCCACAACAGTGAGAGGCCCGCATACCACAAAACAAACAAACAAACAAACAAAAACCTCAGTGAGATATCATCTCACACCTTGCAGATTTGCTACTATCAAAAAGATAAGAAATGGGGAGACCTTCAAGATGGCGGAGGAGTGAGATGTGGAGATTGCTTTCCTCCCTACAAATACATGAGAAATACATCTACTTGTAGAACAACTCCTACAGGACACATACTGAACACTGGCAGAAGATCTCAGACTTCCCCAAAGGCAAGAAACTCCCCATGTACGTGGGTAGGACAAAAGAAAAAACAGAGACAAAAGAATAAGAATGGGACCTGCACCACTGGGAGGGAGCTATGAAGGAGGAAAAGTTTCCACACACTAGGAAGCCCCTTCACTGGCGGAGACAAGGTTGGCGGGAGGGAAGCTTCAGAGTCATGGAGGAGAGTGCAGCAACAGGGGTGCTGAGGGCAAAGTGGAGAGATTCCCGCAGAGAGGATTGGTGCCAACCAGCTCTCACCAGCCCAAGAGGCTTGTCTGGTCACGCGCCTGGGCGGGTGGGGGCTGGGAGCTAAGGTACCGGCTTTGGAGGTTGGGTTCCAGGTAGAGGACTGGGGTTGGCTGTGTGAACACAGCCTGAAGGAGGCTAGTGCACCACAGCTAGCTGGGAGGGAGTCCAGGAAAATGTCTGGACCTGCCTAAAAGGCAAGAGACCATTGTTTCGGGGTGCACCTTTACAGAGAAGCAAAAGCTAAGAGAATTCAGCACCACCAAACCAGCATCACAACAAATGCACAAGGAGAGGGGATTCAGAGCACCGCCTAAAGGAGCTCAAGCCGCGGCTATCAGCGCAGGCCCCACAGACGAGCATGAAACGCTAAGGCTGCTACTGCAGCCACCAAGAAGCCTGTGTGCAAGCACAGGTCACTTATCCACACCTCCACTCCTGGGAGCCTGAGTAGCCTGCCACTGCCAGAGTCCTGAGATCCAGGTACAACTTGCCCTGGGAGAACACATGGCGCGGCTCAGGCTGGTGCAACATCATGTTGGCCTCTGCCACCACAGACTCGCCCCACATTCCATACCCCTTCCTCCTTCCAACCTGACTGAGCCAGAGCCACCTAATGAGTTGTTACTTTAACCCCATCCTGTCTGAGCGAAGAACAGACACCCTCAGGCGACCTACAGGCAGAGGCGGACAAATTCCAAAGCTGAACCCCAGGAGCTGGGCGAACAAAGAAGAGAGGTCAGAGAAAATATTTGAATAGATTATAGTTGAAAACTTCCCTAATATGGGAAAGGAAATAGTTGATCAACTCCAGGAAGCACAGAGAGTCCCACACAGAATAAATCCAAGGAGAAACATGCCAAGACACATATTAATCAAACAATCAAAAATTAAATACAAAGAAAAATATTAAAAGCAGCAAGGGAAAAACAACAAATAACATACAAGGGAATCCCCATAAGGTTAACAGCTGGTCTTTCAGCAGAAACTCTGCAGGCCAGAAGGGAGTGGCAAGACATATTTAAAGTGATGAAAGGGAAAAACCTACAACTAAGATTACTCTACCCAGCAAGGAACTCATTCAGATTGGACAGAGAAATTGAAACCTTTACAGACAAGCAAAATCTAAGAGAATTCAGCACCACCAAACCAGCTTTACAACAAATGCTAAACTTCTCTAGGCAGGAAGCACAAGAGAAGGAAATGACCTACAATAACAAACCCAAAACAATTAAGAAAATGGTAATAGGAACATACATATCGATAATTACCTAAAATGTAAATTGATTAAAATCTCTAACCGAAAGACATAGACTGGCTGAATGGATACCAAACAGGACACATATATCTGCTGTCTACAAGAAACCCACTTCAGACCTAGGGACACATACAGACTGAAAGTGAGGGGATGGAAAAAGATACTCCATGCAAATAGAAATCAAAAGAAAGCTGGAGTAGCCATACTCATATCAGATAAAATACACTTTAAAATAAAGAATGTTACAAGAGACAAGGAAGGACACTGCCTAATGATCAAGGGATCAATCCAAGAAGAAGATATAACAGTTGTAATATTTATGCACCCAACATAGGAGCACCTTAATACATAAGGCAAATGCTAACAGCCGTAAGAGGAGAAATCGACAGGAACACGATGATAGTAGGGGACTCTAACACCCCACATTCACCAATGAACAGGTAATCCAAAATGAAAATAAATAAGGAAACACAAGCTTTAAATGATGCATTAAGCAAGATGGACTTAATTGATATTTATAGGACATTCCATCCCAAAACAACAGAATACATTTTCTTCTCAAGTGCTCATGGAACATTCTCTAGGATAGATCATATCCTGGGTCACAAATCAAGCCCTGGTAAATTTAACAAAATTGAAATCATATCAAGTATCTTTTCCTACCACAATGCTATGAGACCAGATATCAATTACAGGAAAAAAATCTGTAAAAAATACAAATACATGGAGGCAAAACAATACACTAATTAATAACCAAGAGATCACTGAAGAAATCAAAGAGGAAATCACAAAATACCTAGAAAAAGTTACAATGAAAACATGATGACCCAAAACCTATGGGATGCAGCAAAAGCAGTTCTAAGAGAGAAATTTATACCAATACAATCCTACCTCAAGAAACATCTCAAATAAACATCCTAACTTACACTTAAAGAAATTAGAAAAAGAAGAACAAATAACCCCAAAGTTAGAAGAAGGAAAGAAATCATAAAGATCAGATCAGAAATATATGAAAAAGAAATGAAGGAAACAATAGCAAAGATCAATAAAACTAAAAGCTGGTTCTTTGAGAAGATAAACAAAATTGACAAAGCATTAGCCAGACTCATCAAGAAAAAAAGGAAGAAGACTCAAATCAATAGAACTAGAAATGAAAAAGGAGAAGTAACACCTGACACTGCAGAAATACAAAGGATCATGAGAGATTACTACAAGCAACTATATGCCAATAAACTGAACAACCTGAAAGGAAATGACAAATTCTTAGAAAAGCACAACCTTCTGAGACACTGAGCCAGGAAGAAAGAGAAAATATAAACAGACCAATTAGAAGCACTGAAATTGAAACTGTCATTAAAAATTTTCCAACAAACAAAAGCCCAGGACCAGATGGCTTCACAGGCGAATTTTATCAAACATTTAGAGAAGAGTTAACACCTATCCTTCTCAAACTCTTCCAAAATATAGCAGAGGGAGGAACACTCCCAAACTCATTCTATGAGGCCACCATCACCCTGATACCAAAACCAGACAAAGATGTCACAAAGAAAGAAAACTACAGGCCAATATCACTGATGAACATAGAAGCAAAAATCCCCAACAAAATACTAGCAAACAGAATCCAATAGCACATTAAAAGGATCATATGCCATGATCAAGTGGGTTTTATCCCAGGAATGCAAGGATTCTTCAATATATGTAAATCAATCAATGTGATACACCACATTAACAACTTGAAGGATAAAAATCATATGATAATCTCAATAGATGCAGAAAAAGCTTTCACCAAAATTGAACACCATTTATGATAAAAACCCTTCAGAAAGTAGGCATAGCAGGAACTTACCTCAACATAATAAAGGCCATTATGACAAACCCACAGCCAACATTGTTCTCAGCAGTGAAAAACTGAAAGCATTTCCACTAAGATCAGGAACAAGACAAGTTTTCCCACTCTCACTACTATTATTCAACAAAGTTTTGGAAGTTGTAGCCACAGCAATCAGAGAAGAAAAAGAAATAAATCCAAATTGGAAAAGAAGAAGTAAACTGTCACCCTTTGCAGATGACATGATACTATACATAGAGAATCCTAAAGATTCTACCAGAAAACTACTGGAGCTAATCAATGAATTTGGTAAAGTAGCAGGATACAAAGTTAATGCATAGAAATCTCTTGAATTCCTATACACTAATGATGAAAAATCTAAAAGAGAAATTAAGGAAACACTCCCATTTACCTTTGCAACAAAAAGAATAAAATACTGAGGAGCAAACCTACCTAAGGACACAAAAGACCTAGATGCAGAAAACTATAAGACACTGATGAAAGAAATTAAAGATGATACAAACAGATGGAGAGATATACCATGTTCTTGGATTGGAAGAATCAACATTGTGAAAATGACTCTACTACCCAAAGCAATCTACAGATTCAATGCAATTCTCATTAAACTACCAATGCGATTTTTCACAGGAATAGAACAAAAAATTTCACAGTTTGTATGGAAACACAAAAGACCCTGGATAGCCAAAGCAATCTTGACAAAGAAAAACGGAGCTGGAGGAATCAGGCTCCCTGACTTCAGCCTATACTACAAAGCTATAGTAATCAAGTCAGTATGGTACTAGCACAGAAACAGAAATATAGATCAATGGAAAAGGATAGAAAGCCCAGAGGTAAACCCATGCACAAAAACAGAAAGATAGATCAATGGAACAAGATAGAAAGCCCAGAGATAAACCCATACACATATGGTCACCTTATTTTTGATAAAGGAGGCAAGAATATATAATGGAGAAAATACAGTCACTTCAGTAAGTGATGCTGGGAAAACTGGACAGCTACATGTAAATGAATGAAATTAGAACACTCCCTAACACCATACACAAAAATAAACTCAAAATGGATTAAAGACCTAAATGTAAGGCCAGACACTATAAAACTCTTAGAGGAAAACATAGGCAGAACACTCTATGACATAAATCACAGCAAGATCCTTTTTGACCCACCTGCTGGAGAAATGGAAATAAAACCAAAAATAAACAAATGGGACCTAATGAAACTTAAAAGCTTTTGCACAGCAAAGGAAACCATAAACAAGATGAAAGACACCCCTCAGAATGGGAGAAAATATTTTCAAATGAAGCAACTGACAAAGGATTAATCTCAAAATTTACAAGCAGCTCATGCAGCTCAATATCAAAAGAACAAACGACCCAGTCCTAAAATGGGCAGAAGACCTAAATAGACATCTCCCCAAAGAAGATATACAGATAACCAAGAAACGTGAAAGGATGCTCAACATTACTAATAATTAGAGAAATGCAAATCAAAACTACAATGAGGTATCACCCCACACCAGTCAGAACGGTCATCATCAAAAAATCTATAAACAATAAATGCTGGAGAGGGTGTGGAGGAAAGGGAACCCTCTTGCACTGTTGGTGGGAATGTAAATTGATACAGCCACTATGGAGTACAGGATGGAGGTTCCTTAAGAAACTAAAAATAGAACTACCATAGGATACAGCAATCCCACTACTGGGCATATACCCTGAGAAAACCATAATTCAAAATGAGTCATGTATCACAAGGTTCATTGCAGCTGTATTCACAGTAGCCACGACATGGAAGCAGCCGAAATGTCCGGCTGCTTCAACAGATGAATGGATAAAGAAGATGTGGCACATATATACAAGGGAATATTACTCAGCCATAAAAAGAAACGAAATTGAGTTATTTGTAGTGATGTGGATGGACCTAGAGACTGTCATACTGTGTGAAATAATTCAGAAAGAGAAAAATAAATACCACATGCTAAAACATAACTATGGAATAAAAAAAAAAGTGGTTATGAAGAACTTAGGTGCAGGACAGGAATAAAGACGCAGATGCAGGGAATGGACTTGAGGACATGGGGAGGGGGAAGGGTAAGCTGGGACAAAGTGAGAGAGTGGCATGGACAGATATACACAACCAAATGTAAAATAGCTAGCTAGTGGGAAGCAGCCACATAGCACAGGGAGATTAGGTTCGTGCTTTGTGACCACCTAGAGAGGTAGGATAGGGAGGGTGAGAGGGAGACACAAGAGGGAGTAGATATGGTTATATATGTATATGTATAGCTTTTTTACTTTGTTATAAAGCAGAAACTAACATACCATTTTAAAGCAATTATACCTCAATAAAGATGTTTTTAAAAAAAAGAGCCATTTATACAGTAAAAAAGACAAAAAAAGATAAGAAATAACAGGTGTTGGCAAGGATGTGGAGAAAAGGGACCTCTCAGGCACCATTGGTGGGAATGTAAATTGGTACAGGCACTATGGAAAACAGTATGGAAATTCCACAAAAAATTAAAACTACCATACAATCCAGCAATTCCACTTTTGGATATTTATGTGAAGAAAACGAAAACACTAAGTCAAAAAGATATATGCATTCCAATATTCCTTGCAGTATTATTTACAATAGCTAAGATACCGAAGCAACCAAAGTGTCTGCTGATAAACGAATGGATAAAAATAATGTGATACACACGCATGTGTGTACACACACACAATGGAATATTAGTCATAAAAAGTAATGAAATCTTGCTATTTGTGTCAAGACTGCTGGACCTAGAGCATATTATGCTAAGTAAAAGAAGTCAGACAGCAAGAGACAAGTACCTTATGATTTCATTTATATGTAGAATCTAAGGAACAAATGAACAGACACCAAAACAGAATCAGACTCATAGACACAAACTGGTGGTTGAGAGGGTAGGGTGTGTGGGGATGAATGAAATAGGTGAAGAGGATTAAGAGGTACAAATTACCAGTTATGAAATAAAGAAGTCACTGGGATGTAAAGCAATGATGCAGAGAATATAGTTAATAATACTGTAATAACTTTGTATGGTGATAAATGTTAAGTAGACTTATCATGGTAATCAATTTGCAGTTTATATAAATGTGAAATCATTTTGAAATGTGTACAACTAAAACTAGTAATTTAACTATACTTCAATAAAGAAACAGCAAAGCACACTCCTTAATTAGGCATTATTATGTATCATTAAAATAAAAACATCTATAAATATTTCAAAATTATACTTATTATAGAAAATAGTATAAGTATGTATTTTATATACATAGTGCCAACTCACACAGTTCAGCCATTATTCACAAAATACGGATTGAAAGTCAACAATTTATTTCCATATTTAATGGGCTATTAGAGGTTGTGCAATTAGTAGAAGCCATGTGTTAAGTAAGTGTGGTCTGTTCTATTATAAAAAATACTTTTTCCTAAGCATTCTCCTACTCTCATATATTTCTGCTTACATTGTTTTTGCCAAAATTGGGCCACTTGCTATCTTTATAAGCAAGAAAAGATGGGGAGATAAGTATATTTAATTAGGTACATTTATAAGTTTTTTTGAAGGAAAATGGTTATCAAATAAGTAACTATTCATGCACTTTGAGAAGATTATAAATGCCAGATTGCTGAGTAAAGAGAAAAGCTGTAAACAAGACAAAGGTGAATCAACAAAGTTAATTAGTGATTTCAGAAGTAGCAATGGCAAAAAAAAGGGATACCGCATGCCTTGTTTTATTGGGCTTTGCAGATATTTTGCGTTGCAGATATTGTGTTTTTTAAAAATTGAAGATTTGTGGCAGCCCTGCATCAAGCAGTTTTATCAGCTCTATTTGTCCAACAGCATGTGTTAACTGTGTGTGTCTGTGCACAGTTTGGTAGTTCTTGCAATATTTCAAACATTTTTTATTATTATATTTGTTATGGTGATCTGTAATCAGTGATCTTTGATGTTACTATTATAATTGTTTTGGGGCACCACAAACTGCACCCATATAAAATGGCAGACTTAATAAATGTTGTGTGTTCTGACTGTTCCACTGATTAGAGTATAGTTGATTTACAATGTTATGTTAGTTTCAGGTGTACAGCAAAGTGAATCAGTTATACATATACATATATCCACTCTTTTTTAGATTTTTCTCCCATATAGGCCACTACAGAGTATTGAGTAGAGTTTCTTGTGCTATACAATAGGTTCTTATTAGTTATCAACTTTATATATAGCGGTGTGTATATGTTGATCTCAATCTCCCAATTTATCCCTCTCCCTTTCCCCCTCAGGCCTCCCTATTCTCTGAGACACAACAGTATTGAAATTAGGCCAATTAATAACCCTACAATGGCCTCTAAGTGTTTAAGTGAAAGGAAGAGTCATTCATCTCTCACTTTAAATGAAAATCTAGAAATGATTAAGATTAATGGGGAAGGCATGGTAAAATACAAGACAGGCTGAGAGCTGGGCCTTTTGCACCAAAAAGTTAGCCACATGAATGCAACAAAAAATTATTGAAGGAAATTAAAAGAGCTACTCCAGTGAACACACAAATAATAAGAAAGCAAAGGAGCCTATTGCTGATATGGAGAAAGTTTCAGCAGTCTGGATAGAAGATCAAACCAGCCATGACATAAATTTAAGTCAAAGCCTAATCCAAAGCAAAGATCTACCTCTCTTCAATTTATAAAGGCTGAGAGAGGTAAGGAAGCTGCAGAAGAGAAGTTTGAAGGTAGCAGAAATGGGTTCATGAGGTTTAAGGAAAGAAGCCGCCTCCATAACATAAAGGTGCAAAGTGAAGTGGCAAGTGCTGATGTAGAAGCTACAGTAAGTTATCCAGAATATCTAGTTAAGATAATTAATGAAAGCAGCTACACTAAACAGCAGATTTTCAATGTAGACTAAACCGTCTTTTATTGGAAGAAGATGCCATCTAGGACTTTTAAAGCAAGAGAGGAGGAGTCAATGCCTGGCTTCAAAGGACAGGCTGGCTGTCTTGTTAGGGGTTAATCCAACTGGTGACTTTAAGTTGAAGCCAATACCTATTTACCATTCTGAAAATCCTAGGGCCCTAAAAATCATGCTAAATCTACTCTGCCTGTGCTCTATAAATGAAACAACAAAGCACATCTGTTCACAACATGATTTAATGAATATTTTAATCTCACTGTTGAGACCTATTGCTCAAAAAAAAAAAAAAAGAGATTCCTTTCAAAATATTACGGCTCAATGACAATGTACCTGGTCACCCACGAGTTCTGATGTAAAAGTGTAAGGAGATTAATGTTGTTTTCATGCCTGCTAATATAACAGCCATTCTGCAGACCATGGATCAAGGAGTAATTTCAACTTTCAAGTCTTATTACTTAAGAAATACATTTCAGGGCTTCCCTGGTGGTGCAGTGGTTGAGAGTCCGCCTGCTGATGCAGGGGACACGGGTTCGTGCCCCAGTCTGGGAAGATCCCACATGCCGCGGAGTAGCTGGGCCCGTGAGCCATGGCCACTGAGCCTGCGCGTCCGGAGCCTGTGCTCCGCAATGGGAGAGGCCACAACAGTGAGAGGCCCGGCCCGCGCACCACAAAAAAAAAAAAAAAAAAAAAAGAAATACATTTCATAATGATATACATCTTCCATAGAGAGTGATTCCTTTGATAGATCTGGGAAAAGTCAGTTAAGAACCTCCTAGGAAGGGTTCACATTTCTAGATGCCATTAAGAACATTTATGATTCATGAGAAGAGGTCAAAATATCAACATTAACAGTAGTTTTGAAGAAGTTGTTTCTAACCCAACTTCAAGGGGTTCAAGACATCAGTGGAGGAAATAACTGCAGATGTGTTGGGAATATGAAGAGAAATAGAATTAGAAGTGGGGTATGAATATGTGACTGAATTCCTGCAATCTCATGATAAAATTTGTAGGAATGAAGAATTGTTTCTTATGGATGAGCAAAGCAATTGATTTCTTGAGCTGGAATCTATGCCTGATGAAGATGCTGTGAAGATTATTAAAGTGACAACAAAGAATTTAGAACATGATATAAATTTAGTTGATAAATTAGTGGCACATTTTGAGATGGTTGAAAGAAGTTCTACATGGGTAAAATGTTATCAAACAGCAATGCTTTCTACAGAGAAATTGTTCATGAAAGGAAGAGTCAATTGATGCAGCAAACTCATCGCTGCCTGATTTTAGGAAATTGCCACAGACACCCCAAACCTCAGAAACCACCATCCTGATCAGATGGCAGCCACCAACATCGAGGTAAAACCCTCCATCAGCAAAAAGATTAGGACTGACTGAAGGCTCAGATGATGGTTAGCATTTTGTAGCAATAAAATGTTTTTTAGTTAAGGTACATACATTGTTTTCCTAGACATAACTGTATCGTACACTTAGTAAACTACAGTATAGTACAAACAAAAGTTCTATTTGCACTGGGAAACCAAAAAATTCATGTGACTTGTTTTATGACAATACTCAATTTATTGTGATAGTCTGGAACTGAACCTGCACTATATCTGAACTATACCTGTATATGTGAGAAAAAATGTTAATGAATAACTGAAATGACAGGTTTTTTTTGGATTTTGTGAAATAGGAAAAAAAAGTACAAAACTGATAAGAAGAAATAAATGAAAGACCATCTTCAACTTTTAAAATACTGAGTTTTAAATCTCATTACAGTTGCTAAATAGAAATGTTAAATATGAGAAATGTTATGACTTGCAAATTAGAAATAATTATGCATTTAGGAAAGATATAAATATGGCTAAAGTCTATAATAAAATAGTTGAGTCATTCCAACTTAACACTTAGAAAAAAATAATGCTGTTATTCCTTGAGACCCATAATTATTTTTAAATTGTCTGTAATAATAGTTTGGTAGAAATTTTATTTAGAATATTTGAATGAATTGATTTGGATTTAAATTCTTATTTTCTATCTTACTTTTAAACATTAATTTCAAAGTTTTTTCTAATTATCAAATTACCTCTTGTTCTCAGGTTGAAAATTTCTACTTTTGTTGCCTTCATTGCCCCCACCCTCGTGATCCACCCCTAACTCCTTGGGGTGGTTTGTATACACAGTGTTTTAATTTCTCTTCCATTTTACCATGCCCATACATGTTGATACAAATTAAATATTAAGATAACGGGTTGGTCATATGAGAGGTGATGATATTATAAAAACATTAAAAATAACATATTGTTAATACATGTTCAAAGAAACTTAGGAAGCTATTAAAAACAATATTGGATTATCCTAAATTCTCTTTCTGTTAATAATGAATTAGATATTTCAAACCATCTCTCCTTTCAAGGACAGCTAGAAAAGCTAGACAAAAATACATATTTTTAAAACATCTGCCTAAATGCATCAAAAAAGTATAATGGTTTGGAAGAATCATGGTGCCAAAATAAGAAAAAAAAACAAACAGATAAAACAGCCTATGGGGTTACTTTTCCTCTCTGAGCATCTGTATATTCTGTAAAATACTGCCAGAGTAAAATAGGTGAAAAAGCTTCTGACATTCTTAACAACTATGATAATAGAAGATTTCAGAGGCTTCTGAGGAAAGAGGCATTGGTAAAATGTCAAACACTTTGTGTTTAGAATCAAAAGTGTACACTCTAAGAGTAAAAATAAACAGAAAATAAGACCTGATCAGAATTAAAGTTTGCAGATTTCCACTAGTGCCCTACCAAAACAAAAGTAATCCTTCTATTAAAAAAGTTAACATAGCCCTAGAAATAAGATTACCTCTAAACTTAATTTTTTCATAGACAATGTCCAGTATTCAATAAAATAAAATTTGTCACATGAATAGAAAATATTAGACACACATTAAAATGACTCTGCTTCAGACTCATAGACATAGAGAACAGACTTGTGGTTGCCAAGGGGGTGGGGTCAGGGATGGACGGGGAGTGTTGGGTTAGCACATGTAAACTATTAAATGTAGACCTGATAACAGCAGGTCCTACTGTATAGTACAAGGAACTATATTCAACATCCTGTGATAAACCATAATGGAAAAGAATATAAAAAATGTAAACATATTTATAACTGAATCACTTTGCTGTACAGCAGAAATTAACACAACATTGTAAATCAACTATACTTCAATAAAAATATGACTCTGCTTCATATGCTGGAAAAGGTAAGAAGCAATATAATGGGAATTATGATAAAGAATCAAATGGAAATCCTATAACTTAAAAACCACAAACCAAAAATCATACAATCGAACAGAAGGAATTACAACAAAATGTATTAATTAAAAACAGAAATATAGGTCAGAGGAATATATACAAAAGCAGGTGTGTGGGGGCTTCCCTGGTGGCGCAGTGGTTGAGAGTCCGCCTGCCGATGCAGGGGACACGGGTTCGTGCCCCGGTCCAGGAAGATCCCACATGCCGCGGAGCAGCTGGGCCCCTGAGCCATGGCCGCTGAGCCTGCGCGTCCGGAGCCTGTGCTCCGCAACGGGAGAGGCCACAACAGTGAGAGGCCCGTGTACCACAAAAAAGAAAAGAAAAAAAAAAAAGCAGGTGTGTGAAGACAATATGATCGAAAATGTAGAAGAGATGTAGGGAAAAAAGTGATGAGGTCTACCATATTTAATGAAATCTCAGAAGAAGGCAAGAGAGAATGAAGTACAGTAATATTTGAGGAGATAATGGCTAAGGATTTTCTGAAACTAGTGAATTATATCAAGTCAAGATTAAAGAAACCCTATGAAACTCAAGCAGGATAAATACAAATAAAATCATGTTGAAATACATCACATGAAAAAGCTTAAATCTATAGTAAACAGATATCTTTGAGGTATTGAGATATGATAGATTTATTTTAAAAGAAAAAATAGAGGATCAGCTGTGTTTAGAGGGAGATTTAGGCAAATAAGCAATGAGGAAAAACTGAAAAACAGTGAGTTAAGCATCTATCTCAACAAAACAGACATGTAAGAGTAAATTAAACCCAGAGAATTAGAAGAAAGTATAACAAGGCAAGAGAAAAAATTAATGATATAGGAGAAAATAAAATAGAAGGGGTAAAAAAAGTAAAAAGTTGGTCCTCAGAAAAGCCTAATGAATTTGATAAATGCCAATTTAGAAGAGAGGGGTTATATAATCAATACCACAAATAAAAGAGGTGATACCAGAATAGTACAAGACATAAAAAGGGTGGTGCAAAGAGCACTGTATAATCAATATTTTCTCAATAAATTTAAAAATTTAGAAAAAGTTTTAGAAAGTAAAAAATGAAAATGTCAATTGACCTATGAATAAAAATTATTAACTTCCCAGCAAAGAAATCTCCAAGACCAGATAGCTTCACCCATGAATTCTATTAAGCATTGAATTAAGAATCTTGTGGGGCTTCCCTGGTGGTGCAGTGGTTGAGAGTCCGCCTGCCGATGCAGGGGACACGGGTTCGTGCCCCGGTCCTGGAAGATCCCACATGCCGCGGAGCGGCTGGGCCCGTGAGCCATGGCCGCTGAGCCTGCACGTCCGGAGCCTGTGCTCTGCAACGGGAGAGGCCACAACAGTGAGAGGCCCGCATACCGCAAAAAAAAAAAAAAAAAAAAAGAATAAAAAGAATCTTGTGAATTCTTAGAATAATAAAAAGATAAAATATTAGTTACTCATTTTATAGGGCGAGCATAATCTTTTTTTTAAAAACATTTATTTATTTATAGCTGAATTGGGTCTTCATTGCTGTGCACAGGCTTTCTACAGTTGCGGCGAGTGGGGGGCTACTCTTCATTGCAGTGCGTGGGTTTCTCATTGCAGTGGCGCACAGGCTCTAGGTGCGTGGGTTTCAGTAGTTGTGGCCTGTGGGCTCAGCAGTTGTGACTCACAGGCTCTAGAGCGCAGGCTCAGTAGTTGTGGTGCACGGGCTTACTTGCTCCGTGGCGTGTGGGATGTTCCCGGACCAGGGCTCAAACCCATGTCCCCTGCACTGGCAGGCAGATTCTTAACCACTGTACCACCAGGGAAGTCCCTGGTGAGCATAATCTTGATAACAAATCCT
This sequence comes from Delphinus delphis, assembly GCF_949987515.2. Classification (NCBI taxonomy): domain Eukaryota; kingdom Metazoa; phylum Chordata; class Mammalia; order Artiodactyla; family Delphinidae; genus Delphinus; species Delphinus delphis. The sequence continues at coordinate 115,980,420 of NC_082687.1, read as the reverse complement.
GACAAGGATATTAAGATTATGGAAATCTGAAGTTCAATTTTAGTAACAGGCATAGAAACAGCAATCCTAAAGAAAATAATAATATTTTGAATACAGTAAAATAATAAAAAGATAATACATTAAGACCAATCTGGATTTTCTCAAGCAACGCAATGTTGGTTCAAAATTTTTCAATCAATCAATGTAATTCAACATCATGAAAGAATAAAAGAGGATATCACAATAAATATCTCAATCAACCCAGAAAAATAGTTTGATAATATTTAATATCCGTTCAAAATAAAATGTCTTCAACTGGGAATAGAGTGGAGCTTTCTAATGTAATCAGTTGTAAAGAAAAACAAACCAAAAATATTGCATTAATTAATGTTGAAGTAAATGATCTGAGGTCAGGATTGAAACAAACATACCCTGACTTCTACAACAATAGAAACTAGAAATGGTGATAATGGGTAAGTGCAATCACGCAAAAGAAGTGAATTTTTAATGGTTGTTTTACATAGATTAGATGATCAAATACACAGAAAATTAAAAAGAAACTATGAAGAACTGTTATAATAAATAAAAGAATTGAACAAAGTTCCTGAGTAAGAAATTAACATTCAAAATTAATTGTATTATATATGCCAGGAAGAAACACCTAGAAAATAAAATAATAAGGGATAACATGTATTCTAGAATCAAAAATTTTCAATGCCAAGGAATAAATCTAACAATGGTTATATAGGACTTCTACACAGAAAATTTTAATTATTGAGAAAATTTAAAGATAACCTAAATAAATGGAGGGATATGCTAGGGTTGAGATCACAAAAAATTAATTGCAGAGAGAGAAATCCAAGGATAGACCTCTGGGGTATGTCAAAGTTTAGAGGTCATGGTGAAGAGAAGGAGAGACTGAGAGGAGAAAATAAGTATAAATTTGGTGCTATGTAAGCCAACCAAAGTAAATATTTAAATGGCAAGAGCTTGATGACCTGGATCAAAGGAGGCAGACAGGTCCAGTGCAATAGATGCTGTGCATTGACCACTGGTAACCATGATAAGAGCAGTTAAGTGACACGATATTTTCAAGTAAGAATGAGAGAAAATCAAGACAGAGCATAAACTTAATCCTCTAAGGAAGGGTTTTAGAATCTGAGCGTCAGGGTCCATTCTCTCTCTCTCTTTACTGGGGAGAAATTTCTGGTATAGAGGCAAGAAAGTGATAATACAAAGGAGAAAACTGGGAATTGCTAGAGCAATGTCCTAGAGCAGGTAAGAAATTTAACTTTGATTAATATCTACATTGAAATATTAAACTCACTAACACTATTATATACCATGTATATTCATCCACTAATATCCCAGCAGCCGTCATACCAATGTATCATATGCATTAAGAGACAAAATAAAGCTTAGGGAAAAGAGACAGCTATTGGATTGACTATCGTCATAACTGGGAACCTTACGCTGGCAGATAATTACCACTCATGTTGCATAACATTGTTCCAGTATTTTCATTACTATTGCAAAAAATTGTCTTAAATGTAAAATTTACAATCAGTTTTATTAATTTGTTTGAATAACAATGTGAATATATTTTCTCTAAAGAAATTAGTAAAGTTTAACCACATAAAGTCTTCTGAAACATTAGCCAGCCCCCAATTCACTTAAAAAACATAATTACTTTGATATACAAATGTGCATAAGTATTTTTCTGAGACTCAATTTCCAGAGGTAGAATTTCAGAGTCTAAAAGCAATCTCATTTCAAGTCTTTTGCAATGCACTATTAAATTAATGTTCCCAAAAACTGTAACAATTTATATAGCTACAGGCAAAGCAAAAGTACTGTTCACCAGCAGTCTCCACAACCCTACCTGGTTTTACTGGACTTTTTGGTGTATATATATATATATATATATATATATATATATACATATATATATATATATATGAAGTTTTTGGTAATTATTTTTACATTGCAATTTTCATTTGTTCAATTCTCTCCTAGATTTAACAAGTAAAATTTATATCTTCAGAATAATATGATGTCTCCTAGCAGGTTTGAGAAATGCTTTAACAATTAAGTTTGCTTTTAGTTAAGAATGGGTGAGTTTTGAACAATCTCTTCTTGCATAAACAAAAGTTTGAGAACTATAAGGTATAATTTGACAAAGAAAGATTTTTTTTTAATAATCAATACATTGTTCTAGACATGGTGCTTTTTAAGAGTTTTTATTTCCTTCCATGGTTCTTGGTTATTTCCTTCAGTTAAAAAGAAAAAAACAAATATTACTCTCTCTGCTCCTTGTAACAGTTTCATTTTTTCTCATTTTTACATCTTCATGTATTCCTTATTTATATTTTTATGCTTTCACATTTACTACTTAAATCAGTTAAAAAGCTGTAAGATTTCCTATGAGTATAACAATAAGCCACATTCATATATTTTAAATAACATTCTCAGTTTAAAAATTATTTTAAAAATAGTCAATAATTGACATTCTAACTCCCTTTTTGCTCCATGTTATTTAATATTTAGTAATTTCTCAAATGACTTTTTGGGATATGGGAGGGCCATTTTTTATACAGCTTAACCAAATGTATCTTGTTTACTACAACATATAAAACAAACACAAGCAGGCAAGAAATTAGAGTCCAGCTTATATACATAAGAGAAACATATTAAGGTTAAAATATTATGTGAATGTTTTTTCATTCATTTCTAATTTATTGTCTGTTTAGATCAGAGTGATATAAATCTGTTACATTAACATTTGTAATTTCAGTTTCAATTTTATATAATTATATTTATTTTTTGTTATGAACTGAATATTTGTGTCCCCCCCCAATTCCTATGTTGAAACCCTGCCCCCCCCATGTTATGGTATTAGGAGGTGAGGCCTTTAGGAGGTAATTAGAATTAGATGAAGCCATGAGATTAGAATCCCCATGAATGGGATTAGTGGCCTTGTAAGAGTCACTGAGAGTGCTTGCTTCCTCTCTCTGCTCTCTGCCATGTGAGGATAAAAGAGTTATCAGTCTGCAACCCAGAAGAGGATTCTCACCAGAACTTGACCATGCTGGCAGCCCAATCTCAATCTTGCAGCCTCCAGAACTATGCAAAATAAATTTCTGTTGTGTGTAAGCCAACCAGTCTATGGCACTTTGTTCTAGCAGCCAAAACTAAGTTATTTTCAATAACTTAATCAATTAAATATTGAAAATAGTATTATTAACTTATGACATTTTTTGTGTTCCTTTCCATTTCTCCTGGTATTTTAAGAACATTTTTCTAATATTTTAAGAACATTTTTCTAATGTTATTGTTTTCTAATATTAATGTTTCATTCCCTTATGAATTCCCTTATAATATTAATGTTATTCGGAGCATAGACATTGTTAATAATTTTTTCTCCATTTGGAGGTTCTTTGTTTAGTTCTGCAGTTTTAACCTCAATATGTTTCTCTGATGTATATAAGCTGGGCTCTAATTTCTTGCTTATATTTGATATATTGTAGTAAACCAGATAGGTTTGGTTAAGCTGCATAAAAAATGACCCCCCCCCCCCCCAGCCACACACACACAGATCTCAATGGCTCACAGCAACGAAAGTTCATTTCTACCACCTACTACCTGTCCAGCATGTTCAGCTGGGACTCTATCTCATCTCACCTCCATTTCTGCCCCAGAGTGATGAACAGTCTCTATCTGGAGCATCAGCAGTTGCCATGACAGAAAGTTTCAGGTTTAAATATATACTCAGAAATGACAACCATTATTTCATCTGGCATGGCATTTCATCGGCCAAAATAGGACATGTGACTATGCCTGGACAGCAGGACAAAGACTCCTAATCCTCCCATAGGGAGAGGCAATGTAAGCAAATGAACCAAAATATGTGGAAGCAATTAATACAGTGTGCCTTGTATATTTTTACACATAAATTTACTATCAACCCTTATGAATAATTTTGTTTCTAGTATCTTCAAAGGCTCGGATGGTTGAAATCACTGATAACATCTAAGAGGTAATGCTTTTTAAAAGGAAAGTTTTAATCAATTTACATTCCTAGGTAGAAATAGCATGATTGCTCAATCTTTCATTTTCTTATATTATTTTTATTAAAAAAAAATGTTTCCTTGTCTTTGCTTTGTATCTTTATAGATGTCAAAGGGCATGAATGATACTTCTTTACAAATGTATTTAAATTCTTTTTCTGTGTATATAATAGTATTATCTTTAATTCCTTAAAGGAAAATAATATAATTGGGCTTTACCTTTTTGTTTTATACTTGAGATTAGATTAGTTTCATTCCCTTATGAATTAACCATTTAATATTTATTTGAATATTACTATAAAATCCATTAATATCTGGCCATTCTAATTTCTTTGATTTTATTGTGGTTTTTTATTCATTGACTTCTTATCTATATCTTATCATAGTCTATCAAACACACTATCTACCTCAATCCTTAAATGCTGTTTACTTGTATTCATTTAAAATGTTATTTTTTTCTGCATTACATTTTAAAGCCTGTAGAGGAGTAAATTCAACATTTCTCATTTTGTGGATTTTTTAATAATGTAGAAAGTATTTAAAATCATTCTTATTTTTTAACCCTCTTTTGTTTCTGTATGGGTTTGAACTCTCTCACCTCTCTTTTTTTCATACCTTTGTGTATTTTGGACCTGAATCTGATAATTTTTAAAAATATCTATTTCCCTTTCTATATCAACATATCTATTATATGGATTTCTTTAACCAGTTTTTTATGTAGTTTAGTATTTTCTTCAATTAGCTTTGAGAAATCCTTGTATATAAAATACAACATAGAAATTTATTGAGAAAATATTGGATTCTTTTCTCTGCCCAGGGTTTTGAGAGTAATTCAATAGGCTCATTGTTACAATATTGGATATCCTTTTCAGTTTAGTAGCACTTCAATATGTACAAGATAGCCGTAACATCAATTCTGTTATTTGAAATTAATCACAGGAATGGTCTACAAGACTGTAATATTTGACTTGAAATGCTGCTCAGAGACCAAAATGTTCTTCCAATTTGTAATAGTTTGTGAGAGTTTGAGGACACAGACTATAGTATATTAACTCTGCTAGACAGTGTAAACTATAGGGAATTGCAAGATGCTTTTCCTCCTTTTTCTTTTGGAGGAAAAAAATAGAAGAAATATAGGCTTAAGTAGAAAGATAAAAAAACCTGTATCATCTGTTTTCTGCTTGACTTTTCAGAGATAACATTTCCTTTGATTGTTGTCTTAACATGATCATAGAAAAATCGTTTTTACTCTGGATTTTCAAAATGGGCTTTATCTGCCACATTAAAAAATTAAAATCACTCTATTTGATCCCCCTTCAAAAGAGCAAAATTTGTTAATTGGAACACCATCTAAATTTATTATTGAATCCTCAATAGATCAAGTTCAGCATTTATTTTTTGATGTCTATATATTCATTATCATAATATTCATTCCATAATATGGAAAAGGCTATAGAAAGAATATTGATTCCCTAAGAAATATGTTTTCAGCTTCAGTAGCTCAAGTTGAAATGTATGAGATGAGATTGGTGCTGGAATTCACTAATCCTTAATCAAAACAAAGCAATACATAAATATGCCTGATCCAGGATGAATATGCTCTAAAGATATTATGAAGAGAATAAAAAAGACAAGTAAAAGAAACAAACATGGAGAGGTACAGTGTTCTCACTTGGGAATCTTTTATACTTATATGAATAAACCATCAAGCTTATTTTAAAAATCCTTAACTATTTGGACATATTTTTGACACAAATGTCAAAGAAAATTTGTTTTACTGAAAAGTATGTAATACAATTAAAGTCATATTTTTTCAGCAGTATATGAAGTTACATTAGACACAGTGATTGTCCCAAATGATATCAACAGCAATTTTGAATAGTAAATTATTTCTTTTTACTTATTTTTCCAAAGTGGAAATTTCAGATACTCTAAAGGTCAGATTACTTCTCATAATTACAACAGCAACTTTTTGTTCCAATGTTTAGTACTTTCTAATTACATTTCAAAGTGCAAATTTCTTCCACAAACTACCCACTCAGTGTTCAAGAGAATTTGGAAAAAGATATATTAAATGAACTTTCATAATGCTAGCTTTAAAAAAAGGTAAATCCTCAGTACTTATGACCTCTACAATAAATTAAATACTACACTTTTCTTTGCAGGTTGTTTTTGTTGTGCTTTTCATTCAAATATATTTGACTCATATAAAAATGATGCCACAATTTATAACTGATTCACTTTGCTGTATACCTGAAACTAACACAGCATTGTAAATCAACTATACTCCAATAAAAATTTTTAAAAATTGATGTCACCAGGTCCATAATGAAACATCAGGGATAAAAGTGACTGAGGAAAATTGAGACCACGCATTATGGAATCCAGCAATCTAGAAGGAGTGATCATTTGCCTTATCACTTAAAAATGTTTTTGTCTGATTTCACAGTATGTCAGATATTTTGATTGTCCCAGAGAAAAAAATAGAGAATATTTGATGCAAGTATTTAAAAAATCAAATCAGCAACTTTTTATTGTAGTTTGTTTACATACCACACCACCCACACACAGGCTCTAAAGTCAGGGATTACACATTTTTAAATTTATCCCCAATCCTCAAAATTATTATCAAGCATGGAGCAGAAATCTCAATTTATTGAGCAAATAACTGGATATCAGAAATTAAAAACCAAAGCCCTTAGAGTTTACATAGAAGAAAGTTTGGTGTTTACTTTCAATTTTGTTCTGGTGTGAAGTGGGTTTAATACCATGCAACAGGATTTAGTCCTAAATCATTTCGTGGGTGATGAATTATGTGGAAAGCATTTAAGTGGTCAATAACTCATAGCATTTTGGCTTCAATTAAAATTGCACCTTTTCTTGATTGTGAGAAGTTGTGATTACTTGAAATTAGCAGCACCTTCAGGAAAACACAAGGCAACCCCACTGCCACACATAGGTAATTCCAAGGTAAATTTATAGACCTCTATGGCTCCTGTGCAGCATACAACAGACTGTAGCTTTCAGTTTTATACTTTGGCTTTAGCTCTTCTCCATAGTGACTAATATGACTGGCAGAAACCATCCCTACTGACCAGGCCAATCTGCAGAATATCAACAGATGACAGCACTGATTAAGAATTCAAGTAGAAATGATTCCATACTGGCTCTTCATCCTATCTGCTCTCAGATTGATTCCTTGGTTCTATCAGCTGTATTTTCCAGGATCCTTTGTCATCTGGCTTCTGACTGAGTTCAGCCAATGGCAATCACAGTCAGAAAACTGGAGGATGGAAGAAAGGGAGAAGCCATTTTATTTCTGACAGTTATGATCTCTTGGGAAGAACACGTGTTACCTGAAATTTGAATAAACTGAGAGTCCTATATTTAATCTGGTAACCCTAACCCAGAATTCCACCTCGAGGCCTGCTTCTTCTCTGTGGCTTCAAGTAGCAATATCTCCTCCCTTTGTCTCTTCAGCTTAATGGTGGCAGCAGCTTCCAGTGTTGCTATCTTTGGACTGTCTCTCCATCCCCCTCATCCTTCCTATATCCTATCAGATGGAGTTTGATATAGGGAAGAATAATTATACAAGACTCAGAAAAATAGGGGGGAACCAAATGACAGTATTTGAAGTTTCTGATTTGTAAAGGACTCAAATCACATAATTAAAAAACGTTGGCACACTACAAGAAGATATTTGCAGTATCTATAATCAACACATTTTATTGCCTTGAATATGAAAGGAACTGCAAAGCATACAGAAACATCAGGAAATCCAATTATAAAGTGGGCAATTAAGTGAATAGGCAATTACAAAAATGAGAAAGAGCATCAAATAAGAAAAATGAATAAATGCTCAGATAAAAAGTAATCTGAGTCACACAATTTAAAACAATAAGATTCTACTTTCTATCTATTAGATGGACAAAAAATAAAATTCCCATAATCCTTTCTCCGTATTTCAGAAAGTGGTCCATACAGCATTGTTATTGGTTCCTGCCACAACCTCAGGAAAATGTTCAATGTCTAGAGCCCTTGAAATCCTGCAGAAGAAGTAGAATAACCACAGATTCTTCTCTGTGTGATGGGTGTCACTAAAACTGAATTTCAGACAGAAGAGTGTAAAAGAAAAGAAAAGTGATGGCATCTGCATCATAAGTATACTATGAACCAGAGATGCTTCTGCTGAAAGCTCGTGCTATTGTGGCCTCTGAAAATCTGACTGATGTCAGAGACATATCCTCTAGCAGCACCAGCCGCCATGCTGTACTGAAGTTGACAGCTGCTCCTCAACCTCATCTATTGTTGCATGCTTCATTCCCAGCGTCTTTACTAAGCAGACTCAGACAGCTTTCTGGGAGCCCCATCTTTTGTTGGGTACTGATTCCAAGGTTGAGCTCTTATCAAGGCATCTGACTGTAGGCTAATCACCATGGCTCTGTTTAATACAGATTCTCTTCTGCATTATGTGGACACTGCCACACATGCAACAACAAGGAGACACTCATTGTGTCTGATGTAGTGGATGCTGGCTCAGGGAATCCTGCTCTGTGTGGCAACATTCCTCTTAGACACATGTTGGAAATCATGCCTGTCCTCTGCTCCTATATGTATATTGAAGAAATTAAAAAAGAAAAAGTAAGTTGCTGCTGAAGAGGCTGTAGCCAAGAAGAAGAGTCAGGGTGGATGGATTTTCCTCAACTCCTGAATTTACTGTTATTCCACTTGAGGCAGTAGACCGCCCTAAAGTCTTGAAGGTTTCCTCTTTGCCTAATCAGTCAGCTCTTCCCTATCAGAGTCCAAAGTTCTCAGCATGTGACTGAAGACAGGTAGGCAGCAACATCTGCTCAGGGTACTGAATATCCTTTTTTATTTTTTTAACATCTTTATTGGAGTATAATTGCCTTACATTGTTGTGTTAGTTGCTGCTGTATAACAGAGTGAATCAGCTATATGTATAAATATATCCCCATACCCCCTCCCTCTTTCGTCTCCCTCCCACCCTCCCTATCCCACCCCTCTAGGTGGTCACAAAGCACGAGCTGATCTCCATGTGCTATGTGGCTGCTTCCCACTAGCTATTTTACATTTGGTAGTGTATATATGTCAATGCCACTCTCTTACTAAAAATAGAACTACCATATGACTCAGCAATCCCACTACTGGGCATATACCCCGAGAAAACCATAATTCAAAAGAGAGTCATGTACTACAATGTTCATCGCAGCACTATTTACAATAGCCAGGACATGGAAGCAACCTAAGTATCCATCAACAGATAAATGGATAAAGAAGATGTGGCACATACATACAATGGAATATTACTCAGCCATAAAAATAAATGAAATTGAGTTATTTGTGGTGCTGAATATTCTTAATCTCCTCTTCTTCCACAGGTTTTTAAGTAAATATGGTGTGTGTGTGGGCGGGTGACATAAAATAAGCATAGGATTCTATTTTTTAAATCACATGACTTTGAATGCAGGCAAGAAAGCAAGAAAAAGGAATATTCACACACTGATATCAGTGATTTTGGAATGGAAATAGGCACTTTTTTGGTAAAAGTAAATCACTCATAGCTCTAAGTCTTATACATGTATAGAAGGAGAGCTTTACAAGATGATTTATTTTAACATTGTTTAACAAACAGTTGGAGATGGGCTCTGCTGTGCAGTGGTCAAGTGAGAAACTAGATCTATTAGAGGAACATGATTAAATCTGAAAAATATGGTTAAACAACAATAATAAAAAAGAAAACACTAAGATTTATTGTGCATATCATCTGGGTAAATTTAAAACTAAATGATTATGAATACTATCAGTATTTCACTGATGTAAATACTTAAATAAATATATAGAAAAGTATACACTGAAACAAGCAGGTGTACTATTGAAAGAATTGAGGAGATCTGTATAAGGGAAAAATAAAAGACCAAAAGCTGGCAACAAATGGGCCACAAAGATAGCACGTCATAAACCTAAAAGAATGAGCAACACAATCTGTACTTCTAAGGCCATGTTTGCTAAAACATAATAAAGCTACCAGGTTAATTTAATTAACTTAAAAATGCTTTCTATCTCCATTTAATTGCAGAGTAAACTTGGTACTTGCTGATGTACATAAACACTTGTTTGTAATCATACAAACTGAATATGGTTGACTGAGAACATCTAATTTTTATATATTTGAATATAAACATGAATTCAAAAATACAAAATAAAATCAACTTAAAGTTGTTTCTGATAATTCATTTGTTTATAAGATTTAAATTAGCCTTCAAAATTATTCTGAGATTATCTTATGTATAATTGATATTGGAAATGTTTTTAATTTAAAGTATAGCACAGATACAAAAGATGCAATTAATTCAGCATATTTTAATAAACAATTTTAAGATAGTTCCATGTTAACATGTTATTTTTGACTCAAAAGTTTGAAAGTCATGATTAAACTATCATCTCTAAGGCAAGATATAGTGCACAGTTCTTCAGAATGCTTAAAACTCCCAGAAATATCATTGACTCTCCTGTATACCAGCAATGAACAAGTAGAATTTAAAAGTAAAAACACAATATTATTTACATTAGCACCAAAAAAAATGAAATACTTAGGTATAAATCTAACAAAATATGTCCACAATCTAGAGAAGGCAAAATATACAACTTTGATGAATAAAGTCTAAGAACTAAATAAATTGAGAGATATTCCATGTTCATGGATAGGAAGACTCAATATCATTAGTATTTCAGTTCTTCCCAATTTGATTTATAAACTCAATGGAACTCTGATAAAAATCCTAGCAAGTTATCTTACAAATATTAAGAAACTGATGTTAAAGTGTGTATGGAGAGGTAAAAGACCCTGAATAGCAAACACAATGCTGGAGGACTCATGTTACTTGACTTTAAGACTTACTATAAAGCTACAATAATCAAGAAAGTGTGGTATTGGTAAAAGAATAGACAAATAGATCAATGGAACAGGATAGAGAACACAGAAATATACCCACATAAATATAGTCAACTGATCTTTGACAAAGGAGGAAAGGCAATCTAATAGAGCAAAGACAGTCTCTTCAACAAATGGTGCTAGAACTTGACATCCACATGCAAAAAATGAATCTAGACAGAGAACTTATACCCTTCAAAAAATAAACTCAAAATGGATCACAGACCTAAATGTAAAATGTAGAACTATAAAAATCCTAGAAGATAACATTGCAAAAAACCTAGAAGTTCTTGGGTATGGTGATGACTTTCTAGATACAATGCCAAAGGCATGATCCATGAAAAAAAATATAAATCTGAATTTCATTAAAATAAAAACTTCTACTCTGTTAAAAATAAATGGTGAGAATACAAGCCACAGACTGGGAGAAAATATTTTCATAAGTCACATCTGATAAGGGACTGTCATCCAAAATATACAAAGAACTCTTAAAACTCAACAATGAGAAAACAAACAACCTGATTAAATAATGGGCCAAAGACCCTAAGAAACATCTCACCAAAGAAGATATACAGATGGCAAATAATCATGTGAAAATATGCTCCATATCATATGTCATCAGAGAAATGCAAATTAAAGCAACAACAAAATACCACAATACCATTTTGTGGCCAAAATCCACAACATTTGCAACACCAAGTGCTGGAGAGGGCGAGGAGCAACCAGAACACCCATTCATTGCTGGTGGGACTGTAAAATGGTACAGCCACTCTGCAAGACAGTTTGGCAGTTTCTTACAAAACTAAACATAATCTCCCCATACAATCATTACCATACCCAAGGACATCTAGGTTTTTTCTAATGTTATCTTCTAGGGTTTTTATAGTTTTGCATTTTACATTTATGGCTGTGATCCATTTTGAGTTAATAACACTCCTTGGTGTTGATTCAAAAGAGTTGAAAACTTACATCTATGCAAAAACCTGCACATGGATGTTTATATTAGCTTTATTCATAATTGATAAAATCTGTAATCAACCAAGATGACCTTCAGTAGGTAAATGGATAAACTGTTTCACATCCAGACAATGAAATATTATTCAGCATTGAAAAGAAATAAGCTATCAAACCATGAAAAGACATGGAGGAAACTTAAATGCATATTAGTAAGTGAAGGAAGTCAATTTGAAAAGGCTACATACTGTATGATTTCAACTACATAACATTCTGGAGAAGGCAAAAATATGGAGACAATAAAAGTTTCAGTGGTTGCAAAGGGTTGAAGAGGTGAAACACAGTATTTTTAAGGTAGTGAAAAAAAGGGGCAGTCATCCCTTGGTATTCACAAGGGATTAATTCCAGGATTTGCCACTGATAGCAAAATCCTCAGATGTTCAAGTTGCATAGTTTGCTTTGCTCTCCACATTGAATTCTGTGGATTCAACCAATCTCAGATTGTAAACATAGTACACAATACCCAGTTGGTGAATCTGTGGATGCTGAACCCATGTATACATAGGGCCAACTGTACTCTCTATGATGCCATAATGCATACTGGCAGATCGATGGCATTGTACATTTGTCCAAACCTATAGAATGTACACACAAAGAGTGAACCATAATATCAAAATGTAAACTATGAACTTTGGGTGATTATGATGTGTCAATTCAGGTTCATCAACTGTGACAAACGTACGGTCATACTCTAGTGGGGTATACTGATAACGGGAGAGACTACGTATATGTGGAGGCAGGAGTTACATGGGAAATCTCTGTACCTTCCCTTTGATTCTGCTGTGAGACTTTAATGGCTCTTGAAAAACAAGGCCTTAATGAAAACATTCATTGATTCAAAAGCTCATGTCTGTGTACCCTTATCCAAATAGACTGAAAATTCAGTGTCAATTACCCATTGTTATGGGTTGAATTTTGCGCCCCTCCCCACCAAAAACAATAAAAAAAAAACCCTCAAACATTTGTTGAAGTGACTGTATTAGGAGATAGAGTCATTAAAGAGGTAATTAAGTTAAAATGAGCTGAATAGGGTGGCCCTTCATCCAATATGACTAGTACCCTTATAAGAAGAAGAGATTAGAACATAGATAGAAATAAAGAGAGGATAACGTGAAGACAGGGATAAGACAGCCATCTCAAGACAAGGAGAGAGCCTCAGAAGAAACGAACCCTGCCAACACGTTGATCTTGGACTTCTAGTCTCCAGAATTGTGAGGAAATAAATTTCTGATATTTAAGCCACCTAGTCTGTAATACTTTGTTAAGTCAGCCCAGCCAACTAATACACCCTTGATAATGTATTTTTCTTCTCTGTGGAAGAGATGAGACAGTTGTTAAACTTTGGCACAAACAGGAGAGAACAATACTCCTGATCATTTAGAACATATTTGCTTTAATATACAATTAAAGGACACTAGGGCTTTGTTCAGTAGTTAACAAAATATCGTCATTATTTTTAACTTCTGTATTCTCTGATAAAATGGAATCATGTACACTTTGGGGTCAGTGATATAGTCAAAGTGCCCCCAGAACTTTATTTTATTCATTCACTCACTTTTGCAATAGTGAACATCTTCACTATGGGAAGGATACACTGAATTTTCAGAGTTGCTAAAATATAATTAATTTGTTTCTAGATCAAATCCCAAATACCTTCCACATAAACATGCAATGATATAAAAATAAAGCACTAATGCTCTGTTAAAGTCTGAGGAGGATTTGAAGGCAGATCTATGACAGTCAAGGGACAACCAGCAGTGTGATAAATCTTTGCCCAGGGGAAATAAACAGATTTTAAATAAAAGCAATTATTAAAACATTTCCCCTTGTATGACTTTCATAAATATTAAACTTTAAAAAATATATTTCCTGAAATGGAGTATCTCTGTGTTTAATCAATATATTTGTTGGGTGTGAAACCACAAAATGTAAATGGAATACAGACATAACATTACAATGATATCTAATATATTATCTTTTGATATTCTCAACTTTATAATAAGGCATAGCTCTTATCTCAGTGAGAGGTGGATGCATGTCAGAAATAAGGAAACCTCTGCTATGCATCCAACCAAAAACTGGACATGGTATCATAACAGACGTATCATCACAAAATTCTCAGGTAGAGAATTTACAGGGTTCTTTTTGAAATATCCACTCTGTCTTCTTCCTCTTGCTCTTTCTAAGTATGAAGAGGTGTTGACTGTTACAACTAAAGGTCAGAGCACTGGTTCAGGCAACTATGGACAACAGTGGAGGCAGCAGGGTATAAAGTCAGTTGTAGAGAGAGAATGAAGGATGTCTGTGGTTTGTAGTTAGAAGCACAGGGCCTGATGGGGATTCTGGGCAGATATACTTTGTTTGACCAGCGCACTAACTCTTTATGAATGTCCATGATATTGCCATTAAATGTTGTTTGAATGTCAATGCACTTCCCCAGCTGGCCAGAGACCACACCACTTCCATTGTTTCTGGCCTCTGAGGGCATCTGTGACTGAGGTCTCAGCAGTAAGAAATGTTTATCCTTCTATAAAATGTGTACTTTAGTACATCAAACTAAATGTCAAATAGATAAAGTACCAAATGTATTACGAGTGTATTATTATATAGAGAGAGTTAAAAGTTTTGTCAGTCAGGGTTGAACCAAGGAGCAGAACCAGATTATATAAATACATACATACACACATGCACATACATATAATTTACTACAAGAAATTTGCTTATGCAATTGTGGGGACTCACTAAGCCACCCAAAATTCCACCAACTAGTTGAGAAGGGAAGATCCATGGAGAAGTGAGGGTGACTGCAGACCAAGCTGCTGCTTCAAGTCTTTGAAGCTTAAGAAAGGGCTTATCTCTCTTTAAAGGAAACCCACTTGATTATGCCAGGACCATGTGAGATAACTTCCATTTTCATTAACTCAGAATTAATCTACTTGGAACTTTAATTACATCTGCAAAATTGCTTCACAGCAGCACCTACACTCATGTGTGACTGAAGAACTGGAACACGGTTTGTGTGTGTGCTACAAAATGGCTACTGCCTCCTTTCCACCTACTAACACATAGGAGTGAATATGTCTTGTAACCCACTCTATCTGGAAACTTACTAAGAAAAAAATTGGGGGGAATGTATTAGCCTAGCCAAGTTGATATGTAACAAAACCAACAACAGAAAAATAAACTTGCTCTATATTTATATATGTGAGTTCTCTTATTTCCTATTTAACTCTTGTCAAACATTATGGATCCATACTCTTGCTTGGAGTTTCAGAGATATAAGTCTTCAATTCTACTTCTCTGAATATATCCCAAAGTATTGAAAACAGTAACTAGCAGAGAGATCTGCACCTCCATGTTCATAGGAGCATTATTTACATTAGCTAAGTCATGGGGAAAAAATGTCTGTCAATTGATATAGAAATGCATGAAGAAGTGGTACATATATACAATGGAATAGTATTCACTCATGAACAAGAAGGAAATTTTACAATTTGTGACACTATGAATGGACATTGGGAGAATTATACTAAGTGATAGAAGTCAGACAGAAAGAGAAATACTGAATGATCTCACTTATATGTGGAATCTATTTTTTTTAAAAGATAAAGGTAAATGAAAAAACATAATTACAGAAATAGAGGTCAGGTCAGTGTAGGGGGGGTATGGAAATTGGATGAAGTTGGTCAAAAGGCACAAACTTTCAGTTATAAGATAAATAAGTACTAGGGATAAAATGTACAACATGATTACTATAGTTAACATCGCTGTATGTTAAGAGAGTAATGCTGAGTTCTCATCACAAGGAAAAAAATATGTTCTTTTCCTTTTTTATTTTTCTATGTGTTTTTAAAATTTTTTATACAACCTTTAAAGGTTACATTCCATTTACAGTTATTACAAAATAATGGCTACATTCCCTGTGTTGTACAATACATCCTTGTAGGCTATTTAACACCCAATAGTTTGTACCTCTCATTCCCCTATCACTTTATGCCCCTACCTCCTCTCCCCACTGGAAACCACTAGTTTGTTCTCTATATCTGCAAGTCTGCTTCTTTTCTGTTATATTTAATAAGATGTTGTATTGTTTAGATTCCACATATAAGTGATATCATATAGTATTTGTCTTTCTCTCTCTGACATATTTCAGTTAGCATAGTGCTCTCTAAGTCCATCCACGTTGCTGTGAGTGGCAAAATTTCATTCTTTTTTATGGCTGAGTAGTATTTCATTATAAATATGTATCATATCTTATTTTTTCATTTATCTGTTGAAGGATACTTAGGTTGCTTCCATATCTTGGCAATTGGAAAGAGTGCGCTGTGAACATGGGGGTGCATGTATCATTTTAAATTACTGTTTGTTTTTGTTTAGATATATAGCCTGGAGTGAAATTGCTGGGTAATATGGGGGTTATATTGTTAATTTTTTGAGAAAAATCTTTACTGTTTTCCACAGTGGCTACACCAATTTACATTCCCACCCACAGTGTATGAGGGTTCCCCTTTCTCCACATCCTCACAAACATTTGTTATTTGTGTTCTTTTTGATCACAGCCATTCTGACAGGTGTGGGGTGATATATCATTGTTATTTTGACTTGCATTTTGCTGAATACTAACAATGTTGAGCATCTTTTCATGTGCCTGTTGTCCATCTGCATTCCCTCTTTGGAAAAATGTCTATTCAGGTCTTCTGCCCATTTTTAAGTTGGATTGTTTGATTTTTTGATGTTGATTTGCTTGATTTATTTATATATGTTAGACATTAATCCCTTATTGGTCTTATCATTTGCAAATATTTGCTTCCACTCAGTAGGTTGTCTTTTTATTTTGTCAATGGTTTCCTTTGTTGTGCAAAAGCTTTTAAGTTTAATTAGGTCCCATTTGTTTATTTTTGCTTTTATTTCCTTTATTTTAGGAGTGGGATCTAAAAAAATATGGCTGCGATTTATGTCAAAGACTGTTCTGCCTATGTTTTCCTCAAGGAATTTTGCAGTATCTGGTTTTACATTTAGGTCTTTAATCCACTTTGAGTTTATTTTTGTATACGGCGCTACCAAGTTAACCAATTGGGAAATAAAAACAATATGATCATCTCAATGGATGCAGAAAAAACTTTTGACAAAATTCAACATCAATTTATAATAAAAACTCTCCAGAAAGCAGGTTTAGAGGGAACATACCTCAATATAATAAAGGCCATATATGACAAACCCACAGCTAACAGTGTATTCAATGGTGAAGAGTAGAAAGCATCTCCTCTAAGATCAGGAACAAGACAAGGATGCTCACTCATGCTGCTTTTATTCAACATAGTATTGGAAGCCCCAGACACAGTTGTCAGACAAGAAAAAGAAATACAAGGAATCCAAATTGGAAAGGAAGAAGTAAAACTGTTACTGTTTGCACATGACATGATACTAAATATATATAGAAAATCCTAAAGATGCCTCCAGAAAACTACTACAGCTCATTGATGAATTTGGTAAAGTTGCTAGGATACAAAATTAATACACAGAAATCTGTTGCATTTCTATACACTAACAATGAAAGAAAGAGAAATTAAGAAAACAATCCCATTTACCATCTCATCAAAAAGAATAAATCATCTAGGAATAGATCTAACTATGGAGCTAAAAGACCTGTACACAGAAAACTATAAGAAACTTGTGAAAGAAATTGAAGGTGACACAAACAGATGGAAAGATATAACATGTTCTTGCATTGGAAGAATCTATAAAGTTAAAATGACATACTACCCAAAGCAATCTACAGATACAATGCAAAACCTATCAAAATACCAATGGCATTTTTCACAGTACTAGAATAAATAATTTTAAAAGTTGTATGGAGACACGAAAGACTGAATAGCCAAAATAATCTTGAGAAAGAACAGAGCTGGAAGAATCATGTTCCCTGGCTTCAAGTTATACTATAAAGCTACAGTAATCAAAACAGTATGGTACTGGCACAAAAACAGACACATAGATCAATGAAACTGAATTGAGAGCCCAGAAATAAACTCATGTGCTTATAGTCAATCTATGACAAAGGATTTAAGAATATACAATGGGGAAAAGACAGTCTCTTCAATGAGTGGTGCTGTTAAAACTGGACTACTACATGTAAAAGAATGAAATCAGAACATGCTCTAACACCATGTATATTTTTTTCTATCTATATTATGAATTTAACTAAACTTATTTTGGTAATCTATTCACAAACATATGAATCACTTCTTTACGTTATATACCTTAAACTTCTACAGCGTCTTTTGTCAATTTTATCTAAGTAAAACTGAATAAGAAAAAACTTTCTAATATTTACCCAAACATGTAATATTTCTAGACATCTACATCTATAATAGTTGTAAAAATATTTTGTTTTGTTATTACTTCTGCTAGTTTGTGTATATCACTTAATATCTCAGAGATTTAGCTCTTTGCCTTAAAATGTGAGATTATGATATCTGCTTTAGTTAACTCACACATGAATTGTAAAGACAAGTAACATGATGAATATGCAGGAGCTTTGTAATTTACAATTTTGGAGTGGGATTTCTTTAATTTCTTAAGAATTATACTTTTCACAGATTTATTCTGCTTAGCTAGATTTACATCAGGAAAATATAAAGTTTTTTTTAAACAAAATCTTCATTTTGGTTAATTGTTTTGAAAATATGCTGACCATTAAGTTGATGATTTGATTAAAGGGTTGAAAATCAATATCTGAAATAGCAATACAGTTGAGAAAATAATATTAGTAAAATAGAAAATTCCTTAGGGTTTTCTAGGAAAATTCATCATAGTCTCACATAACATTATTGAATAGAGGGGTTAGAAGGCAACTAATTGGTAATTTCAGTCAATTTCAATCCACCATGCTTCACATGCTTAGGTTTTTTTTAAAATTAACTATAAATAATTCTACTCAACTACATAAAGTATAAATTTAAAATACCAATCATGCTTCATCATGTGTCAAGTTCTTAAGATATGTGAAATCTTAGATTTCTAATATCGAAATTTAATCTAAATTTGCAGACCTGCAGAGGCCAAGAAGTGCCCATAATCATTAAGATACTTGGCATTGTAGATGGAACTTCACAAGTTACAATTTGATAATTGTTTTTAAAAATTATTACTTCCGGGACTTCCCTGGTGGTCCAGTGGTTAAGACTCTGTGCTTCCACTGCAGGTGGTGCGGGTTTGTTCCCTGGTCAAGGAAGATCCCATATGCTGCAGGGTGCAGTCAAAAAATAAAAAAAAATAAAAATAAAAAAAATTATTACTTCCAAAATTTTCTATTTTTTAACAAAATTAAAACTGTTCCAGAAGATGCTTCACATTATATGTCATCAAGGAAATACAAATTAAAACCACAGTGAAATACTACTATAAATCTATTAGAATTGTTAAAATCTGGAACAGTGACCACACAAAATACTGTGGAGGATGCAGAGCAACAGGAACGCTAATTCATTGCTGGTGGGAATGTGAAATGGTACAGCCATTTTGAAAGACAGTTTGAGGGTTTCTTATAAAACTAAACATACTTTTACCATATCCAGCAATTGCACTTCTAGGTATTTACCCAAAGGAGTTGAAAACTTATGTCCACACTTAAACCTTTTCAAGGATGTTTATAGCAGCTTTATTCATAATTGCCAAAATTCAGAAACAACAAGATGTCCTTTAGTAGGTGAATGTATAAATAAACTATAGTACATCTTGCAAATGGAAGACCGTTCAACATTAAAAAGAAATTAACGGGCTTCCCTGGTGGCGCAGTGGTTGAGAGTCCGCCTGCCGATGCAGGGGACACGGGTTCATGTCCCGGTCTGGGAGGATCCCGCATGCCGCGGAGCGGCTGGGCCCGTGAGCCTGTGCTCCGCAACGGGAGAGGCCACAGCAGTGAGAGGCCCGCGTACCGCAAAAAAAAAAAAAAAAAAAAAGAAATTAACTACCAAGCCATGAAAAGAAATGGAGGAATAAATGCATATTACTAAGTGATTAAGCCAATCTGAAAAGGATATATACTGTATGATTCCAACTATATGACATTCTGCAAAAGGCAAAACTATGGAGAAAAACTGATTAGTGGTTGCTGGGGTGTGACTAGATAAGTAGCTTGAGCACATATATTGGGAACAGTGAAAATACTCTGCATGATCTTGTAATAATGGATATATGTCATCATATATTCATCCAAATCCATAGAATGTTCAACACCAACAGTGAACCCAAATGGAAACCATGCACTTTGGGCGATTATGATGTGTTAATCTAAGTTCATTCTCGGTTTAAAAAAATGTACCCTCTGGTGATGTTGATGTTGATAATTGGGGAGGCTAAGTATGTGTGAGTCATGGGGGTACATGGAAAATCTCTGCACCTGTTCTCAATTTTGTTGTAAACCTAAAATAATTCTTAAAAAAGTAAAATCTTTAAAAAAAACACAAAAACTACACAAGTTACCTAATTTTTTTTCACCTAAATAAAGAGGTAAAATAAGGCAAACTCAAAAAGATGAGTTTATTTGGGAATAGCAAAGGAATTGCAATTTGGGACAAGCAAATTGTAGCAAGCTACAAGTTAGTCCATGAGGGTTTGGGGTAGGTAGTATTTATGAGCAGGAAATGTTGAGGGGAGAGTTCAGTTAAAATCAGTTAATGTACAAAACAAATGGAGACCAGCCCTGAAAACTTCCTGAGTAGACAAAATTAGTCCAGTCACACAAATAAAGCTCAATTCAGCTCACTTAGTGAGACCAACCTAACATCTGGGTCATCTCTTGTTGATGTCTCTGGCAAAACTTCCCAAGGTTAATATGAGACAACCTCTGATTACCTCCCCCCCCCCTTCCCAGGTCATCCAAGAAAAGTGGATGTATCCTATCAGCTTTTTGTAAATCAGGCATTTGCAGGAAATCAGTCTCTTAGTCCTTAAGCTTTGTCTTCCGGAAGGCACATGTGTGCGATTCTCCATTTTATATCCTCTGGTCCTGTTTTAGATTGAAATTCTTTTACATTGTCATTTACCTAGTTGATCATATTTATTTTATCCTACATACATGTTGTCTTTTGCTTTATCTTGCATAAAATATTCACAATATGATCAATGAAAACAAAATGCTGTGTGTAAATCAACTACTAATAAATTTAAGTATTTATTAATATCTATATAATAGATTATATATAGATATATATGTAATACTATATATAGTAATTTAATGTATTTATATATGAGATAATTTAAAGTTTTAAAATTGTATTATTTGATACTAATTTTTAGAAGTATTTTTATAGCTGTGAAATATTAGGATTATTTCAAATAGAAATGGAAATTGTGATAATATGTTTAATTTCTTCCATTCTTCTACTATACATCTGAGATTGGAGGTAAAAAAAAGACAAGTATTTTTTGAATACGTGTCAAATAAGAAAAACTAAAATAGTTTTAACATTTTTTCATGCTATTTTTCTATCCAAAATACATAAAATACTTTACTGTAGTTCATAGATTTAATGGTATTATCTTAAAATTGAGTTGTTTTAAATTTTTCTTTGAATTTTAACACTTAAAGCAGGCTAAGAATGGCAGAGGAAAATACTTCACTTATTGTTAACTGTTTCAACTAAAACACTTGAACACATAGGCTCCCTTAAGTGTGGCATTAAGGGAATTTCTCTATGAGACTCTGAAATCAATAGACTTGTCAAAAACTTTCTAAGAGCAGCATTGTGAAAAATATCGTACTTCACTGGATGGGAACACAACCTCAACAAAATTATTTTTAGAGTGAAATTGTTTCAAGACATGTTTTGACATGTTTTTTTAACAATTACAGATATTTCAAAACCTGAATGCTACTACAGTCAAATAAATAATTCAAATATTGCAACTAGTTTGAACTACTGTTTAACAGAGTTTTCATTATCCATGCAGGAGCCCCTTATTTTTTCCATGCACGTCATTTCTAGTTATAGTTATAAAAGCACCATACTGAAATAGTTTCCCTCACATTCTGTGATAATGATGTATTACTTTGCTTCCCTAAATGGGGATAGAGAAAGCCATGTGGAAAGGCCCTGGAGAATGAGACTATATCTATCTATCTATCTATCTATCTATCTATCTATCTATCTATCTATCTATCTATCTATATATATATAGAGAGAGAGAGAGAGAGAGAGAGGCCAGAAAAAGAGGCACTCAGGTGCCAGACATTCAGCACCAGCTAAAAACAAACAAACAAAAACAACAAAGTTTTCAGACATACTTGTTTAAAATTTTTAAAATAAGTTTATTTATTTTTATTTTTTTATGTTTGGCTTTGTTGGGTCTTCGTTGTTGTGTGGGCTTTCTCCAGTTGTGGCAAGCAAGGGCTACTCTTCCTTGTGGTGCGTGGGCTTCTGAATGCGGTCGCTTCTCTTGTTGTGGGGCACAGGCTCTAAGTGTGCGAGCTTCAGTAGTTGTGGTACAAAGGCTAAGTAGTTGTGGATCGTGGGCTCTAGAGCACAGGCTCAGTAGTTGTGGCACACATGTTTAGTTGCTTTGCGGCATGTGGGATCTTCCCGGACCAGGGCTCAAGCCCATGTCCCCTGCACTGTTAGGCAGATTCTTAACCACTGTGCCACCAGGGAAGTCCCTTCAGACATACTTTAAAGGAAAAAAGGGAATCCAGGGCTTTCTTGGTTCTAAAATAAAACTGTTTCTCATTCAGAACCTGCCTCTCCAGAAAACAAGAATCTCCAACAAGGAAATGTCTTCTGGAAAAAGATCAAATCCATGACTCTGATAGTAAGCAAAGCCTTGGGATAAAGTTCAGGTAAAGTGTGCAGCTGTAAGATCTTTTATTGAGACCTCAGGAATATTTAAGAGACACAAAGACCTCTAAGAACATTAAGACTATACCTTGTACCAACAAAATAACTGGGGTTTAAAATTCTTCAGGAACATATCCCACAGCACTTTGACTGATAGCCCAAGGTATAGCATAGGTATACTGATACAGTATTCCATATTCTCTATGTTTATATGTTACTTTCTGGGAATAAGTAAAGCAGATATTTTTTTAAAGCTATTAGGTTAATACAGTGATGTAAATAATTGAAAAAATATCAATTATGAACTTGAGAATTTTTTTTTTTTACTATTTAAAGATAATCCAGTTTCCAGTAAAAGATAGTGATGTAGGAGTATCCTGAATTCCTCCCACAGGCACACCCAATCTTTGGCTACATATAAAACAAATTCCACTGAAAAAACCCAAAAACTAGCTGAGTGACTCCTACGTATTGGTCAAACAAGAAAAAACCCACACCAAGAGGGTAGGAAAGGATGAGACACACAGTATCACCAGAATCCCCACCCCTGCATGGCAACCTGAAATTGGGAGGGAACTCACAACACTGAGTTTCTTCCTGAGGAGTGAAGTGTTTGAATCCCACATCTGGTACCCCAAATTTTAAAACCTGCACCTTAGGCACAAGCCCCTAAAACTTCTAGCTGTGAAAGCCAACAGGGCTTGCATCAAGAAAACCCACACAGCTATAGTAAACTGAGAAACAGTTCTTAAAGGACTTGTGTGCATAAACCCACACACCCCAGGGCCCAGCACAGAGGCAGTCAACTGAAATGAACCCAGACTTCATGAGACAGGGGTTTATTTTCTTATATTAAAACACCAGACTTAGGGGCAAGCACTGAATTTCATATACATGTAGGGACCTACTGCAATACCCTCTAAAGTTGGAGGCTGCAGGACACCATCTTTGCACTCTCCATGTGTCTCACTCCAGCTCACCTGTATCTCCTGGAAGAAGCTTGCACACTTGTCTGGCTCCCTGATTTTTGCAACTATTGCCCAGGAGGTACCTCTAGATTGCCTGGCTCCAATGGCCATTAGGGTTTATGCTCACGAATCCCACATGATTGTAACAAATGAAGAAGGTGTTCTTAACTGACTACCACACCCAAGGCATAGCAGATAGGAAAGAGACTGAACGACCCAGTCTTTCTGTGAAAGTTTGCTAGCTTATCTTCATAACTGAGACCTGAGCAGGTAGGCTTCTAATTAAACATACATCTTAGGGCTGAATGTAATCCTTTCCCCAGACTTCGGAGAGTAGATATTATCTTTTCACATTCCCTCTGTCATGCTCCAGGGCATCAGTATCTCCCGAAGGGGAGCTTGTAGTCATGTCTAATACTATGATATTTTCTGTCTATGTGCCCTGGTTTTGTGATTGTCGTCCAGGGGATGTCCCCTGGTTCCTTTCTCCTGATGGCCAGTGTAGCTTATGTTCATGAGTTGAATGAGACAGTACAAAAAAAAAAAAAAGAAAAATAGTTCTTAACTGGCTATCACCCCAGGGCTCAGTGCAGAGGGAGCAGATAGAAAACCCATCTCTCAATCTTCCCCTCAAAGCAGTATATTTGCATACTTTAAAACCCTGCTGCATGAGGGTCTGGCTTTCAATCAGCCTGAATCTAGGTGGTGACTCGGATCCACACTTTGGGGCATACTGATACTTTGGGTTGTCTTGTCACAGCCTCAACTACTGGGACCCACTAAAAATTAAATAGGCTGCTTGGACAATCACAAAGGTTTGAGAATCAACCAAGAGCTAGGGCAGAGTTGAACAGTAAGTATCATCTCCTATACAAGACCACTCCTTCAAGAAGGCAGAGGTGGTTGCTTAATGCACAGAAATAAACACAGAGAGTGAAGGAATATGAAAAAACACATGAATATATTCCAAATTAAGGAACATGATAAGACTTCAGAAAAATACATTAATGAAAGAGAGATAGGTGACTTACATGAAAGACTGAAAAAATAATGGTCATAAAGATGCTCATTGAACTCAGGAGAAAAATGTGTGAACAAAGTGAGAATTTGAACAAAAAGGTAGGCAATACAAGAAAATACCAAATAGAAGTCACAGAGATGAACAATGCATCAACTACACTGAGCAATACGCTAAAGGGATACACTAGGTAAACAAAAAAAAGGAACTCATACAAATGAGAAAAAGAAAGAGTGAAGATACCTTAATTGGCTTAGGGAAAATATCAGGTGGACTAACATTTGCATTATAGGTGTCCCAGAGTAAAAGAGAGAAAAAGGGACAGAAAACTTATTAAAAGAAATAATGGATGAAAAATTCCATAAGCTTGGGAAGGAAATAGACGTCTAGATCCAGGAAGCCCAGATAATCCAAACAAGATGAACTCAAATAAACCCACAATGAGACACATTGTAATTATAGTGCCAAAAATTAAAAACAAGGAATCAAGAGAAACACAAGAGAAAAAACAGCAAGAGAAAAATGACTTATTATATACAAGGGAATTCATAAGAGATTATCAGAAGATTTCCAGCAGAAACTTTGCAGGCCAGAAGGGAGTGGCACACTATATTCAAAGTGCTGAAAGAAAAACATCTGTCAACCAATAATACTCTCAACAAGGTTGTCACTGAGAGTTGGAAAGATAAAGAGTTTTGCAGACAAGCAAAGCTAACAGACTTCATCACAACTAGACTGGTCTTACAAAAAATATTAAAGGAAATTTTTTGTTTTATTTATTTAAAAATTTTTATTGAAGTATAGTTGATTTAAGATATTATATTGGTTTCTGATGTACAACATGGTGATTTAATTTTTTATAGATTATACTCCATTTAAAGTTATTACAAAATAATGGGTGTATTTCCGTGTGCTGTCCTTGTTCCTTATTTATTTTATGCATAGTAATTTGTATCTCTTAATCCCATACCCCTATCTTGCCCCTCCACCCTCTTATCACAGGTATCCACTAGTATGTTGTCTGTATCTGTGAGTCCCTTTCTGTTTTGTTACATGTATTTGTTTGTTTTACTTTTTGATTCCACATATAAGTGATAACATAGATTATTTGCCTTTCTCTGACATATTTCACTAAGCATGGTACTCTCTAGGTTCTAGTGTGTTTTTGCAAATGGCAGAATTTCATTCTTTTTTTATGCCTGAGTAATACTCAATTGTGTGTATATATATATACCACCTCTTCTTTATCCATTCATCTGTTGATGGACACTTGTTTCCATATCTTGGCTATTGTAAATAATGCTGCTGTGAACATTGGGGTGCATATATCTTTGCAAATTAATGTTTTTGTTTCCTATGGATATATACCCAGCAGTGGAATTGTTGGATGATATGTAAATTCAATGTTAATTTTTTGAAGAACCTCAATATTGTTTTCCATAGTAGCTAGAAACTACTAGGGCTCATCAATGAATTCAGTAAAGTGGTAGGACAGAAGATTAATATATATAAATCAGTGCATTCTTTTTTATACACTAATAATAAACTACCAGAAAGATAAAGCAAGAAAATGATTCTGTTTAGAATCTCATCAAAAAGAATAAACTAGCTAGGAACTTGGTTACAGGGAGGTAAAAGACCTACACTCTGAAAACTATACAGCACTGATGAAAGAAATTGAGATGATACAAAGAAATGAAAAATACTCTGTGTTTTTGGATTGCAATAATTAATAGTGTTAAAATATCCATACTACCCAAATCAATCTACAGATTTAATGCAGTCCCTATCAAAATACCACTGGCATTTTTCATATAACTAGAAAAAATTAACCTAAAGTTTATACAGAACCACAGAAGACCCCAAATGCCAAAGTAATCTTGAGAGAAAAGAAGAAAGCTGGAGGTATCACACTCCCTGACTTTAGACTATACTACAAAGCTACAGTAATATAAACAGCATGTTACTGGCACAAAAGCAGACATATAGGTCAATGGAACAGAATAGAGAGCCCAGAAATAAACCCATGCACTTATGGTCAATTAATCTATGAAAAAGGAGTTAAGAATATACATTGGAGAAAAGACAGTCTCTTCAATAAATTGTGCTGGGAATATGGGACAGCTACCATAGGAAATTTTCTCACACCATATACAGAAATAAACTTATATCAGAAAAAAACTTTAAGACAATGACTGTAATAAGGGACAAAAAAGTTCATTATATAATGATAAAGGTTGTATATAAAAGGGAACAAATGTAACTATTTATACACCCAACAGAGGAGTACCTAAATATATAAAGTAAATATTAACAAAACTAAAGAGAGAAATAGACAGCAATAAGAGTAGGGGACTTTAATACCCTACTTTCGTCAATGGCTAAATTATCCATACAAAAAATCAATAAGGAACCATTGTACATAAATGACACATTACCAGACTAATAGACTAAACAGACATATACAGAACATTCCATCCAAAAGCAACAGAACACCACTCTCTTACACCACACATAAAAATGAACTAAAATGGATTAAAACTTGAACATAAAACCTAAAACAATAAAACTGTTAGAAGAAAACATAAGCTTCTTGACACTGGTCTTGGCAGTAATATTTTGCATTTCACACCAAAAGCAGAGGTAACAATATAAAAAATAAAGAAGTGGGACAGTAACTGAATATAAAACTTCTGCACAACAAAGGAATCCATCAACAAAATGAAGAGGCAACCTACAGAATAAGAGAAAATATTTGGAAATCATGTGTCTGATAAGGGGTTAATATCCACAGTGTATAAGGAACTAATAATAACTCAATACCAAAAAAATCAAACAATGCAACTAAAACATGAGCAGAAGATCTGAGTGCACACTTTTCTGTTGAAGACCTACAAGATGGTCAACAGGTACATGAAAAGGTCCTCAATATCACAAATAATCAAGGAAATGCAAATCAAAACCAGTGAGAGATATCTCACGCCTGTTAGAATGGTTATTCTCAAAAAGACAACAAATATCAAGTGCTGGCAAGGATGTTGCGGGAAGGGAACATTTGGAAACAGTTAGTGGGAATGTAAATTGGTACACCCCCCTATGAAAAACAGTATGGAGTTTCCTCAAATTTTTTAAAGTAAAATTACCTTATGATCCCACAATTCTATTTCTTGGAATTTATCCAAAGGAAATGAAAACACTAAAAAGATATATGCACCTCCCATGTGCGTTGCAGCATTATTTATAACAGTTAAGATACAGGAACTACCCTAATGTCCTGTGAAGATGACAGATAAAGAAAATGTGGTGATACATAAAATGGAATATTATTCAGCCATAAAAAAGAATGAAATCTTACCACATGTGACTAATGAATGATCCTTGAAGGCATTATACTAAGTGAAATAATTCAGACAGAGAAAGTAAATGCAGTATGACCTTATTTACACGTGGAATCTAAAAAAATAAATAAAACAAAAACAACAAACAAAAATGACTGAACTTTTAGGTACAGAGATAGACTGGTGGTTGCCAGAGGTGGGGTGTGGGAAAAATGGGTAAAAGCGGAAAAAGTTCAAGCTTCCAGTTATAAAATAAATAAGTCATGGAGATGTAAGGTGCATCATGATGACTATAGTTAGTAATATTGTAATGTATATTGGAAAGTTGCTAACACAGATTTTAAAAGTTTTCATTTTAAGGATAAAAAATGTGTAACTGTGTGTGGTGATGGATATTAACTAGACTTATTGTAATGATCATTTTACCATATATACAAATATCAAATCATTATGCTGTACCTCTGAAACTAATATATTGTTTTATGCAAAAAAAAATCCATTGTCTGACTGTTAATTTCCTAACTACTTTGGTAGTTCCCAGTAATAGGAAATAAAGTTATAGGCTTTACATTTAAGTAATGTTTGGAAGTTAGATAAATGAATCAAACAAAAACAATAATGTGTTAAATGTTCAGTCAAGGATTGCAAAGATCAGTATAGGAGACTGGGAAGATATGTTAAGAATAGTTATAAAGAAGTGAGCATTTCAAAAAGATCAATGAAACTAAGACCTGGATCATTGAAAAGATAAACAAAATTGATAAAACCCTTAGCCATTCTCATCAAAGAAATAAAAAGAGTGGGCCAAAACAAACAAAAAAAATCAGAAATGGAAAAAGGAGACGTTACAATGAATACCACAGAAATACAAAGGATCAGAAGAGATTGCTATGAACAATTATATGTTGGTGAAATTGACAACTGAGAAAAATGGACAAATTCCAAGAAATGTACGTCTTCTAAGACTGAACCAAGAAGAAATAGAAAATATGGACAGATTAAATATAAGTAATGAAATTGAATCAGTAATAGAAAAATCCCCAACAAATAAAAGTCCAGGACCAGATGGCTTCACAGGTAAATTCTACCAAACATTTAGAGAAGAGTTAACACCTAGGCTTCTCAAACTATTCCAAAAAATTGCAGAAAAATAACTGCTTCCAAACTCATTCTATAAGGCCAGCATCACCCTGATACCAAACCTAGACAAAGATATCACCAAAAAAAGAAAATTACAGGTCAATATTACTAATGAACATAGATGCAAAAATCCTCAACAAAATATTAGAAAACTGAATTCAACAATACATTAAAACAGGACTCCCCTGATGGTCCAGTGGTTAAGTCTTCATGCTTCCACTGCAGGGGGCATGGGTTCGATCTCTGGTTTGGGTAACTAAGATCTCACATGCTGCATGGCACAGCCAAAGAAAATAAATAAATAAATAAAAATTTAAAAAAATTATTGAAAGGATCACACACATCATGATCAAGTGGGACTTATCCCAGGGATACAAGAATGTTTCAATATTCACATATCAATTAATGTGATATACCACATTAACAAATTAAAGAATGAAAATTATATAATCATGTCAATAGATGCAGAAAATCTCTTAACAAAAATCAGCATCCATTTAGGATAAAAACTCTCCAGAAAGTGGGCAAAGAGGGAACCTACCTCAACATAATAAAGGCCATATATGACAGAACCACAGCTAAAATCATACTCAATGGAGCTAAAATCATACTCAATGGTGAAAAGCTGAAAGCATTTCCTCTAAGATTAAGAACAAGACAAGAATGCCCACTCTTCCATTTTTATTTAACATAGTATTGGAAATCCTACTGATGAAAGAAATTGAAGACAACACAAATGGAACAATATACTGTGTTCATGGATTAGAAGAGTTAATATTATCAAAATGACCATACTACCCAAGGCAATCTACAGGTGTAATGCAAACCCTATCAAAATACCAATGGCATTTTTCACAGAACTAGAACAAGTAATTCTAAAATCTGTTTAGGAACACAAAAGACCCTGAATGACCAAAACAATCTTGAGAAAGAAGAACAGGACTAGAGGTATCACCCTCCCTGACTTCAGACTGTAGTACAGAGTTACAGTAATAAAAAAAAGTATGGTACAGGCACAAAAATAGAAACATAGGTCAATGGAAGAAGATAGAGAGTCCAGAAGTGAACCCAGGCTCATATGCATAATTAATCTATGACAACAAAAGCAAAAATATACAACGGGAAAAAGACAGCCTCTTTAATAAATGGTGTTAGGAAAACTGAATTATTCTCTCACACCATGAAGAAAAATAAATTCTAAATGGATTAAAAACTTGAATGGCAGACCTAAAACCATACAACTTCTAGAAGAAAACATAGGCAGTTCATGCTTTTATATTGGTCTTTGTAATTTTTTTGGATATGTCCCCTCAGGCAAGGGAAACAAAAGCAAAAATAAACAGATGAAATTGTATCAAATGAAAAAGCTTTGTACACTGAAGGAAACTACCAAGAAAATGAAAAGGTCACCTAAGGAACAGGAGAAGATATTTGCCAACTATATATCTGATAAGGGGTTAATGTCCAACATACACAATGAACTCATACAACTCAATATCAAAAAAACAAGCAACCTGATTAAAAATGGACAAAAGTTTCTGAATAGACATTTTCCAAGGAAGACATACACATGGCCAGCAGGCCCATGAAAAGATATTCAACATCACTAATCATTAGGGAAATGCAAATCAAAACCACAATGAGGTATCACCTCACACCTGTCAGAATGGATATCATCAGAAAGACAACAACAAGTGCTAGCAAGAATGTAGAAAAAAGAAACGCTTACGCACTATTGGTGGGAATATAAATTGGTGCAGCCGTGATGGAAAACAGTATGTAGATTCCTCAAAAATTAAAAATAGAACTACCATATTATCCAGATGTTGCACGCCTGGGTGTTTATCCAAATAAAACAGAAACACTAATTAGAAAATATCTATGTACCCCTATTTTCATTGCAACATTATTCACAATAGCTGAGATACGGAAGCAACCTAAATGTCCATCAACAGATGAATGGATAAAGAAGATGTGGTACATAAATACACAATGGAATATTACTCAGCCATAAAAATGAATGAAATCTTGCCATCTGTGACAACATGGATGTTATCATGCAAAGTGAAATACATCAGACAGAGAAAGACAAATGCTATTCGATTTCATTTATATTTGGAATGTAAAAAACAAAACAAATGAACAAATATAACAAAATGTAAACAGAGCTATAGATACAGAGAACAAATAGGTGTTTTCCAGAGGAAAGGATGGACGGGAGAGGAAAGAAATAGGTAAAAGAGTTTGAGAGGTACAAATTTCCAGTTGCAAAATAAATCAGTAATGGGTATGAAATGTATAGTGTGGGGAATATAGTCATTAACTGTGTAGTATCCTTTTTACAGTGACATATCGTAACTAGATTTATCATGGTGATCAGGTTGGTACCTATAGAGATAGCAAATCACTATGCTGTATAACAGGAACTAGCATAGTGTTGTAGGTCAATTATACTTCAAAAACAAACTCATAGACAAAGTGATCAGATTTGTGGTTACCAGAAGTGTGGTGGGGATATGCGGGAGAGGAAATTGGATGAAGGCAGTCAAAAGGTAAAACTTCCAGTTATAAGATAAATAAGTACTAGGGATGTTATGTACAACATGATAAAGATAATGAACACTGCTCTATGTTATATATGGAAGTTGTTAGCAGAGTAAATCTTCAGATTTCTCATAACAAGAAAAAAAATTTTTCTATTTCTTTAATTTTGTATCTATATGAGATAATGGATATTCACTAAACTCATTTTTTTAATTACTTCATGATGTATGTAAATCAAATCATACTGTCAACAAATTTGTACAGTTCTGTTTGTCATTTATATCTCATTAAAACTGGAAGAAAATAAAAAGTTAACATTTGAGTTCTATCTTAAATAATGCATGGCCTAATACAACTGGAATATGATACCTTGTCAAACACTTTGCTGGGTCTGGGGTTTCAGAAAGGAAACCTAGTGTGGTACATATAGAGAATAAGTAAACAAAATAGTTTTCTTTAGGAATATACAAAGACTCCTTGCACAAGAAAGTGATCAGTTTAGCTAATCTATACATGATGATGCCACCTTGAGGTGGAAAGTAGCAGCCTGGTAAGGTTTTGGAAGAAAGAAGAGCTAGCCCTGCTGCTACATGGTGAGGGAGGGAGAAATGCATGATGTATTTTCACAGAAAGGGGCTAGGCCAGATTCTAAAGCTGACTGTAGGTCAAGGCAAAGATTGGGGAATTTTATACAGTGTGATGGGAAGCCAGAGAGTAGGGAATGATATGATCTAATTTTCCATTAGAAGTTCTAATATGTGGATAGAGAATTTTGTAAGGATGCAAACATGGAGGTTAGTGAACTTGTTGCGAGGGTATTGGGTACATTAATTTAGTGTGGACTAAAGAAATAATAAAGAGGATAAAAAGATATTTTTTAAACATAAATTGTATTACTTCTGTCTGAAAATATTTCAATTGAAATAGGAAGGTTGGGAAAGTGGTTATTGTGTATGCCAAATATATGATTTTCTGGCTTCATGTAACATTAAACTACCTTACATGTGATTCACGAAACAATAAGGTATTACTGTTGGAAAATATGTTAAATGTTTTGAAATTTAATGTACAGATGATAAAATATAAGAACTATTAACTAACATTTTTCTATTAAAATAGAAAGGCAAAACTAACTAATAATGTAGTTGAAATTAAAGAATATTTCATGTTATTATAAAGTATATATTTTATGGAGAAACAAATGGCATAGGAAAAAATGGACAGCTCTGAGTTTAAGTATTGATTGTATCATATCTGGTTAACTTCAGATATTTGCTTAATCATTCTATATATTAGGGTTTGTTTGTTTTAATTTGGCTCCTGAGTTACCTCACAGGTTTTTGGTGAATGCTAATAATATAAATAATGTCTTCAGAGAATGCAGTAATGTCTGATACATTTATATTTGTATTCATAGAAGCTCTTCTTTTCTCCTATTATCCTACTCATTTCATTGACATGTTCTCTATACTTCTGTATTTTTTTTTGTTTTTTTTTTGCGGTACGCGGGCCTCTCACTGTTGTGGCCTCTCCAGTTGTGGAGCACAGGCTCTGGACGTGCAGGCTCAGCGGCCATGGCTCACGGGCCCAGCCGCTCCGCAGCATGTGGGATCTTCCTGGACCGGGGCACGAACCCATGTCCCCTGCATCAGCAGGCGGACTCTCAACCATTGTGCCACCAGGGAAGCCCTATACTTCTGTTTTTTTTTTTTTTTAAAAAAAAACCTGATAGTAAGTCAAATATTTTGAAAGTAATTATAGCATTATATGTGGACAGGATAATAGCAAAAGACTGGAAAATCTTATAAAATTTATGAAGTACTATATACTTGTATTGATTACTCAAGGGTAAATCAACCTATTGAATTGAAATACACCAAAACATTTATTAATGTTTATTGGAGTATAGTTGCTTGATAATGATGTGTTAGTTTCTGCTGTACAGCAAAGTGAATCAGCTATATGTATACATATATCCTCTCTTATTTGGATTTCCTTCCCATTTAGGTCACCACAGAGCATTGAGTAGAGTTCCCTGTGCTATACAGTAAGTTCTCATTAGTTACCTATTTTATACATAGTAGTGTCTATATATCAATCCCAATCTCCCAGTTCATCCCACCCTCCCTTTCCCGCTTGGTATCCATATGTTTGTTCTCTACAACTGTGTCTCTATTTCTGCTTTGCAGCTAAGTTCATCTGTACCATTTTTCTAGATTCCACATATAAGCAGTACTATATGATATTTTTCTCTTTATGACTTACTTCACTCTGTGTGACAGTCTCTAGGTCCACCCACATCTCTGCAAATGGCACAATTTCATTCCTTTTCATGGCTGAATAATATTCCATTGTATATATGTACCACATCTTGCAAAAAAATGAAATAAACCAAAACTGAACATTATAGATGATGTGATATTAGTAAGGCTCAGCTATAATTTCTATTATATTAATCAACCATATTTATACAAAAAGCCTTGTCCCCCACATCAAACAATGGTCAAAAATGTCAGAGGAATTACATTAGCAAGATGGCCTAGTAGAAAGCCCTGGAACAGTCCTCCACAAACACACAAATTCAGCAACAATTCATAGACACATGCACTTTGTGAGAAATCAGAAACTAATTGAGAGTCTCTTGCAGTCCCAGGAGAATCCAAAGTCAGACTCACCAAAGCAAGTAGGGAGATTCAAGATACCTGCTGGCTGAAGACTCTTACCCCTGGCAAAGTGTTATAATCAGGAAGAAACTCCCTACCTCTCACTTTCATTCAAGAGGAGAAAGGTTCCATTTATACATCTAGCACCCCACATTTTCCAATGGAGATACACAGAGGCCTGGCTTCTGTCTTGGCATTCTTGAAAGTCTGTTGTTCCAGCACAATACAGCTGCCCAGGGAAGAACAAAGATAGTGGCTTGAGCTGGCAGACACCATTGTTCCTATTCCCTGCTCAGCACAGAGTGGACAGGCAAAAAATTATATTCTCAGCTTCCCCCTTGGAGAGGGAAAGAGCTGATCTGTTCATCAAGCATTCAGACTTCTCTGAGGCTGCCCAGAGGACTAGATTCTCTCTTGTCAACTTTGAATCTCTTTCAAGTCCAGCAGTGAGACAAGGAGAGGTGCCAGTCTGTAAAGACTGAAGAAATGCCTGCTTTGTCCAATGCATGGACAGCAACAAAGAGAGTCAAGAAAAATGAAGAATTAGGTATTCCAAACAAAGGTATTCCAAACAAGGGAACAAGATAAATCCTGAGAAACTGACTCTAGTGAAAGAGAGTTATATGATTTATCTGACAGAAAATATAAAATGACTCTCAAAGACACGCACAAAATTCAAGAGAACAACATAGGTACAAATTGAGAATTTCAACAAGGAAATAGAAAATATTAAAAAGTACTAAATGAATCATGGAGCTGAAGACCACAATAACTTAACTGAAAAATTGATTAGAAGGTTTCAACATCATACTAGATCAAACAGAACAAAGGTTCAGTAACTGAAAAACAAATCAGTAGAAATAATTCAGTCAAGTAAGCAAAAACGATTTTTTTAAAAAGTGAATAAATTTTATGGGACTTAAGATATACCTTGAAGTGAAACAATATATGCATTATAGCAATCCCAGAAGGAGAGGAGGGAAAAAACCAGGATGCTTATTCCAAGAAATAATGCCTGAAAACTTCCCAAATTTGGGGATGGAAGTTGACATCCAGACGCAAGCAGCTGAAAAATAACCAAATAATATGAACCCAAAGAAATCCACACAGAGACAAATTAACATCAAATTATCAAGTCAAAGACAGAAATTTGAAAACAGAAAGAGAAAAGCAACTGTCACATACGAGGGGTTCTCCAAAGCGTCATGAACAGATTTTTTAGCAGAAATCTTGCAGGCAAAAAGGGAATGGGATGATATATTCAAAGGCTGAAAGAAAAAATGCCTCTCAAAATCTAGCAAAACTGTCCTTCAAAAATAAAGGAGTGATAAAGACTTCCCCAGACAAACAAAAGCTGAGGGAGTTCATAACCAATCACTAGACCAGCCTTATACAAAATGTTACAGAATACTATATTACTGAAATGGTAGTGGGTAAATAACTTAATTCTAGTATAAAAGTTAAAATATTAAAAATAACTATAACTAAAAATATGTTAAAGATACACAACATAAATAGATTTTAATTGTGACAACACCTAAAACATGGATGGATGAGAAGTTAACAGTTTTTGTGTGGAACTGAACTTAAATTGTTATCAGCTTAAAATATATTATATTTTATGTAAGTCCCAATGTAACCCACACACACATAAAATAGCTAAAGAAGTTACAAAAAAGAATTGCAGCATATCAATATAAAAATTCAGGAAAACAAAAAGGAAGATAGCAAGAGAGGAAAAGATTCTCCCCTCCCCCCAAAAAGACTAAAACACCAAAGAAAACAACAAAATGACAATAGTAAATTATTTTCTATCAATAATTATTAATAATTTAAATGTAAATAGATTAAACTCCCCAATAAAAAGGCATAGTGAGGGTGATCAAGATGTGGAGTAAGAGGATGTGGAGCTCACTTTGCCCCAGTGAACACATCAAAAATGTGTCTACATGTGAAAAAATTCTCACTGAAAACTAATGAAAATGGCAGAAAGACTCCTGTACAGCAAAGGCTGTAAAACAGATACACATGTAACTGTGTAGGAAGGGAAGAAAAGCAATCTGGTCAGGACCTGTGCTGGTAGGAGGGGACTCAAAGGAAAAGGGTTATTGTGCTGGCAGACACACACCTGGGGGAGTTAGCAAATTGAGCCACAGACTGGACATCCTAAGTCTGGGGTCCTACATGGAAGAGACAAACCTCCTTGGCTGGCTGGAGAGCTGATGCGACAGATAGAAAGACTGGAGAAGGTTGGACTCTGCTCATGAGTAGCATGTGTAGGCTAGCCCCCAAGGCAGGCTGAAGAGAGTTCGGCCCTAGCAGTTGGCAGGTTTCTTGCAATGGACTTGCCATGTGCTCCAGCCTGAGTTGAGTGAACACCCCAGTTCCACTCACTCCAAACTACAGCATGGCACTGGATCTGAAGCAGCCAGGACTGGGTAAAAGACTCAAAAATGGGAAGAAAAGGCAACCCAGTCCCAGGGTAGACCCTGTGTGGGACTGTGGTGGCCATTGTTGGCATTTACATAAGTGGTGTCCCTGAAGCAGCCCAGATTTCTTATGGCAGATGCAGGGCCACAGTTCACCACCTCACCATACATGCAGAGAAACTCTATGGGCCCTGCTTCATGTGCAGAGTGGTGCCAGAACAGTGTGGGAGTGGTGGAGGCTGGGGATAGTGATCAACTGTTAGAGACAAGGGGGTATTGCCCATGAGACAGTGCAGGGAGAGGTCTGCTCTAGTGGCTGACAGATTTCCCTTGACCATCTCACATTGTGCCTCAGCCCAGTGCCCCCAGCTCAAGCCAAGCAAATTCTCCAGCCCCACTCAAACCATACCACAGTGCAGCATTAGCCCTGTGATGTCCAGGACAAGGGAAAAGACTCAATTGTGAGCTGCACCTGAGCAGAGCTGAAGATGCCTACATATGCAGTGCATCAGACCTCTGTATGTGCACAGGCCTCACTTGTTTCAGCACTCCCCTCCACTGGGGCTGAGGTCCAGGTACAAGGAGAGGAAAATTCATACACTTAGAGGAAATAGAACCAGCCCGAGTCCAACCATCAGGGCTTCTGCTCCAGCAACTTGGGATCAAACCCTACCCCTGACAGGGCAATGATAGGCACTAAACAGAGAGGACATCCCACCTCACACCTGGTGCCAGTCTCTAATGACTCCATCTCCAAACCCACACATTACCAAGGTGATAGCTGCCAGCACATGCTGAGGAAAGACTAAACTGGCATCCACCTCAAATCCAGCCCTCCCACCAAAAGCACTGGGCACATGCAGTCTGCATAGGGATGTTCCCACATAAGAAAACCTCTTCAAGACTGCAATAGGTAACCATTTCACATAAATTGAGAGACAGAGAAAGATAAGTAAAATGCAAAGGCAAAGGAACTACTCTTAGTTTAAAGAGCAAGAGAAAACTCCTGAAAAAATAATGAAACAGAAATAAACACTTTACCAGGTAAAGAATTCAGAACATGGTAGTAAAAATATTAACTGAAACAGTAAAAAGAATTGATCTAAACACTGACCATTTAAACAAGGAACTAGAAAATGTAAAAAACAATTCCATGGCTGAAATAAACACACTAGAAGGACTGAAAAGGAGAGTAAGTGATACAGAAGAATGCATAAGTGATTTGGAAGACAGAATAATGGAAATCAACCAATCAGAAAAACAGAGAGAAGAACAAAATTTTTAAAATGAAAGCAATCTAAGAGATCTTTAGAACATTAGGCATTACAACATTTGCAATATACAGGTTCCAGAAGGAGAAGCAAGAAGGAGATCAAAAATATTTTTGAAGAAATTATGGCTGAAAACTTCAATGCAGAAGAGGGAAATGGATATCCAGGTACAGGAAGAACAGAAGGTCCCAAACAAGATGAACCCACACCAAGTCATATCATAATTAAAATGACAAAATTAAAGATAAAGAGAGAATTCTAAAGACAGCAAGAGAAAAACAAAGAGTCATATTCAAGGGAATCCCCATAAGGGTATAAACTGACTTCTCTGTAGAAATTTTGCAGGCCAGATGGCAGTGGCATGATATATTCAAAGTCCTAAAAGGGAAAAACCTGCAACCTAGGATACTCTACCCAGCAAGATTATCATTTAGGATAGGAGAGATAAAGAATTTCCCAGCCAAACAAAAATTAAAAGAATTCATCAATACTAAACCCATCTGGAAAGAAATGTTGAAGGGTTTTCTCTAAATGGAAAAGAAGTAAGAATCTATAGGAAAAAGGGAAAATTCCAATAGGAAAGGCAAATATATAGTAAGAATTGAAGATATGTAGATCAAAAGAAAAAAGAAAAGCAGCTCTAACTATAATAAACAGTTAAGGGATAAGCATGAATATTAAAATATGACATCAAAGACAAATGTGGTGAGAGGAGTAAAAAATGTGGATCTCTTAGAGTGTGTTTGAGCTTAAATGACTACCAGTTTTAAACATTTTGGATCAGCATATAGGAACCCCATAGAACCACAAATCAAAAAGCTACAGGAGATATACAAAAAACAAAAAGAAAGGATCACAGGCATACTACTACTAAAAAAAAAAAAAATCAAACCATAAAAGATGAAAAAAAAAGAAAAATAAACCAAAAGGGAAAACCATAAAAAGAAGCAGAAAAAAAGTAATAAAATGGTACCAAGTACATATCTATTAATAATTACTTTAAATGTCAATGGACTAAATGCTCTGCTCAAAAGACGTAGGGTGGCTGATTGGATAAAAAACCAAGACACTTCAATATACTGCCTAGAAGAGACTCACCTCAGGGCTAAAGATACACAGAGACTGAAAGTCAGGGGATGGATGAAGATATTTCCTGCAAATGGAAATGACAAGAAAGTAGGGATAGCAATACTCATATCAGGCAAATTAGACTTTAAAACAAAGATTATAACAAAAGACAAAAAAGAACATTTTATAATAAAGGGATCAATACAAGAAGAGGATGTTACATTCGTTAACATATAGATATCCAATACAGGAGCACCTAAATATATAAAGCAAATACTAACAGACATAAAAGGAGAAATTGACAATAATACAATCATAGTAGGGGACTTTAACACCCTGGTAACATCAATGGACAGATTATCCAGACATAAAACCAATAAGGCAAAAACCATCCTAAATGATACAATAGACCACTTGGACCTAATAGATATCTACAGTACATTACACCCCAAAAGAGAAGAATATATATTTTTTATTTTTTCAAGTGCACATGATACATTCTCCAGGATAGATCACATGCTATGCCACAAAAGGAGTCTCAACAAATTTAAGAGGATAGATATTATATCAACAATACTTTCTGATCACAACAGTATGAAACTAGTATTAATCTATAGAAAGAAAAATTGGAAAAGAACAAACACTTAGAGACTAAATAACATGGTACTGAAAAACTAAAGGGTGAATTAAGAAATCAAGAGGAAATCAGAAAATATATCGAGAAAAATTACAGTGAAAAAAACAGTACTCTAAATTCTATGGGATGCAGCAAAAGCAGTTCTAAAAGGAAAGTTCATAGCAATACAGGTCTTCACAAGAAACAAGAAAAATCTCAAATAAACAACCTAATTACCTCCTAGAAAAATTAGAAAAAGAAAAAACAAATCCCAAAGTCAGCAGAAGAAAGAGAATAACAAAGATCAGAAAGCAAATAAGGTAGAAAAAAAATTAGAAAAGATAAATAAAACCAAGAACAGGTTTTTTAAAAGATAAATAAAATTATAAACCTT
The DNA here is from genome assembly GCF_949987515.2 of Delphinus delphis. Taxonomy (NCBI): domain Eukaryota; kingdom Metazoa; phylum Chordata; class Mammalia; order Artiodactyla; family Delphinidae; genus Delphinus; species Delphinus delphis. The sequence continues at coordinate 115,940,127 of NC_082687.1, read as the reverse complement.
AACCAGGCTTACCAGAAGGAAAAAGAAAGGACTCAAATAAACAAAATAAGTGATGAAAGAGGAGAAATAACTAATACCACAGAGATATAAAAATATCATAAAACTATGAACAATTATATATCAACAAATTGGACAACCTAGAAGAAATGCATAAATTTCTAGAAACACACAATCTGCCAAGACTGACTCAAGAAGAGACAATTTGAACAGACTGATCACTAGGAGAGAAATCAAATACATAATTCAAAAACTCCCAGCACACAAAAGTCAGGACCAGATGATTTCAAAGGTGAATTCTACCAAATCTATAAAGAAAAACTAATATTTATCCTTCAAAAACAATTCCAAAAACTTGAAGCAGACGAAAACCTCCCCAATTCATTGTATGAGGTCACCATTACCCTGATCCCCAAAACAAAGACACTACAAAAAAGAAAATTAGAGGCCAATAGCTTCGATGGATATAGGTAAAAAAAATCCTCAACAAAATACTAGCAAAGTGAATCCAACATATATAAAAAGGCTCATACCCTATCATCAAGTTGAATTTATTCCAGGGTCACAAGGATGGTTCAATATTCTCAAATCAATCAATATAGTACACCACATTAACAAAAGGAAGAATAAAAATCATCTCAATAGATGCAGGAAAAGCATTTGACAAAATTCATTACCCACTCATGATAAAAGCTCTATGCAAAGTGGGTATAGAGGGAACTTATCTCAACATAATAAAGACCATTTATGACAAACTCACAGCCAACATCATACTCACTGGTAAAAAGCTTAAAGCCTTTCCTTTAAATTTAAGAACAAGACAATGATGCCCACTCTCACCACTTCAATTTACCATAGTATTGGAAGTCCTAGCCACAGTAATCAGATGAGAAAAAGAGATAAAAGTCATTCAAATTGGAAGGAAAGTGGTAAAACTTTCACTATTTGCAAATGACATGATACTTTATATAGAAAAGCCTAAAGTGTCTACCCCAAATCTTTTAGAACTAATAAACAAATTCAATGAATTTACAGGGTGGGTACAAGATTAACATACAGAAGTCTGTTGCATTTCTGTACACTAATAATGAAATATCAGAAAGAAAAAGTAAAAAACAAACATTAATAAAATCATATCAAGAAAAATAAATACCCAGGAATAAACTTAACCAAGTACGTCAAAGACCTATACTCTGAAAATTACAAAACATTGATGAAGGAAATTGAAGATGATACAAAGAAATGGAAAGAAATCCTGGCTCTTTGATCAGAATTAATATTGTAAAATGGCCATACTACCCAAAGCAATTTATATATTTACATTATATTTAATGTAATCTGTATCAAAATACCCTTGATGTTTTTCACAGAACTAGTCCAAATAATCATAAAATTCTTATGGACTCACAAAAAACTACAAATTGCCAAAATATTCTTGAGAAAAAAAGAACAAAACTGGAGGTATCACCCTCCCTGTCTTTAGACTATACTACAAAATTACAGTAATCAAAACAGTATGGTATTGGTACAAAAACAGACACACAGAACAATGGAACAGAAAAGAGAGCTTAGAAATAAATCCATGAACCTATAGTCAATTAATCTACAACAGAGGAGACAAGAATATTCAATGGAGAAAAGACAGTCTCTTCAGAAAGTGTTACAGGGAAAACTGGACAGCTAGAAGTAAAACAATAAGATTAGAACATTCCCTGACAGCATATACAAAAATAAACTCAAGGTGGATTAAAGATGTAAATGTAAGACCTAAAACAATAAAACTACTAGCAGAGAACATAGGCAGAACACTTTGACATAAATCATAACAATATATTTTTGGATCTGTCTCCTAAGGAAAAAGAAAGAAGTGCAAAAATAAACAAATGGGACCTAATTAAACTAAAAATCTTTTGTACAACAAAGGATATCAATGACAAAACTGAAAGATAACCTACAGAATGAAAAACTATTTGCAAATACTTTGACTGACAAGTGGTTAATATTCAAAATACATAAACAGCTCGTACTACTCAAGATCAAAACAACAAACAACCCAATCAAAAAATGGGTAGCAGACCTTAATAGACATTTTTCTAAAGAAGACATACAGATGGCTAACAGGAACATGAAAAGATGATCAACATTGATAATTATTAGAGAAAGGCAATTCAAAAGCACAATGAGATATCACTTCACACCTGTAATAATGGCTATCATCACAAAATCTACAAATAACAAATGTTAGAGAGAATATGGAGAAAAGGGAACCCTTGCATACTATTGGTGGGAATGTACATTGGTGCAGCCATGATGGAAAACAGCATGAAGCTTCCTGATAAAACTGAAAACAGAACAACCATATGGTCCAGCAACTCCACTAATTGGAAAGGTTACATGAACCCCAATGTCCTAGCAGCACTACTTACAATAGCCAAGATATTAGAGCAACTCAAACACCCATCAACATATGAATGAAGATGTGAGACTATATATATACATATAAAAGTCTATATATACACATATAGACTACATACATATACATATATACACACACACAAATGGACAAAGATGTGACACACACAATGGATTATTCTGTCATTAAAAAGAATAAAATTCTGCCACTTGCAGCAACATGGATGGACCTAGAGTATATTATGATCATTAAAATAAATCAGACATCATACAGTATTTGTCTGTCTCTATCACTTATACATGGAATGTAAAGAAGGATACAAATGAATGCATATGCAAAACAGAAACAGACTCACAATTATAGAAAATAACCTAGTGGTTACGAAGGGGGAAAGGAAATGGAGAGGCACAAATTAGAAGTATGGGATTAAGAGATATAAACTGCTATGTATAAAATATATAAGCAACAGGATATATTTTATAGCACAGGGAATTATAATGATTATCTTGTATTAACTTTTAATGGAGTATATCCTGTAAAATACTGAATCACTATTCTGTAAACCAGAAACTAATATAATATTGTAAATCATTTATACTTCAATTAAAAAAGAATTTAAAAAGGAAAATAAAAAGTAGAAGGTATCTTATTGACTGGGGGCCACATAATCAACCTTGTTTGGGATGGAAATGAACAAGGAAATAAATATAGTGTTCAGAACTGGCTTGGCCTTTGGGTATATATGTAATGATATATGTACTGTGTTTCTGGTCAAGTAGATCATTTACAGGGACATGAAAGTTATTTAAGGTTTTTTTTTTATGAACTGGTACCCTGGGTAGGAGAGGCTCCATTTTAGAACTAAAAAATAATTTCAACATTATTAATAAAAATAAAACTACTTTCAGGATAAAAAAGGACATGATGAGGATTAAAAACACAAGACCCAACTATAGTTGATTCTTGAACACATGGGTTGAAACTGTGCAGGTCCACTTATATGTGGGTATTTTTCAATAGTAAATAATGTAGTACTGCACAGTCCAGGGTTGGTTGAATAAGCAGATGTAGAGGAACTGAAGAGCCAACTATAAAAAGATAGTCCATGCAATCAGTAATCAGAGAGAGAAGGGATGACTATACTTTTATGACATAAAATAGTCTTTAAGTCAAAAACTGCCACAAGAGGCAAAGGATATTATAATGATAAAAGGGTCAACAACAAGGATGATATAATAATTACAAATATCTATTCAATCAACAGGCTCTGGTGCTAGGTGCATATATAGATGCATATAAATTTATATATACCTTTATATATCCACTTATATACATATATAATATCTAATATATATACATATATAATGTATACTTACAAATAATATATGCTATTTTATATAAATATATATTATAAATACATATATGCATATATTTATATGAAGCACATGTTGACAGAAGTGAAGAAGAAATAGATAGCAGTACAATAATAGTAATATACTTTAATACCCCATTTTCATTAATGGATAGAACTTCCAGAGAAGATTAATAAGAAAATGTGACCTTAAACAACACTGTAGATCAAATAATCCTAACAGACATATACAGAATATTCCACCTAACAGCAACAGAATACACATTCTTCTTAAGTGCACATTGATATTTCTCCAGGATAGATCACAAGTTAGGTCACCAAACAAGTCTTGAATTTAAGAAGATTGAATTCATACCAAGTACTTCTTCTTACCAGAGTGGAATGAAACTAGAAATCAATAGTGGAAGAAAAATTGAAAAATTCACAAATATGTGGAAATTAAGAACACATTCCTGAACAACCATTGGATCAAAGAATATATCAAAAGTGAAATAAAAAAAATACCTCTAGAAAAATAAAAATGAAAACACAACATATGAAAACTTATGGGTTGCAGAAAAAATACTACTAAGAGGGAATTAAATAGCCTTAAATGCCTACATTAAAATTTTTCTAAAAATTCTTAAACAAGTTAACTTTACACTTCAAGAAATTACAAAAAGAAAAAAGACTAAGCTCAAAGTTAACAGAAGGAAGAAAATAAAGATTAGAGCAAATATACATGAAAGAGAAAATAGAACAATAACAGAAAAAAACAGTGAAACTAAAAGTTGGTTTTGAAAAGATATTTAGAATTGACAAATCCTTACCTACAGTAAGAAAAAAGAGAGAAGATTGATGACACAAAATAAAAAGGATCTAAGATACTAGTATGAATAATTATATGCCAAAAAATTGGATAACCTAGAAAGAATAAACTCCTAGAAACATAAAACTCACCAAGACTGAATTATGAAAAAGTAGAAAGTATGAACTGACCTTTAACTAGTGGTTAAATCAATAATCAAAAACATTCCAATAAAGAAAAGCCCCCAACCAGCTGCCTTCACTGGTGAATTCTACCAGACATTTAAAGATAGTTAATACCAATATTTCTCAAACTCCTCCAAAAATAGAAGAGGATGGATCATTTCCAAACTCAATGAATGAGTTCAGCATTACCCTAACACCAAAGCCAGGCAAAGACATCACAAGAAAAGAAAACTGCATACCAATATTCCTGATGAAAATAGTTGCAAAAATCCTGAACAACATATTGGCAAACTGAATCCAACTGTATATTATAAGGATCATACTTCATAACCACGTAGGATTTATCTCTGGGATGCAAGGAGTGTTCAACATATGGAAATCAATTAATATGATATACCACATTAACAGAATAAAGAATTAAAAAAATCAAAAGATTGTCTCAATAAATGTAGGAAAATATTTCACAAAATTCACAACCTTTCATGATAAAAACTCTCAACGAATTAGGTTGAAAGTAGCAGAATAGAAGGAATAAAGGCTATACAGGACAAACCCACAGCTAACATCATGCTCAACACTAGAAAACTGAAAACTTTTTTACTAAGACCAGGAACAAGGCAAAGATGCTCACTGTTGCCATTTCTATTCAACATTGTAATATGACTCCTAGGCAGAGTAGTTAGGCAGGGAAAATAAAGAAAGTGCATCCAAATTGGAAAGGAAAAAGTAAAATTGTCCTTGCTTTGCAGATGATATGACCTCAAGTATAGAAAACTCTGAAGACTCCATTAAAAAACTATTATAACTAATAAACAAATTTAGTAAAGTTGCAGGAAAACATCAATATGAAATAAGCCAGACAGAAGAAGACAAATAGTGAATGGTATCACTTCTATGTGGAATCTAAAATAAATAAATAAAAGCTGATTGCATACAAACAAAGAATAGAATGGGTGGTTGCCAGAAGTTGGGGGAGGAGGAAACAGAGATGTATGTAAAAGGATACAAACATTTAGTTGTAAGAATAAATTCTGAGGATCTAATGTACAGCTGGTGACTATAGTTAACAATTTGGTATCATATACATGAAACCTGCTGAGAGTAGATATTAAACTTTCTACACACACATACACACACACAAAGTTAATTATTTGAGGTGTCAAATGTGTTAGTTATCTTGATCTTGGTAATCACTCCCCAAAGCATGCATATATATATATATATATATATATATATATATATATATATATATATATATATATATAAATCATCCTTTTGTATACTTTAAATATATATAATTTTATTTGTCAATTATTCCTCAGTAAAGATAGAGGTGAAATTAGTTGTGTTTCTATACACTAACAATGAATCATCTGAAAAAGAAATTTTAAAAAATACCATTTACAATAACACCAGAAAGAAAAAATACTTAGAAATAAACTTACCTAAGGAAGTGAAAGACTTGTATACCAAAAACTACACAGCACTGATGAAAGAAATTGACACAAACACATCAAATGTGTCCATGAAGTGGAAGATGTAATACTGTTGAAATGTCTACATATACCCAAAGAGATCTACAGATTCAGTGTAATCTCTATCAAAATCCCAACAGCATTGTTTTACAGAAATAGAAAAAAAAAAAAAAACAACACTTCTTTAATTCTTATGGAACCATAAAATACCATGAATAACCAAATACATTTTGAGAAAAGGAATAAAACTGGAGGTATCATACTTCCTGATTTCAAAGTATATTACAAGTCTCCAATAATCAAAACAGTATGATAATGGTATAAAGACAAACATGTAGAACAATGGAACAGAATAGATTCCAGAAATAAATCCACACATATACAATCAAGTGATCTTCACAATCGTGTCCAGAATACACAATGGGAAAACAAATGGTTTTGTAAAGACTAGATATTCACATGACAAAAATGAAATTGGACTTGCTTTTTTAATCATACATAAATATCAGCTCAAAATGGATTAAAGACTTAAATGGAAGACTTGAAACTATAAAACTACTACAAGAAAACATAGGGAAAGAGCTTCATGACACTGGTTGTGGCAATGATTTCATGGATATGACACCAAATGCAGAGGCAGAAAACCCCAAAATAAACAACTAGGGCTACATCAAACTAAAAAGCCTCTCTACAACAAAAGAAACAATCAACAGAGTGAAAAATCAACCTAACCAAATAGGAGGAAATACTTGCAAATCATAGATCTGATAAGGGTTAGTCTCCAAAAAATGTAAGGAATTCCTACAACTTAATAAAAACATAGCCTGATTTAAAAAGTGGGCAGTGGACTTGAATAGATATTTCTCCAAAGGAGACATACAAATAGTCGATGGGTCTATGAAAAGATGCTCTGCATAACTAAATCACCAGGGAAATGCAAATCAAAACAGCAATGAAATATTACCTCACACCCATCCAGATAGCTATTATCACAAAAACAAAAGACCACAAGGGTTGGCGAGAATGTGGAAAAATTGGAACAATTGTACACTGTTGGTGGGAATGTAAAATTTTACACCTGTTTTGGAAAACCGTATGGTAGTTTCTGCATATGATATAGTAGTCTTATTTCTGGGTATTTACTGAAATAATTTAAATCAGGAGCTCAAAAAGATATAAGTACTCCTACATCCACTGTAGCACTAATCCAATGGTCAAGATGTGGAAAAAACTTAAATTTCCATCAACACATAAATGGATACAGAAAATGTGGTATATACATACAATGGAAAACTATTCAGTCTGTTAAAAAAGGAAATTATGTAATAAGTGACAAAATAGATTAACCTGGAGGACATTATGCTAAATGAAATGAGCCAATCACAGAAAACAAATATTGCATGCTTCTGCTTATATGAAGTGTCAAAACAAATTCATAGAATCAAAAAAATGTAATGGTAGTTGCCAGTATCTATCCCGATAGTCAACAATACATTGTATATTTTAAAATCCTTTAAGAAGGTAGAGTTCATGTTAAGTGTTCTCTGTAAAATAAAACAAATTTTTATAAAAAAGCAATTTTCACTCCCTTTTAACCATGTACGGGGATTGTCTGCAACTCTAGCCCTAACTCTTACCCAAGACTCACACTCATATATCAACCTCCTACTTGGCATCTTTGCTTTAATGCCTTTAAAAGTCTCCCTTTTTTAAAAAAAAAGTTTACTAAAGCCAACAGAACACTTTGGAGAAATGATGTAGAATTAGGTTGTATATACTTATTTAAAAAAATTAGTTATATCTGTTTTTTATTATCTTAGAATTTCTTGTAATTTCAGATGCAATAAATACCCCAAAACTGCTCTTTTGAAGACATTTATTTATAGTGTTACTTCATGAACAATAACATAAATTAGAGTTATACATTTTTAAAATATAATGATAATGAAATTAATAAAGGCTATTTCACTTATAACATTTTATATTACATATTACCCTTTGCACTGGCTCAGGGGCTGATTGTCCTCAGAGCGTGACCCCAGACCTGTCTCCTCTACTCCACATCAGGAGGTTGAACACTGAAAGCTATTCCCAGCTTTTGTATGAGCTCATTTCCCCTTGAGTTTATCCAATTGGAGGCAACATTTAGAGAGTTGAGGGAAAGAGGAAGTGAAAAGATGAATATTTCACCATTGTTCTCTGTTTCTAATAGTGCATACCACTGCATCTAATTCTCTTCAGTGGCTTAAGGTCTTGTCCATGAACCTGCCATAGCTCCAACTTCTACAACTGAGCCTGGCTTCAGACACACTTCCTCCTCATTTTGTCCCTCTGTCCAAGGGATGAGAGTGATTTCTTGCTCTCGCTAATATCAGGGTGGCCTAATGGCTATTTGGCTTCTCAGATTCTCCATTACTTGTCTAATTCTATGCATTACGTACATTCTGTTTTTAAGTCTTAAAGTGGATTCTGGTTTGTTGTTTGGACTCCAATCTCCCATTATAACAAACACTCAGCTGGTAAATTCTTGTGGCTATAAATTTCATGATTATATATTTGGCCATCATTTATACTTTGTTTCCCCAAAATTTATTATAATACTTTTAAATGCAATTTATTGTGTATTCAATGCCATTTGATTTTTTGTTTACATGAGTTTTAAACTTAATTCTTAGAACTTTATGTTCAATGTCTCCTTTTCATTCTTCTTGATTAAATGGCAGAACAATTTCTCAAATATAAAAACCTCCTCATTCCCTTTATTACTATCTTTAGTTATCATAATTCAACTGGCATCTTCTATCATTTCAATGTATTTGCTTTGCTTTTCATTAGCAAATCCAATAATACAGTATTAACTATACTATAATGGTTTTTTTTTTTTTTTTTTTTTTTGCGGTACGCGGGCCTCTCACAGTTGTGGCCTCTCCCGTTGCAGAGCACAGGCTCTGGACGTGCAGACTCAGCGGCCATGGCTCACGGGCCTAGCCACTCCGCAGCATGTGGGATCTTCCTGGACCGGGGCACGAACCTGTGTCCCCTGCATCGACAGGTGGACTCTCAACCACTGCGCCACCAGGGAAGTCCCTATAATGATTTTTATGTAATCAACTATCTGGTTGATATTACAAAGCTGGAACTGGAAATTTCAAAGCCAGGAGTTTCTGGGAATTTCAGGAAAAGTAATTTTTAACCCAAATTATAGGTAAAATTGCTTTCATTTCACAATGTACTTCAAGTTAAGTAGATTGGCCAAAATGGAGCTAAACTAGTCTTCATAAACTAGAATCATAAACTAGAATCTTCATATAACAAGAAGATTCTTTGCCTCTAAATATACACACAGATATATACATATAGATACATAGATAGATACATAGATATATCTATGCATGCAATCAGGACATCTTTTACTTGAATAATATACTGCAAATGATACATTATTCAATTCTTGAATTATTATGTTCCCCATGGTATATTTAAAAGATATAATTTCATTAGTACTTGCCTTTTCTGCTTTAGGCTGAACATAATATATCGGTGCAGAAATATGGTGTGAGGGACAAAGATAAGAGTAATTCACAAAATGTTGAGTTTAATGTGATGACTGGACAACCAATGAGAAATACCAATAAGCAACTGACAAGATTGGTTTCAGGAAAATTAGTCAGAGACATACAGACTCATGATTCTTCCACAAAGAGCTGATGAAGAATAAATTAAGGTTTCAAAGAGAAAACCATGACATGAACAGAGGAGCTGGCTTTACTTTTTTTTTTTTAAACATATTTATTGGAGTATAATTGCTTTACAATCGTGTGTTAGTTTCTGCTTTATAACAAAGTGAATCAGCTATACATATACATATATCCCCATATCTCCTCCCTCTTGTGTCTCCCCGAGCTGATCTCCCTGTGCTATGTGGCTGCTTCCCACTAGCTATCTATTTTACGGCTTTAATTTTAGAAAGACTTACATTTTAAGAATTGGTATAGGAAGATGAGGTATTGAAATGAAACAGGAGAAATCCTAGGGATACAAGGTAACTCAGCATACTATTTCTATATAAAGACCATGAATAAAAGCATTTTAAAAAAGAGGACTCCAAAGTGTTCAGTGCTACAAAGGATCAAGTGATAAAGTATGACAATTTGAGCGATTGTCAATTAAGTGATTATCACTGACAATTAAGGCATTATCATTGATATTTAAAAATCCATTTTCAGAATATAGTCCTTTATTTCAAAAGAAATCCAAATGTAAACTTCTCAGAAGCTTATTTTAGATATTTTAATGAATGGGAGGAAAAGTTATTTCATGTTTATAAATGTAGAGAAATATGGGTATTTGTAGTAAGAAATGTGGATCTAGAAGACTGAGAACTTTAGAAGTGTTAAGGTGATACCTGATGATGGAAGGAGTAAGGGTCCAGTGAGTTTGAAAGAAAGCACAAACAAATTATCAAGTAGAGAGTCAGCCTCATGGAAAAGAGGATCTCACGTACAAGAGTAGATAAGGAGGAAATCAAGTACATAAATATGGGAAGGAAAGAATTCTGAGCTTATTTGAAGACCTCTAGTCTCTTACAAACAAGAGGGACTCAGCTAACCACTGAGAGAGATAAAAAAATTTCATCACATTCAATTTACCATTTTTAAGCATACATTTCAGTAGTGTTAAGTATTTTTACATTGCTTTACAACAGATCTCTAGAATTTTTCATTTTGTAACACTCACTCTGTATCCACTAAATACTAATTTCTCTTCCTCTCTCTAACCAGTACCTGTCAATTACCTTTTCACATTCTGTTTCTATGATTTTGACTACTTTATATAGTTCCTATGAATGGAATCATATAACATTTGTCCTTTTGTGATTGGCTTATTTCACTTAGCATTTTTTGAGGTTCATTTATGTTGTAGCATGTGACATTATAATGCATGTTTTTGGAAGGCCACCAGTATATCTATACTTGTAGGGACAACATTAAGAAACCAGGCCCTTAAGAAGAATAATATTTCTACATGATAATACATGTGTAAGTATTTATCAACCCAAAATACAAGATCCTGTTTATGAAGAGATAATGACAGCATTTCCAATAAAGTCAGAACAAAAAATAAGGTTGCCCGTTTTTGCCATTGTTATTTATCATTACTTTTGAATTACTTGTCAAAATAAAGAAAAATAAAGATAAAAATTATTAAGAAGTGAAATTTACATTTTAAAATTTAATAATTTTGTATGTTGAACGTCAAAGAAAATCAACTGAGAAACATTCTCAGAAAATAAGCACATTAAGTGGAAATAGTTAATGCTTCCACTTGTTTATTTTCCAGTGAGGCTCTGTTACTTGACCTCTGTGATGTGAGCCTGAATTCACCAATCTGTACTCAAGATATTGTGGGGGTCTGCTTTTAATTATTTAATTAAGTAACACAGCAATCCATTCATTCACTCACTCACTTTTTACTTCAGCTCACTCATGTCTGTTTCTTACTTACCCCAAGGTTAATTTTCTCCTAGAATTCTCCACCTTTGAGTGAGACTATTCTACATATGTGTGAAAACCTAGTGGTAGGCTTCATTTCATTTCTCATAAGTTTCCCCATTGTCCATAAAATAACCTATTATTTTTTCACATTAAATCAGACTGCTGAAGTATTCATATAGTTTGAATTATACCTAAACTCACAATATTGTATGCAAATGATGTTTTATGAAATGATTTGGTAAAACACTGTATTATAATAAGCAAAGTTTTATATTAAATATGTTGATTCTTGTGTTTGATATATTAAAGGAATGAAAACCATACCACATGGGGAACTATTGTCAAAGTTAGGTGTACCAACCTAGAAAAGAAAATATGGAGACCTGGGTGTTATTTCAGATACCTGGAGGTTTATACTGTACAATAGTCAGACTTTTATGATTGATTTTCAGTCTGATAATTGGAAAGAGAAAGTCACACATGTCAGCTACCTAACCGATTTTTAATGTTCATACATTTGTGAAACATCAATTTGTATCAAAAGTTCATTGGAAAACTCTGTCAAAAAGACAAGCAAAGCCTGATATTGTATAAGGAAATTATCAATATAATTAAATGACATGCTGAATTACAAATAAGAACATATGGAAACTAAGGGTTTGTGATGTGGACCCACATACCTACATTTTTTTTTAATAAATTTATTTATTTATGGCTGTGTTGGTTCTTTGTGCTGCACATGGGTCCCCTCTGGCCATGGCGAGTGGGGGCCACTCCTCGCTGTGGTGCACAGGCCTCTCATTGCAGTGGTCTCTCCTGTTGCAGAGCACGGGCTCTAGGCACGCGGGCCTCAATAGTTGTGGCACATGGGCTCAGCAGTTGTGGCTCGCGGGCTCTAGAGTGAGGCTCAGCAGTTGTGGAGCACGGGCTTAGCTGCTCCGCGGCATGTGGGATCTTCCCGGACCAGGGCTCGAACCCATGTCCCCTGCATTGGCAGGTGGATTCTTAACCACTGCACCACCAGGGAAGCCCCATACCTACATTTTTATAAGTTAGTTTCAACATGGGAAAAAGGAATGGGGACAGCTGTCATTTTATCAACCAGCCATTCTCAAAAGGATAAATCTCAGAATCACCTAAGTAGAGAAACAAATACTTCAGCTCAGATTATCGTCAGTTAAAAACATAAATTTACGTGAGAAAAACATGTAGCTGGGGCATGACATTAACAAGATGGTGATATAGGTCATTCCTGATTTTGCTCTCCCTCAAAAGAAGAATAGCTAACAACTACTTATGGATAAGGCACCACTGAGAGAATCGTAGAACCCAGGAGTGAGGCTGGAACCACTACTCCTAAACCCCGGAACCACAGAGAAAAAGACAGATTGTGTTAGAAAGGTAAGAGGAATAGCTACAAGCTGACTGCATTGCCCCTCCCAAGGGTGCACAACATCAGGCTGAGAGACCTCCCATGAGCATACTGTTTCTCCAGCGAGAAAAAAGCCCAGGAATGACATCCACCACAGCAACATTGTGGATGGCTTCATGGGACCCCCTACTCTGGTTTTGCCCCATGGAGATTGCAGGGAAATCTGTGGGACTCAACCACTGAGTATCTGATTGTGATGGAGAATGGAGGAGAGGGCTTGCAAAAAACAGCACCTGGATCTCGGTAGACAGAGTTCCTACCTGTAGAGTCTAAGTAGTAGTCCCAAACAGCAGATTTACTCATCTTCAGAACCAAGCTGGTGTACAATCTCACCAGAGAACTCAGTGGGGTGCAAGCCAGCTTGATTTGGTCCTCTAATGAGAAGTTTTGCTGGTCCCGGAACCTTGTCTACCATGCACAGGCAAAAGAGCTGATGTGTAGCCTCACCTGCTGTGGAGCTCACAACCAGAAAGCCTGTTTGAGAAAATTTGGGAGTTGCCTGAAGTGATCCCTTCCAGTCCTTCCCAGGCAGGAGAACTAAGTCATAGCTCCACTCACTGTGGAGCAAGGCACCCGACTCCATTTGACAGGAAGGACTCACAAGTACACCTGGAAGTTGCTGTATAACACAGCAACATTTGAGCAGAGAAGAAGGTAGGCTGAGCTGATGACTCCCAGAGCAAAACCATTAACACTGTCTGGCCAGGGAACTTGGGGCGTGGGTTGGCTTGATTCATGACCACAAACAGAGTACCCTGGTGGCTTTGACACTGCTTCTCCAACTGAGTCTCAGTAGGAAAACTAATTTGTATTCTCACTTATTGCTGAATATAGCCTTCAGCCTGCTGACAGGGGAACCTTATCAGAGCATATGGGAAGTTACATAGCACATCCAACAGCCCTGCTTACAGGGGCACATGAACATAGAGCACAGCCCATGGCTTTCCTTGTCTGCAGAGCAAAGCCAGTAGCCACACCTGTCATGGAATTTGGTGTACACTCTTGCCTGATTTGAGTCCCCAAACAATGAGTCATACAGACCCTGGGTCATCCTGCTGTCTCCCACCCAGGGCAGGGAAGCTAATTCATAATCACACCTATTGCTAAATATTGTACACAGTCACAACCATCGAGTAAGTCTGACCAGAGAATCCAGGCAATGGTGAAGCCTCACTAGGGCAGGGAACCAAGCCAGCAGTCCTATCCAGCAGTTCTCAGTCAGTGGCACATCCACCACACCCCCATCTCAGAGCTAGAACAATGGCATCATCCAAAAGATTCTGATAGCAAGACCAACCCACCTGTCCCCGGATAATACCAGCCTCCATGTCCAGAAACCCAAGCTGAACTGATTGGTGAAGAACTGTCTCTGCCAAAGTGAATCTGCTGGAAGAGGAGACCATTTACTCAAATGTGCAGATAACATTGTAAGAAATGAAGAATCACACACAAAAAAATGCCTAAATATGACACTGCAAGGGGAACTAATAAAGTTCTAATAACTAACCCTAAAGAAATGGAGATCTATGAACTATCAGAAAAAGAATTCAGAATAATCCTCTTAAAGAAGTTTAGGGATCTATAACAATACACAGACAACAAAATTAGGAAAACAATGAATAAACAAAACAAAAAAGTTCAACAAAGAAATAGAAATCATTACAAAACACAGAGATCTTAGTAAACACAATACAAGCTGAAAGATAACATAGATGAACTGAGGGATTCAATAGAGAGCTTCAAAAGCACGCTTGACCATGCAAAAGAAAAAAAATCATTGACCTGGAAGAGAGAATATTTGAGATTATCTATAGTCAGTGAAGCAAAATAAATAAATAAAAATGAAAGTAAAAATAAACATAAAATGAGTGAAGAAAGCCTACTGGGACTTATAGGACACAGTGAAAAGAAACAGTATTTGCATCGTGGAAATTCCAGAAGGAGGGGAGAGAGAGAAAAGAATGGAATGTTTTTTTGAAGCAATGCTGGCTGAAAATTTCCCAGACCTGGAGAGAGAAATAGACATCTAGTTACAAGAGGGACAGAGTATCTCAAATAGCTTAAACCAAATAGGGCTTCAACAATACACTTATAATTATCAAAAATCAAAGACAAAGAAAGAATTTTAAAATCAGGAAGAGAAAAGAGAAAAGTTACATACAAGGGAATCCTCATAAGACCATGGGTGAATTTCTCAATAGAAACTTTTCAGGTCAGAACAGAATGGGATGACATATTCAAAATATTGAAAAAAAACCCATGTCAACCAAGAATACAATACCAGGTGAAGCTGTTCTTCAGAAATGAAGGAAGGATAAAGACATTACTGAAAAAACAAAAGCTGAGGGAGCTCATCACTATTAGACCTGCCTTACAAGAAATGCTGAAGGGAGTTTATAGAGTGGAAATAAAGGACAAATTAACATTATAAAAACATAAGTCACTAGTAATGCTAAATATATAGTCAAAGTCATATTCAATAACATGGTAATGGTGGTTGTAATTCACTTAACTCTAGTTTACAAGTTAAAATAAACAAATGTAGTAAAAATAAACATAACTACAATAATTTGTTAGTTAGAAAATATAAAAAAATATGTCAACTGTAAAATCCATAACCTAATATGTGAGGGGAGGAGAAGTAAAAGTAAAAGAAGTAAAAGCAGGAGTAGTTACAAAATAAACTAAACCAAAAATGGTAAAAAAGAGAAAAAAAGATTATATAATAATAAAGGGATCAATCCATCAGGAAGATATAATTGTAAATATTTACACACCCAATATCTAAATACACCTAAATACATAAAGCAAAAATTAACAGAGCTAAAGTTAGAAATTTGAGCAATGCCAAAATAGTTAGAGACCTTAATACCCCACTGTCAACAAGGGACAGATCATCCAGACAGAGAATCAATGAGAAAACAGTGAATTTGTACAAGACCATAGATCAAATGGACCTAACAGACATTATCAGAGCATTCTATCTGACAACAGCAGAACACACATTCTTCTCAAGTTCACATGGAATACTATCTAGATAGTCAATAGGTTAGCCACAAAACAATCTTAGGAAGTTCAAGAAGATTGAAATGATACCGAGTATCAGTTATTTTTTCTGACCACAAATGGAATGAATCTAGAAATCAATATCAAGAGGAAAACTGCAAAATTCAAGAATATGTGAATTCTTGTATTCTTGTATGTGAATTCTTATATGTGAATTCTTGTGAATTCTGTACAACCAGTGGATCAAAGAAAAAACTGAAGGGGAAATTTAAACATATCTTGAGACAAACAAAAATAGAAACAACATACCAAAACTTATGGCATGCAGCAAAAGCAGTTCTAAGGATGAAGTTCATGGTAACAAATGCCTAAATTAAGAAGCAAGAAACATCCCCCAAAACAATCTAACTCTATGCCTAATAAAAACTAGAAAAAAATGAACTGAGCCCAAAACTAACAGAAGGAAATACTAAAAATTAGAACAGAAATAATTGAAATAGAGAGTAGAAAAACAGAAAAGATAACTATTCAACTCTTAGTTTTGTTTATCTTTGAAAAGACTTATCTTTGAAAAGATGAATTTGACAAAACTTTAGACTAACCAAGGAGACAAGAGGACCAAAACAACAAAAGTATAAATGAAAAAGGAGACGTTATGACTGATACCACAGAAATCACAAATAATCATATTATGAACTACACACCAACAAACTGGACAACCCAGGAGAAATGGAAAAAAATTCTTACCGAGACTGAATGAGGAAGAAATAGAGAGTCTGAATAGACTACTAGTAAGGGCATTTAACCAGTAATCGAAAATCTCCCAATGAAGAAAATCTCAGGACCAGGTAGTTTCACTGATGAATTTTACCAAACATTTAAAGAATTAATGCCAATCTTTCTCAAACTCTTCCAATAAATTGAAAAGGAGGGAAAACTTCCGAACTCATTTTAGAAGGCCAGATTAGCTATACACCAAAGCCAGAAAAGGAAAACCAGACAAGAAAACTACAGGGCAACATTCCTGATGAATACAGATGGAAAAATTCTCAAGAAAATACAAGCAAACTCAATTCAGCAGCACATTAAAAGGATCAAACACCATGATCAAGTGGAATTTATACCTGGGATGCAAGGATGGTTCAATGTATACAAACAAATGTGATACATCACATTAACAGGATGAAAGAAAAAAGATCATTTAATCATCTCAATAGAAACAGATAAAGCATGAGAAAACTTAGTATCTTTTCATGATAAAAATTCTAAACAAATAGGTATAGAAGACAAGTACCTCAACATAATAAAGCCATATATATACATATACATATATATATACACATTATATATATATATATATATATATATATATATATAAAAAAGGTGCATATATAAGCCCACAGCTAACATACTCGATGGTGAAAGGTTAAAAGCTTTTACTCTAAGGCCATGAACAACACAAGGATGCCAACACTCTCACACTCCTATTCAACACAGTAATGGATGTACTTGCCAGAACAATCAGGCAAACAAACAAACAAATAAATAAATAAACAAATGGCATTAGAATTAAAAAGGAAGAAGTTAAATTCTATTTGCCAATAGCATAATTTTATATCTAGAAAATCCCAGTCTCCACTAAAATCTATCAGATCTAATCAACAAATTCATTAAAATTGCTGGATACAAAATAAACACCAAAATCAGTAACATTTGTACATACTAATATATTTTTTGAAAAATAAAGAAAATGATCCCATTTATGATAGCATCAAAAACAATAAAATATATAGGAATAATATTAACCAAGGAGGTTAAACATCTCTGCTCTGAATACTATAAGACATTGATGATAGATATTGAAGATTACACAAATAAATGGAAAGGTTTCTTGTGTTCATGAATAGGAAGAATTAATATTGTTAAAATGTCCAAAAGCCAGCTTTAGATTCAATGCAATCCCTATCAATATTCTAAATGCTTTTTTTTTAAAACAGAAGTCAGAGAAACAATTCTAAAATATGTATTGCAACACCCTGAATAACAAAAGCAATCCTGAGAAAGAAAAACAAAGTGAGAGTCATCCTACTTCTTGATTTCAAGCTATACTATAAAGTTATAGTAATTAAAACAGTATGGTACTGGCATAAAAACAGACAAATAGATCAGTGAAACAGAAATAAGAACTGAGAACAAAAGTAAACTCAAGTATATACAGCCAACTAGATTTAACAAGAGAGCCAAGAATACTCAATGGTGAAAAGACCATCTTGGATATTCACATGTAAAAGAATGCAACTAGACCCCTATCTTGAACCACTCACAAAAATGATCTTGAAAAGGATTAAAGACTGAAATGTAAGACTGGAAACCATGACAGACTAAGAAAAATAGAAAAATAACTCTTTGATATGGGTCTTTTCAATGATTTTTGGGATATGACACCTAAAACACAAGCAGCAAAATCAAAAATAAAGAAGTGGGACTACATCAAACTGTAAAACTTCTGCATAGAATTAAAAAAAATCAGCAAGGTAAAAAGACAACCTATAAAATGGGAAAAATTATTTGGAAACCATATATCAATAAGAGGTTAATATCCAATATATACAAAGAAGTTATACAGCTCGATATTTTTACAAATCCAATTAAAAATGAACAAAAGACCTGAATAGACCTTTTCCTCAAAGATATATTAATAGCCAACTGGTACATGAAAGGTGATCAAAATCACTATCTATTAGGGAAATGTAAATCATAACCAAAATGAGATATCATCTCATGCTTGTTAGATTGACCATCATCAAAAAGACAAGAGATAAAAAATGCTGACAAGATTGTGAAGAAAAGGATACCTTTGTGCACTGTTGGTGGGATTGTAAACTGGTACAACTATTATGGAAGCAGCATGGAGAATCTTCTAAAAATGAAAAATATAACTACCCTATGAGCCAGCAATTTCACTTTTAGAAATATATCAAAAGGGAACAAAAGCACTAACTGGAAAAGATATCTCTACACCCATATTCACTGCAGCATTATTTATAACAGCCAAGATGTGGAAACAACCTCAATATCCAGTGAGACATGAATAGGAATAGAAGTTCACATGCACATGTGCACACACACACACATACACACACACACACACAGGAATATTATTCATCCACAAAAACGGGGAAATCTGCCATTTGCCATAACATGATAGACCTTGAATGCATTATGCTAAGTGAAATAAATCAGAAAATGACAACTACTGTATGATCTCACTTATAGTGTGGAATCTTAAAAAATATTTATAGAAAAAGAGATCAGATTTGTGGTTACTAGAGACAGAGGATGTGGGGCAGGAAAATTGGAGGAAGGTGGTCAAAATGTACAAACTTCCAGTTATAAGAGAAATTAAGTAATAGGAATGTAATGTATAGCATGATGACTATAGTTAAGGCTGTTGTTTGACATATCTGAAAGATAAGATAGTAGTTCCTAAGAATTCTAATCACCAGAACTTTTTTTTGGCTTTTTAATTCTATCTATAGGTAATGATGGATGCTAACCAACCTATTGAGGTAATCATTTCACTACAGCTGTATATCAAACCATTATGTTGTGTACCCTAAACTTGTACAATGATGTAAGTTAAATATCTCTCAATAAAACTGAAAAAAACGCAACAAAGATAACCATGGTGGATTAAATTTCTAATTTTTAAGTATTCTAAGTAATCATAATATTTATTTTTAGAATATAAAAATGACTAAGCTAGCTGAATTTATAAATACATTTTTCATGTATAAATGTTTTTAGTCACAAATTATTAACCGTTTAAGATTAGGAAAGTGAAAAAATAAACTACTTAAATAAAAATAAGCCCATAAAATAAGCCTTCTTGTTTTTATTGGATGCTCCAGCTGCATGTGATAGCAACTTTTAAATTTTAACTGCAGAGGGACATTGCTGTACATAAATTTCAAAACTTTCAAATACAAAGTAAATATTAGGTAAACAAAATTGTGCCTGGCAGCTGTGGAAAACATTTACCTGTGGAAACTGCTTTTAATTCATTTTATTTTTCTATAAGAATTTATATGATTACTTTGAGAGTCTCTTCCCTCACATATAAGAAAGAAATTTATTCATAAAAGATCACTGTTATCCCTTTTTCTGGTAAGAAGTCATTCCTGAAGTTTTAACTACAAAAAACAATGACCTAATATAATTATAAAATAAACCTGTTTTATAGTTTGTAACTTTCCCAAAGTACCTGCTGGTCTCCAAACATGGTTCCAGATTCTCTTTTTACATTATCTTGCTGATTTTTCAAACAGCATTATGATAAAGGCAAATACAGAGTAAAGGTAGTAAATCATGCACTCACAAAGCTAGTAGTAAAGTTAAAACACAAAAGTAGTAAAATCATCTATATACACAATAGGCAGTTAAGTGATACACAAAAAAATTAGATGTAAAATATGATGGCAAAAACACACTAATTGTAAGGGGAGGAGAATACAAATGTAGGGTTGTTAAAATGAATTTGAAATTAAGACATCAGCAACTTAAAACAATCATGTATATATACATATTACTATACATAAACCTCATCATAAAAACAAACCAAAAATCTGTAATAGATACACACACAAAAAAGAGAAAGGAATCCAAACATAACAGTAAAGATAGTCATCAAATCACAAGAGAAGGAAACAAAAGAAAGAAACAATAAATAACAAAAAATCAACCCTAAAACAATTAACATAATGAAAATAAGAACACACACACCAATAATCACTTTAAATGTAAATGGATTAAATGTTTCAATCAAAAGATATACAGTGGTTGAATAGATACAAAAACAAGACCCATATGTATGCTACCTCCAAGAGACTCACTTCAGATCTAAAGACACAAACAGACTGAAAGTGAGGAAATCTAAAAGCTTATTCCATGCAAATGTAAATCAAAAGAAAGCTGAGGTAGTAATATTTATGTGTCAGACAAAATAGACTTTAATACAAAAACTGTTACAAGAAACAAAGAAGGACATTACATAATGATCAAGGGATCAATCCAAGAAGAAGATATAACAAGTGTAAATATATATGCACCCAACAGAGGAGCACCTAAATACATAAAGAATGTATTAACAGACATAAAGGGAGAAACTGACTGTAACAGAATAATAGTAGGGGACTTCAATGCCTCACTTACATCAGTGGACAGATCAACCAGTAAGAATATCAATAAGGAAATACTGGCCTTAAATGACATATTAGACCAGATGAACTTAATATATGTAGAACATTCCATCCAAAAGTAGCAGAATACACATTCTTTTCAAGTGCATATGGAAAATTCTCCAGGATAGATCAAATTTTAGGCCACAAAACAAGCCGTGTTAAATATAAGAAAATTGAAATCATATCAAGCATCTTTTCTGTGAGACTAGAAATCAACTGCAAGGATAAAAAAACTGCATAAAATACAAACAGGTAGAAGCTAAACAACATGCTACTAAACAATAAATGGATCACTAAACAAATCAAAGAGGAAATAAAAAAAATACCTGGAGACAAATGAAAATGAAAACTCAATGATCCAACATCTATGGGATTCAGAAAAAGCAGTTCTGAGAGGGAAGTTTATAGTGATAAAAGCTTACTTCAAGTAACAAGAAAAATCTCAAATAACAACCTAACCTTATACCTAAAGGAACAGGAAAAAGAAGAACAAACAAAAACCAAAGTTAATAGAAGGATAAATCAAAGATCAGAGCAGAAATAAATGGAATAGAAACTAAAATAACAATAGAAAAAAGAAATGAAACTAAGCACTGGTTCTTTGAAAAGATAAACAAAATTGATAAATCTTCAGCCATACACATTAAGAAAAAGAGGGCTTGGGCTACCCTGGTGGCGCAGTGGTTGAGAGCCCGCCTGCCGATGCAGGGGACACGGGTTCGTGCCCTGGTCCGGGAGGATCCCACGTGCCGCAGAGAGGCTGGGTCCGAGGGCCATGGCTGCTGAGCCTGTGCGTGCGGAGCCTGTGCTCTGCAATGGGAGAGGCCACAACAGTGAGAGGCTCGCATACAGAAAAAAAAAAAAAGAAGAAAAAGAGGGTTCAAATCAAGAAAATCAGAAAGGAAAAAGGAGGTTACATCCTATACCACAAAAATATGAAAGATCATAAGCAGCTATGAACAATTATGCTAATAAAATGGACAACCTAGGAGAAATGGACAAATTCTTAGAAATGTATAGTGTCCCAAGACTGAACCAGGAAGAAATAGAAGACATATACAGACTAATTACCCATAATGACATTGAATCAGTAATTTAAAAAACTGCCAATAAATAAAGTCCAGGAGCAGAAGGTTTCCCAAGTGGATTCTACCAAATATTTTGAGAACAGTTAATACTTATCATTCTCAAACTATTCAAAAAATTGCAGAGGAAGAAATGCTTCCAACATCATTTTATGAGGCCAGCATGACCTTGATACCAAAACCAGACAAACATATAACAAAAAAGAAAATTACTGGCCAATATCACTGATGAACATAGTTGTAAAAATCCTCACCCCAAAATGAACAAACTGAGTTCAACAATACATTAAAAGGATCATAAACCATGACTAAGTGGGATTTATCTCAGGGATTCAAGGATGTTTCAGTATCCACAATGTAACCAATGTGATATATCATATTAATAAACTGAAGAATGAAAATCATCTGTTCATCTCAATAGATGCACAAAAAGCTTGACAAAAATTCAAAATCCATTTAGGAAAAAAACACTCCAAGTGGCTATAGAGGGAAAATACATCAACATAAAGGCTATATATGACAAGCTCATAGCTAACAAAATGCTCAATGGTGTAAAACTGAAAGCATTTCCTCCAAGATCAGAAAAAAGATGAACACACCCACTCTTGCCACTTTTAATCAACATAGCATTGAAAGTCCTAGCTACAGAAAACAGACAAGAAACATAATCTGAATTGGAAAAGAAGTAGTAAAACTGTCAGTGTTTGTAGATGATATGATACTATACATAGAAAATCTTGAAGATGCCACCAAAAACTACTAGAGGTCTATAATGAATTGGGGTAATTTGCAGGATGCAAAATTAATATTGAGAAATATGTTGTACTTCTACCTACTAACAATGAACTATCAGAAAAAGAAATTAAGACAACAATCCCATTTATAATTGCATCAAAAAGGATGAAATACCTAGGAATAAACCTATACCTAAGGAGGTAAAAGACCAGTCCTCAGAAAACTATAAAACATTGATGAAAGAAATTGAAGATGACACAAGCAGATGAAAATATATACCATGTTCATGGCTTGGAAGAATTAATATTGTTAAAATGGCCGTACTACCTAAGGCAATCTACAGATTCAATACAATCCCTATCAGAATACCAATGGCATTTTTCTTAGAACTAGAACAAATAATTTAAAAATGTATATGGAAACACAGAGGACCCCAAATAGCCAAAAGAAACCTTTGAAAGAAAAATATAGCTGGTGGTATCATGTTCCCTGACATCAGACTATACTAAAAGGCTACTGTAATCAAAACAGTATGGTACTGGCACAAAAACAGACACAGTTCAATGGAATGGAACAGAGAGCTCAGAAATGCACCCTTGCTCTTATAGCCAATTAATCAATGATAAAGGAGGTAAGAATATACAATGAAGAAAAGACAGTTTCTTCAATAATTGGTGCTGGGAAATCTGGGCAACTATGTTGAAAAGAGTGAAATTACCACATTCTTTAGCATTATATACAAAAATAAACTCAAAATGGATTAAAGGCTTAAATATAAGACTGGAAACTGTAATACTCCTAGAAGAAAACATAGGCACAGCACTCTGACATAAATTGTAGCAATTATTTTTGCATCTGTCTCCTAAGGCAAAAGAAACAAAAGCAAAAATAAACAAATAGGACCTAATTAAACTTAAAAGCTTTTGCACAACAAAGGGAATCATCAACAAAATGAAAAGACAACCATCAGAATGGGAGAAAATATTTGCAAATGATGTGACTGATAATGTGTTAGTATCCAAAATATATAAATAGTTCATACAACCCAACATCAAAAAAAAAATCAAACATCCCAAATAAAAAACAGGCAGAAAACCTGAATAGACATTTTTCCAAAGAAGACATACAGATGGCTAATGGGCACATTAAAAGAGCCTCAACATATCTGATCAGAGGAATGCAAGTTAAAACCACCATAAGAGATCACCTAACACCCATAAGAATGGCTATAGTCAAATAGACCACAAATAACAAATGTTGGCAAGGCTATGGAGAGAAAGGAACCCTTGCATACTGTTGGTAGGAATATAAGTTGGTACAGCCACTGTGGAAAAAACTACAGAGTTTCTTCAAAATAAAAATAGAGCTACCATATTATCCAGCATTTCCACTCCTGAGTATATATCCAGAAACAAACAAACAAACAAACAAACACTAATTTGAAAAGATACATGCATCCCAATGTTCATAGCTGCATTGCTTACAATAGTCAAGATATGGAAGCAACTTAAATGTCCATCAACAGATCAATGGATAAAGAAGATGTGGTGTGTGTGTGTATATATATATATATATATGTATATATACATAATATACATATATATCTACAATGGTATACTACTCAGCCATAAAAAAATAATGAAATTTTGCCATTTGCAACACATGGATTGACTTGGAGGATATTATACTTAGTGAAATAAGCCAGAAAGAGGAAGACAAATACTGTATGATATCACTCACTAGTGGAATCTAAAAACAAACAAACAAACAAAAAAAAACAACCTAGTGAAAACAACAAAAATGAAACAGACTCAGAGATATGGAGAACAAAAAAGTGTTTACCAGTAGGGAGAGAAAAGAGGGGAGGGGCAAGATAGGGGTAGGGGATTAAGAGCTACATACTATTATGTATAAAATACATAAGCTACATGGATATCTTGTACAGCACAGGGAATACAGCAAAGATTTTATAATAACTATAAATGGAATATAACCTTTAAAAACTGTGAATCATTTTGTATACCTGAAACATAATATTATAAAACTGTACCTCAATATAAGATATTATGTGTTTGTGTGTGTGTGTGTATATACAATTATAAAATCAGCATTATGAAATAGGTGTTATTGTTTACTTTTTCCTGATAAGCCAAGTGAAATTTAGTAGGTGATTTGATCGTACCGTAACCATTCAAGTATTAACCATAGTAATGGAACTGAAGCCAATATTTTACTGAAGTTAATGACAGATTATGCTTTTGTCTTTTTTCTGGTTCACATCAATTACTTCAAGCAGATGGCTTCATTCATCTTCTTTAGAAGATGTGACTTCCCTGATTCACTAAGAACAGAGCTATTCTTCATTTAGTATTCTATTCAGTACTCCATGAGTGTCTCTTTGGTGGCATGGTAGCATGTAGAAATCCTGAATCATTCCTCCCAGTGTACAGAAGATCAGCAAGACAACCATTAAAGTGCAAAGCTTTGAACAGTTAACTGAAAGAAACTGGGAAGGTAACAGAAGTACAGAACATTCTATGTGGAAAATATAAATTTTAATGAAGGCTAAATAATAGGCTTTACTGGAATGAGAAAAAAATTATGACCAGAATGTTCACCTGATGAAAATGTTTAAGGACAGGTATGGTCCTTAAGACTGAACCTTTAAAAAAAGTTGTGGCAGTTCACTAATGCAGGTTATTACTTGGAACAATATTAAATGGAAACAATTTTTTGTAGTAGTAGTGGCCAAGTTGGGTTGACTTTTGTAGCAGCTACATATGAGGGATAGATCTGATATAATGTAAACAAATTTTGTTCACTGGCTAATCTCAAGCCCTTATAACAGTGCTTAGCACATGGTAGATGCTCAATAATTATTTGTCAAATGAAGGAATGAATGAATAATGGATGTAAACTAATATATATTGCAACATGGATGGATTTATAGATTATCATACTAAGTGAAGTAACTCAGAGAAAGACAAATACCATATGATATCACGTATATATGGAATCTAAAATATGACACAATGAACCTATCTACGAAACAGACTCACAGACATAGAAAACAGACTTGTGGTTGCCAAGGGCGGGCAGTGAAGAATGGATTGGGAGCTTGGGTTTAGCAGATGCAAACCATTATGCATAGAATGGATAAACAACAAGGTCCTACTGTATAGCACAGGGAACTATATTCAAAATCCTGTGGTAAACCATAATGGAAAATAATTTTTAAAAGAATGTATATATATGTATAATGTACAACTGAGTCACTTTGGTGTCCAGCAGAAATTAACACAACATTGTTAAACAACTATACTTCAATTTAAAAAGTTCAGATTCTTTGTTTTAAGCTGAACTATAAAAACTGTGCAACAAATGGTACTTCTAAAGGATACACGTTCATTAGTAATATATTTGCATTATATGCTTTTTTTCAGATAACAGCACAAAGTTTCTGTGTGAAATTATAGTGATGTAAACAATTATAAATGGAAATTTGGAATGCAACCATTTTCCATTTACAGCTTAGTCTAGAGCTAAATGGCTGTCAGTCAAGAGCACAGATTTCTACATATATGATGATTGCTTAGGTTTGAAGACTTATTTTTCTTTTCACATAAAAACTGAAATCTGGTGTTGCTTATTTCATAATCAAAACAGGCAAAGATTCTTTTGTATATTCACTGACTGTTATATGAAAAGTTTTTTTCTGTTGCAATATTTTTATATTATCCTAAACCTCTAATGTCTATCCTAAACCTCTAATATCTATCCTAAACCTCTAATGATGTCTATCAGTTGTTTACACTTTCTAATTTATTTAAACACTTGTTATTTTTGTTCAATAGTGTAATTGTACAATATAAATTTGTAACTTTTGGAGTCAGAACCAAAATAGATTTACTGTCTAAAATCAATTTCTATTTGTAGAATTTAATACTAATCGTAATATAATGTAAAAGTAGCTTTCCAAGGATCGCATACTTTTAATTAAACTAAATATTCACTTTGCTCTTCTAAAAATCAATTTTTTTTGTTTTGCTTCTCTTTCAGTTTTGGATATCAACATAGGTAAAAGGGATAAACTAAACACACTGAATTACAGTGTAAAAATGTGGAAGACTAAAAGCCATTCAGTGTTAGTATCTAGTAAGAAGAATCCTGTATTTCAAAGAGCAATTAGACCTTCATTGCAAGTTCTTCATTGGAATGATTCAGTTGTTTTTCTAAACAAAGTTATGACACTCTTCACTGCAAGAAAATAACAAGGGAAATCTATTTAGTGGTGGGATAGGAGTATATTTTCAGCATTATGTGTTTTAATCAGAATTCTATTTCTGGGATAAATGAAGCACATTTTAAAAGCTTCTTTATAATGATTTACTAAGAAATAGACCATCTTGAATATAATTTCACTTTTAAAACTGTTAGACTGACAATTTACATTTTAAAGATATCCTTTCTGTTAAAGCTACATTTAACCCAGAAAGTTGAGTTTCTTAAACAAATAAAATCACTAAGTGAACTTGACACTGACTATATTATATACATAAAAAAATACCATATTTCTTCTCCTTACGGATATTTCAATCAGTAAATAAATTATATTATTAAGAACCTCAAATACAATTATACATGGATTTGGTTTTACAGAATAGAATATATCCATTACAGGATAAAAACACCAGTGTATACAATTGTAAATTGTATGTAATATGTTGTATTCTTTGTGCTTTTGACAACCAAAATGGGGTGAAACAATTTTAGGGCAGACATTCTCCTATGCTTTTTTGCTTAATTAATAAAGAGTGAAGTTACTTATTATTTCTCTTCTAAAATAACAGCAGCATAAAACACTTTCCCATAATATTTTTGTATTTTATTGATATTTATGCATATGGATAGAGTTTCTTTGAGGAGGGAAGTGGCAATTCAAGAATTACATGGTATAAAATATAGAAAGCTTATTATGGTTAATTGTCATCTCAATATTTACAGAGTATATATATATATATATATATATATTTTTTTTTTTGTGTGTGTGTGTGTGTGGTACGTGGGCCTCTCACTGTTGTGGCCTCTCCCGTTGCAGAGCACAGGCTCCGGACGCGCAGGCTCAGTGGCCATGGCTCACGGGCCCAGCCACTCTGCGGCATGTGGGATCCTCCCAGACCGGGGCACGAACCCGTGTCCCCCGCATCGGCAGGTGGACTCTCAACCACTGCGCCACCAGGGAAGCCCTACAGAGTATATTTTAAGTAGTATGTAAAAATCAGTACAAAAGATAAGTATTATTAAAAGATTTTCCACAGTTTTGAAACCTCATTAGTAGTTTTGGTCATCATAATGTGTCTGTTATGCTAAAAAGTTTCTATTTCTCATCATTATTATAAAGTATTTTACACCCTCAGATGTGCTCTTAAATGTTCTTAGAAGATAATTCATTGTGTAAAGCTGACTTCAAGCACTGTATTTATTCCCTTGCATGACTTACAAAAATAAAAGACAGAAAATGACCTTTTTAACCTAATTCCAGAACACAAAGGCAGAAAATAAAAGATATCTACAATTCCTATGGTTTCTTGTACATCTATGAAGATTTCCAGAATATAAGATTTATACATACAATGGATCATAGAGGCCCTTCATCTTTTTATTTGACAGATGTAGAGAACATAGCCTAGGGAAATATGATGATTTATTTCCAGTATCACACGGCTAAAGCAATTTGCGCTATTCCCAGGAGAATGCTCTTTTCAATATACTGTGTTACTCCATCTCTAACCAAAGAGTTAAAACAGCAGCAGCTACAGTGATTGCAAAAAGTGCTTAGGTGTACCTTCTATCTACAGCTTAATTTTTTATAATAATGCATGATGTTTTAAATCATTTAATACATAATATCGATAACCATTTATAGTTATATTCATAAATTATATACATAATCAGAAGTTTAATGAGGCTGACAATAAATACCTTACAATCTAATGATTCAAAGAATGCTTACATAATTGTAAAGAAAGTTTTAGCATATTGAAGTCCATCGCTGCATTTGCCTCTAATGTTAGAAAAAAAATTTACTCGTCCAGGGATTTAAGGAGAGTAAATTGCATATACAGAAAAATTAATATTTGAAAAATTCCCTAAAGTATATAGTTTATAATAATTCTTATCTTAGTTCATTCACTTAAATAAAATGGTATTTATTCTCTAAATGTCAAATATGCAATATACATTTTGAAATGGAAAGATCATATTAGGGTACAAGGTAATGAACTTCTTTCAATTACATTTTATGGCTATGACCTTTGTTTCAACAATAATTTTACATTTTAATTAAATCCATACCTCATTTCTAAAAGATGCCCTTCATTCTTTATTACTAAAACTTAATGAAGTGTTTTTTCATTGCAATTTACAATAGCTGGCTATAAATTTTAATATCATTTTTCAATGACAAACAGAGTATATAAAAATTATGAAATGGTTAATCAGTTCACACATCATTGACTATATTTTAGGTGTCATATATTAGTACTCAAATGTACATGTGTTTTAAACACTCATGCCACAAATAGGTACATAAGAAAGTCTGTATCAATTTGGTAGTGGTAAATCAAAGACATGGCAAGTCTCAGAAACTCAAGAAAATCAGATAATGTGGATGGTGAACTAGACAATGCCTTGTTTCAATTGAGGATACTCAATATTCTCTTTGGTACATTTTGAAGACTTTCACAATTTTTAAAATTGTATTTGACATTACTTGTTTTATCACTTTAATATAGCTTCAGTAAATAATGCATAAGAATTCTTCCCGGTGTTACCGTTTAGATATTTGTTCTTATTATATGGTGTCCTTGTTGGGAGTATGGTGACCTGATTTTTTTAAAGGCACATGCATGATCTCATTACTTCTTTAACTACACTTTCAAAATACATTCCTATTCATTATAATACAGCACTACACCATCTATGAAGAATAGACTGGATAATCAAATTTTAAAAACCATGAAATACTTATAAGGAAAGAAATTATCCTGCAATTTACTTTGTAGCTTCCAAATATCAAAACTGAACACTATCATTTAGTTCTACACACATGTCTTTTATTGAAAATAATTTTTTTTTCTGCAAGGAGTTTCTCTCGCAATTAATATTCTGTTATGAGCAGACTTTAAGACGGCCTCCAATGATCTCTATATCTCCTGGTATCCAAGTTCTTGTATAATCCCTTTCCCTGAATGTGGGCTGGCCTAGTAACTTGTTTCTAAATGATAGAATATGGCAAAGGTACCACTTCTGTGATTAGGTTAAAAGAGATTTCTAACTTCCATTTAGAAGATCCTCTTTATTACTCTTTCTTTTGCTGGTTTGGTGAAGCAAGTTGCCATGCCAGTGAGGCCCATGTGGTAGGGAGCTAAGGGTCAACAGCCACTGGTCAACAGCCAGCTAGAAAGATGAGATCCTCAGTTTAACATCCCCAAATCAAGTCATTCCTGGCAACAGTAAGTGAGTTTGGATTTGAATTCTTCCCCACTTAGGCCTTCACATGAGACCCAAGTCTTATTGATACCATTGACTGTGACTTCATGAGAGACCCTGAAGCCAAGGACCAAGCAAAGCTATATCTAGATTCCTGACTCACAAACACTGTGAAATTATAACTGTGTATCATGTTAAACCACTAAATTTGTCATGACTTTTTCACAAAGCACACATAACGAATATACTTGTCTCTTACTAGAGTTTAAGAAAGAAATGTATCAGTTTTAACCCCTGCTTTCCATGTCTGCACCAACTTTTGGTGTTTGGTCATTTTTAAATGAATCATTTCTTTTAAAGTTATAAGACAGAGAAATAATTACTACCATTCTATTGAAGAAATCATGTGTATAGTTTTTTATTAATGTAGTTGAGTCTTTATTAAATTAAGAGAAATTTGATGAACAGGTTTCATTCCAATATTGTAAAACTTTAAAAAGCTTAGATTATTAAGAGAATATAATGTACATGTATTAAAATATTTTCCTGTATCTGAACTGACCCAGACTTGAATATATTTAATGGAGAGGGAAAAATAAAGTAATACTTGGAGTTCATAGTTGATGTATACTTTTAAGGTACATTACAACATTCCTGAATCTTGCTAGGAATGCCAGTTACCATGTGTATGATGACTTGTGGCGAGTTTCATTATCTCAGTAATATTAAGAAATACGGATGCTGTTATCAAAGTCCAGCAGTTTTGCAGAAACTGAATATACTATTAATCAAAAATGCTGAATCATTGATTTCTTTCACATTCTTGCTAATCCATTATGTTCAGCTTTGGTTCTACTATCTAAATTTAGTCTGCATATGATAAATTTAATTCTCCATTTGAAAGTATATGAAACTTTAACAGATGATGTTTCACAATACGTTGATTAAGTAGCTTAAAAAATGCATGTACAACAGAACAATAATGTCAGACAATATGGAAAAATGCTTCGTTTTAGCACTGGGAAAATTTTACTTTTAAGATTGGAAAATCTGGCTCAGGGAAAAGGAAATTCCTATTTTAAGAAACTGTTTATATTATGCAAAGGAAACTATCTGGCAGAAGGAGAAAAAAAACTCAAAGGTAAAAAATGTACATGCCTATTACAAGGTATCTCAATGGAAATGGACAAGGTGAATTGCTGGCAACCATCTAAATGACCATTAATGGTACTCAGTCAAACTAAGTATTAGTCAGGTCAAGGGATTTGCATGTGTTATTTAATATTAAATAGGGAACTATATGTTCACCTTATCTGGTAGCTATTCATTCCATACTTATTCACAGTGTACCATCCCCAGTTATTATATGTGTTGGCTTTTATTCAGCTCTCAAAAAGCTCACCATCTGGAGGGAGAAATGTTAAAGATTTGCACAAGTTGCTAGGGGTTTTTAGATTATAAGCATGTAATTTATGGTGGGCTTCCCTAAGTTTTCTTGCTAAGTAGCTGCTAAAGCAGGTAAGTAAAGATTAATTGCATGTATGTGTAGTTTGGGGGTTAAGGTATGAATAAAAATATTACATGATTTTGATGTTTACCATAAAAGAACAAAATCAAGGATAATAAAACTCAAAATAAAGGGAAATAAGATTCAAATGAGGTTTAAGGAATTGAAATATAATAAAAACAAATTCAGAAAAGTTGGCCATTAGTTTGGTAAGAAGAATTAACTTTCAAATGAGACAGAAATAACAGTAACATTTTATTCCTTAAACTTATTAGTCATGGAGAGATTTGCTCATAATGGTGCCAACTCTCAGTGTCCTCATTAATGATATCTCTAAATCTCTGATGCAGTAAGACAAAATAAGTTCTTATGTTGACTTTTGCAGAAAAAATAAAATGGAGATTGAAGGTACAAAGTTGATGTCTGTCTTTGGGAAATTACTCACTCTCACTGCATTTCCCACCATCTCCTTTGCATTCTCATCCTAGTCCTTGTTTCCTATGCTCCATCATCTCTGTTTCTAGAAGTTTCAATCTAGTTGGAAGAAGTCACCAAGGAGAGTCCTCCATTTCCTCTGGCCAACCAAGGTCTGTTTATTCCCACAACATCTTTTGTTTTTTCTCCTAAAAACTGTCTAACTCATTGCTTCAGTCTCAGGCTTGCTTTTTTCTTTCAAATGGTATTTCTTCAACTGAGAAATGAAATCCACATAACTCCTAAAATTAGAAGTACCTCTATGCCTAAGTCATTCTTTGCCTCCTAAGTTTTAATCATAAGCTTTGATGAAATTGTGTTTGTAGTTTAGCATTTAGAAATGACCATGGGTGAGAGTTACAAACACTGTAGGAGGAGAAAAATGCCTAATAGTAGATCAATGGGGAGCAATATATTTGTACAGGAAAAATAACATGGCATCTTTTGAATATTTATTTGACCACAACTAGATTTGGCTCAGTGATTAACAAACAATAAATGGACTGTATATAATCTTGGAAATATTCTCTCTCATTTATTCATCATTTACATTCATTATAGAAAAAATAATTACAAGGTACCAAATCCACAAAGTAATTTTGTCAGAGGGTATTGATTCTTGATAATATCAAGAATTTGTTGTTACCTACAAAAATAAATTATTTTCAGATTATCAATTTAGATGATTTATATGCTAAAACATTATTTTTAATTTATAAGGTTTACCTTGAATATCCTAAGAGTAAGGCCAATATTTGTTAATATATATTTTCCGATATATGTAATTATGCAATAATTAGATAGAAACCTTGAAAGCAGGAGAAAATAGGGGGTAAATATTTACATGAGATGACTTTGGAGCCTTTCTTTAATCTTTAATGTCTAGTATTGCAAACTCCTTTTCAATATAAAATCCTTAGCAGAAGCAGGTGTTTTTCTGCACTTAGGTATGCCCACCAAATATTAGTGAAAATTTGTTTTTGATGGTTAATGCCAACTAACTATTTTAACTTAATTTTCTATTCAAGTCACTTGTTTTGACATTCTAGTAGACATTTGCTTTTAATTACTGTCAAGAGAAAAATGAGGGTTGAAGAATATTCAAATAAATGATTCATATCCATTATACTTTCAAAATACTTTTAAAAATAGAAAGATTTTTGCACTTCCTAGACTTGGGTGATTCGTTCTGTATCAGAAAGAGAAATTATGGAAATAATTCACTTACCATCATATCAAAAAGAATAAAATACCTAGGAATAAACCTACCTAAGGAGGCAAAAGACATACTCCGAAAACTGTAAGATGCTGATGAAAGAAATTAAAGACAACACAAACAGACGGAAAGACACATCATGCCCTTGGACTGGAAGAATCACTATCATTAGAATGACCATACTACCCAAGGAAATATACAGATTCAATGCAAACCCTATCAAATTACCAATGGCATTTTTCACAGAAGAAATAAACCCACACACCTATGGTCACCTAATCTATGACAAAAGAGGTAAGAATAGACAATGGAGAAAAGACAGTCTGTCTCTTCAATAAGTGGTGCTGGGAAAACTGGACAGCTACATGTAAAAGAATGAAATTAGAAGATTCTCTAACACCATATACCAAAAGAAACTAAAAATGGATGAGAAACTTAACTGTAAGATCAGACACTATAAAACACCCAGAGGAAAACATAGGCAGAACACTCTTTGACATAAATTGCAGTAATATCTTTTGGGATCTGTTTCTAGAGTAATGGAAATAAAAGCAAAAATAAACAAATGGGACCTGACTAAATTTGAAAGCTTTTGCACAGGAAAGGAAACCATAAACAAAATTAAAGGACAACCTATGGAATGGGAGAAAATATTTGCAAACGATATGAACAACAATGGATTAATTTCCAAAATATACAAACAGCTCATACAACTCAGTACCAAACAACCCAATCAAAAAATGGGCAGAATATCAATAGACATTTCCCCAAAGAACACATACAGATGGCCAAAACACACATGAAAAGATGCTCAATATCACTAATTATTAGAAAAATGCAAATCAAAATTACAATGAGGTATCACCTCTGGTCAGAATGGCTGTCATCAAAAAGTCAACCAATAATAAATGTTGGAGAGTGTGGAGAAAAGGGAATCCTATACTGTTGATGGAAATGTAAATTGGTGCAGCCACTATGGAGAACAGTGCAGAGATTCTGTGAAAAACTAAAAAAAAGTTACCATATGATCCAGTGACCCCACTCCTGGGCATATATCTGGAGAAAACTGCAATTAGAAAAGACACATGCACTCCAGTGTCCATTGGAGCCCAATTTACAATAGCCAAGACACGGAAGCAACCTAAATGTCCATGGACAGATGAACTGATAAAGAAGATGTGGTGTATTTATACAATGGAATATTACCCAGCCATAAAAAGGAATGAAATAATGTCATTTCAGCAACATGGATGGACCTAGAGATTATCATACTAAGTAAAGTAAGCCAGAAAGAGAAAGACAAATATCATATGATATCACTTATATGTATAATCTAAAATAAAAAGAGATACAAATGAACTTATTTACAGAACAGAAATAGGATCATAGACATAGAAAACAAACTTACGGTTACTAAAAGGTAAAGTAGGGGGAGGAGGGATGAATTAGGAGTTTGGGATTAACATATACACACTACTTTATATGAAAGAAAAAAACGAGGACCTACTGTATAGTGCAGGGAACTATACTCAGTATCTTGTAATAACCTATGAGGGAAAAAAATCTGAAAAAGTATATATATATATATTATATATATAATATATATATATATTCAAAACCAAATCACTTTTCTGTACATCTGAAACTAACACATTGTAAATCAAACATACTTCAATTTATAAAATAGAAAGGTTTATAATATTAGAAGCTCTCCTTGACTTTTAATAACATCCCTGTCTTTGCTCATTTTTGGTATTTCATGCATGTTTTTCTTGTCCCTTTTGTCTTCTTGAATCCCTTCTGGAAGTGAAAAATGTTTGCTGAATAGAAGGCTGTTCTGAATAGGCTGGTAGATGGTTTTTAGAAAGGCTTCCTCAAGTATGCTGGGTAAATTAATGAAAATCAATATTCTTTTAAAAAGATCAAATACTTTTTTAGGTGTTTAGGAATACTTCAGTTTCTAAAACTATCTTGGATTTTTTTCAGGTTTGTAGGATTACTTTCCTAGTGATATTTCTTATTCATAGTACTATTTTATTGCCTGTGGACCCAGCTCAGAGTGTTGCTCCCAAGTGTGACATTCTCTCTCCCCTATAGGAAACCATACCCAGCAACTTAACAGTCTAGAGATTTTGTAGAATTTAAATAAAATAATTTCTTTTACTGTACAGGTTAATGAGACAAGGGTGAGAAAGAACAGCTAGAAGTGTTGAGGGAAAGCACTCCCATTTTGTTTGAGAGATGTAATACCACTTTCTGTGAGGAAGCCAGGAAACCAACACAATTGTTCAGAACTTCTTTATCAAAATCACATTTTCTCATTGACTTCTTACTTCTTACACTTCCCCCAAATTTACATGTAAGGATGAAATTATTGTTCTCTTCATAATTACTTAATTTACAACAGTGATAGTCATATCATCCTAAACATAAGGGATGATGACTGTATTTTAGTTAACCCATCCAGTACAAAGAGGAGAACTAGTTCCTGGTCACAACACTATAAAATACACCTGCACACACATACACACCCACCAAAGAATGAGAAATTGGGGAGGAAATTGGTCATGCATCATTTAATTGTCCATTTTTTTTAGTACATTCAATAGTGACACATATTGGATTCTCAATAACTAAGTACATGTTAAATATTAAAGTGTATCATAACAGATTCCAATACTTTTTTTTCGAGAATTGTCACCTGGTTTTTTAATTACTTTTTTTTTGGAGTGTCGTTGATTTACAATGTTGTGTTAGTTTCTGCTGTACGGCAAAGTGAATCAGTTACACATATGCATATATCCACTCTTTTTTAGATTCTTTTCCCATATATGTCATTACAGAGTATTGAGTAGAGTTCCCTGTGTTATACAGTAGGTTATTAGTTACCTATTTTATATGTAGAAGTGTGTCTATGTCAATCCCCATCTCTCTTCCCCCGCTGGTGACTGTAAGTTTGTTTTCTACATCTGTGGCTTCATCTGTTTTGTAAATAAGTTCGTTTGTACCATTTTTTCTATTCCACATATAAGCAGTATCGTATGATATTTGCCTTTCTCTGACTGGTTTACTTCAATACATTTTATGTTAGATATTATACCTAAGGGCTATTCATTCGCATAACAATTTGAACGAGGCTCTTCTTCTTAAAGTTGCCACTGAATACACTTTACATAATTTTTCTTCTGTCCCTCTGAGACTCTTAAAGACCTTGCAGATAGAGAGGATAGAAAATGAAAAGGAGAAATGAATTTGGGGAACATTTCCCTTCACTTTTTCCTGTGGCTGTTTATAAGTTTTAGTGCCCAGTAGGTGTCATAGCAAGTGCCTAGCCATAATTGGTGTCCAACATTTGATAAATGAGTTGATTATTTAGAGTGGGAGGCAAAAAATACATTTCCTCAATGATAAGGTTCTTATAATTGTGTTAGCTAACAGAAACTTTGCTCAGCAATAATATATTTAGGAATATCTAAATTTGGCAGGGGAAATGAGTACTTACTCATTATTTTATGCTACTTAAATTTATTAAGCACTGCATAATTGTCAGGCTAGTTATTAACGGGAATAAAAAGTTACCTGAAAACCCCACTTTCACCAATGGACAGATCATCCAAAATGAAAATAAATAAGGAAAAACAAGCTTTAAATGATACATTAAACAAGATGGATTTAACTGAAACTTATAGGACATTCCATCCAAAAACAACAGAATACATATTTTTCTCAAGTGCTCATGGAACATTCTCCAGGATAGATCATATCTTGGGTCACAAATCAAGCCTTGGTAGATTTAAGAAAATTGAAATTGTATCAAGTATCTTTTCCAACCACAACGTTATGAGACTAGATATCAATTACAGGAAAAGATCCGTAAAAAATACAAACACATGGAGGCTAAACGATACACTACTTAATAACGAAGTGATCACTGAAGAAATCAAAAAGGAAATCAAAAAGTACCTAGAAACAAATGACAATGGAGACACGACGACCCAAAACCTATGGGATGCAGCAAAAGCAATTCTAAGAGGGAAGTTTATAGCAATACAATCTTACCTTAAGAAACAGGAAACATTTCGAATAAACAGTCTAACCTTGCACCTAAAGCAATTAGAGAAAGAAGAACAAAAAAACCCCAAAGTTAGCAGAAGGAAAGAAATCACAAAGATCAGATCAGAAATAAATGAAAAAAAAAAATTGAAGGAAACGATAGCAAAGATCAATAAAACTAAAAGCTGGTTCTTTGAGAAGATAAACAAAATTGATAAACCATTAGCCAGGCTCATCCAGAGAAAAAGGGAGAAGACTCAAATCAATAGAATTAGAAATGAAAAAGGAGAAGTAACAACTGACACTGCAGAAATACACAAGATCATGAGAGATTACTACAAGCAACTCTATGCCAATAAAATGGACAATCTGGAAGAAATGGACACATTCTTAGAAAAGCACAACCTGACAAGACTGAATCAGGAAGAACTAGAAAATATGAACAGACCAATCCAAGCACTGAAATTGAAACTGTGATTAAAAATCTTCCAACAAACAAAAGCCCAGGACCAGAGGGCTTGACAGATGAATTTTATCAAACATTTAGAGAAGAGTTAACACCTATCCTTCTGAAACTCTTCCAAAATATAGCAGAGGGAGGAACACTCCTAAACTCATTCTATGAGGCCACCATCACCCTGATACCAAAACCAGACAAGGATGTCACAAAGAAAGAAAACTACAGGCCAATATCACTGATGAACATAGAAGCAAAAATCCCCAACAAAATACTAGCAAACAGAATCCAACAGCACAGTAAAAGGATCATACACCATGATCAAGTGGGGTTTATTCCAGGAATGCAAGGATTCTTCAATATATGCAAATCTATCGATGTGATACACCATATTAACAAATTGAAGGAGAAAAACCTTATGATCATCTCAAAAGATGCAGAGAAAGCTTTTGACAAAATTCAACACCAATTTACGATAAAAACCCTGCAGAAAGTAGGCATAGAGGGAACTTTCCTCAACATAATAAAGGCCATATATGACAAACCTACAGCCAACATCGTCCTCAATGGTGAAAAACTGAAACCATTTCCACTAAGATCAGGAACAAGACAAGGTTGCCCACTCTCACCACTCTTATTCAACATAGTTTTGGAAGTTTTAACCACAGCAATCAGAGGAGAAAAGGAAATAAAAGGAATCCAAATTGTAAAAGAAGAAGTAAAGCTGTCACTGTCTGCAGATGACCTGATACTATACATAGAGAATCCTAAAGATGCTACCAGAAAGCTACTAGAGCTAATCAATGAATTTGGTAAAGTTGCAGGATACAAAATTATGCACAGAAATCTCTGGCATTCCTATACACTAATGATGAAAAATCTGAAAGTGAAATCAAGAAAACACTCCCATTTACCATTGCAACAAAAAGAATAAAGTATCTAGGCATAAATCTATCTAAGGAGACAAAAGACCTGTATGCAGAAAATTGTAAGACATTGATGAAAGAAATTAAAGATGATACAAATAGATGGAGAGATATACCATGTTCTTGGATTGGAAGAATCAACATTGTGGAAATGACTCTACTACCCAAAGCAATCTACAGATTCAATGCAATCCCTATCAAACTACCAGTGGCATTTTTCACAGAACTACAACAAAAAATTTCACAATTTGTATGGAAACACAAAAGACCCCGATTAACAAAAGCGATCTTGAGAATGAAAAACAGAGCTGGAGGAATCAGGCTCCCTGACTTCAGACTATACTACAAAGCTACAGTATTCAAGACAGTATAGTACTGGCACAAAAACAGAAAGATAGATCAATGGAACAGGATAGAAAGCCCAGAGATAAACCCATGCACATATGGTCACCTTATCTTTGATAAAGGAGGCAGGAATGTACAGTGGAGAAAGGACAGCCTCTTCAATAAGTGGTGCTGGGAAAACTGGACAGGTACATGTAAAAGTATGAGATTAGATCACTCCCTAACACCATACACAGAAATAAGCTCAAAATTGATTAAAGACCTAAATGTAAGGCCAGAAACTATCAAACTCTTAGGGGAAAACATAGGCAGAACACTCTATGTCAATCACAGCAAGATTCTTTTTGACCCACCTCCAAGAGAAATGGAAACAAAAACAGAAATAAACAAATGGGACCTAATTAAAGTTCAAAGCTTTTGCACAGCAAAGGCAACCATAAACAAGACCAAAAGACAACCCTCAGAATGGGAGAAAATATTTGCAAAGGAAGCAACTGGCAAAGGATTAATCTCCAAAATTTACAAGCAGCTCATGCAGCTCAATAACAAAAAAACAAACAACCCAATCCAAAAATGGGCAGAAGACCTAAACAGACATTTCTGTAAAGAAGATATACAGATTGCCAACAAACACATGAAAGAATGCTCGACATCATTAATCATTAGAGAAATGCAAGTCAAAACTACAATGAGATATCATCTCACACCAGTCAGAATGGCCATCATCAAAAAATCTACAAACAATAAATGCTGGAGAGGGTGTGGAGAAAAGGGAACACTCTTGCACTGCTGGGGGGAATGTGAATTGGTTCAGCCACTATGGAGAACAGTATGGATGTTCCTTAAAAAACTACAAATAGAACTACCATATGACTCAGCAATCTCACTACTGGGCATAAACCCTGAGAAAACCATAATTCAAAGAGTCATGTACCAAAATGTTCATTGCAGCTGTATTTACAATAGCCAGGAGTTGGAAACAACCTATGTGTCCATCATCGGATGAATGGATAAAGAAGATGTGGCACATATATACAATGGAATATTACTCAGTCAGAAAAAGAAATGAAATTGAGCTATTTGTAATGAGGTGGGTAGACCTAGAGTCTGTCATACAGAGTGAAGTAAGTAAGAAAGAGAAAGACAAATACCATATGCTAACACATATATAAGGAATTTAAGGGAAAAATTATGTCATGAAGAACGTAGGGGTAAGACAGGGATAAAGACACAGACCTACTAGAGAATGGACTTGAGGATATGGAGAGGAGGATGGGTAAGCTGTGACAAAGTGAGAGTTGCAGGGACATATATACACTACCAAATGTAAAATAGATAGCTAGTGGGAAGTAGCCACATAGCACAGGGAGATCAGCTCGGTGCTTTGTGACCACCTAGAGGGCTTTGATAGGGAGGATGGGAGGGAGGGAGATGCAGGAGGGAAGAGATAATGGGGACATATGTATATGTATAACTGATTCACTTTGTTATAAAGCAGAAACTAGCACACCATTGTAAAGCAATTATAATCCAATAAAGATGTAAAAAAAAAAGAAAAAGAAAGAAAATACAGCTATTGAAGCTAAAATGTTTTCAAACCCTGTCATATTATGCACAGGTGAGGTGAATTATCTCCTCCCTGATTTGCTTTTCCCACAAAAATAATACAGTATCTCAGAAGGAAAGAGGTATTTCCTATCCAAATGGAAACATACTACTTGGACATATCTCTTCAGGGTATTTCACTGAAGGGGCAACACCTGGGCTACGTGTGTGTGAAAGCAGGAAGCTGATATTCTAGTCTCTACATCTTGAAGAGAGTCACTATCAACGTGTTTTCTCTACCAGCACTGATCTTTCCTCCAATCTATAACCAAGTATTTATTTATTCATTCAATAAACATCCATGGAGCAATGACAAAAAAAAAAAAAGTTACCTGATGAGAGGCAAAAATAAAATACCTTTAAATATCTTAAAACCTCAAATTCTTTTTAGTATTTATCTCTATAAAATGTTAATTTCAGCTGTAGTTGCAAGATCAAGACTCAGAGTAGATTCAGAAGGCCAAATAGTGTGAGCAAGTAGATGACTTGCAATATCTTTTGCCTTGCTTTGTTTTCTGATATTTTTCAATTTTGATCTTGATCTCTCAAGCAGATAAGCTTTTTCCATTTTGAAATATTTCTAATCTTCCTAAAGTAATGTTTGATATTTGGAACTTATTTTTAGACAGTGATACACTTATCTCTTAATTCATTTAAAACAAAAATTTAGAACATTCTATGGAAAAGGCAATATGCTAGACACTGTATTACTTTCTAATTAATGTTAATTTTAATGCTATTTTCTATATGAGAGGTCAACAAACTACAGCCTAGCTGACTCCAGTTATTTCATTTAAAGTTTTATCACAGCACAGCCAGGGTCACTTATTTAAATCTGTCTATGACTGATTCTCTGATAAAAACAGCAGACTTGAGTGGTTGCTACAGAGACTGTATGGCGTGAAAAGCTGAAAATATTTGCCTTGGCTCTTTACATAAAATATTTGTCAGCCCTCGTTTTACACCATCAATTTGAACAATGCTAAAATCAGATTAAACTAAATATTTGATTTAAATCATTGTTGTCAAAAAAGAGGTGTAAGCCTTAACATACATGTTTAAATTGAAAGATCCAGTAGTCAATGCCTAAACAAAGTTTATTCAAAACTATTGTTTAGCACCATGTGTCTCAGTTAACTACAGAGAAAACAATAAATTATCTTTGAATAATTAAATGACTTTCAAATAACTGTGTACAAACAAATTAAATACTTATTTAAGCAATCTAATTACAAATGTTATTAGGTCCATTGGTTTGATTAACACATTTAAATATATGTTTCTTTAGTGTTTGCTGCCTAACGCAATTGTAAAAACCTTTAGAAGAACTTTGCCCATCATAAATGCCTGGAGTAACATTTCCTGAATAAATAGATACTAGTCTTATACAAATACATGTATCATTCCAGGTTTAACTAGGAACACGCATATACGTTCTCACTCAAGGAATATTTAAATTAGAAATAAAGTCAACTCACCACCACCTGCCCCCACCTCCAATAACTCAAGTCAATTAGACATTAGGTTTACAAGTGAGGTCATTATAGTAATTTTATACCCCATTTCTACTTAAAAAACACCATTTTCTGCTCATTTGAGCTAATTAAAAATAACTATCATCATCCCACAAAGACCAAAATAAAGCAGTGCTATTTTAGCACATAAATATCTACTAAAGCAAAATTGTTTTAGTACTAGTTTTTAATATTATTTCACATAGAGCGAAATCTAGGCCACAATTTCATTCATAGGGCATGTGGACAAGGCCATATACAAATTAAACACTATGGTAATAATAAAAAATGGTGGTGAGAAATACACAAATAAGTGATTTGATGATTACACCTGAAATTAAATTAAAGCAATTCGTTCTGTAAAATGAGCGTTAACGTGTGTTTATTTCTCATAGACTCTGGAGTGCTTTATCCATTTTACCAAAACTCTCATTTTAAAAGTTTTATGTGATGCAAGTGTTTCTTCACTATTGCTAAATCAGAAGATGATAGTAACAGGATCAAAATTGTTCAGTTTCTTCCAACTTAGTTCATTACCTTTACATTGAGAGACTATCACTCTCCCTGTTGCACACAGTTGCTTATCAATCTGTAAAGTCATTTAAACAATCTACTTACTGACTTGATGAATCAACACTTTGAATAACATTATTTTGGATTTACACCATATTACTTCAGGCAGCCAAAGTTTCAGTAAAGGAAGAAGCATACATAAGAAAAAAATTCATTTTGCAAGGAAAATTAAGTGGATTCGCAAAGAAAAAGTATCCAACCTATTTTTAAATACTTTTAATACTATACAGATTATATATTTTCTTTTTTTTTCCTTGAGGAAAAATAAGGTAGTTTTAGCCAAAATGAATTTTAATCACCCGGTTCTGAACTCTGGTCTAAAATGTTCCATACAGAGCTGGGAAAATGGAAAGCTCTCACAATCTGTATTAAATCTGTAAATTATAAAATTTGTAGAAGAAATTCAGGAATTTCTAGCTATGATGACAGTGTCAATGTCTCACTCTCACTTCCTTTGAGTTCCTAAAACACTGTAGTTATTTAAAATATAAAATAGTTTATGGATCTATAAATTTTAAAAAAATGTGAAAGAAAGGAACATTATTTCAACTCTGGCAATACATTATGCTTTCTAAAGACTAGCATT
The DNA here is from genome assembly GCF_949987515.2 of Delphinus delphis. NCBI lineage: Eukaryota > Metazoa > Chordata > Mammalia > Artiodactyla > Delphinidae > Delphinus > Delphinus delphis. The sequence continues at coordinate 115,896,158 of NC_082687.1, read as the reverse complement.
ATAAAGTAGCAAAATCACTATTGTTTTGCCATTCTGATATGTCTGTTGACTGAATTAAATTGTGATTAACAATAAGTAGTCAGTGCTAATCACTGTCATAGCCATTCCACTGGGTTGCTAGAGATGGAGACTGCTGTGAATTGAGGGGTAGACAAGTGGTAAAGAAACAAAAGTAGGTAAATCTTGGAATAAGTTTGACTGTTCTAACAGAAAAATGAGGCTATGATTGTGGGGACAACATAGGGATGAGAATATAATGAGTGCATGCATTGCTTATAAGGAGGAGGAAGGTAGGGGATGATGGTTTAACACATAAGATACAATGAGATATTAAAATTTTAACCTCCATTAAAGAGTTAGAAGGGCAGTGGTACACAAGAGGAAGACTTCCAGGACATAGGTAATCAGTGACTGCAAAGAGAATCAGGAGCAAACAGAAAAATAGTGAATGGTAATACAAAAATATTTGTAGGCTCAATGGCAGGAACTTGGATACTATTGTCTCTGTAAGAAATTTGAGTTTTTCTGCTGCTAGAGGAGAATTTGTAGAGTTCAATGTTTAGAGAAATTGGAAACCAATTTAAATAGGTACTGTGAAGAATTTGAGTGAAATACATGATTACCCCACAAGATTAAGGGCACAACTGAGGATGAATCCTCTGAATTCAAACTGGCAAATATCTTTAAAATTTTACCTAAATTGGAAAGCTAAGAGATATATAAACAGAATTGTTTGGACAACGGCAACGAAACAGAAACAAAAATCAACAAAAAACTTAGGGGGTCACAAGACTGGAGTTCTCAAAGTAAGGAAGAAATGTAGTAGGGGTAACTGAATGAGAAAAAGTATGGAACTATGAGATGTTTCAACAAAACATTGCAAAAACCTAGGACCTCCTTATCAAAAAGAAAGAGTATCATTGAGAAAGGACATTCAGGGAGAAACAGTGAATGTAACTCTATCAAGTAACTAAGGCTGGCTATCGTTTGATATTCTAGACAGAGTTAAAATTAGGAAAGCTGATGGCAAATCTGCAAAAAGAGAGGAAGACATAAGCTAAATTCCAAAATCAACAAAATTGAAGTTTACTTGAAAATAAGGAGCAGAGATGACTGTAGCTGAGTTTCCTTACTCTCAATGGGTCCAGGCTGTTTTATGAGAGGGTGGGAGAGGAGAGGACTAGAAGCAAAAGGGCATCAAGCTGGGCTCAGTCCCCACCTTCCAGAGAGGGCAGCAATAGAAGTAGCACAAGTCTCAGTTACAGCAAGGAGAAGAAAGAGGTTAGGAATGAGTGTTTATTTTCTAAGGACCAGATGTTTCAGAGCATGCAGTGAAATTATTTGGGTGTATATGAGAGGGGATTTGAGTGACTCAAAATGAATTATAGGCTGATACGGGGATGCAAGTGTGGGAGGTGATGACAAATTGAGATTATAGTGAAGTAATCATAGTTGGGGCATGCAAAAATAGAGTCAGGCAACCAGTAAGGATCTGGTCTCAAACACTTTCCTGTACCACTGAGAAACTGAATTCTCTCTGAACTGTATCAAACCCAAGGACGCCACCGGGCATATTTGGAAGACATCTGCCTGCTGCAACTTTATGCTCGCAAGGTCCCCATTATAACTATGCAAACATTTCAGACCCCAACCAATCCTAGCTTAACAAGCACGCTTACTTCTTGCTAGCTCCAGTTATAATTCTTTACAAAGAACCTATTTAACTACCTGTGGCCCTGCAGTTTTTGCCTTTTTAAGCTTCCTCCATTTTGTCCAGGGGAACACAATTCAAGTTCTTCTTGAATCTGTGTCTCTGGGCTCCAGTCCTAACAAACCCCAAATAGATACCTTTTTATTTCAATCAGGTCTTTGTTTCTTCAATTTTGGTTAACAAAGGGGATATACAACCAGAGAAGATCCCATCACATGTAATCAATACAGACGCCAGGAATATAAGGTCTGGTAGTTTAACTGGCCAGAGCACTTTTTAAAGTATTACTCAAGACAGTACCTAGGTGGATTAGAGCACATGAGGATGTTTAGAAGACTCACCAGCAGTGACCTGAATGGGCTGCACCTTTGGTAGTAATGGAGATTCCAGTCCACTTGGAAGGGTAGTTGTTCAGATACATGACTTGTTCTAGGTGTGTAATGGAGCCCTTGTTAGAGGTTCAGCATTTACTGCTGCTTACATTCAGGTTTGTAGGGTCAGGGCTCTTGTTCTTTCACATAATATTTCTGCTTTTATCTGCACATTTATCTTATTCTTTCCTTGCTATAAATTGACTAATTTCAGTGTGCCCAAAGTTTCTGTTCAGCCATAATTCTTATTTGTACGTAGTTACTATGACTTTTTTAGCCTCTTTCCCTAGAACATCATCTAAACACTTCAATTTTTACTGCTAATTGGCACATCCTTCCCATATGCCTTTGTTTAGAGATTGATAGGCCTAGGTCTTTTATTTTTTCCTTGCTAAGCTACAAAATTTCCTAGCAGTCCATGGTAACCCTTAGGTCAGATCTATTCCAGTAAATTGTGTACAAAGCACTGCTTTGTATCACATCAAAACCTGAAACCAGGGAACATTTTGTGATAGACATTCAGATCAAAGACAAAAGAATTCATATTTTAAAATATACTAATCTTGCCCCAGACAGAGGATTCACTTTTTCTTTTCATTGAACAAATGCAAAACTAGTTCTAGGCCAAAGAATGTGCCGAGGCTTGTAAAAGCTTTAAGTATATAGCCCTTTTTTTGAGAATAATGCAGTAAGTTGAGAAATTAATAATACATATTATTGGGATCCTGGTAGAGGTGGGTAAGCTAATTTGTTTTTCAGGAAGTTATTTGTCCACCTGACCATTCTGATGGAGCTTCAACCAGAATCTGAGGTTGACTACAATTTGAAGCTCTCCCTTTATTGGGTAACAGAGAAAAGCCATAGTCCATATCTTTTTCAGGGAATACATTCTTAACATTATTTCTATCCTGAACTTGGAAACTTGTTTATTTGGGGGAATTTTTCTCTAAAAAAATTGCCACTTATTTCTTTAGTCTACTATGTATCTGTTAACATAAGGAGGACTATAGAGAAATATATACCTGGACTGCATCTGACTGTTTTCATACAAATACATTTAGTGAAATGCATTTTATTATGTTAATAACTTTCTATAAAATGTGTTATGAGAAAAAACACTAGATGTAAAAACTGTTTCTGTAATAAGGTTGTTATTGAAAGAATTATTCAGTTCATTGCACAGAGTGTACCTGATGAAAATACAGACTTTCCACTATGGTATTTTAAAAATTTTATGTACACTGAAAATCATATAACACATGCTGTGGAAAATAAAGCTGCATACTCAGAATTAAATATATATATATATATATATATAATATATATATAAGACTTTTCTAAGAACCAAATACATAACACAAAAATAAGAGTGTGAGTATATATTGTAAAAAGGAGTTCATTTTCAACTGTCCTCAGCTACTGAGCACAGTTCTGTCACATGGACACCACACAGGAGATTTCTGTGGCAGACATTACTGACCACCATCAGACCTTCCTGAGCCAGAGCTAATCCCTATTTCCCAGCCATCCTTGCTGTTCATTGTGGCCATATGACTAGATCTCGCCACATGACATTTGTAAAAGTCCAGGGCAAGGTTTTCAGGAAGCAAGTATGTCTCCCATATTCTTTTTCCTTTGGCCTATGGGGGTACAGATGAAAATGAGATCTTGAGAAATGACAGATATAGAGAGCACCTATGGTTCTTAAATACTCCCCTGCCAAATTTGCCTTTCCATTTACACATAGACCTTGGACTATTATGTGAAAGAAAGGTAAACTATTTTGATATGTCCTGACTTGTTAAACTAATATATTTTAAAGATTATTTTTGGTCAGAAGGGGGAAGAGGGCCATGACACTATGAGAGAGGGAAAAGGAGACCTTATAACATAAATTTCTATCTTTTATAAGACATGAGTCTTTCTTCACAGATCCAGTTTCTCTTCGTGTGCTCACTAGAAAAGCCTTACGTAAATGGATGATGCATAGAAAGTGCTTAGAGGTTCACTGCCTCAAACACTCAAGTTATTAATGCCAGATGCTGAAAAGACTATTGTTATTTTTGTTTTAATAGTCAGCCAAATTTAAAGGCCCCAACTACACCTACTGAAAACATTTTTTAAAAAAATTATACTAAGTTTTCCATGTTACCTTTTGGACCATTTTTCCTTTTGTTTCACAGATGTCATTTTTTTGGTCAATGTTTTTCTATTAGCCGCCTTTATACAAGAATATTAGAAATAAAGCATTCGGTTTCTTTTGGTACCTACATACTCTACAACTCAACTCCTATATGATGAGGAGTTAGTAAGGCAGAGGATCATACTGAAAACAGTGCATCCGTCCCAGGGGAGGGCATGGTGTCTTCCCATCCTGCACAGGGTGGCCATTGTGCACAGGCTTGGGTGCAATGGACCAGATAGAAAAGTCTATGAGGAAGGTCTTGAGGAAATAAGGAAAATGAATACAGTCTAGAGAGACATTGAAATCTGAGAGAAAATAAGATTATGATAAAGACTATAGATAACTCAAAAGTCATCCTAGGAACTTTCTCCAGTGAATGGCATAGATCATGACACTGGCCAATACAGCAGATAAAGCAATCCTAACAGTATTTGTCTATGAAGTAAATCATATCTAAATATCAGTACTATAGGGGATCAGCACCAATTTTCCATTTTTTATGATCAACTTAGAGAACAATCTTGGAATGTTCATAATGGTTATAACTTTGACAAAGTAAAATTATAATTACAGCTGTGAGGGTCTGGGAAGGGAATGAGGAGGGTGGGTGGGTTCTCTACAAAATGAGAGGAAAGCAATCTGTGCTATATATAAAAATAGGGTTTTAATTATGCTACTTGAAGATGAAGTGAGAACCTATAAGGAAATCACAACTATTAATGTAGTTATTTGAAAATTTTGAAGAAAGGTGGAGAGTAGGATAAAATTTAGCCAAATTGTGTATACGCATATTTAAAAGCATTGTAACTTAAATAAGGCAGTACATTTTATAGAACTAAAAAAATGGCCAAAAGTGCTCAGCTCTAGGGAATAGGTTAGTGGGTCGTGAGGATGGACAATGATTCTCATTGTTGCTTTATTATAATATTTGCTTTTAATGATATGAGAATGTGTTGCTTTGATTATTCTTGTGGGAACAATAAAAGACAGGAAAGAGAGTTTCATGGATCTAAGTTTTCTTTTTAAATTTAAGATCAATCTTTGATGGATATCCAGTGAGGCTCAGGGTATGTTATAATACCTGCTTAACCCCTGAACATGTCACATTTACATAAGAGAAATCTGCCCTTGACCTCCAAGAGCAACTTCAGCCTATCATTTGCTATAGATAATACACAGCTATATAAAGGTAGAAAATATTTCTGTATGTATAGTAAGACTAATTTTATTTTGAAAATTCATAAATTGTAACAAATAACATTGAAATATATAAATATTTCGATAACTGAATAAATATTGGCTATAAATATTCAATAAATATTATAGACCGCAGTTAAAACTCATTAAAAATGCACATTCTAAACAAAATGTAGGGGTCACAAGAGTTTAATTCTATTTATTTTCCATTTCTAAGACCTATTTCTATTGTTGAGACCTATAGCCTCAAAAAGCTGTTATAGGAGTTCAGACAGCGGAGAAGCAGGAGGACATGGAGTTCATCTCTCTCCATGGGTACATTAGGAATACATCTATATATGTAGTAATTCTCACAGAACATTGGCTGAACACTAACAGAAGACCTTGTACACTGGAAAGGACTATAAAGATCCCTGCATAACTGGGTAGGACAAAAAAAAGATGGGAGAAGGAGGAGGAGAGGAAGTTGGATGGGACCTATACCCCAGGGCAGGGGAGCTGAATCAGAGGAGAGATTCCTGAATTCAAGCAACTTAAATGTCATGGACAGATGAATGGATAAGGAAGATGTGGCACATATATACAATGGAATATTACTCAGCCATAAAAAGGAACGAAATTGATTTAATTGCAGTGAGGTGGATGGACCTAGAGAGTGTCATACAGTGTGAAGTAAGTCAGAAGGAGATAAACAAATACCATATGCTAATGCATATATATGGAATCTAAAAAAATGGTACTGATGTACCTAGTGGCAGGGAAGGAATAAAGACACAGACATAGAGAACGGACTTGAGGACACAGTGGGAGGGGCAAGGGTAAGCTGGGACAAAGTGAGAGAGTAGCATTGACATATATATATTATCAGATGTAAAATAGCTAGCTAGTTGGAAGTTGCTGCATAGCACAGGGAGATCAGCTGAAGGCTTTGTGACATCCTAGATGGGTGGGATAGGGAGGGTGGGAGGGAGGCTCCTGAAGGAGGGTATATAGATATATGTATACTTATAGCTGATTCACTTTGCTGTACAGCAGAAACTAACACAACATTGTAAAGCAATCATACTCCAATAAAGATATAAAAAAAAAAAGAGAGAGAAAGTCCCTGGAAAGAAGAGACCTGGTCCCCTCCTGGCTTCTCCAAGCTATCTAGGAAAGCCAGGCACCTGGTAGTTTTAGAAGCTCAGTGTTGTTGTTTGTCTGGTAAGCAAAGGAAGAATGTCAACCAACAACAACAAAAAAAAGGGTACAAACTTTCAGCTATAAGATGAATAAGGTCTGAGGGTGTAATGTATAACATGGGAATATAGTTGATAACACTGTATTGTATAATTGAAATTTGCTGAGAGAGTAGAACTTAGATGTTTTCACCAAAGGCAAAGGATAAATATGAGGTGATGGATTTGTTCATTAACTTGACGGGGGAAATCCTTTCACACTATATACGTATATCAAACCATCATGATGTATACTTTAAATATCTTACAATTTTATTTGTCAATTATACCTCAATAAAGCTGGGGAAAAAAGCTGTGCTAAGTTAATCTGATGAAAAGTAACCAACAACTCCAATGTAGTTGAGGGAAGAAACAAGCTGGTATTAATGTAAATACCTAAAAATATGGAAAGATAGACTACCTAGCCGAGCTGATGAAGACCAAGAGGCTGTGTGTTTCTTACCCATTACATACATTTGTGTGTGCCATACCTAATCACACCAAGGCTCTCACATCAAACAAGATATCACCTCCTCATTATAGCTAGACATTAGGAGGCTCAAGGGAAATTCTTCCTGTAACAATGGTGCCACATGTGTTTCCTATTTGCCTGGTTCACTGACTCATTGATGGGTGGTTTTCTTCTTCAAATGATTGTGTATTGTCAGCTCCCCACTAAGAGAGAGAAGGCTTGCTCAGCTTTACCAGCGTACTTGAGGTGTACCAGAGCTCTCTCCATTTGAGAGAATTTAGTGATACACACATAAAAGAGGGTTCAACCTAAATACTTAGAGTTGAGTCAACTAAAATGAATCTTTAATAGCTGAATCAATTGCAGCTATGTGTTTTGGTAAAGTAATAATATTTCCTTCAGTAGGACACTAGCAAAAAACTCCTGCTCCCATTTTCTCTCAACATTGCATTGAGATCCTCTAGGTTTACCTAATGTCAGACTGGTGTAGTTCAAAAAGGTAAAGAGTAACTTCATCTTACATTTATAAGGGATTCTGTAGTTGACTTTGCTGTAAATTGGGCATGAAATAAATGTCTTAATGGCCAAAGCAGGGAAGCAAAATCAATTATGAAGTTGAAATGAATCTTGAAACAGCAAATCATTTTCTCTGATGTAGTATTTTCTCTGCTATTGTTTTGCTTTATTCATTTTTAAAACTTTGCTGAGACGCAATTACATTATACTTTCTCTTTTCTTTCATTACTTATGAATTCAATATTTACTTCATTACAGCTTGATTTTTAAAGGACTATAAGAATTTTAAGAACTTTAAAGGCTCTACTGACTTGCTGACTGTTATATATTGTCTTTTCAACTATTTTCTCAGATTTCTCTAGCATGGTCTGAGATTCTTAATATCTTAAAATGCATAAACAATTTAAATTTGTAGAATTCCTCAATGATAACAAGATGACAGTTCAACTATTTATAACAATTGTAAAAAATAAACACGAGCAATCAAATTTCCAGAGCTTTTAACCTTATGGTTCCCAAATTCCTTTTTGTCTTAGTGGTGTGATAACTTATTGAAAAGCTGTAGGTCAGTTCATTTAGGTGGGTTTGTGAGTTCAATGTATTTTCAGTTTCATTAATTTTGTTGATGAAAAATCAGGTTAGAGATCAATGTATATGTAAAATGCATCTCCTAAAAATGAGTTAAAGGTATTTTAAAAGTTAGTGACATGTTTGTGATTATGTCAGAAGGTCAAATGGTCTGAATTTTTAAATTCAGTGAAGGAGTATAGGAGTTTCTGCTCTGGTATTATTTAGGTACTTTTGGAAAAGTCTTACTGTGGAAATAGATTAGAGGGTCACTGAAACCTATGAAACTTTGTAACTGGAGCATTAACAAAATCATAATCAAAATAATAATGCAGTAAAATTTATAGTAAATGAAGAATATCCTAGTAAATATAGAATTTTTTACCTTAAAAAATAGAACGTGAAAATAGTTTGATAGATAGGGCTGTGAAGTAGCACTGGAGCTGAGTGAGAAAAACATGAGCAGAAAAACATCCCCAGAAAGGGCAGGCGGAGCTGTAGTTCTTTCATGCACAGAAAGAACTGTGAAATAAGCACTTCCAAAGCAGAATATAAAGTTAAACTGAACCACGGAAATCTGTGGGTATATCATTATCATCATGCCACACAGTTCTATATCAGCTGGGCTTGACTGCCTTCAACTGTCTGAGGGAAACTTGCTTTCAGCTGCTGATTCTTTGTAGTAAAAAGCTTTAATAAGCTGAAAAAAATGTATGAATCAATCCTATTACTGAATTATGATATCACTCATGTATTGTCAGTTGCATTTGATATTTATCTTTGTTTATGGAGCTGTGCATTGTTGAAAAGCAGACTATTTTTTTAAGGAATTAAGTTGCATTCTCCTCTTTAATATACAAATGTATATGAATTCCAAACAATTCTCAAATCAATGCTGGAGTCACGTTTATGTTCCCACAGTAGCACTAAAGAGTAATAATGCTCTTACATTAAATTTATTTAGGAAAAAACTACCTGATCAGTGTTTTAAAACCTCTTTAACGAAAGCTCTATATAGATAATGTCATAAAAATATATACTAATTGTTTTAATATTTTTTGACTCTCTGTGAAGCATTTTCATGCTTCCTGTTACAGTTAATGGCTTCTAGTGTTAAAATTCCATACTTTAGAGAAATAGTTATCAGCTCAAAATTTTTTATTAATGAATTACTTCTTTATTTTAAAATTGTACTCTGAATTAGAGGTGAAAATGAGTAAAACGGCACTCAAGATTGAAAACAAAGCGGAATATCATGCAAATAATAACTGTAAGAAAACTTCTGCATTTTTAGAATCTCCACGTATACTTCAAGACCAGGAGAAGTACTAGAGATAAAGAGGGTCATTTTGGAATGAAAAACCTGTTTAACTACTTAAGAAGTTATGAAAAACTAAGTTTTTGTGCAATGAATAGAGTTTCAAAATAAATAAAAAATAGAAGTAAGGAGGCATAAATCCACAACCATAGTTACTTTAACACTTCTCTTTCAATAATTGATACAATGAGTAAATCATCTCTAAGTATATAGAATATTTGAAAAACAGTCTTAACCAACTTGATTTAATTGACTTTTATAGGACACTATAGCTAATAGCAACAGCAAACACATCCAGTTTACGTACCCAAAGAACTTTCATCAAAAGAGACCGTATGCTGAAGCATAAAGTAAATTTCAAACCATACTGAAAGACTGAACTGAAATAATACAGAATATGGTCTCTGACCACAGCTGTGTTAAATTAATCATACCTAAAAGGTGTCTAGAAAATCCCTAAGTGTTTAGAAATTATACCCCATTATTTCAAATAACACAAGAATCAAAAAATCACAAAGCAAGTTTTTAAAAACTTGTAACTAAATGAAAATGAAAACAAAATAAATGAAAACTTTTGTCTACAAATAAATCATTCTACAGAGGGAAACAGAACTTTATAGACTTATGAGATGAGTGCATTCGTTTCCTATGGCTACTGTAACAAATTACCACAAATTTGGTGACTTAGAACAACACACAATTATTCTCTTACAGTTCTGGAGGTCAAAAATCCAAAACCAGTTTCACTGGCCAGAACTTACAGTGTCAGCTGGGCTGCAGTCCCTCTGGAAGCTTTGGAGAAGAATTAATTTCCTTGGTTTTTCCAGTTACTAGAGCTGTATTATTTGCACCCAGAGCTGCAGGGTTCCTGGCTGTTCTTTCATCTTTAAAGACAGAAGTGTAACACCTCACTCAGCCTCCATGTTGCCTTCCATCTCTCTAGTACCTCCCCCTGCCTCCCTCTTATAAGGACCTTGTGATTACATCATTGGACCCACCTGGATAATCTAGGCTACGCTTCCCATCTTAAAATACTTAACTCTATCAACATCTATAGAGTCATTTTTGCCATATAAGATAACATTCACAGGGTCCAGGAGGTAGGACTTGGATGTCTTGGGGGCCACTATTCAACCTACCACAGGAGGCAAAACTGCTTAAAATTAGTGATCTAAGATTCCACACAAAAAAATGAATATAAAATAATATGGCAAATTAAAACCAAAAAAAAGTAGAAGTCATAATGAAGAACAAAGATGGATGAAATAAAAGCAGTCACACAAAAGAATAAGTTAAAGGTAAAACTTATTTCTTTAAAACGATTAATAGAGTTAATAAACCTGAAAAGATTTACAAAGACAATTAGAAAAAACAATTTGTGAATATCAGGGATGAAAATAAGGATATCACCATAGATCTTTCAAATATAGAAAAAAGAATACTAAGAGTATGTTACAAGCAAGCTTTTTTAAAAATAAACTTGACAACATAGATAAATCATTTGTGTTTGTGTGCTTAATTATTTTGGAATGTGTGTTGGAGTTTGGCTGTTTTTAATGAGAAAGATCTAAAAAGAATTAGAGAATAGAAAATGAGAGGGGGAAAAAAGTTCATCAGGAACCCACCTGTAGTTTAAAAAGTTATGAAAGTCCATTCACACATCACGGGGGACCACAAGTCATCTCAATAAAAGGGCGCTAGGTGAGGTGATCTTTAGGGTTTGTGTTTGCCCTGGGTGGTTTTGAGTAAGGTTTAAAAAAGCAACGGTTTCCTCTCGTGTCAGAAAGTTGGGGTAATTTCATGACTGTGTTTGTTGATAATTTTATCCTAGGAGACAGGTGAAATGAATTGAGGCTAATGTAATTGGTAAAAAAGCGTTATTCAGCACAGGGAGCCAAGAGAGGAGGATGTTTGGTCACCTTTATGGTTTGCAGAGTGATCTTGTTTTTGTCTGAGGTTACTTGTTTTGTTCTGCTGCAACACATTCACGCAATGCGGTGTCTAATGGCAGTCTGTGGAATTCTCCATGTTAAGAGGGGAATACCACGGTGTAGCTGTTAGTGCCAGGCCAGGTACCAGCTGACAGCTGTCAGGGCTGCCTTTTTCTCAGAGGCCTGAAATGGCTACAGGTAATTAATGCATTGCTGTCAAAACTAGAGAAATATTCTCAAAACCTAGAGAAAAGAGAAACCCTGTGGATTTTAGAGCAAGGTGAAGGTTGAATGGGATGGCAGCTACATGGACCATGTAGAGATGGGGGAACACAAACACTAGTCCAGTACCTTCCTGAAAGATCCTCAAATCCAAACTGCAGATGGAAGGGTTAGATATCACTTATAAGGAGCTGTGACAACAGTAACAAAGGGTGTAAAGGCAGTAAAGTATGTGAAAAAATGACAGATTAACAATGATTTAGAGCTGCTTCCTTTTACCTCATTAACATATGGGCACTTTTAAGACAGAAACCCATACCTGAGTGGCTGGGGAGAAACTTTATGACATACAGTGTTAGCATAGCTTCTATCTCAAGGAGGTTGGGAGACTTGGAATGAGCGATTAACTGGTTTCTTTAACATAAATTAATCTGTGAAACAAAATAAGAAAATATGATTTTTAAAAATTTCTAATTGTGGATTTAAAGTCTAACCAGATACACTCATGCAGTTCACATTAGATTAATGACTAAAAGTAAATTATTATGTATAATTATGGAAAATATGATACTACATGCCTGTTTCACATGCATTTATAGTTTATAAATGGATCTTCATTATGTCATGAAGTTATTTTGGGAAAGTCAGTACATGTCTATGGGCTTTAATTCTGACACCTCTAAAATAAGATGTGTGCACTAATATATCCTTTAAGTCTCTATTCTTTTGTTTAAATGTATGTACATTAGCATCTATATTTAACTTCAAGTGCTCACTCATATTTGGAAGAACCACAGGAGAACCAAACTCAGTTCCTGAAAATATTAAGCTGTATTTTAAGCCTGTCTAGAGGAAGCAAAATAATTTTTTACCCAAAAATAATGCTAAAATATCATTGGCCAAACATTCCATAAATAACACAATATCTTTTTTTCCCCTTCTACATCTTTCTAATTCTCTCCTCTATAGACATCCTTATTATTTAGAGTCAGGACTAATAGAGATAGGTTAGCAAAGTTACTGGGAAAGTACATCACAAGTGTCAGCAGCAAGGCTGAGTATATGCTTGTGGCCAACTCTCGTCTTTCACTCATGGTATCTATATGAATTTATAGCACCGTTGTACCATCATATTCTGTGTATCTTCTGAATCTACTTGTGCTATCAAAGTAAAATGCAACTAAATATATGAAAATGATAAATGTTTTATTATGTAAAAATATGTTTATTCTGTGAATAAAGGAAAATTCTTAGCTCATGAAATTATAGAGAAGAGACATAAAAATATCAACAGCATCTATACAAACTAGACTTGTGGCTGATGATTATAAGCTCTGTAAGGGAGGTGGCAGGTGGAAAAAATTGCTTGCAGGCCATGGTGGATGATTATTGGCTTCTACCACGATCAGGTACATGACCCTGGGGGGTTTATTATAACAATATTCTCATTTGTAAAATAAATATTAGAATATATATACCAGAGTGTTGAGATTTAAAATTTTAAAATACATGCAAAGTGATTAAAATTATTTGGCACATAGTTAAGTGCTCAATACCCGTCAGCTATTAGACTGCTCCCACCCCACTTCTAGCCTCAGTGGAAACTCATTTTTCATATTTGTCCTTCCAGTGTTTGTTTATATTCTTTTTTGCTTGACCACCTTAGATCTTTGACACTTTTCACACCAACCAGGAATTTTTAATATAAGATAAGCACTCAAATAATGAATATTTTTAGATAAAACAAGGGGAAAGAAAACAATGGGGTCATCTATTCATTCAACATGTAGAGCTATTTTTTAAATCCAATAATATCAGCAGGTCTGTCCATAATATAATTAACATGTCTCCACCCATATCATAAAATATGATCCCTTTCCTTCTGATAATCTGGACAAAGCAATTTCTCTGTGTGTCTATATTAAAAATATCATGTGTGGTGGACATCAGTACAATTTACCAATATTTCTAGTTCTCCTCCTTCCAAGTACACAAGGTATTTGCATGCCCTGCCACCTTAATGTTGTCTCTGAAGTGGTAAATGAAACGTGTGCCCTTTCAGGTGGATATATCTAATGTCTGGTGTTCAATCCTGCAACCCATACATTCTCTGCTTTGATGATTGGGGAGAACATAGTGATAAGAAGGTGCTGTCAGATTGAGGCTGCTTGGACCAGTGAGGGTACACCTAGACAATAACTGCCCTGAAGTGTGGCCTAGTTGCACAGCAGATTTTGAATGAGTGGGGTATACATTTTCTGTGGCTACTTTTTACCACAGCATAGACTAACCCAACGTGATTTTATATAATGCAAACTAAATATTATTAGATTAAGGTTAAATCTGCCATTAAGCTACAGGAGTTTTTAAAAAGTATGTTATCTGTGTACTAATGTTTTTAAAAAGACATTTGGAGCATTGATTAAAATACTTAGAAATCAGAGAGATGCTTAGGAATATATTATCTATGTATAATGATTCTAAAGGGTAGCAGAACTTAAGCTCCTATTGCCCCTCATTGACCTCAGAATGTACCTTTTTCACAATATTTGTGCAAAGAGGTTTTGGTCTGCCCACAGTGATGCAGATTACTAGCATGATTTTAATAAAATGCGGAAAAGTATTTAAACAAAATTTAAAATCAATTTGTCATTTTTTACCTAGGTTTGTCCAAAATGCTGGATCAAGTAACCTTAATTTCGTATTATTTCTAGCATATATTTCCCTGAACTTTTAAAGATGAATATTTGGGATATTTACCTGAATCCATAGGTTGGCAGAAAATCAAGGAAAGGTTAATCAAATTTGTATTACTTCCTTTGCATCTGAAATTACTATGCAGGACTGTCCTGATCAAAAGAGTACACTTCAGTGATATCACTCTCTTAGACAAATAGCGGTAGCACTATATCAATATTCTACCAATAATAGTCATGATGCCTTGAAATCTCCCCTGTTTTTAGAAGTACAGCAGTTTTCTTCTATTTTACTATTATCAGTACATCAGAATTCCAAATTCATTGATATGCTTTCATTCCTACATTTTTGGCAATCTTTAATTTTACAGGGAGTGAAAGTACTTCAAATTGAAAAGCTACATAATTTAAGTATATATTCAGGGAGAGGATTGCTGACTGTCACTGAAAAGGCTTCACCAGATGACATTATTGAATTTTCCACTCTGGTGAGCTCTCAACTTAGCAGCCTTAAAGCAATGAGTTCAGGACACATAGAGTGAACCCATTTATGAGTCATTAAACTTAATATATCTCCTGAGAATAAATTGAGCCTAATCTTCCTGCTAATTTTGAACAGGTGACATTACAAGTGTTGGTTAGTATACTTTATGTGTTTTTCATTAATGTGTTCTTAAGACATGCTAATAATTTATACTGCTAAACATAATATTCATGTGGATTATATTACCTGAATCTGCAACATTAAAATACCTTCTCCCTTTATTCAGATCTACCTGGAAGCCAAATCAAAATAATAACTTTTCTTGCTGAATAGATTTTGTTGCACCAGCCAAAAGTAACAGAAAGTCCAAACCAGCATTGGTTTCAACAAAATAAAAAATTATTTCTCTCTCATGTGAAATTAAGGCAGCAGCTCCAGAGCTGGAATAGTGCCCAACTATTTCAGGAGACAGGCTTCTTTGACCTGGTTGTTGTAGTTTCTCCCTTTCCCAGTATGTTCCTGGTTTAGAATTGCTGTTTTAGCTCACAGTTTCATATCCACATTACAGCCAATAAGAAGAAATAAAAAGAAAAAGAATGGGTAAGCTTCTTCCCTTTGATGATTTTATTCCTAAAAGTTGCACGTGCATTTAATTTGCATTGTATTGGCCAGAACTTAGTCACATGACCATTACTACTTGTCAGGGCACTAGAAAATAAAAGCTACATTCTGAAAGGTGAGATGTCCAGCTACATTTTGAAGGAGATAATGGTTTTTAGGGGACAATCAACATGATCTCAAAACAAGTATTTTATCATTTAAATATTTTATAAATTACAGTTACATTGCCTAATGTCTACAGTGGGAATGGCCTGGGCAGTTAGGTTGGAACACACTGAATCTTTGGTCAAACTGCGTGTATCCTAGAGATTGCTTAGATGGGTACTGCCAACATGCAGCTCTACTCAAAGCTACTATAGATAACCAAGCTCCATTTGGACCAATATATTCTTACTATACACTAGGATTTTTTTCTTTCTTTTTTTCCAGCTTTATTGAGATATAATTGACATATAGCATTGTGTAAATTTAAGTTGTACAATGTGAAGATTTAGTACCATATATGTTGTAAGATGTTTACCAAAAGAAGGTTAGTTAACACAAACTTTACCTCACATAATTACTATTTTTCTGTTTTTGCTGTTATGGTGAGAACATTAAAGTTCTATTTTCATAGAACTTTTGGAGATATATATATATACATATATATATGTGTGTGTGTGTGTATATATATGAAGGAGACTTGTGAAGATCAAATAGAAGATAAAAGTTGAGATCAGATTATTAAAAGGTCATATGTTTTCTTAAGTAACTTAGACTGTATGGTTTGGTTATACATTTTACATTATGAATTGATGAAAATTTTCTTTTTTACTGTTTAATTTTTAAAATAAATAACTCTGGTAGTGCTATAGAATGTAAGAGTGATTTTAATAGTGGAGAGGCATGCACAGAGCATTACCCTATAAAGCTAATGAAGGTTAAAGCAGAGCAGCTCATTTGCATGGGCCTTTTCAAGACATGCAGCAGGGGATTAACAAAATACATATTCATAAATTTTTATAAAATTTGAAAAATTAACTACAGCTTAACTTAAGACCACTGTCATTTACCGCATTGACTTTTTTTCCCATCTCTCTTCCACTTGTCAGGCAGTGATTCAGTTTTCTTGGGCACTTTGTCCATTAATTGGAAGATATGGGAATGTTTAGGTTGTGTTAATATCAGGACAGAATGTAAGGACAGCAATTCTGTGGGAGTGGTTTGTTTAAAACTTTGGGTTTAATTAGAGAAGTAATGAGAAACAGCTGAGGAATCATAGTGGCAATGTTTTAGTCCTCCAGGGTCTTTCACAGTCATTTGCAATATTGTAATCTGAAAAGAATATTATATTTTGTACACACTTGGAAGAAAACCAATTAACATCAGACATCACAAAGGAGCAAAAAGACTAGATAGTATATCAAACCACTGCCCACACTCAAATAAAGGAATAATTTTAAAAAAATGGAAATATGCTGTTATAAGGAGTAGTCCTTTCAGATGATCCTGAGTAAAGTACACTGGATAGGAGCCCTCATGGAGTAAAGAGAAGGATCAAAGAAATAAGTGTATTTTGATTTGAAATAAGTGTTATCATAGCTTCTGTGACTTGTTGTGTATCTATATTGTCCCAACCACCCTAGTTCAGTTCTCTATCACTGAAAAAAGAAAACCACAGGTGGGGAAGTGTAGAGGTGCTGTATTAATTATTTATTTCTGCATTTTTTTTTATTGCAAACTTATTGACTTAAAACACGAATTTATTATCTGAGTTTCAGAGTCTGGCCACAACTTAGTTGGATACTGTGTTAATGTCTCACCAATCTGCAGTCAAAGTATTGGTCAGGGATAGAGTCCATCTGGAGGTTGGAGAAGGACAGAATGTTCTTCCTGGGCTCACATGTGTTGACATCAATCAGTTCCTTGTGGTTATAAAATTCATGGTGGATTGCTTCCTCACAGCCAGAGAGAGACACAGAGAGAGAGAGAGAGAGAGAGAGAGAGAGAGAGGGAGGGAGGAGACTGTAGCAAGATGATGTTACGCTTATGTAATCACATACTCGTAACCACACACATCACATCACCTTGGATGCATTCTACTGGCTAGAAGGAAGGCACTGGTCCTCAATGTTGCAAATACCAGGAAGATGAATCATGACATAAAGTCTATTGGCCAGAGGATCCACTCCTCTCTTTGTGAGCAATACTGTGGATGACTTAATATAGTCTTCCTGTTGGGCAAATGGCCCTCCAAAAAGAAGTAGGCCCAGCCCAAAAGAATAGAATAATAATAGGTCTGTAACTTGGAATAGTAGCTTACTATATTGTCAACTGATTAGGATTGTTAAGAAATTTAAAACCAAGTACTTGGAACATGGAAAATGAAGAGAAACATCCACAATTTCTCTTTCTATTTCAATTTATGCCATGCTCAATTAAATACCTTAGAAAATTTCACTAAATATAATGATAAACTTTGTGAATATCTTTTTAAATTAACAGGGAAGAAAGTCAAACATCTACCACTATAAAAATACTTGCTCTTCTCAATGTATTAAATTGGCTACGTAAAAAAATATATATATAATTACAAAAGTGCATTTCTTTGCCAGCAGATGCTATTGGAAGATGCAGAGAAAACATTACAGAGTATATGAAGAGTCAAATGTTAAGAGTAATAAGTTACAGTAATAGAGTTAGAGTATGAAAGATTTGCTACCTGGTTGCAGAACGTTCTGATATTCCCAGAATATCTGATTTTATGGTATTTTCTGGATTTAGTTCCAATAATAAAATATTCTACAAATCGCTTTTTTAAAGTGGCCTATTAAAGGAAAGAAGTACTGGCAAAGAATATATTTAAAGGCTTCTTTAACAAAACTCAATGCTTGGGTAAAATCTATGCATGGATAATCATTGATGAAATGGTCACTTTAACTTGGCAAAAGGTTGTGGAATATGGTCACAGAGTGAGCACTAGAGCGTTATCTGAAATTTTATCAGTGAATTATTCATAACTTAGTTAATGTAGAAAAGTGCATGACGTGCTGAAGGACATCACCACAGGGCATTCAAAACACTGGACAGGCTGAAATACAAGGGCTGTATTTCACAAAAAGACATATGCTCCAAATTGACTGGCTTTTCTGGGACAAAAGGGAAAGTCAAAGATATATCACAAAGCAGATAATTTTGAAAGATAAATGCACACAGTTTAAGGTAAAAATAACTGATTTTCAGAAGAATTTTGTACAGCATTTTGAAAACAGATGATTGGAAGAGTTTCCATCAGCTAAAAGAGACCTTAGTAAATGTGAAGTTTCAACCTGCTTAAAGGCTGCCAGGAAATTAGCCTTAATTTACCCAGTTTTACGTAAACATGCAAGAAACATGGAGGGCTAGTTTGATGTTGTTTCCAGTCATTTGTCCCTGATACATATGCAAGGGATGAGGCCAGAGTCCCTAGAGTAGTGGGGGATAGAGGAAGAAGAAAAAAAAAAACCATTGAAGTTAAACTTTAAAAAGAAATTGAATAGGCTGTCCTCTGGCAGGAGGCATCAAGAGGATGTGTGTCATTGGGGTCACTTGTGAGGACAGGGACATTTTTCTCTCAGGCTATGGGTGCTCTGATCTGGTGGCCATTAGCATGTATCTTTTACCTAAAGAAATTTGTATTATTTTCTCCTATTTGCATTTCTCTATCAATTACACTGATTTTGATACCAAAAAATAATATACATATGTCACCCATAAAAAACCTAATAATGGAAAACTATAGAAAAATTGGTAAAGGGATGTTTTACCTTCTTTTAAAGTTTTTTGCATAAAAAATTTCTGTGGGGTTTAAATACATTGGCTCAGATTATTAAAATGCAACACATTTTGATTAATTCTTAAAGAACAATTGATTAACATCAAAGGAGATAATAATTTCTGAGCTTAATTTCAAAGGTTTCTGAATAAAAATTTGCAAAGTTGGTGAATAGAATTTGAAGCAAATGTCTTGAATCAGTATAATGGAGCCAATGTGGCACTTATTCCACTTGGATCAATGTATTTTGATGCCTTTCTCATCTACAACAGTTATTAAAATCTAGTAATGGTGTAGAATGAATTTAGAATAAGATATTAGAATCATTGTATCATACTGAATTACACTGAAATTTTCAGACAAAATGAAGCATATTCAGTTAGAGTGATTTTGACACTATAAAATGAAATGAAATTCACTTAAGATTACTATTTATTTCACGTACTTCTTTCAATTAAATTACATTTTGTTTTGCAATATAGTGATAGTTCCATAGTGGTACACAAATAGAATCACATAAATGGGATTATGTGTGTGTATTTCATATATGAAAACAGTGGTAACATCCAAAGCATTTGGAGATGACTATTAGACACTTAGGTAGAATGTTGAAGTTGATTGACAGGTCAATCAGAACAATTAGGAGGTCTCTTCTCCAGAAAAACATAAATAAGTACTGTAATGATGGAGAGTTATCAATGATCAAAGTATGGGACCAAATTTTAGAATAATTTCTCCAATGGCATTGATATGCCATGATGTGTATTTCAAGTAGAACTCTGAGATATTTAGCTTTGTGATGCCATTAAGTAAAATAGGAAATATAGAAAGTGAGTCAGATGAGAAGTGTTAAATGTAGAAAATGTGTTTAGAAATACAGTCAGTCTGCTTTAATGTGACATGCATTCTTAAAAATAACCACACTGCAAACACACACACGTACACACAAAAATCACAGGGATTTTTGGGAAACTGTGATTAGGGGCACAATACTCAAAAACTTCATCACGGACCCATTTATAAAAAGGATAGGAAAGTAATAAGAACTGTGGCACAGTTATACATATGTCAAATTGTTAAGAAATGCATAAATGCTACAATAAATATGACATTTTATCTTGAAAAAGACCTGAAGTTGCCTGTGGAAGTGGGTATGGGAAGGATTGCAAGCTGCAGCTTTCGAATTATGGAGTATTCAAAGGATGGTTATCTGTAATTGGAGGGGAAGTTGTAATACTGGATGCGGATGTTTATGGCTCACAGTTAGCAGGTAGATGTTTGAAGTGTGTGTATGTGTGTGTGTGCACATGTGCATTTTGTGTAGTCCTATTTGGCTTGGTTCAGCTGAATGTAGTTTTCTGCCAGAAAAAGTTTAACTCAGATGAAATTGCAAATAAGTAAATGCAAAGTTGTGTTATGTTCAAATTATTTCTTAATATATCAATCACATTGGAGCAAAGTGTTCAGAATAAGCTGCACAGCAGAACTGAGGATATGTTGTAGAGGTTTAGAAATAGATGAAATCATCCAATGATGAAATTTAAAACATAAACTAGTTACAAAATGTATACCCTGAGTTATTACCACACATACCCAAACAATTTTTTTACTAAGTTAAATTCATCTAACAATACATGCAAAAGTGGAAACTACAAATGATTACCAAGGACATAAAGATTTATTGTTCCAGAAACAGTATACTAATTGTAGTGGTAGAATGAAAAGTTTCTTGAATCAGAGAGACTTGTATCCCAAATAATTAGTTTTGTCAATTGCTACCTTTGTGACCAGAAGAAGATTATTTAAACTCACTAAGGGCTCCAGTTTTCCCATATGTTAAATGGGAATATTACCTATAGTAAGTACAAAATAAGGTGTGACATACTTAGTATAGTGCTTGGATTGTAGTAGGCACTGTCCCTCTCCATGCATATCCATCTTTTCACTGCATTGCAGAGCACACCTGCATGTTTTGTCCACCCACACAGCAGGTCGGAGTGCTGGTGAATTATGCCCCTTATGAGAAGCCATACCAGTGATATACCACAGTAGGTGTATAAAAACCTTTCACCTCTCAGGATAATTTAACCCATTAAATATTTTGACTCTGTTGGAATTATTATGTATCCTTTAATAAAATAATGAATACTACGTAGCCTTCTATGGTATTTATTTATTTTATTGTGTTTGCCAATAAAAATGTTTATGTAGTCACATTATAATGATAACTTTACTAGATATTTGTTGTTCTGCTTTCTTCTTTATACATAATCTAAATTATTTTCCATTTAGACTTGTTTTCCATATATGATGTAATCATGTTTACTGAAGTCTCTCTTTTGAAGCATGCTATATAAAAATTGGATAGACAGTGGAGGCGGTAGGTACGGAAAAGAAAACACAAGAATCAAACAGTAAGCTTAACTATTTGGACTTGGGACAAAAGTTACCTGCTCAGGCAGAGCTTCGGAGAGGAGACAACACCAAGTTCCGTGGCAATTGCCTATTGAGATTCCACCTTACATGCATGTTGGGATAACTAATGAGATCCTTTCAGGAAGCACTGAGAACACACACAAAAAAAAAAAAAGATTAACTATTTGTAGGTTTTCCCCAGGTCCTGGGAATCCTGAGGTATAAAACATGGGGCTTTGGCCAGATAACATCAGGTTTCCTGGGAGGGGAGGAAGAGGAGGTTGAGCTTAATCACTGGCCAATGAGTCAATCAGTCATGCCTATGTAATGAAAGTCCAGTAAAACCTGAACAACACAGGTGGAGTGGGTTTGCTAGTAGGTGATACACGTTGATGTGCCAGGAAAGTGACCTCCTGTGGAGAAGGAAGCTCCATGTTTGGAACCCTTCCAACCTCACCCTATGAGTCTCTTCACTTGGCTGGTCTTGATTTGTATCCTTTATAATAAAACTGCATTCATAATTATAGTGCTTTCCCACATTCTGTGTCAGTCTAGCAAATTATCAAATCTGAGAGAACAGTGGGAACCACTAAATTTGTAGCCCATTAGTTGTGCAGGTGGCTGGTGAACCCCAGAACTTTCAGCTGGTATCTGAAGGGAAGGGAGTCTTGTGGAGACCCAGAACTCAACCTGAGAAGTCTACACTACCTCCAGGTAGTTAGTATCAGAATTGCATTGCAGAATTTAAAATAAATGAGGAGCAGAAAGAAGGGAAAATTATGCTTAGAAAATAGCAAGAAAGGAGGAGGTAAGTATAGACCAAACCGGCGAGGGCTAAAGGTATGCAAAATATGGAGTTTGAATGTTTTTCCTAAGTGCAACAGAAGGCTTTTTAAAGATTTAAAGCAGGTAAATAATGGAAATAGAATTATGGTTAAAACATTACCCTGGGTGCTATGTGAAAAACTGCAGACTGGTTGGAGGCTACAGTGATCCTCCAGGTGAAGATGATCCAGGCATGGACGTGCGTAGTCACAGTGGAGATGAAGCTACTGGGATTTACATTGGTGTTAGGGCCTATAAGTCCTGCAGCTGTATTGGTTATGGAGGAGAGAAACTTAGAGGTTATTTATTCTTAGGTATTGGCCTGAAAGTAGTAATTACTCAGATGGAGAAGAATGAGGTAAGAACTGACCTATTAGGATGGGTGGAGAGAATTTTGTGTACCTTAAGATGGCTTATTGTGGTAGCAAACTAATGACTCCCCTAAAGACGTTTACATCCAGATTTCTGGAACCTGTGAATGTGTTACTTTATATAGTAGAGGGGAATTAAAGTTGCAAATCAGCTCACCTTAAAGGAAAAGATATTAACCTCTATTACTTGGAAGGGCCCAATGTAATTACAAGTTTCTTTAAAAGTGGAAGAGAGAGGCAGAAGAAAGAGAGCTAGAAAGATGGCAGGGTGAGAAAGACTCAATGATGTTGACTTTGAAAATGGTTACATGGGCCATAATCCAAAGAATTCAGGTGGCTTCTAGAAGCTGGAGAAGGCGAGGAAACAGATTTTCTCATAAAGCCTCCAGAAAGAAACTCAGCCCTACTGACACCTTGATTTTAGCCCTGGATAAGCCTGTGATAGAATTCTAATCTGCAGAAATGTAATATAATATATTATGTGGTTGAAACCAGAAAATTTCTGGTAATTTGTTGCAGCAGCAATAAAAATCGAATACACCCATTAGTCATCCAGTTAGAGGTTTTCAGAAAGAAATTATTTTATAAATCTTTAGTTCACAGAAGAGTTTAGATAAAGAGATGTAGACACGAGGGTCAAGGGCATATTGACAAAAAGCAGATAGGCAAGGAAGAGGCCAATTTAGACAATACATGTTTTGTGATAGTACAGTTTAACATTTTCAGCATCTCATACTACACACTCTGTAGTATAATGAGTGAACTACCTAGGGTACGTGTCATGTCAAGAGACACGTGTAAAACCTTATTTAATTCCTGATATGTTTTTTATATTTTGAATGATTTTGTTTAGAGTATTCAAAAGCATACTTATAAATATTTGATATTTTCAATTAGTACAGTTTTTAACAGGGCAGTAAGCATCAGAAAATAATTAACATAAACATATGCTTAGATACAAAAGAAAATTTTAAAAATTTATTCTATAGTAGGAAGATTGGAGGATTTTTTTGTTTTCTTTTTCTTCTTTGATATAATTTCATACTTCTTGAAAACTACTGAAGAAATTCCAAGATAGCACTGATTAAGTACAAGCACTAACAATTTTCTGTTCGCCAAACAATAATTATTATCTCTCAAAGGATCACAAAATGTATATGAATGAATATTTTTACCAATTCTGGACTCTGCCATGTCAATTATTTTGAGAAATGATAAGTTAATCCATGCAAGTTGTCAGCAATTAGAGTCCATTTGCCTGTGTTTGATACACATATAATATATTATCTTATAGTAATATTATAATTAACTAGCTAAAATGTTTAACCAATTGTATTTTGAGGGTTATTTTCCCTGGCTCTAGTAGTAGCTTATTGAGACAATAATGAATTCTGTGGAGCCAGTCTTATTCTCTCCGATTGAAAAGACTTTGTTATTTATCACAGATAGAGAAAGGCTGTTTTCTTTGCTGAAAAAACTAAATTAAAGTGAAGTGACAAAATGGATTGTTGGAGCAAAAATTTGAGAAAGCTGCTTTGTGAGAATAAAGCCCGCTGTGAAGAGAAGCTGGCCTTTTACAGTCAGACATCGCCTTTCATTGGCATCAGTTACACTTAAAGACACCATGAAAATTGTGTGGCATGGCATTAAAACGCTTTTAGACCTCTCTTTGGATAGAAAATGTAGATTTCATGTAACTTTTATCTCTCCAAGCTAGTGGAGACTAGGGCAATGCTGTTTGTGCTTTAGAGCACTGCAAGTTATGTTACAGAATCCAAATGCAGCCAAACAAGAATTAGGTACAGCTTACTTTCAGTTGTATTTTTTAACGGTAACGTTTTAAAGAATTCATATTTCTTTATACTAAAAATTAGCTGCTCTATGGATATTTTGCTCAAACCTAGTCACATTACTTATGTCGTATCAAAATTAAAAAAAAATTTTTTTACATCTATCAAAGTGTTTTTAGCATTTGCAAAAAATCTTGCAACATTCAATCATAGAAGTTTTGACCAAAAAGTGAGTGTAACTCAGATAACACTTGTTTATCATGAGAGGTCAGCTTTAATGAACGATGAACTCTCATTGCCTTTTATTCCTGGTTCTGGAATATCCTCAAGTGTTGTGAAAGTAAAAACACAGCCCCTCACCTTCCTGAAGAGGGGAGAGGTTTTACTTCATCTCTCTCTTAGACAGAGGTCATTTTCTGTTTATTTTTATTTGTTTGTTTTATGAGACTATGCTACTTGAAGCACATATTTAAAGCATACAATTTGAAAAGCTTGAATATATTTATAAATTTCTTTAACCATCAAGGTAATGAGCATATTCATTTTTCCCAAAAGTTTCCTCATGCCTCTTTGCAATGCCTCCCTCCTGCCCTACACCCCACCCTCAGGCAGCTACTGATCTGCTTTGTCAAACGGATCAGTTTGTATGACTTCGAATTTCATAGGGAAGAATTCGTTGGGTATATATCCTTTATTTTGCTCTCACTTTTTTTTTTTACTCAGATAATTGTTTTGAAATTCATTATGTTGCAGCATGAATCAATAGTTAATTTATTTTTACTGTGGTGCAGGATTCTATTGTGTGGAAACCCTACAATTTGTGCGTCTATTCACATGTTGATGGATATTACAAATAATATTGTTGTGTGATTATAAGTTTCATTGGCCCAGTGATTAATGACGTTGAACATGTTTTCATGAGTTTGTTGGTCATCTACCTTTGGGAAAGTGTCCAAATCTTTTGCCCATTTAAAAAAATTGGACTGTATGACTTATAATAAATTTCATTAAGAGTTTGAGCTTTTAAAGTTCTTTCTAAAGAACGTATTCTGAATACAAGCTGTTTCTGAGACATGATGTGCAAAGAGCAAATATTTTCTCCCAGTCTGTAGCTCATCTTTTTATTCAACTCTGAAGGAAGAAGAAAGAAGTGTCAAATTTCTTTTATTTTTTTGTTCAACCAAGAAATTCTGCAAGTATTCACACTTCCTTCATAGGAATACTCAGGAGTATAATATTGTTACATCAAGCAACAACTATAACTATAGAATTTGTATAGTTAGAAGCTATAAACTGTTTAACGACAGGACGTATTTTGATCTCTGAAATCTAGGCATCTTAAAAGATTTATTAGTTCAAATAGTACTTCCAAGGAGAATTTTGCAATAATAGAAAATAAAACAGAGTTGTACATTTTTTTAATACAGCCACCATATTTGACAAGAAATAAGACTGGTATTTTGAGAATATTCTCAATTTGATATCACCTCTAACTTTATGAATTCGAATCATGTTTGCACTTCTCTAGCTGCAAAAGGAGAAACAATATATTCTCTCTCTGAGATTATTTTTCATGATCATCATTTTCAAGGCTAAGTGATGGAATTCCACAGTTAACACTAAAGAAAGGGAACAGGTCTAAAACATTTAAACTTGCATTATATATTTTCTTGCTGAAAAGAAAACAGCAGAAAATACTGTTACCAAATATAAGACATTTATTTAATATTTTGCTTCTATATCAGGAATCATTTGTTTGAAAGAAACAGCAATATATCCAAATGATCTTATGTGAAATGTTATAAGTAACTTATGCTGGAACTTATGGGCAAGAACCATAGCGAGGTCTTATGAGACACACAAAGTGTAAACCTCAAGAAAAATTAATGCATCTATTTCTTCTTTCTCTTACTCACTAGGGCCAAATGCTCTACTTCCTAATCTCAGTTGAACATCTGTTTATTCACTTTTCATTTCTGCTAATAAGATCCCTCTTCATGATTTATGACCAGTATGGCCCCAACATTGTGACTCCAACATAGCAGCCTTAGAAACTGGGTCTATATGTATAGGTCTAGGCCTCATATATAACCAAAATAAATCTCTCCATACCCGAACACTCTTTCCTGAGAGTCAGCGGTTTTACCTTTGGTTGAACTACAGCAATATCCATCTCTGATGCTATTAGCTATGGACCAGGTAGAAGATAGTGTTGGAGGGAATTTGGACATGCTGCTCTATCTGTACAGCTGGTATGTGAGAGCTGACTGAGAGAGAAGGATGGAGAGACCCATGAGAGATGAGTGCTCTTCAGAGCAGGGACAAGTTCAGTGTGGTACTCCAAAACTACCTACTGCATGAACAGTGCCAGAAATTTTAAAAGGTATTAAGTGTTCTCTCAGATTGACTTTACAGAACTTATTTACATTTTTGTTGTTTATTTCTCAGTCATTTTCTTAATCCTTTTCTATCTCTCAGTAGCCAGTTCAACTGGGTTAGGAAAGAACATATTATATAAAAGGGTTGGCGTTGGCCAAAATCAAGGAAATCTAACCCGGGAGGAAAAATAGGACAATCATCACAGGAAAAAAGAAAATCATGAGTGAACTGTTTATATCAGTTTGTTATATTATGTTAATTTGCTAAAATTACATAAAAATAATAAAATCACCACATATTTATATTATATATTTTTCTTGCAAATTTTTAATTTCTTTTAAATAAATTTATCTTTTAATTTTAATTTAAACTTATCTCCGTATGTTTTCTGTTGGAACTAACATTTCTTCCTGACATCTGTCTTGAAATAAAGAAACTACACATAAAAAATACATTGAATGGCAATGAACAGTTTCTTCTTCTACTCATCTATTTTTATTTATTTAAAGCTGAAAATATATTATGATGGCAGAAGACAATGCCCTGTTAGATGAAAATGTAACATTTTCAGATTCTGTAAATTTCACTGAAATATAATTAGAGAACCTTCAGAAAAACAGCAAAAGTAGAATAAGATGAAAAATCACATTGATCAGTGTCAGGAAATGGAGCTATTCTCAATACATATATTGTTGGCAATTAACATTAGTTCAAATGAATGTAGAAATTGTCAAATATGTTAAGGCCATTTACAAATGGAAGAGTAAGTGCACATCAATTCATGCAGAGTATCTGTGGTCTATTTCCATTATTATTATTATTATATTTTTGGCACTTTTATTTCCCTGAAAGTGCCTTTCTAATCTCATGGTTTACTATAACTTTATCTCTTTATAATGTAAAGATAATCTTCCTTATCTTTAATATTGGAAGACACTTAGAGTAGATGTCAGGTAACTGTAGATTAAGTAACATTCATATTTTATAAAGTATTGTTTCTTTTTGTTTCTTTTTTATCCTTTAAAATAGATAAAAATATGCTATGTACCAAAATGAAAAATATCCAAAAAATTATTACATTACCATGATTGAATTATTAGATCTGGCATAAGAAATCTCTTTAATTTACTGACTCAAAACATATTGAACAATACAAATTATATATCATAGTAAGTTTATTCAGAATGCATTTATCAAATCTCATGATTTTTCAAATACCACAGAGTACAAATCAGGTCCTAACTGAATAATAAGTATAAAATATCTTATTTAATATATTTTTTTAAATTCTACAAATTGGCAGTATGACCTGGTAAAAGGGCTCTGAATTAAAAGCATGAGCTGTGTTCAAAACGTTTTGTCATCAGTTTCTTGCTCCGTAACTCTGAATAAGAGGCAATTTAGGTCTTGAAATCACAGTTTGTCCCTCTATAACTTAGGAAAAATACCATATTTCCACATTTCAAATATACATTCTTTCAACATCTCTGATATTGGGATGGAGATTACATAACTCACAAAATCAACTTGTCAGTTTACAGGCAGAGTATTGTGTTGTGAGGTTATTGTCTTTCTGTAATGTACTGAAACATGGATTGATGATACCTAAACTTGATTGTTAACTGAGTTAATTTTTTTTTGCATCAGATTCAGTGGAAGTTGCCAGATTCTTGGGATAGATCAAAACTTGGAGAGATATGTAAGAATGATTTCAAAGGAGTATTACCTAGATCTTGAATATATGTTAAAACTTTCCAGCTGGGTTACAGAAGAAATCAAGTTAAATTAAAGGAAAATAAAATCCCAAATTAAAGCCTAAAAACAATTTCCAAATAAGAAGTGCAAACTGCGGATGTTCTCCAACCTACCTATCCATATATTAACAGATATTATGGATGAAGTGATACTATGTGCACAACGTATAAAATTGTCTTAAGTATTAAAGAAAACTACACATTTCTTGTAGCAATATAAGTAAAGCAAAACTGTTTTGTCTTACTGAGTTGTCAATCCCATAAATATAAAAATAAGTGAGATAATATAAGGGTTGTACACATTTTAAATACATATTGCAAATCAATCATGGTGTCTTCCACTCTAGTGAAGATGGAATAATGATACACTGCTGCCTGAAGACTAAACAAGCAGAAATCAGACAAAATATTTGAAACAACAACACTCAAGGCACTGGGTATCATGAAATGAAAGTCAAGGAGTAGGAAACAAGGAAGTAGCCCACTTTCCAGGCCATAGTACAGGAAGGAGAAATCCAGACAGAGCCTGGAAGCTCTCTGAATTAAGGAGATAAGAGCTAGATGTCTTGGGAAGCCAGGGTGGGTAGAATTTGCAGGACGGAGTACTGCAGAAAAGACAGCTACCCAG
The DNA here is from genome assembly GCF_949987515.2 of Delphinus delphis. Lineage (NCBI taxonomy): Eukaryota > Metazoa > Chordata > Mammalia > Artiodactyla > Delphinidae > Delphinus > Delphinus delphis. The sequence goes on along the minus strand of NC_082687.1, from coordinate 115,866,695 downwards.
GGAAAGAAGTTCAAATACATTCAGAAGGGCCTCCTTGAATATTCAGTTGATGCCTGATCAGAGAATGAAGTAAAGACACTACCTGGCACCAGGAAAAGAAGGTCTCCAAAAAGATTAGAGGTAAAAATATATGGCACTTAAAGAGGATATGGAATAACACATGTTCTTAATAACCAAAGTAGAAAGCTTTATAATTAGGAGGACATTGGTTACAGTATTAAGCAGGATCTTGCCACAAAAGTGGGAGAAAAATTAATCCTAGAGTAAACATAGTTCTAATCCAGCCTAACAAAGTTTAAGAGCAAGATTCAAAAGGTAAAACTGTTTCCAAAATGCTTAAGTGTATCCCAGAACGAAGCTCAAGAATATAGTAATATAAAAAGATTTAGTAAGGATCAAGGTAAAATTCACAATGTCTGGTACCTCCCAAAATGACCAGATATGAAAAGAAGGAGGAAAATTAGAAAATCTAATGAGGAGAAAATTAAAACTGACCCAGAATTACACAGATGGTAGAAACTGTAAAAACAAATAAACATTAAAACAGTAATTATGAAAATATATTTTACGTCTACCTTGGTTAATGTGATATCTGACAGGTTCCCCCCTTCTAAAGTTATTATTTTTTCTTTGTGATTAACATCATGTTGATGTATATTGTTCATGTAAGTTTATGATGTCTTTCTAATTATGGAAAAATTGTCATAATTTTTAACATTCAAAGTGAAAAAGAAACTGTATTCTCCAAAGGACAATGAATTACTCTTGATATTTATTTACATCCACATGCATTTACCTAACTACTCATGTTTTGAAGCACAGCTAGGTTTGAAAAAGAGGGGAAGGAAACTTTCCTTTTGTCTCTTTAATTTCTGGGCTTTGCACTTAGAGGTCAAAAATCTCTCCCTTTTGATCATCTACACAGTACAAGCTGCATGATTCTGCCAGGTGGTAAGAATGTGGGCTTAGGGCTTAGGCTTCTACTGAACCTCAGCTCTTCTCTTTACTCTTCCTTTGGCTTGGGACAAATAATATAATCCCTCTGAGGCACCCCACCCATAAAATGGAAATCATAATACTTGCTTAAGAGAAAATATAAAAGTGCTTAGAACAAAATAGGCACTTATTAAATGTCAACTTTTAGGGAAAACGATGATGATGAAGAAAAGAATTGAGCATAAATATTTTTTTAAAATGCACTTGAATATTTTAATAAGGCCACATGTTTAAACAGAAGCCATGAGTTCATTTCCTGATTGGATATTATTTGTGTGTGTGTGAGTGTGTATGTGTGTGTATTTATAATTTATTTTACACTCTTTTCAGAAGTTCTGGTTTAAAAATGCAGACTGTTAGAATCAATGTCTTACCATGGAGAGAACTTACTACTTGACCCCTGTGTTTGGAAGAGGTACAGTAAATTTTTTTTTTGGAAGAAGTACAGTAAATTTTAAAACCCTTTAAAAATTTTGCTATTTGGTACATTGTTAGGAAAATCAGTGATGTGTGTATTGAAGTGCTCTTATAATCTGTAAAGTAGTATAAAAATATAAGCAGTTTTAATGGTACTTATTAATATTTTTCACTATTTCAATTTTGTTGAAAACAATGAAATAAATCAAGTGTTGTTTTACTGTGAAGTTCCATGACTCAATAAACCCAGCAGCTCCCTGATGAGAATACTTGACACCAACACAAAACAGCTTTTCTTTCACATTTAATGTGCCACTAGAGTAATAAGTAGCAGTGTAGGTATTAAAATTCTAGGGGAAATGGAGATTAAATAGTAAACAAAATACTACACTGATATTAATCTTACAGTCATGTTGACAGTTACTAAAAAAATTCAGGATTAATGAATAAATCATACATGACCAAAAAAATGGATCCAATTATTTTGCTTGGAAAGGGTCATTTCTTTAACCTTACAAGTGTTTACCAATTCATAAAACATTAAATGAATCTTATTTTCTTTAGCTGTCTTCATAGTCATCTTAGGTGATTATCTAGAGCTAGTCAGGTTATGTGAGTGATTGATTCTTTTGGCTTCTGTGTTAGGCAACCTGAAATTTATACAATTTATTGCACACTTTGAAAGATTGGTGACATAAGACTGTTGGTAGCTAGAATATACTTAATTCAGAAGACAGACTGTGGAGACTTAGTTATTCCTTACAATGGTTATCTAAAGGTGACTTCTGAATTTTAAAAAAAGTTTTACACAAATAAGACATAATTTCATCAAATTATTGATTATAATTTGATTTCATATGACTATGTTTAGTCATATAATATGAAGGCATTTACCCAAGTAGAATAGCAATTTATACTAAGAAAATCATAAGTATCCACATTTTGGAATCAAATGTCATTTGCCTAAGACTTCAACAGCTGGCTCAAAATGTCAAATTTTGTTTATATGTGTATTTCAATGAGGTCCCAAACCATTTACTTATAATCAAATATTTATACTTATTTCAAATTTATAAATGTTTAATTAGAAAAGCATATTAAGTGGCTAAAATAAATAACTGACAGATGTAATAAATTTAATTTGCCACCAAAGGGATGTAATCCTATAGAAAATTCTACAGGAATTTTGATTTGAGTTGAATGGCTTATGGTGTACTGAAAGATTGTAACTGGTGTATCATAGACTGGGATAGATTAGTTTGCAGTGTGTTTTAAATGTAGTCTCTGGTAAAATAAGGGATTACTGCTTTTTGTTCTTCCTTTTTGAAGGCTTATAAATACACATTTTATTGGATAAATGGTGTGTTATTCTGAAGTTGACTGTAAAAGTAAATAAATAATTTCCTTAACAAAAATAAACTAAAAATGCCTTTCTGTGGTAAAACCACATCAAGTTATTATAAAGTTACATTGAATTTCAGAACCCAGAAAATATCAGTAGAAATGGGTAGTATGTATTTGTATAAACATGCTCATATTTTGGAATGAGAAATTTTTTGACACTTCTATTGGCTATGATATGTTTAAATATACAATTAAAAGATGAAATAGTAATATAATATAGTATTCTGATTGATTTATAATACTGAATGTACTGGTTTCTAGAGCTTCACTAATAAATTACAGACTAGGTGCCTTAAAAGAACAAAAATATGTTCTCATAATGCTGGAGGCTAAAAGCTGTAAATCAAGGTGTTAGCAGGGTTGTGTTCTCTCTCTGAAGGATCTAGGGGAGACCTCATTGACTCTTCTAGCTTCTGGTGATTCCTTGGCTTGTAGGTTCATCTTTCCTCCACTGTCACATGGCATTACCCCTGTGTGTCTGTGCCTCTGTGTCCAAATTTCCCGCTCCTTATATGGTTCTAGGTGAGCATGACACAAATTTTCAGGGGAAACTATTCAACCCAATACATGTACAACTGAGATCCAAATTATAATGCTTACATGAAAGGTCAGTCTCCCAGGTTTCTGCTGAATTTATTGATTGATGGTCTTATGTAAGTTTCTAAGGTTTTATCAGAACAGTGGTAAAATTTATTATATGTTCAACAGTGGTGGATATATCAATATGATGAAAAAACAGGTAAGAATATAGGAAAGCAACTATACTCCAATAAAAATTAATAAAAAAAGAATATAGGAAGAAGAAGGAGAAGCTTAAAATATTGAAACAAATAATCATGTTTGTAACAATCACCTAATCTCTTGGAATCTTCGAAAAAGTAAAGCAAATTAAGGGAACTATTAATATTGTCTTCTCTAACCTTGGAAATTGACTATAATAACAAAAGAAAAAAAGGTTATTTTTAAAGTAAGAAATTGTGAGGTGCTTCTAAATTATATAAACATAATTTAGATAACCTAACATTTAAGTACTCTTTTCCCTAAAGTTGACCTTCTGTTAGTCAATTCATCAAATGGGACTGGTCAGACTTTAAAATATACATTGCATAGTGTCATTAAATGACCTGAGATATTTTGTATTCATGAGATTATTGGAAGATGCTTGTAGCATTTAGTGCTTTAGAGAGAGGAGAATTACTTCTGTCAATTATATGTCAGCTATAATACATGCAGCTCTGAGCTAGCTAGATGAAATTTATTTATGTCTTGTAAAATACAGCAATAAAGTCACTTCATACATGAGTGACTGGTGTATGCCACTAGCAGATTTTTTTTTCTCTCAGAGCATTTTTGTAATAAATTTAAAACGTGGTACTTAATATATTTGCATTAAGTAACAGATCTCTGTGAAATTTTAAGGTTTTTATACCATTTTTTTAACCATGGGGAAAAATGTTTTATATTGGAAACAGGATAATTTTGCTCCAAATGTTAAGGTAACAATGAAAAAGTAGAAATGAAAAAAAGGTGCTAAAATGAAAAATATGATGTTTTGGATTAATATATTTTTTATACAATTTTTGGTTTAGTTTGAAATAATTTGACATCTAGTGTACATCTAGTGTCAAATTATTTCAAAAGCAAAAATTGTTAAAATATTTCAAAATTTTAAAGCACATTTGAATAGAAGTATAGAAAATGGTGTGTTTTAATATGTAGGAAAAATATTATTGTCTAGTGGTGTTCTCCTACTGAGAATAATTTGAGAATCTAGAAAAAGACAAAGAAAATAAAACCATCAGGTCAAAGAATTTGGAGGCTTAACAAGGCAGAAAAGAATTATGGACAAGAATCAAAATAATAAGGAAAACCAGAGCTGTGAGTATGGCATTCAGGGTTGCTTTTCCCTGTACCCTTCTGCTGTTTCAAAAAGAAGCAACTGAGAAGCTTTGAAGCTGAACTGAACTTTTCACAGTCTCCTAGGGCTAGGAAGGGTTTTTCACTAATAAAATTTTATACTGGAAAACTCTGTTGTGGGAGCTGTCCTGTGCATTGTAGAATGTATAACAGCATCTCTGATCTCTACGCTCTAGATGCCAGTAGCAACAACCTTCCTCTTCCAAGGTATGACAACCAAATTGTCCCCAGGTAATACCAAATATCTCCTCTGACTAAGAAAAAAAAAAAGTGCCTAATAAAGAACTACTGGGGGTTTTCCTGGTGGCGCAGTGGTTGAGAGTCCACCTGCTGATGCAGGGGACACGGGTTCGTGCCCCGGTCAGGGAAGATCCCACATGCCGTGGAGCGGCTGGGCCCGTGAGCCATGGCCGCTGAGCCTGCACGTCTGGAGCCTGTGCTCCTCAACGGGAGAGGCCACAGCAGTGAGAGGCCCGCGTACCGCAAAGAAAAAGAACTACTGGGCTAAAGGAACTGAAATTTTAGTTTAGGACTTCCAAATAGGGGTTTCCTAGTCAATGTTACAGGCTTTTCACTGATACCCCAAAAGGTATTCTTCTACTTCTATATATAAATATAAACTTGAAATAAATTGGCCCTGGCAGGGGGTGAGTCCCAACTTTAAAATATTTGGATCCCTGAACTTTATTAAGTGGTCTGAGGTTGCTAATACACTAAGTGTCCGCAAGAAGCAAACTTAATAGTACATCATTCTAGGCCATAAATAATGTTTACAAATGTTCATATTCACTGTACATCATTTAATCAGTCTTAGCACGCACTCAACAAGAGTAGACACCATGACCAGAATTCAAAGAGATGCTATAAATTGTCTCTTCATGTAGTGGAGTTATCACACACAGACTTTTAAATTATATATGCATAATATATTTGAGCAACTAAAAGGTGAGTTTGCAAACTTTCCCAGAGAATTGAAAAGCACAAAAATAAAACAAATAGAAGTTCTAGAAATGAATGTAAAAACTAAAACTAGAGAGGTGGAAATTATGGTCAAAATCTCTCTTGGAGGCTCCCACAATAATAAATGCTATGGGAAATAGAAAAGTATTTAAGAATATATGGAGTATGGAAGACTCTGCTTTTGGTAAAGAGGGAGTTACAAGGGATGAATTTACCTGCCCTCCCCTCTGCCTGAAAAAAAACACAATAAAATTAAATATCTATCTATCTATCTGTATACACACACACACACACACACACACACACACACACACACACACACACACAGTGTCTTCAAGACACTGTATATCAGGCAATGAAGGACATTGGTCCTTGAGAGACAGGAGACAAAAGAGGAGTACCCTAAAATTACCTTTGCTGTCTTGAGGGAGTTTCCAGGCTCTCATACTGGGACGAGGAATTGATATTGAACCCTGAGAACTCCTTTAGTTGAGGAGCTAGAGATGAAAGTCCAAGGAAACCAAGACAGCTAGAGTTTGCAGGGCAAAGTATCAGAGAGATGAGAGCTGTACAGAGAGAGATCTGCAGGTCCCTCTAGAGTATTCAGGAGAGTATTTATCTTGCATGGGAGGAAACTACTTGAGGCCTGGGGAAGCACCACTCCAAGTAATTTAAGGTAACAAGTGCCTGTACTCCCACACTCTCACCCGCAAGCCAGGCTAGAAAACATTGTAATCCGTGAGGCATTGGGCAGAGTCCTTAGAAAGGTCTTACCTCAGTAGTTGGGAATAGTTAGCTCTAGACTGAGCATCGTCCCAAATCTATGTTAAGGAAAAAAAAAAGAAAAAGAGAAAAAGCAAGACCTGAAGGATCAAACTGTTCTCAAGTACCTAACTTCACTGAAGAACAAAGCAAAAGGATATTTTATAGAAAAACAAAAATATACAACACCCAACAAGATAAACTTCACAATGTTTGCCATCCAACCAAAATTTTTCTAGCATGCAAAGAGTCAGAATAATCTTGCCCATAATAAAGAGAATAATTATTCTATAAAAACCAACATGGAACTGGGATGGATGTTAGAAGTAGCAGGTAAAACTATTAAAACTGTTTTTATTATCATCCCATATGCTCAAAAACTTAAGTAGAGACATGGAGAATAAAGAAAGACTCTATTTAAACTTTTAGATATAAATGCTATAGCATCCAAGAGAAAAAATACATTAGATATGATCATTTTGATAATCTGGATATGGATAATTTGCCTAATAGGCAAATTACACATTGCAGGAGTAAAAAACAGTGAACTTGAAGAAAGAACAATATAAAAGATACAAAATGGGACATATAGGGGAAAATAATTTTTAAAAATAAAAAGAGCATCATTGATCTGTGGAACAATATTTCTAGACATCACATCTATAAATGATAAAAAAGAGTATCTGTCAGGGGGTAGATCCTAATTGATCTCCCCAGTCACAGTAATGGCATTTCCCTCTCTGGACAAATGAACCAATTCTTGCTAATGAGACAGGAGGAAAAAATCTGTTGGAAGATGTATAAGAAAGATTTTCTTTGTTTGAAGAAGCATGCCAAACTATCTTCCCCTTTTCTTTTATGAATGTGGTATCAAGAAATGTTGGAAGATGCTGTGACCTTGAAGACGGCTAGCCTGAGGGTAAAGTTAACAACCAAAAATTGCAGAGAAAACAAAATGGAAAGAACCAGAGCACTTGATTTTATTGAGTCACTGAATTAACCAATTGTCATCCCTTGAGTGTGACAATTTTCCTCAACGTTTAAGCCACTTTGAGTAGAGTTCTCTGCTATTTGGGACAGAAAATATGTTGACATGATTGTGCAAGTCCATAGACTATAAACCAATATCCACAATTGAATTAAACAACTCTGAAAACTTCTGAAGATACACTCTAAGTATCTTTTAAATAGAATAGTTTCTCCTTGTCAGCATCTGTGCTAATTCTTAGATAAAAGAAGTAGCTTCCAAAGTCTTTAAATTGAATCCCAGCAATTCTAGTCCAACATACTTTTCCAAAATCTTTCTAAATACAGTCCTAGAATAACATATCTAAAACATCAATATTATAAAATCACTCTCCTATAGGAAATTCTCCAATGGTTTTGTGCTAACTGAAGGTTTTCCTTAGCTTCCATGTAGAAAATTTTTATGAGGTGATATGCCTCTCTAGTGTCATTTCCTATCACCTTCTATCAAAATGTTTTATTTTTAAGCTACCAATTTTAGATAATTTAATTAGCACCTTCACTGTTTATTAAAAAAATGCAGTTATGAACATTTCAAAGATTCTTGGTTTAGCTCTAGTATCTACTGCACTATCTCCCTAAAATTCAATGTCTAAGTGTGAGATCCTTTGTTGATCCTTCAAGGAAATCTTTTTACATGTTCACCACACTACTTCCTACTCAGCATAAATTTCTTCTGTCCATAGCATGGCAGAATCATACTACTCCATTGTTTGTATCTGCCTAGTAAATGTCTTTTTCTATACTGAGGGATAACTTGTTGGGGGTAAATGGTAGTAAACCAATAACATTTTTATGTCCAAACCCTAGATTAGTACACAGAAAACAATAATTTTTCAGTTGCTTAATGAATGAATTATTTATGCATTAATTTATGAAAAATTCTATGATATAAGATTATTTGACGGCTTCCCTGGTGGCTCAGTGGTTGAGAGTCCACCTGCCGATGCACGGGACACAGGTTCGTGCCCCGGTTCGGGAAGGTCCCACATGCCACGGAGCGGCTGGGCCCGTGAGCCATGGCCGCTGAGCCTGCACGTCCGGAGCCTGTGCTCCGCAACGGGACAGGCCACAACAATGAGAGGCCCGCTTACCACAAAAAAAAAAAAAAAAAAAAAAAAAAATTATTTGACTGTCTTGTCTTCATTGGTAATCAAGTACTGAACAAAATTTTCTTCTTATTTTGCAAACATTGTTGTGCTATACAAAAACATATTTCAATATACTGTATGTTCTTTTGTTATGACCAAGAATAATTTAAGTCAATAAAATAATAAAGCTATTCAAAGAAATGGATAATATTATTAAAATAGTAGAAAGCAGTTTGGACTTGCAAAGAAGTCCTATGTTTGATTGCCTTCATATTACAATCTGAACTTCAGTTTCCATATGCAAACAAAGATAAAATTACGATACATTTTTGTGAGAATACAATGAAATAATTTATGTTAGACTTTTCTGCGAATGATTACCTGTTATACATGTTAGCTCTAAATTGATCAAGCCCTACTTAACATATAATCAAAATAATTTGTCATAGGCTGCATCTGCTCTGCTGGTACATAGTATATTCTATTATATACATTTGAGATAATCTAGTACGTCTACATAGAAGTAAGGAAATAACAATTTTCATTGACCAGATTCAAAGAAAGTTTTTTTGTTTTTTTCTTTAGCTGCACTACAGGGCTTGCAGAATTTAGTTCCCTAACCAGGGATCAGACCCAGGGCCCCAGCAGTGAGAGCACTGAATCCTAACCACTGGGCCACCAGGGAATTCCTCAAACAAAGCTTTTTAAAGCTATCTGTATCCAACTGCTGTCTTCCTCACTTTCCCTCTAGACAGCAATTCACTCATAGCTTTTATAATTGCTAAATTACAAAGAGGTTATTTGCCCTTATCTAAAGTTATATTGATATCAGATCACTGAAATTTGTATAATCTTTCTCCTGGGTGGTGGTAAAAAAGAGTGACCTCACTTCTACAGAAAACAATAAATCGTTATTTAATGACTGTTTTCATCAGCAGCTCATGAATCATATATGATGCAGCACTAAAAAGGTTAGCTCTAAAAACAGCATTGCATGATCATTGTGTGAAGAAATGTAGTTGAAAATATATGTAGGCTTTGTAAATTATGTGCTACAGCAGAGCTGTCCAATAGAACTCTTTGCAAAGATGGAAATTTTCTGGATCTGTACTGTCCTGAGCACTTGAAACAAGAGCAGTGTGACTGAATAATTTAAATTTAATTCAATTTAATGCTATTTAAATTAATTTAAATATGGTATGCTGCTACTAGCTACTGTATTAGACAGCAGAGATCTAGGGATTTAATTTGGGGAAAGAAAAACAAGTCCTCTCTACTTGAAAATCAGTAAGAAATCCATCATACATGCCTCACTAAGCTCTCAATGGAGAGAATTTGTAAGTCACACAAACAAGTCACAGGCCCTCAGACTGTCTCAGAGCTGCTAATAACATGTAGAAATGTGATGAATGGACTTGGCTTTAAAAGATATTTTCAATGTATATGTTTGAAAACTAAAAATAATTTTGAGACTAGAACATTTGCTAAAATAAATAAAGGATGGAATAAAGAAAGGGAAAGCAGTAAAATGCAGAAAAAAGGGAAGCAGATGGAGAATAAAACAAAAGGAATGATGAAGTAAAACTAATTTGGCCCTGTCAAAGATATCTGAGCACCATAACCATAAAGTCTTGTATTGAAAGGAAGAACACAGGGCTTCCCTGGTGGTGCAGTGGTTGAGAGTCCGCCTACCGATGCCGGGGACATGGGTTTGTGCCCCGGTCCGGGAAGATCCCACATGCCGCAGAGCGGCTGGGCCCGTGAGCCATGGCCGCCGAGCCTGCGTGTCCGGAGCCTGTGCTCCGCAACGGGAGAGGCCACAACAGTGAGAGGCCCGTGTACCGCAAAAAAAAAAAAAGAAAAAAAAAAAAAAGAAAGGAAGAAAACAAGCGGTGCATTAGAGTGATAATTCAGAGGTTGAGAGAAAGCTACTCCAACAGCAGTGACAACTCTATTAACGGCAGTAAGCTTGAAGAATAACAACAGGGATGGGAAGGTGGGCCCCTGTTAAACACAACTGCCATGTATAGTCGTTCAAGTTGCAGCCTGCTCAAGGTACCTGGATGAAGGCAAGTAAGGGCTGGAATCCTCCACTCACCAAGCGATGAGCCCTGCTGTCAGAAAGCATTTATTGGAAGAAAAGATGCCATTTTCTATTTTTTTCACCCCAAAGCAACCTTTTCGCTATTTTTTCATGTAGGGGTCCTATTTTTGTATTCAGCCAAAGGCATAGTGCGCATTTAAGCAGAAGCTCCAAAATGAAGTTTCCACAACTCATTACAGAAGTAACAAAAATAAGTGTGATACCTGACTACATGCAAGGAGCAAGGAGAGAAAGGCATGACAGATGTAATTTCCACATGTAAGTGATTTGAACCATCTCAGTTATATTCATTTAAATAGAAAAAAACAAAATAGGAGCAAGCCAGAGGTGAAAAAGCTTATAACTATGGTTTGATTTTAATATCTATCTCTGTTTTGTTCTGTAGGTATTCTCTGGCTTATGGAGCCTCAAGACATAATTGTGCTATAAATGTGAGACAACTGTGTCTGTGCTTTGGAGACCAATTATTTTTATTTCCATGTGCATGTACCTAGAGATACACTTATTTGTTTTCATTACTAGATTTAAAACAAGAATAATTACCATGATTCACAACTAAAAAGATAATTCTCTGAAGTGCATTAAATTTTACAAACACACTTAAATACTATTTTATACAAGGCATCTGCTATTTTTGTAGGTCACAAAATCTCTCAATATAATATTAATGAACATCTGTAATAAGAAATGAAATGAAATCACCCTAAAAATGTTAAAGTAAATGAATTGACAGAGAAAAGATTGAAATACCCATCCTACAGACTTCAAGGAGAAAGAGAATAATTTAGCGGAAACTTTGAGAAGGAAATAATATTTGAGGGAAGTATTGAAAAAATGTCAGTACTGATTTTGATTGCTTCAGATGAGTGGATTAGCAATCCCAGAAGAGGTAGGAGTTAAAAACATGGAGGCAAAACAAGCAAGCAAAGCCCAGTGCATGGTTTGGGGAAGATGTAAATATTAGTCCTGTTTGACTGGACAATAGGAGACAGAGCACACAGGAGGAGAAAAGCAGAAAAGGCTGAAAATATATGTTGTCTCACAGTTGTGAAAGGCCTTGAATTTAAAAAAAAACCCAAAAAACAGAAAGGAATTTATTATTCAATCAGTCAGATGAAGTCATGAAATCTGATCAAAACCGTGCTTTGGGACAGAGCATCTGCAGTGTTGTATGGTATCGGGCCACAGGTGGATAAAAAAATGACTGAAGAAATAAGAGGAACTTTGTATATATAATATGAGAATTAAGTTTCATGTATGGAAATAGACACATTCATTTACAAGGTTAAATCTAAAGGATATGTTTAGGCCAGAAGATCTAAATAGACACTTCTCAGAAGGAGACATACAGATGGCTAAAAAGCACATGAAAAGATGCTCAACATCACTAATTATTAGAGAAATGAAAATCAAAACTACAGTGAGGTATCACCTCACACCAGTTTGAATGGCCATCATCAAAAAGTCTACAAATAATAAATGCTGGAGAGGGTGTGGAGAAAAGGGAACCCTCCTACACTGTTGGTAGGAATGTAAATTGGTACATTCATTATGGAGAACAGTATGGAGGTTCCTTAAAAAACTGAAAAAAGAGCTACCATATGATCTAGCAATCCCACTCCTGGGCATTTATCCAGTGAAAACCATGGTTCAAAAAGATACATGTACCCAATGTTCACTGCAGTGCTGTTTACAATATCCAAGACATGGAAGCAACCTAAATGTCGACCGACAGAGGAATTGATTAAAAAGATGTGGTACATATATACAAAGGAATATTACTCAGCCATAAAAATGAATGAAATAATGCCATTTGCAGCAACATGGATGGACCTAGGGATTATCATACTAAGTAAATCAGAGAAAGATAAATGCCATATTATATCACTTATATGTGGAATCTAAAAAAATGATACAAATGAAATTATTTACAAAACAGAAACATAATCACAAACTTCAAAAACAAATTTATGGTTGCCAAAGGGGAAAGGTGGGAGGAGGGATAAATTAGGAGCTTGGGATTAACAAATACACACTGCTGTATATAACATAGATAGTCAAAACACATATATATGGAATCTAGAAAAGAAAAAAGGGTCTGATGAGCCTAGGGGCAGGACAGGAATAAAGACACAGACGTAGAGGATGGACTTGAGGACACAGGGAGGGGAAGGGTAAACTGGGACCAAGTGAGAGAGTAGCATGGACATATATACACTACCATATGTAAAACAGATAGCTAGTGGGAAGCAGCTGCATAACACAGGGAGATCAGCTCAGTGCTTTGTCACCACCTAGAGAGATGGGATAGGGAGGGTGGGAGGGAGACGCAAGAAGAAGAGGATATGGGGATATATGTATACATACAGCTGATTCACTTTGTTATACAGCAGAAACTGACACAACATTTTAAAGCAATTATACTCCAATAAAGATGTTAAATAAAAAAATAAATAGATAGTCAACAAAGACCTACTGTATAGCACAGGGAACTCTACTCAATATTCTGTAATAACCTATATGGGAAAGGAATCTGAAAAAGAATGGGTATATGTATATGTATAAATGAATCAGTTTGCTGTACACCTGAAACTAACACAACATGGTAAATCAACTACACTCTAATATAAAATAAAATTTAGAGAAACATACAGAAAGAGAAGAGAAAAATTTGATAAAATCTCTCTCTCTTTAACATGACAGCAGCATGCAAAGTTTGAGGCTATTTTTCTTTAAATCACCTCTTGCTGGGATTCTGGATTAAAGTCCACTCTAGCTGAAAATATGACTATGTTCTAATTTTTGTTTGAAAAGAGATTCTTATCTAAACCTAACATTAATCACAGTGGTTGCTCACTCAGCACTTTTAACTAAATGTTCATAGACTTGAGATAAATTATAAATTTTCCTTCATCATAGCATTTATAAGCTGACAATCACAAATGTATTTTCATAAATATTAACTAAGCATATTGAAAAATATATTTTCCAAATAATAAATTTAGGAGGTTATTGTTCTGCATTGACTTTAAATTGCTGGTGATCTTAGTACACATTAACATTATTTGAATTTCAACTAACACTGGAACTCTAACATTCTATATTTTACCCAGTGAGAGATTACCAAATTGAAAATTTTAAGTTGATACTAAAGAATGTGTCAGAATCTATACATTCTTTAAAAATACTTGATCTTATATTACACATGGGATAATGTTTACTGTTTAGATTAAGAATATATATCAATAGAATTAAATTATTTTATTTAATAATTTGTCAAAGTCTAAGTCAACTATGTTAAACCTTTGAGAAGAAATTAGCTAGTCTATTGTCAAGTTGAATAATGGATGTTTAACAGTTTATTATTCATATTATTGATCATATTTGAGGGTGACATTGTTAATGATGTTCAGTTTCTTGCATGCATCAATCAAAGAAAAATGCTGCAAATGATCCCGGTTGACTGGAGCACCACAGCGGGTGATTCACCAGCGAATGCCTGAAGCTACTGCAGACCGCACGTCTGCTGTCTGCTGTCAGCCTGCACAGCTGTCTGCCACTGCCAGAGGAGAACAAACGGCTTCTTCCTTCCTTCCTTCCAAAGCTCGTGTGAAATCTCTCTTTGACAGCATCCTAACTGGAAACCAGCTGGCAGGATATTCTGGCAAATATTATTGAACACACTTTTCCAGGGTAAGTAACAAAAATGCAGAAAAGGTGGGAATGACGAGAAACAGTCTGCACGCTGGCTGTGACAAAATGGAAGAAAAGACAGTAAGAGGCATTTGCCTTTTATCCTTGATCACATTTAGGAGAGAAGGGAAATATTTAAATGCTAACTTGCCAAATCACATAAACATATGAAATCTGAGGTGTCACCAGAAAATGTGGAATCCTAAGTATATGGAGGATGAGTTTATAGCAGAATTGTTGAAAACGTGCCTGAAGTGAAGCATCCTGCTCTGCCAGCTCACTTCTCTGCCCCATTCCCATGCTTTCAGTTTATTTGTACTTATTTTCATTTTGAAGAAAAGTTGTGACTAGCATGAAAACAATGAGTCTCAAACAAGTGAGAGGGAGGAAGAGAAAATTATAATAAAGAATATGCAAATTATTATACATCCATGTACAGAGATAATATCAACTGTTTAAGATGAAATAAACATCACACAGTCTGTTAATACACAGCAACTGAACTCCTTTGTACGTGGGATGTCACATTGGCTCTGGAGGGATTCAAGGAAGCCTGTCAGTGAAGGGTTCCTTGAGGACAAGCAGCTGTGGCTCCACCTAGCGGCAGTGGTGCAAGCGGTGTGGCATCTGTCACCATCTTCTTTAGCATGGCATTGATTTGAGTATGGGTGAATCCGCTTCCCTTTGTTCTTTCCCATTTTCTAAGCCAGGTTGTTAAATCTTCCTTTTGATTCTGAGTCATCCACTTTGCCTTTTAGTAACTTCATTTTCCTAAGTAAGTTAAAGAGGCTAGGTGTCTGGCTCATATAAATATTGGGCCCCTAGAGAGAATTTCAGGCAAGAGGTTTGGAGGGAAATGAAGTTAATTTGAAATAGGTTATCAGCATATTTGGGGCTGTTGACAGTGAAAATTCACTGTACTAAGAGTAAAGAATATGGCAATTCATAGTCTGCAGTGATAAAACAGCTCATTACATTACCATATATTGATACCCGGAATAAAGAGCCCCTTCTTTGAAAGTAAGGTCTTTAGGGAACTGAGAACCTTTGGTGTGTGATTGATTAGCAAAAAGAGAATAGGGAACTCTGCTTGTGTTACTACACTAGGAAAGAGAAATGATCTTTGGAAGATTAGCTCAGAACAGGAGTAGAGGCCACCAATTCTGAGAGGTAAGGTGTATTTTCATATTCCATACCTGTGAGAACTATGAGAAATCCTCGTTTCAGAAGAGAGCAGTACAGGGAAATATATCTTAACCTGGAGTCTCTTCAAGAATATTGTTTATTTTCTATAGGTTGTTACCTATTTGTTAGTAGGTTATGTCAGTAGGTTATGTCAGTTTAGTCAGTTCTACTAGAATTTTTAGTGACATAAAATAGAATGAAGGAAAAAATATGACTGTACATCACACGATAAAAGTAGGAAAATAATTATATTTTGAAACTTGGGTTTCAGTTACATTTATATACGATGAGGGTACTTGTGAGAGTGTTTGTGTTTGCCTATATTGGGTTGTGATGAAAGATGTGTTTCTAACAGCTAATCTTGGCAAAGAAAAATTAAAGTTACTATCTTAATGGAGCAGGAGAAGGTAGAGGCAAGATGGAGTCCTGAGATTTCTTAGCATTGCTGTTAAGATCACCAAGAATGTTGCTTGCTTGTCATTAAATTTTTTAAATATATATTTTTTTCCTCATGAGATACACATTTGAAGTTGGGAAGCTTCATGGGGTGTTTCCCTAAGATAGGAGAATGAGTGAGGAGAATTCAAAGGTAAACTTGTCCAGGAAAGGCAACCCATAAACATCTGATAGAGGGTTTGCTCTTCATGAGTGATCATGTACTTCATACAGTCTAAAACATTATCTATGAAAAGTAATATTAGAGAATAAGTATAAATCCTTAGCAAACATAAAAATCATATATATATAAACATATATAAATTTGACTCTATAATAGATTACACCATATTGTAATTAGTATGGTATATATGTTATTTTTAAGCCTTCATTGGGGAATTTGAAACACTATATAGACTTTTTGTTTATAAAATTACAAGATAATATCATTACTAAAGACTTCACTTAGGTTATAAAAACAATTCATAAAATGGTTCTGAAATTTGTTTTAAAAGCATTCTGTAGTAGGCAGGATGGTCACTCAAATATCTCCATGCAATCCCTGCACTGTGTGAACATGATATATTAAAAGGTAAAAGGAACTTGTAATTAGTTATTTACCTTAAAACTGAGAGGTTTCCTGACTTATCAAAGATGGTGCAACCTTTCACACGAGCCCTTAAAAACAGAGAATTTTCTCCAACTGGAGGCAAAAAAGGATGTAGAGAAGTCAGAATTGAGAAGTGTCAGACACACTTGTACCATTGCTGGTTTGAAGATGAAGAGGGCTATGTGACGAGAAGAGCAGGTGGCCTCAAATAACTGAGAGAGGATGGCAGTCAGCAAGAAGATGAGACCTCAGCACTATGGATGCAAAGATTTGAATTCTATCTTCAACCTGAAGGAGCCTGGACACAGACTCTCCCAAGGTCTCTAGGGAAGAGCCCAGGCTTTCCCTAGAGTTCTCCCTTTGATGAGTTTGTGAAATTTCTTCCACTTTTAAAAATGGCCAGTCTGGAAATGTTGATTTGTTTTAAAATGGATTGTACAGACATTTCCCAATGCTGAGAAAGCATGGAAGTAAAGATCACCTATGATGAAGAAAAAGCACACAAAGTTGTTTATTCTGAGTCATTCAGGTTGAGGTTAGATAAGATAATAAGAGCAAAAATTTGCAACGGCTTTTGTTAAATATGTGTTTTGAGCTTAACATTTTAAAAACCATGCTCTTTGACATAAGAAATTTATAAATATATATTATTTTCTGGCTTAGCTGACTTTTTTTTCCTCTGATAAAAATTACTTTTTCCAAGTGCTTAAAATTAAATGAGCTATTTTAAAATGAGTGTATATTTCTTACATGAAAACTAAACGCTATGAAGGACTTTAAATTTTACTCATGTTCTCATTGGACACAAACTACAGAAATAAACTTACATTTTTTCCTCTGAGTTCTCAAGCCTTCAGATTCTCTATGATCTTTCATATTCAGTATGCAACCTTACCTTTGTCCTTATAGAAAAAGAGAAACATACCCATACAGAGGCTAAATCAGAATTTTGAAAAAGGAAAATTTCCTCTGGATTTCATGAAAGAAATAGTTGAAAATTGGATACAGGGCAACACAGGGGAGAAGCAGACCCTCAGGAGCAGGGTGAAAGCCATACCAGGAGGTTGGGAGTATGTGTAAGGTTATCTGAGCCTCATGGCTCCTCCACCCCTGCATCCCAGGCTTTAAGGAATTATTGAAATATCTGCATTATATTTAATAAGAAACAGAAATTCTAGTTTGAGAAACAGTTCAAATTAATTTGGGAAAATGAAATACCATTTAGCTTTTCTACCCATGCTAAGATACTAGCTGTAGCTCCATGATTCAGAAAACAATTCCTTTAAATTGTTAGTACATTGAAACTAGATATATGATTCTTTCAAAAATATTATAAGAGATTAAAGTAAATGAATAACTGTTTTTATTTCTGTGGTTATTTTTGACAATGTATACCAAAATAACTTTAATTCACATAATTTATTTAAAGAGTTTTCCTTCTTATTTAGTCTGAGACTTATTTTTACCCCTTATATATAATGATATATATAATGATAAGTGTTATACGTATTTGCTTCATATGCAATTTGGAGCATTTGATACATCTTTTATCTTTAGAACATTTGATATATTCAAGTAAAAAATGCTTTTCTTTCTAAAATCAGAATAAAAATTAAAAAATGTAAATGCAATGCTTGTATGCAAACTATTTATAAATATAAGAAATGGATAACAAAAAGAAAAGCATAATTAGCATAAACAATAAACAATTTACCAGGTAAATTGCTTATTTTTGTTTCATTTATTTCTTTTTCTGAGGTTTTGTCTTATTCTTTTATTTAGAAGGTAATCATTTGCCTCTTCATTTTCCCAAATTCTCTGTGTTTGTTTTTATGTCTTAAGTATATTAACTACATCTCTCAGCCTTGAAAGAGTGGTCTTACATAGAAGATGTCCTGCTACTCGGCTCTTTGGTGGGGCTAATGGCAGAGTCTGGGAGGGCTTACGCAAAGGAGTACTTCCTAGAACTTCTGCTGCCAGTGTCCTTGTCTTCACAGTGAGCCACAGCCACCCCTGCCTCTGCAGGAGACTGTCCAACACTAGCAGGCTCAAGATCAGCTGAGTTGGTTGCCTATTTTGTACTCCTCTTGGGATACCGAGGTACACTCAGTGTGATGTGCTACTGGATAATACCTCAGTGATCTGGAAGTGTCAATGAAGTTTGAGGGATCAGGAACCCTAACCGTGCAGAACGTAGGATTGTGAAGATGTGAGTTATTCCTCGTTGGAAGTGATGAAAAGTGAATTTTGAATGAGAGCTGATATATTTTTCAGCATTTTGAAGTTATTATTAAACTGTCATGTTTTCTGGTGCTACTCTAGAGAAGTCTACTATTATATCTCTGGACCAGTCCCTCCCATTAGAAAACTTGCACAAGCCTCTTAGATAGGCTCACCCACCAGAGACCAGATAGCAGAAGCAAGAAGAACTACAATCCTGCAGCCTGTGGAACAAAAAACACATTCACAGAAAGATAGACAAGATGAAAAGTCAGAGGGCTATGTACCAGAAGAAGGAACAAGACAAAACCCCAGAAAAACAACTACATGAAGTGGAGATAGGAAACCTTCCAGAAAAAGAATTCAGAATAATGATAGTGAAGATGATCCAGGACATCAGAAAAAGAATGGAGGCAAAGACCGAGAAGATGAAAGAAATGTTTAACAAAGACCTAGAAAAATTAAAGAACAAGCAAACAGAGATGAACAATACAATAACTGAAATGAAAACTACACTAGAAGGAATCAATAGCAGAATAACTGAGGCATAAGAACAGATAAGTGACCTGGAAGACAGAATGGTGGAATTCACTGTTGTGGAACAGAATAAAGAAAAAAGAATGAAAAGAAATGAAGACAGCCTCAGAGACCTCTGGGACAACATTAAACGCAACAACATTCGCATTATAGGGGTCCCAGAAGGAGAAAAGAGAGAGAAAGGACACGAGAAAATATTTGAAGAGATTATAGTCAAAAACTTCCCGGATATGGGAAAAGAAATAGCCACCCAAGTCCAGGAATCTCAGAGAGTCCCGTACAGGATAAACCCAAGGAGAAACATGCCGAGACACATAGTAATCAAATTGGCAAAAATTAAAGACAAAGAAAAATTATTGAAAGCAGCAACAGAAAAATAACATACAAGGGAACTCCCATAAGGTTAACAGATGATTTCTCAGCAGAAACTCTACAAGCCAGAAGGGAGTGGCATGATATACTTAAAGTGATGAAAGGGAAGAACTTACAACCAAGATTGCTCTACCCAGTAAGATCTCATTCAGATTCAATGGAGAACTCAAAAGCTTTACAGACAAGCAAATGCTAAGAGAATTCAGCACCACAAAACCAGCTCTACAACAAATGCTAAAGGAACTTCTCAAAGTGGGAAACACAAGAGAAGAAAAGGATCTACAAAAACAAACCCAAAACAATTAAGAAAATGGTCATAGGAACATACATATCGATAATTACCTTAAACGTGAATGGATTAAATGCTCCAACCAAAAGACACAAGCTTGCTGAATGGATAAAAAAACAAGACCCATATATATGCTGTCTACAAGAGACCCACTTCAGACCTAGGGACACATACAGACTGAAAGTGAGGGGATGGAAAAAGGTATTCCATGCAAATGGAAGTCAAAAGAAAGCTGGAGTAGCAATACTCATATGAGATAAAATAGACTTTAAAATAAAGAATGTTACAAGAGACAAGGAAGGACACTACATAATGATCAAGGGATCAATCCAAAAAGAAGATATAACAATTATAAATATATATGCACCCAACATAGGAGCACCTCAATATATAAAGCAACTACTAACAACTAAAAAAGGGGAAATCAAGAGCAAAACAATAATAGTGGAGGACTTTAACACCTCACTTACACCAATGGACAGATCATCTGAAATGAAAATAAATAAGGAAACAGAAGCTTTAAATGACAAAATAGACCAGATAGATTTAATTGATATTTATAGGACAATCCATCCCCAAAAAGCAGATTACACTTTCTTCTCAAGTGTGCATGGAACATTCTCCAGGATAGGTCGCATCTTGGGTCACAAATCAAACCTCAGTAAATTTAAGAAAATTGAAACCATATCAAGCATCTTTTCTGACCACAACGCTATGAGATTAGAAATGACTTACAGGGGAAAAAATGTAAAAAACATACAAACACATGGAGGCAAAGCAATACATTACTAAATAACCAAGAGGTCTCTGAAGAAATCAAAGAGGAAATCAAAAAATACCTAGATACAAATGACAATGAAACATGATGATCCAAAACCTACAGGATGCAGTAAAAGCAGTTCTAAGAGGGAAGTTTATAGTTATACAAGCCTACCTAAAGAAACATGAAAAATCTCAAATAAACAATTTAACCTTACACCTAAAGGAGGTAGAGAAAGAAGAACAAACAAACAAAACCCAAAGTTAGCAGAAGGAAAAAAATGATAAAGATCAGAGCAGAAATAAATGAAATAGAAACAAAGAAAACAATAGCAGAGATCAATACAACCAAAAGCTGGTTCTTTGAGAACAGAAACAAAATTGATAAACCATTAGCCAGACTCATCAAGAAAAAGAGGGAGAAGACACAAATCAATAAAATTAGAAATGAAAAAGAAGAAGTTACAACAGACACCGCAGAAATACAAAACATCCTAAGAGACTACTACAAGCAACTTTATGCCAATAAAATGGACAACCTGGAAGAAATGGACAAATTCTTAGAAAGGCATAACCTACCAAGACTGAACCAGGAAGAAAGAAAATTTGAACAGACCAATCACAAGGAATGAAATTGAAACTGTGATTAAAAATCTTCCAACAAACAAAAGTCCAGGACCAGATGGCTTCACAGGTGAATTCTATCAAACATTTAGAGAAAAGCTAACACCTATCCTTCTTAAACTCTTCCACAAAATAGCAGAGGAAGGAACACTCACAAACTCATTCTATGAGGCCACCATCACCCTGATACCAAAACCAGACAAAGATACTACAAAAAATGAAAATTACAGACCAATATCACTGATGAATATAGATGCAAAAACCCTCAACCAAATACTAGAAAACAGAATCCAGCAACACATTAAAAGGATCATATACCATGATCAAGTGGGATTTATCCCAGGGATGCAAGGATTCTTCAATATACACAAATCAATCAATGTGATACACCATATTAACAAATTGAAGAAGAAAAACCATATGATCATCTCAATAGACGCAGAAAAAGCTTTTGACAAAATTCAACACCCATTTATGATAAACACTCTCCAGAAAGTGGGCATAGAGGGAACCTACCTCAACATAATAAAGGCCATATATGAAAAACCCACAGCAAACATCATTCTCAATGGCGAAAAACTGAAAGCATTTCCTCTAAGATCAGGAACAAGACAAGGATGTTCACTCTCACCACTATTATTTAACATAGATTTGGAAGTCCTAGCCATGGCAATCAGAGAAGAAAAAGAAATAAAAGGAATCCAGATTGGAAAAGAAGAAGTAAAACGGTCACTGTTTGCAGATGACATGATCCTATACATAGAGAATCCTAAAGATGTCAGCAGAAAACTACTAGAGCTAATTAATGAATTTGGTAAAGTTCCAGTATACAAAAGTAATGCACAGAAATCTCTCACATTCCTATACACTAATGATGAAAAATCTGAAAGAGAAATTAAGGAACACTTCCATTACCTTTGCAACAAAAAGAGTAAAATACCTAGAAATAAACCTACCTAGGGACACAAAAGACCTGTTTGTAGAAAACTATAAGACACTGATGAAAGAAATTAAAGATGATACCAACAGATGGAGAGATATACCATGTTCTTGGATTGGAAGAATCAGCATTGTGAAAATGACTATATTACCCAAAGCAATCTACAGATCCAGTGCAATCCCTATCAAATTACCAATGGCATTTTTTACAGAACTAGAACAAAAAATCTCAATATTTGTATTGAGACACAAAAATCCCTGAATAGTCAAAACAGTCTTGAGGGAAAAAAACAGAGCTGGAGAAATCAGACTCCCTGACTTCAGACTATAATAAAAAGTTACAGTAATCAAGACAATATGGTCCTGGCACAAAAACAGAAACATAGATCAATGGAACAAGATAGAAAACCCAGAGATAAACCCACGCACCTGTGGTCAACTAATCTATGACAAAGAAGGCAAGGATACACAATGGAGAAAAGTCAGTCTCTTCAATAAGTAGTGCTGGGACAACTGGACAGCTACATGTAAAAGAATGAAATTAGAACACTCCCTAACACCATACACAAAAATAAACTCAAAATGGATTAAAGACCTAAATGTAAGACCAGAGACTATAAAATTCTTAGAGGAAAACATAGGAAGAACACTCTTTGACATAAATCACATCAGGATCTTTTTTGATCCACCTCCTAGAGTAATGGAAATAAAAACAAAAATAAACAAATGGGACCTAATGAAACTTAAAAGCTTCTGCACACAAAGGAAACCATAAACAAGACAAAAAGACAACCCTCAGAATGGGAGAAAATATTTGCAAATGAATCAATGGACAAAGGATTAATCTCCAAAATATACAAACAGCTCATGCAGCTCAATATTAAAAATAAACAAACAACCCAATCCAAAAATGGGTAGAAGACCTAAATAGACATTTCTCCAAGGAAGACATACAGATGGCCAAGAAGCACATGAAAAGCTGCTCAAC
The DNA here is from genome assembly GCF_949987515.2 of Delphinus delphis. Taxonomy (NCBI): domain Eukaryota; kingdom Metazoa; phylum Chordata; class Mammalia; order Artiodactyla; family Delphinidae; genus Delphinus; species Delphinus delphis. The sequence goes on along the minus strand of NC_082687.1, from coordinate 115,843,367 downwards.
ATCACGAATTATTAGAGAAATGCAAGTCAAAACTACAATGAGGTATCACCTCACACCACTTAGAATGGGCATCACCAGAAAATCTACAAACAACAAATGCTGGAGAGGGTGTGGAGAAAAGAGAACCCTCTTGCACTGTTGGTGGGAATGTAAATTGATACAGCCACTCTGGAGAACAGTATGGAGGTTCCTTAGAAAACTAAAAATAGAATTACCATATGATCCAGCAATCCCACGACTGGGCATATACCTAGAGCAAACCATGATTCAAAAAGACACATGCATCCCAATGTTCATTGCAGCACTATTTACAATTGCTAGGTCATGGAAGCAACCTAAATGCCCATCTACAGACGATTGGATAAAGAAGATGTGGTACATATATACAATGGAATATTAGCCTTAAAAAGGAAGGAAATTGGGTCATTTGTTGAGATGTGGATGGATCTGGAGACTGTCAAATAGAGTGAAGTAACTCAGAAAGAGAAAAACAATTATCGTATATTAATGCATGTATATGGAACCTGGAGAAATGGTACAGATGAACCGGTTTGCAGGGCAGAAATTGAGACAGAGATGTAGAGAACAAACGTATGGACACCAAGGGGGGAAAGCCACGGGAGGCTGGGGATGGTGGTGTGATGAATTGGGTGATTGATATTGACATGTATACACTGATGTGTATACAATTGATGGCTAATAACCTGGTGTATAAAAAAATTAAAAGAGAAAAAAGATGTTTTTAAAAAATGAAGGTGTCCTGTGGGAACAAATGACACAATCCCCCTAGGTCACCAGAGCCAGATGCTCCAGGGTTATCCCTGGGTGGGATGCATATGCCCTCCGATCGTGGTTGGGCCATGGCTGCTGTGGTATGCTGTAGCTACTTTGGAGAGGTTGGCAGGATAGGAAGTTTGGGTGGGGCTGGTCTTCAGGAGGATGCCAGATCAGAGTGCATGGTGTTAACCAGGTTGATGGAGAGTCATGCAAATGGCACCTGCCAGCACAGGGCCAACTAGGTGGAAGGAGAGTAAAAAAGAAATGGCACCCATCAAAGCTTCTGTCCCCAGAGGAAGTTCCACTAGATCTTGCACATGCCCTAAAATTAGTCAATGAATCTCCTTCTATGACCCAGGAGCTTTTCAAACTGGTGCCTTTACCCTGGGACTTGGGGTGAGTGAGTTGTGTGTGAGCCTTTTAAGAGTGGAGTCTCAGTTTCTCTCAGCTGTTTGGCTTTCCTGAACTTGAGCTCCATTGGTTTTCACAGTCACCCACTGGGTGAGGGTCTTGTCTTTCTGGTGTAGTTCTCCCAGGCTGGGGAGCCTGACATGGGGCTCAGATCTCTCACTTCTCAGAGGGGGCCTCCATGGTTGTGATAGTCCCTCTGCTTGTGGGTTCTGACTAGATCACCTTCGTTCCCATCCTACCCATCTCAATGTCACCTTTTCTTTATATCTTTAGTTGTAAAAAATCTGTTCTGCTAGTTTTGAAGTCATTCTCAGAAATAGTTGTTCTATATGTAGTTGTAGTTTTGGTGTGTCCCTGAGAGGAGGTGAGCTCACAATAGTCCTAATCCACCATCTTCGATCACTAACTTTTTAGACAAAATAATAACAATATTATGTAGAGTTTATAATATATATACATGTTAAATGTATGACAATAGTATAAAATCCAAGAGAAAAAAATGGCAGTATACTGTTCTATTGGTCTTATACTGGATGTGAAATGGCATAATATCACTTGAAGTCAGACTTTGAAAACTTAAAGATGTATGCCATAAACCCTAAAGCAACCATTAACAATATAAAGTGACATAGCAAGTAAACCATAAGGGAAATAGAAAGGAAAAAATTAAAAAATAAATATTCAACCCAAAATAAAGCAGAAAAAAGGGAAAAGAAAAGAATGAAAAAACACAAACAAAGATGATATAATTAAAACGAAACATATCAAATATCACAAAAAATTGCCTTCAAATCAGAACTGCATTATGGTGATGTACCATTTTTCTAATCCTTTAGAAAGGGACTAAGAATTGAAACTTACCGTAAATTCTAGGACACTTGGAGGTCTTTCTTTATCTGATTTACTTTCCTATATCCCTATTCATTTTATGACTTTCTACAACTACTTGTAAAACTGCCTGATTGAGAATAAACTGCTACCTGTGGCAAATATTTGTATGTGATCATTATTTCACACTATGGTGGGTAGAATTATGTCTGTTTGCATATTTTGCATACTATAAAAACAAACTTATTCTTCTACTATACTTCTGTTCTTATACCAAATCTAGTACCCGAAAGCTGTCTCGATGTCAGGAAACATTTTATTCAAATTCCATGTTTATAGCAGAGTGTCAATGTCAGTATCTTTGCACTTAATCTAGAATATTCCAGAATGAGATATGTGCAGAATATGATGCACAGATAATGGGATCTTCGTACTTTGTCTCTAATGAATTTGATTTTATTCTCTATTTAAATCTTAATATAAACTTTAAATGGAATAATTTATAACTTCATAAATGTGAAAAGTCAATGTTTGTATGAAAATGAAATTATTCTTAGCCTCATACCATGTTTATTCTTTTGTGTTGCACACAGTTTTCCCCACATTACATTTTACTGATTGCTTGTTAAATATTTTCAATTCTCAGAAAGTTTTTATTCACCCTTACTTTGATACTGCTGAAAAAAATGGTCCTCATACAGCTGGGGAGGACTTTAAATTCTGGAGGGGCTGCATTGTTATTGCTCTTGTAAATGTGAGGTTTGTTACATCAGGACATAAAAATTCCATCTGTTCATGTTAATAATCTTCATTAATAAGACATTAATTATTAATAAAACAACTTTAAAATATTTTCTGATCCCAAGAACATATCGAGCTTCCAAAAATAGCTCCGATTTGAATGGACAACCAATCAAAATAAATCTTTGAGTTAACCAAAATATTTTCAAAGTTTTTCCTTTTTAGTTTGAAAGTTCTACATTAAAGTTTAAACAAAAATGTTATAAATATAAAATAATACAAAGTAATAATGGTTTTTATCTGTAAATGTTTTACAGGTTGCTTTTTTAGTATTATATCAATTTTGTAGATCACTAAGGAATTTTTTAAAAAATCACTGACTGTCAGTGAATCATACTACCTCTTTTACATGAGGACTAGGAATAGAGGCTCAGGAAGATGAGATGGTCCACACAGAGTGCTGGTTCTCAAACTGTGTCACAATTGTCTGGGGGAGCTTGTTACAAATACAGAAATCTAAGTCCCACTCCAGCCCTACTAAATCATCATAATCTTTGATGATATGGTCTAGCATCTGTAATTTTAACTGGCTTCCCAGGAAATTGTAAATTATTCATACTGCATCACTGGCCTACCGATTAAAAATCAGTTTTAGAACTCAAGCTACATATTGATTGAGCAAAATGTAAATCAATTATGTTTAAAGAGTATCTTAAGAATCTGAATGTAAACAGTAGAGTTTTCTAGCATAAACACTAGCAATGGAGCTCTTAGAATGTAGCATGCTTTGGTTGCTTAATATTGAGTTTTGCTAATGAATCCAAAATAATTTTCAAATTTGCTTATGCAAACTGAAATACTCTACTTTCAGGTATCATTGCACAGATCTGGTGATTTTATAAGTATCATATGTTATTCAATCATGAAGTTCCAGAAACTTGGAGAGGGTAAATGCATTTTTCAAAATGCCATGGCTGGTAAATAATATACATTTACAATTTTTGATTTTACTTACAATATTTTCTCTAGTGAAATATCACATCATAAACAGATGAGGAGAAAACAAATTTTTCTACTGAGGTAATAAAACTTAAAATAAAAATTTAATTTTTAAAATTAAATTAGTGAGGGCAGTGAATGGGAAAGTCATGCACTTTGAGATGTTATAGTTACCCATAACAAATTACTAGTCACTCACTACATGATTGAGATAGTTCTCTACTTCTCTGTGTTTCAGTGTGACCCACAGTGACTTAGTCATTTAATCATAACAACAAATTGTTGTTATGGAATAACAACAAAACAACAACAGCCAAATATTAGCTTTAGAAAACTTTCCAGAAAGGAAAAATACACTAGGTATTAAGATACTCATTCAATATGCATTATATTATTTGGCAATATAATTGCAAATTGGAAAACTTTATGGGAATGCATAAGAATAAAACGAGTATAATTTGTTAAATAAAATTGAATTGGAAATGAGTATACTTCATATTTAAGAGTGTTATATAATGGAATTAGCAATCAAGTTGTCTGTGGCAAAAACTGAAGGGGAATTGTGGGCTATAAGGAATAGGCCTGGTGAAACACCTGAGGAAGCTACTTTGTGAAAAGGATGGAAGGAAGAACACAGAGGGCCAGCAACTCAGGTAGTAAAGAACAACAATAGAAGAGAAATCATGAAAATATCAGTGGAGACATTTACAATCAAGCTATATATGAAAATGAAAGTACCTGAGAGTAAATGTGGGCCTGCTAATGAGAAATCCCCTCTCATGGACAGTTATGCAATATAAACTTACTAGGAATATTTTCCAAATGATGTATTTGTTTTAGTTAATGTAAAGTTGAAGGGAAACACAGTTGTTATATTATGGCTGATAAAATGGTATCAATAACTTTATGTAAATTATTTTCAGGACTCATTCTTTTGCATCCAAACATAAGAACAGAGATAGCAAGCAATATAGGCTTCTTCTGTCTGGGGAGTGTGCATGTGTGTGTGTGTGTGTGTGTGTGTGTGTGTGTGTGTGTGTGTGTGTGTGTGAAAATATGAGAAAAAGATTGCTCACTTTCTTTTACTTGACACATACTCAAAAAGATATATTTAAAACTAACATCAAGTTACAACCTACACCTTGATATTATGTCATAATGAACAGCAAAATAATGTTCATGGTGAGAAGAGGTAATGAGAGATGCTAGTTACTGAATCAGAACACAGACTCTACACGATTTTGTATTTCCTTTGTTGAGAAAATCCTGTGCCTTTTGCAATTTAGGTTTAGTTTTTGCTTGTTTTATTTATTTTTGGTTTTGTTTTGTTTTTTAAAGTGAGGAACCACTGAAAATACATAGCCTGCATTTTTTGAAGGATAGTTCCTAGTGAAAAATGTGTGACTAATAAGACCTAGACTCTGTGATATATATCACATGCATAGTACTTTATACTGCAGTTTTCCTTACCCACAATGAAAACCTGAACCTTCAGTCAATGAGGGTGTTATTGATGATGCTATATATCAATTTCTCACTTCTGCCAGTAACCTTGGTTAAAAGAGAAAAAGTAAGAGAAAGACAGAAATAAAGATGTACACACACATACACATACACAGAGAAATAGAAAGATTAAGACATAGTGAGCTTATGTAAAACCTGGTATATTTGACCAGATTCTGAGAAATAAAAATAGAAAAGTGATCTTGCAAACAATGTGTGTATATATGCATATATATAATATTCATAATATATTTTACATTTATATTATATATAATTAAAATTGTTCAGTTACAGAAAATTAAAGTCTAAAAAAATGCCTCTACATTGATTTTAGAGACAAAAACAATCAAATTTCTGAACTTTACACAAATTTTAGAGATCAAAAATTTGACTCTGACTTCAATTTCAATATCAATTTCTTTCACTCCTCCCACAATACTCTACAAAGAGTTTCTCACCATTCTTCCAAATTCTAATATCCATTCATAATTACTTAGCTTTGTGAACACTTAATCTTCTAGAATAAACTGCCATCATTCATTTTCCTTTCAAACACCTACTCACCTCTCCCGCCCAAGATCATTTGTCATTCCTTTCTCACAGTTGGCTTCCCCAACCAGATTTTATGTTGAGTATTTTACCACAATTAAAAAAATAAAAAAATATATAATTATGTTCCTCATTGTTACATCTTAACATTTTTCTCATTCTTCACTTTTCTACATTCAAGTCTCTTCCTTCCTCCTCCTGCCTCATGACCAGCTTACTCAATCAATTATCTTTGCTCCAGTCCAGCTAATTTTATTCAATTTTCAGAGCATTTCATAGTCTTTTTTGCTGTGATTTATCTCACCCAGATATTCTCTTTGTTTCAAACTCTTTTGTTTTAACCCATCCCACATTAATTCCTCTATGTGTCTTCTTAATGTTCAGTTCTTAGCATAAATGTCAATTATCTCCAAGAAATTCTCTCTCTTAGATAATTCTGGAAAAAAAAACTATAGTTTCCCTATAATCACACACTACTGTAATTACTTGTTTCACTGTCTAATACCCTCAGCTAGATTCTTAATGTTTACAAAATTATAAATAGTTCACTATTTTATGTACTGACTTCCTAGCACAGTGCCTGAACTATTAGATTTGCTAAATATATCTTGTACAAAGGCTTCCATATACACATATACTAGTTCATTAATGCAAAAATGAACTATGACATTAGGTGACAGAAGCATTTGATTAGCAAGTATTTTAGTAAATCATTTAGCAGTACATATTTTGAATAAGATTGCCTGGGTAGAGATCCTAGCTCCACTGTATATAATTTTAATGTTCAGCAACTTGTTTATTTTACCTGTCTCTCTTTCATCATCTGTAAAACGGTATAATTATATTATCAATTTTACAAGGATATTTTAAAGATTAAATGAGATAATACATGTCAGTCATTAGGGCAAAAATCTAATAGGCACACAAAAATGATATTATAAATTCTTAGAAATGCACAACCTGCTGAGACTGAACCAGGAAGAAATAGAAAACATGAACAGATGAATCACAAGCACTGAAATTGAAACTGTGATTAAAAACCTTCCAACAAACAAAAGCCCAGGACCAGATGGCTTCACAGGCAAATTCTATCAAACATTTAGAGAAGAGCTAACACCTATCATTCTGAAACTCTTCCAAAATATAGCAGAGGGAGGAACACTCCCAAACTCATTCTACGAGGCCTGCATCACCTTGATACCAAAACCAGACAAGGATGTCACAAAGAAAGAAAACTAGAGGCCAATATCACTGATGAACATAGATGCAAAAATCCTCAACAAAATACAAACAAACAGAATCCAACAGCACATTAAAAGGATCATACACCATAATCAAGTAGGGTTTATTCCAGCAATGCAAGGATTCTTCAATATATGCAAATCAATCACCGTGATACACCATATTAACAAATTGAAGGAGAAAAACCGTATGATCATCTCAATAGAGGCAGATAAAGCTTTCGACAAAATTCAACACCCATTTATGAAAAAAAACCTGCAGAAAGTAGGCATAGAGGGAACTTTCTTCAACATAATAAAGGCCATATATGACAAACCCACAGCCAGCATCATCCTCAATGGTGAAAAACTGAAAGCATTTCCACTAAGATCAGGAAAAAGACAAGGTTGCCCACTCTCACCACTCTTATTCAACATAGTTTTGGAAGTTTTAGCCACAGCAATCAGAGAAGAAAAACAAAAGGAATCTAGTTCGGAAAAGAAGCAGTAAAGCTGTCACTGTTTTCAGATGACATGATACTATACATAGAGAATCCTAAAGATGCTACCAGAAAACTAGTAGAGCTAATCAATGCATTTGGTAAAGTAGCAGGATACAAAATTATTCACAGAAATCTCTGGCATTCCTATACACTAATGAGGAAAAATCTGAAAGAGAAATCAAGAAAACACTCCCATTTACCACTGCAACAAAAAGAATAAAATATCTAGGAATAAACCTACCTAAGGAGACAAAAGACCTGTATGCAGAGCATTATAAGACAATGATGAAAGAAATTAAAGATAATACAAATAGCTGGAGAGATATACCATGTTCTTGGACTGGAAGAATCAACATTGTGAAAATGACTTTACTACCCAAAGCAATCTACAGATTCAGTGCCATCCCTATCAAACTACCATTGGCATTTTTCACAGAACTAGAACAAAAAATTTCACAATTTGTATGGAAACACAAAAGACCCCGAATAGCCAAAGCAATCTTGAGAATGAGAAATGGAGCTGGAGGAATCAGGCTCCCTGACTTCAGACTATACTACAAAACTACAATAATCAAGACAGTATGGTCAGGCACAAAAACAGAAATATAGATCAATGGAACAGGATAGAAAGTCCAGAGATAAACCCATGCACATATGGTCACCTTACCTTTGATAAAGGAGGCAAGAATATACAGTGGAGAACAGAAAGCCTCTTCAATAAGTGGTGCTGGGAAAACTGGACAGGTACATGTAGAAGTATGAGATTAGAACACTCGCTAACATCATACACAAAAATAAACTCAAAATGGATTAAAGACCTAAATGTAAGGCCAGACACTATCAAACTCTTAGAGAAAAACATAGGCAGAACACTCTATGACATAAATCACAGCAAGATCCTTTTTGACCCACCTCCTAGAGAAATGGAAATAAAAACAAAAGTAAACAAATGGGACCTAATGAAACTTCAAAGCTTTTGCACAACAAAGGAAACCATAAGCAAGACAAAAAGACAACCCTTAGAATGGGAGAAAATATTTGCAAATGAAGCAACTAACAAAGGATTAATCTCCAAAATTTACAAGCAGCTCATGGTGCTCAATAACAAAAAAACAAATAACCCAATCCAAAAATGGGCAGAAGACCTAAACAGACATTTCTACAAAGAAGATATACAGATTGCCAACAAACATATGAAAGAATGCTCAACATCATTAATCATTTGAGAAATGCAAACGAAAACTACACTGAGATATCATCTCACACCGGTCAGAATGGCCATCATAAAAAATCTACAAACAATAAATGCTGGGGAGGGTGTGGAGAAAAGAGAACTCTCTTGCACTGTTGGTGGGAATGTAAATTGATACAGCCACTATGAAGGACAGTACGGAGGTTCCTTAAAAAGCTAAAAATAGAATTACCATACGACCCAGCAATCCCACTACTGGGCATATACCCTGAGAAAACCATAATTCAAAAAGAGTCATGTACCACTGTGTTCACTGCAGCTCTTTTTACAATAGCCAGGACATGGAAGCAACCTAAGTGTCCATCAACAGATGAATGAATAAAGAAGATATTGCACAAATATACAATGGAATATTACTCAGCCATAAAAAGAAAGGAAATTGAGTTATTTGCAGTGAGGTGGATGGACCTAGAGTCTGTCATACAGAGTGAAGTAAGTCAGAAAGAGAAAGACAAATACCATATGCTAACACATATATATGGAATCTAAGAAAAAAAAAAAAAGGTCATGAAGAACCTAGGGGTAAGACGGGAATAAAGACACAGACCTACTAGAGAATAGACTTGAGGATTTGGAGAGGGGGAAGGGTAAGCTGTGACAAAGTGAGAGAGTGACATGGACATATATACACTACCAAACATAAAATAGATAGCTAGTGGGAAGCAGCTGCAAAGCACAGGGAGATCAGCTCAGTGGTTTGTAACCACCTAGTGGGGTGGGATAGGGATGGTGGGAGGGAGGGTGATGCAAGAGGGAAGAGATATGGGAACATATGTATATGTATAACTGATTCACTTTGTTATAAAGCAGAAACTAACATACCATTGTAAAGCAATTATAGTACAATAAAGATGTTTAAAAAATATTGTAATTATTATTAAACAATAATATAGGCATATAAAGTTTAAAAAGAAAAGTTTTATTTTCTACTTTTTCTGGAGCTCAAAATTAAATAGGGGAGATAGAGGTACATAAAAAACAAATCTGACATGAGGAATTTTATAATATTATAGCAGATGTACAAATTACATTATAAATGAGATTAAATCAAACAAGGGGAATTTGGAGACTTTGGGGGTGGCAGAATTGACACAGTTTCAGAAAGGAAACAAATTACAATTTTATATGTCAATTATACCTTGATGAGTCTGATTTTTAAAAAGGAAATACAAAATATCTAACATATTTGCAGAAATGGGATTGTAAATGAAGTGACATGCTTAGCTCAAGACCAAGAACCCCCAAAATACGATCTAATATTCAAGGGAAGCAGAACCCACACATGGTGAGCTGGGCACGGGGTAGAATGAAGGAAACATATCTGAAGTTTAATCTGGATGGGCCAGAGCAAACTGTAGAAGGTTTACAATGCTAGGCTGAGGAATGACATTTTCATTCTGTATTTTAAGGGCTTTTTATATCATTTTGATTCAGCAAGTAATATACTGTTACCTCTCTGATAATTTATAACTAGTAGAATAGAAAAAATAAGAAGCAAAATTTTATTAAAATGGCGTTTGATGTATTTTTCATTCCAAGTATTTCTTGTTACTCCTTTCACTAGTAACATAGGTTTGAATCTGAAGTTTATTTGGTCAGAGAGGTAGCGGAAAAGTGCAATCTAGAAAAAAAGTAGTCTAATTTACATGGAAAATTAGACGATTTAATCATTATCATAATTTAATAACATCTTTGGTTTGCAGAGGTTTTGTTTTCCAACCAAAAGAGAGTGGATTGAAAATTCGACCTAAGAATGATGAACTCGATAATAAAATTGAAAAAACAATCTAGAGAGTAGAGGAGGGAAGAGGGTGTGATGTAAGAAGAATTTTATTACCATGAGAGAAATGAACTCATTAAACCACAGAATATGCAGATGACGAGACTGATGTTAGGATGCTGCCTGTATCCCTGAGGAATAACCCAATTATCCACACACCTGAGACTGCTGGTGGCAGGTGGGTGCAAGTCAAACCAGTAGAGCCAGAGTTTGAACGGGCATGGGTCATGTTCGGCTGGGGCACCACATGTTTCTCTAATCCGAGGCTGGCAAGTGGTGTCAAAAGGCCTCAGACATCCCTGGGGCCTACAGAGGCAGGTAGAGAAGCGTTTGCGAGGCAGGTGTGCAGGAAGGTGTTTGGTTTTGAAATGAGCAGGGCACAGAGTAAGAGGTCCTCATGATTCAAGTCCATGGCAGGGCTGGGGACGTTAGTTTCAGTTTCTGCCACACAACCAAAGGCCAGGTGGGACAAGCAACATCAGTACAGGAGCTGGTAAAAACCTGAACAAGGGGCAAAACAGAAAGGTTTGAAAATGTCTCCAGTGTCTAAATGCAACCCGAATAAAAATGAAGGACATGGGTATTGTCTGCAAATGACTACACCTACAAACAGAAGAAACTGAGAGACTAGCCGTGGTAAATTTTAACTAATTTTGTTTGTTTATTTTGCTTGGAAGAATTGGGGCCTCAAATATAGGTTTCTGATTATTATTGTTATTTATACATATGCATGTTTATTTATTTTATGGTTATCGTTTGGTGAGTTTTTTTCCAGCTTTACTGAGATATAATTGACATATAACATCATGTAAGTTTAAGGTTTTACAACCTGTTGATTTGATACACTTGTGTACTGCAAAATGACTACCATGGTAGAGGTAGCTAACACCTGCATCATGTCACATAATTACCTTAACTGTTTTGCAGTAATAACTTTAAATTTTACCCTCTTAGCAACTTTCAAGTATAGAATACAGATTACTACCTGTAATCACTATGCTCTACATTAGATTCCTACCACTTATTGATCTTATAACTGTATGTGTGTGCTTGGTGACCGACATCTCCCCTTTTCCCTCACTCCCTAGCCCCTGGAAACCACCAAGTTCTTTCATAGATACTGAAGCAAAGTTTCATTTAAATATATCTGTGTTGTAAGGTATACATTGTAAGCCTGTACCATGAGATTATAGGGATCATTTGTAGATTATAATGACCGTGTTATAATAATGAAAAAAGATGAAAATCTAAGTAGATGACAGAAAACTTTTCACTCTGTTTTCCTGGCAGGCTGATTGAAAATTTCTCCTACCATGAACTACTGGAGAAGTTGCCTGAGTCAGGAGTGCTGGTGGGGAATGGATCCCAGGAACGATACAAATGGGGCAGGGTCCCATGGTATTTGTGGGGGGTCAGAAGACCAGAGTATTCTGTACCCAATACTGCACCTTTGTGGAGAATGCAGCATACTTGCTCTTTGACTTAACCTGTCTCATTTACCTTTTATTGTGTGATTGCCAGCTATGCCTTTAATAGCTGTTTATGCACATTTTGACAAGATTTTCTCAGAACTCAAAATCAGTACTGTATCCTACAAAATTTTTCAATAGTTTCTTATTTTTATTTTATAGCTTATTCTGTTAATTATGTGAAAGCATCTACCTTACACCAGCTAAAAACATTTACAATTGTATTTTAATGACACTGTGCCCTTTTGTGTTAGAACTACACAGTACATTTGTACTACATTTTATACAAAATACCAATCTTTTTCTATATAATGTACTTGCCTTTATGATCTAAACTGCCACAAACTAGACCTCTTCTCTCTCAAAACATACACATTCATTTAACTATCTATATAAAATGATCATATTTAGAAAACTCTATAAAATTAAATATGAATTTAAAATTTAAAATAAAATACTAACAAGTATGTGCTCTGCATTTTCATATGCATTTACATTTGGAATAGGAACTACAGAACATGGAAATTATATGTCTGTAAAGGAACATATATTGAAGGCAAAAATGCTTTAACATTTTTAATAATCAGAAGAAAAAATACACAAAAGAATAAAATACTATTAAGTAAACACAAAAAAGTCCAGTTCACATGGTAAATTACTGGCAATGCTTTAATATAATGTAGATTCTCTTTCTGTCCAGATTTCTTCCCATTATATTTTATTATCATTTCTTCTGTAATTACTCAAATTATCTATTTGTGGTGGAGAGTAATAAAGTCAGTGTTATGAAATGCTTATGTATGATTTTTTAAGTGCTTTTTGTTCTTTCAGAAAATTATTTTAATCTAGCAAAGAAATATTTATCAGTTCTTAGGAAATAGTTGGTTCATACACACTAAGCAATTTACCATAAATTTATGGAATTCAAAATTCTGTGCAATTTAAGTTATTAAAAAGATGGAATATTGTTTTCATAAAGTATAAAGATTAAACTAATTAACTGATTTTTTCTATCGATTTCTATATAGTAAAGAAAATTTACTATGTGTTGTAATATTCTCATGCATAAAATAGTTACATTCAGATAATTACACATTTATTCAATCTTAGTACAATGCATAAATGTCTCAGAATTAAATTATAGTGTCTATTAACTGTAAATTTCATATATTAAGTTTATATATTAAATGTAAAGCTCTATTTTCTAAGAGTCATCAAATTCTGTATTAATGCCTCATTATAAAAAATGATCAACTTCTTTAATACAAATGCATCTACATAATAAGTTGCTGCTCTTTTTTTATTTTTCATTTTTTGAGCTAATAATTCTACTATGCCAGAATAAAATCTAACTTACAAACATTTAAAATACTGAACATAAAGTTTAACATAAATATAAAATCATTTTCTCTTTCAAGAAATTATTTTGTTCAAAATGCTATTCCAAAAATACTGTGATTTTGAACTTTGCACAATTTTTAATTATTTTAAAATATTATTTTGACTGTAATATACTTAGGGACCTAAAATACTATTGACACAAAGGTTATTTCAGAAAATAACACAAGTAACTATTTATCAAAATTGATTCTTATATGTAGTTTTTCTGAGTGGATCTTTAGATACCTAACATCTGAAATTATCTTTTAAAAAACTATTCTAACATTTATTTTTAAAAGGAACATTTACAATGTCTTTATATTAACCTGTGTGTTAGTATAATACTTAACACATACATATTTTATAATTAAGAAGTAACACAAGTATCTAAACATTTCTCCGTTCTTTGTCACAGAACACTTATTCCTAATATTAGCCAGTCATTATATTTAAATAATATGTTTCTGATTAATAAAATTACATATATATCCACATACAGCAAGACAGCTATAGTTTAGAAGAAATAGTACAAAGAGTGGACACAATATTTTGCACAAGACCAATCACTGTATGATATACTGGAAAGTCCTGTGTGTACGGGGAAAAAAAAGGTTAACATTTAAAATTTTTACTTTTCTGAAGTAAAGTTGAATTTAATGAAGGATTTGAATCTTTAACTTAGAAAATTATTAAAATATAAATAGTGATTTATTAAAAAGTCATGTTCACTGGAATTTTGGAATTTAGCAATGAGAGTTGAACTCATTGTGAGAAGAAATGTAGAAGAGAACTTTGTTTTCCCCTAATATAAGCTCCTAACACAGTAAGTGAGTCACTTAACTCCTTCACTTAGAAGTGTGAAACTACATTCTAACATGAAAATATATGGGGAAAAGAAGTGAAATATGTAGGCATGAGGAAATCATATAAAGAATAAAATGTTTAGCTTTTGAGGTTGTACAAAGTGGATGAAAATGACAAAATTAGGTACTCCTCTTGGTTCTTCATGATATATTTAATTGCATGTTATCACTCTTATCTGATTAAAATAAGTTGTAGAAAATACTTGTATTAAAACATTTAAAATTATCAGCTGCTAATTTTCCCAAAACATGGAAAAGGAAAGGTCATATATGGCATCACTCCTGATTTCCTCTACCTTGATACAAAACATAAAATTTTCATTAGGATTAGGAAATGAAAAACAGAATTCATTTAACATGCAAAAACCCTGTTAAGTAAGGCAAAAACTTTTATCAAACCATAAATGATTCTATTTAGCTTTACTAAAAAAATCTATATATAAAACCAAACCCAGGAGTACAATCAATTTTTCATGACAAAATCTCCAACCTATATTATACTAGAACTTGAGATATGGCATTAAACAGCAGTATAAGATTAAGCATAAGGAGACCTGGATTTTAGGTACATTGTTGCCACATACTAGCTGTGTAAATTCCAGCAAACTATATGAACTCTCAGTTTCTATCTTTCTTTATCCAAATTGGAAAAGAAAAAGTGAAATTGTCACTGTTTGCAGATGACATAATGCTATACATAGAAAACCCTAAAGATGTCACCAGAAAACTATGAGAGCTTATCAGTGAATTCGGTAAAGTTGTAGGATTCAAAATTAATATACATAAATCACTTGTATTTCTATACTAACAACAAAATATCACAAAGAAAAATTAAGAAAACAATCTCATTTACAATTGCATTAAAAGTACTAAAATACTTAGGAACAAACCTACCTGAGGAGATAAAAACCTGTACTCAGAAGACTGTAAGACACTGATGAAAGAAATTGAAGATGACACAAACAGATGGAAAGATGTACCATGTTCATGGATTGGAAGAATTAATATTGTTAAAATGACTGTACTACCAAAGGCAATCTACAGATTCAATGCAATCCCTATCAAAATACCAAGGGCATTTTTACACAGAACTAAAACAAATAATTTTAAAATTTGTATGGAAACACAAAGATACCCCAAATAGCCAAAACAATCTTGAGAAAGAAAAGCAGCCAGAGGAATCATGTTCCCTAACTTCAGATTCTACTGAAAAGCTACAGTATTCAAAACAGTATGATACTGGCACAAAACAGACATATAGATCATGGAACAGAATAGAGAGCCCAGAAATAAACCCATGAACTTATGGTCAATTAATCTATGATAAAAAAGGCAAGAATATACAATGGATAAAACACATTCTCTTTAATAAGTAGTGCTGGGGAAACTGGACAGCTACTTGTAAAATAATGAAATGAGTACATTTTATCACAACATATACAAAAATTAACTCAAAATGGATTAAAGACCTAAATGTAAGACTGAAAACCATAAAATTCCTAGAAGAAAACATAGGCAAGACACTCTTTGACATAAGTCATGGCAATATTTCTTTTGATCTGTCTCCTAAGACAAACGAAACAAAAACCAAAATAAAGAAATGGGACCTAATTAAACTTAAAAGCTTTTGCCCAGCAAAGGAAACCATTGACAAAATGAAAAGACAACCTACTGAAAGGAGAAAATATTTTCAAATGATGATGAATCAAGGTTTAATACCCAATATATATAAACAGCTCATACAACTCAATATCAAAAAAACCAACCCAATAAAAAAAATGGGAAGTAGACCTGAATAGACATTTTTCCAAGAAGACATACAGGTAGCCAACAGGCACATGAAAAGATGCTCAACATCACTTATCATCAGAGAGATGCAAATCAAAACCACAATGAGATATCACCTCACACCTGTCTGAATGGCTATCATCAAAAGTTCTGCAAATCACAAATGTTGGATAGGATGTGGAGAAAAGGGAACCCTCTTACACTGTTGGTGGGAATGTAAATTGGTGCTGCCACTATGGAACACAGTATGTAGGAACCTCAATAAACTAAAAATAGAATTATCATGTGATACAGCAATTCCACTCCTGGATATATATCTGAAGAAAACAAAATCACTAATTTGAAAAGATTCATGCACCCCAATGTTCATAGCAGCATTATATCAATAGCTAAGATATGGAAGCAAACTAAGTTTCCATCAATAGATAAATGGATAAGAAAGAGGTGGTTTATTTTTACAATGGAATACTACTCAGTCATAAAAAAGAACGACATTTTGCCATTTGCAAAAACATGGATAGATCTGGAGGGAATTATGCTTAGTGAAATAAGTCAGACAGAGAAAGTCAATTATTGTATGTTATCACTTATATGTGGAACCTAAAAAGTAAAACAAATTAGTGACTATAACAACAAAAAAAATAGACTTACAGATATGGAGAACAAACTAGTAGTTACCAGAGGAAAGAGGGAAGGGTGAAGGTGTAAGATAGGGGTAGGGGATTAAAAGGTACAAGCTACTATGCATAAAATAAATAAGCTGCCAGGATACATTGTACAACACAGGGAATATAGCCAATATTTTATAATAACTATAAATGCAGCATAATCTATAAAAATTTTGAATCACTATGTTGTACACCTGAAACTAATATAATATTGTAAATCAACTATACCTCAAAATAAAAAGAACAAAAAAGTTAAAAAATAAGTATAACTGATAAGCCTAGAAAGGAGAGAATAAAACAAACAGCACAGTTCTGGCAATCCTAACTATCTGATAAATGGTAAACATTCTTTCCCCCAAGCCACCTGACATAAGTGCAAATCCTATAATAAGCCCCTCCTTACTCACTCTTATTGAAATACTTCACAGGTCCTCATGGAGTGTGATCTCTACTGCTGTAAGTAATACATTATTATTATATCCACAGGGATGTTTCTGGCTGTCTTTGATGGGTAAGAATACACAGTTATATCATAGTTCTTTTCAAGTTCTCCTCTGGGTATCAAAGCTATGTGGTCAATTGGTAAATCCTTCCCTGAACACTCATATCATGTTCATGTATTCAATATAGCAAAAATCACACAATATTTTAATTCTTAATTTGAATGTCTTCCTCTCCACTGGATTAAATCTATTCAAACAAAGTCAGCTTCTTTTTATTCTTACATCCTCAGAAACTACCTGGAACAGTGTAATCACTCTTAGGTGATCTGTAAATGAATGAATATTCTTGAATTACCCCTAAGATTTCCATTTTAAACCTGTGTGCTAAAGAAATTGTGGCCACAAAACGTTTCTTTAGAGAACAGTGTCAGAATATAGAAAAGACTTTTGCTATTATTCATTTATTTTCTTGCAAGCATAGACTGTAACTTGTACATTTTTATGTTAAAATGTGCATTCCTTGAGAAAATAATATTGAATTTTAAATGTATTTTTTACCCATATGAAAATGACAACTTTTTATTATATGTGTGTATACAGAAAGACAGAGAGAGACAGAGGGAGACAGGGAAGGGGCAGGAGAAGTAGAGGGAGAGGGAGAGGGAAAGAGGGAGAAAAGTAGCTAGAAAGATGTTGAGACTGAAACTAAGAACTCAATAAAATACAGAGTGACTAAGTGACTAGGCGATTGGAATTAGACAACTGAGGGTGAAGGTTTTAATGTCATATACAAATGACATGGGAGTGAATAAAGGTCATAAGGAGTTAGAAGCTAAACACTACAAAACATGGATGTTCTCAGGAAAGAGGAAAATTTCTACAAAGTCAAGGAATTTGGGGGATATTCCATGAAGAACATAAGAAAGCATGATACAATTTCTTTTGGTCACCGTAGAATGGATCTCCAGAGGACAAGAGAAAGGATGGAGACGGGAAACTTAGGATTGGGATAAATCAGAGGATAAATTTTAATCAATATAGAAATTATAGTATTTGAAAGAATATATATCACTATATGGGGACTATTTTATTTGTGACAAGGATGATAGAAATTAATAGAATTGTGTAATCAGTGAACGTTAATGTTTCATCTGCATGAGCATATGGCCAGATAATGTTGCGGTACAGATGTGATTAACAAGTCTGTATCATCTGCTAATGGTAGCAGATAGAATCATTATACAGCATGTTCTTTATTTTCCCTGAAGGAATTTCTCCTCAGATGGTTTAGATAGGGTTCAAAATAGATCTCAAAATTAACTCATGCTGATATAAATTGCATCACATTTTCAAAGTTCTCATTTAGGTAATATCAACTATTGTCAACCATTAACTAAGAAGAAAAAAACAAATGTGGTATGATTTAAGTTTTATTTTTATTCACCTTTCACTATTATGATTTAGAAAACTATGTATTTAAGTATAAAACATTTATATCAACACAAGTGCATAACTACTAATGCTGATCATATACACTTTGACAATGAGCCTGCAAATATTCTTCTATTTTGCTTCCCTTTATATTATTAAGCGACAAAAGCTAGTCTGAAAAACTATATGCTACATGATTCCAAATGTTTCACATTCATGAAAATGCAAAAATATAGAGATGGTAAACAGTTCAGTGGTTGAGATCAGGCTGAGGTTGGGGCTGGGGTGGTATGAAGGTGAATAAGTGAAACACAGGAAATATTTTAGGACAATAAAGTCATTGTGTTTGATAAATAATGGTGAATAAAAATATATTATTTTTCCAAAACTCAGAATTTACGTCACAAAGAGTAAACGTTAATGTATGTAAATTTTTAAAAATGGTCATGGGATACAAGAATAGATGTTAGAAATCTTAAAAGAGTTTCACTGGGCTAACATCAAGGTGTCAGCATGGATTCATTCCTTCTGGAGGCTCAAGGGGAGAATCTGTTCCCTTGCCTTTTCCAGCTTTTAGAAGCTACCTGAATCCATAGAATCATGACCTCTTCCTTGATCTTCAGAGTCAGAAGTGTAGCATTTTCCAATCTCTCTCTGACTCGTATCCTTCTGCCTCTCTCTTAAAAACTCTTAATACATCGGGCCCACTCAGATTATCCAAGATCCATTTCAAGATCTTTAACTTAATCATATTTGTAAAGTTCCTTATGCCACTTAAGGTAACATATTCACAGGTCTCATGAATTAGAATGTGGACATCTTTGACATTACCATTATTTTGTTTATCACAGTGAATAAAAGATATAAGTCAAATATGACAAAATATTTAAATGCAGCAAAGGAATGGATTCATTGGGTGTTCATTATATATTATTTTTCCAAATATTTGGAATATATTATAATAATTATTGGATAAATAAAGAATCAGACTTTGGTTGTATGAGGAGAGAGTTTTTGGATTTTTTTTTTTATGCTCCTACATGATCTAGACCTTTTGAGCAAAGCGGGGGAGCAGGGAATCCATGTAAGCTGTGAGATAGCATCTCAGATCCTTCACAATTTCAAAGTTAGTATTTAGAACTCTATCACTAGTCATAGATATTATCTCTGTTGTATTGATATTTTCCTGTCATGCAATGACAATAAAGATCCTCTTTCTGTGAAGTTATTCCATAGAGACTTTTTTATTCCTCAGAATTACATATTTTTAACTGTGTACAGACATTTACATGTCTTAAATGGTCATGAAAATAATAAAACATGATTAGCACAAGGACAGTGAAAGCGCGTGAGTTACATGTAGTTGCAATCACTTCAGATATTTTTTAGCTGACCATGAACTCCCACAGTTTTCCATCCACAGCTAAACCCTTGCTCCTCCCACAAAGTTAAAAGCCTCAGTGAGATTTTTGATTTGTGAAATTGCAGATTAGTCAGCTCTCTTCCTAGCCAGTTAATTAAAAGTTAGAATAAATTTATAAGTGTCTTAGACATTACAAAATCTAAAAATAAAATAAAAGTGAAGCTGTATTTATGTTTCAGCAATAACTGTAAGTAAAGTATTCTTTAACCCCAAACATGGCCAAGTTTACATTGCAGTTCTTCTATTTTGATTAATATTAATTTTCAGTGCTCTTTGTGTGTGCACATGTGTATCTATCTATATTTATTTTAGTATGTCTCTCAGAATTATCATTATTTTTATTTATTTTGACCATATTATATATTTTTAAATGTCAAATAAAATTAGAGATTGATATTTTAATTTTTTAAAGAGATGAATTATAAATTTTATAAGTATACTTTCATACCTACTTCTCACATTTTCTCATTTTTCTACCTCTATTACCACTTGCTTTGCTCAAAATTCCATAACATTCTTCTAATAAATAGCAACACCCTCCATCTGCTTTTAGTCTTAACTCACCAAATTCATTACCCACCTAGCTATCAGAATATTTTTTTTAAAGAATCTGCTTTTATTATTTAATCTCTCCAGTAAAATAATTATATGCCCACAAAATAGAATTCAATGTATTTTCCCTGGTATATAAAAGCTGCTACCTGTTTATACTCTCAGTGTTAGCTGTTTCCCCTCACTGTTTTATCAACAATAACAAAATAGTTGCTTGGAAATTTTCTTTTATTGACTGTGTTTTCTGTATCCTTATTTGTGGCTGTCCATGTGACTGGCTCACATTCCCTTTTTTCTGTTTCTATAGTGTAGCCCAATCCATCCACTGTGTCCTTCACCACCACACACAAGCAAATATTACATCTCTGTCACTAGACTCTAACCTCTAAAACCATAGGAAAGTCCAATATGCAATTACTAAGTATTTTAAATATCTTAAGCAAAATGAAGAAAGTTTTAGAATAAAACCTAGAAAATTTTCAAAGAATATAATGGTATATTATATAGTATAGTATAATTTATATATTTTCTGTAAAAATTGGCCATTTATTTTATAATTTAATATTTTACATGAGAAAGCACTATACTTTTTCTGGAAATATAAGCCATTTATTTTGTTTTTAATTCACTGTTGTAAATGATTCTTTCACCTCCAAAATTAGGATAAATATATTTATTCATTAATACTACCAATGCTTCCTCCTATTTGGCTGCATCAGCCTCAGGTTTAATTGCTAACATTGCAATGAGAGATAATAAAGTGACCGAAAATTTCCTGTTTTATATATGCACATGAATGAGGTAATCAGACACATATATGTAAATTTAAGTCAGAGTAACTGTAACAATTTTTTAAAGAGAAATTGATTAACTCCTCTTTTCACATTGTCAGGTTTTCTTCCATCTGTGCAAAAAATGAACTGGTGTCATAAATCTAGTGTCAGCCAAAAATACAAGCCCACATATAACATCCTACTTATGCAAATACTGCATCTGCTGCTGTATGAGCTGGCCAAGACTATTTCCAACTAGACTTATACACCCACAACACTGTGAGGATTAAATCAATCAAAACCACATTCTACTAGAAATATTTTTTAAAATCTTAATATATTCACTCAATGTAATTATGTACAACCATGTTATGAAGTGTTTTAATTACCCAAGCACATTTGAAAGCCCGTTCATAACCACCACTAGCTGACTGGCCACAAAAATCAACTTTACCTCTGTATTTTTAGTAGCAGCATTTTTATATTTTCTGAAAATGTTTTAACATATTCAATATACTCACTTTTTTCCTTTTCTAACTATATTAAAACTCTTCCATTATTTAACTATCAAATTTGGAAATTAAATCAAGTGTAGCAAAATATGAGGTTTTTCTTATATTTAAATATTTTATAGAACTAATTCATCCTTTTTGTATAAAAGAAAATCTTCATTATAGATGTAATATACTTTATTTTAATCTTTATTAATATTGGTAAAATAATGCTTAAGATTTAAATATAAATATTTCACTGTTTTAAAATGCATTTTACTTATGTTATTAAATATATCTCACAACCACTCTATAAAGAAATTAGATTAACCTTCTTTTTTACCACATAGTAAGTAGAAAACACACTCTCTTAGTAAATGATGTGATCTAAACTAAAAACAGTCTTCTGAATTCAGAAACAACAGCTTAAACTATGTTGTATGAAGCCACTATGTTTGTTCTACAATCAGTACTTGTAAACTTGCATTTTTGCTGACTTAATGACAACAAAGTAATTAATGTCTATCAGTTAATAGTGAGTAATAATTAAATTATTCATAGAGTATTCATAGGAGAAACTGATTCTAGGGCTTACTTTGGGCATGGACATTGTTCAGTAACTACGTTAATGATCACTAGCTTATATAATTTATGAAAATTTCATTAAGGCTGACTTCCCTTTAGAAACTGATCTATATTTTATTCCTACAGACTTCTGAGACTACCTACTACAATTGTTCTTTACCTAGAAGCATGACACTGTTATATCAATAACTGACAAGAGACTCAGTAGATGAGTACTATAATTTAAAAATATACATATATGGGATAATTTTTAAGGATAAGGGGGTATAAAGTGATAAAAGATGCAGTATTTTTTGCAGGGTGGCAAGAGGAATTCACGTAGGTAAGTGAGACACAGCATTGTAGGCTGAAAGCAAAGCAGTGGCAAGGATTCTGAGGGAGGAAGATGCTATATGTAACAGAGAAGTAAGGTCCATTAGAAAGCAGACTGGATGGGCTTGTGGACAAAAATGAAACCAGGGAGCATATTAGAAAGCTACTGAAGAAAAAAAAAACTGATGAAGATGATGGTATCATGGGCAAGGATAAATAATGAACTGACTGGAAACTGGTCTAATTCAGAATATATTTGAAACTGGATTTACTAATGGACTTGGATAAGAAAGATGTTAGAAATGGAGGAGTCAACAATAACATGAAGGTCTTGGCCTGAGCAAATATAAACTGCAATAATTGGAGCAATATAGAAATGGGAAATTTTTCATTTTTGTCTTTAATTGGAGGGCAGAGTTCAGTAATAGATGGCTATTAATCATTTAAATGGAGTCAAGCAGGAAATTCGATGTATGAGTATAAATGTCATGAAGAGATCTGAGCTGTATGTATGACTTTTGGAAGTTCTCAGAAAAGAGATGGTATTTAAGGACATGGCACTTGGTGGGATTATCCAACCAGTATCGCAGATGAAGAAGAGAGAACTAAGGACTGACTTCTGGGAATCTTTCTTATTTGTAAATCTAACAAAGGGGGTTGAGAAGAAGTAGCCAGTGAGGCTGTAGGATAGAGAGATAAGTAGCCTGGCAGCCTGGAAGCCAAACTAAGAAAATACTTCAAAAAGAAAAGAATGATTAACAGGGTGAAATGTGGCTGATGGGACAAGAGAATAAAGACAAAGAAATGACTATTTGATTAAGTAATGTGGAAACCTATGTTTATGTTGAGAAGCATAGTTTGGGTAGAGTGACAAGAACAGAAACGTGATTAAGTGGGTTCAATGTAAAAATAGAGGAGAAGAAGTGTAAACAGAAAAAAATATACTTAACTCCAACAGATTTTTTTACTGTTAAATGAAAAACAGCGTAGCATTTAAGGAGAAAAGAGTGACAATCTCCAAATATGATTTATTTCCCTTTTATTTTCATCAGTTTTTGCCTTATACAGGCTAAAGTGCCTCTGTAACTGAGCAGGACCCTATGGGGCTTTCCTAAGACAGACACATCCCCCCTGTCCTCTGCCTACCTCTTGTTTATAGAAAAGCTGTAGACTCCCAGGTCTCCCCTGAGATACAAAAGCCTGGCTCAAGAACTAATGATTGAAAAGATGTGAACATGTAGTAAAAAAAAGTAGCAGTTTTGCCAGAAGAACCGGTAAAAATTTAAAGAGTAAACCAGCCATATGTCAGTCACGGAAACTTTAGTTCCTCCCTGAAGTTTCTCCCTGAAGTATATGATGCACATTCCTGACTTGTTTTACAGATACTGAAATCCCTACCAAATGGAAGAAGTTAACTACATGATGACCATGAGCATATAGTCCCAAGACCAGCTGGAGCCAGAGATTGATGATGTTAACCCCTGTGACACTGTCCTGTTACTTCACCATCAGCCAATCAGAGAATTGTGCACGAGCTGATCACACACCCTGTGACTCTTCTCCCTCACCTTGCCTTTAAATATGCTTCCCTGAAATCCATTGGGGAGTTCAGATTTTTTCGAAATTAGCTGCCCCAGACTCCTTGTCTGGTGCCCCCAATAGATGCTGCACTTTCCTTCACTAAAACCCAGTGTCAGGAGATTGACTTTACTGTGCATGGGCAAACGGACCCAGTTTTGGTTCTGTAACACTCTTGGTAGGTGTATAAATATGTGTGATTTTTATGCCTTCTTGATTCATTTATCCTTTTATCATTCTAAAATGTCTCTTTTTATGTCCTTGTCTTAAAGTCTTCTGTATCTAAACATAAGACCACCCCAAGCCTTCTTATGCTCACTATTTGTGAGTATTTCTATCCGGTCTGAAAACATTTGCCTTTTAGTTAAACAGTTTAGTTCACTTATACTGAATGTAATTTGTTGGGTTTATGCTTATAAGTAAAAAGCTGTTTATGACTGCTTTCATGCTACCATGGCAGAGGTGGATAGTTGCAATAAAGGCCATATGGCCCTAAAATATTTACTGTCTGACACTTTACAGAATGAATTTGCTGACCCCTACTTTAAAAAATGCTGAATTATGTTCTGTAGAGCAGTTAAATTATTAGTGGGTCCCCTTAATCTTGTCAAGCTCAATTTTATTCTTTGTTAAGGCAGTCAGGTCTATTTCTGTTTTATGCTTAACACAATGTTGGTCCTTTTCCTAGGGCTTGTTTCTCCTTCTTAAAGTGTACCTTTCCTGGAAATTCAACTGAATGCCTGAAGTCCTCAGTGAGGTCCCTCCACTCATCTGTCTAAGCTACAACTTAAGTATCTCCAGTAACTGCAAGTCATCTGGTGTGTCTGTTCAGTTCTCAGCCCTATAGCAGTTGCAATGTTGTGCCTTAGAAAGTCTTACCTGTACATGTGCAGATCTGGATGTGCAGTCCAGACCTTGTCTAAGGATTAAAGGTGAACAGCATGCACAGAAACCTGTACATGGGTGTTTATGGTAGCTTTATTCATAATTGCCAAAACATGGAAGCACCAGGATATTCTTTAGTAGATGAATGGATAAATAAACTGTGGCATATCCAGACAATGGAATATTATTCACACTAAAAAGTAATAAACTATCTAGCCATGAAAAGATTTGGAAGAGTCTTAAATGTATATTAATAAGTGAAAGAGGCCAATCTGCAAATGCTACCTACTGTGTGAGTCCAACTATATGACATTCTGGAAAAGGTAAAACTATGGAGACAATAAAAAGATCAGTAGTTGTCAGGGATTAGAGGTGAGGAAGGGATGAATACTTGTAGCACACAGGATTTTTAGGGCAGTGAATTTATTCTGTATGATATACAATGGTGGATATATGTCATTATATATTTGTTCAAACCCATAGAATGTATAGTACCAAGTGTGTACCCTAGTGTAGTCTATGGACTTTGGGTGATAATGATGTATCAATGTAGGTTCATCAATTGTACCACCTTGATGGGGATGTTGATAATGAAGGAGGTTATGAATGAATAGACATAGAGTATATGGGAAATCTCTGTATCTTCTATATTTTTCTGTGAACCTAAATTGCTCTAAAAAATAAAGTCTATTTTTAAAAAAACAAACAAACTTGACAATAAGCATATTGCCTGGGTTGCTGGTATTTCTCTTATTTCTACTTTCATTTTCCCATCATCCTATGGCATTTCTGCCCTTGGGTTCCATGGCATACTTTGTAAGTATCCTTATCAAAACATCCCATTTTGCTTTATCTATGCTGGGTAGTTTTCTCTTACTTACAACTAAACTCTCAATTAATACAACTCTCACCAATGATGTTAGTTTTAGAATATATCATTGATATTCTCATGGCCTTAGCTTACATCACTATTCCAACTAATTTTTGTTTCATGGTCTATGTATCTAACAATACTCACCTTATAAATAAATAAGCATCCTTCTGACATGGCGAGTATTCACCCTTCTGCCTTAATTCTTATGCCTCATTCCTTGGACCTCAGCTCCTGCAATTATAATTAATGAATATCAAAAATATTGAACATATCAAACAGACTGGCCTTCATAAAACTGAAAGGTGTTTTTTTTTCTCTCTCTCTCCTTTTTTTTTTTTGGTAAAAAACATTTGATCAAAATGAATACTAACAGTAAGCTAAACTACAATTCTTCACTTTAAGTTTTGTTCTACACAGTGACACTCTGAGCGGTTTCTCCTGGTATTTAACTTGACAGTTAAACACAATATTGTACTGCACATTTATTTATGTATGCATTTATTTGCCTGTATGCGTCTATTTATTTGTATCTATTTTCTTGTTTATTTCATATTTTATATACCAGTATCTAGCTTTATAAATGAGGATACATCTTAAAAACAAAACGTGCCACATTGCCCACTCTCCCAACACTACCAACATAGACTGAACACTTTTAGCTTCCCCCATAATTAGCGTTTGTAACTTTAAGAAATATAATCACATTTACATGTTATATAATCTATAGACAGAAAATTTTGATTTCTTGTTTATAAAATATGTTAACACACAACTCTACAAACCTGTTCTCCACTCCAATTTTCACCTCCAAACAACAATTCCTTGTACTTTTTATTTTACTTTGTCATCACAGATGCTAAAATGTATGCTGTTGTCTACAACCATATTAAAATTGTGGTTTGTCTTCAGGATGATTCCAAACTTTAAAATTCAACCATAAATCCTAATTTATTATGATTATATAAATAGTGTTAATTTTAGGGTTACTTTATAAAAGGATTATATTTCTTTTCCTTGTGCTGATTTTTTATGAGTTTTATAGAAATGTAATTCATGTTCACTGATACAATTCACGGACTTGTAAAGCATACAAATTTTTCACATATTTACACAATTTTGCACCACAATCAACTTAAGAACATTTATATCTCCTCCAAAAGAAATGTCATACCCATTAGCAATCCCTCCCCATATTCTTCAACCCTCCCCAGCTCTAGGAAACCTACTTCCTGTCTCTATAGATTTGCATATTCTGCATATTTCATATAAATGCAATCATACATGTGAGGTGGTTCGTGACTGGTTTCTTTCAGTTAGCATTATATTTTCAAAGCTTATCCATGTTGTAACATTTGTAAGTACTTCATTTTTATTGTAGAATGATATCTAATTTTATGAATATACCATATTTTATGTATTCATTCATCATTATGTATTCATTCATAAACGTGGTGTTATTTCTATCTTTTGGTTATCTGTGAATAATGCTGCTGTGAACATTTGCGTCAAGTTTTTTGTGGATATATGTTTTCAGTTCTCTTTGGCATGTATCCCAGGAGTGGCATTGGTGGGTCCTTTGGTAAATCTACATGAGTTTTTGAGAAAATGACAGATTGCTTTCCAAAATGGCTGTACTATTTTAAATTCCAAGCATTGGAATTGAGACGAGCATTGATAATGGTTCCAATCTCTCCATATCTTCACCAGCACTTGTTATTATCTAACATTTTGATTATTATTTTCTTAGTGTGTATGAAGTTGTATCTCATTCTGATTTTGATTTGCATTTCCCTTGTGACTGATTATGTTGAGCATGTTTTTTGTGTGTTTATCTTATTGGTTATTTGTATATCTTCTTTGGAGAAATGTCTATTCATATTCTTCATTTTTTATTTTTTAAATTTTTATTGGAGTATAGTTGATTTAAAATGTTGTGTTAGTTTCTGCTGTACAACAAAGTGAATCAGTTATACGTATACATATAACCACTCTTTTTAAGATGATTTTCCCATATAGGTCATTATGGAATATTGATAAGAGTTCCCTGTGCTATACAGTAGGTCTTTATTTGCTATCTATTTTATATACAATAGTATGTATATGTCAATTCCAATCTCCCAATTTATCCCTCCCCCCTCCTTTCTGCCTTGGTAACCAAGCACATGAAACAATGCTCAACATCACTAATTATTAGAGAAATGCACATTAAAACTACAATGAGGTATCAGCTCACTCTGGTGAGAATGGCCATCATCAAAAAATCTACAAACAATAAATGCTGAAGAGGGTGTGAAGAAAAGGGAACCCTCCTACACTGTTGGTGGGAATGTAAATTGATACAGTCACTGTGGAGAACAGTATGGAGTTTCCTTAAAAAACTAAAAATAGAGCTACCATATGATCCAGCAATCCCACTCCTGGGCATATATCCAGAAAAAAAACATAATTCAAAAAGATATTCATATTCTTTTGTTGATGTCTAATTTACCTATGTTTTCTTTTATTACTTTTGCTTTTGGTGTCATGTCTAAAAAAGCATAACTTAATTCAACGTCATTGGTATTTACTCTGATGTTTTCTGGTAAGAGTATTAGTTTTAGATTTTACATTTAAGTCTTTTATCTATGTTGTGTTAATTTTTGTTATTTTTGTAATGTTGTGAGAGTCCAACTTTATTCTTTTGCATGTGGATATCCAGCTGTTCTAGTACCATTTGATGAAAAAAAGTATTCTTTCTGCTTTAAATTGTCTTAGCACACTTTCTGAAATTTAATTGACTATAAATGTGAAGGCTTATTTCTGGACTCTCAATTCAAATATATTTACCTATATGTCATATATGACATTCTTGATTACTATAGCTTCAATTCCTGGGTTAAATTCCATTGGTCAGGTTGTAAAATCATTTTTATATGTAGCTGGATTTGGTTTGTTAGTACCTTGTTGAGCATTTTTACCTCTATATTCATAAAAGATACTGGTCTGAAATTTTCTTATAATGTCTGCCATGTTTGGCATCTGTGTACTACTAGTCTCATGAGTTAGGAAGTAATTTTTCTATTTTAAGGGGAAAGTTTCTCAAACTCTCCTTAACTCTTCCTTAAATGTTTTGTAGAATTCACCAGTGAAACCACCTTGGGTTGGACTTGGCTTTGTGGGAAGTTCTTTAAAATTATTAATTCAATCTCCTTACATGTTATAGGTCTGTTTATATTTCTGAAATCTTCTAGAGACAGCTTTGGTAGCTTGTATCTTTCTAATAATTTGTTCATTCCATCTGATTTATTTCATTTGTTGGCATAATATTCTCTCATATTCCTTTTTATTTCCACAAGGTTGATAATAATGTCCTCTCCTTCAAACTTGATTTTGGTAATTTGAGTCTTCTCTGTTTTTCCTTTAGTTAGTTTGGCTAAATATTTGTCTTTAAAATATTTCACCAGTCTGAAAATCTCTACCTTTTTTTTAATTCATTCCTATCTAATGGTACTATTGATATAGTTGGATTTGTCTGCCATTTTACTCTTTTTCTTTATATCTCAGGTTCTTTTTTTATTATTGTAATTCTCCTTAACATTTTCTTTTCTATTAAATAAATTTTGAAAGTATGATAATTTAATTTCTTTAATGATTTTTTCATCTTTTTTTTTAAAGTATTCTCTCAGTGGTTTCACTAAGGCATACATCTTAACCGATCAGAACTTACTTAGATTTATACTAACTTATGTTCAATGAGAAATAGATTATTTCTATACAGTTTTATTGTACCTTCTTTGTCTATTATTCTTATTATTACATTTTATGTATGTTAATCCATAAATACATTTTACATGTAAATACATAATCCCCAAACATGTTTTTATAATTATTACTTTACATAATATTATATCTATTAAGTAAGCTGAGAGAAGAAAGAAAAGCAAATATATTTTTACAGATTTGTTATATTGATTTTCTTATTCTTATTTCTGATTTTCTTCATTTGGTCTTTTGGATTTAGTTACAATCTGATGTTGTTTCTTCACTCCAAAACAACTTTGCTTGTTATTGACAAATATATTTCTAGATATTATAGTACAACAATATATTGTATACCTTTTGTTTATCTTCTTTTTTAAAAAGTTAAGAAAAAATGGTGAAGAAATATACATATATAATTTTTTATACTTACATAATGACCTTTACCCATGTTCTTTACTGTTTTGTATGGATTTAACTTACTATCTGTCTGCCTGAAGAACTTCATTTTATATATCTTATAAGGTAGATGTGTTATCCATTTTGCTTAATCTGGGAATGTCTTTATTTTGCCCTACTTTTGAAAGTTAGTTTTGATGGCTATAAGATTCTTAGTAGAGGGGTTTTTTTTGTAGAGGGTTTTTTTTTTCTTCAAAACTTTGAATATGAAATTTGACTGTCTTCTGGATTCCACCATTTCTGATGAGATGTCAGCTGTTAATTTTATGTGGGTTCATTGTACTTGATAAGCCATGTTTTCTTTGATTTCAGTCTTTTAACCATAACATGTTATCACTTTTTTCCCTTAATTTTTTCCTAGAAACTTCCTGTTTGGAATCCTTAATCCTCCCACTACATTCTGAATTGTCACCCTTTAAGCCTGTTGTCCACATTGTGAACTCTTTCACTGATCTCGTGCTTCAAACCCATTGTTTTCTTCGTCATATACCTTTCTTCTATTTTCTTTATTCTTTGCTTTATAAAAGCAGTTCTTTGAGTACCTTTCTATGAAATTCAGTGTGGAAGGTAAAATGTCTGAATCCCTAACTGTTTGGAAATATAATATTACTGATAAATCATTGGTCATTTGCTCTTTGATCACATCCCCTTTCCTCACCTGCTAAAGTAACCACTATCTTGTATTTTATATTAATAATTTTCTTATTGCTTTTATAATTTAGTACCTGTATAAGTATCCTTAAGCAATTTATTGTTTCTTATACCTTACTTTGAACATTAAATAAACATATTTATGCTCTATGAATAAACACATTAAATAAACACAATAATGCTCTGTGAATTCTTCTATGACTTTTTTAATTCAGCATTTTTATTTTTAAATATAACCATGTATCTATGTGTGACTTTCATTCATTATGCACTGATGTATACTATTCTATTGTATGACTTGACTGTATCTTATTAATTATAAATTTGATAGAGAAGTTTTACAAGTTTCATTATGTTACAAAAATGCTGCTTTGAATAATGTTATGCTATTTCCAAATGCACATGTTTAAGAATTCCTCAGGGGTTTATATTCATGAGTGGAGTCGCTGGGACTTAAAGTTATATTCATGTTGAATTTTACTAGGTAGTTTAGCAAGCCTCCTTTTGAAATCAGAGTCTAAAGCAATGATTACAAGTGAACACTTTATGTGAGATGTGCCAGATCTAAACATTTAGGGTACAGGCAAAGAATTGTGAGGTTAAAAATGATGTGAAGCTTTACATACTCTGTTGCTTTAAAAATGTAACAAAAAATAGATGTCTTAGCAAGTGTTCCCTGCAAATTCTCTAGAAAGGTTTAAAAGGAAACATGGAGTATACTTGGTAATCCTCTGATCAAGACTATATAAGAGATTCTGTTGTTTCACAATCTCATCAATGTTTTTTATGAAATCAAGTTTTAACTATTTTTTCTAATTTGGTGGGTAAAACAAAATTTCTCTTTATCACTTAATTTGCATTTCAGTAATTAACTGTTTTATTTTCCAAGGATTATAGTCCATTTACATTTTCTTTACTGTGAAATGCCTAAATATATCTTTGCCTGTTATTTATGCATTCTTTTTTTTCCATTGAAGTATTAATACTTATTCTGGTTACCTAAACCTTTGTCAGTGTATTCATTACAAAAATAGTTGTCCTATATGTGGTTTGAGTTTTTCCTTCCTAAAATGCTATAGTAGTAAAATGGGCACAATTTTACAACAATGACATTGATTTTTGTCTATGATTAAAGTGATAATTTTTCAGGAAATTCTAAGTTAGAGGTTTTAAAAATATTTTCAGCATGGATATGTAAGTGATTTGCCCTAGTCATTACAATAAAATTCATTACATTAAGTCAACATTACATTAAGACAACATTAAGTCATTACAATATATGATTTATTTTTTTAAAGAAACTTTCATTATTTTAAAGTATACATATATATTCAGATTTTGTTTATCACAGTACTCATATGTATAGAACATATACTCATGATAAATAGAGGGGAATTTCTCTTTTCTTGGAGTTTGTTATGATTTCATAGCTGTTTAACTCATTTGGATAAGTTCATTGTTTTGTTATTAAACTGAACAATTTTTAATTTAATTTGAAATCTTGACAACTTCAGCTTGTGTTAATTAAATGTCTAATCACAATTTCTAAGGATGAAGTAGCTTGTTGGTAGAGACATATATCACCTCACAAAGCAAAAATCACTATTACATCTGCATCAGGTTAATAATCGTTCAACTTCAATCTGATGATTCAGGATCTCGTCAT
The DNA here is from genome assembly GCF_949987515.2 of Delphinus delphis. Classification (NCBI taxonomy): domain Eukaryota; kingdom Metazoa; phylum Chordata; class Mammalia; order Artiodactyla; family Delphinidae; genus Delphinus; species Delphinus delphis. The sequence continues at coordinate 115,810,775 of NC_082687.1, read as the reverse complement.
GATCCTACCCCTCTTAATATTGAAGGATTATATCTGAATATCATGCTGTGTTCATACTACATTAATTTTTAAATTTCCCAAACAAAGTATTTAGTCCTTCAGTAAAATAAATGATTCATCTACTATATAAAACAGACGTCTCATTACAGAGCTACTAAGCAGCTATAATCATGATAATAAAAATGATGTTCCTACAATTAACACTATCAGTTTGGAAAAATTAAAGTTTGCAAACATATAGAATTCCCATTTGAGCAAATCTTTTATCTTTTTTTTTAAACATTACTATTTACTGGATTAAAAAAAGAAGCCATGATATGGTAAATGAGCTTATTTAAAATGTCTAAAGACTCAATTCATAAAACACAAAAGCTAATATAGGACTATGAGAAATATAAAATGTACTGAAAAGAATGTAGGAAATTACATTTTAGAGAATTTTGAATTTATAGAAGAAAAGAAGTGGAGGGAAACTAACAATTATGTTAATTTAAAAATTTAAAAAATATACAGTGATTAAGAAACAAAAATTGTCATAAGATTATTCAGTACAAATATGAAGACTGTTACTATTTTATTTTGAATTTTAATTTGTATGAGTAATTTGATAATAAAGAGGGAATAAATTTAAAAATTTAAATATACCTATATCTACATTTACATATCTATAGATGTAGATGTATGTCTGTATTTATATCCGTGGCCATATCATGCAAGCCTTCAAGAATTCAGATAAATAATCAAAACTGCTATTTAAAATATTACACTTGTTTTGTGAAACATATATGAACATAAAATAAAATTATTGTATAACAGCCTTCCTCTTGACCAGTATGTTTCAATGCATAATAACCATAGAACTTACCAGAAAGGAACAAAAAATATATCCTTTTTTATTTTCACTTTTCAGGCATTCTTCTAACAATTGTATTTGATTAATTGTGTTTTTTATTTCAAGAACAGTGTTTTAAAGAATGGCAGTATGCTTACATTTAGAATCGGACTGCACAATATGATAGTCACTAGCCACATGTGATCCTTTATATTTAAATTAATTTAAATTAAGTACAATTTAAAACTTAGTGCCTCAGTCCCAACAGCCATACTTCAAGTCTCAATGGTCATAAATTGCTGACAGCTATCATTTTGGAAAGGGTATATATAGAATATTTCCATTATTGCAGAAAATTTTGTTGGTCAGCACTGTTCTACAAGCCATCAAATACAATGATAAACAGTTAAACTACTAATATGAAAGGATTGGAAAAATGGCAATATAAGAAGGCAGTATAATAGAGTGATTGAGAAACCTGGCTAAACAGTAGGATATATAGTTTGAATTCTGGTTCCAGCATTTACTAAATGTGGAGCCTTGAGGAAATCACTTGACAACTCCTCCATGTATCAGTTTTCTGGCTGACTAAATGAGCCTCAAATTGTTCATAGCATGCTACTAAAAAGGCTAGTTAAAATAATGTATACAGCATGTATAGTGAATTGTTAAATCTGGAGTGGACACTCTTAACAAAAAAAAGCAACAACTTTTTACTGTTTACTAACAATTTATTTAAAAGGTTACTCACCATATCACAAGAAATGTGAAATGGAAGAAGTGGAAAGACCCTTAAAAAGCACTAAAGTGATTACTGTTCAACAAATAGCCATCATCGTGTAATGCTCACAAAAAGCAGTTATATGTTAAAATATGTATTAAAAATATTTGTCAAAAATCCCTGGATTTTCATTAATTAAATTATTTCTGATCCCTCCTGTTTTTACCTTAAATTTCTAGTAATATTTTTAAAATGAGAATTGTTGAAGAGAAAAATTCACTAATCTATTTAAATTCACTAATCTATTTAAACAACAGTGAATTAAACACAAGAAAATTCCTTAGCCATCTCAGAGAAGCGATCGGATTAGAATCATTAGTCAAAAACATTTTGTGCCAATGCCATCTACTTATCCAGGATCCCTCAAAACTCAATTGCCTCTTAAAGTAAAACCTCTTTCAGAATGCAGTAACTGCTTTAAGGTGGATTTTAAATCTTGATCTGATCTGAGAGCCATTTAAAATTTTTTTCCAAAGCTTAGGCAAGTTAAATAGAAAACTACAACATTTATAATAAATCCAAGGATCCTCAATCTACATTATATATTTATAGATTTGTAGGATGTTCAGATAGAAAAAGAAGGAAAGCAGAGTGGTAAGATCTGAGAATAACTTAAGTGTCTCCAAATATTACAGGAAATCAGAGGGGTTTAGAAAAGCTGAATAACTTGGAGCTGGTCAGTCCTGTGAAAATAGGTAGATAGATAATTCTGTCAGAATTTATAGAGGATCCTTAACACTTTTATACAGAACACAGGAGTAGACTCTAACACAGGTGTGACTACAGCTATTCCCTTACATTTGGTAAATATACTTAACCAAGCAGTAGAAAATTGAAGTATGCAACAAAAATGGGATTCATAAATTGCCCATTGCTAGATCTTCAACTTTTGATGAACATTTGAAAGAGTCTCATAACAAAAGCAGAATAAGACAATAAACTGGTGACTTTCAGATAAAACAATTAGATACTTACACCCCAATCTCTAAGTGCCAGGGGAGGGAGTCTTTTGATAAAGATGACTATAGATATTGTAAGCAGAATAGGCTTGACAAAAAGAATTGTACTAAGTCAAAAGATTGAAATAAAGAAATAAGATGGTTCAAAAACAGAGAAGTCCCAAGGGGGGATCAAGTATCTGATTCCCCATTTTACCCTTAAATTCATAAGACATTTCTGAAAATGTTAAGAGAAAAGCTTGTGAAGTATATACTGATATCCTTACCGCTATAGCAGTCTTAAACTTTTTCATTTTACAAACTCCTGCTCATGGTCAGTAATCTACTAATGTGATAGATATCTTTGAAAAACTTTAGACATTCACTCACCTCAGACTGTAACTTTCACCCACAAAATTTAACCACAGGAAATGTTTTTCTCCTTTGTGAAATAATGATGGCTAGGGCTTCCCTGGTGGCGCAGTGGTTGAGGGTCCGCCTGCCGATGCAGGGTACGCGGGTTCGTGTCCCGGTCCGGGGGGATCCCACATGCCGCGGAGCGGCTGGGCCTGTGAGCCATGGCCTCTGGGCCTGCGTGTCCGGAGCCTGTGCTCCGCAGCGGGAGAGGCCACAACAGTGAGAGGCCACCCCCCCGCAAAAAAAGAAGAATGATGCCTAATTCAGGAGAGAAAGAGATCACCTGGGAAGATGTAATTGCCCAAAGAAAAGGTATCCTGATGACCTCTTCCTTGAAATCTCTGAGGAGTCCCCTAGTCATCATTAGAGTGTAATTTGAATATTGATTTGCTGATATCTTTGTTTCTAAATAAAACCCAAATTGAAGACCTCCAGGACATACAGATTCATTAAGTGCCAAATAGTCTACTAATATTAACAGAATTATTGGAGCTAAACTTCTAAAGATTCAGATAGACCCACTGAAAACCAGATCAGGTTTTTGCAATACTCTCTAAAACAGGAAGCTAAAGAAGTACTAAAATCATTAGTTGATGACCTAAATAGAGAAACAACTCCTCACACCTTGTGCTAGGTCTTATAATACTCTTATCCTTTCAACCAAGAAAACCAGTGGAAGAGAGGGTAGATTTGTTCAGAACCTAAGGTCCATAAATAAAATTGTCAATATCTACTTTCCTGTGGTACAGGATCCAAATACTATTTTTACCTTCAGGATCAATTGAGGCTACATATCTTACAGTTGTAATGATATGTTCTGCTTACTTTAAGTGACCCTTTAGATCAAGATAGTCCACACCTGTTGCATTATTTCCTGGAGAGTCACAATATATCTGGAATCTCAATCTCAGAAGTTGACTGAGGCACTCTTCTACTTTCTACAAACTATTGGTAAAAAACTCAGACATCTTAAATCTACACTTATCCAGTATGTGGATGATCAACGGCTATGTTTGAAGGACGAGGTGACCTCTGAGATGAAGTCCATTGATCTAGTCACTGTTTTATTTCAGAGAGACATAAAGTTTAAACAAAAATAGTTACACTTCTATAAAAACAAAGTATATTACTTAGGAAATACCTTCTTTATTTGAAGAAGGTAGATTCTTCAGTCTGAACAGACTACAAGCCATGTAGAACTTTCCTTGGCCTATCATTACAGTCAATTAAGAGTATTTATGAGGTTAACTAGCTGCTGCAATCAATTGTTTCTCAACTTCTTTGATATTTCCTCAGTGCTGAAACTGCTTGGGGGTCAAAACATGAGCAGGCACTTTAAGATTTAAAATAAGCTATTCAATAGCTTTCTTCCTTGCACCTACCTTATTATGATACTACCTATGCACACATGAGCAGTCTGGACAACTGATTTAACCACATAGATATCATCAGACCTGTAGGGTACTTAAACATCTCTCTCGACACTGTTTCCATAGCCAATTAATGATGTCTAAGGCCAAGAGCATGTTTATCTTCCCAGGGTAGAGGTTCAGGGACTGAGGAATATGTTAACTCAAGGAGATGTTGTCAGGGGCTGCTTTTATTTTTTTTGGTGAGAACAATTTCATAGGTTCACACTGAAAAAACATCTCATCTCTTAGGAGTTTGTACATCCTCATACACAGTGGTATATTAATAGTACATTCAAAATGCCTTTTGAACTGTGATCAAATTGATATTTAAAATTGTGGTTTGGAAACTGGTTCACATGTCTAAGGATTTCATATAATTGTTCACAGGACAGTCATCAAATAGAAGACTTAAGAGGAAAATTTGTGACAGCTTATGGTAGAGTGGAAGTATTTTTTTTTTAATTTCAAATCATGGCATTTGCAGTATTCCAAGAAATATATTAGGTGTTATAGAAGTGGTTAGAATAGTTTTTTAAGTTTCTGATGATCTCAGTAGATAGTTTTTTTTTTTCCCCACTTTGTGTTCTTATGCATACATAATAAACATTCATGCTACAAGCTCTGAATTACCCATCTACTGAAGGAAACTGACACGGTGATACATAACAACTGACTGTTTACAGCAGCTCAGATTAGTCCAAGAATATCATTTCCACATCACTGCTCTCAGCCAGCCAAAAATAGTGAAAATAAATCAGCTTCCTCCAATAATGCCCAAAGTGCTAAACAGCACCAGTTTACCTTTACTGAAGCCAGTTAAACCTTTTAAAAAAAGACATATAAAGAATTTTCAAATGAACATTAACTTCCTTATTTACAATTAAGAACTTTTCAATAATTTTGAATACCCTTCATGGTATACTTAAAAAAATTTAAAGAGCTCTTTTAGTTAGCATTGTAAATAGCAAATAATCATATTAGTGATACTAAAAGTCTGAATAAACTTAAAAGAGCAATATTTTAAAAAGGCAGGCAAAGGTTCAGTATTCTAGCAATATTCTAATAATCAGGATATAGTAATGTATTCAAGAGAAAATGTTGTCTCCTGAAATATCAATTCCTTGTTGCAAAGAACTTTCAATATTATTTATATCAGAAATCATAATAATCTTTTAGAAATAAATCCTAGTTTATCCAAATCCAAGGGAACAGTTTATTAAATTTCATTTCTATCATGTATACCTGTAGTCATACACATATAGTATTTTAAAGGCATACCTTAACTCATTTCAATTTTAAAGGAGGTATGTCATTTCAATTTTAAACAAACAGCAAAACATAACCACTATAGATTATAAGCAGTATAAAAGCATTTATAAAGTATTTTAATTTTTGAAAATTAGTATGTTCTTTTAAAAAACTTAAGGGTTTTAGTATATCTGTTACATAATTTCCTCATGCTTTATATTATTCTAGATTGATATGTATACTTGTTAACACATGGAATATTTTCATACTTGTTAATTATGAGCAAAATGTTTAAGTGCTAAACACAAAGTTTCTAGGCTTCTACATACAGTGGATATTAACAATCAAACTTTATTAAATATAAAAATATAAACTTCAAACTTTCATGTAGAGTTGAAATATCTGGTACTGTGACTGCTCATATAAAAATGCTGTTATTTCACAGTGATTACAATATTTACAAAATAGGACCTCAAATAATGATGCAAATAAGAATATCTTTTGCTTGGGGAAGATTTTTTTTTTTTTTTTTTTAGTATGAAGACGTAAGTTTTACTTACTGTCATTTTATTTTATTTTATTTTATTTTATTTTTTGGGGGGGAAGATTTTTGTTTTGTTTTTTAATTTGCTTACTATTTTCTAGTTTGAAAAATTACCATAAAAATGGTAAACACAGAAGTCTTTTTTTTTTATTGTTACTAGTGTTTGTGCATACTCTTTGAAATCTCAAGATTAATTTGTTCTACTTTTTATTACACCATTCCCTTTACAACTGCTGTGATAACCAATCCCCTATATAACATGACAGCAGAACATATAATTTCCTGTGTTCTATATCAATAGCTGCCTCCTTCTGAAGGAGAAACAGTAAACTTCTGATACTGAAAATGTGTTTAAGTTCAAAATGTGAATGAAAATTCTTTCAGACCCATATATTTCAAGACAAAGTAACAGACTTTTAGAGCAACTCATGTAGTTTACCAGTCTGAACAAATCCCTGTCTGGGTCCGCCATGACCCCATTGGAGCCCATTTCTTAAGTTGCTATAAGGTGCTTCCCTAGTTCCCCCTGTCAAGACACTACTGAATCACTGTTCAGGAGGTGTTCCCACATTGCTTCACAAGCTTGATAGACTCAGCTTATTCTCTACTTCCCTGTTATCTTTGAGGGACTTTAATATTTTCTATTCTAAGCAACTCCTGAGAGTCAATAGAGAAGAACGAAATGAAAGAACAATAATAATAACAAAACCTTCTCACACTTATTACAGAAAAAGTTAGAGATAACACAAAAATATACTTTAAGGAAATAAATTTTTACATAGAACTCTAAGGTACATGATTCTAGATATCCAATGGAAATACTTCTAAAATTTTCATCTATGACTTGATTTTTTTCTTTTCTAAAAAGAAAAGGATTACAATACATTCCTAACTTAAAGGTGTTCCCTCAATGAAAACTGGAAAGTCTTTACTTACAAAACATTTCATACAGAAAAAGGACAAAAAAACTTGGATTAATAAAAGCAATGATATTATAATTGATTTAATCTCATTTGAACCAGTTCAGAAATGCTAAACTCATGAAAAATTCAACATAGGCCATGGAGTGGCAATTTTTCTAACTTATACTCAGAGATGCAGCTAAGTAATTATTAAATATATGGTAGGTTTTGTTTTATTATTTACCTAAAAATCTACATATTTAGATATCAGAAAAAGAAAACATATATTTGAGCTTACATTAAGAGATGGAAAAAACTAAGCATAACTTTGTTTATAATATACAGTTACGTCTGAAATACGTAAGCAGGATCCTAAGACAACCCTGAGACTTCTGCCTCCTATGTTTTCCTTGCATAGGTAGAACCTGTGAATATAATGAGCTATCACTCCTGTGATTATGTTGTGCCATCTGACAAAATGGATATTATTCTTGGTGGAGCTGATAATCAAACCAAAGAATTTTCTTTGACAGGCATCAGAGGAAGATTTAAGAAAGATGTCCTGCTGGTCTGGAAGAAAGCAAGCAGCCACATTGTGAATTGCAGATGGGGAAGGGCAGCTTCTAGTTGCTGAGAGCAGTTTCGTGCCAAAAGCTAGCAATGAACAGGCAAGGAAATGAAACTCTTCCAACAACCAGTAAGTTTTTGCAAGAGGATCCTGAGCCCAAGATGAGAAAGGCAGCATTGGGGACATGTTGATTTCAGCTTTGTGAGACTCAGCAGAGGACCCAACGAAACTATCCCCAGACTCGTGGCCCACAGAAACTGTGAGAGAATAAATTTGCTCTTTTAAATGAATAGATTATGGTAATTTTAAAATAAAGTGATAGAAAACTAATGCAAATGCAAAGAGAATGAAATGTAAGTTTAATTACTCATTCTTTCGACTTTCATTTAAGGCTGTGGCCCTGCTTCCTTACTTTCTAATGCATGTTCCTTGAAAGGATAATATCACTCCAACACAACATTCATGAAATGAGTAACCTTAGTGTATTTGCTCAAGCTGAGATATTTAGATACACACACTTAGAGTTTGGAAAAGAACTGTTGTACTGTGGAGGCTTGCCCAGAAAAGCTAAGTTGTATGGCTACCAAAAAGGCTACAAAATGGCTCCCAAACTGGTATTTCATAATTACATCCAAAATGATCAGATACCAGTTATTGAACTGATGGATTGAAATTAATTTACAATATGAGACTAATGTATTAACCAAAAATTAAATTATCAATTTATAAAACCGTCAATGTCTCTTCCAATAATAGGAATGTATGAGTCCTTTGTTTAGGTCATGCCTGTCTCAGTACCGAGACGGCTGACCAGCAGCATGTGCAATTACTTGTATGGTAAACATGGAATCAGAGAGATGAGGAGCAGAATGTCCTGAGCAATGGGTTATTCAATCCTTGGGATTGCCTGATACTATTTGAGTGTCTTCACTGAGAATACCAACTCGCCTGCCAAATCTAAGCTTTCTAAAAAATGGTTCAAACATATACTCCATAATTTTATAAGTCCTATTAATTTCTAAATTCTAGTTTTGGCTATTTCTTCATCTGACCATAGATCTGACCAATATCTCTTTAAATTTTTCGGTATTATGTTGAATACGTCACTGGTCCCAGTAAAGCAGCCAATTTTTCAGAATTAAAGGTATTCCCTATGCTTTCATTATGTGGTGATGAAATTACTTAGCACTCAAAGGTCATCCACATATCTCATTTCAGGAAATAAAAATCACTCCAAATATTTTAATTAAGAAGAGGTTTAATGCAAAGGATTTCAGGTGTACAACATAATTGGAGGGACTGAAGAAGAAGGTTTGGTGCTGAATTTTTGGCACACATGCCAAAGCACACAGCAGCTGTCAATGCATTACCTCTAAGGATCCAAGAAATTGGTGAATACTCATCAGAAGATTCAGTACAGGGCTCTGGACCATGATGTGAATGAGAAATGAAACTTTGCTATTCAAGTCACTGAGATATGAAGAAGATGTGTATATTTGAGTTAGCAGGTCTATTACAAAAATATGTCCTTTTAAATACTATTATTATTAGAATTTTTAACCTGGAGTGTATTTGAAATTATGAAAGACATATTTCCTTTTTAAGTTCAAGATGATATGTTTGCTTCAATATGTATAAGTATAAAAGAAAATAATGATGTCTAATATATGTGACCCAAATCCATAATCTTGCTATGTATACTGCTTTTTGTAATGGATTTTGTAATGTAATAATCTGTGAAAAATAACCCTTTTGCAATAGTTCCACTGTAAATATGGCAAATATTAGAATAATTATATGAGAGATAGTCTTGTGTTCAGGTGGCCCACTGTCATTGAATATCTTCTTCCCTGAGGCCATGATCATGACTACACCTTTGTCATCGCTTTCAATGTAAGTAATCGAATATCAGTGATATATAATACTAATCTACATTTCTCCAAACCAGCTTCAATCTGGAAATGTAAGTCATCTAGGCAATTATGAGTCTCTCAATTCCATTTAATCCTTAGTACTTGTGTCTCAGCAAATTGTGAGACAGTTCTTAGGATGAGTATTTTGGGTGACTCAGACCCTCCTCAGGTTGCTCTAGGTTGGACTGACATTATTCTCTTGGGTTACTCAATCTTTCCTGGACATTATTTTTATTGTTTCATTAAAAAATAATTCTATAAAATTACAAATCATATTGTCACAAAATATTAGTACACATGCTGATATTTGTCTTTATATTTGCTTTGGATCAGAATAAAGTCAAATCTAACTTAAGTCTGATGAATTTCTAGTTCAAGTGGTAAAAAATGATGGAAGAACTGAGTCTTCACATGACATATGAATGTAGCAAGTTAAACAAAAGAATCTGGACTATTTAATCGAGCACCCTGTTAATTTTGGAATAAGAGGTATTGCAATTGTTTTATTGTACTGCTTTGTAACAATTTATTATAAGAAATTGAAATATGATAAAGTGAAAAAATGGTGTTTTGGCTTCCAGCAATCATTGAATTAGATACCCACTTGATGTATATGTCAATTAGAATGAAATGCTAACTCTTTCTAAAGTGGAAGAGACAGTTTTACAAAGTTATTAAGTAATATATCATCAAAATGGAATTTGAGAACTGATGTCTTAAAATGTATTTTTATTACAAGTGATTTCTTATTTTACCTAAATGCCAAATAAATATTGACTTCATTAATATTTTATGAAGAATATTTACACATATATTTTCTGCATTCTTACTTCATCATGTATAGAAACAGATTAATTATATAATTACACCTGAGGTTACATAATTTTACCATTTTCACCAACTTAAGTGATAATGTACAAACATATAACATTTATCACATTATATTAAAATGAAATTAAACTGATTATATAGTTTTGTTTATATTAATATATATATATACATGTATCCTTTTTCCTACAGTTGATTAAGAGGTAACAGCATAAGGAATTTACACTTATTTTTAATATATCTGTATATAGTAATAATTGAAAAAATATTATCAACTTGAGATTTTGAAGAAAACTTCACCTTTGTTGTAAAAACTACTAGTTGTCATCCATCACTCACCACCTAAATCCATTCTTCTTTCTATTATAGTAAAGTGATTTTTGGGGTGGACTCAAACCTGCCCAGTGATCAGTACCATTTCTTACATTCCCTTGATGCCAGGTATAGCTTGTGTCTTGTAGCCAAATGACTGGCTTCTGGACAATGTGATTGAGTGGAGGGAATATTTGCAACTTTTGCATCATGAATTTAAAGTAAAGGACAACTCTTTATTTCCCATTTTCCATCGTCTTTCTGGACTATACTACAAACTGTGTAATGGTCATAAGTCTCTTGTACACTGAGGACAAAGATAACAACTTATGTTAGAGAAGCAGAATAGAAATGATCCAGGAATCCAACATAGTGGAGCTCCCATATCAACCTTGGAATGCTTAACCATAAACTGTCACATTACAGACAAAATTCTTTCTGATTTTAGCCATACATCAGGGTCTCTACCACAGCAGTCAAACTATTTCCTAAGTAATACAGATTTTGGTACATAGTTGTAATATTGAATAGAATATAGCCTAAAAGAGCTCTGCGGTCATAGATATTGCAGGCTGGAAACTGACACTTGTTTTGCTGTGGAAAAAACTGTTGGTAATTTTTCCATAAACAAAGTTTACACACCTTAGTGTCTTCATATGTGGAATGCTGCTAATACTGAATAGATTTTTCACAACTGTTTTCAGCTATAAGGGAGCTTGGGCCTTGTTGTTATTGCCTGTGCCACATCTGGACGAAATTGAAATTTCTGTGTAACATTCAACTGTCTTTAGCCCTAGAGTTGAATTAGTTGACCTGTGGAGAAAGTGGATAGTTGGCCTGTGGAGAAAGTGGATAGTTGACCTATGGAGAGGGTTTCTATGGTGGAAAACATATTCACAGTGGGAGTAGTGGCAATTTGACAAGTAGCACCTTTATAATTGGGCAGCCAAAAGAGTGGTCTGTGGCAGAGATAATAGTTGGTCCCATTAAATCTATTACTTTTCATCCACCATCATATTTCTAGATGGCAGCATGTTTCAGCTTATAAGAGCAACCTCCTAGGGAAGGCAGATAAATGTGATAGAAGTTGGCTGGGTCTCCAACTCTACGGGCCTGCCAAAGCAGCGTTGGACTGATGATACTCTGGAACTGAGTGTAGAGAGAGAAACTATTGAGCTTAATCAATGTCTATTTTAAAGTCTCTATCAGAGCAACCAAGTTATAGTCCCAATAATATACCCTTTAAAAGGAGTTCAAACATTACTCAAAGTTAACAAGATAATCAATTTTTTTTAACATTTTTAAAAATGTTTCAAAAACACCAAGAATGCTCAAAAACAAGTCTCAAACAAATGATAGTATAATAATCCTTGCATTTAACAATTTTATTATTAATAGAATAAATTCTCCAATCATTAACTGAATTTCTAAAGAAGTGATTAGCCAGATATGTTTTGATTCTGGGACCATAATTGTCAATTTTAGGATCTGATAATATTTCCTTTGTAAATACCAATTTTAATAGGCTTATTTGTCTTGTATTTTTACACAAGTTTTGCTTTTTTAATGATGTACGTGAGATTCTTTTGGTCTCAGATTTAATTAGTGTATTCTGCTCTATTCTACATGTTGTCAAAAATCATAGACTAACAGCCCTAAGAGCAACTTGTTTATTACTTTGACAGGAAGAATACTATATTTAAGTCAATGCATACAGTTACCAGGAATTTAATATTTTCCCCTTATAAGTAGTGTATATACGTTATTTGAGAAATTTCTTTTGGGGAAAGTAGCTTAAGTGCATGTATTATTTCCTAGTTTGTTATTATGAAAAAGATATACTAATTCAGAAATGGGGAATTGTGATATAAGCAAAAGGATAATCTGAAATATTGATGTCATGACACTATTGTAGGCCATAAAAAATATGATCTCACAAGATACATGTATTTGCAATTGTGACTACAATTGCAGCAAATAAAATATATGCCTTCTATATTGATGAATCTACTGATGTTTCCAACAAGTCTTGGTTGATAACTTATGCCTACATTTGCACCCATCTAAACAACTTTACTGGTGAGGTTATGGCATTAAAAACTGGCCAACATTACAAATAGAAGAAGGTTTTTAAAAATATTGGGCAGATTTATTCAAGGTGATATGGTTTTATCTGAGAATGGCATTTAAGTTTTATGGAAAGGGATACTGTACAGATGTAGCACAAGAGAAGACTTAATTGTTCTTCAAGCTTTAAACCTTAATTTGGAAATATCTTTATATACATAAACAAAGACTTGTCAATAAAAATTGAATTCTCATCTGAATAGAGTCATTAAAAAGGTAAATGTTATTAATTCTAAGATACTGAATTAACAATTAACATTTTAAACATTGTGTGAGAAAATGAAATGATCTCACACCCAGCTTTTGCTTCCTTTAGAAATGTGTGATTGTTGTGGGACTATGTGTGTGTGTGTGTTTGTGTGTGTGTATATGTGCATAAATATATATAAAAATGTATATATTTAATTTGAAATCTGAAGTCAGACTTTATATGATAGAAGGTAAATCTGAAAAGCTTGATTGATTTTATAATGAGGACTGACTTTGCAAATTAAAGAGCAAACACCTTCTATAAATTGAATAAGTGAAAGCTAAAGGGCTATAATTTTGGTAAATATAAAGAAAGTGATAAGATAACATTGATAATCCAAAAAAACACTCCATTGGAAGCAACCTAAATGCCTGTCAACAGATGAATAGATAAAGATGGTGTGGTACATATATACAATGGAATATTACTCAGCCATTGAAAAGAATGAAATAATGCCATTTGCAGCAACACGGATGGACATGGAGATTATCATACTAAGTGAAGTAAGTCAGACAGAGAAAGACAAATATCATATGATATCACTCATATGTGGAATCTAAAAAAAATGATACAAATGAACTTATTTACAAAACAGAAACAGACCCACAGACTTAGAGAATGAACTTATGGTTACTGGGGGGAAGGGTGAGGAAGAGGAATATACTGGGAGTTTGGGATTGACATGTACACACTGCTATATTTACAATAGATAACCAACAAGGATCTACTGTATAGCACAGGGAACTCTGCTCAATATTCTGTAATAACCTAAAAAGGAAAAGAATTTGAAAAAGAATAGATACATGTATATGTATAACTGAATCACTTTGCTGTATAACTGAAACCAGCACAACATCGTTAATCAACTGTGTTACAATATAAAACAAAAATTAAAAAAAAAAAACCACTCCACCGACAAAGATGTTTTCAGATTAACAATATACAAGTGTTCATTCTTTTATAGCATATCAGTTTCAAAAAGATTTCTAGAAGTAAAAATTTAACCAGTCATTTTAAAAGAGTAGTATCTCTTTGCTCAGCATTAATAAAGTTGTTTGGTATTCTTCACAGAAATTGATAGTGATGTGAATTATTGGAAAAAATGTATTTACAAGTCAGACAGCTCCCTATTTCTTATTTCAAAAAATTGAAAAAATATCCAATTGCTTTGTTAGCTAACAGATTATTGTATCAGCTAGGATCCAGACAATAGAATAAAGCCCATGCTGGGATGGTCCAATACAAGGAATTTACTATGGGCTGTACTTATGAGTGACTTAGAAGGACTGAAAAGCTAAAGAGAAAACAGTGAACCTCCTGGATATTAGTAGCATTGGGATAATTTTACCTTCAATGCTGGAAGGACAAATGGAGTTGTGTCACATGAGTAAAAGCTCCCACTGACTGCTTACAAGAACTCCCTTGTCAAGGGATCAGGGAAATGGATTTCACAGGGAGGTGTGGAAAATGAAACTGAAAATAAACAGGCAAATGGCCAGCATAATTCACACCTTGGCCGCTCCACATCCATTTTATTCCTCCCACCCTTATTTAACTTCCATTCAAAAACATCGTGTTTCTACTTAATAAGCAGTACTAATATGTAACTATTCTTCATAATGAAATTTCCTTCAGTCTCCTTCACGAGAGGAGGTGATGTCTTCCTCCATTTTCCCTGGTTTACAGAGGACAGCCACCACAGACTTTCTTAAGGACACTAGTGTTTCCCAACCAATTTATTTAAAGACACATAACTGAAGAAACTAACCAGATAATACAGGCACAAACTATGTTTTGTGTCCAACCTTTTTTATGTGCCCTAGTACTTATAGATCATGTTTTTGTGGGTGAAGGGCAATAATCAAAGTAAAGAATATATGACAAACTGCAATCCATATCAGTTTAGGGGTGACTCGATGGGCTTACATACCTAGCATGATAGTCCCAATGTTCTCCAAGGGCAGTTATAGGAAGCTTTTAGGTACAGACATACTGAAGTATATTGGGGGATGACTACAACTCATGTGACATCATCCAGAGGAACTCAAAACTTGGGGGTCAAAAGTATATACTCAAATTGTACTCAAGCAAGAATAATTCATTAGTAACATGTTTGATGGAAAAATCAACAAAAGCCAACATGCCTGTAAAAAGTGTCGAGTGAAATTGTCACTGATTTAGGACCCCTAGGGCAAACAGAGTTTTTTTTTCTTTCTTTCTTTTTTTGTGGGATCTTTGTTCCCTGACCAGGGATTGAACTCCAGCCCGCGGCAGTGAAAACACGGAGTCCTAACCCCTGGACCACCAGGGAATTACCCAGAGTTTCTCTTTACTGAGGAGAGACACACTGAGGAAGACAACTTATTGTCACACATAGGTCTCTTACGAGGGAAGTTACTTCAGGAAGGAGGGAAAGTATGACAAGCAGCCTGGAAAATATCACAGCTTTAGAAAACTGGATAAAACAAATTCAACAAATAGTTAGTATGCTAAGGAGGAAAGGTATAAGCAAAAGAAGCTCAAGAATCTTCAGAGCAGAAACAAGGAATAAACCTATGGAGGATGTGTGATTGTTTTCTACCAAATAGATACATGAGAAATCCAAATAAAAAGCGTATTCTGTGCAACTGAGTGAGGACTCTTTCAGACATCTCTAAGAATGCCTGCTATTTTCTTTCTCCTGTTTTGCTTTTTTTTTTTTTTTTTTTGCTGTACACAGGCCTCTCACTGTTGTGGCCTCTCCCGCTGCGGAGCACAGGCTCCGGACGTGCAGGCTCAGCAGCCATAGCTCACAGACCCAGCTACTCCGCGGCACGCGGGATCCCCCTGGACCGGGGCACGAACCCGCGTCCCCTGCATCGGCAGGCGGACTCCCAACCACTGCACCACCAGGGAAGCCCTTGCCTTAATCTTTATTAAAGCTTTTTGTATATATACGCTGTGGAGCCTTGTGAGTTGTAAATATCTGATTCTGTGTAACTGGAGCAGTACTGGTTGTGTAGCTCTTCAGAGTCGACTCACAGGTCTTCACAGACCGCATGTGATACTGAAACAGGGATGCAAAATATACAATTTGGATAACCAGTCCTTAAAACTATTAACATCCCCTATTTATCTTTAGTAACCCCAAGAAACATTATTGCAAGGAGGAAAATGTTACAATTCTCCCCACATGCTTGCAGGCCTGTGGGAATTCATCCAAAACTTGTTGAGTTTTACCAAGATATGTCCAACAAAGAACTGAGGTGAGGACATCCTAAGAGAAATACTAGAGGATTATTTCCCAAAGTTTAAGAAACTCTTCATTTGAGGGGTCTATGGAATAATGAGATGGGTGAAAAACATCTTGACATACAAAGATGAAATTTTAAAAAAATGAGAATCCTAAAAACTTCTGATACTTCATAGAGGTTTGTGTACAATTTAAAATCAACTTAAAAGGGGTGCCTTCAAGATGGCAGAGAAGTAAGATGTGGAGATCACCTTCCTCCCTACAAATCATCAAAACTACATCTACATGGGGAACAACTCCTACAGAACACTTACTGAATGCTGGCAGAAGACCTCAGACTTCCCAAAAGTCAAGAAACTCCCCATGTACCAGGGTAGGACAAAAGAAAAAAGAAAAAACAGTGACAAAAGAATAGGGATGGGACCTCCACCTCAGGGAGGGAGCTGTGAAGGAGGAAAAGTTTCCACACACTAGCAAGCCCCTTCACTGGTGGAGACGGGGGTGGGCCGGGGGGAAACTCCAGAGCCACAGAGGAGAGCGCAGCATCAGGGGTGTAGAGGGCAAAGCAGAGAGATTCCCACACAGAGGATCAGTGCTGACCAGCACTCACCAGCCTGAGAGGCTTGTCTGCTCACCCGCTGGGGCAGGCAGGGGCTGGGAGCTGAGGCTCGGGCTTCATCAGGTCGGATCCCAGGGAGAGGACTGGGGTTGGTGGCGTGAACACAGCCTAAAGGGGGCTAGTGCTCCACGGCTAGCCGGGAGGGAGTCTGGGAAAAGGTCTGGAGCTGCCGAAGCAGCAAGAGACCATTGTTTCGGGGTGCACGAGGAGAGGAGATTCAGAGCAGCACCTAAACAAGTTCAAGTCACGGCTGTCAGCGTGGACACCAGAGATAGGCATGGAACACTAAGGCTGCTGCTGCAGCCACCAAGAAGCCTGTGAGCAAGCACAGGTCACTATCCACACCTCCTCTTCCAGGAGCCTGTGCAGCCCACCACTGCCAGGATCCCGTGATCCAGGGACAAATTCCCCAGGAGAACACTGCGCACCTCAGGCTGTTGCAATGTCATGCTGACCACTGCTGCCACAGGCTCGCCCCACATCCATACCCCTCCCTCCCCGTGAACCTGAGTGAGCCAGAGCCCCCTAATCAGCTGCTCCTTTAACTCCATCCTATCTGGGTGGGGAACAGATGCCCTCAGGCAATCTACACACAGAGGCGGGACCAAATCCAAAGCTGAACCCCAGGATCTGTGCCAACAAAGAGAAAGGAAAATTTCTCCATGCAGCCTCAGAAGCAGTGGATTAAATCTTCATAATCAACTTGAGGTACCCTGCATCTCTGGAATACCTGAAGGGACAACGAATCATCCCAAAATTGAGGCAGTGTACTTTGGAAACAACTTTAGACTTGGGGTTTGCTTTCTGCATCTAATTTGTTTTTGGTTTTAGGATTATCATAGTTTAGTATGTAGAGCTTATTATCATTGGTAGATTTGTTTATTGATTTCATTGCTCTCTTTTTCTTTTTGTAGTAGAGTTTTTAGCAGTTGATATCACTGGTGGATTTGTTTTATGGTTTGGCTGCTCTCTTCTTTCTTTATTCATTTTTTTAAATTGCTTTTTATTTTTAATATATTTTTTCTATTTTAATAACTCTATTTTATTTATTTATTTTTCCTTTTTTTATTCTCCCTTTTCTTCTGAACTGTGTGGCTGATAGGGTCTTGGTGCTCTGGCTGGATGTCAGGCCTGAGCCTCTGAGGTGGAAGAGCCGAGATCAGGACATTGGTCCACCAGAGACCTCCTGGCCACACATAATATCAAACTGTGAAAGCTCTCCCAGAGATCTCCATCTCAACACTAAGACCCAGCTCCACTCAACGACCAGCAAGCTACAGTGCTGGACACCCTACGGCAAACAACTAGCAAGACAAGAACACAATCCCACCCATTAGCAGAGAAGTTACCTAAAATCATAATAAGATCACAGACATCCCAAAACACACAACTGAACGTGGTCCTGCCCAACAGAAAGACAAGACCCAGTCTCATCCACCAGAACACAGGCAACAGTTCCCTCCACCAGGAAGCCTACACAACTCAATGAACCAAACTTACCCAGTGAAAGCAGACACCAAAAACAAAGGGAAATACGAACCTTCAGCCTGCAAAAAGGAGACCCCAAACACAGTAAGTTAAGCAAAATAAGAAGACAGAGAAATACACAGCAGATGAAGGAGCAAGGTAAAAACCCATCAGACCAGAAAATGAAGAGGAAATAGGCAGTCTACCTGAAAAAGAATTCAGAGTAATTATAGTAAAAATGATACAAAATCTTGAAAATAGAATGGAGAACATACAAGAAATCTTTAACAAGGACCAAGAAGAATAAAGAGTAAACAAACAATGATGAACAACACAATAAATGAAATTAAAAATTTGCGAGAATGAATCAATAGCAGAATAACAGAGGCAGAAGAGTCAATAAGTGACCTGGAAGATAAAAGAGTGGAAATAACTACTGGAGAGCAGAATAAAGAAAACAATGAAAAGAATTCAGTACAATCTCAGAGACTTCTGGGACAGCATTAAATGCACCAAAATTCAAATTATAGGGGTCCCAGAAGAAGAAGAGAAAAAGAGAGGGACTGAGAAAATATTTAAAGAGATTATAGTTGAAAACTTCACTAACATGGGAAAGGAAATAGTCCAGGAAGCACAGATAGTCCTATAAAGGATAAATCCAAGGAGAAATACATCAAGACACATCTTAATCAAAGTATCAAAAATTAAATACAAAGAAAAATATTAAAAGCAGCCAGGGAAAAGCAGCAATTAACATACAAGGGAATCCCCATAACGTTAACAACTGATCTTTCAGAAGAAGCTCTGCAAGCCAGAAGGGGGTGGCAGGACATATTTAAAGTGAAGAAAGGCAAAAAATTACAACCAAGATTACTCTACCCAGCAAAGATCTCATTCAGACTCGATGGAGAAATTAAAACCTTTACAGACAAGCAAAAGCTAAGAGAATTCAGCACCACCAAACCAGCTTTACAACAAATGCTAAAGGAACTTCTCTAGGCAGGAAACACAAGAGAAGGAAAAGACCTACAATAACAAACCCAAAACAATTAAGAAAAAGGTAATAGGAACATACATATCGATAACATCCTTAAATGTAAATGGATTAAATGTTCCAACCAAAAGACATAGACTGGCTGACTGGATACAAAAACAAGATCCATATATATGCTATCTACAAGACACTCACTTCAGACCTAGAAACAAATAAAGACTGAAAGTGATGGGATGGAAAAAGATATTCCATGCAAATGGAAATCAAAAGAAAGCTGGAGTAGCAATTCTCATATCAGAAGAAATAGACTTTGAAGAAAGACTATCACAAGACACAAAGAAGGACACTACATAATGATCAAGGGATCAACCTAAAAAGAAGATATAACAATTGTAAATATTTATGCACCCAACATAGGAGCATTTCAATACATAAGGCAAATGCTAACAGCCATAAAAGGGGAAATTGACAGTAACACAGTAATAGTAGGGGACTTTAACACCTCACTTTGGCCAAAGGATAGATCATCCAAAATGAAAATTAGTAAGGAAACACAAGCTTTAAATGACACATTAGACAAGGTGGACTTAATTGATATGTATAGGATATTCCATCCAAAAACAACAGGTTACACTGTCTTACCAAGTGCTCATGGTACATTCTCCAAGATAGATCATATCTTGGGTCCCATATCAAGCCTTGGTAAATTTAAGAAAATTGAAGTCGTATTAAGTATCTTTTCCAACCACAACGCTATGAGACTAGATATCAATTACAGGAAAAATTCTGTAAAAAATACAAACACATGGAACCTAACAATACATTACTTAATACCCAAGAGATCACTGAAAAAATCAAAGAGGAAATCAACAAATAGCTAGAAGCAAATGACAATGAAAACACAATGACCCAAAACCTATGGGATGCAGCAAAAGCAGTTCTAAGAGGGAAGTTTATAGCAATACAATCCTACCTCAAGAAACATCTCAAATAAACAACCAAAACTTACACTTAAAGCAATTAGAAAGGAAGAAAAAAATAACCCCAAAGCTAGCAGAAGGAAAGAAATCATAAAGATCAGATCAGAAATAAATGAAAAAGAAATAAAGGAGGGGCTTCCCTCGTGGCGCAGTGGTTGGGAGTCTGCCAGCTGATGCGGGGGACGTGGGTTCGTGCCCCAGTCCAGGAGGATCCCACATGCCACATGGCTGCTGGGTCTGTGCATCCGGAGCCTGTGCTCCACAACAGGAGAGGCCACGACAGTGAGAGGCCTGTGTACCGCAAAAAAAAAAAAAAAAGAACAAAAAAAAAAAAAAAAAGAAAAAAGGAAACAATAGCAAAGATCAATAAAACTAAAAGCTGGTTATTTGAGAAGATAAACAAAATTGATAAACCATTAGCCAGATTCATCAAGAAAAACAGGGGGAAGACTCAAAACAATAGAATTAGAAATGAAAAAGGAGAAGTAACAACTGACACTGCAGAAATACAAAGGATCCTGAGAGATTACTACAAGCAACTATATGCCAATAAAATGGACAATCTGGAAGAAATGGACAAATTCTTAGAAATGCACAACCTTCTGAGACTGAACCAGGAAGAAATAGAAAATATGAACAGACCAATCACAAGCACTGAAATTGCAACTGTGATTAAAAATCTTCCAACAAACAAAAGCCCAGGATGGGGTGGCTTCACAGGTGAATTCTATTAAACATTTAGAGAAGAGCTAACACCTGTCTTTCTCAATTTTTTCTAAAATATGGCAGAGGGAGGAACACTCCCAAACTCATTCTACGAGGCCATAAAAAGAAATGAAATCTGATGCCGAAAGCAGACAAAGATGCCGAAAGCAGACAAAGATGCCAGAAAAAAAGAAAACTCTGATGCCGAAAGCAGACAAAGATGCCAGAAAAAAGAAAACTAGAGGCCAATATCACTGATGAACATAGATGCAAAATCCTCAGCAAAATACTACCAAACAGAATCCAACAGCATATTAAAAGGATCATGCTCCATGATCAAGTGAGTTTTACCCCAGTAATGCAAGGATTCTTCAATATACGCAAATCAATCAATGTCATAGACCGTATTAACAAACTGAAGAAAAACCATATGATCATCTTAATAGATGCACAAAAAGCTTTTGACAAAACTCAACACCCATTTATGATAAAAACCCTCCAGAAAATAGGCATACAGGGAACTTACCTCAACATAATAAAGGTCATATATGACAAACCCATAACCAACATCGTTCTCAACGTTGAAAAACTGTAACCATTTCCACTAATATCAAGAACAAGACAAGGTTGTCCACTCTCAACATTATTATTCAACATAGTTTTGGAAGTTTTAGCCACAGCAATCAGAGAAGAAAAGAAATAAAAGAATCCAAATCAGAAAAAAAGAAGTAAAACTGTCATTGCTTGCAGATGACATGATACTATACATAGAGAATCCTAAAGATGCTACCAGAAAACTACTAGAGCTAATCAATGAATTTGGTAAAGTTGCAGGATACAAAATGAATGCACAGAAATCTCTTGCATTCCTGTACACTAATGATGGAAAATCTGAAAGAGAAATTATGGAAACACTCCCATTTACCATTGCAAAGTAAAGAATATAACCCAAGAAGACAAAAGACCTGTATGGAGAAAACTATAAGCTACTGATGAAAGAAACTAAAGATGATACAAACAGATGGAGAGATAAACCATGTTCTTGGATTGGAAGAATGAACATTGTGAAAATCACTATACTACCCAAAGCAATCTTCGACTCAGTGCAATCCCTATCACACTACCAATGGAATTTTCAAAGAACTAGAACAAAAAATTTCACAATTTGTATGGAAACACAAGAGACCCCGAATAGCCAGAGCAATCTTGAGAAAGAAAAATGGAGCTAGAGGAATGAGGCTCCTGACTTCAGACTATACTATAAAGCTACAGTAATCAAGTCAGTATGGTACTGGCACAAAAACAGAAATATAGATCAGTGGAACAGGATAGAAAGCCCAGAGATAAACCCACACACATATGGTCACCTTATCTTTGATAAAGGAGGGAAGAATATACAATGGAGAAAAGACAGCCTCTTCAATAAGTGGTGCTGGGAAAACTGGACAGCTACAAGTAAAAGAATGAAATTAGGACAGTCCCTAACACCATACACAAAAATAAACTCAAAATGGCTTAAAGACCTTATTGTAAGGCCAGACACTGTAAAACTCTTAGAGGAAAACATAGACACAACACTCTATGACATAAATCAGAGCAAGATAGTTTTTGACCCACCTCCTAGAGAAATGGAAATAAAAACAAACATAAACAAATGGGACCTAATGTAACTTAAAAGCTTTTGCACAGCAAAGGAAACCATAAAAAAGACAAACCTCAGAATAGGAGAAAATATTTGCAAATGAAGCAACTGACAAAGGATTCATCTCCAAAATATACAAGCAGCTATGCAGTTCAATATCAAAAAAACAAACAACCCGATCCAAAAATGGGCAGAAGACCTAAGTAGACATTTCTCCAAAGAAGATATACAGATTTCCAACAAACATATGAAAGGATGCTCAACATCATTAATCATTAGAGAAATGCAAATCAAAACTACAATGAGGTATCACCTCACACCAGTCAGAATGCCCATCATCAAAAAATCTATAAACAATAAATGCTGGAGAGGGTGTGGAGAAACAGAACCCTCTTGAACTGTTGGTGGGAATGTAAACTGATATAGTCACTATGGAGAACAGTATGGAGCTTCCTCAAAAAACTAAAATAAAACTACCATATGACCCAGCAAACCCACTGCTGGGCATATACCCTGAGAAAACCATAATTCAAAAAGAGTCATGTACCACTGTGTTCATTGCAGCTCTTTTTACAATAGCCAGGACATGGAAGCAACCTAAGTGTCTATCGATGGATGGATAAAGATGTGGCACATATATACAATGGGATATTACTCAGCCATAAAAAGAAATGAAATTGAGTTATTTGTAGTGAAGTAGATGGACCTAGAGTGTGTCATAAAGAATGAAGTAAGTCAGAAAAAGAAAAACAAATACTGTATGCTAACACGTATATATGGAATCTAAAAAAAATGTTTCTGAAGAACGTAGCGGCAGGACAGGAATAAAGATGCTGACATAGAGAATGGACTTGAGGATACGGGGAGGGGGAAGGGTAAGTTGGGACAAAGTGAGAGAGTGGCATGGACATATATACACTACCAAATATAAAATTGATAGCTAGTGGGAAGCAGCTGCACAGCACAGGGAGATCAGTTCGGTGCTTTGTTTCCATGTAGAGTGGTGGGATAGGGAGGGTGGGAGAGAGAAGCAAGAGGGAGGAGATATGGGGATATATGTATATGTATAGCTCATTCACTTTTTTATTCAGCAGAAGCTAACACACCATTGTAAAGCAATTATACTTCAATAAAGATGTTAAAAAAAAAGAAAAAAAAATCAACTTAACCATAACAACAACAGAAAGATAAATGCCATTGCATATATTTGTATGGTCATTAGAGCATTTTCTGAGAAGTTGATAACAGCCTAATTTTCCATATCTAAATAAGTCATTAAGTAAACTTTAGCGTACTGGTATTAGGGAAAATTGTACAACTATTTAAAAGTACAACTGAACAGTATTGATACAGATGAATTATGAGACAAAATAGGTTAAAAAAACATAGCATAGCATACAAAAATAAATATAGTGTTTCCACTTTGTTTAAGAGGGTTTATTTATGTATGTATATGCATCTAAATGTAAGGTCAGAATGTATATTTATATGTGATTTGAATATTGGAGAACAAGGATATAATAATATTGCAATTGTATAATATAATTATAAATATGTGTAAATGTAGCTCTCTATTGACATACAGAGGAATGCTAAAGTATATATAATGTGTATATATATATATATATATATATATATATATATATATAAACATTTACATTTTTTAAAAATGTATTCTCCTTGGTATTACTCTATGTTTATAAACATAAACATAGAGTAGGATTTTTTTTGTGGTAGGATTTTATTTGAATTTTACTTTATTCTTTATAGTTGTCCATACTGTTTAAGTTTTGAAAGCCTATGTTACATTTTAATAAAAAAATATATATATATTTGTATTTTACTTTTTAAAGAAGCTCTGCATTTTATATCTTTACACATATTTCTTTTTTTCTGGAAAACTTTATTATATCTTAAAGGAAGTACCAAAATATGAAGTTTCCAGTTCACAAGATTTCACTGTCCAGAAATATTTCAAATGGTAGTTTTTAATGATTGTTATCCATCATACCTTATCCTTTAATTTTATACTATTACTTTATTGCTTTACCATTAATTTATTGTTAACTTGCTTTGAAATTAAGGGTACATCATTTTATTTCTTTTTCAGTAAAAACATGGAGTAGGAATAAATGTTGACTTTTATCAACTACCTTTCAATTTATTTCAAATTAGAATAACTAAATAATTGTATTTATATGTATGTATCCCAATATAAAAAAGCACATGGTAATATATTTTATATATGCATATAAGTTTTATATTTTATGTATACATTTTTGTAATTTTATATGTAGTTTAGTTTATATATAATTTATGTGTGTGTGTAATCACCACCGGAACAGGGAAGAACAAATCTGACTCCATATTTGATCTGTTTCTTTTACTTTAACCTTTGTATTCTATTGCTTTTGCTACAAGCTAATCACTAAAGTGATGTTCCCTATAGCTTGAAGTATACATAATGGCCCATCTCTGGAAAACCTGCTTCCCATTCCTGAGCTTAATCCAATACCTTTGTTTAGATCACAGGAAACATCCTGATCAGACCCACCTGTAAATGGATGCAGGGGAAAAAAGAAATTAACACATCCCCTCTGGAGTATGGCTGGAACTGGGAAATATTTGTAAGAAGTTATTGCCTTTTTTACTTTACCTCCTCACTTCCTCTTCTTTGTTCTATAAAAGAAACTAGCATCCAAATCTGGACAAGGTTGTTCTTTGGGTCACTAGTCCACAATCTACTCAGTCTGCTGTCTTCCTGAATAAAGTTGCTATTCCTTGCCCCAACACCTCGTCGTCTCCTGATTGATTGGCCTGTCACGTGGTGAACAGTATGAGTTTGGATTTGATAATACTACTAGATTATGAATTCCATAAAGTTCCATGAGGGAAAAGACTTTGTCTGCTTTGTTGAAGTTTTTCACTCCAATATATAAAACAGGATCCAGTACATTTAGGCACTCAAAAATATATATACTGAATAATTTGATTATCACCTTTATATGATTCTGGATTTGATTTTCTGATATTTCTAGTTTTTCTTTTAATTTGTATTATTAGGTAATTGGGTGTTTTGGGATACCATCTTTGGCTGGTTTTTTTAATTTGACTAGCTACATTGACTTAATTGAGATATAGCATTTTTATATCTCCTCTTTAGATTATACAGCTTGAGAAAATAGTATTTTCTGAAATTTTTAGATATTTTACCTATAAAACCATTTGAACTTGAGCTCTTTTCACGATTGTGTTTGTACAAAGAATAAAGATTTATTGAGGTATATCTGACATCCAATAAATGGCACATATTTGCATGTGCTATTTTAGAACTTGTATAGACATTTCATCTAAGAAGATATACAAATAGGCAGTAAGCACATGGAAAGATGAGATGACATTAGGATATCCATTAAGATAGTTATTATCAAAAAAAAGTAACGTTGGCAAGGATGTGGAGAAATTGAAACCCTGTACATTGCTGGTGGGAATGTAATATGGTGAAGCTGCTATGCAAAACAATATGATGGTTCCTTTAAAAACTAGAAATAGAATTACCATATGATCCAGAAATTTTACTTCTGGTTCTATACACAATTAATTGAAAGCAGAAACTCAGTTTTTTGTACACCCATGTTCATACTTAAGTGTTGATCAAACAAATGGATAAACAAAATGTAGTATATAGATACATTTAGTTTTAAAAAGGAAGGAAATTCTGACACGTGCTACAACATACATGAACCTTGAAGACATTATGCTAACTGAAATAAATCAGTCACAAAAGGACACATATTTTATGATTCCTCCTATATGAAGTACCTAGAGTAATCAAATTCATAGAGTTAGAAAGTAGAACAATCGTTGCCAGTGCCTGATGGGGGTGGGGGAGATGAGCGGTTATTTTTTAATGGGTGCTTAGTTCAGTTTAGCAAGATGAAAAAAGTTCTGGAAATGGATGTTTGTTATGGTTATACAACAAAGTGAATGTAACTAATACCACTGAATTTTACACCTAAAAATGATTTTAAAAGTACATCTTGTGTTATGTATACTTTGCCACAGTTAATAAGTATAAAAATTACAAATGAAATAAATCTCTTTATTTAACTATTATGATAGCAAAATATATATATTCAATTTTCTTAAGTTTTAATTAAAATTTATTTTAAAAGCCATTTCACCTAAACTGCCTGTTGCTTTTGCATCTTCTTTTAAGACATATTTTTATTTTATTCACCAAGAGCTTTGTACCACATTTACACAGTTTCTTAATCCTAAATAATAACCGCCAACCACTTTTTTTTTTTTAAATAGCAATTGAGATCTATCATCATAGGAAGGAAAATTTTATGAGTTTTTTGGTAACTTTCATTTTAATGTGTGCTAAATTTTATATGTCCTAAGGGACCAATGTAAAGACAAAAAATTAACTCAGAAGTCATAAAATATAGACAGCAACTTTCAAGCACATGCTACATGTAGTCCATTGATTGGATAATTTTACAATCCTTATCTAACTTAATCTTCACATGGAATGAGTATTATTATCCTCATTCTATAGATAAAGGAATAGAGAATCAGGATTAAATAAATTACCTAAAATCACACCATTCTTGCACCTCAGATTTGAAATAAAAGTTTTAAAAAATACTGTTGTTGCTGATATATTTTTTTATACCTTTCTTTTAAGATTTAATTTTATTTATTTTTGTCTGTGTTGGGTCTTCACTGCTGTGCAGGGACTTTCTTTAGTTGTGGCTAGCAGGGGCTACTCTTCGTTGTGGTGTGTGGGATTCTCCTTGCGGTGGCTTCTTTTGTTGCGGAGCAAGGGGTCTAGACGCACGGCTTCAGTATTTGCGGTACACGGGCTCAGTAGTTGTGGCTTGTGGGCTCTAGAGCACAAGCTCAATAGTGGTGGTGCACGGGCTTAGTTGCTCCGCAGCATGTGGGATCTTCCCGGACCAGAGATCGAACCCGTGTCTCCTGCATTGGCAGGTGGATTCCTATCCACTGTGCCACCAGGGAAGTCCCATATTGCTGCTGATCTTTACTAATGCACTTTGTGCCACATTTACTGCTTCCACAGGCATATCGGTGTGTTTGTGTGAGTGTGTGTGCATTGTGTGCACATTCATGACAGCTCCTTTGAAGATAGTAGTACTTAACAATTCTTAAATATCTCCTAGAAATTTCATACCAATAGATGATTAGCAAAGGCAATGTTCATATTTAATTGTTTTCTTGAAAGGTTTATCTTTTTTACAGTGTACTAATAAGTCACTAGCAGCATGCCTTAAATTAGAGTGATTCCTTAAAGAAAAAAAGTATTTTTAGTGTCAATAAGCAACATATGTCATGGTTAGTGTTCACTTCCTGCAACTTTTAATTTAGAAGTGAAAACTTATGTTCCCAAAGGAAAACACTCACTTTCTGCACAAAGTATTACTTTTTTGTGATTTACTGAGATATTATCATGGAAATGATGATGTTAAACAGTACTTCTGGTAGCTCTAAAAGTGTAGCGGGAATCATGATTTCATAAGAAGAAAATTATTTATGGTGGTAACATTATTGTATAAGTTCCCTCAGGATCTCTACATCAGGATAGGTTTTATGATATCCTAAAACAAGTTGCCTACATTCACTTTAGCTGTAAAGTAATGCTGAATACAACAATATCATAAGGCAGCTCACAGTGAGAGCAAAGACATCTGTTAATGGTACCATGAATAGTTATGAACTGAGGTGCTCAAATGGCTTTGCCAGAAAAGCATTGCCTCCTAATTTATTTTTATAGCAAATGGAAGCCTCATATTTTATGGTTGGGTAGTTTGCATTCAAATGTACCAATAACTTCAAATGCACTCATTTCTATACAGCATGCTTTATTGTAGCATAAGATGAAATTGGTAATGGTCTGTTGATGGGTAGACATCTTCTCCATCAGCAGCTTTTTCTCATTCTTTATTTTTCTGTGTTTAAAATAATTTTTAAATAATATGTATATTTATACGAATATCTTAAAAGGATGTATATTTATACGAATATCTTAAAAAATATCTTATATCAAGTTTTAATGTGATTCCAAATTGTGTAAATCTGAAATAAAATGTATATTTTCTCTCTTTGGACCCTGGAACTATTTAATATACCTGCAATTTTGATGTAACTGAAATTTAGCTTTGAAAAAATTTTTACTTTGGAAAACATATCTATTTGCTGTGTACTGAACTGTGTTCCCCCTCAGTTTCTACATTTAAGCCCTTACCCATAATGTGATTGTATTTGGAGAGAGGATCTATAAAGGGGTAATTAAAGCTAGATGAGGTCATTAGGGTAGGGCTCTGGTCCTATAGGATTAGTATCCTATCTAGAAGAAGAGACTACTATCTACTAGAAGACATAAAGAAGAGGTCGTAGGAGCACCTAGCAGGAAGGTGGTCACCTACAGGCCAAGAGAAGAGGCCTCATAATAAAACCTGCATTGTCAGTATCTTGATCTTAGACTTAAAGTCTCCAGAACTGTGAGAAATAAAATTCTATGTTTAAACCACCAAGTCTGAGGTAGCTTGAGCAGACTAATACACTATTAAAATATATTTAAGGTTTAAGATTTATTGAAGGGAATTTACTTATGAATAAGATAGCTATGAAAATGACAGTTTCATTTATAGAACAGAGTCACAGTTGCTTGTTCAACTATTACATTACCAAAGATTCAAATTTAAAATATTCCAATAGGTTACTTTTTCCATCACTTATGAATCACTATGCCATGATTTTCACATGTATGTGTCTTTATTTCTGAGTTATAAATAGAAAAACAAAGTATTTTTAATCCTAAACATAAAACTCACGATTTTCTAGTCAAATATTATTTGGTAACCAAAAGAATTCTATGTTAAGGAATAGAATTTTGGAGCACTAATCATTGATTTATTTTTTCCATACATTTATAGCAATAACAATATCATTGAGCATAGATTTGAGAATATTTAAATATGTTACTTCATTTGAAAAACTTCAGAGGTATAAACAGGAGAGGTTCAATTAAAACTAAATATTTAGAATAGAATTATCATACAAGAATTTATAACAATAATGAAGTAGTGACAGAAATGGAGCACATGTTTTGTCAATAAGAAAGAGCATTGCAGCTTAGTGGGAAAAGGAGGTAGGTTAAATCCACAGCTCAAGCAGATGATGGAACTTAATAATAACAACTATTATTATTATTATTATTTGCCCCTTATAATATGTCAGAGTTGAAAATCTTGTTGATTTACATATGGTCACACATTTAAGTTCTCAAAATATATAATAAAAATGCCAGTATTATGCACATTCTAACTCTTAAATTTTACCTTCTTTGAAAGAAATTGAGGCTGGAGAAGAAAATGTTGCCTACTCAATGTAATACTGTTGGAAAAAGATGAAACCAGTGTTTCAGCCCAGGTGGACAGCTAGTTGAGAATACTGAGCTACATATTCCTATTCCACTATGGGAATTTCTGGAATTTGATTGCAAATTCTCTTATTATTTTTTTCCTTTTACACCCTACTATTCTAAACTTTTCAACTCAGTTTGTTTATACCAACAGAAACAAAGACAAGATGCTAAGAATTGTGTAAAATTATGTTTGTCGAATGAAATGGAAAACATTGAAGAAAATAGAAATCACCTTCTCCTTAGTTACTTTACCTTGCAATATATACCATAGAGATTCCGAAAGATCTTACACGATGTTATATATTTCAGAGCTCTCAAATGACTTATGACTGACATTTTTGCAATTGCTTTTAATTGAAGGGAAATTCACAAAACATAAAATTAATCATTTTAATGTACAAATCAGTGGCATTTACTAGATTCACAATGTTTTGCAACCACTATCTATCACTCGAAAAAGAAGCATTTTATCACCTACAAAGGAAACTTTGTACTCATTATGCAGCCACTCCAAATTTCCTCCTCTCTCCAGCCCCTGGAAACCTCAGTCTTCTTTATACATATGGATTTACTTATTCTATATATTCACACAAATGGAATCATACAGTAGGTGATCTTCAGTGTCCAGCTTCTTTCACCTAGCATAAAGTTTTTGATTTTCATCCACATTGAAGCATTTATCAGTACTTCATTCATTTTATGGCTGAATAATTGTCCCATTGTATGTATGTATCACAATTTAGTTATCCATTCATTTGTTTATGACTTTTGGGTTGTTTCCACCTTTTGGCTACTGAACAAAAATGTGCATGAATTTGTTTGTGTACCTGTTTTTAGTTCTTTCTGGTAAATACCTAGGAGTGGAATTGCTGGATCATATGGTAATTCCACATTTAACTTTTTGAGGAACCACCAAACTGTTTTCCACAGTCACTATGCCGTTTATATTTCCACCAGTAATGCTCAGGATTTTAATTTCTCCTTATCTTTGTAAACACTTGTTCGTTTTCTTTTTGTTTTATTATAGCTATCTTAGTGGATGAAATTGTATGTCATTGTGATTTTGATTTTCAGTTCCCTAATAACTAACCATTTCTGTTCACGTGTTTGTTACACATTGTGTGTGTGTGTGTATATATATATATATATATATATATATATTTGAAGAAATGTCTATTCAAGTCCTTTTTTGAAAATGGGATGTTTGCATTTTTGTTTTTGAGTTGTAAGTGTTCTTCATTTATTATGGATATTAGGCCCTGTTAGATATACGGATTGCAAATATTTTCTTTCATTCTGTAAGTTGTCTTTTCACTTTCCTGATATATTCTGAATCACAAATTTTTGAAATTTTATCAAAATCCAATTTAATTTTTTCCTTTGTTGCTTGTGCATTTGCTGTTACATCTAAGAATCCACTGCTAAAACCAAGATTATGAAGATGTCTGTTATCTACTAAGGATTTTATGTTTTTATCTCCTGTATTTATGTTGTTGATATATTTTTAGTTGATGGTGTGAGGTAGGGGTTCAACTTTTTTGCATGTGCATATCCAGCTGTTCAAATACCACTGATGAAGAGACTATATTTTCCCCCATTGATTGATCTTGATACCCTTATTGAAAACCAATGTATGGGTTTATTTCTGTGCTCTTCATTCAGTTTCATTGGTTTCTATATGCCTATTCCTATGCTAACATGCCATTTTGATTACTGTAGCTTTGTAGTAACTTTTTTTTTTTTTAACATCTTTATTGGGGTATAATTACTTTACAATGGTTTGTTAGTTTCTGCTTTATAACAAAGTGAATCAGTTATACATATACATATGTTCCCATATCTCTTCCCTCTTGCGTCTCCCTCCCTCCCACCCTCCCTATCCCACCCCTCCAGGCTGTCACAGAGCACCGAGCCAATATCCCTGTGCCATGCGGCTGCTTCCCACTAGCTATCTACCTTACTACGTTTGTTAGTGTGTATATGTCCATGACTCTCTCTCGCCCCGTCACAGCTCACCCTTCCCCCTCCCCATAACCTCAAGTCCGTTCTCTAGGAGGTCTGCGTCTTTATTCCTGCCTTACCCCTAGGTTCTTCATGACATTTTTTTTTTCTTAAATTCCATATATATGTGTTAGCATACTGTATTTGTCTTTTTCTTTCTGACTTACTTCACTGTGTATGACAGACTCTAGGTCTATCCACCTCATTACAAATAGCTCAATTTCGTTTCTTTTTATGGCTGAGTAATATTCCATTGTATATATGTGCCACATCTTCTTTATCCATTCATCCGATGATGGGCACTTAGGTTGTTTCCATCTCCGGGCTATTGTAAATAGAGCTGCGATGAACATTTTGGTACATGACTCTTTTTGAATTTCGGTTTTCTCAGGGTATATGCCCAGTAGTGGGATTGCTGGGTCATATGGTAGTTCTATTTGTAGTTTTTTAAGGAACCTCCATACTGTTCTCCATAGTGGCTGAACCAATTCACATTCCCACCAGCAGTGCAAGAGGGTTCCCTTTTCTCCACACCCTCTCCAGCATTTATTGTTTCTAGATTTATTGATGATGGCCATTCTGACTGGTGTGAGATGATATCTCATTGTAGTTTTGATTTGCATTTCTCTAATGATTAATGATGTTGAGCATTCTTTCATGTGTTTGTTGGCAGTCTGTATATCTTCTTTGGAGAAATGTCTATTTAGGTCTTCTGCCCATTTTTGGATTGGGTTGTTTGTTTTTTTGTTGTTGAGCTGCATGAGCTGCTTGTAAATTTTGGAGATTAATCCTTTGTCAGTTGCTTCATTTGCAAATATTTTCTCCCATTCTGAGGGTTGTCTTTTGGTCTTGTTTATGGTTTCCTTTGCTGTGCAAAAGCTTTGAAGTTTCATTAGGTCCCATTTGTTTATTTTTGTTTTTATTTCCATTACTCTAGGGGGTGGGTCAGAAAGAATCTTGCTGTGATTTATGTCATAGAGTGTTCTGCCTATGTTTTCCTCTAATAGTTTGATAGTTTCTGGCCTTATATTTAGGTCTTTAATCCATTTTGAGCTTATTTTTGTGTATGGTGTTAGGGAGTGTTCTAATTTCATTCTTTTACATGTACCTGTCCAGTTTTCCCAGCACCATTTATTGAAGAGGCTGTCCTTTTTCCACTGTACATTCCTGCCACCTTTATCAAAGATAAGGTGTCCATATGTGCATGGGTTTATCTCTGGGCTTTCTATCCTGTTCCATTGATCTATCTTTCTGTTTTTGTGCCAGTACCATACTGTCTTGATAACTGTAGCTTTGTAGTATAGTCTGAAGTCAGGGAGCCTGATTCCTCCAGTTCCTTTTTTTGTTCTCAAGATTGCTTTGGCTATTCGGGGTCTTTTGTGTTTCCATACAAATTGCGAAATTTTTTGTTCTAGTTCTGTGAAAAATGCCAGTGGTAGTTTGATAGGGATTGCATTGAATCTATAGATTGCTTTGGGTAGTAGAGTCATTTTCACAATGTTGATTCTTCCAATCCAAGAACATGGTATATGTCTCCATCTATTTGTATCATCTTTAATTTCTTTCATCAGTGTCTTATAGTTTTCTGCATATAGGTCTTTTGTCTCCTTAGGTAGGTTTATTCCTAGATATTTTATTCTTTTTGTTGCAATGGTAAATGGGAGTGTTTTCTTGATTTCACTTTCAGATTTTTCATCATTAGTATATAGGAATACCAGAGATTTCTGTGCATTAATTTTGTATCCTGCTACTTTACCAAATTCATTGATTAGCTCTAGTAGTTTTCTGGTAGCATCTTTAGGATTCTCTATGTATAGGATCAGGTCATCTGCAAACAGTGACAGCTTTACTTCTTCTTTTCCGATTTGGATTCCTTTTATTTCCTTCTCTTCTCTGATTGCTGTGGCTAAAACTTCCAAAACTATGTTGAATAAGAGTGGTGAGAGTGGGCACCCTTGTCTTGTTCCTGATCTTAGTGGAAATGCTTTCAGTTTTTCACCATTGAGGATGATGTTTGCTGTGGGCTTGTCGTATATGGCCTTTATTATGTTGAGGAAAGTTCCCTCTGTGCCTACTTTCTGCAGGGTTTTTATCATAAATGGGTGTTGAATTTTGTCAAAAGCTTTCTCTGCATCTATTGAGATTCTCATATGGTTTTTCTCCTTCAGTTTGTTAATATGGTTTATCACATTGATAGATTTGCGTATATTGAAGAATCCTTGCATTCCTGGGACAAACCCCACCTGATCATGGTGTATGATCCTTTTAATGTGCTGTTGGATTCTGTTTGCTAGTATTTTGTTGAGGATTTTTGCATCTATGTTCATCAGTGATATTGGTCTGTAGTTTTCTTTCTTTGTGACATCCTTGCCTGGTTTTGGTATCAAGGTGATGGTGGCCTCGTAGAATGAGTTTGGGAGTGTTCCTCCCTCTGCTATATTTTGGAAGAGTTTGTGAAGGATAGGTGTTAGCTCTTCTCTAAATGTTTGATAGAATTCGCCTGTGAAGCCATCTGGTCCTGGGCTTTTCTTTGTTGGAAGATTTTTAATCACAGTTTCAATTTCAGTGCTTGTGATTGGTCTGTTCATATTTTCTATTTCTTCCTGATTCAGTCTTGGCAGGTTGTGCATTTCTAAGAATTTGTCCATTTCTTCCAGATTGTCCATTTTATTGGCATAGAGTTGCTTGTAGTAATCTCTCATGATCTCTTTTATTTCTGCAGTGTCAGTTGTTACCTCTCCTTTTTCATTTCTAATTCTATTGATTTGAGTCTTCTCCCTTTTTTTCTTGATAAGTCTGGCTAGTGGTTTATCTATTTTGTTTATCTTCTCAAAGAACCAGCTTTTAGTTTCATTGATCTTTGCTATTGTTTCCTTCATTTCTTTTTCATTTATTTCTGATCTGATTTTTATGATTTCTTTCCTTCTGCTAGCTTTGGGGTTTTTTTGTTCTTCTTTCTCTAATTGCTTGAGGTGCAAGGTTAGGTTGTTTATTCTAGATGTTTCCTGCTTCTTAAGGTGGGCTTGTATTGCTATAAACTTCCCCCTTAGAACTGCTTTTGCTGCATCCCACAGGTTTTGGGTCGTTGTGTCTCCATTGTCATTTGTTTCTAGGTATTTTTTGATTTCCTCTTTGATTTCTTCAGTGATCACTTCATTATTAAGTAGTGTATTGTTTAGCCTCCATGTGTTTGTATTTTTTACAGATCTTTTCCTGTAATTGATATCTAGTCTCATGGCGTTGTGGTCAGAAAAGATACTTGATACAATTTCAATTTTCTTAAATTTGCCAAGGCTTGATTTGTGACCCAAGATATGATCTATCCTGGAGAATGTTCCGTGAGCACTTGAGAAAAATGTGTATTCTGTTGTTTTTGGATGGAGTGTCCTATAAATATCAATTAAGTCCATCTTGTTTAATGTATCATTTAAAGCTTGTGTTTCCTTATTTATTTTCATTTTGGATGATCTGTCCATGGGTGAAAGTGGGGTGTTTAAGTCCCCTACTATGAATGTGTTACTGTCAATTTCCCCTTTTATGGCTGTTAGTATTTGCCTTATGTATTGAGGTGCTCCTATGTTGGGTGCATAAATATTTACAATTGTTATATCTTCTTCTTGGATCGATCCCTTGATCATTATGTAGTGTCCTTCTTTGTCTCTTTTAATAGTCCTTATTTTAAAGTCTATTTTGTCTGATATGAGAATTGCTACTCCAGCTTTCTTTTGATTTCCATTTGCATGGAATATCTTTTTCCATCCCCTTACTTTTAGTCTGTATGTGTCTCTAGGTCTGAAGTGGGTCTCTTGTAGACAGCATATGTAAGGGTCTTGTTTTTGTATCCATTCAGCTAATCTGTGTCTTTTGGTGGGAGCATTTAGTCCATTTACATTTAAGGTAATTATCGATATGTATGTTCCTATTCCCATTTTCTATATTGTTTTGGGTTCGTTATTATAGGTCTTTTCCTTCTCTTGTGTTTCTTGCCTAGAGAAGATCCTTTAGCATTTGTTGTAAAGCTGGTTTGGTGGTGCTGAACTCTCTCAGCTTTTGCTTGTCTGTAAAGGTTTTAATTTCTCCATCAAATCTGAATGAGATCCTTGCTGGGTAGAGTAGTCTTGGTTGCAGGTTTTTCTCCTTCATCACTTTCAGTATGTCCTGCCACTCCCTTCTGGCTTGTAGGGTTTCTGCTGAAAGATCAGCTGTTAACCTTATGGGGATTCCCTTATGTGTTATTTGTTGTTTTTCCCTTGCTGCTTTTAATATGCTTTCTTTGTATTTAATTTTTGACAGTTTGATTAATATGTGTCTTGGCGTATTTCTCCTTGGATTTATCCTGTATGGGACTCTCTGTGCTTCCTGGACTTGATTAACTATTTCCTTTCCCATATTAGGGAAGTTTTCAACTATAATCTCTTCAAATATTTTCTCAGTCCCTTTCTTTTTCTCTTCTTCTTCTGGAACCCCTATAATTCGAATGTTGGTGCGTTTAATGTTATCCCAGAGGTCTCTGAGATTGTCTTCAGTTCTTTTCATTCTTTTTTCTTTATTCTGCTCTGCAGTAGTTATTTCCACTATTTTATCTTCCAGGTCACTTATCCGTTCTTCTGCCTCAGTTATTCTGCTATTGATCCCATCTAGAGTATTTTTAATTTCATTTATTGTGTTGTTCATCGTTGCTTGTTTCATCTTTAGTTCTTCTAGGTCCTTGTTAACTGATTCTTGCATTTTGTCCATTCTATTGTCCATTCTATCTCCAAGATTTCGGATCAACCTTACTATCATTATTCTGAATTCTTTTTCAGGTAGACTGCCTATTTCCTCTTCATTTGTTAGGTCTGGTGCATTTTTATCTTGCTCCTTTATCTGCTGTGTGTTTTTCTGTTTTCTCATTTTGCTTATCTTACTGTGTTTGGGGTCTCCTTTTTGCAGGCTGCAGGTTCGTAGTTCCTCCTGTTTTTGATGTCTGTCTCCAGTGGCTAAGGTTCGTTCAGTGGATTGTGTAGGCTTCCTGGTGGAGGGGACTAGTGCCTGTGTTGTGGTGGAAGAGGCTGGATCTTGTCTCTCTAGTGGGCAGGTTCACGTCTGGTGGTGTGTTTTGGGGTGTCTGTGGCCTTATTATGATTTTAGGCAGCCTCTCTGCTAATGGGTGGGGTTGTGTTCCTGTTTTGCTAGTTGTTTGGCACAGGTTGTCCAGCACTGTGGCTTGCTGGTCGTTGAGTGAAGCTGGGTGCTGGTGTTAAGATGGAGGTCTCTGGGAGATTTTCGCCGTTTGATATTATCTGGAGCTGGGAGGTCTCTTGTGAACCAGTGTCTTGAAGTTGTCTCTCCTACCTCAGAGGCAGAGCCCTGCCTCCTGGCTGGAGCACCAAGAGCCTTTCATCCACACGGCTCAGAATAAAAGGGAGAAAAAGTAGAGGGAATTAGTAGACGTATGAGGAAAGAAAGAAGGAAAGGAGGGAAGGAAGGAGGGAAGGAAGGAAGGAAGGAAGGAAGAAAGAAAGAAAGAAGCAAAGAAGGAAAGAAGGCAAGAAGGAACGAAAGGAGGGAGGGAGGAAGGAAGGAGGGAAAGAAGGAAAAACGAAAAGAAAGAAGATACAGTAAAAATAAAATAAAGTATAATAAAGTTATTGAATTAAAAAATTCTTAATTAGAAAAAAAAAAAGGACGGATAGAACCTTAGGACAAATGTTGGAAGCAAAGCTGTACAGACAAAGTCTTACACAGAAGCGTACACATACACCCTCACAAAAAGAGGTAAAGGGGGAAAAATCATAAATCTTGCTGTCAGAGACCACCTCCTCAATTTGGGATGATTCGTTGTCTAAAGGAGGGAAGGAAGGAGGGAAGGAAGGAAGAAAGAAAGAAGCAAGGAAGGAAAGAAGGCAAGAAGGAACGAAAGGAGGGAGGGAGGAAGGAAGGAAGGAGGGAAAGAAGGGAAAACAGAAAGAAGATACAGTAAAAATAAAATAGAGTATAATAAAGTTATTGAATTAAAAAATTCTTAATTAGAAAAAAAAAAAAGGGACGGATAGAACCTTAGGACAAATGTTGGAAGCAAAGCTATACAGACAAAGTCTTACACAGAAGCGTACACATACACCCTCACAAAAAGAGGTAAAGGGGGAAAAATCATAAATCTTGCTGTCAGAGACCACCTCCTCAATTTGGGATGATTCGTTGTCTAAAGGAGGGAAGGAAGGAAGGAAAGAAAGAAAGAAAGAAAGGACGAAGGTAAAGTATAATAACGTTCTTAAAATTAAAATTGATTATTAAGAAAAAAAAATTTTAAGAAAAAACCATGGACGGATAGAACCTAGGACAATTGGTGGAAGCAAGACTATACAGACAAGATCTCACACAGAAGCATACACATACACATTCACAAAAAGAGGAATAGGGAGAAAAATCATAGATCTTGCTCCCAAAGTCCACCTCCTTAATTTGGGATGATTGGCTGTCTATTCATGTATTCCACAGATGCAGGGTACATCAAGTTGATTGTGGAGCTTTAATCCGCTGCTTCTGAGGCTGCTGGGAGGAATTTCCCTTTCTCTTCTTTGTTCTCACAGCTCACAGGGGCTCAGCTTTGGATTTGGCCCTGCCTCTGCGTGTAGGTCGCTGGAGGGCGTCTGTTTTTTGCTCAGACAGGACGGGGTTAAAGGAGCCGCTGATTCGGGGGTTCTGGCGTACGGAGGCCGGCGGCGGGGAGGGAGGGGCACGGAATGCGGGGCGGGCCTGCGGCGGCAAAGTCCGGCGTGACTCTGCACCAGCCCGAGGCCCGCCGTGCGCTCTCCCGGGGAAGTCGTCCCCGGATCCCGGGAACCCCGGCAGTGGCGGGCTGCACAGGCTCCGCGGAAGAGGGGAGTGGAGAGCGACCTGCGCTCGCACACAGGCCCCTTGGTGGCGGCAGCAGCAGCCCCAACGTCTCCCGCCCGCCTTGGGGTCCGCGCCTCCAGCCGCGGCTTGCGCCCGTCTCTGGAGTCAGCGCCCTCAGCCGCGGCTCGCGCCCGTCTCTGGGGTCCGCGCTTTCAGCCGCGGCTCGCGCCCGTCTCTGGGGTCCGCGCTTTCAGCCGCGGCTCGCGCCCGTCTCTGGGGTCCGCGCTTTCAGCCGCGGCTCGCGCCCGTCTCTGGGGTTCGCGCTTTTAGCCGCGGCTCGCGCCCGTCTCTGGAGTTCCTTTAAGCAGCGTTCTTAAACCCCTCTCCTCACGCACCAGGAAACAAAGAGGGAAGAAAAAGTCTCTTGCCTCTTCGGCAGGTGCAGGCTTTTCCCCGGACTCCCTCCCGGCTAGCTGTGGTGCACTAACCCCTTCAGGCTATGTTCAAGCCGCCAACCCCAGTCCTCTCCCTGCGCTCGGTCCGAAACCGAAACCCTAGCCTCAGAGCCTCAGCTCGCAGCCCCGCCCGTCCCGGCGGGTGAGCAGACAAGCCTCTCGGGCTGGTGAGTGCCGGTCGGCACCGATCCTCTGTGCGGGATTCTCCCCGCTTTGCCCTCCGCACCCGTTGCTGTGCACTCCTCCGCGGCTTCGAAGCTCCCCCCTCCGCCTCCCGCAGTCTCCGCCCGCGAAGGGGCTTCCTAGTGTGTGGAAACTTTTCCTCCTTCACAGCTCCCTCCCACTGGTGCAGGTGCCGTCCCTATTCTTTTGTCTCTGTTTATTCTTTTTTCCTTTTGCCCTACCCAGGTACGTGGGGAGTTTCTTGCCTTTTGGGAGGTCTGAGGTCTTCTGCCAGCCTTCAGTAGGTGTTCTGCAGGAGTTGTTCCACGTGTAGATGTATTTCTGGTGTATCTGTGGAGAGGAAGGTGATCTCCGCGTCTTACTCTTCCGCCATCTTCCCTTACTCCTGTAGTAACTTTTGAAATTTGGAAGTGTGAGACTTCCAACTTTATTCTTCTTTCTCAAGAAAGAGATTATTGGGGGGGGGGGTCCCTTGAAATTCTATGTTAATTTAAGGATCAAGTTTTCTATTTCTTAAAATTTTGTTAAGGATTTGCTAGAAATTTTGATAGAGATTGCCTTGACTCTGTAGATTGTTTAGGGTAGTATTGTTATCATAATATGATTAAGTTTGACCATCCATGAACATGGAATACATTTCTGTTTATTTAGGTCTTCTTTAAATTTTTTCAGCAATTTTCTTCTGTATGCAGGTCTTGTACTTCCTTAGTTCAACTTATTTCTAGGTATTTTATTCTTTTTGATTCCATTGTAAATAGAATTGTTTTCTTAATTTCCTGTTCAGATTGTTTATTGCTGGTATAGAAAAACACAACTGACATTTGCATTGATCTTGTACTTATGATTTTGCTGGCTTTTTAAAATTATCTCCAGTAGAATTTTTTGTGGACTCTTTAGGAGTCCACAAATTTCTGATGATCTTGTAATCAGAAAATAGTTATAATTCTACTTCTTCCTTTCCAGTTTAGTGCTTTTCTTTCCTTGACTATTTTTTTTTTTAGCTAGAAATGCTAGTAAATTGTTGAGTAGGAGTCATGAAAGTGGGCATCTTTGTCTTATTTCTGATGCTAGGGAGGAAGTTTTCAATCCCTCACCACTGAGTATGATGTTAGCTTTGGGTTTTTTATAAATGTTTTTACTATGTTGAGGAAGTCCTCTGTATTTATAGTTTTCTGAGTTTTTACCATCAAAAGATGTTGTAATTTGTTAAATGTTTTTTTCTGCATCAACTGTGATGAACTATGGTTATTAGTTTTCTTTGTTCTGTTAATTTGGTGTATTACATTAATTAATTTTCTTATGTTGAAACATCCTTGAATTCCTGGGATAAATCCCACTTGGTAATGTTATGTAATCCTTTTAATATGCTGCTGAATTTGGTTGGCTACAGTTTATTGAGGATATTTGCATCTATATTCACAAGTAATATTGATTTATAGTTTGTAGACAGAAGAGGAGTGCATAAGAAGCTAAAGTCTGACAAAGTGTCCACTAGCAGTAACATATGCTTTGAATTTAAAACTATAATCCTGAGTAAATCACTTAGAATCAGAAAAAAGTTAAAGTGTCATCAAATAAGTTTCTAAAAAGCAAAAGGAGATTTTGATTCTACTTTGCTCACAGTTTGTTACCAGTAGATACTGTCCACACTACACTGAAATCAGATAATGGTCCACCCAGTGAATGAGGCTATATTCAGTGGCAGATGGAGTTGTTGTCTTTTTTGTCTGATCATAGCCTTTCTTTCTCCATTTCAGAGAAAAACAACCACTTATAAAAACCCTAAAATTGGTTGGGGTATAGAAACAGGAATATCTTTCTTATATTTTTGGAAGAAAATCATTTTCTAGGGAGCAAAAGTAAAAAGTGTCCTGTAAGCAGTGGATTCTAGGAATCCTAGTTTTGGAAGTTTCACAACAGTGTAGTAAATGGACCACAAGTTGTATATGGTTTTCTAAAATAGCCACAGAACCTAACCAGCAGTCCCATCTAAGTTCAAAAAGCCTTTCATGTTGGGTGGCTGATAAAAATTTAGTTAAACACTGTGAGCATTAACTTTCTACCACCAGCATACACCTGAAGATAGAGAATCAGACAGGAGCAAAGTAGATCAAGAGCTGGGATAATGACACTCCACTCACTCTTTCTTAAAAATTCAACTTGTACCATAAGTTAGGTTTGAAGAAAAAAATGCCATATAAAAATTACTGACAATATTAAATTGACGATTTTTTAAAGAAATTAGGTACTCAGAAAATATGTATGTATGGAACACACAATTAAAAAATAAAAGTGTCCATGTTCTTTTAGTTACTTAATCCTTATATATTTTACATATCATAATTGTCAATCTACTTGACATCTTGAATGACCTAGAAGTCGTTAAATCAATACACAGTACTTGGTTCTCAGCAGCATTTAACACTAGTGTAGACCATCCCCTGATTCTTGAGGGTTTTTTTCCTGCCCCCTTTGGAAGTTTTTGGTAAAACATATAGAGGAACATGATGCTGTCATTTCTAGCTCTATTATCTTTTAATTTCAGGCAAAATTGGTGTCTTGATATTTTTGTATATTCCATTCTGCAACACTATATTTCTAAGTAAGAAATTTATTTCAAATATTTTGGCAGAAATGAAAATGAAAGTGAACTAGGCATGCTTTATATTGATTTTGTTTTTATGTAGAAAAAAATAATTGAGCCTAAATTAGGTAAACAATGTTAATGTTTCTTATATAGTTTCACCTAGTGTTTTATCAGATCCATTAAACAGTAGAAAACTATATAAAATCAGTTGGCTTTTCTGAACGTGTGCTGCCTATATTTCAATTCCTCAAAAGCTCTTGTTCTTAATATGATAGGGCTCTTCAAGTAGTGTACAATCAAGCTATTCCAGAATTTTGTCAAATGGTATCCCTTGACTATGGCTTAGAATACAATTTCTGCCAACATCCCCACCATTATTGTTGTTATTTTTTTTTCCAGTGATATAGATTTATCCTCCTTAAGTCTACAGCAAGATAAAGAGCAAAGTTGTTATGTTGTGAAAGACAATGACAATACCTAATCAGGGCTAGTTATGGACTACTGGGAAACCACCAGAATGGGTGATTGCTGTTACTATTAGTAACTATCGGTCAGGATATGGTCAGTTGATTACACTGCATTAACAAGACATAAAGATTTGGGTCTTTGAGCAGTTTTAATGGATGAAAATTTAAGTTGATTTATTATATAGAAAATTTTAAGTAATCTGAAATGGCAAAAATAATATTTTGTGTTAACTTTGTATTTGTATGTGCGTTTTTTTGCACATAATTGGCACTCTCAATGCTTTCGTATTCTCAAAACTATCATAGAATTTCTAAAATATAGGGATTTAACATTATAATAAATTTTACATATTTTGTACATACAATTTCAAAGTGATAAATAGTAATAAATTTGAGTCATATGATATATATATTAGTATTATTGATATATATAAAATTATTTTAAAGTAATGCGTAATGGCAATTACATTTTAATTGGATATTATCAAAACAAGTCTAATATAGTTCTTTTATTTAGAAATTGACATGATGAATCTTTTATCATCCTGAATTTTTAAAAACATCAACTTTATGTATGCATAGATAGAGACTGAAGTCACAAAATTAAATGAGATACAGAACTAGAAAGGAAAATAGAACACTTGACTCTTTAAACTGAAATTGATTTTCAAGTCTTATTATTTTGTATTTGACAGGACATCTACAAGTCACAGTTGTTTGAACTTGAAGGTATCTTCTTTTTATTTTCAAAGAAAAAGTAGATTAATTAGAAAGAAAAGGAAAAGACAGTTCACACATTAAAAGATCGTAGATTGACCCTGTTCTTACAGCTTTCTGAACTTAGTTCCTTCTGTCTTCCGTGCTTCATCTCCTGTCTTTTCAACTCTTGCATCTGACAATAATATGTCAAATGCTCACATTCAATCACAGTGTTATAGATTATGTCATGTCCTTATATTTACACAGACACCTTCTGATACAATGGTACTGTGCTTGGTTGCTTTTGAACTGAGCTTAAGATCTATTACAAGATTTTATACTTTGCCCAGAGGTTCATTATTTTGATGAAAATTAAATCATAACAATATTTTCCAAAAGCCAGTAAAGATAGTGTTTAATATGTCAACAAATAATAAATGTGTCTTAAGAATGGTAAGATTTGATATCTTGGTTTATTCATTTTGTTACAAGTTTTCCCAGATAAATACCTGCCATCAGTCTGTCATAAAGTGTTAGATCTGTTGTAATCATAACATTTATTAATCGTAACATTAATAAAGCCAGTTAGTCTAATAACACATGTTCGAATCTTAAAAAAAAGCATTAATTCTAAACAAAAAAGAACAGTAAAATGAAAACAAAATTTTAAGATAATTCAATTCACTACATTTAAATAGTAGCGTTAGGGATTTTAGAATACAATTTTTTTTTCCAACTTTGTCTATTATTTAATGTCAATTCATTTTTATAGCATTTTAACAGTGAGTTTCCTTTAAAAGGAAAACTTTTTTAGTGTTTCCTCTTTAAACATAAAAATAACAAGAGGCACTTCACTCTGAGAAAGCAGAACTTTTCTCTAACTCCTGAGAAATATGCATTCA
The DNA here is from genome assembly GCF_949987515.2 of Delphinus delphis. NCBI lineage: Eukaryota > Metazoa > Chordata > Mammalia > Artiodactyla > Delphinidae > Delphinus > Delphinus delphis. The sequence goes on along the minus strand of NC_082687.1, from coordinate 115,766,498 downwards.
TAAGACTATTTTGAGTGTGTATTTTTTTATTTTTTGTGGTACACGGGCCTCTCACTGTTGTGGCCTCTCCCGTTGCGGAGCAACAGGCTCCGGACGCGCAGGCTCAGCGGCTATGGCTCACGGGCGCTGCGGCATGTGGGATCTTCCCGGACCGGGGCACGAACCCGTGTCCCCTGCATCGGCAGGCAGACTCCCAACCACTGCGCCACCAGGGAAGCGCTGAGTGTGTATTTTTAATTTTAGAATTTCTGGGCTGGTATTTAAGGAATGTTTTTCAGCATGTTTATTAATAAATGCTTCATTTAATTAATACCTTGTCAGTTTTATGCTTCAAAGGCCTAAAACTATAAAAATAGATACAGCTTGCACTAGCGTTTTGCAGTGTTGGAGGATGGATTTAAGTGTCTATCAAAATGTAAAACATAGCATGAACTAGTGTAATTTTTAATTTACAGTTAATCAATACCTTTTCAGATTTTTAATTACTACTTTTCTAAATTAGAACAAGATTAGGAAAAGGAGATATTCACTTCTCTACATAAGTAAATGACATAAATGTATTCTGACAAAGTAAACAACAAAATTTAAATTTGTAGAGAAGTCTCAAAAAGAAAGAATTGTAGAAATCTGTCAAAAGAAACATTAAAATTTTTTGAGATTGTCTTTGGTTAATGCTGAAAAATAATAATTTCATTCTAGAGAGCTCTACATATGGAGCAAAGTTGATGTTGTTAAAAGTAGATTGCTGATGGCACAATAAATAAGTTTCAAACATTATTTGATGCCCTCATCCCATTCATGATTCCCCTTATTCCTAGAGAGTTTTGGCTCTTCCAGTCAGTGGAAAAGGACTAGAATATAGTCAGACTATCATTTCATTCCAGCTGAATAGAAAAGTGTTTGTTTGGATCAGAGACTCAAGGAATATAGAACACTGTACACGGGTCTCCATCCAGGAGGTGAAAATCTGTACACTAAAAACTATAAGACACTGATAAAAGAAATGAAAGTAGTCACAAATAAAAAATTGGATTCTTATCTTACACTACACACAAAAAGCAATTCAAAATGGATTAAATGCTTAAATGTAAGTCTTGAAACCATCAACCTAGAAGAAAACATAGTGAAACACTCCTTGAAACTGATCTTGGCAATGATTTTTTTTGGCAATGACACCATAAATATGGGAAACAAAAGCAAATATAGACAAATGATCCTACATCAAACTAAAAAGCATTTGTATAGCAAAGGAAATAATCCACAGAGTGAAAAAGAAAACTATGTACAGAATTGGAGAAATATTTGCACATCATATATCTGTTAAGGGGTTAATATCCAAAATATAAAAGGAACTCATACAAATCAATAGCAAAAAAATAAATAATTCAATAAAAAGAATTTGAATAGATATTTATCTAAAGAAGACAACATATGGCCAACAGATATAAGAAAATGTACTCAATATTACTATTCATCAAGGAAACATTATCTCATATCTTTTAGGGTAGCAATTTTCAAAAAAAAGAGAAGATAATAAGTGCTGGGGAAGATGTGGTAAAAAGGAACCCTGGTACATAGGTGAAAGGACTGTAAATTGGTACAGCCATTAATGAAAAGAGTATGGAGATTCCTCAAAAAATTAAAAATAGAAGTAGCACATGATCCGGCAATTCTACTTCTCATTATATATCCAAAGGAAATAAAATCAGGATCTTGGGGAGCTATCTGCACTTCCGTGTTCATTACAGTATTACAGTAGCCAAGATATGTAGATAAAAAGATTTAAAAAGTGGCATATACAAATAATGAAATATTCAGACCTAAAAAAAGGAGGAAATCCTTCCATTTGTGACAACATGAATTGACCTAGAGGGTATTATGCTAAGTGAAATAAGTCAGAGAAAGATAAATACTGTAAGATTTTACCTGTATGTGGAACCTAAAATAGTCAAACTCATGGAAGCAGAGAGCAGAATAGTTTCAATTACACAGATAAATAAGTACTGGAGATCTGTTATTGAGCATAGTGCCTATAGCTGACAATATTGTATTGTATACTTAAATTTTGCTATGATGATAGATCTTATGTTAAGTGTTTTTACCATTATATGTAACATATATTTATACTTATATATTACATATAGTAAATAAATATGTATTAAATAATAATAATAGTAGGAAAAGGAAGTAGAAGAAGAAGAAAAAGGCTGGAGGAAACTAGAAGATGATGTCTATGTTTGTGGCCTTGACAGTGGTGACAGTTTCTTGGGTGTGTACTTACCCTCAAATTCCTCAAGTTATATACAGTAAATACCGCTTTTTATATGTCATATCATTTTTTAATGTACAGTCTTTTACATATCAATCATACCTCAATGAGTGGTATAATTTTAGAAGAAATGAGATTAAAGTGTTGAACCACAGTTTTAGGTAATATTTATAAAAAGTAGAGTCAGTAGCCAGTTTATGCACTGATTGTAAACAATAGTGCTGGTTGTCTCTATAAAGTTTAAATGGAGTGGACATAAAGAAAAAATAACAAGAAAAGGTAGTAATTGACAGGCAAGCTGAATTCTAAGATTTCATAGATTAAGTGACTTAAGTTAAGGCATAGGAAATTTAACTGAAGTGGAATTGAAGTGAGATCATTTAAGTTTCAAAGAATGTTTAGTTGCGATGTTAGAAAAATTATCTAAATTCTTAGAAATAGTCATAAAAGATTATTGGCCAGTACAGTTCTGAGCATTTTATTAAACAGATAATTTAAAACTCTGGGGCGGAAGTTAACTTGCAGATTTTTGTCTAGTAGAGATTTGAATAATCACAGAATGTATAGCCCCAGATATTGTGGCTTATTGCCCTGTTGGACATTAACCAGTTTTGTATCCAAACCTAAATTTGTACTTTTCTTAAATGTATTTATTAAATTTCCCGTGTATACTGAACTTGTCACATTTTCGTTTCAATTTTAATGCCTATTGGTTAGTAAGTTAAATAAAATCTCTGACACTTGTTTATTTTGCATGTGCTTGCAGCAAATTAACCACAGCCATTCAATCTCATTATCAGAGTTTGAACTAGAAAACAGAAGAATCAAAGGAATATTAATAATTATCTTTGGTGTTCTTTGGAATAAAGATTAGATATGGTCTGTGAGTCTTTACGTGATAAATTCTAATGACTGAATTATATGGAGACATATGTAATCCAAAATCAAGAACACATTTTCCTTGCAGTCAGCACATTATAATATTGACCTCATAGTTGTCTCAGGTGCATATTTCACTTAGCATTTATACACTAACACACTAGTTAAAGAAGATGGCATTTTAGCATTCAAAGCGTATTTTTACTATATGGCCATTAATATTCTTTGTGATTGAATTACTCTGTATCTTGGCTATGCCAACGAATTTGCCTTTGGAAACTTTTTCTGTATTAATAAAATAGAATGATTGATTTCATTACTTATAAATATAGTAAAATGTTGGAAAATAGATTGGAGTTTATTTCTCAGCTCTGACACTTAAATTATCACAGCCTGAACCAGTCACATATTTAATATTCCTTATTTTCAATTTTTGTACTGTGAAACTGGGTTATTAATGGTTCTTCCTAAGAGGATTATTGTAAAAATAAATGTGGTTAATATCTGTAAAGACTTTAGGATGTTACCTAGCACAAAATAAAATTTCAAAAATTGTTACCAACTATTATTAACTTTAATTGTTGTTAATAAAATACATTCCATGGTGACATAACACTATTATCAGGATTCAATGTGCATTAGCTATTGACATGAAATATTGGAAGCCTTAAATATAAAAATTTCAGGGCTTCCCTGGTGGCGCAGTGGTTAAGATTCCACCTGAGGATGCAGGGGACACAGTTTCGTGCCCCGGTCCAGGAAGATCCCACATGCCGTGGAGCTGCTGGGCCCGTGAGCCATGGCCGCTGAGCCTGCGTGTCCGGAGCCTGTGCTCCGCAACGGGAGAGGCCACAGCAGTGAGAGGCCCGCATACTGCAAAAAAAAAAAAAAAAAAAAAAAAAAAATATATATATATATATATATATATATATATAAATTTCAGACACATGTATATGGCTAAACAGCAAAGATAAAAATTAGGAAGATATTTTCTTACCAGTTTTTCTTCAAAATTAAACCATTTTTCCTGAAAATATTTACAGAAAGTCATTCTTTAATTTCTAATAAGTATAGATTTTTTAAAAAGATTAGCATATTGTTTATATTCTAAGGAATTTTATTCAGTAAACAATAAAATTTTATTTTTACTGTTGGTTTTTTCAGATAAAATAAAACATTAAATACTAAAAACATGTATCTTAAATTACATTGTCCTAAAATTTAGAGATGCTACTTAGTAAATTGTCTTTGCATAGGGTCTAACACTTTGTCAAGGTACTTTGTAGTAACAAACATGTCTTCTAAGCATTGCTCATGATTGCTTTTGAATCAACAAAATACTATGTCTATTATTCTCCAAGTACTACAAAAGAGAAATCGCTTTTTTCTCTTATATGAATAATTATACCAGTTTTCCTAATATATTTTGGTTTATAGCTAAAATTCATTCTTACCAATGAATCCAAATTGTGTTAGCATAAGGTACTGCATTCTGAACTTTGTTGCTTTTTCTTAATGATAGGCAATGACATTTTTAGGCAAGAAAAAACCTGAAAATGTGGAATGTAAATTTTATAGAAATATAAATATAGCTTTTTAACCTTCACAGAACTATGATTGCAAACCTATTCTTTTGTGCATTAAGACTTATAAAACTGGATCAATTTTTAAACAGATTACCCCTCAAAACTGCTCATTGACCCAATTTTTGACTCTGTACAAATATTTATTCATTGACATTTATACTATAAAAACATTTTATAGTGGCCATTCACAAAATTAGTCCTTATAATGTATTTATATAATTCTAATCACAAGTCAAGATTTTATTTTTACTATGTAATACTACTAATCCTCTGTTTACATTTAATGCTCATGTGCAAAAAATTAGCTCATTGAAGTTTAGCACATCGATTAAATGTACATTTGGAAACATAATACTGTAACTCTAAGCTTAGTACTGTTAAAATTAAATACAAAGTGGAGACCAGACTTGACGACTACCTGAGCAGACAAAACCATTTAAGCTACATAAGCAAAATTAAATATAGCTTATTTCATGAACATAAGCAAAACTTACCTTAGGTTATGTCTTGTAAATGCCTCTGATAAACATAAGAGACACTTAAATCATCTTCCTAAATATGGTATGAGATAATCACCTTTTTTAAAAATTTAATTTAATTTTTTTAAAGTGTAATTTTTAACTATCCTCATAAATAAATATATAGTCACAAAGAAATATTTTAAAGAAATTATATTTGAATATCAGTTTTAACCAGTCTCCTGCCATGCATAAACCCCCATTGTGATAATCAGTCATTGTAAGGGTTAACAACTTCCTTAGCTTTACTATATAAACCATTCTATAACTTCATGCCCCTGAGCTTCATATCAGTTTTTATTTTTGAAAGCTCCCAGTTTGTGAACTGTTCTCCTATACACAATAAACTCTTACTAAATAATATTTATTGATTTGGTGGTTTTAATTTTGCTATTTCTGGATTTTTAACACTACTTGATTTAGTGGCATGTCTTTGCTCATGACTCCTGTTGAAAAGAAATGAGGTCTTCATTAGCATTAATATTTCTACTAAATATGGAAGAATGAGACAGTGATATATACATGTTTTCCATGTTGCTAAATGAACTGACGTTGGATGCAGTATTATAGGGAAAAAGATCTAATAAGTGAGGTGTGTGGGACTTGTTTGGGGTAAAAAATGGGCTGGTAATATTTAAATAAAGAGGAAAATGGAAAACATTGGAGAAACAAGAGAAAATAAACAGACATGAAAATCACAGAAAAGAGAAAGTTAATAGGCTTAGCTGCAAAAGGAAGAACTTGAGCAGCTGATAGAGCTTTTAAAAAGTAGGCATAGAAGATTAAACTTGATATATTGAGTTTTTGGGCAATTCTAGGTAATGTATTGAAAACAATAATTTAGGGAGAAAAGTACTTGCCATGGTTTGGAAAAAATGAAGAAAAGACAATTCTATAATATAAAATAATTCAGTTGATAAGCACTTGGATGCAACTAAAAAGAAACAAACTCAAAATAACTTAAAATAATGTCATGTATTATTTCAGGTAATGGAAAACCTGGGAAAGTGCAGTCCCACAGTTGGATCAGTTCAATGGCTCAACAATATTCCCCAAAGCCCAGGTTCTTTTATATTTATCTGCACTACCATCCCAGCATTGTCCCCTTACATTTCTTTTCCTCATGGTTCCAAGATGGTTGTCACATTAAGTGGCACTGTATGCAGGTAGTAGCACTGTCGAAGGAAATGGGAACTTTTTTATCTCCTCTCCCTGTGTAAGGACAAGAAAGACTTTTTGAGAAAATCTGCAGAAAGCTTTCTCTTTTGTTTCATTGGACAAATGTGCATCACATGACAATGCTAAAGCCTATTATTTATCAAGGGGATTAAGACCACCAAGAACAAATTAGACCTACCATAATTCACTCCCTGTGGTTCCAAAAAGACCCAGCTTCTCTTGTCCGCTCACAGAAGAGTGAACATAATTGGGGTTCGATTCATAAGAAAGAAGAAATGGAACACATGTTGTAAAGACAATCGATAGTGATTTTTCTAAAGCAAAATAGCTACAGGTTGTTACCATAATCAGTTTTGGATGAACAGCATTTTTTGCAATTTTGTCTTCTCAGTTGGCAAATAATTTAAGCAAAATTGGAAAAAATACCTATGAAAACACAGTGAAAATAAGTTGTAAATTGTCTGAGACGTAACTCATTCAAAAGTTTTCCCTCTCTTTCCATAGGAAATATAAATATTACCCTATTTATAAAGGGTATTTGTGTAACATTTTTTTAACATCTTTATTGGGGTATAATTGCTTTACAATGGTGTGTTAGTTTCTGCTTTATAACAAAGTGAATCAGTTATACATATACATATGTTTCCATATCTCTTCCCTCTTGCATCTCCCTCCCTCCCACCCTCCCTATCCCACCCCTCCAGGTGGTCACAAAGGACCGAGCTGATCTCCCTATGCTATGTGGCTGCTTCCCACTAGCTATCTACCTTACGTTTAGTAGTGTATATATGTCCATGCCTCTCTCTCGCTTTCTCATAGCTCACCCTTCCCCCACCCCATATCCTCAAGTCCGTTCTATAGTAGGTCTGTGTCTTTATTCCTGTCTTACTCCTAGGTTCTTCATGAAATTTTTTTCCTTAAATTCCATATATATGTGTTAGCATACGGTATTTGCCTTTCTCTTTCTGACTTACTTCACTTGGTATGACAGACTCTAGGTCTATCCACCTCATTATAAATAGCTCAATTTCGTTTCTTTTTATGGCTGAGTAGTATTCCATTGTATATGTATATATATATATATATATATATATGCCACAGCTTCTTTATCCATTCATCTGATGATGGAAACTTAGGTTGTTTCCATCTCCGGGCTATTGTAAATAGAGCTGCAATGAACATTTTGGTACATGACTCTTTTTGAATTATGGTTTTCTCAGGGTATATGCCCAGTAGTGGGATTGTTGGGTCATGTGGTAGTTCTATTTTTAGTTTTTTAAGGAACATCCATACTGCTCTCCATAGTGGCTGTACCAATTCACATTCACACCAGCAGTGCAAGAGTGTTCCCTTTTCTCCACACCCTCTCCAGCATTTATTGTTTCTAGATTTTTTAATGATGGCCATTCTGACTGGTGTGAGATGATATCTCATTGTAGTTTTGATTTGCATTTCTCTAATGATTAATGATGTTGAGCATTCTTTCATGTGTTTGTTGGCAGTCTGTATATCTTCTTTGAAGAAATGTCTATTTAGGTCTTCTGCCCATTTTTGGATCGGATTCTGTGTTTTTTTGTTATTGAGGTGCATGAGCTGCTTGTAAATTTTGGAAATTAATCCATTGTCAGTTGCTTCATTTGCAAATATTTTCTCCCATTCTGAGGGTTGTCTTGTGGTCTTGTTTATGGTTTCCTTTGCTGTGCAAAAGCTTTGAAGTTTCATTAGGTCCCATTTGTTTATTTTTGTTTTTATTTCCATTTCTCTAGGAGGTGGGTCAAAAAGGGTCTTGCTGTGATTTATGTCATAGAGTGTTCTGCCTATGTTTTCCTCTAAGAGTTTGATAGTTTCTGGCCTTACATTTAGGTCTTTAATCCATTTTGAGCTTATTTTTGTGTATGCTGTTAGGGAGTGATCTAATCTCACACTTTTACATGTACCTGTCCAGTTTTCCCAGCTCCACTTATTGAAGAGTCTGTCCATTCTCCACTGTACATTCCTGTCTCCTTTATCAAAGATAAGGTGGCCATATGTGCGTGGGTTTATCTCTGGGCTTTCTATCCTGTTCCATTGATCTATCTTTCTGTTCTTGTGCTAGTACCATACTGTCTTGATTACTGTAGCTTTGTAGTATAGTCTGAAGTCAGGGAGCCTGATTCCTCCAGTTCCTTTTTTTGTTCTCAAGATTGCTTTTGCTATTCGGGGTCTTTTGTGTTTCCATACAAATTGTGAAATTTTTTGTTCTAGTTCTATGAAAAATGCCACTGACAGTTTGATAGGGATTTCATTGAATCTGTAGATTGCTTTGGGTAGTTGAGTCATTTTCACAATGCTAATTCTTCCAATCCAAGAACATGGTATATCTCTCCATCTATTTGTATAATCTTTAATTTCTTTCATCAGTGTCTTATAATTTTCTGCATACAGGACTTTTGTATCCTCAGGTAGGTTTATTCTTAGATATTTTATTCTTTTTGTTGCAATCGTAAACGGGAGTGTTTTCTTGATTTCTCTTTCTGATTTTCCATCATTAGTGTATAAGAATGCAAGAGATTTCTGTGCATTAATTTTGTGTCCTGTAACTTTACCAAATTCATTGATTAGCTCTAGTAGCTTTCTGGTAGCATCTTTAGGATTCTCTATGTATAGTATCATGTCATCTGAAAACAGTGACAGCTTTACTTCTTCTTTTCCAATTTGGATTCCTTTTATTTCCTTTTTTTCTCTGATTGCTGTGGCTAAAACTTCCAAAACTATGTTGAATAAGGGTGGTGAGAGTGGGCAACCTTGTCTAGTTCCTGATTTTAGTGGAAATGCTTTCCGTTTTCCACCATTGAGGACGATGTTGGCTGTGGGTTTGTCATATATGGCCTTTATTATGTTGAGGAAAGTTCCCTCTGTGCCTACTTTCTGCAGGGCTTTTATCATAAATGGGTGTTGAATTTTGTTGAAAGCTTTCTCTGCATCTATTGAGATTCTCATATGGTTCTTCTCCTTCAATTTGTTAATATCGTTTATCACATAGATTGATTTGCATATATTGAAGAATCCTTGCATTCCTGGAATAAACCCCACATGATCATGATGTATGATCCTTTTAATGTGCTGTTGGATTCTGTTTGCTAGTATTTTGTTGAGGATTTTTGCATCTATGTTCATCAGTGATATTGGCCTGTAGTTTTCTCTCTTTGTGACATCTTTTTCTGGTTTCAGTATCAAGGTGATGGTGGCCTCGTAGAATGAATTTGGGAGTGTTCCTCCCTCTGCTATATTTTTGAAGAGTTTGAGAAGAATAGGTGTTAGCTCTTCTCTAAATGTTTGATAGAATTCACCTGTGAAGCCATGTGGTCCTGGGCTTTTGTTTGTTGGAAGATTTTTAATCACAGTTTCAATGTCAGTGCTTGTGATTGGTCTGTTCATATTTTCTATTTCTTCCTGATTCAGTCTTGGCAGCTTGTGCATTTCTAAGAATTTGTCCATTTCTTCCAGGTTGTCCATTTTATTGGCATAGAGTTACTTGTAGTAATCTCTCATGATCTTTTGTATTTCTGCAGTGTCAGTTGTTACTTCTCTTTTTCATTTCTAATTCTATTGATTTGGGTCTTCTCCCTTTTATTATTGATGAGTCTGGTTAATGGTTTATCAAGTTTGTTTATCTTCTCAAAGAACCAGTTCATGACTCCTGTTGAAAAGAAGTTTTCAACTTCTTTTAGTTTTATTGATCTTTTCTACCATTTCCTTCATTTCTATTTCATTTATTTCTGATCTAATTTTTATGATTTCTTTCCTTCTGCTAACTTTGGGGTTTTTTTTGTTCTTCTTTCTCTAATTGCTTTAGGTGCAAGGTTAGGTTGTTTATTCGAGATGTTTCCTGTTTCTTAAGGTGGGCTTCTATTGCTATAAACTCCCTCTGAGAACTGCTTTTGCTGCATCCCATAGGTTTTGGGTCATCGTGTCTCCATTGTCACTTGTTTCTAGGTATTTTTTTATTTCCTCTTGATTTCTTTAGTGATCACTTCGTTATTAAGTAGTGTACTGTTTAGCCTCTGTGTGTTTGTATTTCGTACAGATCTTTTCCTGTAATTGATATCTAGTCTCATAGCATTGTGGTCGGAAAAGATACTTGATACAATTTCAATTTTCTTAGATTTACCAAGGCTTGATTTTTGACACAAGATATGATCTATCCTGGAGAATGTTCTATGAGCACTTGAGAAAAATGTGTATTCTGTTGTTTTTGGATGGAATGTCCTATAAATATCAATTAAATCCATCTTGTTTAATATATCATTTAAAGCTTGTTTCCTTATTTATTTTCATTTTGGATGATCTGTCCATGGGTGAAAGTGTGGTGTTAAAGTCCCCTACTATGAATGTGTTACTGTCGATTTCCCCTTTTATGGCTGTTAGTATTTGCCTTATGTATTGAGGTGCTACTATGTTGGGTGCATAAGTATTTACAATTGTTATATCTTCTTCTTGGATTGATTCCTTTATTATTATGTAGCATTCTTTGTCTCTTCTAATAGTCTTTATTTTAAAGTCTATTTTGTCTGTATGAGAATTGCTACTCCAGCTTTCTTTTGGTTTCCATTTGCATGGAATATCTTTTTCCATCCCTTCACTTTCAGTCTGTATGTGTCTCTAGGTCTGAAGTGGGTCTCTTGTAGACAGCATATATAAGGGTCTTGTTTTTGTATCCATTCAGCCAATCTGTGTCTTTTGGTGGGAGCACTTAATCCATTTACATTTAAGGTAATTATCAATATGTATGTTCCTATTCACATTTTCTAAATTGTTTTGGGTTTGTTATTGTAGGTCTTTTCCTTCTCTTGGGTTTCTTGCCTAGAGAAGTTCCTTTAGCATTTGTTATAAAGCTGGTTTGGTGGTGCTGAACTCTCTCAACTTTTGCTTGTCTGTAAAGGTTTTAATTTCTCCATCAAATCTGAATGAGATCCTTGCTGGGTAGAGTAATCTTGGTTGCAGGTTTTTCTCCTTCATCACTTTAAATATGTCCTGCCTCTCCCTTCTAGCTTGCAGAGTTTCTGCTGATAGATCAGCTGTTAACCTTATGGGGATTCCCTTGTGTGTTATTTGTTGTTTTTCCCTTGTTGCTTTTAATATGCTTTCTTTGTATTTAATTTTTGATAGTTTGATTAATACGTGTCTTGGCATATTTCTCCTTGGATTTATCCTGTATGGGACTCTCTGTGCTTCCTGGACTTGATTAACTATTTCCTTTCCCATATTAGGGAAGTTTTCAACTATAATCTCTTCAAATATTTTCTCAGTCCCTTTCTTTTTCTCTTCTTCTTCTGGAGCCCCTATAATTCAAATGTTGGTGTGTTTAATGTTGTCCCAGAGATCTCTGAGACTGTCCTCAGTTCTTTTCATTCTTTTTTCTTTATTCTGCTCTGCAGTAGTTATTTTCACTATTTTATCTTCCAGGTCACTAATTCGTTCTTCTGCCTCAGTTATTCTGCTACTGATGCCATCTAGAGTATTTTTAATTTCATTTATTGTGTTGTTCATCATTGCTTGTTTCATATTTAGTTCTTCTAGGTCCTTGTTAAATGTTTCTTGCATTTTGTCTATTCTATTTCCAAGATTGTGGATCACCTTTACTATCATTATTCTGAATTCTTTTTCAGGTAGACTGTCTATTTCCTCTTCATTTGTTAGGTCTGGTGGGTTTTTATCTTGCTCCTTCATCTGCTGTGTGTTTTTCTGTCTTCTCATTTTGCTTATCTTACTGTGTTTGGGGTCTCCTTTTTGCAGGCTGCAGGTTCGTAGTTCCTGTTGTTTGTGGTGTCTGTCCCCAGTGGCTAAGGTTGTTTCAGTGGATTGTGTAGGCTTCCTGGTGGAGGGGACCAGTGCCTGTGTTCTCGTGGATGAGGCTGGATCTTGTCTTTCTGGTGGGCAGGTCCACGTCTGGTGGTGTGTTTTGGGGTGTCTGTGGACTTATTATGATTTTAGGCAGCCTCTGTGCTAATGGGTGGGGTTGTGTTCCTGTTTTGCTAGTTGTTTTGCATAGGATGTCCAGCACTGTAGCTTGCTGGTTGTTGAGTGAAGCTGGGTGCTGGCGTTGAGATGGAGATCTTTGGGAGATTTTCACTGTTTGATATTATGTGGAGCTGGGAGGTCTCTTGTTGACCAGTGTCCTGAAGTTGGCTCTCCCACCTCAGAGGCACAGCATTGACTCCTGGATGCAGTACCAAGAGCAATTCATCCACACGTCTCAGAATAAAAGGGAGAAAAAGTAGAGAGAAAGAATTAGTAGAAATAGAAAGAAAGAAAGAAAGAAAGAAAGAAAGAAAGAAAGAAAGAAAGAGAAAGAAAGAAAAGAAGGAAGGAAGGAGGGAAGAAAGAAAGAAGAAAAGAAGGAAAAAAGAAAGAAAGGACGGAGGGACGGAGGGAGGAAGGAAGGAAGGAGGGAAGGAAGGAAAAAAGAAAGAAAGATAAAGTAAAATAAAATAAAGTAAAATATAATAAAGTTATTAAATTAAAAAATAATTATTAAGAAAAAAAATTTTTTTAAAAAGAACAACAAAAAAAAACGGACGGATAGAATCTTAGGACAAATGGTGGAAGCAAAGCTATACAGACAAAATCTCACACGGAAGCTTACACATACACACTCAGAAAAAGAGGAAAAGGGGAAAAAAATCATAAATCTTGCCCTCAAAGTCCACCTCCTTAATTTGGGATGATTGGTTGTCTATTCAGGTATTCCACAGATGCAGAGTACATCAAGTTAATTGTGTAGCTTTAATCCGCTGCTCCTGAGGCTGCTGGGAGAGATTTCCCTTTCTCTTCTTTGTTCTCACAGCTCCCGGGGCTCAGCTTTGGATTTGGCCCCGCCTCTGCGTGTAGGTCGCCGGAGGGCGTCTGTTTTTCGCTCAGACAGGACGGGGTTAAAGGAGTAGCTGATTTGGGGGCTCTGGCTCACTCAGGCTGGGGGGAGTGAGGGGCATGGAGTGTGGGGTGAACCTGCGGTGGCAGAGGCCAGGATGATGTTGCACCAGCCTGAGGCGCGCCGTGAGTTCTCCCGGGGGAGTTGTCCCTGGATCCCGGGACCCTGGCAGTGGCGGGCTGCACAGGCTCCCCAGAAGGGAGGTGTGGATAGTGACCTGTGCTCGCACACAGGCTTCTTGGTGGCGGCAGCGGCAGCCTTAGCGCCTCATGCCCTTTTCTGGCGTCCGCACTTTTAGCCGCGGCTCGCACCCGTCTCTGGAGCTCCTTTAAGCAGCGCTCTTAATCCCCTCTCCTCGAGCACCAGGAAACAAAGAGGGAAGAGAAAGTCTCTTGCCTCTTCGGCAGCTCCAGACCTTTTCCCGGACTCCCTCCCGGATAGCCATGGCGCACTAACCCCCTTCAGGCTGTGTTCACGCCGCCAACCCCAGTCCTCTCCCTGCGCTCCGACCAAAGCCCGAGCCTCAGCTCCCAGCCCCGCCCGCCCCGGCGGGTGAGCAGACAAGCCTCTCGGGCTGGTGAGTGCCGGTCGGCCCTGATCCTCTGTGCGGGAATCTCTCCGCTTTGCCCTCCACACCCCTGTTGCTGTGCTCTCCTCCGCGGCTCCGAAGCTTCCCCGCCTCTGCCACCCGCAGTCCCCGCCCGCGAAGGGGCTCCTACTGCGTGGAAACGTTTCCTCCTTCACGGCTCCCTCCCACTGGTGCAGGTCCCGTCCCTATTCTTTTGTCTCTGTTTTTTCTTTTGCCCTACCCATGTACGTGGGGAGTTTCTTGCCTTTTGGGAGGTCTGAGGTCTTCTGCCAGCGTTCAGTAGGTGTTTTGTAGGAGTTGTTCCACGTGTAGATGTATTTCTGGTGTATCTGTGGGGAGGAAGGTGATCTCCGCATCTTACTCTTCTGCCATCTTCCCCTCGTCCCCTGTGTAACATTTTTAGTGTAGGACCTGGATCACTGCTAGAGGGAATAGGTGAAAGATGTTGCCTAAATCAGTCTAAAAGCAAACGGTGTGTATTACGCTTTTCACTTCAGAACAAATACCAACATATATTCGGACACTTGGAATAATCACGATTAGTTTCATTCTACAGAATTTCTTACTTTCTTATTGTTAGCACCATTAAATAATTTTTGATATTATCTTTGTTATTGGCACACTAATGTAGAAACGTATTTCATCCTATTTCTAGCCTTCATGTGACATTAATTCTAAGACAAACACAGTAATATAGAAACAACCTCAGTAGAATAAGAAAGATTTAGTGAAAATAATATTTCACTGTATCCTGTTCTAATATGTTTTACTTTACATACATCTGAAAAATCTCTAAATTAAAATACTCTATTATTTTTAGGACAGTATTTATTGACTCCATAAACAGTTTTAATTTTTAAATGTATTGGATATTTGCTACATTTCTAGAGTCCAGAAAAATTTAAATTGTATTTGAAAACAATAATCTAAAGAAATACTGCTTCTATCTCTATTCCTTGAACCCTGCTCTTTTCCTCCTATTAAATAATCTTTCCTTTTAAATCTTCTTTATTATTCTGTTTTAATATAAGAAATTCATATTGTGTCATATATATCATAATATATATAGTTATATGAAATATATCTTACATGTATTTACATATACAAACATACATATTTATATATACTTGTTTGTATTAACATCTCTCTTATAGTACTGAGTGTATAAACAGTGTTATCGACTTTGCTTTTTTCAATTAATAATATTCTCTGAAGATCATGCCATACTGGATTCCTAGTAATATTCTAAGGTTATTTTTGTTGGTTATTGCTCTCAGTATGCTACGTCCTTGATGCACCATTGTTTATTCAGTCAGTCTCCTAGTGATGGCTACTTTCTTTGCTTTCAGGCTTTTGCTATTACCAGGCGTCTTATACATATTGTGTTTTCATAGTTTTGCCTATGGATCTTTGAGATGTATTTCTAGAATGGGATTGTTGGGCCAAACAGTGAACAGAGAACAGTTTTTTAGTTATTGTCAAGTTCATTTTTTTATAGAGATTGTACTGATTCTTATTTCCATCATGTGAGAATTTTCCATAACTTTGCCAAATAAGAGCGTTTTCAAATTCTTCCTTTTGCCAATCTGATAGGTGAAAAATGTTTTCTTAATTTTCATTTTCATTTTTCTTATTATGAAAGGTTTAGGATCTTTTCATACGGTTAAAAATACATTTGTTCTGTTCATGTTTCTAGTTACTTTTTCTTTAGGGTTAGTACTCTTTTATCTTCTATTTTGAGATGACTTTTTTATGCAAGAATTATTACATTTCTGCCTCTGATATACATTATTTCATTTGGTTTCTTATTTTGCTCATGATGATATTTGCCATGTACTTAAAATTATGCAGTCACGTTGGTTAATTCTAAATTTTGCCATGCATTTTAAATAATTCTCTACTTTTGTAAACATTTAATGTTTTTATAATACAAATTTTTAAAGAAAGGCAGCATCCTTACTTGAATTATAACCATTCATGTTATGGCTTCCTTTATGAAGGTTACTATGCTGAGTGTTCTACATAGATTATCACACTCATGCACAAATGACTTTGCAAGGTGGATTCTATTCTTATTCCCATATATGAAATGAAGAAAGAAAAACTCAGAATTTTTTTAATTGTTCAAAATAAATCAAAATGAAATGAGGAAATCGGAATTTGAAGCCACATGTAAGACTTTAGAACCCACCACCTTACCTTCAGAAACAATACTTCAACCTTGGCAATTATGCTATTTCCCAAATTTTCCCTTTTAAAGTACAATATTGAAGATATTCTTTATTTTACTTAAATAATCTTGGAGTCCATTCATACACTATTTTTGAAAAGTCACATTGTTAATTTAGGTTAGAATCAGAAAATACTGTTCCACATGAAAGCATGCAATTACTTTGCTTAAATTTTTGTTTCAGCTAATAAAGGCAAACCCTTAAAAAATCTGAGTGAGGATACTTCAAAACTAAGTTTAAACTAGTGCTATTAATTTTCTGTTTAAAAGCCATTATTACCAGAGTTAACTAACTTCTAAGTAGTAACATTTAGTTTCCTTTTAAAAACAAGTTTCCAGAAAAGTCAAGATTCTCCCAATCTACAAAGGCAAGTTTTTACTTGGTTTTATGACATAAAACATATTCTTCTGCCTGACTTCTTTTAGCAGCAGCGGTAGCTAGAGCATCTATAAATATTGTGTGCATTTAAATGTCTCTGTTTTCTCTAGGATTGTAAATAATTGATTAGTAAATCATAAATGTGTTCCTAAAAGCTAACACTGCCTTACTTAACACTGCCCTGTCAGTGATAATGATGTTGAAATAGGACTCAGGATGAAAACACAGTGGGGAGTGTGATGTGCATGCAAATAACCCTGTATAATTTGCATATTTGCTTTATTTTAACACTGTTATGAATAACTTGTATCTAGAAAAGATAGCCAAAAATATTACATTTGTGATTTGCTCCTTTTTGACCTACTATATGTACATGAGTTTTATGAGTTTCATTTAGATAAGATCAATGATAATTTGTTCTCATTTAAAAAGATGATTAGAGAATGCAGTTACTATTTTGTGTTAGAATATTTGTATCTAATGATACATATTAATTGTGAAATAATATTTCATAAATAAACCATTTGATTTATCTTATTTGTGCACAGTTTTGGGATCTTTCTAAAGATTATAAAGGAATCTGCACAACAACTAATAATCAATAATAACATATAAACAAGTGAAAACTTTTGCTATTCTTGCCCACATCTTGAATTTAGATAAAGAGAATAAGCCTTGTGATTGATTAGAAATATTATCTGACTCATCAAAAAACTATATGGCCCCATAGCCCAATTATAGAATAGTTCAATCGCCTTACAAACACGCTGTGCTTTCAAAATATAATTCTAATCACCCCTATTTTTTTCACAAACTACAGGAGCCACACAGAGATTAAATTGAGAATTGGGGATTCAGTTCCACATATTTTGGCTCCTGAGTCCACACTCATAACCACTCTATAAATCTAAACAAACCCTAAAGGCAATCAGGTTCAATCCCCTATTTTTAAAGTGAATCTCATAGGCTTTGAGAGTCATATGGGCAAAGGATAGAGTCACAGAACTTTGATGAAAATTAGCACATTTAATAATGATGCATGTGTTAATGGAGGGTTACTCTGTGCTCAGTAGAAAGTGGGTAAAGATATTGAATAGTTTCTAGATTGTGGCCTTTAAAAAGTTTTATGAATATTCAGTTTTAATACATTTTTTGTATTTGTTAGATCATATTTTACCTTGACAATAGTATTATGCATATTTCAAAATTGATATCCCATTAACCACTTCAATTAAAAAAGTCAAAATTGAAAGATTAGTGAATTGCTTAAGGTAAGAGAGGATATATGTTTAATAAGTATTTCCTATAGTATAATAAAAGGTTCACTTCTGCAAGTAGATTGGTTTAAAGTTTAACTTGTGTTAATATGGATAAGCATTTAAAAGCACAAAATGTACAACATGGTCTATTTACACATTGTATAACAGATAAGAATAAGTTGTATTTCCCCAAGAGTTGACTCTTCCTTCCAAAAGTGGAGGCTGAGATATATACATTTTATTGAGGCTATTATGGAAAAAAAATTACCTATAAATTAAGTTTCCATAATAGAGCCCTATTCCTTTTCTTATGAATACTCTGATTACTCTATCTTCAGCTTATGCCCATGTCATATTTTGAAAATATTCTAATATAGTTGCACGAAAGTAAATAGAAATCCATAAAAAAATATTTTCTCAACATGAATTACGTTGAGTTTTAATTATGTGAATTTGATTTTTTACATATAAAATTAATGAAATATATATAATAATCTAATGTATTCTGTCATTAATCTAAATATTTATATTTTAGCTTTTTAGATAACATGAAAGAATAATAAGATCTTTAAGCAGCATTATTTTAATATTAAATGTACAATTGTGTTGTAAAATGTAACTTGTAATATGAAAAATCATGTACCTAAAATCACAATCATAAAATACGTATAAGAAATAATTTCACATGAATAAATCCAGCAGAGTGCTTATGTTTTGTTTTTGTTTGAATCTATTTTTAAAGTGAAAAAATATACATTAGTCAGTAGGTGCAAGAGAAAATTGAGCAAATATGTTACAGTCATGTTTATTTGGTTATATCTGAAAAATTTTATATACAAATTTTTAAATTTTCCAGCAACGAAGTCTATTTGTAATCTGACAAGCAAGAGAAAAACCAAGGGGTGTATATCTTTCTGAGTTCAGGGAAGCCAGACTGAAATTGGCTAAGACACTTCTATTCTTAAGCAAGTTTTTATGACATCAGTTAAAGACTTTTTTTCTGTTTATGGCAATGTGTATGAATCTTTTAGTTTGTGTTAAGAGCTTAAAAAACAATAGCTAAATGTTAAGAAGGAAAAGGTAATTCCTGAGTCATCACTAAAATTCTGATATTATAACTTTGAGAGAAACCTTTGTTAATTCATTACCTGGCTATCCAGCGGTCTAATACCCTTGCCAAATAGAAAGTTAAAGAAATAAGTAAAACCGCTCCTATTAACCATAGGAAAATGTAAAGAAATAACTAAAAGTCGATCAACCACTGATTTTCTCCATTGGGTATCAAATGTAGTCAGAGAATATTATTTGCATGAAGAAATTAAATAGCAAAACAAAAATGGAAACTCTTTTGTTTATATTCATATTGATATTACCTAAGTATTACATTTTTGGGTATTCAAACTGAGAAGATAAGCACAATTGTAAAAGCTAAAGGTTAAGCTTACCTGTTTTTCAGTTTTCAGTGTCATCTAGCAACCTAAGAAATTTTTCCCTGAATACTCAATTAAACTGATCCACAAGACAATATTTAAGGCATTCCTCAGCTGCGTTAGGTTGTTTGGATTCAGTTATTTCTTTCTGCTTTTCTCTGTAGCCCCTTTCATTGTCAGACTTCTGTTCAGTTGTTTGCTTTCTTGTTTGCTTAGTGCCTGACACTAAGCTTTATGAGGATGTGGAAATTTTCTCTCCCTTTCCAGAGTATTCCAACTCCTAGTAGAGAAAGAAGCACATAGCATATGCTCAGTGAATATCTGTTGAAAACAAATAATTTTTCTTTTTCTGTCAAGTTTTGTATCAACAAGAACTTATCTAATTGTAATGTTAATATATTTCTTTGGAAGAAAATAGAGAAAACATATTACTAAGTAAGTGAAATAATAATATCCTAAAAACAATTACGATTGTTAACATTTGGTTAACTTCCTTTCCTTTTTTTGTACACATTTAGTTTTCAAATAAATTAAATATAAATTTCAGGTGGTTTGCTTTCTTCTTTTAACATTTGACTTCTTATAATAATTAAATAATCATGGGAATATGGGCTTTTCAACATGAAAATATATAATACAATTGATGACATACATGGGTTGTTTTTATTTTCTGCTCTTCGAATACTAATATGAACATACATTGACCTAAATACTTGCCTTTATCTCTCCACATTTTCAAGGCTGCATCCTATTGACACCTCCTTGTCTGATGAAACTATTAGCTCACTTTCTTTCCAGCACTCACAACTTCACCAACTCTACCTTGGAGACTATGAGAACCACATGAATCTTGTTCTCTTTCCCTAAGAACTTCAAGAATGCAAGAAACCAAAAGAACTTAGGTAAACCCAAATCCATTGGAAATACATCTCTATGTGTTTTTGCATATTTCTTTTTTTTTTTGATACCTTCTTTCTTTATTTTTTAACATCTTAATTGGAGTATAATTGCTTTACAATGTTCTGTTAGTTTCTGCTGTATAACAACGTTAATCAGCTATATGTATACATATATCACCATATACCCTCCCTCTTGCATCTCCCTCCCACCCTCCCTATCCCACCTCTCTAAGTGGTCACAAAGCACTGAGCTGATCTCCCTGTGCTATGCATCTGCTTCCCACTAGCTATCTATTTTAAATTTGGTATTGTATATATGTCAATGCCACTCTCTCACTTCGTCCGAGCTTACCCTTCCCCCTCTCTGTGTCCTAAAGTCCATTCTCTACGTCTGCGTCTTTATTCCAGTCCTGGCCCTAGGTGCATGAGAACCATTTTTTTTCTCAGATTCCATATATATGTGTTAGCATACGGTATTTGTTTTTCTCTTTCTGACATACTTCACTCTGTATGACAGACTCTAGGTCCATCCACCTCACTACAAATAACTCAATTTCATTCCTTTTTATGGCTGAGTAATATTCCATTGTATACATCTGCCACATATACTTTATCCATTCATCTGTCGATGGACATTTAGGCAGCTTCCATGTCCTGCCTATTGTAAATGGAGCTGCAATGAATATTGTGGTACATGACTCTTGTTGAATTATGGTTTTCTCAGGGTATATGTCCAGCAGTGGGATTACTGGGTCATATGGTAGTTCTATTTTTAGTTTTTTAAGGAACCTCCATACTGTTATCCATAGTGGCTGTATCAATTTACCACCAATAGTGCAAGAGGGCCCCCTTTTCTTTACATCTTCTCCAGCATTTCCTGTTTGTAGATTTTTTGATGATAGCCATTCTGACCGCTATGAGGTGATACCTCATTGTAGTTTTGATTTGCATTTCTCTAATAATTAGTGATGTTGAGCAATTTTCATGTGTTTGTTGGCAATCTGCATATGTTCTTTGGAGAAATGTCTAGATCTTCTGCCCATTTTTGGATTGGGTTGTTTGTTTTTTGATATTGAGTTGCATAAGCTGCTTGTAAATTTTGGAGGTTAATCCTTTGCCAGTTGCTTCATTTGTAAATATTTCCTCCCATTCTGAGGGGTGTCTTTTCCTCTTGCTTGTGGGTCCTTTGTTGTGCAAAAGCTTTTAAGTTTCCTTAGGTCCCATTTGTTTACTTTTGTTTTTATTTCCATTTCTCTAGGAGGTGGATCAAAAAGGATCTTGCTGTGGTTTTTGTCACAGAGTGTTCTGCCTATGTTTTCCTCTAAGAGTTTTATAGTGTCTAGCCTTACATTTAGGTTTAATTTATTTTGATTTTATTTTTCTGTATGGTGTTAGAAAGTGTTCTAATTTCATTCTTTTACATGTAGCTGTCCAGTTTTCCCAGCACCACTTATTGAAGAGGCTGTCTTTTCTCCATTGTATATTCTTCCCTGCTTTATCAAAGATAAGGAGACCATATGTGAGTGTAGTTATCTCTGGGCTTTCTATCCTGTTCCATTGATCTATTTTTCTAGTTTTGGACCAGTATCATACTGTCTTGGTTACTGTAGCTTTGTAGTATAGTCTGAAGTCAGGGATCCTGATTCCTTGAGCTTCATTTTTCTTTCTCAAGATTGCTTTGTCTATTTGGGGTCTTTTGTGTTTCCAGACAAACTGTGAAATTTTTTGATCTAGTTCTGTGAAAAATGCCAGTGCTAGTTTGATAGAGATTACACTGAATCTGTAGATTGCTTTGGGTAGTTTGGTCATTTTCACAATGTTGATTCTTCCAATCCAAGAACATGGTATATCTCTCCATCTGTTTGTATTGTCTTTAATTTCTTTCATCATTGTCTTACAGTTTTCTGCATACAGGTCTTTTGTCTCCTTAGGTAAGTTTTTTCCTAGGTATTTTATTCTTTTTGTTGCAATGGTAAATGAGAGTGTTTCATTAATTTCTCTTTCTGATTTCCCATCATTAGTGTATAAGAATGCAAGAGATTTCTGTGCATTAATTTTGTATCCTGCTACTTTACCAAATTCATTGATTAGCTCTAGTAATTTTCTGGTAGCATCTTTTGGATTCTCTATGTACAGAATCATGTCATCTGCAAACAGTGACAGTTATACTTCTTCTTTTCCTATTTGGATTCCTCTTATTTCTTTTTCTTCTCTGATTGCTGTAGCTAAAACTTCCAAAACTATGTTGAATAATAGTGGTGAGAGTGGGCAACCTTGTCTTGCTCCTGATCTTAGTGGAAATGCTTTCAGTTTTTCACTATTGAGAATGATGTTGTCTGTGAGTTTGTCATACCTGACCCTCATTATGTTGAGGTAGGTTCCCTCTGTGCCTACTTTCTGGAGACTTTTTATCATAAATGGGTGTTGAATTTTGTCAAAAGATTTTTCTGCATCTATTGAGATTCTCATATGGTTTTTATCCTTCAATTTGTTAATATGGTGTATCACATTGACTGATTTATGTATTTTGAAGAATCCTTGCATTCCTGGGCTAAGCCCCACTTGATCATGGTTTATGATCCTTTAATGTGCTGCTGAGTTCTATTTGCTAGGATTTTGTTGAGGATTTTTGCATCTATGTTCATCAGTAATATTAGCCTGTAGTGTTTTTTGTGACATCTTTGTTTGGTTTTGGTATCAGGGTGATGGTGGCCTTGTAGAATAAGTTTGGGAGTGTTCCTCCCTCTGCTGTATTTTGGAAGAGTTTGAGAAGTGTAGGTATTAGCTCTTCTCTAAATGTTTGATAGAATTCACCTGTGAAGCCATCTTGTCCTGAAGATTTTAAATCACAGTTTCAATTTCATTTCTTGTGATTGGTGTCTTTATATTTTCTACTTCTTCCTTGTTCAGTCATGGAAGGTTGTGCTTTTCTAAGAATTAGTGCATTTCTTCCAGGTTGTGATTTGTTTTGGTATACAGTTGCTTGTAGTAATCTCTCATGATCCTTTGTATTTCTGCAGTGTCAGTTGTTACTTCTCCTTTTTCATTTCTAATTTTGTTGATTTGAGTCTTCTCCCTTTACTTCTTGATGAGTGTGGCTAATGGTTCATCAATTTTGTATATTTTCTCAAGAACCAGCTTTTAGTTTTATTGATCTTTGTTATTGTTCCCTTCATTTCTTTTTCATTTATTTCTGATCTGATCTTTATAATTTCTTTCCTTCTGCTAACTAAGGGATTTTTCGTTCTCCTTTCTCTAATTGCTTTAGGTGTAAGGTTAGGTTGCTTATTTGAGATTTTTCTTGTTTCTTGAGGTAGGCTTGTATTGGTATAAGTTTCTCTCTTAGAACTGATTTTGCTGCATCCCATAGATTTTGGTTCATTGTGTTTTCATTGTCATTTGTTTCTAGGTATTTTTTGATCTCCTCTTTGACTTCCTCAGTGACTCTTAGTTATTTAATAGCATAATTTTTAGCCTCCATGTGCTTGTGTTTTTTACATTTTTTTTTTTTTACTGTAATTGATACCTAGTCTCATAGCATTGTGTTCAGAAAAGATACTTGGTATGATTTCTATTTTCTTAAATTTACCAAGGCTTGATTTGTAACACAATATATGATCTATCTTGGAGAATATTCCATGAGCACTTGAGAAGAAAGTGTATTCTGTTTTTTTTTTTTTTTTGGATGGAATGTCCTATAAATACAGTTAAGTCCATCTTGTCTAATGTGTCATTTAAAGCTTGTATTTGATTATTCATTTTCATTTTGGATATCTGTCCATTGATGAAAGTGGGGTGTTAAAGTCCCCTACTATTATTGTGCTCCTGTCAATTTCCCCTTATATGGCTGTTAGCATTTGCCTTATGTATTGAGGTTCTCCTATGTTGGGTGCATAAATATTTACAATTGTTATATATTCTTCTTGGATTGATCCCTTCATCATTATGTAGTGTCCTTCTTTGTCTCTTCTAATAGTCTCTATTTTAAGTCTATTTTGTCTGATATGAGAATTACTACTCTAGCTTTCTTTTCTTTTCCATTTGCAGGGAATATCTTTTTCCATCTGCAGTCCCCTCCACCCAGAAACCTATACAAGCCACTGAACCAATCTCACCCACTGGAGACAGACACCAAAAACAATGGGAACTACAAACCTGATGCTTGTGAAAAGGGGATCCAAAACACAGTAAATTAAACAAAATGAGAAGACAGAGAAATATGCAGCAGATGAAGGAGCAAGGTAAACACCCACCAGACCAATCAAATGAAGAGGAAATAGGCAGTCTACTTGAAAAAGAATTCAGAGTAATGATAGTAAAGTTGATCCAAAATTTTAGCAATAGAATGGGGAAAATACAAGAAACCTTTAACAAGGACCTAGAAGAACTAAGGAGCAAAGAAACAATGATGAACAGCACAATTAATGAAATTAAAAATTCTCTCAAAGGAATCAATAGCAGAATAACTGAGGCAGAAGAACGGATAAGTGACCTGGAAGATAAAATAGTGGAAATAACTACTGCAGAACAGAATAAAGAAAAAAGAATGAAAAGAATTGAGGACACTTTCAGAGACCTCTGGGACAACATTAAATGCACCAACATTTGAATTATAGGGTTCCCGGAAGTAGAAGAGAAAAGGAAAGGGTCTGAGAAAATATCTGAAGAGATTATAGTTGAAAACTTCCCTAATGTGAGAAAAGAAATAGTCAATCAAGTCCAGGAAGTGCAGAGAATCAATTACATGATAAATCCAAGGAGAAACATTCCAAGACACATATTAATAAAACTATCAAAAATTAAATGCAAAGAAAAAAATATTAAAAGCAACAAGGGAAAAACAACAAATAACATACAAGGAAATTTCCATAAAGTTAACAGCTGATCTTTCAGCAGAAACTCTGCAAGTCAGAAGTAAATGGCAGGACGTAGTTAACGTGATGAAAGGGAAAAACCTATAACCAAGATTACTCTACCTAACAAGGGTCTCATTCAGATTTGACAGAGAAATTAAACATTTACAGACAAGAAAAGTTAAGAGAATTCAGCACCACCAAACCAGCTTTACAACAAATGCTAAAGGAACTTCTCTAAGCAAGAAACACAAGAGAATGAAAAGACCTTCAAAAACAAACCCAAAACAATTAAGAAAATGGTAATAGGGACATACATATCAATAATTACCTTAAATATAAATGGGTTCCAACCAAAAGACATAGAGTGGCTGAATGGATACAGAAACAAGACCCGTATATATGCTGTCCACAAGAGACCCACTTCAGACCTAAGGACACATACATACTGCATATTTGTTAATCTCATCCCATCTCCCATCTTTCCTGAACTCCATTATGGTGTTTATTGGAGCTAAGACCTACCACCAGTACATGTTCTACCTTGGAAGAGATTCAAAATGAGATCACATTTTTACTATATCCATTATTTCCACTCTGATCCATGCCACAATATTTCTCCCCTAAGTTGTTGCAATTGCTCTTAACAGTTCTTACCATTTTCACCTTTAACTAAATCTCAAGCTCTATTCTCTACCAGTTGCCACTGTGATTTTTCTGAAAGCTAAACCCATTATACTGCGCCCGTCTTTAAAACTGACATAAAAATCTGACATAATCAGACATGCCCACTACCCTAATGACTTCATCACCAACTTTTCTCTCCTGAGTCACCTTCCTGAATCCTAATGGCTTAATCAATGCTCTTTGATGGGCAGTACATGTTCCTCTCTCAGGACACTTGAATTTTCTCCTCCTGCTACCTGGAATGTTCTCCCCCAAAATCCATGTGATGGGTTTCCCTACTATTTTAAGATCCTGGGATTAATGTAGTGAAAACTTCCTGACCATCATACATGTAATAGTATACTACCTCCTTCCCAAACTTTTAATGTCCTTTATTCTCCTTTATTTTTCTCAATATAACTTATTATTATCTGAGACATTAAATACTTTCTTGTAGGTTTTGTCTTTCTTCCTCTGACTAGAATATAAACTCCATGAAAAAAGAAACTCTGGTTGTACTGCTGTACCGCTAGTACTCAGAATATTGTAATTATTTAATAAGTATTTGCTGGATGTGAATGGATTCCTAGATAACAAACATATATTATAGTTTAAATGACATGATAATATGGAAAAGTTTTAGCAATATTAGGCATATTTTGTATACACATATACATACACACATGTACATTAGCATGGATAGATAAATAATGGAGATTCACAGAGAGATTTAGAATGAGTATTTCTATTCATCTATCTATTTTCTGTTCATTCATATTTGTATATCACTAGCTATCTATGTATTTTATGACAATAAGCTAAGAGAGAAATAAGGATATCCCTGACATCAGAAACTAATCACATGTTCATAGCTAGGCTATGTTCTTCGCCAGTTAGATATAAACAATCTTACAGAACATCATACAACATGGTAAAGTGAGACAAAAACATCATCACTGTGGAAACTACAGAATACCAAATATCCCCTTTTCTCAGTGAAAATAATGGTTACTACTTGTTTACTAATTACAGTTTTATCCAGGCTCTAATTTGCCCTCCATACAGATAAGATTTATTAAGAAATCCAATCATAGATCTGTCCCCATTTTCTGAAAACCCCTGATCTAGAGCATATCTCTGCTTTCTTGGACCTCCCCCAAATTATCAAACCAAAGTCCCAAGCCCATAAGTTCTTTCTCACATCCTCTGAGCCCATGATCACCCATGGTGAGGGTTCTCTCTTACTGCAATGAGCCATACACCCATATCAATTGACCACTGTTATGTTCCTGTTGATTTTCAGCTGAAGGGCTGTGACAAGGCATATTATATAGATAGATAGATAGATGATAGATAGATAGATAGATAGATAGATAGATAGATAGATCATGCATAAAGAAGTTTAGAATGTGTCATATTTCTGTGTAACTATGTATATAGCAATTTCTTGAATGGTAAAAGAAAATGATAATTGTTATATTAGCAGTGGCAGGATTTTTTGTGTGTCAGTGTACAGTTCTTTAAAGTTCTGTATGAACTAAAGGAAACTGAGACCTTCACATTCAAATAATATGTCTCTTTTGGGACTGCTTGAGTGAGCAAAACAATGACACTGCATATTACATTAAAAGTTTTCTGAGCTCATTGACTTACTTCCACTCAGATGCATTATCTACATAACAGGTAAAGTTCCAACATCACCCATGTTAACCTAGTAAAAATTTAGTACAAACCTTGTAAAGGTAAAGTGGGTCATTAAGTTACCATTTTTTAGCAATGTCTGAAGAGATTATTTAAATAATGATTTAAGAAGACAAAAGGATGGATTATGCATTAAACAAACACCGTGGAAAACAGTATACTAATTTTATGAAAATTCACTGACAAATAACAATTGGAGTTAATATTATGAGTACTTGTTGTGAAGGAGATATTACCACCTTCTCTATTCTTTTTAGATAAGACACTTTGAACAGCAGCATTACACTGGTATAATTATAGAGAACTTCTGCATATAACTAAAGTATGGTTCTAGCATTAACGACTGAACTTCATAAACTTATTAGCAAAGCCTTTGGAAGAGAGAGGCTATTATCATGGGGTCTGGTCCAAACCTATGGAGAATTATTAAAATGAGGCAGGAG
Organism: Delphinus delphis; assembly: GCF_949987515.2. Lineage (NCBI taxonomy): Eukaryota > Metazoa > Chordata > Mammalia > Artiodactyla > Delphinidae > Delphinus > Delphinus delphis. Next base: position 115,738,708 of record NC_082687.1, on the reverse strand, counting down.
AGGAGAATTAGATAATTCTAACATTTTTATTTCAAATATACTTCAATCAAATTGTTCACCTCGTGACCCTATGATGTGCAAGGTCTAGTTCTAGAGCTAATGTTCATAAGCAATGTCAAAATATCAAGTTCATTCACTATGAATAATGATAGCATCAGTCAATTCAGTGGAAAAGCCATTTTAACCAAAATTTTTTAGAAGAAAAGCAGTGATATTAGGAAAGAAACTACCAAGTTTTTTTCTACCACTATAAGTCTACATTTTAATTTTACTATATCATAAAAACATGAAGGGAGAATAGTAAATAACATTATTATTATACAGGAAAGTTAAGATTTTCTTAAAATCGAAAAGGCATTGAATACTTGCCTATATAATGAACTTTTGAAAATATTAAGTAATTATATTAAATATGTTTAACATAATATATTTAATATATTAAATTGATATATTATATTAAATATATTAAATAATATATTTAATATAATATATTTAAATATAATTTTAAAATTATATTAAATAATATTAAGTAATACAATAATGACAGGCAACACATTCTGTATTTTTCAAGTTAAAACTGAAAAGTTCTGCTGTTGGTTTTAAATGAAAGCATTATTTTAAGTTTAAGATATTAAGATTTTATTATATGTAATGAATTTGTACCAAAGAACATTTCACTATATTTTTCCCTCTTTTATGAATTTCTTTTTTCTCTTCTTTACTGGCATTTCTTTTAATGTAGATTTATTAAAATATTTTGATATATTGTCAAATTTTTTTAATGCAAGGGGGAAAGAAATAGCTTTCCTTTTCTTTCAAAAGATAATCATTTTCCTTTGTAAAACACTGTGATCAGTGCAGATGTAATTGGCTAAATGTGAAAACCTTAGGCAATTAGTAGAAAATTCAATGTATTTTATTATATAAATGAAATACTTTAGCTCCTGAATTATGTAAATATTAAAGAAAAGTTGATTGTTATAACACATGTATGCTGATATCAAACATGATTTATAGAAAAATTATGCTAATTAAAATAGACATTTTCTATATCACTTTGTAATTGTTTACTTCAGATTCAGTATAAAATAATAAAACTGGATAAGAAAATTATTTAAGCATATTAGTAATATTTAAATGTACCAATTGGTCAAAATCTTGATACAGTGATTTGAATGTTAATGTTATAGTTCTTAATAAGAGCAAAGTGTTGCATTTGTTGCCATTATCATAGTGAAACTGCACTGCTAATACTAACTTGTGCTCTGTGTACACCTGTTGATCACCTCTTAAACATTTCCTTCAAGATACTAATTTTTTTTTTTTTAGAAAATCTCTGTACTTAATATATCCCATTACATAGAATTATATATTAAGAATAGTAGAAAGATATGAAATCAGTTATTATACTTTCTTTGTTTCACTTTTTCAATACTTGATTATAACCTTAAACTAACATACTTTATCTAGATTTCTATGGTTTCCTTTTCTTTTTCTTCTTAATGAGGCCCATACTGATGTTTTTGGTGTCATCAATTTGTGAAAACTTGGGAAAATCCACTGAGTAAGCAGGCTTATTTTTTGAAATTGCTCCAAGATTTCTAGGCTTCTAATCATAATTAAAGTTAATGAAGAAAAATATTAATTGCTCTACTTAAAAGCACTCTTCAGGGGCTTACAAAACCTGAACAAGTAGATATATGAGATACTCAATCTCTTAACAATCTCGAATGGTAAGTATGCAATTGCTGTAAATCCACATTCCCTCTTTCTCAGCATGCCAGACGCAGGCTGAAAACTCAGTGGTGCTGGTAGCTCACCTGTGCTACCCACTCTATTCATCCTTCTAACTTTCAGAGATCCTTTCTGTTGACATGCAGGGTGCTCTCTGTCCACTGTTGAGTATACACCTGCCTTCAGAAGCAGCACATTTCACTGTTTGCAAATATCTGAGGGAAATCAGTGTGTTGCTCTATGAAGGAAATAAATGCTGAAAAGATCAACAAGACAAATGGGTTACCATAACATGTAAGTTACAAAATGAAAGGAACATATTTACATTTATGCTTTTCACCTGTTATATATGTTTGAATAAGACTTATGACTTTGTGAAATTAACATTTGTTAAGTGGAGCACAGGGTGCCAGATGGTGAGTTGTGGTTCAACAAAAGACCACAAGAACGATTGAGATGGAGAAGTTTATTAGTCACAGGTCTTGGGGGAAGTACATGGAACACCTCGAGGGGTCCCTCAGGGAGGTGAAGCCAGAGTGCAGGCAGAGAGCGACAGGACCTGGGGTCCTTCATTAGGGTCTGTGGGTGGAGCACTTTGGAGTTCCCAGGCCAAGGCACAATTGGTCAAGTCAAACAAAACAGAGCAGGGTTTTAGTAAGCTCCACGGGGGTCTCATCTTAGGGGCACACAAGGGGAAGGCCCTAAGAGGTAAGTGTGACTTTTGATCCCAAGGGCTGTTGGGAAACTCGTAACAGGAATTTAAATTTGCTTGTGACTCTGCAAGCTGTTTCCCAGGGCATGGGGTTGTGTGAGGGGCTAGTGTCAGTTTAAGGCCCTTGCTGCTGTTTGGCCAAGCCAAATGGCTGTCAAGGCAACAATACCATGGAGCAGCTTAGCTAAACTCTAGACAATAAGTAAAGATGTATATGTACGTGTATATGTATGTATGTGTATATATATACATATATATATGTATAAATAAGAATTTGTTTTAGTTTATATTAATTTATACATATATAAAACAAAAAATATTATAACCAAGCAAGATAAAATGGTATCTAAAAAGGAGGAAATGAAAGAATAACAAGAGATCCTTTCTCTGCCTCCCTTCATTTGTTCCTTTTTGGAATTTTCCTGTCTAATTTTTCACCTCCTACATTCTATAATTTACCAGATAAAAACATATCATTAGCCCATTTTTAACAAAAACATTTATGTTACAAATTTCTTTGTACAAAAATGTTTGGTAAAGACAACACACTCTATAAATTATAAACATTACTTCTGTATTGTTCATTTTTAAGCTTCCCAACAAAATGAAAATACTGCTCAACGGCTTCTTAAATTTACTCAATACATGTGTAGTTTTTGAAAGCTGTAATTAGACCTAAACATAGGGACTCTGGAATATCTTATATCTATTCTTTTCAGTATAGATTTATTACTTGTTTCTAACTGGTTGTTATTGGAAAGCTATTCTTTTTCTAATGTTTCTCAACACTAGTTTCAGAAATGGTGGAAGAGCAATAACTTCAAGAGTTAGAGGAGATTCCAATTAGTTAATTAACTCAACTCCTTAATTAGATGATGACCCTGAGGCATAAATGAAAATTAACTGACTCTACCACAACACTCCCATTATAAGTTTAAATATAATAGTAATAACAATAGGCGACATTTATCGAGTGTGTTATTCACTACTTTAAAACATTTTAAATACAGTATCTTCTTTAATGCTTAAATTAAGGCTAAGGCAAATACGATTATCCTAAGAGTGTAAAGAATACAGTTACTAAATGGATTATTTCTTTAATCTACTAATTTGGCTCCCACACCTCCAATTTTACTACTGTGTGTTGTTCTGGTTATAAATGACTTCGGTTTTAAAGGTCCCAGGTATGACACACTGCTCCTGACGTTTTTAAAACTAAGAGAAGAGCCACGTCTTTCTTTCCAAATTTAGTTTTCATGAAGAAATTATCCATAATCTGAAGTTTCTGGAATTATTATTTTATTGATGAAATACCACATTACAATCTTTTACAGAATGTTTTTCATCTACATATACATATTCTGTTTAATATAATAGTGTGCATACTTTTATCCTTTTCATGAACAGATTCCCAAATTACCTCTACCGCAGAATCCTGGTCTACAGAGTGTCCAAGATATTTGACTCTTACCTCTAACCCAGGTTTTCTCAACTTTTTAAATGAATGATAATTCTGCCCTATCTCCCATCCCCAACACACATACATCCCTGGAAGTAATGTCCCAGGTGTGATTTTCAAATCAGATGGATGCGTGCATTCTGTGCTGTTTTCTAAATGAATTTTGGTTGAGCCCACTTACCACGTGTAACATCTCTCACTCTGTACTTTGGAGTTTCCCACTCCCCCCATCACAACTTCCACCACTACTGCTGCTAGTGATATTCTACTGATTCTTAAAACTCAATTAATCTGTTTGGTATCATATCTGAAAGATGACATATTCTATCTGCAGAAACTGTGGTATTAGGGAAAGGGCACTGGATTAAACATCAGGCCAACTGGGTCCCTCCTTTAGCTTCACTCTTTGTTAGTTATATGAATTTAGGTAATAAATATGGCCCATATTAGCTGATACATGTTCACAGTTTACAAAATGGTTTAACATGCATGAACTTATTTGATTGTCCCATGCTGTGTGTTACCTGTCATTATTATTTCTGGGCTTACATATTTGAAACCTGAAGTTTAGAGAGATTATATGATTCCACCCAAACTTTTACCCAGACAAAAAAAGTGAACCCAGGCAGAACTCTAGGACTTCAGGTTTCAGATATAGGCCTTCCTTGGACATACCACACTTTTCTTGATTATGTGGCATTGGAATTGCAGCTGATAATCAAATGAAATATTATATCTAGAAGTAGTTGGTAAAGTGAAATAATATACAGAATAAAAAATTTTTTCTATTAAATCAATTTCTAAAGAAATATTGCATTTATTTTTTACTTTATATGTACACAAATTAGAAAATATAATTAATTATAAATTTTTATTCATTATAAAAATAAAACCGACAGTAGTTCTTCACTGTTTCACTCAGAGAATTTACTGTTAATCTACAATCACACACATACACACAAATACACATACACAGCAATGTATCTGCTATGCAGTCTTAGTTATTGAAATATACATAGCGGAAAACTATTTAGAAACTATATGTTAATATTTGTGTTAAGATATCTATTCTGATAACTGTCATTCAGTAGTCTTAGGGTGTGATGGTTGATTTTATGTGTCAACTTAGAATGTGTTTTTGGATGAGGTTAACATTTAAATAGTGACCTTTGAGTAAGTAGATTGTCCTCCATAATGTGGTTGGGCCTCCTTAAATCAGTTGAAGGCCTAAATGGAATAGAAGACTGGCTTCCCCGAGCAATAGGGAGTAAGAGAGAAGTCACAAGAGATTTCTTTTGGACTTTATCTGCACCATCAGCTCTCCTGAGTCTCCAGCCTGCTGTCCCACACTGCAGATTTTGGATTCACCAGTCTCCATAAAGACATGAGCCAATTCCTTAGTATAAATCAATTTCTCTCTGGCTGTCTCTCTGTCTCTGTCTCTCTATATACATACATATGTATATGTATACATATATACATATTCCGCAACACTTCACAGGCAGTAAACATTTATTTCTGAAATAATTTTTATAACTGTTACATATGCAATTTGAAATAAAATTTAAGATAGAAATTCTGAAATCAGTACAAGTGTCTACATTGCTTCAAAGCCCAGGTTTTGATTGAATATTTCCACATCACAAAGGCACTTTATTTTTAATAATGTTTCTCTTTTTTAAAATAGACAAAAAATAAACTAGAATGATTTATGGATTTATGGAGCATGTCATATAATTTAGAGGTTTCTGTTTTCTTAATATTGCTTTCTTCCAAAAACATTTTTTCCATTCCCTCCAAAAGGTACATTTCTTTTCTGTAAGTAAAAGTTACTATTTTTTTCTATTTTTGTGATTTGTTTTATCTTTTTCACCCTTTTGTATCGATAGTTTCATCAAGAATGTCACTGGTTCTCTGCAAAGTTTTCTTTAAAGAAAGGGTACAAACATAAATGTCACAAGTCTATCAAAAATTTTGAACAAAACCTTTTGGAGAAACATATAATTAAAAAGAAGACAAAAAATCAGAAATCTTTGGAGAATCAATGACCCTTGGGACAGTTTTTAAATTATTGAAGTTATTGTGTTGGCCAAAAATTTCGTTTGGGTTTTTTGTAACATCTTACAGAAAAAACTCGAATGAAATTTTTGGCCAGCCCAAAAGTTTTGTTTCTTGAAAGTAATTACACTCTTTCACCTGGAATTTTTGAAAGCTGATATATATTGTGGAAGAACAGTTTTAATATAACTCAACTTATGTTTCTGTCAAATGTAATATAACTAGTATTATAAAAGTAAAAAAGATACAAGAATTTGACATGATGTAGGAACAAAGTACATCTCTATATCATTTTTAAAATTAGACGAGCATGTAGCCAGACCTATTCATTGCCAGAATGAGAACAGGCCTGGATTTGCTCTGTAGCTTTGGATAATCAGGAACTTTGTTGACTTTTGTCCTTACTTCCTAGCAGGGAAACCCTAAAACCTGGTAATTTCCTGTGTAATAGAAGTGTCTCTGTTATTCATGATGAGACCATCAGATTAGATGAGTTTATGATAATGAAGGGGTGGGTCCCTAGATAGCTTATGCAAACAAGATGACTCAGGATGTGGGTTGCCCCTGTCAGAAAGTACAGCCATGTGATTAGAAGCATGGAACTTTGAGACAGGTGATATAAGCCTGACCTCTGGGTAGGGGATGGGGGCTGGAATTTGAGCTCAAATCATGTGGCCAATGATTCAATCAATCATTTTTATGTAATGAACCTGAAGCTTGAGGCAGCTTTCCTGGTTAACAATATTCTGTGCATCCTTCTGGGAGGATGACACCTCCTGACTCCAAAGAGAAAGGACACAGGAGCTTCAAGTTTGAGTCCTCCTAGACCTCACCATATGTATCTCTTCTTTTCACTGGCTCAGATTTGTATCCTTATTGCTATAATAAAATTTTAATCATAAGTATAGCATGTTGAGTGAATTATCGTACCTGAATGGTTAGTAGGAAGCCCAGGATTTGTAGCCAATTGCTCAGACATACAGATAGCCTGGGATCCCCTAGGCTAGCAGCTGGTTTCTGAAGTGAGGGCAGTCTTATTAGAAAGCGTATCCTTAACCTGTGAAATCCTCACTAACTCCTGCAACTTAGTGTCAGAAGTCATTGTAGCTACCATGACAGTCTCAATTTTCCTGCTTTATACACTGTAAATCTATTGTCAGGCACAAGTTTTGGTCATGCAACTTATTATTCCCATCGTCAAATCAGAGACTTTTTGTTCAATAGTGTATTACCTTGTATTTAATTACTTAGGTTGCTAGTTTGGATAACATGTCCTGAATAGATAATAGAATCAGTCAAAGCAAGTTTCATTTCTACACAGCAATAACTACTCTTGTCTTTTCCAGTTTAGTAAACTGCCCAATATCTTGCAATTATTAAACACACTCTAATTGACTTGAATGGTAGAGTCAGAATCAGATTCTTTTGAAGCTGGATTTACATCACTACAACTTGAAGGTATAATTTAATTCTCTTGATCAGGTTCTATTAGAGAGTGGGAAGATTTAGTGAAATTAAGACCTTAAAATACATTTTTAGAATTATTTTTTAATCAAAACTTCTCAGTAAAATGGAGCAATACATTAAATGTTGGGTAATAGGAGTTTTAACAAATAGAATTAACCTGTTTGTGAACAAAAAACAAACGATCATGCATTGCATTATCCCTTGAATTTAGGTAAAATATACTTTAATATATTTGAAAATACAATTAACAATAACTGCTACCAGAAGTACAACTTTTTTTTGTTTTGTTTTGCAGTACGCGGGCCTCTCACTGTTGTGGCCTCTGCCGTTGCGGAGCACAGGCTCCGGACGCGCAGGCTCAGTAGCCATGGCTCACGGGCCCAGCCGCTCCGCGGCATGTGGGATCTTCCCAGACCGGAGCACGAACCCGTGTCCCCTACATCGGCAGGCGGGCTCTCAACCACTGCGCCACCAGGGAAACCCTGGCTGCAGTTTTGACAGTAGACCCCAGGAGCACATGATTTGAAATAAGGAAACCAGTAAGTAGGAGCCTCTTGCAATAAACAGGAAAGATATTATATAGATTGGACTATGGTAAAAGCAGGATATGTGATAAGAAATGTTCAAGTCTAGTTGTATTTTGACAGCTGACAGGATTTGTGGACAGATTGAACTGCAGGTTGTGAGAGAAAAGTGAGTCTAACATCAATCTGATTTATTTAACAAAAATAGATGATGATTTTATCTAAGACTGTTTCAGCCTAAATGGATGGGTGGTCATAATTTTCCCCTCTTTATTACTATTGCAAATTTTATTGACAGTTATTCGTACTGAATCATCACTTTGATCCTCAAATATGGAGAAGGGAGACTGGTCTGCAGTTTTCGGTGACCGTGAAATAGTATCCCAATTCTGTGGTCAACATTTTGATGGAGACTTGAAATGAATTTCAAAGATTTTTTATTGTACTTTTTCTTCTCTATGATCTGGCATATTTGAAATAGCACTGGAGTAATGAGTTACTTTTAGTTTTGATAGAAGTTAAATGTGAAATTGTAGAATTCATGCTTTCAAAGAAAGGAAACTTGAAAAAAAATTTTGTTTCTTCTATGACTAAAAAATCCATTTAGGTTTTTCTACTCTTCTTTGGTCAATATTTTTAGTATATATCACCTCATGAACCCCCAATTATTATTAAATGTTTTTATATAACACTATGCAAAGATATCTCTGAGGATTGTTTTTAAATTTTCACTGAATGTTGTTGTTCCCCAAATTTCATTTATTAGTTTACAAATTTGTAGGTCTTCTCTTTTTCTTCTTACATGAATTCTGTCTATGTGTTAGAAAATTCAAAGACCAAATTCTTGAGTTTATCTGGGAGTGTTACTGTCTTTGTTTTCCTATTCATTATTTCCTGAGTTAATCATTTATCCCTGCCTTCCATTTTTCTTAGATTATTATGTTTTCTCTTCTAAATTCCCTTTAATTGTTCTATTGTTTTGAAACATCTGATATTGCTTTAGAGAATTCTACTCTTAGTGTTCTTCCCTCTTTATGCACAGAGGTGATATTCAAGTATTGGGTAATTGAAATGGCACAGGCACCAATCAATCAGAAGGGGCAATTGCCCAAGCACAATGAGGCTGACTCAGGGTGCAGTAGTGGAATACAGCACTGTTTATGGATGCTTTAGTCTTTCTGCTTGAATACTTCAAGGAATTTTTGATCATCTCTAAACCCCAGAAAATTTAAGACCTGTCTCAATGCTAACACATCCATCTATCTTACAGTACAATATGAACTCTTTCAGTATATTGATTAACCCTCAAACGTGTGCTTGAAACTTTTTTCAAATGTTTTTATTTTATTTTCCTCTTAAAGGGTATTCACTGTAAGTATATATTCTCCCTTATTTGTCCTCTATAGCTGTTATTTTTTCCATATTCTTTTTCACAAGTTATTTTATACTTCATTTTTGTTCCCTTTTCAACACCCATTCTACATTTTTTTTTTACTATCTCTAAAAGTTTCTGTGCTGATTTTTTTCTCTTTAATTTCTTTTCTGAGTTCTATCAGCTAATATTTTGTCTCATCTATTCACTCATTATATCTTCCCTGAATTTTTATATCCAAACCTTGAATTCTATATTCAAATCCCTCAATTTTAAAGCAGTATATTTTGTATCTTGACTTTTAGTTGCTTTACTGCTCTATTCTTGTGAAGTGCTCTTCACCATCAATTTGATTGCATTGTTCCTTTATCTTTTCTTTTAAAATCATGCACTATCATTTACTTGATTCTGTGCTGGTTCCATTTGGTTTATTAATAATTTTTGAATAAGACTGCTCCTACCAGACCAGCAATTGCCATTTGTTTCATGTGAGGAATGGAAGACATAGATCTGTAGTAGTGAAAAATATCCCTCATTCTTAGTGAAATATTTTTATTTTGTGGCATTGAGTGACTCTATGTGTGTGCGTGTGCATGTGTGTGTGTGATAGACAGAGAGAGAGAGAGAGAGAGAGGGAGAGAGAGAGAGAGAGAGGGATTACTTTTTCTCAAATAACAGAGATCTGGAGCTATTAGACTAAAAACCATTCATAATTTTACTCTTTAGTATGTCCTTACAGGTTGCTTCTTACAGAAAATGATGATTTCCCACATACTGCTTTCTGCAGAAAATGATAATTTTACAGATTTAAAAAACTCTTACAAAGTTTATTATTATTTTACAAAATAAAAATTTATAAAAACTTTGATATATTTTGCAATTTATTGCAAGATTGTGGAATGCCTATTAGAATATTGTGAAGTAATTTTTTTAGTGAATATTCCATTTGAATGATTAATTTCCTCTCTAGCCTTCTTATATTTTTGGCTTCTTTGTTTCAGGGTTATTGTTTTATGATATGGGCTCTTATAAAGTCACATGGAGTCATTCTAAACACCATTCTCCTTTGCCTTTCTCTTATAAGGATTCTAGACGACTGAAACATTTGATTTTCAAGCCTCCCTTTCAGCTAGAAGTAGCCACATATACATTCTTGCCATGTGATGTAGGAAGAAGTCTCTGTAGAAGATTTTTCTCCATGATTAAAATAAACCAGTCACCTTTTTCATCATTCTTTCTTTCCGCCTGAACTAGGAATGTCGTTCCTGGAGCTGCATTGCCACCATGAGGCCACAGGGGAAAAATAAGTCGAATGATAAGTATTCTAGAGAAAGGATAGGATTCAGAGTCTTTAATAACATGCTGGACATTTTTGAAAGGCCTACTTCCATATTTTTCTATATGTGAGTAAAAATAACCTCCTCTCTAATTATGTTGGTAAGTTATGGCTCTTCTGTGACTTATTACTTCTGTGAATTGATAGAGGAATTTCCTGTTTCATACACAGAACTTTCTAGGAATAACTATTTTGAGTTCTAAATACCTTTCCAGGTCTTAAAATCAACCAGTTCTTTTGGACACTTGAGCCTCTCTTGTGTTCTGCCAGATACACAGGGCTGCTCGTGACCACAGCTCCCCTCTCTCTGCACATATTCTAGGTCAGCATTTCTCCCATGATGTGCCTTTATTAGAACTTTCTATTAATATTCCTTCAATAAGGAATTTGTCGAAATGTCATCTTTGGTGGATGCTTTTTCATTCTCTTTGCTGCTTGTATACTGTGTGTGTGTTTCAATAAAACTTTAATATTCTTCATTCTTTTGTTTGACCCATATTTCTACCTGGTATCACTTTCTTCTGCCTGTAGGATTTCCTTCAACATTCCTTGTAGTGATAGTCTGCTGGAGATATATTCTTTTCACTTTCTAGCTCCTAAGTCTTCACCTTGCCTTTGTTATTGAAAGATACTTTCACTGAGTATAGAATTCTGTACTGGTGGGTGTTTCCTTTCAACATTTTGCCCCACTCCCTTATTACATTCATTATATTAAAGAAGACTTCTACTGTCATTCTCATCTTTGTTCCCATTTATATAATGTGTCTTTCTACTCTGGCTGCTTTTAAGGGTTTTTATCAGGGTTTTAGAGCAGCTTCATTATTATGTGTCTTGATGCAGTTTTCTTCATGGTTCTTGCAATGATTTTGATGAGTTTTTTGAATCTGTGCATTTATAGTTTTCATCTAATTTGGAATTATTTTTGCCATAATTTTTTCAAGTAGTTTTTCTGACACTCCATCCCTCCTTTAAGGACTTCAATTACACATATATAAGGCTCTTTGAAGTTATCCCATGATTCACTGATGCTCTTTTCATCCATCCTTTCCTTTGATTCTTCTTTTTTTTTTTTTGCTGTACACTGGCCTCTCACTGCCGCGGCCCCTCCCTCCGCGGAGCACAGGCTCCGGACGCGCAGGCCCAGCGGCCATGGCCCACGGGCCCAGCCGCTCCGTGGCACGTGGGATCCTCCCGGACCCGTGCACGAACCCGCATCCCCTAGCATCGCCAGGCGGACCCTCAACCACTGCACCACCAGGGAAGCCCTCCTTGATTCTTTTTTAACATCCATCTTCATGTTGGATAGTTTCTATGTCTTCAGGTTTACTATTTATACTTAAAAAAATTCTACTTTAAGTGAGTCTAAGGAGAGAGGCTATTGTTTAGCCCCTTTTGCTAATTGATATTTTCTAGTGGCTGTGTAATAATATATGAGGAGATAAAGAGTACTAATACTGGGAAAAGGAAGCAATTTCTCTTTCTGTTTTCTATCTGGTTGTCTGTGTGCATGTGTGTGTATATATATTATATATTATATATTATATGATATATATACATTGGTTCTAACCATTTTATTAAATTTATATTATATATTATATGTTATATATATGTATGTATAGTGGGAGAGATTTGAAAGTAATATACTTGTTTTGGATGGTAAGAATGAAATAAAATATTTCATATATTATACTTCAGTTCATTTTGTATTAAATACTTTATCACAATAATTTGCTTTTTAATTTTTTATAACGAGAAAACATTTAAAAATTTATGTAGAAATATAACATATTAACTTTATCAGGAAAAATTTTAAAAAGAAGACTACATAAGAAAGTATTAAAATATGTAAGAAATAATGTGGAAATTCAAGAGTTTGGAAAGAAGATACACTGCAAAGTCCTGGCCAACACAGAACAGACAAAGACTTGATGACTCTGGGATTTGGGAAGGTGAAAGAAATTATCTGACACCTCACTAATTCGAAAGGGAAAATCAGAGTAGCTATGTTGAGAAAATCAATGGATTGATTTCCTTGGGGTACCAGGCACAGAATTCTGTGATATAAATTATTATTAACACTTGATCATACAAAGTTGTTTCCTACATAATTCAAAAAATAATTAATTATAAATAAAATATTTCCTCATTACAGATCTTTAATTAGAGCATAAATATGTAATAAATTATATAATATTAAATATTTCAGTAAATATTGTAATAAATTATTGTTGATGTATAGTTGATTTACAGTAGTATGTTAGTTTCAGGTATACAACATACTGATTCAATATTTTTATAGATTATACTCCATTTAAAGTTCTAAAAAACAATAGCTATATTTCTCTGTGCTGTACAATATATGCTTGCTACTTATCTATTTTATACATAGTAGTCTGTATCTATCAATCCCATACCCCTATCGTGCCTCTCTCCCCTTCACTCTCCCCACTGGTAACCACTAATTTGTTCTCAATATTCTATTTTGTTATATACATTCATTTGTTTTATTTTTAAGTTCCACATAAAAGTGATAACATAGATTATTTGTATTTCTTTGTCATACTTATTTTATTAAACATAATATTCTTTAGACCCATTCATGCTGTTGAAAGCAGCAGAATTTCATTATTTTTAATGACTGATTAGTATTCCATTGTATGTATATACCATTTCTTTTTTATGCATCCTGCTGTTGATGTATGTATGCTTGGTTGCTTTCACATCTTGGCTATTGTAAATAATCTTTCTATAAACATTGGGGTGCATATATCTTTCCAAATTGTGTTTTTGTTTTCTTTGGGTATATACCCAGGTGTAGAATTGCTGGATCATATGGTAGTTCTGTTTTTAATTTTTTGAGGATCTTCCATACTGGCTGGGAATTGACATTCCTACCAACAGTGTACAAGGGTACCCTTTTCTCCACATCCTTACCAACATTTGTTATTTGGGATCTTTTTGATGATAGCCATGCTGACAGGTATGACACGATATCTCATTGTGATTTTGATTTGCATTTTTCTGATGATTAGCGATGTTGTGCATCTTTTCATGTGCCTGTTGCCTATCTGTATGTCTTCTCTTGGAAAAATGTCTATTCAGTTCTTCTGCCCATTTTTTAATCAGGTTGTTTGTTTTTTTGATATTGAATTGTATGAGCTATTTATATATTTTGAATGAGGGTATTGGTCATATCATTTACAAATATTTTCTCCCATTCAGTAGGTTGTCTTTTTGTTTTGTCAGTGGTTACCTTTGATGTGCAAAATCTTTTAATTAGGTTCCATTTGTTTATTCTTGCTTTTATTTCTTTTGCCATAGAAGAGAGATCCAAAAAATATTTCTACAATTTATGTCAAAGAGTGTTTTCCACTAGCAGTTTTATGTATTCAGGTCTTACATTTAGGTCTTTAATCCATCTTTGTGTTTATTTCTGTATATGGTGTGAGGAAATGTTCTAATCTCATTCTTTTACTGTAGCTGTTCAGTTTTCTCAGCATAACTTATTGAAGAGACTGTCTTTTCTCCATTGTATATTCTTTCCTCCTTTGTTGTAGAGTAATTTACCATAGGTGTGTGGGTTTATTTCTGGGCTCTCTACTCTGTTCCATTCATCTATGTATTTTTTTTTTTTTTTTTTTGCCAGCACCATGCTGTTTTCATTACTGTAACTTTGTAGTATAGTCTGCGGCCAGGGAGTGTGATACTTTTCAAGCTTTGTTCTTTATCTCAAGATTGCTTTGGAAATTTAGGGTCTTTTGGGGTTCCATATAAATTTTAGGATTATTCTTCTAGTTCTGTGAAAAATCTCCTGGGTATTTTGCATGGAATTGCATTAAATCTGAAGCTTTGAGTAGTATGGACCTTTTAACAATATTCGTTTTTCCATTCCAGGAACATGGGATATATTTCTATTTCTTTGTATTATTTTCAAATTCCTTCTTCAACGTTTTATAGTTTTCAGACTATAGGCATTTTACCTCTTTGGTTAAGATTATTCCTAGTTATTTCATTCTTTTTGATGCAATTTTAAACAGTTGTTTTCTTGTTTTCTCTTTCTGATAGTGCATTATTAGTGTATAGAAAAGTAACAGATTATGTATATTAATCTTTAATAAGCTCTTCTTTATGTTTGGTAGAATTCCACTGTGAAGCCCTATGTTCCTGGACTTTGGTTTGCTGGGACATTTTTGTTACAAATTCAATTTCACTATCATGAATCTTGAGTTAAGAGGCTTTATAACAGTATGAGTCTACAATATCTGAAAATATATTGAAGCATCAATGATAACATGTTGTAAATATTTACTATTTTTGACTGATTTGAAAAATGTTTCGTAATATGAAAGTCAAGTGTACTATATTATAATAAAGATAATCTAGACCAGTGGTCAGTAAACTTTTTCTAAAAAGGGCTATTTAGTAAATATTTTAGGTGCTGCTGGCCACAATGTCTTAGCGAGAAAGCAGCTCTAGATGATATACAAACAAATGGGTTTTGCTGTTATTTACAAAAACAGTGATATGTAGAATTTGGTTTGAGGGCCATAACTTGTCAATGCTTGATCTACCAGATGAATGTAATGTGAACTAAGGATTTTTTTCTCTTGTAAAACCACATGGCCAGGGGCT
The DNA here is from genome assembly GCF_949987515.2 of Delphinus delphis. Lineage (NCBI taxonomy): Eukaryota > Metazoa > Chordata > Mammalia > Artiodactyla > Delphinidae > Delphinus > Delphinus delphis. The sequence continues at coordinate 115,723,414 of NC_082687.1, read as the reverse complement.
TCCCTGGTGGCGCAGTGGTTGAGAGTCCGCCTGCCGATGCAGGGGACATGGGTTCATGCCCCGGTCCTGAAAGATCCCACATGCTGCGGAGCGGCTGGGCCCGTGAGCCATGGCCACTGAGCCTGTGCGTCCGGAGCCTGTGCTCTGCAACGGGAGAGGCCACAACAGTGAGAGGCCCACACACTGCAAAAACAAACAAACAAACAAATGGCCAAATTTGACACGTGATGTAAAATTGCAGGGGCTCCAGATTTGCCCTCACTTGAAGTCAAATCACAACTCTAGCTTTTGCAAGACAGTTGACTTTTGGTAATTACTTCCTTCTCTCTTACTTTCATCTATAAATGGACAGGATAGTAATATCTACCACATAGAGTTGGTATAAAAATTAAATAATATAATTAATTTAAAGCACTTAAAAATATCTGACACATAGTGCATGCTCCATAAATATTAAATATTATTGGTATATCATTTTAATAGTTATAGACATGATAAAAAGTATGACACAAAATTAATTCCTAATGCTAATGCAAACATATTGAGCATACTTTTCAGAATCAACCATATAAGCAAATTACTATGTTAAGTAAAAATTGGAGAAAGATCTTCAACAACAGAACTGGAAATCCTAAATATAACTCTCAAGTTGACCTGAAAATATGTATATTCATTAAATTAAGAAAGTAAGTCACCACAACAACATTTTTAATACACGCAACCTATGTTTTTGGACATCTGTGTCACTGTGTAGATAAGACAAATGTATTAAGGAACATGTATCTATTTATGCCCAAATCAATTTTCCAGAGTCTTAGGAGGGAGCACAGTCCTGCTACCACTTTGATTTCAGATTTCCGGCCTCCAGAATTGTGAGAAAAATAAATTTCTGCTGTTGAAAACCACCAGTCTGTGGTAATTTGTTATAGCAAACTAATACAGTTCCTAAGCACCTAAAAAGCACAGTATTGCTAATTAGCTAATTTTCAGTTAGTTGATATTTTAATCTTCTGTCCATATTATAGGTTTACTCTGACTTCTGATACAGCTAATGCACCCTTACAAAAGATGCATTGGGATTTCGGAAGAAAAAAGTATTCCAAAATATGGTCGGCGAAAACCATAAGAATTCCAGGAAGTCCATATCCTATAAGTCTAAAATTTTTAAATACGTAGTCAGATAGAGTGACTTACACATAAAGAAAACAATTTTAGACAAAGAGCTGAAATGCTTATAAAACTATAAAAAGTTAATTTAAGAGAATGAAAACATGGAAATCACTCTGCTTCCTGAAAAATAAACCTGTCTCTGTAATTTAACTCATAATTTCAAAAGAGATATACATTTTTGGTATTTTATGTATGACTAAGAATTTTGATGTAAAGGGGATTTGGTCTATATAATTGCAAATTTACAACAAATTGTGTTGTATTTGTTTTTATCAGTTTTAGAATAATGATGAAGTTAAATCAGACGTGTTGGATATGAATTATTTATATCATTCATATTTTTGCAGTTAATATATTTTTAATCACCACTGAGTTCCATTTTATGTAAGAATAGATGCTTTTCTGTCAGAATAAGCCTTTTTTCAGGCTCCCAACTTTTCACAGCAGAATGTTGTGCATCTTTATACTGAAGAATAAGAACTTAACTTCAGTCAATAAAACAAAATATTTATTAGGATACAAGGCACTCATGTGACAATAAACTGGTTTCTTTTCAGTTTACGCCAAAATTGTCACTGAGAACATTATTATTTGAAAGAAAGTCTGGAGGTACTGCTAATTAGCTATTCTTTCAGATCTCTGGTTTTTAAGTGTTAGTTTGCTTAAAAATCATTTGTGAGTATTGTTAATATTCAAAGTCTTTGTTCTCTCAGTTAATAAAGGTTGAGGAGGAGGGTCACATTTATGGTCTCTCTTTTTTAAAAATTTCCCTCTTGACCCGCAGGAGGGGAAATTTATTCCTTCTCTCTTTGTTTGTCTTCATCCTCTTGCTTCTGCCTTCATCTGTGGCCAATCATCCATCACCAGCTGCTCTAGATTCTCTAATTGGAAAGTTTCTAAGACGCTTATAAGCCCAGGTTTTATTTATTAATGGGTGGCATCGCTGTTTCAAAGTTAAGAACCAAGGTCTACCTATCTGTTTTTTTAACCAATTTAGATCATGTTCAGAGGACGTTCTCTCATTTTTTGTTTCCATATTGTAATACCAACCTGGGTACCACTTTTCAGAGGTAAGAGCAAGCACATCTGGTAGGTCCATGTACTGGATTCAGCCATGGAGGGCTGGGAGTAGGGTAGTTTCTGTGAGAGCCTTGTCTGATTATTGATTTGCCTATATTGGAGATTTATTTTCCTGCATATGTTTCTTTCTAAGACCGGAACAGAAATGAAATGCAGTAGTTGGGACTTAAAATTCAACACTCTAACTGAAGCATATTTAAGAGTTTCATGTCATAATGAAAGAAATATCCAAATGTAGACTATTTCTTGATGGTCAAAATATCATGTAAAAAACTTCATTTTTTTGGTTAATATTCTGTGTATGTGTCTGTCTGATACACCATGATAAAAGATTACTCATGAATTTTTCTCACAGGGAAGTTTATGTCTCCAGAGAGACCTATATACTGATGTTTATTTAAGTATTGATATTATATAACAGATTAGCTTAAATTTTGCTTTGTTTTCTAGGAAACAAAGTTAAATATTGTTCTCAGTAATAAACAGTCACAAACATCTGCCAAGTTACAGCTAGAAATTTCCTTCCTCTTTCTAAATGTTTCTTGGAATGCCTTTTTATAGAGGAACTATCAGCAAGCTGCTAAGTGCAGCTAAGACTGACATTAAACATCAAAGAGCCTCATTATTTGGTGCCACTGCAAATCCTAGCACCTCAGTCTCAACAAGACCCTAAACTTCACCTTGCAATCTTTCTGGTCAGCACTCTCTCCCATTTCTTTACCAATTGTTTTCAGTACTTTTCTCTATTTTCATCAAATCACCTAGTTCACAGCAGATGCACTCAATTCCTATATCTCAGAGACCACTAGACAGAACCTCCTAAACTCCATATATACAAAATCTGCCTCCACAACTATTCTTGCCTTCTTATTCTCTGTACCAAAGTAAGAGGCCTTTCCTCTGTTTTAGACGAGTCTCTGCACCTTTGTCAAGATCACATCCTCCTGGCTCCACACAGATATTGTCCCATCAGTTATTCCTTTATTCTAGATTTTTATTCTTGCTTTTTTCTCTCAGCAATTTGGTTTAGCATTTTTTAACATTTGCTATTTATTAACTACAATATACTTTTTACTATAAAATAACTGTAGAAAAATAATCACTTAAGTGTCCACAATCTAGAGAGTACAATTGTTAATATATTTTATTTTGGGAGACAGAGTTAATTGAGTCCAAATGATCCAAAGAGGTAAAATCTAGAGATCCAAGAAGACAGCAAGAGTAACTAATGGTGGCATCACCAGAAGTAGCATTTAAGTAATAATTAAGTCAGGAAAGGAAAGGGAAACTCTAGAAGAATTTTGAGTGTCAAAATATGTCAGTACAAAAACAATAAATAAATAAAAACCCCATCGCTCTAAGGTCAGAAATCAGTATTAGGAAAAGGTAGGATGAGAATTGTGGGTCCAATAGGGTCAGGATTTTGTCTGAATTCTATCCTTTTTCTCATCAATGCACATTCAGTGCCTCGATCCGAGGTTGACGTAGAGTATCTTCAGTACATATTATTTAACTGAGTTACCCCACAAGGTGGGAACTACAGGATTGCTGGCCGAGAGTGAGGGGGATCAGAAATGGCTGGTGGAGGAAAGAGATGATGAGTATTGGTTACAACTTTGGGAACAACTGCAACAGGAAGAACTGTATTTTGTTTCACTAACTCCATTCTTTCAAGCTAGAAATTAGGAAACTTTTATAAAAGTTATCTTTTAAATCTGAAAGAATAAAACATTACATTGCTATAAGAATTAATACAAAAAAATAAAAAAGAAAACACAGTTGAATGTAATTTTCCAGACTGAAAAGGGAGAAAGTTTAATTTTTTAAAAAGTGAAAAAAATTTCACTTCTTCAAATGTAAATTAAAGAACACATTTTTAAAGTATTAATTCAATCATTAAATACATTATTAAACACATGGAGATGTTTTATTTTTCAGTGGTCAAGAAAATATAAAGATGATCAAGATATTCTAAATTTTGAACACTCTTGTAACTGGGATAGAGACGTTTGGGAAGAATGTTTTCAGAATTTTATAAAATTCAAAAAATAATTACAATTTTGCAAATGCAGATATTTTCTTAAATAGATAAAATGGGAAAGTTGAAATTTTTCTGTAAGTATAATTATAGAAAGAGAGCTCAAGATTTATTGATATGGCAAGGAGTATGTTCTCATTGATTATTCATCTCACTGCTTATAATGTTTTAGATGATTCTTGGTTCCTTCATGTAAGATAACTAAATCAAAACTTCTTCTCCACTCTTCCTTCCTTGCTTTTCCTTTGAAATAAAAATATAAACAGCAGGAGAAGAAAGTGAAAGGGAGAGTTTTGGTTTACTCATCACAGCTGAAGAAGCAGGGTACAGAATGACACAAATAGATAGGAGTAAGGAGTAATAAGGAAACTGGGTTCATAGATGTTACTTTATATTATCATCCTTTTTTCATCTCTGTATTAGTACATTTACTAATTAATAGAAAAAGAAAATTTTTGATTCTTTGCCATCCATGGTTTAAAGCTTTTGTGCATTTTGTGCGAACCTTTATACCTCAAGAATAAAATGGAAACAACGAAATAATATTATAATTTTCTTTTACTTCATATAGTCAAATTAGTAAGAAATATGCCTTCGTGAGGATCACTTTTTTTTTTTTTTTTTGCGGAGCACAGGCTCTGGACGCGCAGGCTCAGCGGCCATGGCTCACGGGCCCAGCCGCTCCGCGGCATGTGGGATCCTCCCGGACCGGGGCACGAACCCGTGTCCCCTGCATCGGCAGGCGGACTCTCAACCCCGCGCTACCAGGGAAGCCTAGGATCACTTTTTTATTTTGTTTATAGACGCTGTGTTTACAGAGAAAACTGGTTGAATATTTCAAACTTTAACTTTTTTTCTAAGATTCTGAGTTTGGGTGCATTTCAGGCATCTATTTTAATGTCTTTTTATTCAGGTGTAACATTCTTAATGTCTGCAAAAACATACTCCTTATTTATTGTTCTATAATTCAGAAAATTGTACTTCCAAGAATTGCCCAACCAGAAGGAGAGCCTTTGTTCTGAGAGTAATGACCAGGAGAGATGACTGATGTATGAAGCAGAGAGCTTTCTCAGAGATCCTTGGGAAATGCTGGCCAACACCTGCATAGATCCACAGTGGGGGTAGGTAGGCACTGCAAAAGGGGGCAAAGCTTGCAGATTTCCCAACGGAAAGTGATTGAAACGTGGATTTGGTATTGACTAATGTGAGAAAGCCTGCCTTTGAATGACCATAAATCTGTGTTTACTTTCTAAAGAATTGTGGACTATAAAACTGACAATTGAGACAAACTAGGGCTTGTTAAACCTAGAAACATACACCTTCAATAAATTTATTTTATAAATATCAATGAGTAATTTTTTACATATATATGCATTATATAACCATAGATAGGATTAATGGTCAAATAGCAAGACTCAAAAAATGATTTAAGGTCTACATTGTCAGAAATACATTCACTTGAAAACACTTTTATTTTCTCAAACAGAACTGAGAAGCTGTTCTTGTCAGAAGGTTGACAGCAACAAAAATGAAAAGTTTACCCAGACCTGATCAGAAATGTGTATTATTTTACAATTCTAAATTTTGCTAAGCTGTGCTTTGTGATTACGTTTCTGAGTGAAGTTTTTCCATCGTTTTGACTATAAAGCAATGCAGCTGTCTCATTGTCCAATAAAATTGCACATACATTAACTGTCTTTCAACTGACAATGTGTGAATACTGGCTAAGCAGTATGGGCTGTATTCCTTATGGAAAGTACATGATTTTAAAGAACACTTTCTGTACTGTGTGAAGAACAATTTGAGAATATTTGGATATTATTTTTCTTAGATATTTATAAATGTGGCCTAACTCAGGATGATTTCCTGACCTGTTTATAGTGCTTCTGTCTTAGCTTGAACTTTTTATAAAAAAATCAAAATTTGGTACAACTGAAATGGGAATTCCCCACAGTCTTACACTGTACAGAGAATAAGTAATACCATTAATAAATCAGACTCTAAGCTCAGGGATTCACATGTTAATCAGGTTAGATTTATTATTCATTTATCAATTGATCTGAGCTTAGAGTCTGACCATTGAAAGAATTCAGAAAAGTAAATGGATTTCAAAAAATTAATCCAAACTCTTGGAGAACAACTAGTTATTTTCTGCATAGACAGATGTTCTAAGCAGTCTCTTACTGGTTGTTCAGCTCAGACATGTTAACATCTCTAACTTCTACCTCCTCAACAAAATAGAATTTGGAAGGCTAAAATAGATCAGCTGTGTAAATGTCTTAGCATCTTATCTGATACATAAAAGATACGTATTACATTTAATGATAATAATTACTTAAATGATTACTTATTGTCTTTCAGACTTAGGATCCAACCACTTTCTATTGTTTTTTTCTACTTGGTGGATTCTGAAGACTTTGTTTATTTTTATTTCTTACTATGTTTTCATTAGGTAGAGATCATCATAATTATTTTTTCTTCTCATTATATATATCATTTCTCTCTGCCTTTATTAATCCAACAACTATTTAATTAAACTTCTATGTACAAGAAATTACATCACTGAAATTGTGTAATTATGGGATAAAACTATGACAGTCATATAATCTCATCAGTCCATTGGCAAACATTTACCCAAATAATTGTTAAATAATGCAATTTATTTAGTAATGGAGACCTGAATAAGTGTCTCTCCTTAGGGCAGCTCATTCACATTCTTCTTATTCATTCATACCTCAAATCGTATTTGAGTGTCCACTATGTGTATAATATTGTGGAAGGTAACTTATAATTATAAGAAGGATACACACCTCAAGAATTTAAATAAAAGGTAATTTAGACACTGCTCCTTGGTGGAAAACTTCAGGATGAATGTAGAATAAGCTCAGAAATTTATTGAATGATCTTACTTATATAACATTGATCTAATTCAAGAACAATACTCAATCCAATTACATAACATTTATTTAGAAATATTTTCTCATAAGCAACCTCACAATTGTCCATCATATGCCAGCAACAAACACAATATAAAATTTAAAATACAATAGCATGAAAACTATAAGTTGTCTGGAAATAAATCTAAGAAAAGCTATATAGGACTTCTTTATAGGATAGTATATAATGTTATTGAGAGATATTAAGAAAGATGTAGACAGATGGAAGATATCTACTGGTTGTGATCACCAAAGGGGTAAGTGCAGCTAGCAAAAGGAAATGGAAGGGTAGAGCCCCGGAGTATGCCAATGTTTATAGACCATGGAAAAGAGGACAAGACATCAAATCAGACTGAGAAGGAGGAATAAAGTAAGGTTAAATATGAGATTATGAATGTCAGTTGAATGTTTCTAGAGCAAGAGATTAATTACTCTTATCAAGTGCTGCTGAGAAGTCCAGTGAGATGAGTCCTCAGTACCCACCACTGGAGCTTAGGTCTATTTTTACATGGGTGACTTGCACATGGAAGTGATTGGTAACCTTCAAAAGAACAAATAAATGACATGGAGTGTTCAAAAGAGAATGGAAGTTTTTCACTAGAAGGAGGGAGGAAAACTGGGTGGCAGCCTGATGGGTAAATGTTGTCATGAGAATTTTTAAAACATATATGTTCATTGATGGGAAATTTCCAGGAAGAGGAAGGGATGATAATGCAGAAGAGAAAATAGACATTTGTGAAAAGAATATCCTCAAGTAGGAGATAAGTCATATGGTCTAGTATGAAACTGGAGACACTGGTCTTAGCCAGTGGTGTGGACAGTATATCCAGAGTAAGAGTAAAGAAAATAATGTATGTGGCGGATACTCATGGACACATACATCTGTGTGATTGTGGCATTGGATGTTCTGTTCTGATCACTTAAATTTACTGAATGAAATAGAAACCAAGTTCTTCTTTTAAGAATGAGAAGAGGAGGTGGGTAGTTGAAGATTTTAAGAGAGAAGGCACTCAGTATTCACCTAGGAGACTGGGGAAGTGAATGGACTAGGGAGGTTTCAGAACGATTTCCAAGCAGTGTTAATACACTTTGAGCATATTCATAAAGAATGCAAAATGAAAATGCTCATAATGATCACAAAATCTGTTAAAAATGCACTTTATGCTTAAAAAGCAAGCTATAAAGCCACAGGTAAATAAATTGCACAAAGATAGTATTTGTATGAATAAAATTATATTATACAATGATAGAATTTATACCGGGCTGTAAAATAGTAATTACTGTTGATTAGGTAATAGAATTATAGATATGTTTCTTCTCCTTATCTGTATTTCTGTATTTCAATGTTTTGTAATGAATGAATGTTGAGTTAATAGCAAACATACATTTCAGAAATTTTCATATGAAAATTAAGAACAAATAAGATTAGGAAAATAAACACATCTATCCTCTACCTAAATTTAACAGTGATTAACATTTTACCTTATTTACTGAATTAATCTCTCTTTTCTTTCTCTCCCATGTAGAAGTAAGCTATAGACCTCATGATACTTCAACCCTAAATACTTCAGAATGTATTTCCTAAAAAGGATATTCTCTACCTAGCTATCATGCTATTATCACACAAAAGAAAATGAATGATAATTTTATTCTATTATGTAATATTTCTAGGCCTAAATTAAAAATTATTTTCTTGTTGCAAAATATATTTTATAGCTTAAAAATTCAAATCAAGATTCTAATTATTCATAAAATATTTTGTTGCTATTTTTCTTCCATCGTACTTATCTTAAACAGTTTTTATATTTTCTTTCAAAATTGCCACATTTTGAATAGGTTACTTGTCTTCTGCAACATACCGTAATATGGATTTGTCTGATTATTTCTTTATGACTAATAAATATATTAAAATATTTACCCTCAAGCCTATCTTACACCCAATAGTTTGCAACATGGGGAATATAACCAATATTTTGTAATAACTGTAAATGGAAAGTAACCTTTAAAAATTTATTTAAAAAATTTAAATAAATATTTACCCTTAAAAGTCATAAGAGATTTATACATTTCTAAGCCCATTTTCATGTTAATTTTGTGACAATTAGAAATGACACTATTTAGTGGTGAATAGGGCATATAAATATATCCAATGAGCATGAAAGGTACAGCAGCCTTTTAAACACTGGGAATCATATTGCATTAATTGTCTGTGAATCAAAGTTAGTGGTCATAGCCAACATTTTCAGAATAATGAAATATAAAAGAAAAGAGAAGAGAAGAAAGGAAAAATAGAGAAAAGACAAAGGGAAAAATAAGAAAAAATGATGTTTCAAGATGAGATAATGGTATGTTTTTTAACATCTTTATTGGAGTATAATTTCTTTACAATGGTGTGTTAGTTTCTGCTTTATAACAAAGTGAATCAGCTATACATATACATATATCCCCATATCTCTTCCCTCCTGCGTCTCCCTCCCTCCAACCCTCCCTATCCCACCCTTCTAGTTGGTCACAAAGCACCAAGCTGATCTCCCTGTGCAACGCGGCTGCTTCCCACTAGCTATCTATTTTACATTTCGTAGTGTATATATGTCCATGCCACTCTCTCACTGCGTCCCAGCTTACCCTTCCCCCTCCCTGTGTCCTCAAGTCCATTCTCTAGTAGATCTGCGTCTTTATTCCCGTCCTTCCGCTAGGATCTTCAGAACCTTTTTTTTTTTTTTTAGATTCCATACATATGTGTTACCACACGGTATTTGTTTTTCTCTTTCTGACTTACTTCACTCTGTATGACAGACTCTAGGTCCATCCACCTCACTACAAAGAACTCAATTTCGTTCCTTTTTATGGCTGAGTAATATTCCATTGTATATATGGGCCATATCTTCTTTATCCATTCATCTGTCGATGGACACTTAGGTTGCTTCCATGTCCTGGCTATTGTAAATAGAGCTGCAATGAACATTGTGGTACATGACTCTTTTTGAATTTTGGTTTTCTCAGGGTATATGCCCGGTAGTGGGAATGCTGGGTCATAGGGTAGTTCTAGTTTTAGTTTTTTAAGGAACATCCATACTGTTCTCCATAGTGGCTGCATCAACTTACATTCCCACCAACAGTTCAAGAGTGTTCCCTTTTCTCCACACCCTCTCGAGCATTTATTGTTTCTAGATCTTTTGATGATGGCCATTCTCACCAGGGTGAGGTGATACCTCACTGTAGTTTTGATTTGCATGTCTCTAATGATTAGTGATGTTGAACATCCTTTCATGTGTTTGTTGGCAATCTGTATACCTTCATTGGAGAAATGTCTATTTAGGTCTTCTGCCCATTTTTGGATTGAGTTGTTTGGTTTATTTTGATATTCAGCTGCATGAGCTGCTTGTAAATTTTGGAGATTAATTCTTTGTCAGTTGCTTCATTTGCAAATATTTTCTCCCATTCTAAGGGTTGTCTTTTGGTCTTGTTTATGGTTTCCTTTGCTATGAAAAAGTTTTTAAGTTTCATTAGGTCCCATTTGTTTATTTTTGGTTTTATTTCCACTTCTCTAGGAGGTGGGTCAAAAAGGATCTTGCTGTGATTTATGACATAGAGTGTTCTGCATATGTTTTCCTCTAAGAGTTTGATAATGCCTGGCCTTATATTTAGGTGTTTAATCCATTTTGAGTTTATTTTTGTGTCTGGTGTTAGGGAGTGTTCTAATTTCATTCTTTTACATGTAGTTGTCCAGTATTCCCAGCACCACTTATTGAAGAGACTGACTTTTCACCATTGTATATTCTTGCCTCCTTTATCAAAAACAAGGTGACCATATGTGTGTGGGTTTATCTCTGGGTTTTCTATCCTGTTGCATTGATCTATATTTCTGTTTTTGTGTCAGTACCATACTGTCTTGATTACTGTGGCTCTGTAGTATAGTCTGAAGTCTAGGTGCCTGATTCCTCCAGCTCTGTTTTCTTTCTCCAGATTGTTTTGGCTATTAGAGGTCTTTTGTGTTTTCATAAAAATTGTGAAATTTTTTGTTCTAGTTCTGTGAAAAATGCCAGTGGCAGTTTGATAGGGATTGCATTGAATCTGCAGATTGCTTTGTGTTGTATAGTCCTTTTCACAATGTTGATTCTTCCAATCCAGGAACATGGTATATCTCTCCATCTGTTTGTATCATTTTTAATTTTTTTCATCAGTAACTTATAGTTCTCTGCATACAGGTCTTTTGTCTCCTTAGGTAGGTTTATTCCTAGGTATTTTATTCTTTTTGTTGCATTGACAATGGGAGTGTTTCCTTAATTTGTCTTTCAGAGTTTTCATCATTAGTGTATAGGAATGCGAGAGATATCTGTGCATTAATTTTGTATCCTGCTACTTTACCAAATTCATTGATTAACTCTAGTAGTTTTCTGGTGGCATTTTAGGATATTGTTTCATGTCATCTGAAAACAGTGACAGCTTTACTACTTTTTCTCTGATTTGTATTCCTTTTATCTCTTTTTCTTCTGTGATTGCTGTGGCTAAAACTTCCAAAGAAATGTTGCACAATAGTGGTGAGAGTGGACAACCTCATCTTTTTCTTGATCTTAGTGGAAATGGTTTCAGCTTTTCACCATTGAGTATGATGTTGGCTGTGGGTTTTTCATATATGGCCTTTATTATGCTGAGAAAATTTCCCTCTATGCCTACTTTCTGGAGGGTATTTAGCATAAATGGGTGTTGAATTTTGTTCAAAACATTTTCTGCATCTATTGAGAGAATCATATGGCTTTTATTGTTCAATTTGTTAATATGGTGTATCACATTGATTGATTTGTGTATATTGAAGAATCCTTTCTTTCCTGGGATAAACCCCACTTGATCATGGTGTATGATTCTTTTAATGTGCTGTTGGATTCTGTTTGTTTGTATTTTGTTGAGGATTTTTGCATCTATGTTCATCAGTGATATTGGCCTGTAGTTTTCTTTCTTTGTGACATCTTTGTTTGGTTTTGGTATCAGGGTGATGGTGGCCTCGCAGAATGAGTTTGGGAGCGTTCCTCCCTCTGCTATATTTTGGAAGAGTTTGAGAAGGATAGATGTTAGCTATTCTCTAAATGTTTGATAGAATTTGCCTGTGAAGCCATCTGGTCTTGGGCTTTTGTTTGTTGGAAGATTTTTATTTTTTTTGCGGTACACGGGCCTCCCACTGTTTTGGCCTCTCTCATTGCGGAGCACAGGCTCCGGACGCGTAGGCTCAGCAGCCATGGCTCATGGGCCCAGCCGCTCCACGGCATGTGGGATCTTCCCGGACTGGGGCACAAACCCGCATCCCCTGCATCGGCAGGCAGACTCTCAACCACTGCGCAACCAGGGAAGCTCTGCTGGAAGATTTTTAATCATAGTTTCAATTTCAGTGCTTGTGTTTGGTCTGTTTATATTTTCTATTTCTTCCTAGTTCAATCTTGGAAAGCTCTGCTTTTCTAAGAATTTGTCTATTTCTTCCAGGTTGTCCATTTTATTGGCATAGAGTTGCTTGTAGTAATCTCTTGTGATCCTTTGTGATCCTTTCTGCAGTGCCGGTTGTTACTTCTCCTTTTTCATTTCTAATTCTATTGATTTGAGTCTTCTCCCTTTTTTTCTGGATGAGTCTGGCTAATGGTTTATCAAGTTTGTTTATCTTCTCAAAGAACCAGCTTTTAGTTTTATTGATTTTTGCTATTGTTTCCTTCATTTCTTTTTCATTTATTTCTGATCTGATTTTTATGATTTCTTTCCTTCTGCTAACTTTGGGGTTGTTTTGTTCTTCTTTCTCTAATTGCTTTAGGTGTATGGCTACGTTGTTTATTTGAGAGGTTTCTTGTTTCTTAAGGTAGGATTTTATTGCTATAAATTTCCCTCTGAGAACTGCTTTTCCTGCATCCCATACGTTCTGGGTTGTTGTGTTTCCATTGTCATTTGTTTCTAGGTATTTTTTATTTCCTCTTTGATTTGTTCAGTGGTCTCTTGCTGATTAAGTAGTGCATTGTTTAGCCTCCATGTGTTTGTATTTTTTACAGTTTTTTTTTTACTGTAATTGATATCCAATCTCATAGCGTTGTGGCCAGAAAACATACTTGATACGATCAATTTTCTTAAATTTACCAAGGCTTGGTTTGTGACCCAAGATATGATCTATCCTGAGGAATGTTCCATGGGCACTTGAGAAGAAAGTGTATTCTGTTGTTTTTGGCTGGAATGTCCTATAAATGTTAATTAAGTACGTCTTGTTTAATGTACCACTTAAAACTTGTGTTTCCTTATGTAGTTTCATTTTTATTGATCTGTCCATTGTTGAAAGTGGGGTGTTAAATTCCCCTACTATGATTGTGTTACTGTCGATTTGCCCTTTTATGGCTGTTAGTATTTTCCTTAAGTATTGAGGGGCTCCTATTTTGGGTTCATAAGTATTTACAACTGTTATATCTTCTTCTTGGATTGATTCTTTGATCATTATGTAGTGTTCTTCTCTGTCTCTTGTAATAGTCTTTATTTTAAAGTCTATTTTGCCTGATATGAGAATTGCCACACCAGCTTTCTTTTGATTTCCATTTGCATGGAATATCTTTTTCCATCCCCTCACTTTCACTCTGTATGTGTCCGTAGGTCAGAAGTGGGTGTCTTGTAGACAGCATATGTACAGGTCTTGTTTTTGTATCCATTCAGGCAGTCTATGTCTTTTGGTTGGAGCATTTAATCCATTTACATTTAAGGTAATTATTGATATGTATGTTCCTATTACGATTTTCTTAATTGTTTTGGGTTTGTTATTGTAGGTCTTTTCCTTCTCTTGTGTTTCCTGCCTAAAGAAGTTCCTTTAGCATTTGTTGTGAAGCTGGTTTGGTGGTGCTGAATTCTCTTAGCTTTTGCTTGTCTGTAAAGGTTTTTATCTCTGTCAAAACTGAATGAGATCCTTGCTGGGTAGAGTAATCTTGGCTGTAGGTTTTTGCCTTTTATCACCTTAAATATGTCCTGCTACTCATTTCTTGCTTGCAGAGTTTCTGCTGAAAGATCAGCTGTTAATGTTATGGGGAATTCCCTTGTATGTTATTTGTTGTTTTTTCCCTTGCTGCTTTTAACATTTTTTCTTTGTATTTAATTTTTGATAGTTTGATTAATATGTGTCTTGGCGTATTTCTCCTTGGATTTATCCTGTATGGGACTCTCTGTGCTTCCTGGACTTAACTATTTTCTTTCCCATATTAGGGAAGTTTTCAACTGTAATCTCTTCAAATGTTTTCTCAGTCCCTTTCTTTTTCTCTTCTTCTTCTGGGACCCCTATAATTCAAATGTTGGTGCATTTAATGTTGTCCCAGAGGTCTCTGAGACTGTTCTCAATTCTTTTCATTCTTTTTTCTTTATTTTGCTCTGTAGTAGTTATTTCCACTATTTTATCTTCCAGGTCACTTATCCGTTCTTCTGCCTCAGTTATTCTGCTATTGATCCCTTCTAGAGAATTTTTAATTTCATTTATTGTGTTGTTCATTATTGTTTGTCTGCTCTTTATTTCTTTTTTGTCCTTGTTAAACGTTCCTTTATTTTCCATTCTATTTCCAAGATTTTGGATCATCTTTACTATCTTTACTCTGAATTCTTTTTCAGGTAGACTGCCTATTTCCTCTTCATTTGTTTGGTCTGGTGGGTTTTTATCTTGTTCCTTCATCTGCTGTGTGTTTTTCTGTCTTCTCATTTTGCTTATCTTACTGTGTCTGGGGTCTCCTTTTCACAGGCTGCATATTCGTAGTTCCCATTGTTTTTGGTGTCTGCCCCCAGTGGCTATGGTTGGCTCAGTGGGTTGTGTAGGCTTCCTGGTGGAGGGGACTGGTGCCTGTGTTCTGGTGGATGAGGCTGGATCTTGTCTTTCTGGTGGGCAGGTCCACGTCTGGTGGTGTGTTTTGGGGTGTCTGTAGACTTATTATGATTTTGGGCAGCCTCTCTGCTAATGGGTGGGGCTGTGTTCCTGTCTTGCTAGTTGTTTGGCATGGGATGTCCTGCACTGTAGCTTGCTGGTCGTTGAGTGGAGCTGGGTCTTGGCGTTGTGATGGAGATCTCTGGGAGGTTTTTGCCATTTGATATTATGTGGAGCTTGGAGGTCTCTGATGGACCAATGTCCTGTATTTGGCTCTCCCACGTCAGAGGTCCAGGCCTGACACCCGGCCGAAGCACCAAGATCCTGTCATCCACACGACTCAAAACAAAAGGGAGAAAAAAAGAAAGAAAGGAAACATAATAATAATAAAATACTTATTAATGTAAAAAATAAAAAAAATAATTATTAAAAATTAAAAAGTATTTTAAAAAAGATGCAAAGAAAGAAAGAAGAGAGAAACCAAACCAAAAAACAAATCCACCAATGATAAGAATCACTGAAAACTATACTAAAAAAAACCCCAAAATAAAAACAACCCAGCAGACAGAACCCTAGGACAAACGGTAAAAGCAAAGCTATACAGAGAAAATTACACACAGAAGCATACATATACACACTCAGGAAAAGAGAAAAAGGAAAAAAAAATATATATCGTTGCTCCCAAAGTCCACTTCCTTAATTTGGGATGATTCGTTGTCTATTCATGTATTCCACAGATGCAGGTACATCAAGTTGATTGTGGAGCTTTAATCCGCTGCTCCTGAGGCTGCTGGGAGAGATTTCCCTTTCTCTTCTTTGTTCTCACAGCTCCCGGGGTTCAGCTTTGGATTTGGCCCCACCTCTGCGTGTAGGTCGCCGGAGGGCGTCTGTTTATCGCTCAGACAGGACGGGGTTAAAGGAACAGCTGATTCGCGGGCTACGGCTCACTCAGGCCAGGGGGAGGGAGGGGTACGGATGTGCTGCGAGCCTCTGCGGCGGCAGAGGACAGCGTGACGTTGCACCAGCCTGAGGCACGCCGTGCGTTCTTCCGGGGAAGTTGTCCTTGTATCACGGGACCCTGGCAGTGGCAGGAGGCACAAGTTCCCGGGAGGGGAGGTGTGGATAGTGACCTGTGCTCGCACACAGGCTTCTTGGTGGAGGCAGCAGCAGCCTTAGCATCTCATGCCTGTCTCTGGGGTCCACGCTGATAGCCACGGCTCGCGCCCGTCTCTGGAGCTCCTTTAAGCAGCCCTCTTAATCCCCTCTCCTCGCACACCAGGAAACAAAGAGGCAAGAAAATGTCTCTTGGCTCTTCGGCAGCTTCTGACCTTTTCCCGGACTCCCTCCCGGTTAGCCGTGGCGCACTAGCCCCTTT
Organism: Delphinus delphis; assembly: GCF_949987515.2. Lineage (NCBI taxonomy): Eukaryota > Metazoa > Chordata > Mammalia > Artiodactyla > Delphinidae > Delphinus > Delphinus delphis. Next base: position 115,706,960 of record NC_082687.1, on the reverse strand, counting down.
CAGGCTGTGTTCACGCCGCCAACCCCAGCCCTCTTCCTGCGATCCGACCTCTGAAGCCCGAGCCTCAGCTCCCAGGCCTCACCCGTCCCTGCCGGTGACCAGACAAGCCTCTCGGGCTGGTGAGTGCCGGTCGGCCCTGATCCTCTGTGCGGGAATCTCTCCACTTTGCCCTCCACACCCCTGTTGCTGCGCTCTCTGCACCGAAGCTCACCCTCTCCGCCACCCACAGTCTCCGCTCGCGAAGGGGCTTCCTAGTGTGTGGAAACCTGTCCTCCTTCACAGCTCCCTCCCACTGGTGCAGGTTCCGTCCCTATTCTTTTGTCTCTGTTTTTTCTTTTGCCCTACCCAGGTACGTGGGGAGTTTCTTGCCTTTTGGGAGGTCTGAGTTCTTCTGCCAGCGTCCAGTAGGTGTTCTACCTGTAGGAGTTGTTCCACATGTAGATGTATCTCTGATGTATTTGTGGGGAGGAAGGTGATCTCCGCGTCTTACTCTTCCACCATCTTGAAGGTCTCTTCTAAGTTACCCCTTGAAACTACTGCCCGCGGTCCCCAGGAGGGTCACGGGCTTTGGCCGGTGGGGCCCCTCCAGAGCCGCCACACAGTGAGGCTGCGCTGCCCTGGGACTGCGGGCAGCTCAGTGACGGCAGAGGGGAGGGACCCCGAGCCAGGTGTTCCAGCTCTGCCTAGACACGGGCTTGTTCCAGGCACCGGGTAATAGTATTATTTTTGATGCTTATTCTCAGAAGTCCTGATCTAATCCATCAAGATAAATTGTGTGTGTGTGTGTGTCTGTGTGTGTGTGTCTGTGTGTGTGTATACAGTAGTTTGTTTGGCTCTAGGATTATAGATCACCACTTTAAATAATCCCTTTTTAGCTTTATGTCCTATATATGCCTCACCTTCAATACATGGAAATATTTTGTGAGCATGGTATTTAAAGATGTAGATTCGAAAGCAAAAACTGTTTTCACTACTCTGATACTTTGAAAAATAAATTTGACTTACTCTGTTTGATGTCCACCTGATGTCCACAAGACTATTTATTGACATTACTATAGTGACATTACAATATATCTTAGGTGTAACAAGAAGAGTTAACGTAGACAGTGGTGTGGACTATTGTAATAATTGTAAAATCTGTATTGAGAACATTGTCCATATTATGTAAAATTCTCAGTATTTTTGTTATGTTTATCAAAAACTATTTCAATGTAAAATTTCCATCACCATTATTATTATTTTATAATAATATATGTGCACAGGAGAATACACAGCTAAATTTTTATGGGAAACAACTTTTAGAAATGGAATTTTAGAGTTTAAAAGTAACCACCTTTTCAAGTCTTTTATTGTGCATCATCAAATAGAAATTACAATTTGTACTGATTTTTATTCCTGTGAGCAAAGCAAAAGAGCTATTTCCAGCAGCATCACTAACACTGCTTGCATTAGATAATTTATTTTTACATTTATAGAATGTGTGGTAGTTGTTGCTTAAGCTTACATTTATTGAATGTACTAATTAGTACCTATTAATAGTGTAGTTAATATATGTGCAGGTATGTTGATAATTGACACTATTCAGTAGTGTGTAATTGTCAGGAAAATTGTTTTATATTCATTTTGTGGACTGTTTAATATTTAACACTGGTCAGATACCTCAAATCTGTTCCTTTACCTGGAGTTTTAGTGATAAGAATATAGAACTACTATGTGATTTTTGAAAATATGAACAGGTATAATTCTTGGTGTGATTGGTAAAAAAGTTAAGCAGCTCATTAAATAATGAGTTACCAAGCATATAGCACATGATCGGGCACATTGAATATGAAAATGAAAGACTATTACAATTTTGCTTAAGGATTTCAAAGTCCAATGGCTGAGAGAAGTTTTTTTTAATTAAAAAAAAAAAGTGTCATGGACCTAAACAATGCATTGGATGTCCCTAAACAAGTAAGAGGATGTCAAGAAATGTGATACTTCAGCTTGGTCTTAATTGGCTTTAACCAATTAAGATGACATGGAGTAGGGGGGAAGTGTTTTCAGGTAGGAGGAAAAGGATGGGAAACTATTGGAATTTTAGAGGCATTCAAGGCTGTGTAAATGAGTTGATGTAGAAGAAGAATAGGGTTAATAGTGACTTTAGAGGAGATGAGATCAGAGGATAGGCAGAGGAGGGATGCTTAATCTAATTTATTAAAAAACCAAAGACACTACAGAAGCATTTTAAGCCAGTAAGTAACAGGATTAAGTCTTCATTTTCAAAGAAATTATGTTACCAGTGATGGGACAAACAAGTAGGTAGATCTTCAATCTCAGGACAGTTTGATATTAGAATTTTAATTAGGTTTCATTGGCAGAAGGTATCATGAACATTTGTGTATGGAAGATAATGAAAAAATGTTTTTGCTCTATGGAAAAAGCTAGACAATTGTATCAGAGGCCTTTATTTATCTCTATTTTTCTTCCCAATTATTTTCTCTAATTGAAGGATGGACATTAAATACCAAACTATAATTGCCTTTGTCTTTGTAAGCCTAACAAATTAGCACCGTTTCACCTGCCTTCCCTATACAGGCCAATGACAGTACAACCCAGGAAGCATTCTATCGTGATTATAATGGCTGGAAAGAAGGCCAAGAATCCATTATGTGCTGTTTGTTGCTACCCAAAAATGAATTTTATTGCTGTACTAGTCCCATTTTGCTATTATGTATATTGTTTATGTGATTTGGGTAATTTAATAGTTTAACCTTTTATGAAGATCAGTTTTCTTTTACCACCATCTACTTTCATCTATTCTTTCCAACCCAGCAATTTAAGCCTTAATTGTTAGAAAAATTGAGAAATGTGATAATGTTGGCCCTGAAATGGATGGGATGAATAAACACACTTAGCCTAGCTGTGATTTGCAATATTTATCCAAGCAAATACTAAGTTTAAAAATATTTCCAAGAAAAATGAGAATGTTCAGCCAGATAGCATGAACATCTATTCTAGTCCTAAGATTTTATTTTTCTTGCAAACTGATTTTTCTGACACATATTTAGTATAAAGCAAACAATTCTTTCTCCTCAAAAATAAATGGTTGTAGTGAATTGTTTAGAGGATATGAAATTTTTTCAATTGTGAATATAAATTAAGGAGAAGCCTAGGAACCCAATCCACATTAAAATTCACATAAAGAATATAGCAGAAAAGTTAACATCTGGTACCAAAGAATGGTAAATGCTAAATCTGTGTTTAAATTAGTAAATAATATTTTTCAGAAATTACCCTTGGTGTAAATTAATAACAAATTTATTTTTATAATGAATTTTTAAATTATAATTCCTGTATTTGTCCTTCAAAAACATTTTGAGAAGGTACCAGGCCTCGTGATATAAGGGGTAACAAAAGAGACTAAAAATTTTATTTATTTTTTATTTTTTAAAATTTATTTATTTTTATTTTTGGCTATGTTGGGTCTTTGTTTCTGTGCGAAAAGTTGTGGCGAGTTGGGGCCACTCTTCATTGCTGTGCGCGGGTCTCTCGCTGTCGTGGCCTCTCTTGTCGCGGAGCACAGGCTCCAGACACGCAGGCTCAGTAGTTGTGGCTCACGGGCCCAGTTGCTCCGCGCATGTGGGATATTCCCAGACCACGGCTCGAACCCGTGTCCCCTGCATTGGCATGCAGATTCTCAACCACTGCACCACCAGGGAAGCCCTAAAAATTTTATTTTTAAAAGAACTTAAGGACTTGGATTTTGGCAAGAAAAAGAAAAAAAATATGTAAAATATATAGCATAGTGAATGATAAGGATTCCAGGGACAAACGAAGTAAAGAAAAGGTACAGGAAGTTCTGAGGAAGAAAATGGATAATCAGGAAAGGCTCAGTAAAGTAATTGTTGATTATAATCCCAGTGTAGCTGAGAGAGTAATCTATTAGGCAGGTCTGGAGGAAGAGTATTACAGTCAGAAAGATGGGCAAGTTCAAAGGCCCTAGGATGGCGTTATCCTGTAATATCCGAGGAGAAAAAGAAGTATAATGTTAAAAGATACAATGAGGGAAGGGGAGAACATTAGAAGATGAGACTGGGATATAACAAAAGAGCAGATAATGTAGGGTTCTGTAGGTCAAAGTAAGTATCTTAACTTTTTACTGATTTAAGTGAGTTGGAGAGCTTTGAGCAGAGGAGTGGCTAATGCTCTAAAAAATCACTCTGGCTTTTATTTTGAGAATAACCTGCAAGGTGGTGGAGAGATGGCAAAAATTGGAATCAGGGATACAATGGTCGCTTGGTCCAAAGTTGCAGCAGAGGAGGTGATAAGTGTTGGACTTCTGGATATCCTGAGAAGAACTAAAATCTGTCAATATGTTAGACACAGCACAGGAGGGGAAGTCAAGGATAATGCCGAACAATTTTACCTGAGTAACTGGAAAATGAGATTACCTTAATGTAATAAAAGGAAGATTATTAGAGGAACAGTTTTGAAAGGGAAGGTTAGGAAATTGAAGTTGGCTGTGTTACATTTGAAATGTAGAAAAGTCTATTATGCTTATGTCTGGAGTTCAGAGAAAAGATCAATACTGGGCATATATTTGGCAGATTTCAACATGAAACTGGATGAGATCACCTCTGGAGTGGGTGTAGATGGTAAATCAAAGTGGTTGAAGTTATGATTCTGTAACACTCAAACAAGCAATTTGGAAGCATATTAAGGACCGATAAGTGAAAAAGAGACACCAACAAGTAAAGAAGAAAACTGGGAGACTGTGAAGACCTAACAATTAAATGACTGTATCAAAGGCTACTACACAGTCAAATGAAATAAACACTGAGAATTGATCATTGAATTGAAAAATATGGAGGTCAGTGACACTGCTAAGAGAATTATGGTGAAGTGACATAGCCAAAATCCAGTTATGGTAGTTTCAAGAAAGAATGTCAAGAGAGGAATTGGAAATTGAAACTTTGGATATAAAAAATAAAGCAATACGGAGGGTGGTACTTAAAGTGGGTAGAGATGGCTTTTTTAAAATTAATAAAATATTTTTTAGGGGAGTTTTAGGTTCACAGCAAGACTGAGTGGAAAGTACAGAGTTCCTAGATACCCCCCTGTCCTCACACATGCACAAACTCCCCCACTATAAACAGCCCACACCACAGTGGACTTTGGTTGCAATTGATGAGCCTACACTGACATCACGATCACCCAAGGTCCATAGTTGATCTCAGTATTTATTCTTGGTGTTACGCATTCTATGGATTTGGACAAATGTATAATGAGATCTATCAACCATTATAGTGTCACAGAGAGTAGTTTCACTGCCCTGAAAATTCTCTGTAGTCCTCCTCTTCATTACTGTCTCGCCTCAACCACTGGCAACTACTGGTCTTTTTATTGTTTCCATAGTTTTGCCTTTTCCAGAGTGTCATATAGCTGGAATCGTACAGTGTGTAGCCATTCAGATTGCTTTCTTTTACTGATTAATATGCATTTAAGGTTTTTCCATGTTTTTTCATGCCTCGACAATGCATTTCTTTTTAGCACTAAATGGTATTTCATTGTGAACAACTTACCATATTTTATCCATTTACCTGCCAAAGGACATCTTGGTGGCTTCCAAGTTTTGGCAACTATGAATAAAGTTGCTATAAATATTTCTTGCATGTTTTAGTATAGACATAATGTTTCAACTCCTTTGGGTAAATACCAAGGAGCACAATTGCTAGCTTGTACAGTAAGAGTATGTTTAGTTTTGTAAGACTTGCCAAACTGTCTTCCAAAATGACTATACCATTTTGCACTCCCACCAGCAATGAAGGAGAGTTCTGTTGCTCCACAACCTTGTCAGCATTTGGTGTGGTTAGTTTTGGATTTTGGCCATTCTAATAGGTGTATAGCAGTATCCCATTGTTGTTTCATTTTGCATTTCCTTGATCATGTATGATGTGGAGCATCTTTTTGTATGCTTGTTTGCCATCTGTATATCTTCTTTGGTGAAGTGTCTGTTAAGGTTTTTGGCTCTTTTAAAAATCAGGCTGTTTATTGTTATTGTAGAGTTCTTTGTATATTTTTGATAACAGTCCTTTATCAGAGGTATCTTTTTCAAATATTTTCTTCCAGTATGTGGCTTGTCTTCTCGTTCTCTTGACATTGTCTTTCTCGGAGAAGAAATTTTTAATTTGAATGAAGTCCAGCTTATCAATGATTTCTTTCATGGATTGTGCCTTTGATCTTGTATCTAAAAAGTTATCACCATACTCAAGGTCATCTACATTTCCTTATATGTTATCTGCTAGGAGTTTTATAGTACTGTGTTTTACATTCAGGCCTATGACCCATTTTGAGTTAATTTCTATGATGGGTATAAGGTCTGTGTCTAGATTTGTTATTTTGCATGTAGATATCCAGCTATCCTCTCACCATCTGTTGAGAAGAGTATTACTTTTTTGTATTACTCTTGTATTACTCTTGCTTTTTTGTCAAAAGTCATTTGACTGTATTAATATAGGTCTATTTCTAGAATCTCTATTCTGTTCCAACCATCTGTTTGTTTATTCTTTTATCAATACCACACTGTCTTTATTACTGTAGCTTTATAGTAAGTCTTGAAGTCAGGTAGTGTCAGATCAGTCATCCAACCTTATTCTTCTCCTTCAGTATTATGTTGACTATTCGGGGTCTTTTGTCTCCCCATATAAGCTTTAGAATTAGCTTGTCTATATCTACAAAATAACTGGCTGAGTTATTTGGGATTGCATTGAATCTATAGTTCAAATTGGTAAGTACTAGATTCTTGACAATATTGAGTCTTCCTTTCCATAAACATGGAATATCTCTCCATTTATTTAGTTCTTTGACTTTGTTCATCAGAGTTTTGTATTTTTTCTCAATGGATTATGTACATATTTTGTTAAACTTATACTTAAGTATTTCATATTTTTGTGTGCTAAAGTAAATGGAATTGTGATTAAATTTCAAATTCTACTTTTCATTGCTTTTATATAGAAGAGTGATTGGAATTTGTATACTAACCTGGTATCCTGCAACCTTACTATAATGGCTTATTAGTTCTAGAAATTTTTGTCAATTTTTTTTCAGATTTTCTACACATACATTTGTCATCTATGGCAAGACAATTTTATTTCTTCCTAACAACCTGTGTATCTTTTATTTCCTTTGATTTCCTCTTTGCATTAGCAAGGGAATCCACTACGATGTGGAAAATTAGTGGTGAGAGGGGACATCCCTGCCTTGTGCCTGATCTTAGTGGGAAGGCCTCAATTTTCTCACCATTGAGTATGATGTTAGATGTAGGATTTTTTTTTTTGTATAAATTTAGTCTTTATCAAGTCAAGAGATTTCCCCTCTATTCTTACTTTACTGACAGTTTAATTCATGATTGGATGTTTGAATTTTGTCAAATTCTTTTTCTGCACCTATGGATATGATCATGTGGATTTTCTTTTTTGGTCTGTTGGTGTGATGAATTATATTAGTTAATTGTCAAACGTTGAACCAGCCCTATAAACCTAGGATACATCACACCTGGTCATGGTGTATAATTCTTTTTATACATTGTTAAATTCATTTTACTAATGTTCTGTTGAGGATTTTTGGATCTATATTCATGAAAGATATTCTCTATGGTTTTCCTTTTTTAAATGTCTTTTTCTGGTTTTAATATTAGGATAATGCTGGCCTCATAGAATGAGTTAGGAGGTGTGCCTTCTACTTCCATCCTCTGAAAGGGATTGTAGAGTATTTGTATAATTTCTTTTTACATGTTTAGTAGGATATATAAATGAACCTATTTGGGCCTGATGCTTTCTGTTTTGGAAGGCTATTAATTATTCAATTTAATAGGTATAGGCCTATTTAGATTGTCTTTTTCTTCTTGTGTGAGTTTTGGAAGATTGTTTGCAATTTCATTAAAAGTAATTTTTAATTTCTCTTGCGATTTATTCTTTTACCTATGTGTTATTTAGAAGTGTATTGTTTAACATCCAAGTATTTGGGGATTTTCTATTTATCTCTCTGTTATTGATTTTTAGCTTAATTCCATTGTTGTCTGACAGTAGACATTGTATAATTTCCTTCTTTTAAATTAAATGTGTATTTGGTAGCCCAGAATGTGGTCTATCTTGTTGAAAGTTGCATGTGAGCCTGAGAAGGGTGTGTATTCTGCTTTTGCTGGATGAAGTTTTCTCTGATGTCAATTATATCCAGTTGATTGCTGATTGCTGAGTTCATCTATGTCCTTACTGATTTGCTACCTGCTGGATCTTTCAATTTCTGATAGTGTGGTGTTGAAGTCTCCACCTATGTTAGTGAATTCATCAATTTCATCTATTTCTCCTTGCAGTTCTATCAGTTTTTGCCTCACGTATTTTGACATTCTGATTTTAGGTGTATACACATGGTGGATGGTTAAGTCTTCTTAGAGAATTGACCCCCTTCATCATTTTGTAATGCCCTTTATCCTTGGTAACTTGCCTTGCTTTGAAGTCCTCTCTGTCTGAAATTAATATGGCCCCTCCTGCTAACATTTGATTCATCTTCACATCGTATTTTTTCTCCGTCTATTTACTTTTACTCTACATGTGTATTTATATTTAAAGTGAGTGTCTTACATGTAACATATGGTTAGCAGTTATTTTTTAATCCACTCTGACAGTCTCTTTTAATTGGCACATTTAGACCATTGACAGTCAAAGTGGTTACAGATATTATTGGATTAGTATATACCATATTTTTTATTGTTTTATATTTGGTTCATTTGTTCTATTTTCTTTTTGTACATTTTGTGGTGTTAATTGAGCATAATTATACTATTATTTATATATATTACATAAAATATAATTATACTATTCCATTTTCTCTCTTTTCTTAGCATGTTTATTATACTTCTCTTTTTTTTTTTTAACTTTCTTTAGTGGTTGCCCTAGATTTTGCAATATACACTTACAGTTAATCCAAGTCTGTTTCAAATAATACTATACTAATTTACAGGCAGTGTGAGTACCTTACAATAACAAAATAATCCTACTTCCTCTTTCCTGTCCCTTGTGTCATTTATATTATTCATTTCACTTATATATAACCATATATGTATACATATATATGTACATATATGTGTGTTTATTACTTATATACATGAGCATACATGAAATATATTGTTGTTATTGTTATTTTGAACAAAGTGTTATCTGTTAGATCAATTAAGAATTTTTAAAAAGTTTTTATTTTACCTTAACCTAATCCTTTGATGCTGTTTCTTTCTTTATATAGGTCCAAGTATCTGATCTATATTATTTTTCTTCTCTCTAAAGGAACTTATTCCAACATTTTTTTCCAAGGTAGGTTTACTGGCAACATGTTCCTTCAGTTTTTGTTTGTTTGAGAAAGTGTTTATTTTTCTTCGATTTTGAAAGATAATTTTGCATGGCATAGAATTCTACGTTAGTGGTTTTTTTTTTTCCTCTCTCAACACTAAATATTTCACTCTACTCTTTTCACTGCCAGGTTTCTGAGAAGTCCGAAAGAATTCTTGTCTTTGTTCCTTTATAGGTAAGGCGGAGGGGAGTTCCCTCTGCCTTCTTTCAGGATTTTTCTTTATCTTTGATTTTATGTATTTTCAAAATTATATTCCAAGGTGTTTTACGATTTTTGTTTGTTTGGGGCATTTATGCTGCTTGGTACTCTCTGAGCTTCCTGGATCTATGGTTTGGTATCTGACATTAAATTGGGAAAATGCACACTGATTATTATTCCAAATATTTCTTCTATTATTTTCTCTTATTCTTCTCTTTCTGGTGGTCCCAGTATACATATATTACATATTTTGTAGTTTCTTAAAGTCCTTGGATAGTATGGTGGGTTTTGTTTTTTCAATTTTTGTTTTCTTTGTGTTTCAGTTTTCAAATTTTCTATTGAGATATCATCAAGCTCAGAGATTCTATCCTCAGCCGTGTATAATCTACTAATAAGCCCATGAAAACATTCTTCAATTATGTTACAGTATTTTGCATCTCTAACTTTCTTTTTAGGATTTCCATCTCTCAGTTTACATTCCCTGTCTGTTCTTGCATGCTGTTTATCCATTAGTGCCCTTAGCACTTTTTTTTTTTTTGGTGGTACGCAGGCCTCTCACGGCTGTGGCCTCTCCCTTTGCAGAGCATAGGCTCCGGACGCGCGGGCTCAGCGGCCATGGCTCACGGGCCCACCCACTCCGCGGCATGTGGGATCCTCCCGGACCGGGGCACGAACCCGTGTCCCCTGCATCGGCAGGCAGACTCTCAACCACTGCGCCACCAGGGAAGCCCTGCCCTTAGCATATTAATCATAGTTATCTTGAATTCCTGGTCTGATAATTCTATTGTTCCTGTCATGGCTGTTACTGATGTTTACTCTGAGTCTTCAAATTGTATTTTTTGCCTTTTTGTATGCCTTCTAATTTTTTCACGATAGCTGGATGTGATGTACATAGTAAAAGAAACTGCAAAAAAAAGGCTTTAGTTAGGAGTTTGGGATTAGCAGATACAAACTACTATATATAAAATAAACGACAATGTCCTACTGTATAACACAGGGAACTATATTCAATATCTTGTAATAACCTATAATGGAAAAGAATATGAAAAAGAATATATATATATATATATATATATATATATATATATATATATATATATATGGTCTGAATCACTTTGCTGTATACCAGAAACTAACACAACATTGTAAATCAACTATACTTCAATAAAAAAAAATAGGCTTTAGTAATATGATGGTAAGGTGTATGGGAAGGGGAAGCTTTATATAGTGCCACGATTAGGTTTCAGCCTTTTACTGAGCTTATGCCTCTGGACTGTGAATGTGACAAGTGTTTTTATTTTTCCTCTCCTTAGGTGGGAGAGGATGATTAGAATGGCCTGGGGATGGGTATTTCTCTTCCCCAAGTCAATTAGGCTCTGATAATTCCCCAGCCATTTAGGTACTGGTTAACATTTCTCCTGAGGGCAGGCTTTGTTAAGAAGAACAGAGAGCGTGCTGGCGTATTTCAAAACAGTTGCTCTTCTACTTCCACAGTCTGAAGCTGAAGGGGATTTTTCTCTGATACTTACTGTGGGAGCCTGTTGAGCTCATGGTGGTAAATCTCTCAAAATTGTGCTGAGCCCCTATCACTTGGCGCCCTGGAGTTTTTACACTCGGACTTGTCCACGCTGAGCCTCCAACGAATTCGCCAATTTGAGTCTGGTTTCTCTACTCTGGCACTGTTTCTCCAGGGGCTTTCTACAGGAGTCTGATCCGGTGAGTTATTATTCTTGGTATTCGCCTTTTGGTTTCTCAGATCTTGGAGGCAGTGATTTTCTCTGTTTGTTTATCTCCTTGTGAATCACAAAAGAGTTGTTGATTTTTCATTCTCTCAATTTTCTACTTGTTGTTAAGACAAAGTGGTGGCTTCAGAGATCCTTTTTTTTTTTTTTTTTTTTTTTTTGCGGTACGCGGGCCTCTCACTGTTGTGGCCTCTCCCGTTGCGGAGCACAGGCTCCAGACGCGAAGGCTGAGCAGCCATGGCTCCCAGGCCTAGCCGCTCCACGGCATGTGGGATCTTCCCGGACCAGGGCACGAACCCGTGTACCCTGCATCGGCAGGCGGACTCTCAACCACTGCGCCACCAGGGAAGCCCCCAGAGCTCCTTTTATGAGGAACCAGAAATCAAACTAGCATTTCTTTTGTTTTTTTTCTTTCTTAAAATTTGTCTCTGCTTACATTACCCATGTGTTTTTGCTTGTTATCTACTTTTCCATTTAAACCCTTAGCATATTAATCACAGTTTCTAAAAATTCCTGGTCTGATAATTCCAAACATTCCTGCCACGTCTGACTCTGGCTTTCACGTTGGTTCAGCTTCTTCAAACTACGTTTTTGTTTTTCTTTTAGTATGTTTCTTCATATTTTTGTTGCTGTTGTTGAAAGGTCTATATGTTAACCTGGGTAAAATGAATCCTTTTCATTTTAGGAAGGTAGTAGAATGGGAAGGCCATAGGAAGGTAGTAGAATGGGAAATCATTCTATAGTCCTATGACTAGGTCTCGGTGTTTTGGTGAGTCTATACCCCTGGATTGTAAACTTTACCAGTGCCTCTCAGGGTTTTTCCCCCCATTTTGGTGGGATAGGATAACTAGAGGGGGCTGGCGTTGGGCATTTCCCTTTCCTCATGTGCAACATTAGAGCCAGCTGGAGTTGGGTATTGCAATGTCCCAGGTGGGTTAGGTTCTAATAGAACCCCAGCACTTTAGGCTCTGGTAAAATTGTTTCTCCTGAGGGCTGGCCTTGTGAAGAGGAGCAGAATGTGCTGCAATATTTCAAAATAGTTCCATTTTGCCTCCCCCTGTCAGACGCTTGAGATTTTTCTCTAATATTTGCTATGAGGACCTGTAGAATTCCTGAAGGTAAAAATCACAATGTGAAGTTGAATATTCTCCAGTGACTGGATCTCCTAGAAGTTTTTTTAAATTTTTTTTTATTTCGGTACGTGGGCCTCTCACTGCTGTGGCCTCTCCCGTTGCGGAGCACAGGCTCTGGACGCGCAGGCTCAGCGGCCATGGCTCACGGGCCCAGCCGCTCCGTGGCATGTGGGATCTTCCCGGACCGGGGGCATGAACCCGTGTCCCCTGCATCGGCAGGCGGACTCTCAACCACTGCGCCACCAGGGAAGCCCCTCCTGGGAGTTTTTAACTCTCAGATTTGTCCTTGCTGAGCCACCAGAAATTTTTCAATTATGGTTAGCTTTCTCAACCCAAACAGTGCTTACTGCAGAAATTGCTGCCCTGGTTAGTACTGATACTCTACGTCTGCTCATCTGTCTCTCCAATTTGGGGACAGTGGTTTGCCCTGCAACCTCGCTTCTCTGACGGATCTAAGGAGGATTGTTGATTTTTTAGTTGCTTCAGCTTTTTACTTGTTAGGATGGAATTCTGACTTCTAAGCTCCTTATCTGCTGCATGACAGGAAACCAGAAGTCAGTTTTATTTTTTAAGTTGGGAAAAACAACAGCTTTTTAGAATATTGTAGAAAAAAATACAGTAGATAGAAAAAAATTTGGTGATTCAAGATAATCCTTGAACTAAATAATCCTTGAGTAAGTGACACTAAGTTGTTCTGGGTACAAATGGGTTTATTGATTAATAATTTGCATTGAATCTTTTGGAATTCTCAAATTATTAACTTCTTTGGCAATGCATTTAGAATGACTCATAATGGAATTTAAACGCTGAGTTTTATTATAGTGTTCACAATCTTAACATAAAAATGGTTGCTTTGAAATTAGTATGTATATATATTTTTCTTTTTACTGTAATAACAAGTTGTCTCTTTACACAAAGCATTTTCTGCTCTTGAAAAATTAAAATTGAAAAATTGCAAAAGAAAACTGAAAAGTTTCCTTTTATGAACAATTTTATGATTAAAAAGATTAGAGGATGATTTTTAAAAATTATTTATGTGATGATCCATTGCTACCTTTTGTATTTTGTTCATCTTTGAAAATTTCAGCTTGATTTATTAAAGAACATTAACTCACATAAACCCAATACTTAAAAGAATGCTTAATTGGCTTTTACATATTCCTAAAGGTCTCTCTTACTTCCCCAATTTATCATTTCTTAGGAAAAAAAAATAAGTGTTATCTTTTTTAATCAAGGGTATTCGAAAAATATTCATGTGAAAACTGAATTCCATCATTTATTTTATCCTATGGAATAAAAAAAAAATTGTGAGCAATAGGAGAACTACATCAATAAAATATTTTTTCATTACAAGTTTCTTGCTATAATTAGTTGGGAGAAATATAATTAAACCATAATTTTATTTCAAAGTTGACTTGTCTCTACAGCTCAGATTGTAAGAACTGTCAAATCCATATTGTAGAAAACTACTAAAGAATTAATTTAAAGAGAGTGAGACAATAATAAAAGAGGGCAGATAAATATATATATATATATATATATATATTTTTTTTTTTTTTGCGGTACGCGGGCCTCTCACTGTTGTGGCCTCTCCCGTTCCGGAGCACAGGCTCCGGATGCGCAGGCTCAGCGGCCATGGCTCACGGGCCCAGCCGCTCCGCGGCATGTGGGATCCTCCCGGACCGGGGCACGAACCCGTGTCCCCTGCATCGGCAGGCGGACTCTCAACCACTGCGCCACCAGGAAGCCCTAAATATACATTTTTAATAACACCAATCTTTATCATATGTCTTGGATTCCTGCTCTTGGATTATTTTTTTTCCTTGTGAGAAATGAAATGAACATTTTCATTTATTTATGAAAACATCCAGAAGCAATGAATTGTACATTCCCTATATCCCAGGCAAATTTATACCATGTATAAAATGATGAATAGGAAGTGATCTCTGCCTTCCCAAAACTCAGTTAAGGGCTTGTCTTTCAAACATATATTATTTCTAACACATAATTTTTTTGGTGTTTGTGTGCTAGGTTGTCTTGATCAACCCTAATGTTGAAAACAATTTGTAAAGGTGAAAATTAGTTATGAAAATGTGTTGTATAGATTAAAAAGCTGCCAATGAAGTATGGAATTCGGACTGAAATCCATGACAACAGAGAGGGGACCAGATATTTGCTGCGATTCCTTCCCAGAGGATAAAAATCCCAGGAGGGTTGGCATTTTTGGAAGCTGTGGCTGAGAATCTAATAACTTGAGCAGAGTTTTTGACAGGTTTGAAGAACACAAATTAGAATTTAGAGTGTACTAAGGAGTAGGGTCTCTGGAAAACACTCAAGGTTTTAGTTGGACCCCTAGCAGTACAGATGAACTGGAAATAGAGTCACTTTTCAGAGTCAAAAGCCTAGATTTAAATTATCTCAATTTCTTATTGAATTAATGTTATCAGGCAAAACTAGCTTCTCTAAATTAGGTACCTATCAGAGCAAAAGAAAAATGATATTGGGATGAAAAGAGCATCATACCAAGTTTTAATCATCAATAAAACTTTCATATAAGACATCCAGTACACGATCAAAACTTCTCCCTCATGTGACAGGGGTGGAACCCTGACCCAAAGAGCTGGTGCCCTTATAAAAAGAGGGAGAGACACCAGAGCTCTCTCTGTGCCATGTGTGGACATAGTGAGAAGGCGACCATCTGCAAGCCAGGAACAGAGCTCTCACCAGAACCTGAACATGCTAGACCTCTGATCTCAGACTTCTAGCCTCCAGACTGTGAGAAAATAGCTCCTGTTGTTTAAGCCACCCAGTCTGTGGTATTTTGTAATAGCAGCCCAAGCTGACAAATACACTGCGGTATACATTACGTTTCTGATGTGATTGAAATATGACTCCCTAAATATGCTTTGTCAATCACTCCAATTGCACTCTTGAGTACAAAGCATATCCTTCCCTTTCATTTTTTGTCTATCATATTTATTGGTTATTTTCAATTTCTCATTCAATAATGACAGATAAAATTACAGTCACTCATCTAACAGGCAAGGGATGCAATAATACTTACAATTTACATTTTATGTATGTGTGTGCACATTGATTTTAAATTACATGCTCAAGTAGCAATAATTGAGATAAATATTTATTTGCAAATGGAACACATTTACGTGTCTTAAAAATGGCAAAGTAAAATGAATAATGCATATTGATAAAAGTATATTTTTACGGTATTTCTATTTCACTGACTTGATTGTCTCTAAAAGGTTTAGAAGATTTTTGCACAAAACCAGGTTTTCTGTCTTAGGCATCATTTGTTTTGATGCATACATTTTGCTAGAGGAACTAACACCGAATATTTTACTTCTAAGTTTTAAATTTCTGTGTATTTTGTTTTTTTCAAGCCATCGGCCTGATGCCATGACTTCTCTATTCTGAAATAACTACAGATTTCATAATCTTTGTGATGGTTAACGAAATTTTATTCATTTATCAACTCACAGGATGTTGAGTGCCCACAAACTTATCATAAGAGAGACTTAGAAAAACAATCTAAATGATATCTCTAAAAATATCAATATACACTATATGATTAAACATTTTCCTATATCACACAGATATCTTACTAATATTGTTTATGTATCAACTATAAATTACCCCTAAGATTTTAATCTTCCTATTCATATATATGGCTTTTAAAGATATTTTTGATATTCAGGAGAAGATAAAGAAAAAATGCAAAATGTGGAGTGTAAACCTGTTTTTCAGTTTCCAGTACTTGCTAAATAGATATTAAGATTCATCTGCTTCTAACAAATTGTTTATACTCCTAGTTATTCTCCCTTATAAAAGGTAGGAAACTGCAGTGGGAATGCATTGCTAAAGCTCAGTACAAAGACTTGATTCTCTGAAGGGCAGGAGGAAAAAACACAGAAACAAATATTCACAACAAAACCACACCAAACATCTTAGTAAATATAGGCAGAAAATTAAGTGAACGCACTCTTCTACCAGTAACACCAGCTGGGAGAGCCACACTCTGTTCTAGGAAACCCATGTTATATAGCTGTTTTGGAAATAAAAATTAGGGTATTTACTACAGACTATAGTAAGCAATTCATTTCCAAGTCCCTGGGGGTGGTTCCTCTGATCCATTCACAAGTTGTTTTGTTATGGTGTAACTATTAATTTTGTATCTAGATTGAACTTTTTCCAAATCAAGGCACTTAACCTATGTAAAAATCATGATTTAAAATTCAATAATTCATAGGCAAAAACCAAGGTTTACTGAACTTGAAAAATTTGTTTTTCTAAGCAATGGCCATAATAAAAGATCTTACTTTAAGAGTGGACAGAGTCACCCTTAGAAAATCCCATGTAGTGTTTGGATCAAGTTAAAATACTCCTTTTACCTACATATAGTTTAAAATTTCATGTCAATTTTGCAGTTGACAAAGAACAGCATAAGTTATAAAAGTAAAATAAATTTTTTATTAAAATAGATATACCACTTAAAGTAAATATTAACTAAGTCAGGAGGAAAATAATACTATAAACAAATCAGAGACTGGGCTATCTGAATCATGTAAGTTTCGTTAATTTTAATCCTATATGGTTGTGTATGTGTTATGAACTGAATGGTGTTCTCACCAAATTCATATGTTGAAGCCCTAATGCCTAATGTGACTGTATTCAGAGATAGGCCTTTAGGGAGACAATTAGGATGAAGTGAAGTCGTAAGGGAGAGGCCCTAACCCGATAGAAGTAGTGTCCTTTCGTAAAGAGAAAAAGACAGCAGAGTCCTTTCTCTCTGCACGTGGGCACAAAGGATAGGCTAGGCAATGTGCGGACATAGCAAGAGGGCAGCTGCCTGCATGCCAGGAAGACAGTTCTCAATGAAACCAACCCTGTGTATACCTTGATCTTTTACTTCTAGCCTGTGAGAAAATAAATTTCTATTGTTTAAGCCATCCAGTCTGTGGTATTTTGTTCCAGCCGCTCCAGAAGACTAATATAGTATGTTAGTCACAAATGAGTATCTTATGGTGCTGAGCTGTGTTTGGAGGTGAGCATTATCAGTCTAGCTGTTTACAATATTGTTATCTGTGAGGGCAGGATGCCTAGAGACACAATTTGATCACAGGACTAGAGCTGCTTAAAGAGTGATTCATAACCAGGTGCTATAAGCAGAAAGATAAAACTGTGCTTTCTTGTGTGTTTATCAAAATCATCCCCTTTAACGGTCTTGTTCAAGAAATAGAAAAAAAAATATTTCACAAAGCAATGGGTATCACTTACAGCTCTTTATAAGTGGACCTCAGGAATACCACATAATCATGCTACAGGAAATGTTAAGTGGCCTTGCAGAAATGGGGAGTTAAGTGGCACAGTATTTAAAAATGACAGTGTTTTTCTGTCCACAAATACAGAGGGTATTCAATGAAAATTTGACCTTACCATTCCTTGTAGTGAGCAAAAAATTCAGACTATCAAAGCAAGCTATATGGTAAGCATATAGATCAACATGCACTTCAGTATGCTTCTTTCTCTTTATGAACCAGAGTCCAATTCAACATCCAGATTTTAACAGAGCATTAACTACATGTAGAACCTGCTCTCTGTTCTGGCCCAGGCATTCATGGAGACATTCTTCTTGATGTTATATAGACCCTGAGCTCCCAAACGTTCCAACAAGAAGGATACTGCTATTGTCAAAAAAAAGAAGAAGCTAAATGTTTATTGTTTGTTAAAATCACACATAATTTTGTGCATAGGTAAATCCCATTAAGATAATGGTGAGCATATAAATAAGTGCTGAAGGGACTATATAGTGCGGTATTACTTAGAGTTTAAAACATGTATAAATATCATATATCTTACAAATTTAATGTCTATTATGGGAAATATTGCCAAGCTATTTAAAGGTATTTGCATTCTGTAGATAGGGAGGAGGGAATGGAATTGAGGAGGGTACATTAATATCATCGATGGTATCAGAATAGTTTCTTTAAAAAGAAGCCTGATACAAATATAAACAATTGATAGAGTTACAGTTGATGCAAATATGAGCAATTGATAGAATGAAATAGATTTAAATGAGTAAACAGCAGTCTGTAATGTTATTCTCTGTACTTAAAAATCAAAAAATAATTCAGAAATGATTAAATACACAAATACATTTTACATATTTACACAAATCTTCCCCTTCCAGATTATTATTTTTAAATCATACTACTCTTTCAAAATAAGACTGCTGTTGATATTGTTGCTATCAATGTTACTGAACCTAACTACTCTTTGCTAAAAATGAAATTTTAAAAATTGTTATATTTAAATTCCAATTCAGTTCAGCCAGACTCTCTAATTTTTCTAATAGTTGGTCATTTAAAATATAATTTCTCATTTGCAGGTCACTTTGTTTCTATTTTTGTTGTTTTGTTACACTTCAAGTAAAATTTAAGTATAGGAAGGTATAGAGATTTTAAGCACATGACTCCAGTTTGGTAAAATTTGGCAACCCATGTGTATACCACCACATATCAACAAATAGAAAATGTTTTCATCATACCAGAGATTTCCCTTAAAGTCATTTCTAGTAAATCCCATCTTGAGACACAGAGAGAGAGAGAGAGAGAGAGAGAGAGCGCACAACTCAGGATCCTTTATTTTGTTTCATTGATCTGCGGTCTATCCTCAGAACTTGAAATCAGATGTTGTAGGATATAAAATGTTTTCCAAGATTATTTTTGCTTCTAGGTCCTTGTTTCACCATGTGAATTGTTCAGTTAGTTTCTCAATACCTATAAAAACCCCTTGTGGTTTTTATTGGAATTGCATTCAATTATAGGTCCATTCCATTCCATGAATGTTATTTTGTGGTTCTCAGTGTATAGTTCTGTGTCTTTTTTTAACTTTATCCTTAAGCAACCTGTCAATGAAAGTGTTTTGACAATGTTTGTAATTGGAATTTACTATTTTAATTCACTAAAAGCATAAACAAAGAGACAAAATATCAGGACAGTGTGGGACTGGCAAAGCTGACTCTGTGGAAACATTCCTTTGAAGTCTTAAAGCACAGGGTTTGCCCAGCTTATCTGATTATAAAAGGATAATCGTGGTAGTCATAAATTCTTTGTCACAGAACATACATAGCAATGGTACTCAAGAGAACCAACATTTTGCAGTTCTAAGTAGTCCTTGTTATTTTCCACATTAATCAGCTCTTGCTAACTGACGGTAAGTGCGAATGACAAAAGCTGATGGAACACCCAGTGAAAGAGAAATAAGGATTTCAGCGCTTAGGATGACATAATGAAGATATACATAGCTATAAGTGAGTCAAGTTGGCTCCAGATCTTTAAAAAAGAAATTTTTAAAAAGAAAGGAATAAAAAGGTAGGACCCAATTCTTTTTACAGCACAAGATCTATGATCAAAAGCCAATTTCAAATGAAAGCAAAGAACAGTTTGAAGCAAAGTTTAAGCAAAAGTGGTATTAGATCCCCAGAAGGAAGTTAGTTAAACGCATGGCAACATGGTTTGTCGGAAAAGTTTGTTAGCAATCAGATGTCTAAGGTGTTATTGTCCTTTTGCCACTCTGGTCTGTTAATACTCATAACACTAAATGGGAGAAACTGGGAAACAATTTTACGTTTTTGGTTTCTGATGTGGATCGTATTTTTTAAGGGAGGAGAGAAAGGTACAATTTGTGCCTTGAATAAAAAGATATGACTTATCAGATAAAAGTAAACACTATGGACAATAGTTTATATTTACTAGGAAAATTGCCTCATGATATTGAATTTTGAATTCAAAGTAATGAGGCTAATTTTCATGATTTGAGTATTTTTTATTTCAACTCCTTATTGACATGAGTCATTTTCCCTAAATAAAATTCACACCCAGAGCATGTGTCTCCTGTTTTTGGCTTGCGACTGCTTTAGCTATTATATCCATCAAATGAGCACGTCATCAGTTTAGTGAAACATGCCTTCGATTTAGTTTCTTCCAGAAACACTACTCATTCCATTCAATTTATGTGTATTTGCAACCAGCAAAATTAACCTTCCACACAAAGATTTAAAATATATCGCTTTGAAATTACTGTTTCCAATCACACTTTTCCCCCCACTTTTAGCATATAACGCAGGCAAAAGGTCATTCTTTTGCTTTTCATATAGAATACTTTTTAAAATAATATCTACTTTGCCTATTATATTTTTATTATGTTGTTTTACTATTGTACATTATAGAATTTTAGAAATTGGAACTGAAATAACACTTTAGAGATTTTCTTAGTCTAAGTTGTTTTCTTTCAGTTTAGAAAAGCCCTGTAAAGTTAGGCAATTTATCAAAGGTGACTCAATAAATTAATGGCAGAACCACTGTAAGAGGTTGAGATATAGCTCTTAATTTAATTTTTAAAAATAAACGTTGAGAACAAATCTAATGCAATACAATCTAACCATTTGTAGACACTACCACAATCAAGACATAGAACATTTCCATCACTGGTAAAAGTTTCCTAGTAACTTTCCTCAGTTCTTATAATCTACCACCCCAGGCAACTCCTGATTGTATGTCATCATGCACATTTGTCTGAATAGATTTGCTTTTCTTTAGCTTCATAGAAATAGAATTATGAAGTATGTGCTGTGTGTGGCTTCCTATGTTCAGCATGATATTTTTTCGATATTAATCCATAAATTAGATGTATTACCCTTTGTATTGCTGAACCAAATTACATCCTGTAGATATAGCACAATTTGTTTATGCGTTTTTCAGCTGATGGACATTTTAGTTGTATCCAGTTTTTTGTTATTATGAATGATGCCGCTATGAATGTTTGTATATGTCTTTTTTGCAGATTTATATGTCCTTTCTCCTGGGTAAATGCTTTGTGAAGGAATGGCTGGAGCATGTTTTAAGTTTATGTTTAAAAGTAAATTTATGCTATAAAGTAATTTTATAAGAAAACCATGAACTATTTTCTAAAATAATTGTGCCACTTTATAATACCACCATGCATGTATGAAAATTCACATCACACAACATCCTTGATAATGTTTAATTATCAATCTTTTAAAATTTTTGCTGTTCTATAAGTTATGTAATAGTATCTAATCATGATTCTAACTTTGTAACTGCCTAATGGCTAGTGATATTGAATATCTGCTCTTGTGCTTATTGCCTATTTCTATATCTTCTTATGAGAAATGTCTGTTTAAATCATTTTTTAAACCACATTTCTTTGCTTTTTTTAAATGAATAACTTATAGACTTCTTTATATAGTCTGTATATAATTCTTTTGTCAGATACCTCTAGTATCACTATATTGTACCAATTTATGCTTTTTCATTTTCTTAGTGGTGTCTGTTGAAGGTCAGAAGATTTTAATTTTGATAAAATACAATTCATCATATTTTCTTTCATGATTCATCCTATTGTGCTCTTTCTAAAATATTCTTGCCTACTCTAGCACTGCAAAGGTGTTCTTTATTTTTTTATCTAGAAGTTTTTTAAAGATTTATGTTAAGCCCATTATCTGTTTTGCATCCATTATTTTTGCGTATGGTGTGAAACAGGGTCAGGGTTTTTGTTTTTTATATGGCTATGGAGTCATCCAGCAGCCACTGTTTAAAAACAAAACAAAAACATTCCTTTACCCGTGGAATATCATTGCCACTTTTGTAGAAAATTAATTGACTGTATATGTTGTATTCTATTTCTGGACTATGTATTCTGTTCCAATTATATTTATACCTACCATTATACTATAATATATATATATTCATAATAAGTCTTGAAATCGGGTACTTTAAGATATGTAACTTTTTTTTTTCAAAATTGTTTTGTCTGTTCTAAGTCCTTGACATATCCAAAAAAACTTTAGAATCAGTTTAAATTTCTACAAACAAAACCTTACTGAGACTTTGATGGAGATTGCACTGAATTCATACATCAATTTCAGAAGTGACAAACTAACAATATTGAGTTTTCTGATCCTTGATACGTTATCTTCATTTGCTTAGTTCTTTAATTTCTCACAGCAATACTTTGTAGATTTCAGTGTACAGATCCTACATATATTTTGTTAGGTTTAATACTAAGCATTTAATACTTCCTCATACTATAGTAAATAGTACTTTATCTTAAATTTTTATTTTTAATTTGTTGGTATTATATAGGATAAACATATATACTTGTGTATTGATATATATTCTTGCACATTGATTAATTTATTTTTCAAATAGTTTTTTACAGTGCCCATAGGATTTTTAACATAAACAATTATGTTGTATTTTAATAAACAACTAAAATGTCCATCAACTGATAAATACATAAATAGAATGTGCTATACCTGTATGACAGGATATTACTAAGGAATAAGAAGTAATGAAATACTAAGATATGCTACAACATAGCTTAACTCAAAAAGATGCAAAATGAAAGAAGCCAGGCACAAAAGAATACATTTTACTTGATTCCATTTATATGAAATTTTTGGAAAAGGCAAATCTTTAGAGACAGAAGGTAGATTAGTGTTTGGAGAGAGGGTGGGAATGGGGAGTAACTATAGATGGGCATGAGGCTTCTTTTTGGAGCAATGGAAATATTCTAAAATCAAATTGTATTGATGGTTACACAACTCTGTAGTATACTTTACATGAGTGAAGTTTTATAGCATGTATAATATACATTATTAAATCTGCTTTTTTTAAAAAGTAAATACCTAATAAATAGATTCACTAGTTGTTCAGATACACACACACACACACATATACCTTTTACTTACATTTTGTTTTGAAAAAGATCTAAGCAATCTTTGTAATTCATATTTTGTTTTGGATGAATCTCTGTGTGAACCACTAACATTCTTGCATTTTATGACCTGGTTTTATACTTCAGTTATTATAGCTTAAGCATAGTTATCAAGCTTAAACATATCATAGCTTAAGCATCTTCAGAATATTCAATAATTAATGTTGATTTTCAACTGCAGTAACTTCATGTTAACAGTAGGCTGGAATTTTGATGTGTGATAACTAACTTACTGGCACTATGGGCTGAAATTAGCTGAATACATCTGGACTTACAAAAAAAAAGAACATTTCCTTGAAATGGAAAAAAGAATCACCTGGAGGAGGACGAGTAATAGAGAAGAAGTTTGCTAGTTTCATCACGTTACTGTGTTCTATGTCTGTTGATAGTAGATAGGGTCAAATTAAGGCACTGGAACATCAGCATGCATCAGTGGTTCTTAAACTTTGCTGTGCATCACAATCATCTAGAGACTTCTTGTCTTAAACAGATCCTTGAGCCCTCTCCAAGGAAATTCTACTTAATTGAATCTGCCATAGAGCCTCTTTCCTAAATTTTAAATAATGCCCAAAGACTCTTTAATATATACAATTTAATCAATAATAACATGAAGATTTAAAGTAAAGTTACAGAAAAAAAGGAGGTACTCAAGATATAATGTCTATTTATCTCTGATTCATATTTTATTATACCATAGTATAATATTTCCAATAGGGTGAGTCATAGAGGAGAATTTACAAACTGGAAGACAATATGGTACTATGTATCATAATTCCTTATGCAAGTTCAAATGATTTAATAATTTGTTTTAAGGAAATAGTCAGAAATAAGTTACCCACAAAGAAAACTGTATAATATATGTTGGCATGTGGTAACAGTGAAAGAAAGAAAGAGAGGAAGGAAAGAAAGGAAGGAAGGAAGGAAGAAAAAGAAAGAAAGAAAAGAAGGAAAGAAAGAAAGAAGAAAGAAAGAAAGGGGGAGGGAAGGAGGGAGGGAGAGAAGGAGGGAGGAAGGAAGAAAATAGGGAAATCTAAGAAAATAAAAATAGAAAAAAGTCAGATGAACTGTCATGCAGTCTGGAAATCTGAACAGTAGTCAGCCACTAAACTCAACCTGAATTATAATATCTAACTGTATGGTAAAATACTATTTATGAGAATATGGAGCTGGCTTTTAATCCTGCCTCCACCTGACTTTAGTAAGATGGAAAGCTGGGTGACTTACATTACTTACCCAAACCTTGATTTCCATGGGAATGGTATTAATAATTGTTTGAGTATTAAATAAGATGGAGTTTGTAAAACACTTAAGTCACATCCTAGTATATAGTAATTGTTCATTACATGTTGGCTATTATTATCTGTTCTCTTTGAGACATACTGTGTGGGGTATGTGTGTGTATATGGTAACTAATTTATGTGTCAACTAGACTGGACCATGGCATGCCCCAGTATCTGGTTAAACATCACTCCTGGATATGTCTGTGAGGGTGTTTCAGAAAGAGATGAGCATTTGAATTGGTGGACTGCATAAAGCAGATGGCCCTCTCCAATGTGGGTGGTTGTATCATCCAACCTGTGAGGACTCAGAACATAATGGTAGAGGAAATTTGAATTCTTACTCTCTGACTGCTTGAGATATTGGTCTTCTCCTGCCCTTGGACAAGAACTTACACCGTTGATTCTCCTAGTTCTCAGGCCTCTGGACTCAGACCGAAATTTACAACATCAGCTGTCCTGGGTCTCCAGCTTGCAGACAGCAGATTGTTGGACTTTTTAGTCTACATAATCACGTGAGTCAACTCCTTATGTTAAATCTCATATGTTTATGTAAATATATATACATATATATTCTATTTGTTTCCTCAAAGAACAGTAACTAATACAGTGTGTATGTGTTTGGGTGTCTAAAGAGAGAGAAAGATAAAGAGAGCCAGAGAGATGGAAAGAGACAGCAACAATAAGGAGCTATACATACCAAAAATTAACAGTAGATGTATTTAAACTGAAAAGAACATATATTTTTTTGCTCTTTGTTTTCCCAAGGTTTTAAAGAATATAACATATGATGGTATGGGGCCGGGAGGAAAAGCTTTCATTAAAAAAAAAAAATGGAGGAAGTATGTTTTCCTGAGAAACTCAATTGGTAATAATATTGTGAGAAATATAAACTCTGTGTATACCATTCTTCTATATGAACAAATGAAAAAGAGTTTTAGAGCTATTAGATTTCTATCTTGTAATTATTTAGAAAATATTTCATTGTCGCTAACTCACCTTTTTTAAAGACAAGGAATCAGTTAGTTATAGTTTTGTATAAAAGCATGAAAGAGTATCAGATTTTGTCACATGCTTTTTCTGTATTTATTGAGATGATAACGTGCTTTTTATCCTTCATTTGGTCAATGTGTTATATCATATTGATTGATTTGCTTATGTTGAACTATCCTTGCATTCCAGGAATAAATCCCACCTGATCATGGTGTATGATCCTTTTAATGTGCTGCTGAACGCAGTTTGTTAATATTTTGTTGACGTTTTTACATCCATGCCCATCAGGGTTACTGGTGTGTACTTTTCTCATGTTTTTGTCTGGCTTTGGTGTCAGGGTGATGCTGGCCTTACAAAATGAGTTGGAAATGTTCCCTCTTCAGTTTTTTTGGAAGAGTTTAAGAAAGATTGGTATTAACTCGTCTTTAAATACTTGTGACTGTGAAGTCATCTGGTTCTGAGGTTTTCTTGGTTAAGAAGTTTTTAATTGCTGGTTCAATCTCCTTATTTGTTATTGGTCTTTCAGGCTTCCTACTTTTTCATGATTCAGTCTTGAGAGGTTGTTTGTTTCTAGGACTTTATCTATCTCTTCTAGGTTGTCCAATTTGTTGGCAAAAATTTATTTACAAGAGTCCCTTATAATCTTTTTTTTTTAATTTCTGTGGCATCAGTTGTAATGTCCCCTCTTTAATTCTCATTAAATTTATTTGAATATTCTCTTTTTTCCCCCTTGATTAGTCTAGCTAAGGGTTTGCCAACTGTGTGTGTCTTTTTAAAAAACTAAATTTTTTCCATTTTTCTATTGTTTTTCTAGTGTCTATTTCATGCATTTCTGCTCCAAGATTTATTATTTACTTTCTTCTGCTAACTTTGGGCTTAGCTTATTCTTCTTTTTCTAATTCACTAAGATATAAAATTAGGTTGTTTATTTAAGACCTTTCTTCTTTTTTAATGTAGCTGTTTATTACTATAAACTTCCCTCTTAGAACTGATTTTCTTTTTTTTTTTTTATTTGTTTATTTTATTTTATTGTTTATTTTATTTTATTTTATTTTTTTTTTCTTTATTTGTCTTTACATATAAGCAGACGGTTGTAGCAAGGCCTCCAAGAACTAATGTAATATTTTGAAATGATTCTCTTATTTTACTAATTAATTTGTTTTGGGAGTTGTATAACTGCATATAACTCTCTGACTCCATTTATATACACTATTGCATTGGATGATTTGGGGCCTCTCTCAAACATCAGAAACTTGATTATGTAGAAAGCAAAGAATTGTAGACATCTTATGTGTCAAAAAAAAAAAAAGCAAAAATATAATGTTGGTCTTATTTCTTGGATTTTTTAGAAAATACTTTTTTTTTCTTGGTTGGAAGATTAGCCTGTAACAGATCTGCATTGTTATAAAGTGTGGTTTTAGGAGCAGGTTTCTGTCCTTCCCTAGAAAGCCACCTTTTACATCAAACAGACAATCTGGGATTGGGCTATTGATGAGTTTTAAGGAATTAAATAGGCACTCTGGCATTAGACAGGGAAGAAGTTTTATAATATCCCAGGTTAAGACATGGATCATATGCTTAACTCTTCTTATTAAACTCAGATATACTGGCCAACATTTAAAAGAATAAAGACAAAATCTAAGTGGGCTTTTATCTTTTAGTGGGCTTTTACTTCCAAATATGATCAAGCAACAGGGTCAGGATTTACATTCTGCAGTCCAAAACTGGGCAAAAATATATTTTAAAATATTTACAGATATTGGACAGGAAATAGCACAGGATTGCTTTGAGCCTTATACCCTTATACCCTGCTGGATGTCACATTCCAGACCAGGGAGCAGAGGTATGGATCCCAAACAGAGCCTGACCATCCCCCTAAGTTGAGGTGATCAGAATTCGGAGAGGCTGAGTGAGGTGTCTGTAAGTTGCAAAACAGAGTTCCACAAAGAAGCAATGCTGAAAAAATGCACAGGCATCCCATTGAGTCAGCTGACTACTAAACCATGCAGGCACAGGCTGAGGTTACACAAGGCTATGCAAAGAGCTCATGTGGGGCAGAGAAGTGTTGAACCAGCTGAGCAGAGCGTGCTGATTCATCACCTGGGGCTTGGAGAGGAGACCCCAGAAGGGTCAACCGTTAGTAGTAAGGACAAGTTATCCCCAGATGGAAGGCTGCTATGGACCCACCCACTAAAAGTTTTAACATAAGCCTCTAAGGCAAGGGTACATAAACTTTTCCTGAAGGGCCAGCCAGGAAATATTTCAGGCTTTGCAGGCCACATATGATATCTGTTGCATATTCTTCTTTGTTTTTGTATTATTTTGTTCTTACAATCCTTTAAACATATGTATTGGTTTCTTAGGGCTGATGTAAAAAGTTGCTAAAAACTAGGTGGCTTCAAACAATAGAAATTTATCCTCTCACAGTTCTGAAGGCTAAAATCAAGGTGGTCTGAAATCAAGGTGTTGACAGGTCATGTTCCTTTTGAATGCCCTAGAAAAGAATCCTTTCTTGCCTCTTACAGCTTCTGGTGGTTACTGGCAATCATTGGTGTTCCTTGGCTTGTAGATACATCACTCCAATCTCTATTCCTTCTTCACGTGGCCTTCTTGTCTGTGTGTATGTATCTCCATGTGTTTGTGTCAGCTTTTATATGAAGATCAGTGAATGGAATTAGGGCAAACCCAATCCAGAATGACCTAATCTTCACTTGATTACATCTGCAAAGAGTGTTTAAATAAGGTCACATTAACAGGTAAAAGATGGACATGAATTTGGGAGGACACTATTGTGAAAACCCCTGTTAGTCAAAGGCCTTCCAAAAGCTGGCCACAGGATGGATTCAGTACATAGGCCATAGTTTGCTAGTCCCTGGTGTAAGTACTGCAACTTTGAAACAAACTTACATTAAACTGAAAGTCTTTATTTCCCACTATGTAACTTAACTACGAAAACGTCAAATATTTAAAAAAAAATCATTTTTAGATACTAGCATATTTTGTCAAGCGTAGCATACCAGGAACTGCTATCCAATTAGAGAAGCTAGGAGCAAAGTAAGGTAGAGCGCACCCTAATAATACTTAATTAGAACAGTTCTGTCAAGCTGGGCAAAAGGTGCCACAGATTGAAATGGTTAGTATTCTTATTTTTAGTTCAAAAAACAAAATAATAAGTAAGGTGTTTGTAACACTGACTTAACATCTGAATTCACCATTAAAAAGCTTAGATTTAAAAAAATTCTGACACCAGAGTGAAATAATGAAATTTTAGCACTGTAGTTTCACTGACAGGGTCAGAGGTAATATTAAATAGTAATGAAAGTACAATAAAGAAGAAAAGCTGGTGCTTGCTTTCTAATAGCAGCTTCTAACCTTCATTGTTCTCTTCTCTTCTCCAATAAGGCAGCTAGTTCCTTAACTGCCAGTTTAAAGAGTTTCTTGACTTTATCCTAATTTCATGCAGGTAAAATTCTAGACATATACACCTAGGTCAACATCACTTCTTTGTAAATAAAATTTCTTATTTAAGAATACTTTTACATTTACAGAAAAGTTGTCAGGACAGTTGAGAGATTTCTAGTATATCCTAAATCTTGTTTACCTTTCTGTTAAAATTCCTGTGCTACATTTGTTACACTTTTGAGCCAATAGTGAAATAATATTCTTAACTAAAGTTCATGATTTATTTATATTTCCTTAGTTTTTACCTGAGGTCCTTTTTTATTCTGTCTATAATGCTCCATTGCATTTAGTCATCATGTCTCCTTAGAATTTCCTGGGCTGTAAATGTTTCTTAGATTTTACTTGCTTTTTGAGGCATATTAGCCAGATATTGTATAGAATGTCCCTGTATTCATATTTGTCTGATATTTTTCTAATGACTAGACTGGGGTCATGAGTTTTGAAGAGGAAAACCACAGAGGTAAAGTGTCACTTTCATCACATCATTACAAGGGTACATACTATCAACATGACTTATCACTAGTGTTGCTCACCTTGATCACCTGGCTGAGGCAGAGATTGTCAGGTTTCTCTACTGTAAAGTTACTCTCCCCCCCTCCCCACTTTCTGTACTGTACTCTTTGGAAGGATGTCACTATGCATAGACTACACTAAGGAGTAGGGAGTTACGCTCCATCTCCTCGAGGTGCAGTATCTATATAAATTACTTGGAGTTTCTCTGCAGAGGATTTGTATATCTTCCCCTCATTTATTTATTTATTCAGTCATTTGTTTATATCCATTTGAATTCTTGGTTATTTCCTTTAAACTTTGGGTTATAGTACAATACTATGTTTATTTTCTTATTCAAATTCTTCTAGTTCTGGCTGTACAGTGATTTCAGAATTCTTATACCTTGCTCACGTGGTCAATATTTACCAACTAGATTGCAGTACCTATAAATATTTCCTTTTGTCTTTAGTCTTACAGTCTTCACTCATTTCCCAAGTTACTTAGGTCAACTCATTTCAGCCCACCCCCTTCAGTGATGTCATGTCGCACATTTGTAATATAGATTCTTTTTTCACAGTCTGCATTCCTTCCTGGGATCCTCACATCTCACAACTGATTTTTAACTTGCATGTATAAAGTTCACTCTTAGTACTATGGGGATTGCTATTAGTTTTGACAAATGCATAGTTTTGTTTATCCATCACTATAGTATCAAACAGAATAGTTTCATAGTCACCTGTGCTTCGCCTCTTCAACTCTCTTCCTCTTCACAAGCAGCTGACTGACAACCTCTGATCTGTTTTCCATCAAGAGTTTTGCCTTTTTTAGAATGTCATATGAATGGAATCATATTGGTATGTTGCCTTTACAGACTCACTTAGTAATAATCATTTAAGATTCATCTATGTTGTTTAGTTTAGATAGATGGTTCATACCTTTTCATTGCTCAATAATATTCCATTCTGTGAATGTACCATACTTCATTCACCTGTTAAAGGACAAAGCTTCTATAAACATCTCTGCATGAGTTTTTGTGTGTTCTATAAACATCTGTGTGTACGTTTTTGAATCAGGTGGGTAAATACTTAAGAATGCCATTGCTGAGTTATATAGGAAGACTATGTTTGGCTTTATATGAAACCGCCAAATTGTCTTCCAAAATGGCTGTACTGTTTTGCATTCCCACCAGCAATGAATGAGAGTCTCTATTATTGTTCCTATCCTTGCTAGTAATTGGTATTCCCATTTTTTTGAAATTTAGCCATTCTAATATATGTTGAGTAGTGTTTCTGTTGTTTTAATTTGCAGTTCCCAAATGATATTGAACATTTTTTCATGTATTTAGTTGTCTTCTGTGTATTTTTTTTGGTGAAGTATCTGTTCAAATCTTTTGAAAATTAATTTCTTTTCTTATTGTGATGTTGAGTGCTTTTTATATTCTGATTAAAAGCCCTTTCTCAGAATTTGCAAATATTTTCTCCCTGTCTGTGGCTTGTCTTTTTATTTTCACAGTGTCTTTTGCAGAGTAGAAATTTTTAATTTCAATAAAGTCCAAATCATATCTTTTTCAGATCCATAATTTTGTTTTTGGATCAAAACTCATCAACAAATCCAAGGTTATATAGATTTTCTCCTGTGTTTCCTAGATGTTTTATACTTCCGCATTTTACATTTAGGCCTTAAATTCATTTTGAGTTAATTTTTGTAAAAGGTGTAAGGTCTCTGTCTAGATTATTTTATTATGTTTGTTTTTTTGTCTATTTGCATAAAGATGTCCAAATATTCCAGTGCCATTTGTTAAAAACACAATCCTTTATCCTCGAAGTGCCTCTGTAGCTTTTTCAGAAATCAGTTGACTATAACTGTGTAGGTCATTCTCTGGGCCCTCTATTCTGTCCATTTATCAGTGTCTGTTCTTTCACCAATGCCATATTTTCTGATGATACTACCTTTATAGTAATTCTTGAAATCATATAGTAATCGTATAGCATTATTTTTGCTTATGGTCCAGTTATCAAATTTTGCATCTTAAACAGAAACTAAATCCTTGTTTTTTTCTATGCACTGGATCCATATTTTAATACAGCCCCTTTAGGGTCAGACACCTGTCTATATATTGTCTTTCTGTCTCACACAATTGATATCCTTATTACGATCTCATGTTGAGTGACTAGAGTATTATACCTGCTGACAGACTTCTTTCAAACATTATTACAGTATTAATTGACCCTGAATTTTTTAACATCAGGTTGGACATACATATAATAATATGTCTCTTAGAAACCTTTATTTAATATTCAAATATGTTCCTTATTAGAAGAATAGTTATTCTACCTGAAAAAAATATGTGCCTTGGGGTAGTACTGAAAGAATTGCTTAAGTAGATCTTAATTTGCAAAATAAACTATTCAATGGGCCCATTATTTGTTACCCAAAATCGTGTTGCGATTTAGCTAGCTAGTAAGCAAGAATGCATGGGTAAAAGATGAATTAGTACTGAAAAAAAAGTAGCTTGCAGTTGTGTAATCAGAAATAATTTCACATTCGAAAAAGCACGAGTTATTTTAGAATAAAAGTCACAATAGAATATAGCACAAGATTAGAGCAACTTCACTTGCGTTATTTGCAAAATTATAGATCTGCTTTGTAATAGAGGAAATAGTAAAGATTTCTCTTGGCCTTGGGACCTTTATTGTAAAATATTACTACTTTACTTTTAAGATGGGGTTCTTTTTTCCTATTGTTTAATTACTAGATTGTGTGAAAAGAATGCAATTCTCATTTTGTCCATTTTGTAATATCACCAATAATTTTTGGTGGCAAATTATCGGAAAGACAATGACATCAAATGGTGGTGAGTCAAGGAAATGGATACAGGAAATGGATTTCTGCTCTCTTGCAGTTGTAAGCTATAACTGAACCTATTTTAGGGCCTGTAAAGTAAGAGAGCTGCCAGGAGGAATACAGATCATGACTTCCACAAAAGTGACATCCACTGATTGATGCAGTCTGTAGGAGGGAATTTGTGAGAAAGATGGTGTATGAGGGACATTAAAACATTTTTCTTGTCATAAATAAACAGTGCACAGTCTTCTTTGCCCTTGACAACATGTTGTAGACAGGTTTTCATTTGTCTTTTATGCTCCTGTATGTGAGACAAGTTTCAAAAAAATTTAAAAGTAATTACCATCCACAACTAAAAAAATCTCCAGAGAAAATAAGTAAGGTAGAGATCAGTAATTAATTGTTCGTAGAACCACTAGGTCAGACTTCAAACTTCACTTTTGAACTCAACCTACCAAAACTGGTTTTTCATACCCTCTGTCTTAACCAGAACTTAGAAAACCTCCATGTCACTTAGTGCCACAGACAGTGCTGTGATCAAACAGAATTCAGCAAGAGCAAATATGTGTGTAATGCTCATGGCCATTTTAGCAATTTCTTAACAAATGTTTATTCAGTAAATAAAATCAACATTATAGCCTAGCTTTCCACCATATTTTGTATATATAAAATGATCTATACATAGCAAACTTTTGTAACAGATTTGAACACATGTCCTCAAACCATTTATTTCCCTTCATGACTATGGAAAACTACACTACAGTGTCATAGCTTCTTTAAAAAAATTGGTCCTTATTATATGTTGTTAAGTAAATTATTTAGAAATTGATAACCTGAGAAGAATGAGATTTACAACTGACTTGATAATGAGATATATGAATAAATTAAATTGATCGACGTTGTAATAATTACCAAAATAGGCAAGATCAGAATATGCTACCATCAGCATCATCACACCAGAATTCGGAAATGTTGTATTGAGGTTTTTCCTTATTCCATTAAATATTCAACCATATTCCTTGCTGTATATTTTTAAAGGCTGTGTCTTATCAGTTATAAAAATGACTTAAATATTAAAAATCTCTTTAATCAAATTATTCAAGACTGTTTGAATCAGTCAAACCTCAAGAGACTTTTTAATTTCATGCACAAGCTAAATCATATTATGTTTTGCTTAATGGAACTAAGTGTTTGGTGATCTCAGACAATTATGACTGCTAATTATAAACATTGATTTAAAGTGACTTATGTTTGATCTTTTGAAGTAGTTTTCTTCCAACATATATTGCTTCCTCAAATGCTATTGAATTTTAGCATTTGAATGTTCAGTTCAATTACTTGAATTATCCAAATTTAAATTATTAAATGGTAGGTATGTTAAAGGTATACAAATATAATTATTTTTTCATTGTGAGATAGAATAATATTGAAAGATGAGACAATGTCTATATTATAAAGTTCCTAACGTACTTTGCTAGTTTAACAAAGTCAGAATCGATGTCCATTTATCTCTTTGGGGAAGTTATGTTTTAAAAAGGCGCAAAAGTCAATTAAAAGAGATTTTTGGCTAAGCTATTCATATAAATAATAATGTTAAGTTATAACAGCTGTCCCCAACCTTTTTGGCACCAGGGACTGGTTTCGTGGAAGACAATTTTTCCACAGACCAGGGGGAAGGGTGGTTGGTTTCCAGACGATTCAAGTGCATTACATTTATTGTGCACTTTATTTCTATTATTATTACATTGTAATATGTAATGAAATAATTATACAGCTCACCACAATGCAGAATTGGTGGGAGCCCTGAGCTTGTTTTCACTTGCCACTCACTGACAGGGTTCTGATATGAGTCTGCAGGCAATTGATTTGTTATGGTCTCTATGCAGTCAAACCTCTCTGCTAATGATAATCTGTATTTGCAGGCGCTCCCCAGCGCTAGCATCACCTCAGCTCCACCTCGGATCATCAGGCATTAGATTCTCATAAGGAACACGCAACCTAGCTCCTTCGCATGTGCAATTCACAGTAGGGTTCACGCTCCTATGAGAATCTGATGCCTCTGCCACTGATCTGACAGGAGGTGGAGTTCAGGTGGTAATGTGAGTGATGGGGAGCAGCTGTAAATACAGATAAAGCTTCACTCACTCGCCCGCTGCTCACCTCCTGCTGTGTGGCCTGGTTCCTAACAGGCCACAGACCAGTACCAGTCCGTGGCCCAGAGGTTGGGGACCCCCGAGTTATAAAATCCAGATGCAGAAGGTTACATTGTGTAGATAATGGAAATAACTAATTATTTGTATTAAATATAGTACCTAAATTATAAGGGGGCTTTCTATTGATTTTTTTAACCAATTGTTTCTCATAACAAAATCAATATAGCATTTTAAAAGATACTTTGCTCAGTATGTGGCAGTCCTCTGTAAAGGATACTCAGATGCTAATCTTTCCACTCCTCTCTTGGTTCCACCATAAATTCATTGATGGAATGTTAATTCCTTGAAGTGCCAATAGTATAATTGATAGATTATAATTAATATTATACCACAAAGACAAAGATTAACATTAACACATTAACATTACTTGGCTTCTAGGGTTTTTTTTTTTTGTACCTTTTAAAATATACAAACCAATAAATACAAATAACTTGTAATATTTAGTCCATGTTTTAAAGAGCAAAAAAAAAGAAAAAGAAAAAGAAACATCTTCCACTATTTCTGAGGAAGAGAGACTGGGTTTAAATCAAAGATCTAGGGACTTCCCCCAGATAGACCTCATAATTATATTTGTTTCCAGTGAATTTGAGGTTCTTGATATCTCATTGCAGAAAGAATTCAGTGAGAGACGAAGTGATAGGTGGATTTATTTAGAGAGACATACACTCCAGAGACAGAGTGTGGGGCCATCTCAGAAGGCGAGAGAGCCCCGAAATATGGTGTGGTTAGTTTTTATGGGCTGAGTAATTTCATAGGCTAATGAGTGGGAGGAGTATTCCAATTATTTCAAGGAAGGGGTGGGGATTTCCAGGAATTGAGCCACTGCCCACTTTTTGGCCTTTTATGGTTAGCCTCAGAACTGTCATGGCACTGGTAGTGTCACTTACCATGCTAACATATTACAATGAGAGTATGATGAGGCTCAAGGTCCACTGGAAGTCAAATCTTCTGCCATCTTGGACCTAGTTGGTTCCAACCAGGTTTTGTCATGTCCTATGGCTATGTAATTCTTTCAAAGGTTGTGCCCTGCCCTCTTCCTCCTGTTTCATTTTGACCATTGACTGCTGTGTGCATCCAATTTACCTACTTCTTGTATGTAAGTGTCTATTGCATTTTTCCTATGCCTTAGGTGTGTGAGAGCCAGATACCTTGTTTCTTTCCTTTACAAGTATTTAAATGAAGAGTAAGTGTAACAAAGGAAAGGACCTAAGGAGCCCTTCTATGCCTGGATCTAATTTAGCTTTCAAATTCCTAGGTAATAAACTTGACCCTGTTGCTATATTGGCATGAGACATTTGTTTGCATTGAAAGGAAACAGTGCATATTTTATGTGAGAGGAAAGAAGAGTTGTTAAAAGAAAAGATGTGGCTATTTAAAAACTTAGCCAGAAATATTCGGGTACATTTCTTATTAAGAGGCGACGTCTGTGTTCCCCACCCTGCCCTCAACCAGCTCCACCTTGAAGTTAAAAGGCTTGTGCCTGCTTTGACAATGAAAATTATATGACATAACTTCCAATTCTGGGTCATAAAAGGCCACAAAACTTCGACTTTTTTTTCACTACAAAGCTCAGTCTTAGAGCCTATAGCCACTGCTCTGTGACAATGCCAACGCCACATGGAGAGGTCACATGTAGACATTCTGATAGACCCAGCTGAACCTAGCTTTTGTTTCATAAGTTTTATATAGATGCTAAACAATGTGAATTTCACATTGTCAAGGTGTGGATTTTTCTGGCAGACACTTCCTTGTGGAGCACCTTGATCCTTTGAAGGCTTCTTGAAAACTATAGGCACGCATTAATTAGCTTTTTCCCTAGGGCAAGTGTAGCCTTCCTATTGACTGTGACTTTTCTTGGCCCTTGACTGAGTGTAGTCTCACAAGTGTTCTAAGGGGATTCTACCTTCTGACTTTTCTAAACTTCAAAATCTCCTAGTTCTGTTTGGATTCCTGAAAATTTTGAATTTACATTTCTCCTACAGTTCTTTGCTTGGCCTCATGTATTCCAACCTCATGCATACAAAACTTAATATTAGAGGCAGCCTCTAGGGAATGTTTATGCAAATTTCCAAAGCACTCTAATCACTTAACTTTCTCTGCAAAATTACTCTGCCCAGCAAACTTTAGTCGCCTCACCTTCTCCTATCTCTCCTCAATTCAGCAACATCTCCAGGAGGCTCTTCTTGGCTGCCCTACCCTCCTTCCATCTCTGCACAGTGGACTGGAAAATGCATCCAGGCAGAAATCTGGGGCAAATTGTGGGGCTCTCCTCATTTCTCTCCCTCCTTTTTTATTCTCCAATATCTGAAAAAAAAAAGTTATTTCATATAATTTGTCTAGTTTTTCAGTTATTTACAATAGGAGTGGAAGTTCAATTATAGTTACTCTTAATGACAAAAGCAGAAGTCTCCATTTGAATTTAATACCACAGGCATAGCGCATAAAATAGGAATACATGCCCATACATTAAATGATATAATAATCATAGTGGTATCCAAAATTTTAAGATATTGTTATATAGTTTTTATTCTTTGTCAAATAGTGCCAATAAAACTACTGAAAGCAAATGGCATTTTATATAATATTACTACAGTACTCTTACAGATTCCAATAACTTTAGAAATTTGACATTTTTATATTTTTATGATGATGTTAATAGTAAATATGAAACTAAAATTCAAATACACTGTATTTAATATAAAATTTAAATTAATAATTTAGACTACAGAATGTAATTTGATAGCTGAAGAAGTTTCTCTACTCAAAAAATAAGTGTGTGTGTATGGGGGGAATGTTCTTTTTCCTTTAAGAGATAATTTTAAGCTAGCTGAAAATGGCCTTTTTTCCTTTTGGTAAGAAAATACCATTTCACGACTATGCATAAATATTTGTTCTGTTCACTTTGATATGTTCCTTTTTTGAGGCAAAATCTATCGTATTTGCATAGGTAGAGTTGGAAGGCCTGTCAAAACTGTCAAACAGAAATATAAACAGAAATCTCAGCTCAGGAATTGCACAACTATTTTTATATTTAGTTAGTATGTCACAAAATGATTACAGTCATATTGTCTATGCCTATAAGAAAACTGAATTCTATATTTGAAATTATGATTATTTTGAAAAAAGTATATAAATTCGCACTTTCTTGAATAAACTCAACAATTCCCACTGCTCTTCTCCTTGACTATTTCCTCCCTGGCAACTGCCTTCAAGCTCGATTTTTTTTTTTTCTCATTTCTTGATGCCCTCATTTTGACACCTCTATTTATAATTCCTCACTGATTCAGTTAACCTCAAAAAGCACTCAAAATTGAGTTGTCAGAGCCAAGAACTGAGTAACAGCTCGGAAAACCAAATACTGTGCAGCTGATCTGTTAAAAAAAAAGTTGACTATCCAATAAGGAATCCGTCAAGAAATAGAGAATTCTTACTATAGAAAAATATGTAGGCACACTCCTTAACCCGAGAGCACTTTCCAGACTAATTCTGTATATGTACAACTGTTTGGCTCTTCCAGGAAATGCAGGCACACTGTCTGTTGATCAGAGTACTTTGTTCAGTATCTTAACTCATTACACAGGTTGGACTGCATCTTTTGTCAGTGCACAGCACACAGAGAAACAATGATAAAAGGCAATTAGGCATTCTAAATTTAAAGTGGGTTTTATTTAAATCAGGAAGCACTTATTCTTCTGAAATGTATATTCCAAGCTTCAAACCTTAACTGTATCAGTAATGACAATGATCTCATGCAACACGGAAGAAACAAGAAAACTGCTCTGCCTTCAAAGACAAATTTGAAGGCTGATATGAACTTTGAACTGATGAAGATATTTACATTTACAAAAGAAGCTGTTTTCTGATATGTGAATTTTAGCAAAATTATGTGCAAAAACCGTAATAATGAAACATGAGTTTCTTATCTGCTAGAGAGAGGAAATTCAGTTGTGGGCTTTGCAGCCAAAAGACCTTTCAGTGAACTGATAGTTTTCCCCTTCCAACCAACTCCCCATCTTTTAAAATGCAATAAATCTGATTACTGACTAGACAATATTTTTGTCACAATTATTATTGTGGGATAATAATATTTTATATATATATTATTATTTTATATTATTAATTATATTATTTTATATATTTATATATTTATATTATATATTTTATAATATTTATTATAATAATAATTATTATTATCGGGGAACTGTTTTTGAGTACGCTCTGTTGCTGCGCTAGCAAAATATTTCCAGGTGTGACTGATTTACAATAAGAGGTACTAGAATACAATGGTCGAGAGCACAGGCACTGGATTCAAATCGTAGCTCTAACGCCTCCCAGCTGTGTGACATTGGGCGTACCACTTAACCTCTGTGCCTCAGTTTCTCCTTTGGAAGAAATAAAAATAATCTTTAAAAACGGTTAAAACACTATTATTTTCTTCACTGAGTTTTCTAGAAAGTTTCCATTTATAAAAGTAAAGGCACCTGGTAAACATTAAGCACTAGGAGAGTTTGCTTCTATCATTATTACTATGCTGGTTTTTATCATTATCATGCTGCTGAAGAACAAGCAGAGTTCTGTCCTGCTTCGTCACGGTCAGTAATGAAGATGCTATGGACAAATCATTTAGGAGCATCTCGACGCTGGCAGCGGATTTAAAGAGGCGCCGATCAACGTGGAA
This sequence comes from Delphinus delphis, assembly GCF_949987515.2. Lineage (NCBI taxonomy): Eukaryota > Metazoa > Chordata > Mammalia > Artiodactyla > Delphinidae > Delphinus > Delphinus delphis. The sequence goes on along the minus strand of NC_082687.1, from coordinate 115,667,729 downwards.
GATCACCGCTCGCAACCCCGGGCCTGGCGCCGGGTAGGGGCGCGGCGCTCGATTTCCTTCCCTGCCTCCGCCGGCCCTGGCGCGCATGCTCAGTCCTGCTCGGCCAGCTGCTTTGATTTTTTTTTTTCTTTTTTTTTTTTCCTGGGTGGCCGTAGCGACCCGGGACCGGCTCCGGGATGGGGAGTGAAGTCCCCGGAGCCGCGGCGGCGGCGGCGGCGGCGCCTTGAGGAGCAGCCACGGGGAGGCAGCTGCCGCTCGTCGGTGAGTAACTGGGAAGCGCCACCATGACGTTTCGTAAGAAGGGCTCCAAGAACCCCCCAGTCCTGAGCCAGGAATTCATCCTGCAGAATCATGCGGACCTTGTCGCCTGTGTGGGGATGTTCTTCGTGCTGGGGCTCATGTTCGAGGGAACAGCAGAAGTGTCGATCGTTTTTATTACTCTCCAGCACGGTGTTACCTTCCCTGCCGAAGAAGCAGAAGAAAGAGCCACAGCACCTAAGTTCCTTTATCATTATGGTGCCAAAGATTTGGCCACAGTGTTCTTCTACATGCTGGTGGCAATCATCATTCACGCCACTATTCAAGAGTATGTCTTGGATAGAATTAACAGGCGAATGCAGTTCCCCAAACCGAAACAAAGCAAATTTAACGAATCTGGTCAGTTTAGTGTATTCTTCCTTGTCTCTTGTATTTGGGGCACATTCATTCTACACTCTGAAAACTGCCTGTCAGACCTGACTGTCTTATGGAGGGCTCATCCCAATAACATGATGACATTTCAGATGAAGTTTTTCTATATCTCACAGTTGGCTTACTGGTTTCACGCCTTTCCTGAACTCTACTTCCAGAGAATCAAACCTCAAGATCTCTCCCAGCAAGTTGTCTACGTTGGTCTTCACCTCTTTCACATTGCGGGAGCTTACCTCTTGTACTTGAATCACCTGGGACTTCTTCTTTTGATGATGCATTATTTTGTGGAATTCCTTTCCCACTTTTGCGACCTGTTTTATTTTAGCGATGAAAAGTACCAGAAAGAGTTTTCTCTGTGGGCCATTGTGTTTATTTTGGGTCGACTCGTGACTTTAATTGTTTCTGTGATCACTGTTGGTTTTCACCTGGCTGGAGGGCAGAATGGGAATTCGGACGGCACTACCGAAGATGTGAACGTGTTGGCAGCGAAAATTGCTGTTCTGTCATCCAGTTGCACTATCCAAGCATACATAACATGGAATTTATTTAATGTTCAGCTTCAGAGGTGGATGGAAGAAGATGCTCCTCTTCAGGCCCCAAGTGTGAAGAAGAAACGGACTAAGGGCAGGTTTTCTAGAAAAGGAACAGAAAACGGTGTGGCAACTTCAAATAGAGTAGACTCTCCCCATATGAGGAAAGAAAAATCTTCATAATGAATTGCAGGTTAATTGACTAATGTCTCTAAAGAAGTCTGCTCTTTGCTATAAGATACCTTTCTTCGCTGGAGACTTTTCTGTTCTTGAAAATAGTCTGTGTTGTCCTTGATTTCTGCTACTGTACTGTGTAATGTATGTTTTTAAAAGGCATTTGAGGGGAGGATGATTATTATGAGTGGAAAAATATTTAGTTTAGACTAAGCTACTCATCATCAACATGGTTTAGGGATTGCTATATTTCCTTTTTTACCTTTGAACATTTTCCTAATTTGTAGAGATAACTCCAAAGCTCCACGTATCAGTGACACAGTTCTTGCTCCCACCAATCTTTTGTAACGTTAACAAGATGGTCTTTTATAGCAATGACATATTTTTAATGTTCTCTTCTAGGATAAAATAGAAACATTATAAATCTGGAAGTCAATTTCATTAAGTTTTCTGTATTCCCTAATTCTTAGAATGTTTTTTTCTTTTTGAATTGACAAGTGGAGAAGAGATTTGTAAAACCAACAAAATAATGATGTATTTTGTAGGTAGTGGTTGTTAGTGTTACATCCCACTAAAAAAACCCAAGATACTAATGGTTAACATGTGGAGACTTATTGCCATATATTGAATCAAAATATCTTGAATCAACATTATTACTAAGAGGAAAAATCATACTTGTCCATTTTAAACACTTGTAAACTGGAAATCAGAAAATTAAAGACTGTTAAAAGGAAATCAGACTTAAATAACTTTTTTGATATGTGTATTAAAAATCATTCTTCATGAGTGTTTGGTATCCACAGCATCTTAGAAGAATATTGTTTAACCTGTAAATCATTTTGGAAAATAATGCTTACTTGATTTATATCTATAAAAAGAATGTCATCTAATTACATGTTGAAAACATTTAATATACTAACCTTAAATAATGTGAAAATCATATTCGTATGAAGGCTTTTCAAAATAATGTTATAAATATAGCTTTGCTTCCATCTTTAATTGGGAAACATCTGTATAAGACATATTTTAGAGATATATATGTGTATATATGTATATATATGCATATAGGTATGTGTATATATGTACATATATGCATGTGTATATATGTACATATAGGCATATATGTATGTGTATATATATATGTATATATAGGTATATGTTGTATCTTTAGAGAAGCCAATGGACTGTAGTGGTATTTATTATATTTATTTTCTTCTCTCAACCTTTAGTTTGATTTTATTTCCATAATGTGAGTGCTTATATTTTTTTCAGGAGACAGTGCTTTAAAAATATGCTAGGATAAGGCCATATATTTCCTATTCCTCTCTATATTCTCCTACCATGTCTCTCATATCTCTGCTTCTGATAACCTTCCATTTGGCTTGTTGTAAGTAATTCAACTTTCCCAATCATGGGGGTCCCTGCAAATTAAACTTATACAGGTGTATTGCACACCAAAGACAGAGGAGCCATGCTTGGCAAAACATTCTTTTCTATTCTTTCTGCTTTGAGAGGTACATAACAAAGCAAGATTGTTTCTGTTTTGTCTGTAGAATCCATCATCCTACTATTTCTTTTTTTCTCAGTTGCCAAATACAGTAGTTTTGGTAGCACATGCTCTAGGTCCAAAGTACAATAACTTCACTTTAACCAACCACCATGCAATTGTAAAACAAAGATTTTTCAGAGTGGTCTTTTTTCTCACTTCCCTCACTTTTACTTGTTTTTTTTTTTTTTTTTTTTTTGCAGTACGCGGGCCTCTCACTGTTGTGGCCTCTCCCGTTGTGGAGCACAGGCTCCGGGCGCACGGGCTCAGCGGCCATGGCTCACGGGCCCAGCCGCTCCGCGGCATGCGGGATCCTCCCGGACCGGGGCACGAACCCGTGTCCCCTGCATCAGCAGGTGGACTCTCAACCACTGCGCCACCAGGGAAGCCCTTCCCTCACTTTTAAAGAATTCTCCCCTGTTACTTGTAACCTCATTCCTGGTAACAAATTTCTTATCCATTATGTACGTAATTCATTTTCCAATAAGTGCAGACCTGATTCAAACTGGCAAATGATTGCAAGAAAAGTATTTCCTCACATGACTGGCAATGCCAAGAGCTAAATTGTGATTGACATTAAACATGATTCGGGCCCAGATCAATTTCCCTGGGATTTTCTAGGGCTCTGTTCCTCTCAGATTGTCTTTTTGGCAGCAAATGACTACAGATGTTCAAGTCTTCATATCTGCACACTACATACATGATAGAGAGGAAGAGAGGAAATCTGATTTCTAGAATTCCCAAAACACTGAGAGTTACTTTTACTGAATTTATTTGGTATAGGGTTGTATTGGGCTGGTTGGTTAAATTAGTTTATATGCTTCACCCATGCAAAAAGGCAAAGCCCCTTTCCTGTAAGATGTGGGTCAACAAGAAGTAGCAAGGTTGAGGACAAAAGGGGGAAGGATGCTGGGTACATCCCAACTATTCATAAGAGTTCAATAAACGTTTCCAGAAAATAAATGTATGCCAAGTAAATTATGAAAGCAACACTGTAAATAAAATTCAGCACAATACAAATTGCTAAGTCTCCCCCTTTTAGAAATTACATTCAGAAAAACATGCTATAAGAAAGGTCAGCGTGACAATTTGGTTTCTATCAAAATGAATCACATGGAAACAAAAATTTCCATTATCATTATTCAAGGTATTATTAAAGCAGGCATTAGTTAACCCTTTGAAAAGTCAAATAACCAATTGATCACCAAATGTTGTCAAAGTCATAAAGATATATCTGATTATTGAATTTGAAGATATTTGTCTGATTTATTGGCTTCAATGCTTGCTAAGCTGTATTCTTTAAGTACATCTACAGGTATAGAATTTCTAGGACGGATTTAGAGTGAATTTTCCTTAAAAAATTATTCTGCTAGCATTTATTTAAAAGTGTATCTCATTTTTTTAAACAAATAGTAGAAATGTGTTACTAAACCTACATGTCTCATAAGAAACAAGCACGCTATTTTCCTAGTGATCAGTGTAATTCTTCATTTCATTTCAGTAAGGAAGGAACATCCTGCAGATATTTCTTCATTTATCTTTCATCGGTATTTAACTATCAGTAGAGGAAATATGTATAGCCAACCGTGTGCTGACTTGGAATAGATTCTCAAGAATATTAGAGTTACAACATTACTATTTTAAAGCTATCTTGAAGACATAAAATATTCTGATATCTTTTTAATTTGGAAAAACCTGGGTAAAGTTTTAAGTTCTCACTCAGTGAGACTAAATGAGAATAATTTATATAGAGTAATAAAAGACATTACTGATGCTTTACATAGGAAAGGAAATATTGGTGCAGTTCCTGAGATGAAATTCTTGGAAATATCCTTGTGAATGTGTCATGCTGGGGGGACTAGGACTTGTGTACTTGAATCATGGCAGAGAATGCATTCCAGTTGCAATCACAGACCATTGTAATCTGGTGACTTGCCTGTATGAAGAGGATAGATAGTGTGGGTGGGTGAAAGGAAGTAATTGAGGCTTAATAACAGATCAGATTACCAGAAAGTTAATACTCCCACTTCCTGAATTTCTCTGGAAATGGAGGACTATTTTTTACTGCCATCTTTCAATCTACATTCTGTAAGAAACTTCCACACTAAATAAGACAGAGTAGTATCTGCCAATTCCCCTCAGTTATGTAGAAAAATTATCATAAATCCATCATACAAAATCCCCTATATTTCTAAATGTTAAATTAGAATTGTTCTCATGATTATACAGTCATATGACTGTCTAAATTTTGGCCTCTAAATCCCGAAAAGCAAATCCTTTTTAGGCCCTGCACCACCTCTGGCACTTCTAAGTATTCAATAAATGTAGAAAAAGTCAAACATTAAGAAAGCTGCCTCTGAGGCAATTCACCTGCTTTGTCCCATTGTGTTTGGGGCTACTGCACTGCGTCAGCTAATCTTTTTCATTGCACAATTTGAAAAATACATTGATGTATAAACTGGCCATTTCAGGGGATACTTAAAAAACTTAGGAAATGACAGTGATATGTGGTTAAAGATTTGCTTAAATTTTAACGTGAACAGAATTAAATTAACTGCACAGTAATGATGTGTACATCTTCTATCCATCATAAAAGTGATTAGAGTTGTGTTAAGGGACATGGCTACTCAATAATTCAGGCAACATACCTATTTTAAATAAAGGGAAAGTGACTTTCCTAAATTAAAAGTAAAAAATACTGAATTTCAATACCAACAGCACTATTCCCCAAATCAAATCAGGTCAGTGCACAGAATCTCATGGCTTGAGGAAAATTTGAGAAAAGAGAACATTTCCTCATGCCCTAAGGCATGGGATGTCACCTAAGCCATCACAGGCTGAAAGTATATACATCCCAAGATATATTTAATATTTCTTCCTCTCGCTGCTTTTATTACCTAATTAATTTTTTAAAAGCTGTTCCTCAAATACAAAATTACCAAAATATGTAATTTGTAAATTTTATTACATTGTTTTAAAAAATATGTTTCCAGTTATATTGTTATAAATTCAGCAGAGGAGGGTAATAATATGATTATAATAATGGTTAACCAAAGAAGTCATGGTTAAGCCCTTGCTGTGACCCTTAGAGCAGTGTGAACTTTGGAAGATGCCTAAACATTCTAAGTCTTGGATCGCATGTCACTAAAATGACAAAGATATTTATATATTTCAAAAGCTACTATAAAGATTGAAAATATATGCATATACAAAGTCATAAATTATGTGTGTATGAATACTGCTTTTGTTAACAGATGTGGCTTAAGATAACACTTGTTCATGTGTTGTCTCTATATATAATTTTACATTTTATAAATGTATACAGTCTCATACATACATGCATGTATGTGTTTATGCATACACATATATGTACATATGCATACACACAGATTTCCCCTATACATTTACATTCTTATTTTTCAATAGACTTTATTTTTTAGAGCAGTTTTAGGATTACAGCAAAACTAAGCAGAAAGCACGGAGTTCCCATGTATCCGCTGATCCACTCGCCCCACAACACACACATGTATAGCTTTCCCCCAGCATCCTGCATCATGGTGGTACACTGTTTATAATCAATGAACCTACACTGACACATCATAATCACCGCAAGTATATAGTTTACATTAGGCTTCACCCTTCGTGTTGTACATTCTATCAGTTTTGACAAACATATAATGACGTGTATCTACCATTATCAAAGAAAATAATTTCATCGTCTAAAAATCCTCTGTGCACCACCTATTCATCCTTCCCTCCCCATGCATTTTTAAGCACTATACAAATGTATGGCATTGAGTTTTCCCTCATGTCTGGGTAGGAAGCAGTAGAAAATTCAAGTATAGCCATAGTTCCACCTCTGTATCTAGCTGATATTTAATAAGGAATCCTTTCCCCAAATGTATGAACTATTGTTTACTAAATATATAGTGTACATTACAAATATATATTACTAAAAATGTATATAAATTATCTTCTGAGTAAATGCACACTTATTAAAGTTAACTAAATTCATAGTGACTATAGACTGTTTTTTACCTAAATGATAGAAAATACAAATCTATGAAAACCCTTCATGTATATTAATTATGAATATAGGTCCTTATTCTTGAAACATTTGAAACCATTGGTCTAGGTAACTTATAAGAATAAAAATTAAGTTCTTATCATATTCAAAATTAAATTTCAGACCAAATACATGAACTAAGCATTTATTTTGGAAAATCAAAGAGCATCAACAAACATTTTAGTAGTAATCAGTACTAGACAACAAGCTCCATGGTATCAGGTAATATACATTTTTCATCATTGCCTTCTCATTAATTAACATAGTGTCTCATAGTTAGTAGTTATTCAAAATTTGATGAACTCAGTTGAAATAACCTTTTATTATTAAAACAAATTAGCAAACAAACTTAGTAGAGCTTTCCTTTGCTATCTCCTTTAATATTGACTTCCTCTCCTTTTTACACCCTTTTCCAATTTGAAATATTAATTATTGATGTATTGCTTGTTTATTGCCTGTCTCCTATACCAGTTTGAGGTCTTTGGACATGTGTCCTTAAATCACTAAGGTAACCTTAGCATCTAGCATAATCTTTAGTATACAGGAGCATGCAATAAAAATGTGTTGCCTGACAATAAACTCAATGATGTGGGAACAGGGTATACATTATTTATTGGCCCACACGTGCCTTAAAAAAGCTAAGACATTTAAACTAATAATTTGTGGTTAAACCTCTTAAGTGAAAACCCTGCCACCAAATACTAGACTTTTGTTTAAAAATGGCTACATGTCATGTGTCATCCTAATGGCATTTGTGATTTGCCAAACTTTTTGAAATTTGAGTCCTTTTTCTAAGTTAAGAGTTAAATTAGGGCTTCCCTGATGGCCAGTGGTTAAGAATCCGCCTGCCAATGCAGGGGACAGGGGTTCGAGCCCGGGTCTGGAAAGATCCCACATGCCGCGGAGCAGCTAAGCCCATGCGCCACAACTGCTGAGCCCGTGTACCACAACTACCGAAGCCCGCACGCCTAGAGCCCATGCTCCGCAACAAGAGAAGCCACCGCAGTGAGAAGACCGTGCACTGCAAGGAAGAGTAGCCCCCTCACACCGCAACTAGAGAAAGCCCATGTGCAGCAACGAAGACCCAACGGAGCCAATAAATAAATAAATAAATGTATATTAAAAAAGTTAAATTAGTGTCTTCTAAATATCAAGCTGCTATTAGAATCCTCAATATAAGAACCAGGATGTCATTTTGAATGCGCACATGAATAGAAGATGCGACATTTGCTCCACATCCTCAGCAGCACTTTTGTCATTGGGAACAAGGGGAAAAAGCTTTTTGAAAACTTGCAAAAGACTAAGGGAGGGAAACGCTTTATAGTGGGAAGGGACACCAAGATTTTATATTGGTCAGTAACATCTCACATGCTTTTTAGACATCCTCACATACTCTTGGACCTCAGAGGAATGGTCAAAGCTGAAGACATAAATTTGGCAGTCATCAGCATAATGACAGTGTTTAAATCAAGACACTGACCAGGGTCATCTAAGGAGAGGGTATAAATAGGGAAGGGAAGAAGTTCCAGTGCTTAGCCTGGGAGCCTTACAACAGATGGAAATCAAGCTGTGGAATTAGAGCCAGCAAAGGAGACTCACTGATGGCTGATGTGGGAGGAGAAAGATCAAAAGACCAAGGATACACTGCATCACAGAACCCAAACCTTGAGTGATGGCTGATGAGGTAGTCAAGAAACAAGAGTAAACAGTGTTGGAGAACCCAAAAGAAAAGTGTGTTGAGAGGGTGAAGATATCAGTTACATCCAATACTATTGAAAGTTCAAGATCCTTAAGATTAGAAATAAATAAAGCCTGGATTTGCAAGATGTAGGTCACTGGAGACATGGGTGAGATCAATTTCAGTAGAGTTATGGGAATGAAAGCCCTTTTGGAATAGATTGAGGAGAGAATGGAAGATGAGAATGTGTGACGTGATATTACAAATACTTTCTCAACAAATGTCTGTGTGAATTAGAGCAGAGGAATGGAAACACATCCCAGTGTGCAGTAAACAAAGAGGGATATTGTGTCAGGAAGAGTTGGTTTTGATGTTATTGTTGTTTTTAGGATGGGAGAGATTAGAGAAGAGGTGTATATTTGTAGACTGAAAAATAGATGAGATGACAGAGGAGACAAGGATGACAACTGCAAGAGGAAGCCCAGAGGACATGAATCCACTGAGGAAATGCATATACAACGTGGATTCCTGATCTGAAAACAAAAGAACAGCAGATTCATCAAAAAGCTTGCAAAAGTGTGTGCAAATATTAGTTATGCAACTAGCCAAACTCATCATTTCTATTAGCATGTATTCCTTACTTCTCATATCCTAGTAATACTTTAGATGTTCAGTTCTCTTAAATTCTTTCTAATAATGTAATGCACAACCATTACTCATAACAGTAAATATGTGTCACATTTTAAGATTTTAAAGTTTTGTTTTTTGAAACACAATTCTAGGATTCCATAGGTTCAGTCGTCTTGTCATTTGGGCAGCTGGGCCATTTATTCAGTGAAATTCTAGCAACCAACCACCAGATACCTTTAAACTCTAATCAGAAAGTAGCTTAACCCCAGCAGCCATAAACTCAGAACCTATATAATGCCTTTAACTACAGAACTGCTGTTGGAATTTTTTATATATTGCACCACATTCCAAGTTGGAATTGAAATCTACTATAGAGGCTTGATGAAAATGGGTGAAATCTATTCTCTCTAAATCGTATATCTATTCATACTACTAATTAAAATATATATTAGAAGAAAAAATGCATATTTATAAGACAGATTTTTTTGTTTAGCTCTTTATATCTTTAAAGACCTATAGAAAATTTTTAAATGTTATCTTTAACTTGTATATAGCAGAGTCAAAACTGTAACCAAATTTATAACTTGTAGGGAAAAAATAAAATCCATAATCATGAAAGTGCCAACAAGCAGAATTAGCAAATACTACATGCATTTACATTATCATCAAATGATGAAAAGATATTTGAAAGTAATATGTCTTGGGCTTCCCTGGTGGCGCAGTGGTTGAGAGTCCGCCTGCCAATGCAGAGGACACGGGTTCACGCCCCGGTCTGGGAAGATCCCACATGCCGCGGAGCGGCTGGGCCCGTGAGCCATGGCCGCTGAGCCTGCGCGTCCGGAGCCTGTGCTCGGCAACGGCAGAAGCCACAACAGTGAGAGGCCAGCGTACGACAACAAAAAAAAAAAAAAAAGAAAGAAAGAAAGTAATATATCTCTAGCTATAACGCACAGATCTTTTTTTTCCTTTACTTTGCCTCTTGGTTACTAATTTTTTTCTCTCCATCCCTGCTTTCCAACAAATTCAAATATAATGCATTTCAAAGGCACCAGGTATTCATTAGATTCTGAGAAAACAGAAGATCTGAGATTTTCTTTTGAATTGAAGTTTCTGTCTTTCCATTCAGTTATCATGACTAGGACTAAACAGAGCTAATGACAAGTTTTTAAAAAAGAGAGAAAAGAAAGTATGCTTTATTGAAATCCACATCAAGAAGAAAAAATAACTCCTGATATTTTTAATCAAATTAATTATCCATGCCAATAATACTAACTCATAGTAAAACATACAAGAGACTCTGGAATTCATTAACACTACTTAAATGTCTCATTTCACTGCATTTTGGAGGCTGGATTTTTAATATTACTGTGTGTTAACAAAAATGAATTATTTTGAATGTGATTTCTCCCATTTAAAAATAGCTTATACCACACTCTATCACATATATAAGTATTAGAATAAAATAAAACAACACAAATTTTATGGATAGGTGAGGTTCAAATTTATGCAGTATGTCTGATAAAATCATGTGATTGGGGAGAAGGGAGGGAGAAACAAGTCCAAAAGATGACAAGATAAAAGTCAGCATGGGAAGGCTTTAGTGTACCTTTTTTTTTTTTTCCTAGGTAACTAGTGACAGTTCATGAGTATCACATGGAACAGTCACTCCAGATAAAACAGCATTGCTGTTACTTGAACTTGCTCCAAATTTGGTGATAACACTTACTTACCTCTTTAGGCCTAAACTTCTATAAAAGAATATGCAATAAAGATTGGGGAATCATTTCCCCATCTTAGAAGAAAAGTGAGTCTTAGCAACCAAAATAAATTCAGCTCCATTCCTTAAGATTTATTGTGTGCTTAGTATATTCCAGGCCTGGTGGTGGTAACCAGAGAGGATACAATGATACATAACATGCCCAGTGGCATGTTGTAGTCATGTGGCATCTAATCTTGAGAATCAGCCACAGTGCAATACCCAGAAGTTGTCTAGAAGAGTAAAGAGTCAGATGACCTTGGAAAGACAAATACAGTGGTGCAGTGTGCCTTGGCTTCTATAAGGTCTCCAGTGGCAGTGCTGTGGCGAGAGGCTCAGGTACAAAAGCATACATCCTGATTCCCACAGAGCCTTGAGTATCTGTGGAAAAGAATGAATTCAGTGTTCAGCATCACTTGCTGTCATCCTGTGAGTCCCCAGCATTAGTGTGGTCAGGAGGGGCAATGCCAAGGGCAGTGGGATAGCCAGAGTTCCCCTGCTGAGTGTAGAGGAATCAGTGAGCTGGGTGAAAGGGTAGGGGTGGAAATGGCACAAACCCTGGTTCAAGGGGATAACATGCTGACCTGTAGCCGAGTGGAGATGGTAGGGGAAGAAGAGCTGGAAACAACTTGGGAGAGTTTGTGAGACTACACACTAGAGAGAGGAGGGCAAACTCAAAGGAATCGATAACTCTAGAAGTTACACTTGTTGAAATTCCCGTGCAAATGATGTGCTTGGTGTGGCCTGGAGAAGACAACTAGCCCGTTAAAATATGTCATAATGAAGACAGTTCAATGTGATAGATCACATGGAAGCCATTTAAAAAAATACAAAAAAAACAAGTATAATTTACCAAAATATAGGCAGACCTAAAGTTTAATGTATGATTGTGTGAGAATAGTGGAAAACCTGAGAATATTTGTAAATTAGAAATGGAGTCACAGATATCTACTTCATACTTTGTATGAAATTCTGTGACAGCTGTTTGAATTAATCTTCAAGGCCCTGGTGGGAGCATCTCTTTACTGCATCACTTATTATCTTCCTACGTGATGGTCCTTAGTAACTATGCCGTTCAATAGTCCCCTCACTGGAGTCACTCTGGGAATGTGACATTATTAAAGAAATATACTTGATCCCTGTTTTAAACCTTGGAGAGGAGAAAATGTGACTGGGTTAAATGAAAGTGTCAAACAGGAATAGGGTCTGGCAGGGAAATCTATAGTGGAGTGCCAATCGTTGTCCACTGGGGCAGGGCTATCACAATGACCTCCAACTAATTCTGCAACTTTTTAATGTGCAGCGCTGCTCGCCAGCAACTCCTATCTTGTGAAGTTCTCAGAGACTGATTTTGCTTCCCGGGGAAATGCTGTTTATTCCCATCTGCGTTCAAGGTTGTTAAAAAGAAAATCATTTGCCTTTCCCTTAGCTTAGGGCATTCTTGGAGAATGACACCACCATGGCTTTTTTTTTTAATATTGACATTTGTTGTCAAATAATGTTTTCTTCTAAATTATTCTAAAAAGAAAGAGAGTTGGCATGTATTTAGGGAATGTTTTAAATAAGAAGCAACTTCAGTATTGACTCAAATAATTTGATCCAATTGTTCTAATTTAAAACAATAAAACGCAAGGAGGAAAACAAATCTTGTCTTTTTAGCTATTCCCATGTATTTTGCTTAAGAAATACTTTTATCAAATTAGAAACTTGTTTTACTATATTTACATTGGTATTACAAAATATCTAGTTTTATTTTACAAAATATTTTAGTTTCTACACGACAGAGTTAATCTTCTTGGTGATTATGACAAAGGCCTTAAATTCTTAAAGTTAGTAAGCTTTCCTCATTATTTAATATCTGTTTTTTCCCCAATACATTATTTTTAAATATTGGAAGAAAAGAACAAATGAACAAATCCTGACTATTACATAAGATTTTGCTGAAATTAATCTACAAATAAAGATTTATGAGACAACTATTCACAAATAATTGACTTAAATTCTCCACTTTTACTATCATTTTTGAAAGTTATGTTTTATCAATTGAAAGACATATAATAGAGAGATTAGAAGTTTTATATGCTTATAGATATCAGAAAAAAACTAAATTTCAATAGCATTATTAGAATAATTAGATTTTTATGTTATTCATCAGATGCAATAAATTATTATAACATCAAATATATCAAAGCTTCATAGCTATTCAAGCTAGTCCTGACCCATACTGTTACATTTCAATTATGGCCATCATTGCAATTACTATGCTGTTTTAACTTATATATTTTGATCACTTTCTCCCTCACTAAACTGTGAGAGGATCGTGGAAACTGAAAACCTTTGTGGAATGGAACATTTCCATTCGTAAAACGCTTGCTTATTTTTCTAATTGGATAAGCCTGTTCTTATTTATCATGGAAATGGTATTGTTTACAGGCAAGAAATTGGGCTTCATTAGGGTTTAGCAGAAGAGAAGTGTGATAGAATTTCAAGGAATTATTAGGATAAATGCTCCAATTATCACCTTTAGCAATTATTAGACAATAGTAAACAGCTTATTGTTCATTATCTTGATCAGCTTACATTCATAATGGATTTAGATCATTTATGGCCAATTAAATCATAACTATTGAGTACAGAAATCTTATGCTTTTTTATATGCTTTAAATTCCCAGCATATAGTATGATGACTTGTTAAAAATTGCACTTAAAATCATATATTTTATTGATTATACTGATAAAAGGGTAATTCTACTTTCAATGCAGCAAGTATTAACTAAGTGCCTACTGTAACCAATACCACATTCAGGCATGCAGCTAACAGTAAGGAAAATGCAGTCCCTCCTCTTACTGAAGGAGACTAGTTACCAAGTGGGTATAATACTCTCTGTTAAGCAATCTAATTGGGTGGGTTATTCATGCTATGGGAAACTAATCTAGTCTAACTGGTTAAGAAAGAACATCAAAGAACTGATGACTGTGATGAGAACTGTAGGAAAGTAGAAATTAGACAATTTAAACAGTGGAATATACATTTTCCAGACAGAGAAGAGCACCTGGAAAGGCTCAAAATTGAGAGAGGACATGATGACAACATTGTTAGAATATAGAGCACAAGTGAGGGAAGAAACAGAGATCTTGAATATCATACTAAGAAATGTATATTTAAGATTCATAAATGTTCATTGAGATGTTTTACCAGGATAATCACATGATCATGTTTTTATTTAAGTAAAATATTGGTAGTGGTGTGGAGAATGAATTGGAGAGAATGAAATAATCAATTTGAAGGATGTTTCATAAACCTATGCAAAAGGAATTATTGTAATCTATACAAAAGTAATAATAAGAATGAAGAATACACATTCCAAAGCTATGAATAGCATAGTCTCAGTAGAATTTGGTGCTAGATATGGACTATGAGAGAAAAAGGGTGTTAAGGATTTATGACCCTTCAACTCACTGGCGTGGGTAAATCAGCAGCTGGTGCTGCTGTTTTCTGAGACATTTCTGAGAAAGGAGAAATGAGTTTTTGGACTAAAATTAATTGAATTTTAAGGTATTTTCAAACTGAGTTGCTCTTGAAACAAGAAGAATATCAAAATATAGGGTATCAACACCACCAAAATATACTGGACTTGAGATGGGGAGAAAGAGCTCAGATGGAAATAGATACACTTTGGAAAGTAACCATTGTATGGATGATAAATGAAGTCACATTGTAGGGTGAAATCACAATGAATGAATATGTAGAGGGAAAAATTAAAGGGTTTATGAGATATCTATGGATGGGTAGGTAAAGGAAATATTTTAAAGGACCTATGAAAGAATCCTTAAAAATACTGAGCAACATTCCTAGGAACAAACAGATAGTGTCTTTACCAAGGCAAATTCTTAAATAAAGCAATAAAACCAGCAGGATCTACTCCTGGTAACTCTCTTATCTCTGGTCCAACAAAATGCACATTCTAAGAATTGGAGATGTTAAATTGGTTAAATTATTTAGCAAAAAACAAACAAAAAAACCCCAAAACTTCTTTCATTCAGTTTTCCAGATATTAAAATCATTGCCAAAAATAATTTTACAAAGAAATAAGCATTTCACAGTAAATCAAATAATAAGTACACAAAGAAGCAAACTATCATGAACATATGATAGCTGACAGAAAAAGACTTTCATATACTAGTGTTAACAGATTTCTTGTACTAAACATAACACCAGAGATTTCAAAACTATGATTAGTGTGTTAAAAGAATAACACAAGCTTGATGATATTTTCAGGGAACGGGAAACTATAAAATGTGATGTAACTGACTTGGATAGAGAATAGAAGTTCAAGAAAAAATATATATAATGAGGAAAATTTAAAACTTAATGAAATAAACAACAAATTAGAAACATTTGAAGCTGGAGGTGATGTCAGAAAAAAAATAAGATAAAATAGCACAGGGAACAGGGAAAATAAAGATTAGGATGAGAATGTCTAACATGTGTTTAGCTGGAGTTCTAGAAAGAGAAGCAAGGGAAGAAGCAGAGGTCATATAGAAGGTAATAGCTAGAAAGTTTCCAGAACTGTCAAACAACACCAATCTTTACATCCAACAAGCCTAGTAAATCTCAGAAACACTGAACACACACACCTAATAATATCATAGTGTCACTTCAGAAAACTAAGTGCAGAGAGATGGTCTTAAACATTTCTAGAACAGACCATGTTTTCTCCATTGTATATTCTTGCCTCCTTTGTCATAGATTAATTGACCATAAATGTATGGGTTTATTTCTGGTTTCTCTATCCCCTTCTGTTGATCTATGTGTCTGTTTTTGTGCCAGTACCATACTGTTGTGAATACTGTAGTTTTGTAGTATAGTCTGAAGTCAGGGAGCTTGATTCCTCTAGCTCCTTTCTTCTTTCTCAAGATTGTTTTGGCTATTCAGGGTTTTTGTGTTTCCATACAAATTTAGAATTATTTGTTCTAGTTCTGTGAAAAATGCCATTGGTATTTTGATAGGGATTGCATTGAATCTGCAGATTGCCTTTGGTAATATGGTCATTTTCACAGTGTTGATTCTTCCAACCCAAGAACACAATATCTCTTTCCATCTGTTTGTGTTGTCTTCAATTTCTTTCATCAGTCTCATAATTTTCTGACTACAGGTCTTTTGCCTCCTTAGGTAGGTTTATTTTAGATATTTTATTCTTTTTCATGTGATGGTAAATGGAATTGTTTCTTCAATAAGTGGTGCTGGGAAAACTGGTCAGCTACATGTAAAAGAATAAAATTAGAACATTCACTAAACCATATACAAAAATAATCTCACAATGGATTGAAGACCTAAATGTAAGACCAGATGCTATAAAAACTCCTAGAGGAAAACATAGGCAGAACACTCTTTGACATAAATCTCAGCAATATTTTTTGGATGCATCTCCTAAAGTAAATGAAATAAAACCAAACATAAACAAGTGGGACCTAACTGAACTTAAAAGCTTTTGCACAGTAAAGGAAACCACTGACAAAATGAAAAGACTACCTATTGAATGGAAGAAAGTATTTGCAAATGATATAACCAATAAGGGATTAATATCCAACATATATATAGATAACTCATAAAACTCAATATCAAAAAAACAAACAACCTGACTTAAAAAATGGGTAGAAGAACTGAATAGACATTTTTCCAAAGAGAAAATGCAGATGGTCAACAGGCATATATGAAAAGATGTTCAACATTTTTAGTCATCAGAGAAATGCAAAGCAAAACCACAATGTGATATTACGTTACACCTGTCAGAATGGCAATCATCAAAAAGAACACAAATAACAAATGTTGGCAAGAATGTGGAGGAAAAGGTACCCTTGTACACTATTGGTGGCAATGTAAATTGGTGCACCCACTCTGGAAGTCAGTATGGAACTTTCTCAAAAAATTAAAAATAGAACTATTACCATATGACCCAGCAATTCCACTCCTGGGTATATATCTGAAACACACAAAAACATTAATTAAAAAAGATACATTCACCCTAATATTCATAGCAGCATTATTTACAATAGCCAAGATATGGAAGCAACCTAAGTGTCCATCAACAGATGAATGGATAAAGAAGTGGTATCTATACACACACACACACACACACACACACACACACACACACACACACACACACACAAAATGGAATACTACCCAGCCATGAAAAATGAAATTTTACCATTTGCAACAGTATGGATGGACTTGGAGGGCATTATGCTAAGTAAAATAAGTCAGACAGAGAAAGAAAGACAAATGCTGTTGATATTTATGTGTCGAATCTAAAAAATGCAACAAACTAGTGAATATAATGAAAAAGAACCAGACTCACAGATATAGAGAACAAACAAGTGGTTAACAGTGGGGAGGGGGCTAAGGAGAGAACAATATAGGGGTAGGGGAGTGAGAGGTACAAACTCTTAGGCATAAAATAAGCTACAAGGATATCTAGTACAACATGGGGAATATAGCCAATATTTTATAATAACCATAAACGGAGTATAACCTTTAAATATTGTGAATCACTATATTGTATGTTGTAAATTATATAATATTGAACAGAAATTATACTTCAATTTAAAAGGACTGAAAAAATTGCTGGAACAAAAAGAGAATTTAAGAACATAAAACAGTATGAGAGGAGAATTATTTCTCCACTGTGATGATGGTGGTAGAAGTCTGAGTAACATAAACCTCTGGGCTGAGAGAAATTGTCAAGCCAGGAGTTGATATCCAGTAAAGATATTTTTCATGGAGAAATAGACCACTCTTAGGCTACTCTCAGGCAGCTGTGGCTCCTTCCCCGACCTCCTGACTTGAATGTAAGTTCTCCTTTCTGGCCCTGCTTTAGTATCACTTTGACCAATAAGTCTGCGAATCTACAGGGCCATGGGGATATGGCCATCAGAGCCCACACCCTGCTTCCTTCTAAGTGATGCTCCACAGATCTAGAACCCCAGGATTCTGTGTTGCAATAGCTTCAACTTACTTTTTTAAGCTTGTGCAGAACATTTCCCCAGGTTTATCTACTACAGGCTGGACAAAATCTCTGCTGTAACTCTTGTTGCACACCCAGGCTGTTTGAAGAAAAATGATGGCTGTTTGAAGATACAGGTGGGAGTTTGAACAGAGTACAATTATGTGGACAAGTCCACACTCAGGTCCTCAGGAGCTCAAGAAGTCAGAAATGTAGGTGGGCAGGGCTAGGAGTATCCAGGTGTACTCTTGCACTGGGCTCTGAAAATGTTAAGGGTGGGCATATACAAAAAGATTTTCACAGGAGTTTGTTAACAGTAGAACTTTGCTAAACAATCTAAATGCAGTGCTTTATTCAGAAGGCAAAATAAAAGACAAATTTAAAAATACTCTAATATTCAAAAGAAAGAATAGAAAAATAAAACAAAACCAATACAAAATATAAAATAGGGCTATAGGTCAAAAAATAATCAGTAATCAGTTTAAATATTAGTATAAATCTTCCCGCAAAAGATAATCAGACTAGATGAAAAAAATATATCCACCTTTACAATGTTTAAAAGAAATACATGTAAAATATAAGAAATGAAAATGTTGAAATCCAAGAACACACACACACACACACATATCCAAATGTGAGTATATACATATGTGTATATTTATATATAAATTCTATACAAAAGAAATGGTTGTAGCTATATTAGTATCAGACAAAAGAAACTTTAAGGGAAAAGGTAATACTGGCTACCTGTATGAAAACTTCATGATGATTAAAGCTTCAATTTATCAGGATAATATAACAATTTTAAATTAGCATGCACCTATGAATATAACTTTGCAATTTATTTTTGGGTTAAGTTTCTCTAATTTCAAGCCACGAAACAAATAACTAAATTAGATAGAAAAGAAAAATTTTGTTACAAAATGTATTGATTAGCTCATGGTGTTGGGAGGGCCCCAGACAATTAGGAAATAGAATAGAATGCTAGGCTTTAAGACCTGCAACCAAGGACATAATTCAAGGAGCAGTCAGTGTCCTGTGCCACAGTATGCGCCGGCACTGCAGGGCACCGACACTGCTGTCTGACACAGCAGCTGCCACCACCTGATGCCAGCAACACTTCTGCTGGATCTGCCTCAAAGAGTCAATTATATCATCTCCTATTTACCCTTGTGTTACTTGTTTAATATCAGAGGTCCACTTCTTTGTGTTTCAGCTTTTAGAGATCAGGGAAAGAGTATCTACCCTCTTCGGCTTCCTTGGGGGATAATGCAATATTGTATCCTCCTTTTTTAAAGTTTTGTTTTGATTAGGAGTGGAGTAAAGAGTTTCAATCATTTAGGTAATTACCCCCATTTTCTGAGATACAAAGTATTACATAATTTCCTAAAAAATATATGACCACCTAGAATGAGGAGTGTGTGTCTGTGTGTACACGTGCCTATTTAAGAAAGAAAAACAGAGCCAAACGTCCTGACTACCAATTCCTTTCTGTGTTCTGGCTACACCCCTGTACACACACACACACACACACACACACACCGCCGACACACACATTCGCCTAGCAGTGATATTTAGTAAAAATGAAATGAAATGAAAATTAAGGTATATTAAGATAGACTATCAGCCTAGCAAATAACAGAATAAAAACTTCCCTTAAAACTTTAGCCTAAGGTTCAAAGATTCAATTTTTCATGGAAATTACCACTTAGAATGAATTCTACTTGCCTTTTCATGCCTAACTCTGAATGGGATTTCTAAATGATTGATTCATCTACAAGAAATGTTCCTAAAATCACCTTAATAATTAAAAGAATAAAATTCAATTTCCTAACAAAAAAGATTGTCGCACACTCACTCCTAACACACACACATGCACACATACACATATCTTATAGTACTGAGATCTTTGTATATGGAGCTCTGCCTACCAGTACTCGCTTAGCCTAGTCATAAAGAAGCTGCTGGCAACTTGACAGGGAGAGGAAAGTTGACAGCTTCTCATCAAATATCAAGCACTGCTGTGTTTCTAATGTCAACCTGGATTTGACATTTAATTTTAAAAATATCTTAACATAGGTCTACACACAATAAAACAGATAGCAGCTACAAAACATTTTGTCCTATTTAATGCTTAAAAAAGCCTCTTGCCCAGAAGGCAGAATTATTTTAAGAAAAGCGTCAGTGCTGTACCTCTGGGAATACTGGCAGTACTAAAAATAAAGCATTTTCACAAGTTCAAGATATTGGATTTACCTCATAAAGAGAAAATAGTGGTGTTTAATAAGAACATTGGATTGCTGTGAATATAGAATTTCTATTGGTATGTTTAGTTACCAATTTGGATAAAAGTACACTCCACTGACGTGTGTGTGTGCATATGTGTGTGTACATGTGCATGCATATGTGTGTGTGATCATTCATGCATATACATGTATATGCATAAACCATACCTATATCATATAAACTCTGGCAATTGAATCTTATAGATTGTATCTTTCTTGAAAAATAAGGACTTTATCAGCTCATGAAAAATATTTAGAGATTAGAAATGACAGTATATTTTGATTTTACAGAAAAACAAGTACATTCTTAGTATAACATAATGAGTGACAGATAGACAATATTTTTTCACCATATTATCAATGTAATAAAAATGCTTCAAATTTATTTAAATGTGACAAGCCAATGAAAAACAACTTTTGGTAAATAACAGCAGATTTCAGTATGTGGCTTTCAGTGTATCAGATTGTATTAGGAACTGAAAGTTTAAGATCCTTCATTATCCCTTAAACTTCAAATTAGATTATAAAACACTAGGCTGAATTTAGCACAATCAAAATTATAATCAAATTATTTATTACCATAAAAAAACTTTGAGTAGCAGTATCTTAGAAAAGCAAATATAAAGTCTGGTTTAAAATACTAGCTCCTTCCTGTGCTAGTAGTAAACTTGGCATTACCATCATGTCATGTACATTCCTTAGAACCCCCTTCCTTCAGTGGTTCCAGATTAGAATTTGCCAATGAATAGCCCTCACATTTGTCATAAAAAGCAGAAGAAAAGTCATTATACCCTTGTGAGATACTGATGGCCAAACATGGCTGCCACTCAGCTTTCCCTGCAATTTCCAGCTTCCCTACTGCAAGTTGGGACAGTAGGTAGGACCATACCCAGATAATTGAAAATTGTGGCGCTATCCCTGCGATCATTTAAAAGCCATTTCATTTGGCTGGCCAGACTGATGGTTTCTGTGACTGTTTCTCTGACCTTCCAGCAGCAGCCTCTTGACCTGCACAGCCCCCTCTCTTTCTACATGTGCGGAAGTCCGAACTCCTTTATTAAACCGTTTTGTCTCATAATATTTAGTATGGCTCTATTTACTTGTGAAAATCCAGGGTGATGACGTTCATTAAAAGATGTAATACTTAGACCTTAATGACCTACACTGAAGACCTGTAACAATAATGCAAATAAAGTAGCTATATAGCATTTAGGTATTTGCTCCATGTGCCATCACAAGGCAAGGCTGGCCTCTTATCCAAATAAACAACAACAACGAAATCAAAAAGCAACTACCAAAAGAGCAAAAAGCTCTCCTTCCATGTGGAGGTTAATGACCTAAATTTTATTTTTTGATATCCCTTCTAGATATGTTTTTATTTCCTCTTACATGGGAATACTCGAAGGATTATTATCCTAAATGACAGCATTCACATGTATCTCACTGTGAACAACAATCTAGGACTGTATTCTCTACCAGGGCATGCCATTCTAATGTGCTTTATTAGTTTACTTCTATCTAATTTCAACTAGTCTCTTCAAGCAGAGAATGGTTATATCTTTTGGCTGAGACAAGACTTAAAAAATGGTCTGTAAAACTAAATACCAGTGTTTCCTTTGTGAAAAAAAATACTCAGAAAATAGTTTGTCCTTTATATTTTAATGTACACTGCTTGTGGGCAAAGTCCAAGCCTTGTCTGTCAACACACACACCTTTTGCCTTCTCAACCGCAGTGTACAATACAGTACCTACACATAAGTACCTACACATTCTCTCTAAATGTTTGTAATTTAAATAATGAAGTTTAGGTTCAGGTGAGGTGAGGGACAGGGAGGTTGGACAGAGAGCCATACCTCTGGGTGAAGTAGAAACACTATGGTTAGATTATATTTACTGCATAGACGTGGTAGGACCAATCCATGTCATGGTAAGAATAAGAACAGAATGCCGAAGATATTCTGTCTTCAATCACAGGCTATTCTGTTACATATACTTGTGTAAGTACATGTACACTTATCTGTAGAGGAAAAAATTAAGCCATTATATTTTGCTTTTTTGAACTTGTCAAAATTATTCTGTTTCTTTTATAAAATCTGATGCTTTCAATAATCTTATATAGGAGAGATAGCCACTACTGACATAATCAAATTTGAACTTCTCATATATCTTTTCTCTAAGAAGCTTTTGTTTTCTATCTCAAATCAAATTATTCACTCCCCTCTTTGTGACCTCATTTTATATTACACCAACTTTTATCATAGCAATTTTAACATTTTATCATACTTGTTTCTTTACTAAACTGCTAAATTCCTACATTGTGCCTGCCTTGGAGACAGAAAGCTAGCATTGAAAATATGTACTTCTACGTCAACCAGAGTAGCCCTAAGAGAATTGCTTGTTTAATGAGTGAATGAATGTTTTTGAATAAATGTAAGGAGAAACTATTTTTTCCTATAGGTTTGTACATCCAAAATTATTTTTATTTGAAGACTTGGATAGAATGTCCTTCATTTATAATCAGACAAGGGAGAGGGCACAGATAAGGATAAGGAAGAATATTTGGCTCATTACGCCCAAAGTGAAATAGACAGTGTCAATGAAAAAAATGTTGCCTGCCATATCACTAAACAAAGGATGTTGCAGCCATCAAGCCATCGCATTACACCCATCCCCTGAAGGTGCCTGAGGGACCTCAGGATAAAAACAGAATGCCTACCACCAAGCCATCAGCCACTGCAGCTATCCCCAAAGGTGTACCCTGAGGAGCATATCAAAGGAATGATTTCAATGAGGCCAGACTTTTGCATCTTCCCATACATAGAAAAGGGCTAAATCCATTAACTTGAGATTTTTAATTAACAGTAATCTTTTGATGTTCCGACTATCTGGTCTTTGTTGCAAAAACTCCTGTATATCTTGGATTCTCCCTTATCTCTTCAGAGAAGTTTCTCAGAGCTATCTGAGAAGCTGATTCCTGGGCTTCAAGTCCTCAGTTTTGTTGCAAATAAAACATAATCCTCAACTTTTAGGTTGTGCATTATTTTTCAGTCGATAACAACGTTGATCTACCTCTGCACACTCCATCTGTGTTTGTCTGCAATTATCATTTTTACATCTAGTAGTAGAAAAGGTATTTTTGTTGGAGGAAAAGCTGGAGGGGAAAAGAGAGAATTTAGGGTAGATGATGACTTGTATGTTTCCTTTGTGACACCAGGGAAGAAACTTGAGCAGCTAGGAAGCAGAGGTGAGGGCCACAAGTTCCCAGGATTGCATAGGAAAATTATGCAAGTCTCTGACCAGGAGCACAGCTGCTTTGATATTCAGATGATCACATGTGATAACAGGTTGAGAGGAAACAATTTTTTTTCTGTCACAAGGGTGAGCTCTGCATCATTCTGACTCTAAATGGAAGAGAGGTACTCAGAGCACTAGGTGATAGCATTCCTGGTAGCAATGCTGTCATTTCAAGATGGTGACTGGCAGTAGTGAGGTTTCCACAAGCAACTGTGTGCTAAGTAGGTGTGGGCAAGTGAAAGCTGAAGCAGGAGTGGAGGCCAGGGTAATACAGTGTGGGGACGAGAGTTCATAAATTCACAACTGGGTGTGTGCAAAAGGCTCCTCTGAGATGCCCAGAAATAAGTGTAGGATGCCATGGAAGGGAGAGCTGGGCTCACACCATTACACAGGTCAGAGCTATTAAACTCAAGAGTCATTTGAGTAAAAGGATTGACAAGCAATTTTGAGGACCCAACTGAAATTGGAAACTATAAATCTGCCCCATCTGGCAGAGTTATGTGATTTTTCTGCAGGAAAGCTCAGGAGCTCAGAAGATGGAAAATGTCTGTGATTAGAGAGATCCAGGTTGAGAGTATGTTTGGAAGAAGTTAGAAGAAATGCAGGAGAACAGGGGTCTGAAGATAAGACTAACAAGAAATGTCCAAATAGGATGATGAAGTTCATTAGGATGTAAAGCCAAGAAGCATCATGTGAAAAAAAAAAAAAAAAACAGTGAGAGTTTTAAAGACCCAAGTGAAAAATAAAAATATTGGGTTGGCCAAAAAGTTCGTTTGGGTTTTCCCGTAACAGCTTATGAAAAACCCGAATGAACTTTTTGGCCAGCCCAATATTTAGTGGGGATAAGCATTTGTTAGCAGAGAGAGGGATTTAGGGTATAGTTCAGTTTACAGGATTATAAAACCAGACTTTGGCTTCAGGGGTAGTTTACTGAAGAAAATGATGTGAAATCATAGTCATTAAAGTATAATTCAGGATGCAATAAAGTTACGTGGGATAGTGAAAATTGTGGAAGTAGAAACAAAATGAGTGAGCCATTACATTCTCAGAATGAAGGACTACAACCTGATATTTAAAATATGTATTAATTAGGAAAAGTAACAATAACTATTCTTAATATCCTCAAATTTCAGTCATCAAAACAAGAAAGCTTTTTCATTCACAGCACAGTGCAAATGAGTGTGTGGCTGGGCGATAGAGGTACTCAAGGTTTGTCCATTCCCTTGAGCCCTTGGCAGGATTTGCTTCATCTGGCTGGGAGACAGGGAAGGGAAAGAGGGAGGAGGTTCTACTGAGATGTTTCACAGCCCAGCCCTGGAAATAGTACACCTCAGGGTCACTGACTTTCCTTTGGCTGGAACTCAGAAGGCAAATCGTAATTGCAAGAGAGCTGAGAAATAGAGTTTAGCTGTGTGCACAGAAAAAAGAGGAGAAAAATGAATATTGGCAGCATCCACATTCTCTGCCACAGCAGGTGATGGTGAAAACATTGCTGTGTGGTGTGAATCTCCAAGAAAATGAATTTACAATGGAGAAGAAGAACAATAACAACAAAGGTCTAGCGTAGATCTAGGAAAATCCTTAGCTTCTTCCCGGAGAAAGATTTTGTGAGAAAATAAGTCACTTTCTGAGGCTATTTTCAGAAGCAAATATTATTCAAATGAGGGCTCTAAATACCATCTGCAAAAGCAATGAGAATGGATTAGAACTTTATAGGACAAAGTGTCAAAGGGAGGATTAGTTGTGAGTGACGATACTCAGAAGAGGGGACACTAGATGAGGAACTAGATAAACAGATGAAGGGAGGATTCTCCCCATCGGCATCATGGGGTAATGTGGAAAGGAGAAAGGACAGTCTGACAGGGAAAGAACACTGGGGTGATATATGCCAACAATTTCAAATATAACTTCAGTAAAATCAAATTTTTAATTGTCTGTGACTATTTCTGTAACCAGGTGCCCCATGTGTCAATGGTTGTGAAGGCAAGCAGGTAAATAACTTCTAACAGGCATCATCAACATTTCTGGTGGTATATTTCTGTGATAAGAGCATAAAACAATATCTTATTTACTTATTTTCAGGAAATATTTAGATATGTTGTGATAAATCTTGAGTAACTATTTTATTCTCTATACTTTTACCTATCCTTTCAAAGAATACATGTTTATAGTCTCTTGCTATTTGCTTGGCCCTGCTGGAGAACAAAAATACGGGACAGTTTAACCTCAGAGTGAGAGACACCACTTAAGTGGATAACACATGCACACCCATACATACACATTCTCACACACAAATTAGAGAGCTTGTTTGGCTGTCCGGGAAACACATGCATATGTTGTGGGACAGGCAGTAGATACAAAGTGGAAAGAGTGCAAAATAACATGCTTTCCCAACAGCAGGCCTTTCTAGGGAAATTCTAAAAATTCTAGAGTTTTGTGTTGATAAGAAAGAGGAAATACATGAAGAATTGGCAGGAGACAAAACTATAAAAGTTGGTACCTGCCAGAGCATGAAACACCTTTGGCTCCATGTTAAGGCATTTAAGCCTATAATGACTCACTTAAGAACTACAAAGGGAGAAATGGCTTTGCCAATGAACATTCTGGGAAGATCACTCTGGCTGTTGTGTGAAGAATGGAGAGGAAAACAAAAATGGTTGTGAATATTATTAGGAGGTTATTCCAGTTGTTCAGGTTAAAGTGGTAAATCCTAAACGAGGTTAATGACCAATGAAAGTGAGAGAAGAGAATGGATACAAGGGATGTTAAGAGTGCAGATTCTGTAACTCGTGGCTAACTGAAAGTAGAGGATGAGATCAGAGAGACCAAGAGTGATACTGGCTGAGTGAGTCCATTCACTGAGATGAGGAAAACAGGAGGACAAAATCATATCATAAATATCTTGCTTTGAGATACCTATGTGGAGATGCTTTGTATGTGATTTGAACTTTAGGTATGGAATCAACAGAGATGATTTAGTTGGAGATCTTGCTCTGAGATTCATCAGCATTTACACGGAACGTAAAGTCATATTGTGTATGAGGTCACCAAGGTAGATAATGTGTAAAAGGATTTGGGAACAGAAAATGTAAGAGATGATTGGAGGAAGAAAGTAATATAAAAAATGAAATAAATGTGGGAGGGAAATCAGACATTGTAAACTTACAGAAATGAGAAAAGAGTTTCAAGAAAAAGAGAATGGTCAACAATCACAAATAATGCAGAAAGCGTCAGGAGACAGGAATGTGTTGAATCAACCTTATGAGCAGGATGACAGAACTATTATCTTAATAATACAAATTGCAGAGGCATTGCAGAGGTCAGGGTGATGGATTTCTTAAAAGAAATGACTTTTTTGTTAACACTTTTCTGTAGTAATATCTAAACCAGTAGTGTCCAAAATTTGATTTCATATTTCTTTTGTAAAAGTAATTTAAACATGCTCCTCATGTACATATATTGAATGCATAAAGAACAAAGATACTGCTCATGCTGTTTGTTAGAAAACAGCAAACAACAATAAAACAAATACAACAGAAAGTGTGATTGGAGCAGCAGAGTGTATCAAAGAGATACTCAGCTAAAATAACATCTGGAAGTGAAGAGTAAAATACAGTAAAAAGTACTGGAGTTCTATGTCAGGGTATTTGATTTATGTCATCTGCTTCAATTCCTTCCCATAGTTGACTTAATGTTTAGGAAAGATTCAAGCTGAGAGTAAGTGATTTTTATTATGGACGTAGGCTTAAAATAACCAAGCCTGGAAGAGTGTATGGCTAATAGTTTCCTAAAACAGATTACAAGAGTGACTCCAAGGCAAACCACTGTGGGTATAAGGGAACTCTATCCATCCAGAAATTGCTTGAGACATCCTATTTCACTAAAACTAAATAATCGAATTCCTTATATCGCTAAATGTTTTATTTTTTCTGAGAACGGCAAATTATGAATACAATAGTGTTCCAAATTGAACATTAGTGAAGATTAGCACAAAGGTCTTCCAAGTAGTTATGGAAGTCATGGACTTATTTTAAATTTTAACTTGCTTAATGATAATCATATATTTTCTGAGGATTAGGATAAGGTCATGCATTCTCTTATCTTACTTCGTAAAATAAAATATGGAAACTCTTTTAACTCTCCTAGGGAAACTAAAATGTATCCTTTTGGTGAAAGGTTTTTCAAGGAATCTCAAGGAATAAACAAGAAGGAATTAGTTGGTGTAGAGGGAACGATGGTGACCTGGGGAGTAAATAATCATAATCATGGCATCTTCACATTCATGATAGCTATGCAAATGAAAACAGATCATAATTACTCATGGACCCTAGAGTTTAGGAACACAGTCTTTTAAAAATTCAAACACAAGTGATTTATTTCATGCCTCTCAAATGGACAATATCTCAAGCAGTCTGGATAGCACTAACATTTTTTTAAAAGTATATCTTCTCTGTGCAATTATATATGTCCTCAGCGTGGCAAAAGAAATATTGGTGTATTTTCAAAGTTAGTACAGCTGCACCTGAGCTCGGAGGAAATTAAAGGGTGAGAGAACATTTACCTAAGATGCAAATAAGGAAAATAACACATATGAAGAATTTAAGAGTAGCACAGAATTTTAAGAATAATATCAGAAGGTACAAAGCCTCAGTAGAGCTGATTTTATAATATGAGATTTAATAATTACCAATAATTGCTTTTTAAATGTATTCTGAACCAAGTGATGAAAGAATAGTTGGATCACTTCTTAAGGCTGATGGTGTAATGTTTATGGATAATATTGCTGTAGCAGAATCCACCAACTTGTATTTGCTTCAGTTTTCTCCAGAAAAGAGACTCTGAACTGAAAAGTATATAGGAAGCATGTGTAAGGATGAATTACAATCTAAGGTGAAATAAGTGATTGTAAGGTCACCCTAACTTCTCTTTATAAATTCAAGTCTGGCAATTCCCTGGTGGTCCGGTGACTAGGACTCCATGCTTCCACTGGAGGGGGAATGGGTTCAGTCTCTGGTTGGGGAAGGGAACAAAGATCCCTCAAGCTGCATGGCATAGCCAAATAAAAAATAAGTAAATTTAAAAAATTCAAGTCTCCTGGCTAAAAATAATTACATCTGATTATACCAAAAGTAACTGCAAATTAATTGTTTGGCCATGGAAAATAATTACTGAGTAATGGTGAATAAGGTAAAAGTTACCAGAACACTGAGAACCGACAAATGTGGTTATTTTAATCTGCTCATTTTTATGTTGGTTTAGACATAGATGATGAATCAATGCTTTAACAAAAGGTGATATAACCACTATCAGGGTAGATAGATTCATATTTATAAAATATCCAGTCCTTGATTCTTAATCTTGCTCCATTAAACAATTGTGGCAATGATATTTTCAGAGAAATAAAAAGCAAGATCAGCAATTTTTTTGTGTACTTGTAGCTGAGGTTAAGAATATCTCAACAAAAAGGAAAAACAGATGGTAATTTAAATCTTAAATTTTCATTCTGTAGCACTTAATACATTCTTTCATCTACCCCTTAAATTAACACTATAAATTAGATACAGGCATACGTCATTTAACTGGGCTTCATTTTATTGCACTTTGTAAATATGTGTTTTTGTTACAAATTGAAGGTTTGTTGAACACTACGTTGAGCAAGTCTGTTGGCACAATTTTCCATCAGCATTTTCTTCATGTCTCTGCATCACATCTGGATAATTCTCACAATATTGCAAACATTTTTTCATTACTGTTATATTTGTTATGGTGATCTGTGATTAGTGCTCTTCGATGTTAATATTTTAACTGTAGATGTGATGGAAATAGCAAGAGAACTAGAATTAGAAGTAGAGACTGAAGATGGGACTGAATTGCATCTCATGAAAAAAACTTTCACGGATAAGGAGTTGCTTCTTATGGAGGAGCAAAGAAAATGGTTTCTTGAGATGGAAACTACTGGCAAAGATGCTGTGAAGACTGTTCAAATGACAACAAAAGACTTAGAGTATTCATAAACTTAGTTGATAAAGCAGTGGCAGGGTTTGAGAGGATTGACTTCAATTTTGAAAGAAGTTTTACACAGTAAAACCCACAGGTGAAAAGCTATCATATGGCGTTGCATGCTACAGAGAAACCATTCATGAAAGAGTCAATCGATGTGGTGTACTTCATCGTCTTATTTTAAGGAATTGCCACAGCCATCCCAACCTTCAGCACGCAGCACCCTGATCAGTCAGCAGCATCAACATCGAGGCAAGACCCTCCACCAGCAACACGATTATGACTTGCTGAAGGCTCAGATGATGGCTCCCATATTTTAGCAAGAAAGTATTTTTTACTTACGTACATTAATTTTTTAGACATAATGCTATTGCACACTTAATAGACTACAGTGTAGTTTAAACGCAACTTTTATATACACTAGGAAACCAAAAAATTTGTGTGACTTGCTTTATTGTGATATATGCTATATTGTGGTGGTCTGGAAATGAACCCACAATATCTCTGAGCTACACTTGTATTTGTTCTACATATTGTGATAGCTAGTTATGTATCAACTTGACTAGACCACAGAATGCCCAGTGTTCAATCAAACATTATTCTGGGTGTGTCTGTCAGGGTATTATTGGATGATTTTAACATTTAAAATTGAAGTAAATCCTCTCAAACCCTGCCACTGCTTTATCAACTAAGTTTATGAATATTCTAAGTCTTTTGTTGTCATTTAACAGTCTTCACAGCATCTTTGCCAGTAGTTTCCATCTCAAGAAACCACTGAGTATACTGAGTAAAGCAGATTGCTCTGCCTAATATGAATGGACCTCGTCCAATCAGTTGAAGATCTGAATAGAACAAGACTGAACCTCCCCTGATAAGAGGGAATTCCTCCTACCCAACTGCCTTCAAGCTGGGATTGTTTCCTGCTTTCAAACTCAACTGAAACATTGGCTCTTCCTGAGTCTTGAGCCTACCGGCTTTCACACTGAAACAACACCATCAACTCTCCTGGATATCCAGCTTGTCAACTGCAGATCATGGGATTTTGAACCAATTCCTTATGCTAATTTCTTTCTCTCTGTCTCTATTTGTCTCTCTCTCTCTCACGTACTCACACACAGTAGAGATGGTGCCTCTCTGACCTTGGATGGCCCCAGGGAGTTGCTCTCTGGTTTGGGGTATAGTCAGGAGCATTGTGTGTGTAGGAAGGGAGTGGAGTCAGCACCCCACAGGCCATCTTCCACACTGCCCAGAGATGGCTGACATAAGCTTCAAAGCACCAGGACCTATTTCACAGGGTAGCATAAATTATCTGTAGCTTCACTGAGGCATAAAACATCACCCCTACATATGGAATTGGAGGACAGTGTGAACTGTGAGTTTGGAACCTGCTCTCACTGCTTCCCTTCTACCTAAACATGCAGTCATTGCTAAGCGAGGCCCTGGATCACCAGACAGGTAGCTAAGCATAACTTTATATAAAGGGTTGACTTGTGAAAGAAGAAACAATGTTAGAAAATCACTATGTGGAAATATTTCAGAATGGAAAAGAATTTTTTTTCTCGTGTTCAGGGCTTTGCTTTGATTAAATGTGTACCCTAGAGGAATTAAGAATTTTATCAATAAATTCCTTAAGCATGAGCCACAAATCTCTTGGTAGTGAATATATATAAAGTATTCAAATGGTATTACTTTAGTTAAATTCATTTATGTAACAGTAGCTCCAAATTAAATAATGACTCAAGCACCCCACCTCCTACTCATGCACACGCACGTACACACATCATCACCATCTCTCTCTAAAAGCAGATGTTTCTCACAGGCAGATTACTGTTCTCAGTGTGGTGATTCATGGGCAGGGTGCTTCTGGGATGTGGCTCTACCATTCCAAGGGCTCTGTTAATCATCATCCTCTCCCAGAATTGAGGGAGAAAAAGGGACACATTCTCCTTCTTAGAGAATGCTGTTACACAGCAGACCTCACTTCCACTCACATTTCACAGGTTAAAACTCAATCATATAACAACGTTTAACTGCAAGAGAGGTTGTAAAATGAGGTTATAGTTAAGAAAAAGGGGAGTAAATAGTATTTGCCACACCAGACATGGATCATTCATTGTCTGGATGACCATAGATTCCCCTTTTATGAGTCTGTGTGCCATGTTTAACCTAATGATTATGAACCCATTGACAATATATTGGTTAGCAATGGATTATAATTATAGATTTGCTATGAATAAAAGTTAGTCCTGTGAAATTAATCTAGTTTTTTTTAATTTAATTTTTTTATTTTTGGCTGCATTGGGTCTTCGTTGCTGCACTTGGGCTTTCTCTAGTTGTGGCGAGCAGGGGCTACTCTTTGTTGTGGTGTGCAGTCTTCTCATTGCAGTGGCTTCTCTTGTTAAGGAGCACAGGCTCTAGGTGTGTGGGTTTCAGTAATTGCCGAATGTGGGCTCTGTAGTTGCGGCACACGGGACCTAGAGTGTGCGGGCTTCAGTAGTTGTGACTTGTGGGCTCCAGAGCGCAGGCTCAGTAGTTGTGGAGCACGAGCTTTGTTGCTCTGAGGCATGTGGATCTTCCCGGACCAGGGATCAAACCTGTGTCCCCTGCATTGGCAGGTGGATTCTTAACCACTGCACCACCAGGGAAGTCCTAGTTCTTTTTATAATAGTGTATTAGATTATAAATTTGGGGACGTAATGTAAACATTGTGTATCTACTTCTGTCAGATGTTTGGCAAAGTTTTTCAAGAAATTATTTGTCTCGGAGGTAGAAATGTGAAGTAGATATCAGCTGGGCTAGATAATTAACACCTGTTACAACAGCCGTATCCAAAGTGTATCAGTAGATGTATCAATGTTGGTCTCTTGGGGTGTCTCCAGTGCTGTGGCTCAGGACTCAGACTTGACCCCATACTCATTAAATACTTTAAAGACCAAAATACCTAGCTTATCATCCTTTACCACCAAGTAAAGCAAAGGAGTATGGTTATAGAAGCAGAATTTTTAAAAGTTCTATTCAGTCTGGAACCTGTTACAAAAATAAAATAGTGGGACTGTGTATGGACAACTAGAAACTCCTATCCTAGTCTGTTTGCACAGCAACTGAAGATAACTATGAGTGAGAACCTTGGCCTGATTAAGATTCATGAGAAAACAAGTTCAGTAAGCCATCAGTATATCATGGCTGAAAAAAGAAAAGGAAAGAAATAGTTCCCTTTGAATTCTGTCCTCTTATCAGAGCATATCTGGGGTGACTTTTTGTTCTGGGCACTGTATTTTAAGAGAGACAATGACTGATGTATTGTGTCCAGAAGAAGACATATAGGATGATGAAGGTAGGAAAACCAGTCTTACAAAGAAGAATTGAATAAACAGAAATTTTGTTCCTTGGAAAAATAGAAGGTAAAGAAATAAATATCAAAAGCTGTTCAAGTGACACAGGGATTGGGTATAGGAGGACCTATACCCACCTAACGAGGAACTCGTGAACAAATGCTATTTTAGAATAACTGTATGACAAAGAACACTTGCTAATACGGATTGGGTTTTTTTTTTACATCTTTATTGGAGTATAATTGCTTTACAATGGTGTGTTAGTTTCTGCTTTATAACAAAGTGAATCAGTTATACATATACATATGTTCCCATATCTCTTCCCTCTTCCGTCTCCCTCCCTCCCACCCTCCCTATCCCACCCCTCCAGGCGGTCACAAAGCACCAAGCATTGTGCTTAAGGCTTTAGGTGTGGTGTCTCATTTGAAAGGGGCTGAAAATAAAACACTCAGCAGCCACTAGTTTCTTTCTTTCTTTCTTCCTCCCTCCCTCTCTCTCTCTCTCTCTCTCTCTCTCTCTCTCCCTTCCTTCCCTCCCTCCCTTCCTTCCTTCCTTCCTTCCTTCCTTTCTTTTCTTTCTTTCTATCTTTCTTTCTTTCTTTCTTTCTTTCTTTCTTTCTTTCTTTCTTTCTTTCTTTCTTTCTTTCTTTCTTTCTTTCTATTTCTTTCCTTCTTTCTTTTTCAGCAGTCACTAGTTTCAATCCGGAAATCCCACTGGGCAAATGTTGCCAGATCCTTCCACCTTCAGGTAATGTATGTTCCTTCATTAAGATTCAGTTCTGCTCCTTGCAGGAGCTCCCCAGTTCATTTTACTCCAGGGTTCTGCTGATGTTTGCAAGCCCCACTCAGGTTGGCTTGCTCTCTGCGGTTTGGCTGGTTTTGGATGGCCTGGTTGGAATGGCATGGCTTAGTTTCCCATAGTCTCCCATCCTCCTAGTCCAGGCTTGTTTACAAGGCAGTGGCAATGCCTGTTGAGGCCTGGACCACAAATACTATGCTGCCACTCCTGCTGCCTTCTATGGGCCAAAGCCAGTCACAGGGCCAGTGCAGATTCAAGCAAAGTGACATTGTAATTCATATAATAACAGGGAAGTATGGAGAACTGGTATAATCTTTAGAATCTATCAATACATGCAACAAGAAGTATAAGAAAATTATTATAGCTAAGAAAAACATAAATTTTGATTGTCATAAGTTTAAAATAATTATTTGGAGCTCTAACATTCCAGTTTTGGTTTCAGTATTGATTTGGAAAGATGAAAGTAAGTAAAAACTGTTTAATCTGTACTTTTAGCATTTCTCATGTGAAACACTTTTCAGAAGTCACTGGTTCCTAGGGACATGAACATTAGTAAAAAGGAAGAAATAATTTCGAGATATGTAATAAAGTGTACTGAAAGGAGGTTTTCATGGAAAAATATAAGTACTTATATTTTGTACAAATCCTATGGTATATTTAATGTGGGTAAACATAAGATTTTCTTTCTCTCTCTGATTTATTTAAAATCCAATTTAAAAATAAATCTTATATGCTTAAAAAAAATCAGTTGTACCAAACAGTAAATTATGTGTCACATTAGTTGTACATAAAAAGGATTCTGTAGAAATTCAAAGGGAGATTGTTTAATTAGTCTGTCTGTGTAATTAAGAGAATTTTCTTGTCAGATAAATAACATAATCCAAGGCTTGGAGAACAAATGCATAGGTCATGGCCAGAGGCCACTGAGAAATCTAATTGGAGTTTGGGAAATTAAAGAAACGGAAAAAGGTTGTCTGAAATTTAGATTAATCAAGTTTGAGAAGTTTTAAATGAAAGTTAGAATTGTTAGGCATTAAAATTACCAAAATGTGAAACACTAATAAAGTTATTCAGGAGAATTAAATAACAACAACAAAAAAAGGTATTTTAAGAATATTTTAGTAGGGTTATTTTTTTTTAAATAATTTATTTAAACTAAAAAAACAAAAAGCAAGAACAGTTGACCCATTTCTCATCCTCTATCCCCAACTTTGGAAAACACCAATCTCTTCTATGTATATATGAGCTTGGTTTGTTTGTTTGTTTATTTGTTTGTTTGTTTTAGAGTCTGCATATAGGAGAGATAATACAGTATTTGTCTTTCTCCATCAGACTTATTTCACTTGGCGTAATGCCTTTGAGGTCCATTCATGTTTTCACAAATGACATGATTTTACATTTATGGCTGAATAACATTTTATTGTATATTTTTTACCACATCTTTATCCATTCATCCATCTATGTATGCACAAATTGTTTCCATATTTTGGCTACTGTAAATAGAGGTGCAATGAACTTAGAGGTACATACGTCTTTTCGAATTAATGTTTTTGTTTTCTTTGGATAATTCCTCAGAAGTTAAACTGCTAGATCATATGTCAGTTCTAATTTTAATATTTGAGGAAACTCCATACTGTTTTCCATAATGGTTATACCAATTTATATTCCCAGTAACAGTGTACAAAGTTCCCTTTTGTCCAAATTCTAACATTTGTTATTTCTTATCTTTTTCATAATAGCCTCCTAACAGGTGTGAGGTGATATCTCTCTGTGGTTTTGATTTGCATTTCCCTGATTAATGATGTAGAGCATGTTTTTATGTACCTGTTGATCATATATATATCTTCTTTGGAAAATATCTATTCAGACAATCTGCCTGTTTTTTAAATTGAATTCTTTGTATTTTTGCTATTGAGTTGTATGAGTTCATTATATATTTTGGATATTAGTCCCTTATCAGATATATAATTTGCAAATATTTTCTCCCGTTCAGTTAGGTTGCCTTTTCATTTTCTTGATAGTTTCCTTTGCTGCACAGAGACTTTTCTCATTTAATGTAGTCTCAGTTGTTTATTTTTGTATTTGTTGCTTTTCCTTTTGGTATCAGATTCAAAAAGTCCTATGACCAAGATCTATGTCAAGGACCTTACTGCCTATTTTTTTCTTATAAGGAATCTGAAAGTTTCATGTCTTATGTTCAAGCCTTTAATCCATTTGGAGTTAATTTTTGTATATGGTATAAGAAAGTGGTCCAGTTTAACCTTTTGCATGTGGCTGTCCGGTTTTCCAAACGTCATTTATTGAACATTATTTATTGACTGTCCTTTCTCCTTTGTAGATTCTTGGTTCCTTTGTCATAAATTAATGGACCATATATATGAGTTTATTTCTGGGCTTTCTATTCTATTCCATTTATCTATGAGTCTGTTTTTATGCTAATACCATATTGTTTTAATTACTAAAACTTTATAATATAATTAGAACTCAAGGAGCATGATACCTCCAGCTATTTTTGTCTTTCTCAATATTACTTTGACTATTTGGAGTCTTTTATAGTCCCATACAAATTTTAGGAATGTTTCTTCTATTTCTGTGAAAAATGCCATTGGTACTTTCATAGGCATCGCATTGAATCTGTATATTACTTTGGGTAGTATGGACATTTTAACAGTATCAATTTTACAATCCATGAGCAAGGACTACCTTTCCAAATATGTTTGTCTTCAATTTCTTTCATCAAAGTGCTATAGTCTGGAGGGTCCAGGTCTTTTACCTTTGTGGTTAAATTTATTCTGAGGTATTTTATTCTTTTTGATGCAATTGTAAATGGGATTATTTTCTTAATTTCTCTTTCAGAAAGTTACTTATTAGTGTATAGAAATGCAATAGATTTCTGTATATTTCTTTTATATCATGCAACTTTACTGAATTCATTTTTTAGCTGCAATACTTTTTCAGTGAAGCCTTTATGGTTTTCTATAGATAGTGTCATGACATCTGCAAATAGTGAAAGTTTTATTTCTTCCTTCTCAATTTGGTTGCCTTTTATCTCTTTTTCTTATCTGATTGTTGTGGTAGGACTTCCAATACTATATTGAATAAAAATGGTGATAGCGGGCACCTTGTGTTTTTCTGATCTTAGAGGAAAAGATCTTAGCTTTTCACAGTTAAGTATGACTGTTAGCTACAGGCTTGTCATATATGGCCTTTATTATGTTGAAGTATATTCCTGTATACCTGCTTTATTGAGAGTTTTTATCATAAATAGATGTTGAATTTTGTCAAATGATTTTTCTGCATGTATTGATCATATGATTTTTATTTTCTGTCTTGTTAATATGGTTTATCATATTGACTGATTTATGGATGTTGAACCATTCTTGCATTCCTAGAATAAATCCCACTTGATCATGGCATATAAGTCTTTTAATGTATTGTTGAATTTGGTTTAGTAATATTTTGTTGAGGATTTTTGCATCTGTGTTCATCAGGGATATTGGCCTGTAATTTTCTTTTCTGTGGCATCCTTGTCTGGTTTTGGTATCAGAGTGATACTGGCTGTGTAAAATGAGTTTGGAAGAGTTCCTTCCTTTTCTATTTTTTGGAAGAGTTTGAGAAGGATTAGCATTAAGTCTTCTTTGAATTTTTGGTAGAATTCACCAGTGAAGCTGTCTGGTCCTGGACTTTTGTTTGTTGGAGGTTTTTGATTACTCGTTTAATGTCCTTACTAATAATTGGTCTGTTCAAATTTTCTATTTCTTCTTAAGTCAGTCTTGGTAGGTTGTATCTATTTGTTATATATTTCTAAGAATTTATTTCTTCTCGGTTGTCCAATTTGTTGGCATATCATTGCTCATAGAAGTGTTATAGTCCTTTTTATTTCTGTGGTATCAGTCGTAATATCTCCTCTTTCATTTCTGAATTTATTTCAGTCCTTGCTCTTTTTTTCTTAGTTGAGTCTATCTAAAGGTATGTTAATTTTGTTTATCTTTTCAAAGAACCAGCTCTTAGTTTCCTTGATTTTTTTTCCTATTGTCTTTTTAGTCTCTACTTCATTTTTTTGGTATCACTTTTTTGTTATTTCCTTCCTTCTAGTAACTTTGGGTTTCATTCTTCTTTTTCTAATTCTTTGAGTTGTAAAGTTAGGTTGTTTATTTGAGACTTTTCTTGTTCCCTGAGATAGCCATTTATCACTATAAATTTCTTCTTACAATTGTTTTTGCAGCATGCCATAAATTTTTATTGTTAAATGCCCATTTGCATTTGTCCCAAGGTATTTTTTCATTTCTCATTTGACTTCTTCTTTGACCCATTGGTTGTTCAGTAGTATGTATTCAATTTCCACATATTTGTGAACTTTTCAGTTTTCTTTGAGTAATTAATATCTAGTTTCATACAATTTTGTTTTGAAAAAAATGCTTGATATGATTTCAGTCCTCTTAAATTTAAGATTTGTTTTGTGGCCAAATGTATATTTTATCTTGGAAAATGTCCCATGTGCTCTTGAGAAGAATGTATATTCTGTTGCTTTTGGATGGAGTGTTCTATAAATATCTGCTAAGTCTATCTGGTCTAATGTGTCATTTAATGCCAATGTTTCTGTATAGATTTTCTGTCTGGATGTAAATGGGGTATTAAAATCCTATTGACATAACCCATTAATGTAAGTGAGGTATCAAAATTCCCTACTATTATTTTATTGGTGTCTATTTCTCCCATTAGGCCTGTTAATATTTGCTTTGTATATTTAGGTACTCCTACGTTTAGTGTATAAATATTCACAAATGTTATATCTTCTTATTGAATTGACTCCTTTATCATTATGTAACACTTCTTTTTCTCTTATTACAGTCTCTGTTTTAAAATCTACTTTGTCTTATATTAGTATAGCTACTCCATCTTTCTTTTAGCTTCTATTTTCATGGATTTTAAAAGTTCAATTCCTTCACTTTCAGTCTGTGTGTCCTTACCTCTGAAGTGAGTCCCTTCTAGGCTGAATATAGATGGATCTAGTTTTTGTTTGTTTGTTTGTTTTGTTTTGTTTTAATCCATGCAGTACTTTATTTCTTTTGATTGAAGAATTTAGTCCATTAACATTAAAAGTAATTATTGATAGGTATGTGTTTATTGACATTTTATTAATTGTTTTCTGGATGTTTTTGTAGTTCCTCTCTGTCCCTTTTCTTCTTCTCTTGATCTTTTCCTTTGTGTTTTGATGACTTTCTTTAGTAGTATGCTTATATTCCTTTCTCTTTATCTTTTGTGTGTTTACTGTACGTTTTTGCTTTGTGGTTACCATGAGGCTTACATATAACAACTTATATTATAACAGCTCACTATTGTTACTCTCCCCCCAAATACTATGTTTTTGATGTCACATTTTACATCTTTTTATTTTGTGTATCCCTTAACTAATTATTGTATAATTGTAGTTATTTTCACTACTTTTGTCTTTTAACCTTTATACTAGCTTTACAAGTAGTTAAACTACTACATTTACTATATATTTACCATTCCTGTGAGATTTATTTTTTCATATGTGTTCTTGTTACTAATTAGCACCCTTTCTTTTCAGTTAAAAAACGTCCCTTTAATATTTCTTGTAAAGCCAGTTTAGTGGTGGTGAACTCCTTCAGTATTTGCTTGTCTGGAAAACTCTTTCTCTCTCTACTTCTGAATGATAACTTGCCAAGTAGAGTATTCTTGGTTGAATTTTTTTTTCCTTTCAGCACTTTGAATATATTGTGCCACTCCCTTCTGGCCTGTGATGTTTCTGCTGAAAGTCTACTTGTAGTCTTATAGGATTCCCTTGTATGTAACAAATTGTTTTTCTCTTGCTGCTTTTAATATTATCAACTTGTCTTTAACTTTTGACATTTTAAGTATAATGTGTCTTAATGTGGGCCTCTTTGGGTTCCTCTTATTTGGAACTGTGGGATTCCTCAATCTGGATGTCTTTCTTTCCCAGGTTAGAAAAGTTTTTAGCCATTATTTCTTCAAATAAGATCTCTTCCCCTTTCTTTCTCTCCTCTCCTTCTGGGAGCCCTGTGAGGCAAATGTTAGTACATTTGATGTTGTACATAAGTTTCTGAAGCTATTTTCACTTTTTTCCTTCTTTTTTTTCCCTTTTTTGATGCTCTAATTGAGTGAGTTCCACTGCCTTGTCTTTGAGTTGACTGGGCCTTTCTGCTGTTTTATCTACTCTGCTGTTAAAACCTTTAGTGTACTTTTCTGCTCAATTATTGTATTCTTCACCTCTGTGACTTATATTGGGTACTTTCTTATATTTTCCATCTCTTTGTTGAATTTCTCATTGTGTTAATCTGTTCTTCTGCCTAATTTGGTTGAGTGTCATTATAACCATTACTTTTAACTCTTTATCAGGTAAATCATGTATCTCTGTTTTATTAAAGTTTTTTTCTGAGGTTTTATCTTGTTTTCTCATTTGGAACATGGTCCTCTGTTTCTTCATTTTGCTTAACTCTCTGCTGGTTTCTATCTCATCAATGAAACAACCACCTTTCCAAGTCTTGAAGGATTGGCCTTGTGTAGGAGATGAACCTTGTCATTAAACTCTGCCTCAGCTCTTGATGTTTCCCAAACATTTGTGCTTGTCCTAGCAGGCTATTATATTTTTAATAGCTCCCAGTATTTGAGGATGTGAAAAAGTCCTGTCAGTGTCTCATACGGGAGAATCTCTGCACATTGATTTAGGCTGGAAGCCAGATTCAGGCCACAACTTTTATAAGTATGCAAATATATACAGTCCTGCAGGACTATAAGCATAAGTTCTGCTGTCCACCAGAGCCAGGCAATCTGGAAGTGTCCCTGAGTGGCAGTCACAGAGATCAGGGCTCCAGATGAGTATATATGCTCTTTTCTGGATGATACTGGTGAGCTGGAGCAAGGCAGAGGAAGAATGCCAAGATGGCATCTGCAGCCTATGTTTCTCGAGAGCAGGTCCAGAGGCCACGAAATATGTGCCAACCTGAAGACTGCCCCTCAGGCCAAAGCTCCAGGACAAGCAAAGAGGCCTCTTTCACAGAAAGATTGGAGAGTGTGCCTCGGTCCACTGTCTGTGAAGTGCCTTGGAGGTAGTAGCCTGCCAAGAACCGTCTGTATGATTGCCACAGTCCTGTGGGACTCAGGAATGAAAGCTCCCCCAGCCACCAGAGACAGATGATCAAGGGGTATCCCCTGGGCAGAAGCTGCAAAAACCAAGGTACCAGAAGTAAAAACCAGGGCACCAGATGCGTGTAAAACTCCCCTCCAGGAGGCAATGGGTGCTCTGGATCATGGCAGAGGATGAGCATGAAGACAGTTCCCACCCTCTGAGGTCTCTGGAAAGGGTTACAGTCTGCCCCTAGATGAAAGTTTAACTAGAAGACTGCCCCTTAGGCTATAGTCATGATGATTACCTAATAGACCTCCTTCACAGAAACACTGAGTTCCTGGGTCTGTTGCCTTTTGCTGTGCCCTGGGAGCGGTAGCTGTTTAAGAATCCTTTCTCCAT
The DNA here is from genome assembly GCF_949987515.2 of Delphinus delphis. NCBI lineage: Eukaryota > Metazoa > Chordata > Mammalia > Artiodactyla > Delphinidae > Delphinus > Delphinus delphis. The sequence continues at coordinate 115,626,430 of NC_082687.1, read as the reverse complement.
TGATTACAGTCCTGTGAAATGCATGAAAAGGGTCCCACTGGCCACCAGAATGAGGCAATGTAGAGGTGTCCCCTGGCAGCAGTCACAAAAATTGGGGTGCCAGGCAGGACTATGAGCTCCTTTCTGGGTGACACCAATTATTACAGTTTGCATGGGACCAGGAACACAAGTTCCCCTGGACTCCAGAGCCAGGCAGCCAGGAAGCATCCCCTGGGTGCACAAGTAGATATCAGGGCACTAGACCCACGTAAAAGCCCTCTTCTGGGGCATGCTGGTGTTCTGGAGCATAGTAAAGGGAGAGCACAGAGATCGCACTAGCCAAGTCTCCATCCCTGGAGAGATGGAGGGGATTTAACACACTCTGTGTGTGTTAAATTAGATTCCTGCGCCTCGGGCTGATACTTTAATATAAGAATGAAAGCCTCCCTCACTTTTAGTCTAGATGTGATCAGTTGCCTCTGAGCTGGGCCCTGGGGTGGGTGAATCTGAGTGCATGAGCCCTATAATAGCAGTTTTTCAGATTGCTACAGTCTTGTGGGTTTCAGGATGTGAGCCCTACTGGTTTTCAAAGTTACATGTCTTGGGGACTTATCTCTCAAGTGTATGTCTTAAAAACTGTGGTGCTTGATGTGGGTTTGGAACCCTTCACTCCTCAGGGAGAAGCTCTGGGTTCTGGGTTCCCTCTTACTGTGGGATGCTCTACCAGGGGTAGGGTTTATGGTGAGATTATGTCCCACCTTATCCTATCCGCTTCAGTGTGGTTCTCTTCTCATTTGCCTAACGTGTAGTTGCCACTCAGCCAGCTTCCAGGTTTTTCTGTTTGCTTTTTTTTTTTAAGAGGAAATATATGTAGCTATAGACTCAGTGTGTTTGTGGGAAGAGGTGAGTTCAGGATCTTCCCACATCACCATCTTGAACTGGAACCATCTAATTTTGTATTTAAATTAGAAGCTAATGAGACAGAGAGATCAGTTGGAAATTGTTTCCATAAATTTTATAGACTTTGGTATTAAATATTGGGGTTACAGTTTTGATGATGAAATAGAGTGATTTTATTTTGGAACTATCATAAAAGGAGAAATAATAGGTAAATACTATTGTCAGTAAACTTACTCCTATGCCTCTCAGTTGTTTAACTGGAACATATCTGCTGAGACTGCAGTGTGAGGAGAATGGTGCCAGCATGGCCTAAGTGGGAGAGACATTAACAGGAAGTTGCCTCCAGAGAGAGCAGGAAAGACTGCCAATTCTTCCAATTTGAAACCATACTGGGAAACCCACAAAGAACGCAAGCTACTTCCCCTGATAAATCTGTTGGCTTGCTGAAGAGCAAACTGCCTTCCTTAACAGCTTTCTGCCAAAAGTTCATCCAGAAACAAAATATAAACTGCCTTTTCCACAGACTGGATTTTGCCTTTAAAACATTACATTTGCCTATGTCTACAGATATAAACTATATCTAATTATGTCTTTAGGATGTAAAGATACTCAGCTGCACTCTCACTTAACATCTGTGAATTATTCTTTAACATTGCTGAACAAAATATGGCCAATGATGTTTTCCACAAAAGATACTACCTAGTATTACTTTTATTCCCAAACCCCAATGAATTTTTTAGACCAACTGTAACTCATATTTCCATCAAGCAGTTCAGATTCTTAGTGGTTGGGTAATAGTGAGTATCGCAGGGATAGTAAAATATTTATCTATCAAAGACATTTTTCTCACATTTATCAATGTTACTCTAGCTATATATAACTACATATTAAACTGTTTTAACACCCATATTCTCTCCCTTCTTTGTTATAACTAGAACAGTAAAATGCTGACTTTGAGAGTGTTTATTTGATTTAAATATTTAATATTTTATAACATATTTTTTCTATAACTTTATTAAGTATTTAGAAAAAGTCAGTGACCAATCTAGGTGTTGTGGACACAAAGATGATAAAGCTCCTGCCTGTGAGCTTCCCACAGTCCTGGTTGGAAGCCTACATCAAAGACCTACTGGGAGTTATGAGAATAGAGATTGGGGAGGGGGCACTCATGTACGTACAGAAGTGAAAAGAAGCTTCCCAGGAAAGGTGACGTTTGAGCTGAGTTTTAAAGAATAAGTAATCTCTCTAGGCAACAGTAGGAAAATAATTCTGGATGGAGGAATACTGTATTAAATATTCTTTAAAGCAAGCCACATTTTTCTTGGACATAATATATGTGCACTATGTATAACTATTATAGCTAGTGTTAGCTATTACAGTTAATCTATGTTACCTAAAATATTTAGCCGGATCTGGTATTTGGAAATTACTCTGTAGATTGGTAGGAAAAGGTGTGCATTAGGGGAGGGAACATAGGTTTTAGGTATGTGTGAGAAGAAAAGGGAAGAAGTAGATCACTATGGTATGTTTATAGAAGCAAATAGGATGCAGATGTTTTCCAGAGATTTAGCCCTCAAAACATATTCTCTTTGTATGGCCTATGAAAAAGAGAATATAGAAACTTTCTTGTATGACCTGATGTATATTTTTCTTAGTTAATATAAGCATAGATATATTGGGTTTAAATGAACTGCTTGTTCAATTGCCAAATATCCCTTTATAATCATTTTCTTAATTAAAGCTCTTGTTATGCAAAACACTATAAAATGGATAGCTAGTGGGAAGCAGCCGCATAGCACAGGGAGGTCAGCTGGGTGCTTTGTGACCACCTAGAGGGGTGGGATAGGGAGGGAGGGAGGGAGGGAGATGCAAGAGGGAGGGGATATGGGGATATATGTATATGTATAGCTGATTCACTTTGTTATAAAGCAGAAACTAACATACCATTGTAAAGCAATTATACTCCAATAAAGACGTAAGAAAAAGAATCATTGTGTTTACTTTATAACTAAGATAAATTAAAACCAACCCCCAAACTCCCAGTGAACTTTTATAGAAAAATTTTTATCCCCATATTTTATTATTCCCCACCTAACAGCTAACTTTCATTCCTTACTTTACAAATTTGCACTGATAATTATAAATGCCTAAACTATCTGCTTTAATTACATATCAAAGTGATAGGCACAGCCAAATTGTGTCATATAACTGAAAGGTATTCTGCATAGCATTACACTACTAATAACATTCTTCTTTATGTTTAGTGGCCGTCTTAAAATGAAATTGTTTCCTAATTATACCCTAATGTTTTGCTACCTTAATATTTCCATGTTATTAAGGCAGGTGTAAAAATGACAGGGGAGTCATTGCAAATCTCATTAGTTTTTATATCACTAAAATTCCATTTCATAAGAGAACTACTGTATTTTAGGATGCATCCTTAATTTTATTCCCTTAGCTGATTTTAAATATGTAATCACACATTTGGAAGAATAAATGTTTGCAGTTTGAGCCTAGCATCTCTTTACCTTTTGGTGTATTTCATAATCTGCAGCAATGAGTGGGATGCTGGTCATATGAAATATTTTAGATTAATTAGAATAGTTAATGAAAATTTTTGCTTCAGTATGGGACAATGTAGTGAAGTGGTATACCTGCATGAATTTTAAGAGTTGTTTTCATTGGTGAATTATTCAGTGCTTATTGCATGCTGGGAACTGTTGTTTGAATCTAGTAAAAATTAGTCATATTAATCAATTGTTAATTTTATTTATGTAGTCACAAACACGGAGAGGGGAACCACATTGTGCAAAATATAGCTGTCATAAAGTTTTGAGAAACATCTGTCAGTCATCTGTTATGGACCAGGTAATATAAAATTGGTGGAGAGTCCTACAAAGAGTTATCCAGTTTCTTTACATTGAGGAACTCACTGAATTACTGAATCTTGATGACTTTTTCTCATGCGCAGTTTCTCTCTAAATATGGCAACAATTAATTCTGATGGGGAAAAAAATAATTATCATACACGCCAACTTTGTGTAGCACCAATCTCTGCTTGATGTTTTTACCTACTCACCTTTATTTTGTTAACAGAGACTGTGACAATTTAGTGTTCCCTTAGACATCAAAGAATGAAAATAATAAAAGTAATAATACAACAAAGATATATAGGAATTTCCATAGTAGAAGAGGTCAGTAGTTCATCTAGTTGGATGTAGTTCTTCTGAGTATTTATTTTCCAAAATAACTAAGACCAGATATTTTAAAGAAAAGCATAGCTCTGACATAACATAACCTAATTTGCTACAGGGAAAATCTCTTCTTTATTCCATTAATGATTATATAAAGAAGAGTGATGGACTCAAAATTATGGTAAAAGTTATTATTCTATCTGAATAATGAATAAAAACACTTTTGAATATAAAATATATATTCCTTTCATCAACTCTTGAAGAATAAATGATGGACTTTTAATCACTTTTTGTCATTACACATGTGAATATACTTGATAGAATTTAAAAGTTTGAATATGGGGACTTACATATTTTTATTAAAGCAAAAAAGCCTCTGATCATCTGCTAAATGACTTAGGTGTATGATAGAACTACTCTGAACATCATTTTGTTCCTTTGTAAGTTATTTATGATGCTGAATTTTGTCTTAGCTAAAGTAGGTAGAAGCACTTTCAAACTACAGAGAAAGATTTAAATATGATCACTATACTATATAGAGTAACAATCTCCATTTCTTCCACAATAAATTAATAATGTCTAATAGCAAACAGAAGTTGGATTCTGAAAAAAAGAAAAGCTTTTAAATTTTAATATGCTTCTGGGTAGTGGAACTAGAATTAGTTTTCCAAAGCAATAGGAATTTGGTATAAATACAATGTATCCTGTGAGTCTGAACCTCAATCTTTCAATGTCTGTCATTTCATGTAACACATATTTAGTAGTCCATGTCACCCATATCAGGCCAGCTGTTTATTGGTGGGGAATATGTGGTTATACTAATGAATTCCACCAGCTTAAGACCATTGTCTGAATGTTGGTTCAAAATGACTTTTTTAAAATCATAAACATTTCTTAATCAGAATCAGTCAGTGCTGATTAACATGATAATCAAAAAAGTTAAATTTGTGGATAGAGGCACTGGGAGAAGTATGATCACAAGAAAGGGAAATATATATTTTAGTGGTTTGTGAGCAGTTGTTACATGATACACTCTAGCCTTCCTATCTACATATGCCTTTGGATGGCTTCTTCTACACTATAGCAAGGAAGCTCTGTCATATCATCTTTATTTAGTATAGACTACTTTTGGTTCTAGGATTCAGTCAATCATCCAGTCAAAGTAAATCAGGCATTTCTATTTAATTCTAATACATGGAATACAGAATTTCTGTTTAGTACATGGTGTCAACAAATTTAGGTTGATCCAAGATTATTTTTTTTCACCTTGATCCAACACGCTAAGAATTCACTCCCATACATATTCCCCATAATTTGTCTACATTATTAGCTAAATTTTGCAATTCTTTTGATGAGTATGGTAAGTCTGGCTGAGTCAGACTTAGTACCTGAATCCCCTGGGCTTGCATGGTGAGGGAATGAGTTGAATCAGCAGTCTCCTGTCTGAAAACTACCTCAGAGGAGGCTGTTACCCTTTCTTCAGGCAAGAGTAAAGTAACCACCTCAGACAAGGGAGGAAGAGCTGCTTCTATTGACAAAGGATTGGTAGAATTAAAAGGTTCAATGTCTTTACCTTCATCAGAATATACACACATACAATCTTGATTTTTAGGCTCTTTCCTCTTCCCAGTCTATGTCCTATGGTAGCGCCATATTAGTGCTCAGGATTTTTCTATCCTGCTAATTACTACCCACGTTGTTGAACTCAGACATGATCTTTATTTCTAATATCACTTTTTAAATTGTAAGCCCACTGAGTAATGAGATCACTCAGAGAAAAGGCTGATGGACATGCATAAGTTGGGTTACCATATCTACCTGATTTTTGACAATCTTCTGTTTTTGGTGAGCATTCACATGGAACAGACTCAAAGTCCATTCTGGGTGGTTCATCTACATAATTTTTCCTTCATTTACTTGTCATCAATCTTCTGTTCTTTTCAAATCTGCGAACATCTATATGTGCGCCCCAATAGTCTGTGCTAAGAGTACAGATCTATGATTCAGGCTGGAAATTCCTCAAAGGCAGAATAAAAACAAAACAAAGCAAACAAACAAAAAAATAAAACAGATATACCACTCCAAGTGCTGCCCACTGCGGAGTTTTCTTCCCTTAATGTCTGTTGAGGATAACCCAGTGGGGCTATGGCAGTTTATTTCCGGTAGGTGTCATCACATCATGAAAAAACAACTGTAAACCATTAACCTTATCATATTGAAGTCTCTGTGAAGACTTAAGTGGACTAAGGAACTGTTAATGGCATAAAAGAAACACCCTGGGAGTAAGAACCATTTATTCACACAAGTTACTTGTGCTTCTGAGAACGTGCTTGACTTCAATATTGAATGTGATTGGTCTTAGGTGCCAAATAGCACGTCAGCTTTCTTCCCAGTCTGGCTCAGCCATATACCATTTTTTTGTTTTTGTTTTTACTTTGTGCTCCACTCAAATACGTAATAAATACATAAGAAAATACCTATTTATATTCTCTCATCCCTTATTTGGTACCATCAGAATCTGTCCCCCATTTCAGGATCACCAATGTAAATAAGCAAAATCTTATAATCCCTTTGGCATGTAACTCTTTTGTTCTTAGGCTTGACTTAGTAATTTACTCCTGGAGCATAACTCATTCTGACTGTAGTTTTTAGTCAGGAATCATAAGGAAAATTGATACACCTTGCAAAGAAACTACTCCATGTGATGTCCCAACGATCCTCATGGAAAACAGGACCAAACTCATATGACAGGAAGGAACATTGCTTCTGCTTGTCAAGAACATCCCACTCTTTCCCAATCTACTGCTCTTAATCCCCATAATAGACTGGTGTGGCTATGAATTTGATCTGTTTTATGACTCAGCAGTCCACAGAATTAAATTCTGTATCTGATTTTGGTATTTATTGGAAGTAAAGCAGCCATTTAACCCCATATTATTTTTTATTTTGTTACATTCCAGTATATTAGACCCATGCCTTACAATACACATTATTTCAAATGGACAAGGCAATGATTTAAATAAGGTTTGCACTGCCTGTTATTTACTCTCCAGGCCTCATTTTTCAGTGGTAACTGCATAGGTTCACTACCTCCAAACATTTTTTGGAGTGGATAAATTCTAATTTTGGATAAATAGATCTAGAAGACTTATTGCCCCAAATCACTTCTGGTACCAGATATTAGATCAAAATATAACTGGTAGTAAATAACAAAACCTTTCTAGCTACTTTAAAGAGAAAAAGTTTTTGGACAAACAATTGTTTAGTTGGAGGATCTGGAAGGCACTGGCTTAAGGGTTAACTCCAGGGATAGAGTGGCTGTGATGCAGGAACCAGGGAGTTTCCTTGAGAAGTCTTGTATCCAACTTTCTGAAAGAATTCTGATGTGTCGAGTTTTTAATAATACTTGCTGCAAGTCAAAGTCATACATTTATTTTTTTCTTAATTTCTTTTCAACAGATTTGTTATAACTTGTGCAGTAAGATTAGAGAATTTGTGTGTGTCCATTTTCGAACATAATGGAATGTTAAATTTATGAAAACTCAAGACAGAAACTGTAGAATCAAAACTGAACTCACTGGACTATAAATCTGTAAATAGCTACAAGGTAAAAAATTGAGTGAAGACACCATTTTTGTGTCTCAGGAAAATAAGTCCTTGCTTAAAGCCAAAGAAGAAATACATTCAAATACAAAGGACCAGTTTCATGAAATGCCTAAGTTCGAACACAAAGGTATTGTACCAAAGATACATAGAGAAAAGACATTTTTCAAAACATAACAGAGAAAGTCATGGAAAAGCTTAGTATATTGAGATAAGGTTAAATTTCTGTTTAAAAATAAAGTTACAACTTACTTCTTTTGATGCCAGTAAGATATTATATAGCAGTATTTTGTCAGGAGAACTGTCATCTTGAAACACTGTATTTCTAAGAGAAAGGAAAGGAACAAAACCAGCTGTTAGAATCATATACTACTTTTTCATAGAAAATAGCCAGTAGGTCATTAATCATCTAGTCCTAATCTTATATTATTGCTTGCATTTATGGAAATTAAGAAAGAACAGAAATAAGAAAAGAGGAAGAGGAGTTAAAGGAGGATGGGGAGAAGAAAGAGAGAGAGAAGAAAGAGAACAGGGAATGGTAATGACAGAGAGATGGTGAGAAAGAAAATCAAGAGAGGAATGTGCCCTGTTCTGATTTGCCTCAATGGACATTTGGAAGAGGATATGCTTCAGCAGTAGAATGTTTTTTTTTAATCTGAATATTTTAAACACACAATTTTTCTTATTTAAGTTGTGAAGAGTGTCTTTTTCTTTCTCTCACACAGTTAATAACTATAAATTCATGTTCTTTTCCATTGAATTTCCCACCATCCAGAATTGTCCTGGCAAGATTTTGAGTTTGTCTTTGCCAAGTTCTGAAGGTTTCACTTACTCTAGGCTGACATTATGTTAACTTCTTATATTACAGTTCTGACATGATGTGGGTGGTGTTTTATTAGTGGTCACAAAAAGACATGCCCAAGTCCTTACCTCTGGTACTTGTGAATGTGACTTTATTTGGAAATAGGATCTTTGCAGGTGTAATTAAGGTAAGAACCTCAAAATGAGATCATCTTGGATTTAGGGTGGGTAGCATTATTCACAATAGCCAAAAGCTGGAAGCAACCCATAGGTCCACCAATGAATGAATGAATGAGAACATGCGGTACATACATACAATGGAATACTTCTCTTCCTTATAAAAAAGGAAAGCCTGTCATATGCTACAACATGGATGAAATTTGAAGATATTATACTAAGTGAAATAAGCAGTCATAAAAAATACTGTATGGTTCCAGTATATCAACCAAACTTATAGAAGCAGAAAGCATAGTGGTGGTTGCCAGGGGCTTGGTGGTGGCGAGAGGGGGAGGAATGGGGAGACGTTCAACAGATACAGAATTTCAGTTTTGCAAGATGAAAAGTTCTAGAGGCCTGTTGCACAACAATGTAAATAGAGTTAACACTGCTAAACTGTACGGTTGAAAATGGTTGACTGTGATTTTTAAAATTAAAAATAAATTAAAAATAAACAGATCTAGCGGTCCTCTCAGGCCTCTGATACAAACAGAGCAAGGGGAAAAAAAGAATTCTGTATACTTGGACAACATATTAATTAGTTAATTCCAACTAAGTTATTTGTAATTGGCACAATTCATTAGATATTCTAAAGAAAAGACAGAAGGGCACACATGAAAGCAGTGTGAGCAGGTCTATCTAAAAACCTTACAATTTTTTATCAGTACCTGATACTTCACTAGATGCAGAAACAGAAACCACTGACTCTGAAGCCAGTCCTAAACTCGGTGTCTGATGCAATGTGTTATGTTAAACACAGCCATCCGCTGCTGCCTCCAGCCTTCCTCCAGGTGATGTGCGCCAACATCGCTACCCTGAGCCGCCTCCCTAGAGCTGTGCCTATCTGACAGGTCTCTAAGTCACAGTGCTTTCCAGCACAACCCAGCTCCTCCTTGTTTATGCACAACCCAGCAGTTTATGCACGATGCAGTATGTGTTGGGCAGCTTGCCGAACGCCTGCCTGTTCTTGTCTTTTTTTCAGACAGAACACAGAAACACTGCACATCCTTTACTTTATAAACATCACTCATGATTTTCTATTTATCTCTTCTCTTCTAGCCTTGTAAAATATATCTGCTTTAACAGCAGGGAGCCTCTGATTGTGATTATGATTGTGACATCATCTGATAACAGGTGTGGGAGTGCTAAGATACTGATAAGAATTCAACTCTTTCAAAAATTTGGAACCAAACGGGCTCCAGGACACATTTTCCTCGCCAGGAAATGAAGTCTTGGAGTCTGAGCCTCTGAACGAGTATCGCTGTCACCTACTTCAGGACCAACAGGCATCTGGAATGTGTCTTTCTTATATTTTGGTGATTCTCTTAGCAAAAGTGTTCTGCCAGCATGTGCTGCACAGCATTTGTGTGAGAAACTGCATCTCTAGGTGCTGTAATAACTAGTGCTTAGACACTTTCAAAGGATTTTTATAATGGTCAGAGTTGTTTCAGAAACATTTAGAAAGTGAAAGACTTCACTATTAACTACATGTCAAAGGTAATACTGTAGGATATCTCAATTGTATCATTTTGATAAAAAGCAATATTGTAATATAAATAGCAACATTGTCTCTAACAAAGGATAAGTCCAGTTTTGAAAATTATTTATGTTGCTACTGAGAATTACATAGACAAGATTTCTACGATTTTATTGTCAATGAGAAATCATCTTATATTTGCTTGGGTTCCATTCATAGGCCAAAACACAGCACAATCTTTTTTTCTCTGTTTTGCCTGTTTGGGGCTAGATTGAATGTTTTAGAACATATTAATCCCAAGAAGAAGGAGAATTGACATCAAACTCTTCAATTAGCCCCAAGGAAGCCATTGTAAACAACTTTGGTTTCCAAAGTCAAGAACATGTTTAATTGTTCAACCATAGCTTTGGAGAATGTGCTTCTACTTTCTGATGTTGTCAAAGTTGGCTTTTATTAGAATTCTAACCTCACCAGCAAAATGTGGTATTAGTAGAAGCAAAACAATCCAGGAATCAGCAGATTTTTGACACAGAATGCTGTCAGGATCAGTTACATAATTTGTGAGGCTCAGTGAGAAATGAAACTGTGGAGCACCTTGTTCAAAATGCAGGAAAAATGTGTTGTTCAAGGTACTAACACACAGAGGTTTTCCCATTTTTTCCGCGGTTTCTCTCTGACTTTCCATGGTGTTTTAATTTGCTATTTAATGTCAGTCTAAGTAAAGAAAAATTAATGTTTTAAGTTACTAACATGAATTTTACCATTCATTTTTATCTTGTACAATGCCAGTTTTACATGCAAATACAAGAACATTCTATTCATATGCAGTACCCCCAAATTACATAACTTGAATGTCTTAGCTTGTACGTATATATGTACGCCATTCTTACCCGAACAGTGGAAACACTACACAAAACAAACTCAAGTGTTTTTATTTTATTTCTTCATGCACGCACAGTCAACCACCACCCTCTAGCTTTGGCTTACTGATGATGAGTAAGGAAGAACTGAAGGGAAAGGAGTGATGGGTTGCGCTATCTTTCCCTTTCCTTCTATGTCATCAATTTCAGGATAAGTGGTTGGTTAATACAGGGAAGTAATATATGAGTAAGAAAGAATACAGAGGGTTCCTTGGCTATCAGTGTTTCTTAGAACCCCATTGCCTTCGTTGTGAGTTCAAAGTGAGTTCTGTTTCAGGTGGAAAGCATGGCTTCTCGGCATTGTTAGTACCCAGGCTTAGTCAGTCCTAGAACTCACGCACACTTACCTTGGACTTGATTTGAATCTTGCTGAACTCTTTTCCTATGAATCATGGGCCCATAGGAATCCCGCGCTCGTGGGGCCTCCTGAGCACATATGCAAGTCAGGTGACAGAGAATGCCTGACGCACGTATTGAATGTATCTCCTTTGCTCACATCTATTCCACTGCCCCATTAGATTCACTTGCAAAACAGCAGTTCTGAGATAAAGAACATTATTAAGAATGTTAAGACAGTGACAGAGCCTTAATCGGGCCTGGGGCCCTTCTCAGTGAATGGCTTTATGCTATTGCACTTTTACTGGCCGCATGCCCATGAATTCAGCCCTAAATGCTGTATTAATGTAAAATGATTCAGGAGTAATTTATTTTGAAATCACTGCAGCATATGATTTCAACAATAAAAATTAATGTTACTTATAATAATTGTTAGTAGCTCATGTTTACAAATGGAAGGAAGGAAGCTTGAACAGAACACTAGCAGGTAGTTATAAAATAATATAAGTTCAGCTCCTAGCCCTGAGCCTGGCAAGGCGTGGACACCAGTAATTATTTATTTCAGTATTTTTATTACTTAATTGAATCAAGTATATCTTGGCATGGATCATTTTCATTCCTTATTAGTTTTACATTATTGTATACTTTAGAAAATAACTTCTGTTAAATAACAAGATACTAGAGAAAGGCATACACCCCAAATATTAATAATTACTTAACTTTTAAAAAGTATAAATGTTGCCATTGTATTTCTGATTTAGTAAGACTTCGTTTTAGTTTAATTCTTTTTCTCCCTTTGATTCCAGAATGCTGCATATGTTGCAGTTTAAAAAATACTCATTTACATTGTCTATTCTATTCCTATATATATATATTTTTTTCTTTCTAGATGGCCCCTAGCTTTAGGGGAAGGTTACAAATTGTCATTGGAAGGGACCTCTGGTCCTATACTCTTCTCCAAATCCTTACTGATATCCACCAATTATGTAATGAATCTGAATCTGCCTCTGGGTGTGTGTAGATCTCCACTCCCAGTGTATGTAACTACCCCAAATGCCCCGAATTTTGAGATCTCCATGTTTTGGGCTCTTCTTGTCCAAAGCCCCAAACTTTTTAGATACACTTGCCTATGCAGTTTGTCTAAGCCTTTTTCTCCCAATGAGGCATTAAAGAACATTTAAGTTTCCTGCAGATCATAACCAGGTCATGAGAAGCAGGAGGTATTATCCTGGACTTTCTCTCTGTCTATCCCAGCCATTCCACCTCTCCTGCAGTCACTACACACTGGCACTGTGTGTTTTTCAAGATTCTCTTCTCTCAGAGTTTCAAATGGGAAGCAAATTCTTCCTCATTGGAATGCTCTTGAAAACTATCAGATTTTTTCCAATTTTGGCAGAAAAGGGTGGGTGGTGGTCACTGGAAACTCATTCAAAAGAGAAGGATCTTCTCTCAACTAAATTTCCCCAACTAAATTTATCCCAACTAAATTTATCCCTGAAATTCCACTCCCACAGAGGAAGGACTTTTATCTCCTTTTGTGAGAAAAAAAAAATGTTCTTATGGCCTTTTGATGATTTGTCCTATTTTATGGCATTTAGGAAAAACTTGCCGTTCAGAAAGAAAGGTCTCATCTCAAGCAGATGGTTTTTGCAGTGGAACACCATGTTATTTTGCCTATAGTCTTTTTACAAAGTTCTATTTTGAAAGACAAATATAAACACAAGTTTTGTTTCCTTTGCTGGGTTCTACCATTCCAGCAAAGTATTTGATCCCTCTTGTTTGGAGCTGTAAGGAAGCAAAACTAGCAAATTCCATTTACAAGTATGAATCCATTACACTTTTTGAGCATTGATCAACTTGCCTTAATATTTTTCTTAGATTAACTAAACTTTAGACAAGTTCGTTTCTGACTATAGATCACTGATAGAGCATTTACTTTTAGAAAACTTGTAAATGTTAATTCTTTCTCTGCCCCTCTTAAATATATGTAACATTTCCTCTAGCTACTTTCCAGTTTTACAACCCAAGACTGTCTTTCTCAAGAACCTGAAATCATGTCTTTGAAATGTAAATATTAAAGGATGTAGCATTCCTATCTCCCAGTCTCTATGAAAGGATAAGTGTCTTGATGGGTGCCAATCAGCAGACACACCTGGCTTAATCACATTAATGAGAAAAACATTTGCCAACTCAGGAATAACTGTGTGCTCACATCACATTTGTCAACCTCCCCTTTAATGTCCTCCAATACTTTTCCACCAGCTCACCCCAGCACTTAAAAACCATCCACCTTTTGCTTTAGCAGAGTGGTGTTCAGTCTCTTTCCCTATTGCAATAGTCTTCCTTGCGTGTTTAACTTTATCTCATGCAGTTTCGATTTGATAGCATCATAGAAAGACTTACAAATCTTATAAGTGAAGAGCATGAGTCCCCAATTCTTTTATTCAAAAGCAACAACGATTGCCAGATTTCAAAGAGGAATATGGAAAAGATCTTTCAGGACTGAAAACTGTTTACTGCAGAGATAAAGACCTTGGCTTTCCACAGCTGTTCTACCCTACCTTTTTTGATCAAACCATTGCCTAGCAACAGCTGCTAAACTGAAAAAGAATTCCTCCCTCTTCTGAAAACCCGCCTTGACCAACTATTCCTGAAAGCAGATGAGTCATCCTCATGATAAAGCTCTCCAAGTACTTCACCTTCTTACCCCAAGGAAAAACACTTCTTTAGAATTGCTTCAGTATTTAGAATGAAGGCCCGTGTTTAATGACCCACTGGGTGATTTTGTTGTTGCTTTACTATAAGTTGTCTGAGACATTTCTATCAAAGCAAAAGTTTGGTAGAGCTATCATTACTATGATTATTACATATCTTTTTTTTAAACTTTTTACTTTATATTGGAATATAGTTGATTAACAATGCTGTGCCGGTTTCGGTGTACAACACATATCTCTTAAAGAAAAGATGAAAACATGCTGAAAGTTGGCAGTATATATTCTGAAAGCATATTTTATAGGTCATATATGTTCATGCTATTTTAAAACATTATTTGTCCTTAAATTATTAGTCTAATCCCAACTCATATTGTGTTACAAGTTTAGATGAGCCAAAACAGTTGATTCTCTACCAGGGATGATTTTGTCCTCATGCCCCTGGAGACATTTGGCAATGTCTGGAGACATTTTTGATTGTCATGATTGGGAAGGGTGGGACCACTAGTATCAAGTGGATAAAGGTCCAGTATGCTATCCAACATTCTACACTGCATAGGACGACAGCCTCTTACAGCAAAGAGTTACCCGGTGTAAAATGTCAATAGTGACAAGGTTGAGAAAGTCCGGCCTAGAAAGTAGATACGGTATTTTTGTCAGTAACCTATGCAACTCAATGAAATGAGTAAATTAGTTATTTTACCAGGCACAGTAACTCTTTGAAACCACTATAGTAAGATTAGTGGCTTTCTTCAAAGGATTAACACATTAATGGGAAAATTCCATTCTATTCAGAAGTAGATTAGAGTTTATATGTTGAATCCTAGTTCAAGATTATGGAGTTTCTGATAGCTGTCAAGGGGACATGGTACCTGATGAATGGAAAGGCTAATAGAGGCTCTGCACTTATTTTACCCAAATATTTTTATGGTGCTTTCTGTAAGCAAAAATCATCAGCAGTGGGACTCAGGGTTACTCAGTTAAAAATTAATAGTAAATTTAGATCTAAAGTGATTTCCTTCTTTTGTTGAGAGAATTATCTTTCAGATTGATATGTCTAAAGTAAATATAAATCTCCCAGGAAAAAGATTTCAACATTGAGCCTTCCATAGACTCAGATTTACCCTGTGATACTGTCATATTTTACAAGTTTCATAATTTCAGTTTCCTTTTCATAAAAGAGACTTTTCTCTGTTAGAAGTCTCCTTTTTGATCCCAGAAGAAAGTCACAGTGCTAAAATAGCTTTTAAAGGATATTTTTCACAAAAGAGGGAGGAGTTATAAACACTTGAGAGTTGAGTGTAATAATAGTCAGATAAATAGGGGAACAAGCTGGAATTTAGGAGGTAAACATACTTTATTAATAGCGTGGGAACACTTGTGTAAGATTCACTGACTGATTGTACTCAGTTTCCCTTAAGCTTTCCATAGTCTGGTTGTAGATTATTCCAGGAAGTCAGTTTTGTGCACTGAAATAAAGGGGCCATTAAGACGGAGTTTCCTTTCTGTATGTTATCTTCCTTAAGTAGAAAAGTTTGAATGACTTAGATGATTTAGTTAAAAGTGAAGAAGAATATATGGGGTTTTAAAAAAATATCTGGGCTATTTAAAGTAACATATATTTTGAAGAGATGATATTCATTATTGATGAACTCCTACTATTTACATTCCATGCAGTTAGAAAGACTTCAAAAAAATTAATATTTATAGTAAGACTAATTTTTCTAAAGCTCTCTAACATTTTAAGGAAACATTTCATTTTCCCTCAAATTGAATGGTTATAACTTTTATAAAAGCACATCCTGGGCATTGTAGTGTATCTCTTAATGACAGTAAGTAACAGTATTTTCATTGTTTGTCTCATCTCTGTTCTGTAATGTATTTTCAGCAATCAGAAGCCAGAAAGAATAAGACACAAAAATAGATAATGGGAACTTCTATAGCAGCAAGGTCTCAGACAATAGAAATAAAGAATACTTGTACGATAAGCCTGTTTATTAGGATTTGAACCACAATCAATTTTCAAAGACTTATGTTTAATCTATTGATAAGTAAGATGTCTTTAAAGGTATTATATAAGGCATATGCCATTAATAAAGATTTGTTTCTGGTTTTGCTTTATGGTCACATATCAAAAAATGGCAAGTTTTTCCTGTGGACAATTGAACTCAGCCATTTGTATGGATATGGTGAAGATCTGCATATTACCAGAAAATAAGTAAAGACAATTAAAACATTTACATTCAGTCACTGCAGAGTCGAAAACAATTTGGTTGAATTTACAAATATATTTTTAGTCACTAATTGTTTTCATATGTGTAAGTGTATGCAACTTGGGAATGATTTTATACCATTTCTGTTTTTTGTCTCTTTTTCTGATATTTTTAATTTAGTTTTCAGTCAAGTTTTTGTTGTTCTACTTGTTTTCATGAATTTAAAATTTTGTCCTGAGACTTCCCTGGCGGTCAAGTGGTTAAGACTTTGCCTTCCTATACCAGGGGTGCGGGTTCGATTCCTGGTCGGGGAGCTGAGATCTCACATGCCTCGTGGCCAAAAATCCAAAACATGAAACAGAAGCAATATTATAACAAATTCAGTAAAGACTTTAAAAATGGTCCACATCAAAAAGATCTTTAGGGCTTCCCTGGTGGCGCAGTGGTTGAGAGTCCGCCTGCCGATGCAGGGGATGGGGGTTCGTGCCCCAGTCTGGGAGGATCCCACATGCCGCGGAGCGGCTGGGCCCGTGAGCCATGGCCGCTGGGCCTGCGCGTCCGGAGCCTGTGCTCTGCAACGGGAGAGGCCACAACAGTGAGAGGCCCGCGTACTGCCAAAAAAAAAAAAAAAGATCTTTAAAAAAATAATAAATAAATAAGTAAAATTTTGTCCTGCCTCTTAGTGAATTGTCTGAGAGCAAAAAGCTACCAATGATTGTTTTGAAATTATTCAAATATTTATTTTCATAAAAATGGATGATTAAGAAATTTAAAAAACATTTGAAAGAATTTTTACTTTTTTTCAAGTATTTTTATTTTAAAAATATAATTTGCATTTGATTAATGGTGGCTATATTACCTCTTTAAATATGTTTTCACCATTTTCTTGCGTTTTTAATTCTACAAAAGCAGGATTTCAAGTAGCATGTTAAATATAATTTCTGCCACTCCTTATAGTTGCTATAATGTAAAACAATTTCTCCTTTTAAGACTAAAACTTTAGAAGGAATCATGTGCAATCTCAGTCACATTCAGTGACAGGCTTAGACATAGAAAATGGAACTATGATGCTTCGAATCATGTGTAAATTTTCAAAACCATCTCAGAGTTTGTGAAAAATTTCCCCAGATTTAGATAAGAAGATGAAAATGCTCAAAGGTGAATAAGGTGACAAAACACCCCCACTGTGCACAGTATTTCAAAGTATTGAAAGTAAGTGGCTATAAATCATTGTTGACCAATTTGACTTTTTTGAGTAATGTGGCATAATTATCAATTTTTGAGTCAACAATGTCTTTTTCAACTATTTTGTTTTGAGTTAAATACAATAGGCCTATGTTTGTCAGTGCCAGCCCTGGAATTTCAAAGCCACTAGGAGAGAAAATTCTGTTTGAGGCAATTGCTCATACAATATTCTCCCGGGGGGAATTAACCTTTTTTTCTTTTTAGTCACTGAGGTATAGTGTGGAATTACCTCAGAATTCTCAATTTAATTGTACTTCAGAAATGAAAGATGTCTAAGAATTGACATTGTTGATATTGTTGAGTCAAAGTAGCACTTTTCCAGGAAAGTATGGTTAGTGTGACATTGCCTTCATACAAGAAAAAAACAAATAAACTTTAAAACATCTACATGCAGTTGATTATCATTTTTCAGGATAGTGAATAGTAGTGATAGAAGTGTTTTACCAGGTCTCTGGACATCATTTAGCCCCATCAAGTTGACACATACAACTGACTACCACACAACCCCATATAGCTGGCTACTAGATGCAGTTCTGAGGAAAAATGATCTGCCTAATGATTGAACCTTAAGACCAAGATATTTAGTATCATAGTTAAAAAGTCTCAAAAGGACAAATGAACAAGTGGAATGGTATAGAAAATAAAATGACCTTTAATTATTTTAATACATATTTCCTTTCAGAATTTAAATAATTTAGGAGGTGGGTAAAATTGTATAAAGTGATCTTGAAATTAATAGAATAATAAATATGTTAGAATATCCAAGAATATTAACAATAAAAGCCCAGTGAGATGAACTTACTTCCTTACCAAATTTCACAATATGTGATAAAGAATTTGTAATGTAATCAATGTGAGTTACAAATAGCCAAAAAAGTGAGTGAATCAGAGTAAGGCATCTAGAAAGAGATTTCAGTATAAAAGGGAAATTAATATTCAGTATAGCTGATAGTTCAGTCAGTGAGAAAGAATGGGTTAGTTAATACATGTTGCTGGAAAAACTGGCAATCCATATGTAATTATATAAAACTAGACCTCATCTCAAGTCTTAGACAAAAAATAAATTTACAGTGGCTTAAATAATTAAATGTTTAAAATCCTGATATAGTTTTGTGGCAATAGTTTTGAAAGTTAGCTTTTACTGAATGAGAAAACCCTTTATTTACCAGGACCACTATTTTGGTGTCTGACTATAAACACACAAAGTGGAAAGAACTCAGTGTATGATCACACCAGTTTCTCCTTGTCTAGGAAGGAAGAGGGGCATCCTTACAGATGGCAGGGCTGGAGACTGGAGTGTGAAGATAATTGACCTGGAGAAAAGAGAGATTAGCAAGGACCCAGCGCACCCTACATAGGGATGGTTTGGGTGTTGAGATGGGGAGGTGGCAAAGGCTACAGGAATACCTTGCACAATTTTCCTATTTCCCTGCTGACCACAAGGTGGTACAGGAGAGGAGAGCAGAAAGAGCCGAGGCAAGTGTCTGCTCAGAAAGCCAGGACAGCATTCCTCAATTTCTCCTGCTCATTAGAGGCCAAAAGACTACAAAAAGTTTCATGTGCTGCCAGGGACCGCATACAAGGCAGCTGACTTGACTGGTGAAGTACAAGGGAGGTCCCATCATCAAAGGGCTAAAGGATCCTTTTTGGTTTTTGTTTTTTAGTTGAAGTATAATTGATTTACAGTGTTAGTTTCAGGTGTACAGCAAAGTGATATATATATATATATATATATATATATATATACATATACATATATATATGTATATATATACACACATTTATGTTCTTTTTCAGATTTTTTCCCTTATAGGTTATTACAAAATATTGGAATAGTTCCCTGTGCTATACAGTAGATCGTAGCTGGTTATCTATTTTATATAAAGTAATGTGTATATGTTAATCCCAAACTCCTAATTTATCCCTTCACCCCTTTCCCCTTTGGTAACCATAAGTTTGTTTTCTATGTCTGCGGGTCTATTTCTGCTTTGTAAATAAGATCATTTGTATCATTTTTTTAGATTCCACATATAAGTAATATCATATGGCATTTATCTTTCTCTGATTTACTTAGTATGATAATCTCTAGGTCTGTCTTTGTTGTTGCAAATGGCATTATTTTATTCTTTTTTTATGGCTGAGTAATATTTCCTTGTATATATGTACCACATCTTCTTTATCCATTTATCTGTATACCACATCTTCTGTCAATGGGCCTTTAGGTTGCTTCCATGTCTTGGCTATTGTAAACAGGGCTGCAATGAACATTTTCTTTTTTTGTGGTATCTTTGTCTGATTCTTTAACTTAGAGCTGTAAGGAGGATCTTCAAGCTACGGTCTCCAGTACTTCCAGCCAGACATCAGAGGATCTGCAGGTCAGTGAAAGGCTGAGTGGCGTCATGGTGAGAATGAGCTAGAGCTCTGCTTCCTGGGAGCTGTGACCCTGCCCAGAGAGTAGACTGAAA
Organism: Delphinus delphis; assembly: GCF_949987515.2. Lineage (NCBI taxonomy): Eukaryota > Metazoa > Chordata > Mammalia > Artiodactyla > Delphinidae > Delphinus > Delphinus delphis. The sequence continues at coordinate 115,606,370 of NC_082687.1, read as the reverse complement.
GTTCATTTTACTGCAAACAGGAGGAGAGAGCTTGATCCACACACCAGCTTAAAGAGGTCAAACACAACTGGCAGTCAGTGGCAACTTGCATAAAGTGAGTGGGCCCTCTTCTTGAAGAAAAATAAATACTTGTCTGTTTTCATACACATCAGGAAATGAGGAGGGTGCAGGAGTACCCAGGGGACAGATTGCATAGGGAGTTTGAATATTACAATTGACTGAATAAAATGCACCAAAATAACTCATTTAGACTGAGAAAAAAAGGGGGGTGGGAAATATTGACATGTTTAAACCTCTGGGGGTTTTTTCCCTTCCATCAGTGGAAATTAGAGTTCGTGAGCAAGATGATATTTACCACAGAATATAAATTTCCTTAGAGATATTTATATTTTGCATATATGGATTCTACTGTGTACATGCTAATCTCATTAAAACTTATTGGTGAATTGTTATTGCTTTCATTTCACATTTTAATTTGTACAGAAACCCTGAATGAAAGCTATTAGACACCAAAAAGATAAAAAATCTTGTATACCAAATAAAAGAATATTGCATCCTAATCCCACTAAATGTACAAAATGTGACAACAGAAATACTTGTTTAATTGTTAATTTCTATTGTTTTATATGAACTATATCACAGGTTTTGCCATCACTTTAAAATGAGAAATATGTAAGAAAGCCAGAAAAATAAATATTATACATTAAAAAGAAAGCAAAATTTTGGTTTTCAGTGAAATTTGAAAAATCATTGAAAGTCATAGAGAAAATCCCCTTTGTCATATTTAGGTGACACTTTTCTGTACTTCCGCTCTTTCCTTAGTCTTTTATATTGCTGATCATTCTCTTCAGTATTCGTCTCTGTGTTTAGCAGGAGGTGGGGGTAAGGGTTTCCTGACGTCATGCTTTCTCTGTTACTCTTACAGTTTTTCTATTTCTGATTGATCCTTTCATGTATTACCAGAGTTTAAAAGGCTATAAGCCTATTTTTAAAATAACATGCTGGTAATTGGATTGCCTCTTTAATTACAGTTGAACGTTTTGTAGCTATTACCAAGAATATCAAAATTGTGTGTGTGTGTGTAATTAACAAATATATGTATTTTCCCCAAATGAGGAATTGTGGCATTGGTAAGGTATCTTCTAAATAATAAAATCTGCACAGGTTGCTTAGCTATAACACTTTTGAAATTTAAAAAAATATATTGCTTGTTAATAACAGGTTATTAACCCTGTAATTTGCATCCCTGTTGCCAACAACAGTAACAACAGCAAACGTATTACTTCTACAAAATATCCTTTGTGGCATTCAGATTTAATGAACAAACTGAGAAGAAATAATTCAACAGGGTAAACGTCAAAAGAAGAATGTTGGAAGGAACATTTTTTATGAATACAATGTATTTAATATTTTATGTAAAATATACATTTTATTATTAGCAAAATTTAGTTTCCTTTGGACAGGGGAAAATAGAATGATCCAAGTGCTCATTCCTTTGTACCAGCAGAGGAAATAATTAAACATATGTTTACTGAAATATTCTTTTATTTTAAAATACTTTTTCCTTTGATCTTTAATATTGAATTTTTAAAGACAACCCCAAAAGTTGTGTAGCAACTTGCTGATGATTATTTGTATATTATATCTTATAAAGCATAATGTAGGGCTTCCCTGGTGGCGCAGTGGTTGAGAGTCCGCCTGACGATGCAGGGGGACACGGGTTCGTGCCCTGGTCCGGAAAGATCCCACATGCCGCGGAGCGTCTGGTCCCGTGAGCCATGGCCGCTGAGCCTGCGCGTCCGGAGCCTGTGCTCCACAACAGGAGAGGCCACAACAGTGAGAGGCCCGCGTACCGCAAAAAAAAAAAAAAAAAAAATGTATTGTGATACTTGTAAAGTATCATATTAGATAGTATGTTAAAATGAACAGATTCTAAAAGGATATTTTATTATATTCTCTTGACATTAATAGTTTAAAGTTAATTGAACTTGGCATTTAGATAATCCAGCTAAAAGACCACATTTTCCCCCTCTGTTGTTATAAGCTTTTCTTTCTCCCACCCCTTCTCTTCCTCCCCACCTCCTCTTCTCCCTCCTTTTCCTTCTTCTCTTCTTCCTTTTTCTCTTCCTCATTTTCTTCTTGAACTTGCATTTTAAATACACTATGTGCCCTAAGAGCATATCTACATAGTCAAAGCAAAATCTTAGTTATAAGATTTTTATCCTAATTTCTAATAGTTCCCAAATTCCCATTTAGTATCAACTTCAGACAGTTTCTTGATGTCATTTTGAGGTTGAAGAAAATATTGTTTACTTTTTCTCGGTTAGAATAAATGCTGTTAAAATATACTCCTAGAAAGGAAAGGAAAGTTGATCCTGTTTGAAGAAAGGCAATATCCATACATGAGAAAAACACAAAACATTTATGAAGCAAAGTAAAACCATGTGAGTATAGTGTCAGCGGAACCTGATTCTACTCTAAACTTTATTAGTAAATTGTTGGTTTGGTCATCCGTTTAAGTCTATAAAACAAAGATTAAAACAACATATGTGTGGTTCCCTACATATAAATGATTGTATTATTCTGATATTATATAAACATAATATAATGAAAACTATACTAACTCAGATTTAAGGGGGTGGTAACAAAGACTCTCTCCTTGGCAAACTTTAATCATGTTCCTCAAAGCATCAATTTTGACTAGGCTTCGACCTTGGTCTTTGTCCTTTCCTTGAGCTGTACGTCCAGTCTTAGCAAAGGATCCTGCTAAGTCATCCCCCACCACCCTTGATATCTGACCCACCACCCTTGATATCTGATCGCTCGTGGTATCTTATCAAGTTCCTCATCCCCCACTTTTTTTTTTTTTTTTTTGTGGTACGCGGGGCTCTCACTGTTGTGGCCTCTCCCCTTGCAGAGCACAGGCTCCAGACGCGCAGGCTCAGCAGCCATGGCTCACAGGCCCAGCCACTCTGCGGCATGTGGGATCTTCCCGGACCGGGGCACGAACCTGTGTCCCCTGCATCGGCAGGCAGACTCTCAACCACTGCGCCACCAGGGAAGCCCCATCCCCCACTTTTGATGTATAAATGTTTGCAAGAATCCTATTGGCCAGTTTAGCAAGAATCCTCTACACTAAGTATTCCCTTTCAGTGATTTTCCATGCACTGACCTTCTTATTATGTTCCTTGCATATAAATCCCCACCTATGTTTGCTGTATTCAGATTTGAGCACAATCTCTCTCCCCTATTGCGATAGTCATGACCCCTACTGCAATTGTCTTAAAGTCTTCCTTACCATCTTTAATAAGTGTCAGAATAATTTTGCTCTTTAACAGTAGCTAATGTCGAGAGCGTTCAGCGAGGGAGTAGCAAGTAAGAAGTCCTGATTTTTATGCCAAATGTTTTCTATAGCATAGAATTCACAATCTAAAACTTAGTTTAATATCTTCAATAAAGACCATCCAATTTCCCCCCTTGATTTTTTTACAAAATTGAAAATCCAGTGTCACCTCCCATTCTATCTATAAAGTATCTTAAATTAAATTTTCCACTGCCATAATATTTTCTAAAATGTTGCCCCTTTCAAACATTGTAAGTAATTTTAACAATAATTATAGTTTAACCATTGGCTAAGCTAAGAATTTTAGATAAATATTTAATTTGGCCAAGTCTCCTTCTGGGTCTGAATTTCCATTTTCTTATCTGTGAAATGATGGGTGAAGAGCTCGGATAAAATTATTCCTGTAATTCATTCATTTGAACTCTGAAACTTAGTGACTTTGTAGACAAATAAAAAATACTCCTAAAAAAGGATGTTTCTTCTACGGAGGGGTCTGGAGTCAGGAGATATAAAACCGTTCTGCAACTTAACATATGTAGCTGGCAGAGAAAAAGTCAGGAATATATATTTTTTGTAAGCGATTTGTTTAAAATAAACAAATACAGCTGTGTGCAAGGTGACAGCTTTTTCACAAATCGTCTGAAAATTGGGGAAATTTTGAACTAATTGAGTAGTCAGCTTACAACTAGATTTGTTCTGACTTCAAAGAAATAAAAGGGCTCTGGAGTTAGGTGTGGGTTAGAGGGAGAGAAAAAATATTAATTCTGCCTTTGGAACTAAAAGCAACTTCATTCTAGGTTTATTTCCTTTACCCATGTGCATTACTGTTTAGAATGGAGCCTTTTGTCTTAAAATATCAAATTCTTATCAATATTTTGTCATAAATACCAAAGCAGTACAAAAAGTAAAATCAAAACAAGAATATAAATTTTATGTATACTAATATGGTTATATTATTTATTCCCCTTGAAACTAATCACAGAATTACTGAAAACACAATTACATGTGAAGTGTAATAAGTAATAAGAATGACAATTTGAGAGATGTATCTGAAGTTATACAGCTACTGCTTATTGTACCCTTCCTAGTAGTCAGCTTTCAGGTCTGTACACTTTATCCAACTGGTATGTAATTGTGGTGCTTTTAGATTGTGAATAATAGGATTTTTACCAAGTAAAATGAATCATCTCAATAAATTATTTTTTGGTTATTATTAAACAAAAGTGAAATTGATCAACATGGTCAACTACTTAATCCTAACACAACTCCCCAATGACTTTGGGCTATTAAATACACACAGACATACAGACACATACACACACAGCACATATACACCTCCAACCTAGCATCAAAGAATTATTGACATCAGTGAGGATATTCAGAACAATAGGTTGTGAGTTGTCACTGAAATTGTAAAACCAATGATGAAACAGTTTTAATCAATGAAGTCATGTTGAAAGAAATACAAAAACTACTGAAGAACGATTTCAAGGTAGTTACTATTTATTTGGATAAATAACCTAGATAATTATTCAAAAAAGCTGATATACAATATAGTTTCAGAAATAATGGACACATAATTATCATTTAATATATATTCCTTCTTTAGAATATATGCTTAATTCTTTTTTTTTAACTTTTTATTTTATATTGGAGTGCAGTTGATTAGCAATGTTGTGTGTTTCAGGTGTATAGCAAAATGATTCAGTTATACATATACATGCACATGCATGCTCTAAAGGTCAGATTTTTCATTCTTTAAGATTTGTCTTTAAGGAAAATAATTCAAATGTGAACTCTTGAAGACAAAGGAGATTGGTTATTTGTCACATGAAAATACAAAACAACTTGTTTGCCCATAGAATATGATTAACATAAATACTTGATGTCTTAGTCCTTTTGAGCTGCTGTAACAGAATACCATAAACTGGGTGGCTTATAAACAACAGAAATTCATTTCACATAGTTCTGGGCGCCTAGAAGCCCAAGATCAAGATGCCTACAGATTCGGTATCTGGTGAGGGCCTGCCTCATGGTTCATAAAAGCCTGTTTTATTTTTTGTTTCTTTTGGCTGTGTCATCACACGATGATGTGCGGGAACTAACTGGGATTTTTTTTATATGGACACTAATCCTATGCGTGAGTATTTGGTTTCACGATGTCCAAGATCTTATTAATATATCCTAAATTTGAATAAGTAATGTCTCTGCTACACATGCTCCTGACATTAGAGATTTGAAAGTATCTATTAAGTTTTTGGATTGAAGTTCGTCAAACAGTACTGTCTCTCTGATTCTAGCTAACAGAGAAGATAGTCTCAGAAAAGTAATTCCTGAGCTCAGCAGCTTAGGGAAGCAGTGAGGATGAAAAAGAATCTTGATAATTTTCCTCCGTTTTCTCCTTCTAAAGCTTGTATCCGAGATTTTGCAGTTGGTTTGTCATCATATAATATATGGCATTCTGTCTCGTTTTCCTCTTATGGCACTTTAAAGACCGGATTATCTCTTCATAACATGGTATCTTTTTTTTTTTTTTTTTTGCGGTACGCGGGCCTCTCACTGTTGTGGCCTCTCCCGTTGCGGAGCACAGGCTCCGGACGCGCAGGCCCAGCGGCCATGGCTCACGCGCCCAGCCGCTCCACGGCATGTGGGATCTTCCCAGACCAGGGCACGAACCCATGTCCCCTGCATCGGCAGGCGGACTCCCAACCACTGTGCCACCAGGGAAGCCCCCATAACATGATATCTTAAATGTATGAATTTATCCGGTCTAAAAATTTTGTAGTTTGCCTCATAAGCACTGTATATTTTTCAAAACCAAACTACATTTAAATAATGTCTTTCTCTGGAAAGTTGAAACTCCTATGAATTTATGAACATCATAAATTACTTAAAAATACTGAGGTACACCTATGATAACTGATTTTTGCAAATTGAAAGGCCATTAAAAAACTCAAAGCAATTTCTGAATAATATGTTTTATTACATGTTTTCTTTCATTTATATATTAAAATTTTTATTTTATAATTTTGTATTCAAATTTTTTAAAATAGAGTCATCCAAATAAAGTCTACATGTTAAATTATGGTCTTTGTATTAGTTAAATAGATAATTCTACTTTCTAACCATATGAAAAATTGTATATATAAGCAGTCTGACATATTGGCAATCAATGTTATCAATGCATCAACCCAATCCTGAATCCAGCAGATAGTATTTTGCATCTTTAATCATATACAAAATATTATAGTACAGTGAATAACCAACTACTTTGGTTAAAGCTCTCTACCTACATAAGAAAATATGAAAATTCAAAATCTTGTCCATTAGTAGGTTTATAATTTCTTGATAATTATTAACACGTCTATTCTCAATCAGTGTAAGGCTTCTAAGAGCAATTGTCTTCATTTTCTGTCTTTAAGTTCCTTCAGGTGTTTTCCACAAAATTTCCTTTAACACCCTTACACCGTACGTCACCAGGAACAGAACTTACACCACAAACAGATTTCTTACTGGCTGTTAAATAATTCATCAAAGGGTAGCAACTGTTAGTCACTATGAAGATGGCAGATGTGGAGCCACAAGGTAACTGGTGAAAAAAACTCCGCATTTCATTTGTCCTTGATGGTAACTATGGTTCTGTTTGAATAAAAGTCCCACACAAGGATTTCATTTTCTATGAGATATTTTATTGATATCAATAGGCTTCCCACTAATATAAATTAAAGTCTGTGTAAAGGTTTCTAAACCTGTGTCATAACTGTGCAGATATCTGTAAGAAAATCTCACTGCTTTACAGTTTGCCTCAAATATAATCATTGGAATCATTGGATACGAAATGGTGTAAATATGTTTATTATATTTGCTTTTATTTTCATTCCAAGTTACATTTTGGGGCTAAAATATACATATTTTAATTGTTCTTTAAGTAAGACCTAATTTCATATGGAAAGAAAGAGGAAGGGAGAGACAGAGGGAAACTATAAAATTTTACCCAGTCATTTATTTATCTCCAACCCCCTCCAGTGTCCAGAAGAAAAGCATGTATCGCAGGCACTCTTATAATCTTTTATAGTGACAAGCTTTTAATTTTTTTTGGATGCAGAAGAACACAGTTCTTTTTGTTTTTTGTGTGAATTTACCTTAGATGAAGAGCAATCTATGCTTCAGATGTCTAGTATATACAATAATGTGCATAAAATTATTAAGGCAGAATAAACTTTTAATGGTTTAATATTGTCTTCATATTGAAATTTAGACTTAATAATTTTTATTTTTATTCTAGAAAGAAAATGCTCTATCAACAAATTTAGATGGATTTGAAACAATCCCCAAATCTACAAAATTGTGGACTATTATTTAAAGTATATAATACCCCCTGGTTCACACAGCAGAAGTCATAAAATAATTTTCAAGCTGCACTGTAATATTCCATCATAAATATTTATTGATAATTTAAGAAAAGTTGCATTGTACTAGTGCTGGGTTTTAAACTGGTATATAGATGCCCTTTGCTTAAACTAGGTTGGGAGTCTCAAAAGATATAATTTATAAAACTGTCCTGTAATAGAATTGCCAGAACTGAAACAGAAAAAGGAAGACCAAAGTTTGAACAGAAAGACTTGTGATATAAAAACTTTCTTTCTATACTATGTTGGTAAATAAAGCTTCTAAAACAGATTTTGATTATTCTTTAATCACATCAGCAGTCTAGAGACACTGTGTCTAAATCCAGGGAGTGCCTTAACATTCTCTAGGCAAAGAGTAAATTGAACTCTGCATCAGGTCCCTAACAGATGGATGTGGGCTGTCATACATTATGGCAGAATCAATGCCATTTGGCTCTGTCACTTTCTAGGCAATAAATATAGATTCCTTTTGCAAGTGATGCTTATCTAGGATACTTTATTCTTTCAGCTATAAGTGGAAACCATCCTATTAAATATTTATTTTACAACTTACAAAATAGGTTGTTTGAAAGAGCTAATAAAAAAAAAAGAAACCTGGCCTTCCAGGAACAATATATTCACATTTTATTTGATTTCACTTGGGGAAGTAATAAAATATCCTTGCCCAGTTTTCATCAGGGATTCAACCCAGATTGTTGCAGTAAAGACACATAAGAAAGTATCTACATGATGGCATCTGGAAATGCTCCGGACAAAATCTTTTATAATACACAATCCATCTGGCACTTGCCTGGGAGGAAAGCTTCAAAGAGACCAGAATATAGCCCAAATGTTCTCTCAAGTGACACCCAAAGCGATCTGCAAACTCATTTGGTGTATCTTTGCTTGAGTGAAACTTTTATTCAAATTGGTATCTGCTGGTATGAAATTTCTTTATTTTTCTTTTAGCAGATTGTTCTATTTATGAAATTTTAGCCTATAACCTCATCTATTTGTCTAAGTTTTAGCCTCTACTCTTTTTTTCTATTCTTTCCATTATGGTTTATTACAGGATATTGAATATAGCTCCCTGTGCTATAAAGTAGAACCTTGTTATTTATCCATTCTATATATATAATTGTTTGCATCTGCTAACTCCAATCCTTCCCTCCCCCAAACCCCCCTCCCCCTTAGCAACCATAAGTCTGTTCTCTATGTTTATGAGTCTGTTTCAAGCCTCTATTCTTTATTGGACAATAATAAATTATTTCTTTATACTAAACACACCAGGAAGAAAATTTCACTCCATCACTTTTTTTCTTTAAACTTTAATTTCATGCTGTACTTGTTTTGAGATGATAAAGTTGACACTACAGACCTCCCCCTGCCTTGCTTTTCCTCTCCTTTTGCCTCCTAACATTGCAAGAATGGAATAGATGGTACCGGGAAACTTTTTTTTCCTTTTTCTATTTCCTAAAGCTGTGAAGATGTATCATTTGATTAGGGAAATACAAAAGATTTTTAACCCACTTACACTTTATTTCATGTAACTTGTGTATTTTGTAAACTTATATATTTCAGGAGCTTAGGCCTAAAAGTTTTGACATCACAAAAACTTCTCAAAAGTACAGCAGAGTCATACCATTTGGGCTTCTAACACCCCAAAATTGCATATTCTGAATTTCTATAAACCATTGGCACCATGATCAGGATCTTAAATATGGATAATACATTTCACTTAATAATAATGTCACTTATTGAGCACTCATGAGGCAAGTATTCTCTAAACTCCTTATGTGAATTATCTCAAATTATATCACAACAACTTGAGGCTACTACTGTTAATCTCATTTAAAAATTTTAAAAAAAATTTTTACTGCAGTACAGTTGATTTAAAATATTATGTTACTTTCTGCTGTACAGCAAAGTGAATCAGTTATACATATACATGTATCCACTCTCTTTTAGATTTTTTTCCCATATAGGTCATTACAGATTACTAAGTAGAGTTCCCTGTGGGAACAGTAGGTCCCATAAGGACAGTAGGTCCTTATTAGTTATCTATTTTATATATAGTAGTGTGTATATGTCAATTCCAATCTCCCAATTTATCCCTCCACCACTTTCCCCCCGGTAACTGTAAAATTGTTTTCTACATCTGTAACTCTACTTCTGTTTTGTAAATAAGTTCATTTGTACGTTTTTTTAGATTTCACATAAAAGCAATATCATATGATATTTGTCCTCGTTCTGACTTACTTCACTCAGTATGACAATCTCTAGGTCCATCCATGTTGCCGCAAATGGCATTATTTCATTCTTTTTATGGCTGAGTAATACTCCATTGTATATATGTACCACATTTTCTTTATTCATCCCTCTGTCAATGGGCATTTAGGTTGCTTCCATGTCCTGGCTATTGTAAATAGTGCTGCAGTGAACATTGGGGTGCATGTGTCTTTTTGAATTATGGTTTTCTCTGGGTATGTGCCCAGGAGTGGGATTCATGGATCACATGGTAGCTCTAATTTTAGTTTTTAAGGAACAGTATGGAATACTGTTTTCCATAGTGGCTGTACCAGTTTACACTCCCACCAACAGTGTAGGAGGGCTCCCTTTTCTCCACACTATCTCCAGCATTTATTGTTGGTACGTTTTTTGATAATGGCCATTTTGACCGGTATGAGGTGATACCTCATTATAGTTTTGAGTTGCATTTCTCTAATAATTAGTGATGTTCAGCATCTATTCATGTGCTTTCTGGCCATCTTCTTTGGAGAAATGTCTATTTAGATCTTCTGCCCATTTTTTGATTGGGTTGTTTGGTTTTTTCATGTTGAGCTACATGAACTGTTTGTATATTTTGTAGATTAATCCCTTGTCGGTTGCTTCATTCTGTGCGTTGTCGTTTCATTTTGTTTATGGTTTCCTTCACTCTGCAAAAGCTTTTGAGTTTAATTAGGTCCCACTTGTTTATTTTTGTTGTTTTTGTTTATTTTTTTAATCATTATTGGAGTATCATTGGTTTACAATGGTGTGTTAGTTTCTGCTTTATAACAAAGTGAATCAGTTATACATATACATATGTTCCCATATCTCTTCCCTCTGGCGTCTCCCTCCCTCCCACCCCTCTAGGTGGTCACAAACCACCGAGCTGATCTCCCTGTGCTATGTGGCTGCTTCCCACTAGCTATCTATTTTACGTTTGGTAGTGTATATATGTCCATGACACTGTCTCATTTTGTCACAACTTACCTTCACCCTCCTCATATCCTCAAGTCCATTCTCTAGTAGGTCTGTGTCTTTTTTCATGTCTTACCCCTAGGTTCTTCATGACATTTTTTTTTCTTCAATTCCATATATATGTGTTAGCATACGGTATTTGTCTTTCTCTTTCTGACTTACTTCACTCGGTATGACAGACTCTAGGTCCGTCCACCTCATTACAAATAGCTCAATTTCATTTCTTTTTATGGCTAAGTAATATTCTGTTGTATATATGTGCCACAGCTTCTTTATCCATTCATCCGATGATGGACACTTAGGTTGTTTCCATCTCCGGGCTATTGTAAATAGAGCTGCAATGAACATTTTGGTACATGACTCTTTTTGAATTATGGTTTTCTCAGGGTATATGCCCAGTAGTGGGATTGCTGGGTCATGTGGTAGTTCTATTTGTAGTTTTTTAAGGAACCTCCATACTGTTCTCCATAGTGGCTGTACCAATTCACATTCCCACCAGCAGTGCAAGAGTGTTCCCTTTTCTCCACACCCTCTCCAGCATTTATTGTTTCTAGATTTATTGATGATGGCCATTCTGACTGGTGTGAGTTGATATCTCATTGTAGTTTTGATTTGCATTTCTCTAATGATTAATGATGTTGAGCATTCTTTCATGTGTTTGTTGGCAGTCTGTATATCTTCTTTGGAGAAATGTCTATTTAGATCTTCTGCCCATTTTTGGATTGGGTTTTTTGTTTTTTTGTTATTGAGCTGCATGACCTGCTTATAAATTTTGGAGACAAATCCTTTGTCAGTTGCTTCATTTGCAAATATTTTCTCCCATTCTGAGGATTGTCTTTTGGTCTTGTTTATGGTTGCCATTGCTCTGCAAAAGCTTTGAAGTTTCATTATATCCCATTTGTTTATTTTTGTTTTTATTTCCATTTCTCTACGAGGTGGGTCAAAAAGGATCTTGCTGTGATTTATGTCATAGAGTGTTCTGCCTATGTTTTCCTCTAAGAGTTTGATAGTTTCTGGCCTTACATTTAGGTCTTTAATCCATTTTGAGCTTATTTTTGTGTATGGTGTTAGGGAGTGATCTAATTTCATACTTTTACATGTACCTGTCCAGTTTTCCCAGCACCACTTATTGAAGAGGCTGTCCTTTCTCCACTGTATATTCCTGCCTGCTTTATCAAAGATAAGATGACCATATGTGCGTGGGTTTATCTCTGGGCTTTCTATCCTGTTCCATTGACCTATCTTTCTGTTTTTGTGCCAGTACCATACTGTCTTGATTACTGTAGCTTTGTAGTATAGTGTGAAGTCAGGGAGCCTGATTCCTACAGCTCCGTTTTTCATTCTCAAGATTGCTTTGGCTATTCGGGGTCTTTTGTGTCTCCATACAAATTGTGAAATTTTTTGTTCTAGTTCTGTGAAAAATGCCAATGGTAGTTTGATAGGGATTGCACTGAATCTGTAGATTGCTTTGGGTAGTAGAGTCATTTTCACAATGTTGATTCTTCCGTCCAAGAACATGGTATATCTCTCCATCTATTTGTATCATCTTTAATTTCTTTCATCAGTGTCTTATAATTTTCTGCATACACGACTTTTGTCTCCTTAGGTAGGTTTATTCCTAGATATTTTATTCTTTTTGTTGCAATGGTAAATGGGAGTGTTTTCTTGATTTCACTTTCAGATTTTTCCTCATTAGTGTATAGGAATGCCAGAGATTTCTGTGCATTAATTTTGTATCCTGCTACTTCACCAAATTCATTGATTAGCTCTAGAAGTTTTCTGGTAGCATATTTAGGATTCTCTATGTATAGGATCATGTCATCTGAAAACAGGGACAGCTTTACTTCTTCTTTTCCGATTTGGATTCCTTTTATTTCCTTTTCTTCTCCGATTGCTGTGGCTAAAACTTCCAAAACTATGTTGAATAAGAGTGGTGAGAGTGGGCAACCTTGTCTTTTTCCTGATCTTAGTGGAAATGCTTTCAGTTTTTCACTATTGAGGACGATGTTGGCTGTGGGTTTCTCATATATGGCCTTTATTATTCTGGGGAAAGTTCCCTCTATGCCTACTTTCTCCAGGGTTTTTATCATAAATGGTGGTGAATTTTGTCAAAAGCTTTCTCTGCATCTATTGAGATGATCATATGGTTTTTCTCCTTCAATTTGTTAATATGGTGTATCACGTTGATTTATTTGCGTATATTGAAGAATCCTTGCATTCTTGGAATAAACCCCACTTGATCATGGTGTATGATCCTTTTAATGTGCTGTTGGATTCTGTTTGCTAGTATTTTGTTGAGGATTTTTGTAACTATGTTCATCAGTGATATTGGCCTGTAGTTTTCTTTCTTTGTGACATCCTTGTCTGGTTTTGGTATCAAGGTGATGGTGGCCCCATAGAATGAGTTTGGGAGTGTTCCTCCCTCTGCTATATTTTGGAAGAGTTTCAGAAGGATAGGTGTTAGCTCTTCTCTAAAAGTTTGATAGAATTCGCCTGTGAAGCCATCTGGTCGTGGGCTTTTGTTTGTTGGAAGATTTTTAATCACAGTTTCAATTTCAGTGCTTGTGATTGGTCTGTTCATATTTTCTAGTTCTTCCTGATTCAGCCTTGGCAGGTTATGCATTTCTAAGAATTTGTCCATTTCTTCCAGGTTGTCCATTTTATTGGCATAGAGTTGCTTGTAGTAATCTCTCATGATCTTTTGTATTTCTGCAGTGTCAGTTGTTACTTCTCCTTTTTCATTTCTAATTCTATTGATTTGAGTCTTCTCCCTTTTTTTCCTGATGAGTGTGGCTAATGGTTTATCTATTTTGTTTATCTTCTCAAAGTACCAGCTTTTAGTTTTATTGATCTTTGCTATCGTTTCCTTCATTTCTTTTTCATTTATTTTTGATCTGATCTTTATGATTTATTTCCTTCTGCTAACATTGGGGTTTTTTTGTTCTTCTTTCTCTAATTGCTTTAGGTGCAAGGTTAGGTTGTTTATTCGAGATGTTTCCTGTTTCTTAAGGTAGGACAGTATTGGTATAAACTTCCCTCTTAGAAATGCTTTTGCTACATGCCACAGGTTTTGGGTTATCGTGTCCCATTGTCATTTGTTTCTAGGTATTTTTTTATTTCCTCTTTGATTGCTTCAGTGATCACTTCGTTATTAAGTAGTGTATTGTTTAGCCTCCATGTGTTTGTATTTTTTACAGATCTTTTCCTGTAATTGATATCTAGTCTCATAGCGTTGTGGTCGGAAAAGATACTTGATACAATTTCAATTTTCTTTAATTTACCAAGGCTTGATTTTTGACCCAAGATATGATCTATCCTCGAGAATGTTTCATGAGCACTTGAGAAAAAAGCTTATTCTGTTGTTTTTGGATGGAATGTCCTATAAATATCAATTAAGTCCATCTTGTTTAATGTATCATTTAAAGCTTGTGTGTCTTTATTTATTTTCATTTTGGATGATCTGTCCATGGGTGAAAGTGGGGTGTTAAAGTCCCCTACTATGAATGTGTTACTGTCAATTTCGCCTTTTATTGCTGTTAGTATTTGCCTTATGTATTGAGGTGCTCCTATGTTGGGTGCATAAATATTTACAATTGTTATATCTTCTTCTTGGATCGATCCCTTGATCATTATGTAGTGTCCTTCTTTGTCTCTTGTAATAGCCTTTATTTTAAAGTCTATTTTGTCTGATATGAGAATTGCTACTCCAGCTTTCTTTTGGTTTCCATTTGCATAGAATATCTTTTTCCATCCCCTTACTTTCAGTCTGTATGTGTTTCTAGGTCTGAAGTGGGTCTCTTGTAGACAGCATATATATGGGTTTTGTTTTTGTATCCATTCAGCCAATCTGTGTCTTTTGGTGGGAGCATTTAGTCCATTTACATTTAAGGTGATTATCAATATGTATGTTCCTGTTCCCATTTTCTTAATTGTTTTGGGTACGTTATTGTAGGTCTTTTCCTTCTCTTGTGTTTCTTGCCTAGAGAAGTTCCTTTACCATTTGTTGTAAAGCTGGTTTGGTGGTGCTGAACTCTCTCAGCTTTTGCTTGTCTGTAAAGGTTTTAATTTCTCCATCAAATCTGAATGAGATCCTTGCTGGATAGAGTAATCTTGGTTGCAGGTTTTTCTCCTTCATCACTTTAAATATGTCCTGCCCGTCCCTTCTGGCTTGCAGAGTTTCTGCTGAAAGATCAGCTGTTAAGTTTATGGGGATTCCCTTGTGTGTTGTTTGTTGTTTTTCCCTTGCTGCTTTTAATATGTTTTCTTTGTATTTAATTTTTGACAGTTTGATTAATGTGTCTTGGCATATTTCTCCTTGTATTTATCCTGTATGGGACTCTCTGTGCTTCCTGGACTTGATTAACTATTTCCTTTCCCATATTAGGGAAGTTTTCAACTATAATCTCTTCAAATATTTTCTCAGTCCCTTTCTTTTTGTCTTCTTCTTCTGGAACCCCTATAATTCGAATGTTGGTGCGTTTAATGTTATCCCAGAGGTCTCTGAGATTGTCTTCAGTTCTTTTCATTCTTTTTTCTTTATTCTGCTCTGAAGTAGTTATTTCCACTATTTTATCTTCCAGGTCACTTATCCATTCTTCTGCCTCAGTTATTCTGCTATTGATCCCATCTAGAGTATTTTTAATTTCATTTATTGTGTTGTTCATCATTGCTTGTTTCATCTTTAGTTCTTCTAGGTCCTTGTTAAATGTTTCTTGCATTTTGTCTATTCTGATTCCAAGATTTTGAATCATCTCTACTATCATTACTCTAAATTCTTTTTCAGGTAGAGTGCCTATTTCCTCTTCATTTGTTAGGTCTGGTGGGTTTTTATCTTGCTCCTTCATCTGCTGTGTGTTTTTCTGTCTTCTCATTTTGGTTATCTTACTGTGTTTGGGGTCTCCTTTTTGCAGGCTGCAGGTTCGTAGTTCCCGTTGTTTGTGGTGTCTGTCCCCAGTGGCTAAGGTTGTTTCAGTGGATTGTGTAGGCTTCCTGGTGGAGGGGACTAGTGCCTGTGTTCTGGTGGATGAGGCTGGATCTTGTCTTTCTGGTGGGCAGGTCCTCATCTGGTGGTGTGTTTTGGGGTGTCTGTGGACTTATTATGATTTTAGGCAGCCTCTGTGCTAATGGGTGGGGTTGTGTTCCTGTCTTGCTAGTTGTTTGGCATAGGGTGTCCAGCACTGTAGCTTGCTGGTCGTTGAGTGAAGCCGGGTGCTGGTGTTGAGATGGAGATCTCTGGGAGATTTTCGCCATTTGATATTATGTGGAGCTGGGAGGTCTCTTGTGGACCAGTGTCCTGACGTTGGTTTTCCCACCTCAGAGGCACAGCACTGACTCCTGGCTGCAGTACCAAGAGCCTTTCATCCACACGGCTCAGAAGAAAAGGGAGAAAAAGTAGAAAGAAGGAATTAGTAGAAGTAGAAAGAAAGAAAGAAGGGAGGGAGGGAAGGAGGGAGGGAGGAAGGAAGGAGGGAAGGAAGGAAAAAAAGAAAGAAAGAAAGATAAAGTAAAATAAAATAAAGTAAGATAAAATAAAATTATTAAAATAAAAAATAAATGTTAAGAAAAAAATTTAAAAAAAGAAAAACCCGGATGGATAGAACCCTATGACAAGTGGTGGAAGCAAAGCTATACAGACAAAATCTCACACAGAAGCATACACATACACACTCACAAAAAGAGGAAAAGGGGAAAAAATAATAAATCTTGCTCTCAAAGTCCACCTCCTCAATTTGGGATGATTCGTTGTCTGTTCATGTATTCCACAGATGCAGGGTACATCAAGTTGATTGTGGTGATTTAATCCGCTGCTCCTGAGGCTGCTGGGAGAGATTTCCTTTTCTTTGTTGGCACAGCTCCTGGGGCTCAGGTTTGGATTTGGACCCGCCTCTGCGTGTAGGTCACCTGATGTCATCTGTTCCCACTCAGACAGGACGGGGTTAAAGGAGCAGCTGATTCGGGGGCTCTCGCTCACTCAGGCCGGGGGGAGGGAGGGGCACGCAGTGCAGGGCGGGCCTGCGGCGGCAGAGGCCGCCATGACGTTGCTAACCTGAGGCGCGCCGTGCGTTCCCCCAGGGAGGTTGTTCCTGGGTCCCGGGACCCTGGCAGTGGCGGGCTGCACAGGCTCCCCGGAAGGTAGGCGTGGAGAGTGACCTGTGCTCGCATACAGGCTTCTTAGTGGCGGCAGCAGCAGCAGCCTTAGCGTCCATGCCCGTGTCTGGGGTGCGCGCTGTTAGCCGCGGCTCGCGCTCGTCTCTGGAGCTCCTTTAAGCGGCGCCATTAATCCACTCTCCTTGCGCACCAGGAAACAAAGAGGTAAGAAAAAGTCTCTTGCCTCTTCAGCAGCTCCAAACTTTTCCCCGGACTCCCTCCCGGCTAGCCGTGGTGCACTAACCCCTTCAGGCTGTGTTCACGCCGCCAACCCCAGTCTTCTCCCTGGGATCTGACCGAAGCCCGAGCCTCAGCTCCCAGCCCCGCCCGCCCCGGCGGGTGAGCAGACAAGCCTCTCGGGCTGGTGAGTGCCGGTTGGCACCGATCCTCTGTGCGGGAATCTCGCTGCTTTGCCCTCCGCACCCCTGTTGCTGTGCTCTCCTCCGCGGCTCCGAAGCTTCCCCCCTCTGCCACCCGCAGTCTCCGCCCGCGAAGGGGCTTCCTAGTGTGTGGAAACTTTTCCTCCTTCACATCTCCCTCCCACGGGTGCAGGTGCCGTCCCTATTCTTTTGTCTCTGTTTTTTCTTTTGCCCTACCCAGGTACGTGGGGGGTTTCTTGCCTTTTGGGAGGTCTGAGGTCTTCTGCCAGCCTTCAGTAGGTGTTCTGTAGGAGTTGTTCCACGTGTAGATGTATTTCTGGTGTATCTGTGGGGAGGAAGGTGATCTCCGTGTCTTACTCCTCCGCCATCTTCCCCTTGTCCCTTAACTGTTTCTGATCTGAGGTGTGAGGTAGGTGGAACAGGAGCACTCCCACTGGGAGAGAAGCCACATAGTTTTCCTCCTCCGGCACTGTTCACCTGTGAGTATACTCTGTTGTGTCACTTTTCACCCATTGTGCTGGCTCACAAATTACACTGATGTTGGAACTGCTCTCAGCTCCACATTAACCATGGGTATGCCAGCAGTTGTCCCTGGTGTCTCACAGGTGTCGTTTTCACCAGGCCACCAGCACAGATCCACTGAAGCAGGTCCCTGGACTGCAGTAGTCATGTACCTGAACCTGCTGTGGGAGTTACGGAGGCAGCTCAGATTCTGACCTTGTCCAATCCCCACCCGTGCATGCCCACAGAGTCCACAGCTGCTAAAGCTTGACCCGTCTCAGCCGCGGGAGCATTCGTCTGTTCAGGTGTTCCACAGGTGCCGAATTCACAAAGCCATTAGCAGGGGTGTGAATCCGCGTTCATGCAACCGCGAGGAAAGATTTCAACTCTTCGTCCTTAGTTGCATGGCCCCCGGGGCTCAGCTTTGGTTTTAGCCCCACCTCTGCCTGTGTTCCTCCCACCATCATCTGCTTCCAAGGTTGTGCTGGAGCACACATGCCTGCTCAGGCAGGCAGGGGCAGTGGTGGCGACAGCCTGCTGAGGCCGGAGTGGCAGGAGGAGGCTTTGGCGGGAGGGGAGGGCGAGCCTGCTCAGGCGGGCACCCCTCCTAGTGCCCATAGCATCAGGGTCCAGTGCGTGGGGAAGGGGGCTGCAATGGTGGCCCCTCTCTTTGCACATCACTCAGCAATGGCACCCTGCGTCTGTGGTGGCCTGGGCTTCTTCCACAAGCTTTCCTGGTTGTGGAGCTCCTTATTCCTGCCCTTCAGGCTGTCTCTGCACATCCAACAGTTGTCCCCTGCCTGACTCCACTCTCTAAGCCTCACATTCCAGCACCCATCCCCCGTCTACACCAGGAGACACACCGCTCAGGATGGGGTACAGAGGCTGTGGCACAGACCATCTGCATAAGTCTTACTCTGTCCTGCCTGCCACAGACTGGTTACTGGTCCCTTGGTCCCCCAAAGCTCCTTTCTGTCCCAGTTGATCTCCCTGCCAGGGAGGGGGCTTCCCTGAGTGAGAGAACCTCTCCTCTCTTTCAGCTACCCCCATCCAGGGGCGAAGGTCCTGTCCTGTTTCCTCTTTTCTATTTTGCTTCGTTTCATCCTACCCAGTTGCATGGGGATTTTTCTTGTCCTCTTAGGTGTCTGAGGTCCTCTGCTAGTGTTCAGCAAGTGCTCTGTGAGAATTGTTCCATTTGTAGATGTATTTTTTTTCTTTTTTTGGTGGGGGAGGTGGTGGTTTGTGGGCCTCTCACTGCTGTGGCCTCTCCCGTTGCGGAGCACAGGCTCCGGACGCGCAGGCTCAGCGGCCATGGCTCACGGGCCCAGCCGCTCCACGGCATGTGGGATCTTCCCGGACCGGGGAACGAACCCGTGTCCCCTGCATCGGCAGGCGGACCCTCAACCACTGCGCCACCAGGGAAGCCCTGTAGATGTGTTCTTGACATACTTGTGGGGAGAAGAGAGCTCCACGTTTTCTTATTCCTCCATCCTGACCCCTCCCCACCCTGTTATTCTCAACCTACACATAATGGTTTCATAAGTCCATATTCATATAACCAGTAAATTGCAAAATTGGGGTCCAATTTGAAAAGTGAGTTAAATAGTCATGAAAAGCATCCATCAGGAGTAAATTTTCATCTCAGAATTATTCATATTAATGTGAATTAATGAATAAAATCATTAATGTCTGAGACTGAAAGAGATTTTATAAAGCATTTACTTTGCTTGAATGTCAGAACCCCCTCAATAATAGTTTTTTTTTTTTAGTGCTGTTTATTTCTATAACATTCATCTTCACATAATCTTATTCAACCTATATACATTTATCTTCTTAAATGTTTATTTGTGAATGCCATTTTAATTTGAAGCTACTTGATCTTTACTTTTCTCACTGAGGTCTGTTCCAGAGACAGAACACTGCAATCTCTGCTTTGCAACACCTGCCTTTGAAATCATTAATTTCTCTCATGACAGAAAGCACTTATATGCCCAAGAAGAAGATGTCACAAAAGTGTCTGAAACTGTTGACATTGAATCTAGAATCTTGAGTTAAAATAAGTGTGTTCCCTAAGACATCCTCATCATATTCCTTGTCTTAAAACCACACTGACGGCTTACTTGCACTGTCTTTTTGCTCCAGTAGTTTCAGGTGCCTCAAGTGCTGCACGTGAGGTCCATAAAGACAAGAGGGTGGGGAGAAAGTTGCACCATTTCCCTGCATGAGGAAAAGAATAGCTGGGGCAACAATAAAATAATCCTGTGGGAAGTAAGATTGCCTATAAGGGTTACATTTGATTGACAGTACTGAGAAAGATAAAAGGAAATTTTATTAGCAGTAAAAACTTTTTCTTAGTCAATAGGTAAAGTCCCACCTTGGGTTAAAGAGAGACATTTTTCCAATACACACACACACACACACACACACACACACACACACACACACACACACTTACTCCTTGTGTAATTACTCTTTACTATAGGGATAAAATAGAACAGATTTCTGAATACATTGGGCAGGTATTACTGAAAGAGATACTATGAATGATCAAGTCTAAGACTCATAAATCTCTATTGAAAATGAAAACAAATTAGACCATGTCTGGGTGCTTTAAGCTTGGCCTATAACTACCTCTTAAAAGAGGATTTCTATTTGGATTTTATCATTTTATAACATAGAGCAATTTATAGTAACCTGGGTGAACTTTGTTCCAGTCATGATAAAGATCCTTACCTCAACTCTTTGTTTTGAGCGCTAATATGTTTCTTTGTAGCAGTACCTGGTTAAATAAACTTGAAATTTTAATGTCAGCTAATTAAGGTGGCGTCTTCCAGTTGTCTTACGATAAGACAATATACAATTAGTTTTTACTGGATGATTTTTTTATCTGGATGCTTTTTAAATTTATTCATCATTTCCCAGTTTTTTTCAAGTGAACATTTATGATGTTTTATTACTGTCCATGTTCTTAAAGAGTTGTTTGTAAGTCAGTGGAAATTCCCGAATATAAATATTATTACTATTAAAGGATTGGGGGAAAAGACACTGAGTTAAAAGCAATGATCTTACCTAATAGTTGATGCAAAGAATATTTCAGCTGATTCATATTTTTACAGGTTATATTAGTGAGTCCAAATTTAATATTGTAACATATGGGCACACACAGTCCTACACAAACACACAGGTGCTGGCACAAATTTGGAAATTTTGACATTCCTCTCTTTTTGTCTCCAAATCCATTGTGTTTTATCCTGTGTGTGGGACTTCTGTTTAAATTTACCTGTACATAGAGTCAAAAATGTTTCTAGATTTATGACAAAGATCTAGAGATTTCAGTGGACACTTTCAGAATCCAGAATCTATGAGATGTGGAGGCAAATAAAAAAAGTTAAAAAAAAAAAAAGCTGTAGGAGTAAATGTACACACCTAGAACAACTGAGAAAATAGGTAGATTCTCCTGAAAAACCTGGAAAGTATCTGCACTGGTCACACCCAGGTTTACCTTTGGGCACTGCTTTCAAACTGAAGCTTATCTAGAGGAATATGTAAGATTTGGGGGAAAAATGTTGAAGGATCTGGAACAGTGTTCAAACCTAAACTGATCAAAAGGAAGATGAAAGATTTGGAAAATGTGTTGACAAATTTGAACTTTTAATACCAAAGAGGAAATAATTGAGTGGGTACATGACATTAGAGAGGTATATTTCTGTTCAGAAGAGCACTCTAATAACTAAAACTATTCCACTGGGCTACACTGTGAGAAAGATGTGTCTTAAATTGTTGTAATCCTTTACAGTTTCAATGTCTTTTTACATTAACGATTTCACTACACGCTTACAACTTTATTGAAACAATGCAAAGCAGACATTTATAGAGGAGGAAACTGAGGGCAAAAATAAATCAAAAAAGCCATTACAGGCTCAAATTTCAAATACTGATTTTATTATCCTAACCATCTTTCTATTCACTACATCATCACAGTGGTCTCTAGTGGGTTCAATGGCTTATGTAATATGTCATAATTGTGTGAGAGCCCATAGCTGAACCTAAAAGGCATTAGAGTGGAATAAAGAGGAACACAGACTCTGGAGCTAGATGGTGTCAGTACAAATCCCAGCTCTACCAATCCCTAGCATTTTCCTCATTTGTAAAATGGCGTTAAAAATTTTGCATCGCTTAAAATATTGATTGTGAGAATTAAGCAAGTTAAGGTATGGTAAGTGTTTAGCAATATGTAAGAACTCTGTGTTAGCTAAAATCATCATCATCATCATCATCTGGCATGTGAAAGTTACTCCGTACATGTTAGCTTCTCTATATAGCCTCCAAAATTTTACTTTGGAGGACAAATACATACTTTGTAGTAGGATTTCTAGCAATATGGGAGTTGAGAGAGTGGGTAGTAAGCTTGAAAATTTTAACCTCTAGAATTCCCTTTTCGCTGTGATGTTCTGCTATGCATATTATTGTATTGTAGGTGTCAAACAGAAGTCATCTCCCAAACCAGATAACACAATCCCACAGATTTCTTGATTTTTTCTTTTCCCATATAACACAATCCCAAAGATTTCTAAACTAGATCTGAAGTGGAAGGAATGGGGGATGGGGTGGCTGATATGCATTGGAATGCTAATACAAACCTTAGTAGAGAAGAAGGTTTCAAAATCTTATTTAGTAGTATCTATAAATTGTGCTAACTGGAAGAATTTTCCTGAAATATTCAGTTTTGTTCTTCATAGTATTTCCAAGCTTGCAGTTTACTAACTTGGTAAAAATAAAATCCTCTTACTTGCCTTATTGTTCCCAGAGCTGAAATTCTTAGGACATAACCAAATTTACATATTTGCTTGTATACTCTAAAGCAAGGTGAAGTGAATGTATCTTTTCCTACAGGTGATGGAGCAAAATGTAGGTATAATGTAGTCGCAACAAAAATTGTAGGGAAATGTCAACTGTTAGAATGTTATAAACTGTGAAAAAATGGATACACTATATGTGTAATACTATCTTTTTTATTTTCAAATGCATGAACTCTTGATAGATACTTAGCTTCATCTGTGTTAAAAATTTATCTCAATGTTACCAGGAAATGATTAGACTGAATATAATACTTTAATCCAATACAAGCTACTACCCACTGCCCATTTCAATATTTGTGCTTCGAACTGTATGTGTAAAATTTTGAAATAGGTTTAATTACTCTGTTGAATGAGGAAGGTAATATTTTAGCCAACATAAAAAAACAGTCCTTTGAAATAATGACGACGGGTGGAGGTATAGTACCCAATATGGCTCTCCTAGTAGAGAAAGGTGTAAATAGTCTAATAACCACAGACTGGAAGACCACCAAGATGAATCAAGAAAGAAAGAAAAAAAAAAAACATGGAAGAAAAGCTGATAGGATGGCACAGAGACTTCCATGTGGAAAAAATTTTAAAAGGTAAAGATGATTGATGTAATAATCATTTTGTAAGAGAGGTAAAATTTCTCCTCTACCTTCTTAGGGTCTCCAGCAGGGAGACATACACAGATTAAAAGTAAAGCATGCACATTTTTAGTAATTTTTACATTACATGAGAGCCCTCACAAGGAAAATGAAGCCCCTAAGGACATAGTTAGAGCAGAAGACTTTCAAACTGGGGCTTTTCTAGAGGAAGGTGTAAGATTGTGGGGAAAATTGTTGAAGGATCTAGGACAGTGATCACAACCTGAATTTATCAAGAGAAAGATGGACAAAAAGTAGTAAATTGTGAAAACTTGACAAAGGGGTTTGGGGGAACAAAGTTAATGGAGGGAAAGTTACTAGGAAGATAAGGGTTAGGGTAACAAATTTGCTTGTACAGATTTCTCTCAGCCTCGACACCTCATCTCTAGTTACAAGAATGCCTTCCTTCCTCCTGGGGTGGGGAGGGGACCTTTCACATAGGAATTCTGTCTCCTGCTTTCAGGGGAAATAGTCAGCGTTCTTTTTGCACCTGCTATTTCTCAAGTGCCTTTAGCTCAAAATATTCAATATGTTCAAGTGGCATATTTTGGGATGACATGCTCTGAACCTCTACACTTTCAATTAGAGTGCAGTAGAAGTACTATGCAGGGTGAGACCTATCATTTTAATAATAGCTAATAATACAAAGACTACTTTAATTGTAGTAATGGGAATTAAGCAACAGCAAGAATAATGTTAGAACGATAAAATGCTGTATTTCCTCAAATGAGAGTATATTTCATAACTTTATCATTGTTTAGTTGACAACTCAGAGACCATAATATGATCACTAGCACTAACAATGAAGGGGGGGTAATGTAAAACTAGACTTGTTTTATATAAGAATTAAAACTCATGCTAATTTTGTGGTTTCTCACTCAATTTGCCACCTGTAAAATATGACAAAATTCATTAAAGATGGTTAAATATATGCTGATAGACAATTTCTGGAAGAAAAGTGATGTTTTAACAATATTGATGTGTCAAAGCATTCTGACATTTAGTATCTGGATGATTGTTTATTTTCTTTTTTAAACTTTAAAAATTTTTAATTTTTTCCAGTTTTATTGAAATATAATTAACATACAACACTGTATAACTTTAAGGTGTACAGATTAATGATTTGACATACATCATGGAATGATGTTCACAGTAAGTTTAGTGAACATCCATTATCTCATATAGAAACAAAATTAAAGAAATACAACAAAATTTTTTTTGTGATGAGAACTCTTAGGATTTACTTTCTTAACAACATTCATATATAACATACAGCAGTGTTAACTGTATTTATCATGTTAATACATTATACCCCTGGTACTTATTTATCTTATATTGAAAGTATGTAACTTTTGACTACCTTCATCCAACTCCCCTTCCCTCCACCCTCTGCCCCTGGTTACCACAGACCTAATCTCTTTAACTCTGAGTTTGTTTGTTTTTGAATTATAATTGACCTACAATACTATGTTAGCTCCTGTTACACAACATAGTGAGTTTTTCTATACATTTCAAAATCCTCACCACGGTAGGTCTACTTAAGATACGTCACCCTACAAAGACATTAATTATTGACTATATTCCCCACACATTTCATACCTATGATTCATTTACTTTGCAACTGGAAGTTTTTACCTCTTAATTTTACCTCTTAATTTCCCTTAATTTCCCTTCTTACCTATTTCTTTCTTCTCCCCATCTCCTCTGGCAACCACCTGTTTGTTCTCTGTGTGTATGACTCCGTTTCTCTTTTGTTATGTATTTTCACTGGTTTTGATTTTTAGATTTCCCATATAAGTGACATCAGATAGTGCAGGATCCCCAGGCTGGAAAGACAGATGTGGGGCTTGGGCCACTCACTCCTTGGGGAAAACATCTGCAATTGTAATTATCCTCCCGTTTGTGTGTTGAGTATCTAGGGGCGCTGGTCTGGACTATGTGGCATCTCCATCCCTCCTACCAGTCTTGTGATTCTTTCTTTATACCTTTAGTTGCAGAAGATCTTTTCTCCTAATCTTACAGTTTTTCTCATCAATAGTTTCTCTGTAAATAGTTATAATTTTGGTATGCCCATGAGAGGAGTTGAACTCAGTGTCTTCCTACTCCGCCATCTTGGCCAATCCCTGGTTGTTTAGTTTTTCACTATTCAGTCAGAAATGTGTATATTATTGGTAGGCATTTAGTCATTATAAAAATTAGATTTTGTATGACAGTGTTTTTGTTTTTTCTGGTGATTATGGAAAATTTGAATCAAATCTTTAAAAATGACAACTTGTGGCTATGAATTAGTCAGTTTTGATTGCTTTTCATCTCCTGTGTCAGGGGAAATGTTTGGAAACAGAAGTAAAGGAGGTGAGCTGGGGCGTATTTTGCCATAAATGAAGGTTCAGGTTTTGGAATATCTGTATGTGGAGGATCTCCTATCATGTACAGGAGAACCAAATACAACCGTAGTGAGAATTCACTTCTGTTTAGAGATAAGGCTAATACTGCAGATTTCACTACTGTCTTTTCAGAGTGCCGGTAGTTCATGTTCTTGGCATCAGACAGGGAAACAAACTCAGTAGGAAGAAGGGGAAACAGATGAACAGCTATGTAGGCTATAGCACTCTGGCTGTGGGGAAGCTAGATCTG
Source organism: Delphinus delphis (assembly GCF_949987515.2). Taxonomy (NCBI): domain Eukaryota; kingdom Metazoa; phylum Chordata; class Mammalia; order Artiodactyla; family Delphinidae; genus Delphinus; species Delphinus delphis. Next base: position 115,580,249 of record NC_082687.1, on the reverse strand, counting down.
TGTGGGATCTGCTGTTGATGAGATGGCAGAGCAATAATGGCAAGTGGAAACACACAGGAAATTAACCTTGATAGACCAATAATAAAGAAACCATTCAAAAGACGCTCATTTAATCCACAGTGGTCTCTAAGGAGGCAGTTATGGTCCTTGTTAAAATAAATGGCTTCTTTTTGTCTAAATACTTTTCCAGGGAATCCTATTTAAAAGTATTTTATGTAGATTTTCTCACAAATGTTAAATTGATAATCTGTTGTGATCTTTCATCATGTCCTGTTCCCTATTGTTTAATACTTATTTTTTATTATTTCATTAATAGTGTAGTAGTAGTATTTTTTTAGTAGTATTAATCGAATTTTTTCCCTTACTAACGAATTAGCATCAAAGAACCATCACTGAGCTTTTCTCTCAAATTACCCTAAATTGACTTTTCTATTCTTGAAAATGCTTAAGAAAGGGGATTCTACAATCTTACCTGGTAAAATACATATTCATGAAACTTTTTTGCATTCATGTCCTTCTTCGTTAAAATGCTCATATTACAAATTATGCCCATTTCCTGTAGGTCACCGAGTATAAATGCAGTAGATGATTGACATTTGCTGTGTACTGACATTGAGGATGAAACTTGTTAGGGAGTAGTATCTTTGTGATAAATGGAGCCAGAATGATGAAGAAAAGATGAATGTTTATTAATATTTTTCCAGTCAACATCAAATCATTTCAAAAAGATTCACAGATTTTCTGGAATGATACTCCCTAAACTCAGTAACCTACTACAACTCTTGTTGTCAGAAAATTATGATAAACTTAATAGAGCAGAGAGTGTAACAGAGTTCAATACACTCTCTAGCCTTCTTGTATTTTTATAGATTAGCATTTTAGTTTATTCTTCTGCCCATTTAGTTTATTCAGTGCCATCTGCATTTAGCAACCTCCTTCCTATACACAACATAGCTAGGAAAAAAATCACTTAGAAATGTTATTTACATTGGTTCTGTATTTTTGAATGTCAGATCTTACATATAAGTATATAAAGTGATCAGAATTAGTTGAAACCATTTTTAGTTTATTCAATAAACATATATAGAAGTTGCCTAATTTCTGTGCGTGAAGTACTTAACAAATATTCCTCACTGAATCCTCCCCCAAACATCATGGGATAAACAGCATTATCGTCCCATTTTATCTTTGAGGAAAATGAAAAGGGAGGACTGTTTGAATAAGCTGTGGCATAGCCACTTAATGACATACTACACAGCCAGAAAAAGGAATGAAAAAGATCACATACATAGACTTTTAAAGATGTCTTGCCTTATAGTTTTGGCTTTGAAAATTTATGGATGATTTTTTTTTTTTTTTTTTTACGGTTCGCGGGTCTCTCTCTGTTGTGGCCTCTCCTGTTGCGGAGCACAGGCTCCGGACATGCAGGCTCAGTGGCCATGGCTCACAGGCCCAGCCGCTCCGTGGCATGTGGGATCTTCCCAGACCCGGGCATGAACCTGTGTCCCCTGCATCCACAGGCGGGCTCTCAACCACTGCGCCACCAGGGAAGCCTGATTTTTTAAAAAATATTTTTAAATTAAATTAAATTTATTTTTTTACTGAAATATAGTTAATTTACAATGTTGTGTTAGTATCAAGTGTACAGAATAATATTTCAGTTATACATATATATATTATATTTTGGATTTTTTTCCATTACAGTTTATTACAAGGTATTGAGTATAGTTCCCCGTGCTATACACTAGGCCCTTGTTGTTTACCTGTTTTATATATAGCAGTGTATATATGTTAATTCCCAACTCCTAATTTATTTCTCCCCTCCCCACCCCGGCAGTCTCCTTTGGCAACCATAAATTTGTTTTCTATGTCTGTGAGTCTATTTCTGTTTTGTAAATAAGTTCATTTGCATCATTTTTTTTAGATTTCACATATAAGTGATATCATATGATACTTGTCTTTATCTGACTTACTTCACTTCATATGATAATCTCTAGGTCCATCTATGTTGCTTCAAATGGCATTATGGATGCCATGGATGCCAATGGATGATTTAAATATACAAAAATAAAATGGAAATACAATTCCTAAAAATTGAAAAAATATAGTAACATAACCACATTAAAAACAATTTTTCAAGTGATTTTAAATAGTGATTGTACCTTTTTAAAAGAATGTAGTCTGAAGATAAATAGATCTTCAATAAAAACTTAAAACTGTGTCCAGTGGTTTAACTAGTGAAGTTACATTGATATTATGAATTAGGATATTATAAAACTCTGCATACATTTCATAGAATAATACAGATACTCAATTAATCTTTTTAGCAAGCAAATATGCAGTGTGACAGAACTGATAAAATTTTATAATAAAACATCTAAAATTCTATAATATTTAGTATCAGTTGGGAATGCCACCATATATATATTTAATACTATTTTTTGGCTTTGCTAGCTGAATTTGTCTAGCTGTAATTCCAATCCAGTAGCAACAGACAAACCTAGTATTTGAATTGTGGTATCTAAATTCTATTCCAGGTTTGCGGAGGAAAAATATGCAAGAAGATTCTGGGGCTCTTCTTTGCCAGAAAGTAATGAAGATGTCAGAAATGAATGAACATTAATGGACTGTTGCCAAGGGGGGCAAAGACCTACGCTGAGGTCCAAAGGTAAGTCACTTAAGCAACAGAAAGAATCATGAATGTAATGAATAGAAAAACATTGCATTTATAAAAGACTGTGAGCTTACAATGATAGTTATATATAAAAAGAGGAAACCACAGCGGCAACAGTAGGTCATTTTAAGCCATTTGACTAGAGTGTAAACACTTTATTCTCAAGATTAGCTATTTAGGAGGAAAAACTAGGCCACATCTAATTTTATCCATCGTTTCCTCTGTAAATTGCATTTCAGCATTGATGATGAAAAGTTCTTCTTTATAGTAGTTTTCCATTGAATAAATGTAGAAAATGTGATAGAAAAAAAAGAAATACCTGACCATCGTGCAGATTTTTTGGAATAATTGACTCAGACAAAGATTATCTGTAGATGAATAATTAGATGACAGGTTAGCAGAGGTTGTGCAATGAGAGTATCAAGGGTCACAAGGTGAATCTCTTGATCAAACTAAGTATGGTTAAAAAAAAATTAAACTTTCACTGTCAGATGAATTTGCTGAGTACCTTATTAAATTTGCTTATCCTTGACTTTTTACCTACTTTTTATAACTTAAATATTTAAACTTTAGTGTTGTTGAGAAATTAACTTTAATTTATTATCTCTGAATTAATAGATGTCATAGATTCAAAATTTAAGGTAGAACTAAACACTGACTCCTTCATTGAAGTGATTAGGAGAGAACATAGGACATCTTTTCATTACTCAGAAGCAGTAAATTTGGTCTTATCTACTGTGTTATGTTATGTCATCTACCAGGTAACATGTCATGATATGTTACCCCATATTAATTTTTCATCTCTCTTTTCATCTTAAAATACTTTTAGTACAATTCTTTAAACAGACTGTAGCCTTGCAAACTCACTTATCTTATTTATTCAATTTAACCATTAAGTTCAGTCTTAGATGATAAAAAAAGCATGGATAATATGGTATAATATTTTCAGAAACTGCTTCCCCCCCACCATTTGCCAAACAGATGTCATAGAGATTTGAGAACAGGAGGGCCACATGCCGACACTGTCAACTGTTTCATACCTATAGTCTCTAAAGCTAAGTCAAATTTACTCTGACTTTATGAGACAGCTACAGAATATACTTTTCAAGAAGCATTTTCATTTTAGCTGAATTCATAACCTTTTCATTTATGAAAGTTGCCATGCATTTGTATGCAAATATTGTCTTCCTTTGATGTCTCACTTTCTGAAGGCAAAAGGAATGTGTTTTACTACAGGCATGTCATTTTCATGAAAAGCCATATGGAATCAGACAGTAATATCCATACATCATACTACTCTTAAAGAATCCTTCTAGCTGGAGCAAGATTAAAGTTAACTACCCTATAAGCTTGCTCCCATTTATGCTACTGGTGTGAAAGCCTATTTTTAAGAAGTTCTTACTAAGAAAGTTAATTTGAAATATGTTTGAAATAGGACTGTTTGTTTTTAAAAGCTAAAAGGTGAAAATTTCGTGAAACATCTATTAAACAGGATATTTAGCATAGAATATATTTTTAGAAATTTATGTTTAGTGGTAAAGTTTATTTAACACATTAATGAAGGTAATATATTTGGAACAATTTGCATGATACATTTATACAAAAAATGTATATATATTCATTACAGTTTAGAGTATACAAATTCAAATAAATTGTTTTTTAAGTCTAATTGATTTTACTCATATGAATTGTTTTGCATTGCACCAAACTCTATATTTATTTAAATGCACACATATTTATATATATATATACATTCATAAACATGCATGTTTATGAATATATGTTTGTATACATATAAATATATGTGTTTATTTATATGTATGCATATATGTATGAAGGGAAATTGAAATAGAGAGGAAGTTAATGAAATTAACATGAAAAAATTATTTCTGGAGGCAGTAAAGATAATACAGTATTTTAATCCAAAGTCATCACAAACATTATGGACATATCAAAGAAGAAAATGTATTTAAGGAAAATAAGCAGAACAAATACAGTGGGGTATTCCATTCTGTTGTTTTATTTAAAAATAATAAATTTTCATAGATAACATTTAATGTTACACTGATACAGAGAAAAAAGAAATCGAGAGACAAAGTGGTGAAAGCTGTGTTTGTGTATTTCCATCTCTATATTTACATCTGTACTTACCTCTCTATATATGACAGCTACTAGAATTATAGAGCATGTGTTTTTCTTTTATAATGTACCTTTCTAATGTAAGTTTCTCCTTAAAAGCCTTTGAAATAACTATCTAGCTTTATCCAACTAATAATGACATAGGAATGTTCCACGATAGGTTGCTGGAGATACATACTACTAGCTTAGAACAACCAAAAAACACAAATCATTGAGGATTGGGAAAATGGGGGAAATCATCAGATGCCAGAAATTACTAACGATATATTCGCAGAAGTAAATATCTGCTGAAGTCAGACTCTAACTTGTAGTCATCAGTCCATTCTAGTGGGCTGGATGTGATATTTATTGGACAATGCATGTGCTTGTTCATATTGGTGACAGAAAACAAAAATATGTGTAGTTGATGCGGAGTCTGTTTCCATGCAAGTGGAAAGTGAAATTACAGACACCAGAATAAAGCTAGGACCAAAGAAGGTGTGCAGTTTCAGTGGATAAAAAAGAAACAAAAATATAGGGGCCTAATTTCTTGCCTTAACTTTAGCTCTGGATTGAGCAGAAATAAACAAATGTATCCCTTGAGATTCCTACCACAACTCTGCCCTTCTGTGAGTTTGGAACTGAGTCATAGAATCTCAGTGCACACTAAGCATGAATGGGCATCCTCAGACACCTATCAAAAATAAGCTCAAAACAAGTTCCTGGATGAATGTGCTCTAAATCTAGCCCTCAAGGAATTGCCATACATATACTTCCAAAGATCATTCGCTCATAACAAGAAACAAAGGAGACATGATCTACCATGAGCAAACAACAGCAGTTAAAAAAGTACTTAACATTACAATTGTAGTATATAATACATACAGTATTAATATTTTATTTGTTAAAAATTATAAGAACATAAAATGTATGACTAAAGAGCCAGAGATTATCAAAATTGACCAGGCAGTTTTGGAAAGTATTAAATAGAGCTTTTAAATTTAAATATATAAACATTTATAGTTAAAAAATATTAGATATCTAAAGCAAACTTTATGCAGCTGAAGAAGGAGCTAATTAACATGAAGTTAAATCCGTGTAAATAATATATCTCAGAGAGTCAAAGAAATAAAAAATATGAAAGATCAAGAGACATTAAGGATAGAAAAAATGGTCTAACATGCTTTTAATCCGGCTTCCAGAGAGGCTAATGGAATATGCAAAAGCAGAAAAAGATTAAAATTGTCCAGTATGGTAAAAGACACCAATTAATAGGTTAAAAATTCTCTACAAATTTTTAGTCTAGAGTGGTAGACCCAATGAAATTCTATTTCCAACATGAGTATAACATTTTAAAACAAACATAAACACCAACCTTGCATAGAGTAATTTCCACAGGATACAATTTGAGAAAAAGAAAAATGAATATTAGATCATGGATTATTCTTTAAAACTGAATTAAAATTCATGCAGAGTGAAAAATTATTACACACAAAATCTTATGCCACATTGTTTCATTTATATAAAGTTCTAGAAGAGTCAAAATTAACCTATGATGAAAAAAGTAAGACTTTTAACCTCTGAGTGTCAGGAACAGAACTGACAGACAGAAGTTGGAAGAGATCTTGGGAGTGATGGTCTTTCTCTTCATAAATGTTTGGATTACACAAGTATATGCACTTGTCAAAATATATTGAATAGTGCAGTTATGATTTGTGCATTTCATTGTTTATAAATTTAATCTCAACTAGAGTATAAACACATAGTGAAATTTCATTAATGATGTGTCTGCTGCGGTGTTTAGTGTTGGACTGATATCTGCAACCTCACTTTAGGGAGGTATTAAAATAAGATGCATTGATGGATAGATAAAATAATGAATATATAGCTATTTATGTGTTAAAGCAAATTTAACGGTAATTTTATAGGTGTTCACTGTGTATCCTTTGACTTTTTCAACATACCTTGGGTGGGTAAATCAAATAATCTACCTTAAGAATCAACTTTGTAATGTTAATAAGTGCAGTGAAAGGGTTTTTTTCCAAATAGCAAAAGTATTTGGGATTTTATAAATGTTTACTGTGTTTTAAGGCTGTGTAATTAGATGTTTTTAAAAATTTGATTAATATTCAAATAAGAAAAAAACACTTTTTTTTCAAATGGAATAATGTAATAGCAAGTAAAGATATTAACTTTACATAAATTTGACTCAAGCAAAATTTCTGAAGTAGTTCAGACCTTTTAGGATTTTAACAAAAACAAATAGCCTTCCCTATCCCAATGATTATCATTTGATGTGTGAAAATTATATTGAAAACTAGGGAATTAAAGAAAACATAGAAAATTATTATTTTTTATTGATATATAGTTGATTTACAATATTGTGTTAGCTTCAGGTGTACAGCAAAGTGATTCAGTTATACATATGTATGTGCGTATCTGTATTCTTTTTTTTCCAAATCTTTTCCATTATAGTTTATTACAAGATATTGAATATAGTTCCCTGTGCTCTACAGTAAATTTTTGTTGTCTATCTATCTAATATATGGCAGTGTGCCTCTGCTAATCCCCTGCTCCCAATATATCCCTCCCGCCTCTTCCCATTTGATAACCATAGTTTGTTTTCTGTCTGTGAGTCTGTTTCTGTTTTGTAAATAGTTGACTTGTACTACTTTTTAGATCCCACATATAAGTGATATCATATAATATTTCTCTTCCTCTGTCTAACTTCACATAGTATGATAATCTCTAGGTCCATCCACGTTACTACAGATGGCATTACTTCATTCTCTTTTATGGCTGAGTAATATTCCATTGTGTGTGTGTGTGTGTGTGTGTGTGTATACCACAACTTGTATTATATATTATGGTATATATACAATAATATATACTTATATAATACATATATACGTGTGTGTGTATATATATATATATACACATATATATATATACACACACACGTATATATATATATATATATATATATATATATATACACACCACAATTTCTTTATCCTTTCCTTTGTTGATGGACACTTAGGTTGCTTCCATGCCATGGCTATTGTAAATCACTGCTATGAACATTGGGGTGCATATATCTTTTCGAATTAGAGCTTTCATCTTTTCTACATATATACCCAGGAGTGGGATTGCTGGATCATATGGTAATTCTATTTTTAGTTTTCTGAAGAACCTCCATACTTTTTTCCACAGTGCTGCACCAATCTACATTCCCACCAACAGTGTGGGAGAGTTCCCTTTTCACCACACCCTCTTCAGCATTCATTATTTGTAGACATTTTGAAGATGGCCATTCTGACTGGTGTGAGGTAATAACTCATTGTAGTTTTGATTTGTATCTCTGTAGTAATAAGCAATATTGAGCATCTTTTCATGTGCCTATTGGCCATTTTTCTTTGGAGAAATGTTTATTTAGGTCTTCTACCCATTTTTTGATTGGATTTTTTTTTTATTGAGTTGCATGAGCTGTTTGTATATTTTAGAAATTAAGCCCTTGTTGGTCACATCATTTGCAAATATTTTCTCCCATTCCATAGGTTGTCTTTTCATTTTATTTATGGTTTCCCTTGCTATGCAAAAGCTTATAAGTTTGATTAGGTCCAGTTTGTTTATTTTTGCTTTTATTTCTATTGCCTTGGGAAATTGACCTAAAACAACATTGTACTATTTATGTCAGAGAATGTTTTGCCTTTGTTCTCTTCTAGGAGTTTTATGGTGTCATGTCTTATATTTAAGTCTTTAAGCCATTTTGAGTTTATTTTTATGTGTAGAAAATTAATTTTGAAGTGAAATTACCAACATGAAAAAATTAATGTGAGTTGCACATATGACATGATTAATCAGGGCTAATATTTTTCTCTTTAGCATTTTACTATGTATCCTTTGCCATTCAAATCCAAGAATATTGTATCTGTTTATTTAAGAATATTCATTGAGTGCCTATTTTTATGCACTATAATTCCTTTTTAATACTGTTCCTTTAAGGGAAACAGAGTGTGGCTGGAAGCTAGTGAGCAAAGGGAAAAGAGCTCAATATGAGGCTGAAAGTCTTGGCTAGTGCAAGATCAAAACGGGCTATGAAGGACGCAGTAAATAAATTGTTGGAATCTTGTTCCAACATGAAACAATTTCAAACAAATTCATGAAATGACATGACCTATGTTTCCAAAGATCATTCCAGCTTTTTTATGGAGAATATTTTAAGATTAGAAGCAGAAGCCTGTTTGCAGGCTGTTGTAACAGTCCAAGTACCAGTTATGAGATGAGATGAGAATGGTGGAGAGAGAGAGGCATGTGTGTGGTTTGCGAGCAATTGGGAGTGGGAGCTGTTGGTGTGGAATAAGGACTCCTAGATGGACTGAAGTGGGTGCTGACTGAAAATGAATACTCATAGCTGCTGACTTATAGGTTTCTGACTTGAGAACCTGTGTGATTTTCCTAATACTTTATATTTGAATACTATCAATACTTCAGAGTTTATATAATACGTTATTTCATTTTATATATACAAAAAATCTTTGATTTATATGTTAACTTTTCTATGCAGATTAGAAAACTGGAGTTCTGAAAAGCAGTGTTTGTTAAAGTCACATTGATATTAAACAGCAAAATCAAAACCTGTGTCTGAGTTCAAGCTCACTGTACCATCCACAGTCCTACAACTTTTCTGGTCCCACTACAATCCCAACCAGTTTTCTTCTTCAACAACAAAAACAACAACAAAATAGCCCTCAAATTGGTCATATAAGGAACATGTGTGGGGAGTAGAAAGTATATGGTAGCTCAAGAAATTCAATGAAGAACAAGGGCAAGAAAACAGGGAGCAGGGTCAGCTGAGTTGCAAACTTTTTGAGTTATTTATTGATTATATTTTCTTTTCTTTTTTAAAACAAATTTATTTATTTATTTTTGGCTGAATTGGGTCTTTGTTGCTGTTCAAGGGCTTTCTCTAGTTGCAGTGAGTGGGGGCTACTCTTTGTTGTGGTGCCCGAGCTTCTCATTGCGGTGGCTTCTCTGGTTGTGGAGCATGAGCTCTAGGTGCGTGGGCTTCAGTAGTTGTGGTACGCGGGCTCAGTATTTGTGGCTTGTGGGCTCTAGAGTGCAAGCTCAGTAGTTGTGGTGCACAGGCTTAGTTGCTCCACAGCATGTGGGATCTTCCTGGACCAGGGCTCAAACCTGTGTCCCCTGCATTGGCAGGCGGATTCTTAACCACTGCGCCCAGGGAAACCCTGTTTATTGATTATATTTTCTGTAAAAGCACAGTGTCTAAGGCACATATAAGTCTTACAAACAATTTCAAAAGAAAATCAAGGCTGCTAGAAGACAGTTTAGTTGTTAAGATTTATTTCTGTGTCCTCTTTGACTTTTGTCTTCTGTAAACATATTAGGACTCCCTGCTGGCACAGTAATAATATATCTAAACATGTCTATTATTGGAACATTTTACCAGAAGTAAACTTTTTTTAAATGCCAAAATTTCTTCTTTCAACAGAAGAAATGAACATATTACTACATAAAGTAGAATTCAAAAGAATATATTCAGTGAAATTCTTGAAAGAACTAACTAAAGTTGGGTATGTCAACTTACCATCTAATATGGATATTAACATCTTGTTTTCATCATCTCCTAAGTCTCATACATATTTTCCTCATGATTCAAGATTTACCAGTCGTTTGACAAGTATCAGTATAATGTGGGTATGCGTCTGTTGGGTTGGAAGAGAATTGAAAAAAAAAATTAAATTTAGAGATTACCCGTTTATTTATTTGTAAGAAATTCTGCTAGCCAATGAAACCAACCATTTAAACAGGTATTTTCAGATTGTTAAATCAACTGCAGCAGTTATTTCTAAATATTTGTTTTATATTTAAATGCTAACTGTAAAGTCTTTTTGTCCAACGAACATGCTGTCTTGTAAATTATATTATTTTTGTTAATACAAGCAGGAAAACAAACACTATGTTTATATGTTTTCGTATAAAAAATTTTGTTTTCATTTTCCATAACAGCGTGAACATTCGCCATTGCTCCTTATGTTATCAGGGTTCTGCTGCAGAAAAAAACTCTTTTTAAAATATTTTAAGTAAAAAGGAATTTAATAGTTATTTAAGTGCTTGTGCTATTATTAGAAAGGCTAGAGGAGTTGCTTTAGTGGAGGTCTACAAGAATGACTGCGAGATGCTTCAGCAGGGGAAGTTGCTGCTTCCAGTACTATCAGGAAGGCAGGGAGGAAAGAGACCTCCACTGCCACCAGTGCAATTGCTTCATGACTGCCCAAAGTGAGAGACTGGGCACTGAACTGCTCAGAAAAAAAAATGTTTTTTCCACCCAATTGTATTTGCTGCAAGAAAAACAGCCAAGCCAAAGTCATTTATACCTTCCAAATCTCAAGTGAGCATCTAATTGACAGAAACCAGTCTTCTGATAGGAGTTTTAACCCTCTCCAGGATAAGAAGGCAAAGGTGAAGATGGGAGAACTAATTCCTCATATTTATCATAATCCTAAATTACCTTTATTTCAGATCATTACTGATTGTGTGGTCTTTTCTAAATTAGAACAACAAAATGAAAATTAAAATAAACAAATATCCTGATGGGTAATTGGGATGTTGCTAAAGCATTTTATGCATGAAATCAGATTGCTTTATTCAAGAGGAAATACTCTTACCGATATACATGTAAACTCCCTTTGCAATTGTTAAAAGCTCAAATTTTCTAACATGCTAACCTCAGCTACTTTCAATTGCATGTTAAAACTTATACTAATTGAAAAAGCATAAATACGAGCTTCATGCTCCCTATAGCCACATAGAGAGTCAGAGGCTTTCCAGAAGCCATCACACTTTGAAAGCATTAGAAAATGGAAGGGGTATAAAGGTGAAGGAAAAGTAGAAAGAACCTGAATTAGGAAATGTTTCTGTGCAGCAACAGAGGGCCACAGGTGTGTCATACAGCCAATTGGATGTTGCTTCTACCTTATGAAACTTGATTAGTCTTCTTGACTTAGGATTCTGAGTCTAGCTCATTTTTTCATGTCTTTTTTGGTCTTCTGTATAGCATGAGGCAGTTGGGTTCTTAAGATCACAAATGCCAAAATCAGTCTGCCCAGGTGTGCACCCTGGGTTTGACTATTTACTAGCTGTATTTTCTTGGACAGTTTGCTTATTCTCTGTGCCTCAGTATCTTCATCTATAAAATGGGGACAGTAGCACCTAATACAGTATTGTTGTGAGTGTTAAATGTTATAATTCTGTAAAGTTAGTATAGTGAGAACTCAATAATTAATTCACATTTATCATAGCAAATCTAAAGCAATCAGTAAAGTTATTATAGTAATTCAAAAGAGGTATTTTCTCTATTTCTCTTTAATAATTATGGAAATATTATGTAATAATCCCCCCAGTACATACCAAACAGCTGCTCATATATACATTCACTTAGTAGTTAATATTTATTCATGTATTTCAGAAACATAACTAAAATTGCATTGAATTCCAGCAACACATATTCAGACTCATACATACACAGCACGCCATGAAAATAATGTAGTAATTATTTAACACTAAGTTTATTTTAGTATTTATAATTAGAAACAATAGAAAAAGAGTTAAGTGATGAGGCACAAACGTCTAAAAGATTGAGATATTATTTATTTGAATGAGATATAGTGAGTATTATGACTTACGAGACAAAGTGAGTATTATGACTAGCGTATTCCTAGAACATATATGCATTTCTTATTAAATTCGTTATATAAGGTGAAAATTCACCGAAGGCAGTAGTTTCATAGAAAATTATATATGTATGAAAGTTCACCTCCAAGTTTGCTTTGCTATATAAATCATAAAATTTCCTTGAAGGTAAGAACATTTTTAAGTAGAGAGCTGGCATGCAACTTGAGATCTATGTGCACTTGTGTATAATCAAACCATAACATAAATCACATTACCACAATTTTTAAATGGTGACAAAAACTGTAAATTTGTGTATAAATGATTCATAAGTACTTAAAGGGAATTAATAATGAATGCCAAAAGTTAGTTTTGTCCATTCTCTGAAAAAAAAAAAGACACTAGAATTTAATATTATAATATTTGAAAGGAATTGCTTTTAAATAATATAGATAATAGGGATTTTTGTTCTCTTATTTACCTCATTTCAATAGTTGGTTCACCTACCTATTTAAAAATAAATCATTACAGAATGTTGTTACTATCTGAAATATACCTATATGCATGTTTTCCAGTCATTTTCCCAACACTTTTTGTTATGCTGCTAGTAGGGTTTTGTTTTGGGTTTTTTTGCCGTATGCGGGCCTCTCACTGTTGCGGCCTCTCGCATTGCGGAGCACAGGCTCCGGACGCGCAGGCTCAGCGGCCATGGCTAACAGGCCCAGCCGGTCCGCGGCATGTGGGATCTTCCCGGACCGGGGCACGAACCCGTGTCCCTTGCATCGGCAGGTGGACTCTCAACCACTGCGCCACCAGGGAAGCCCCGCTAGTAGGGTTTTGATATATAGTTTGGTTTGATCTATTACTGATGGATGACCTTTTGATTGGATTGGGTGACATCAGTGTAATAAGCTAGAGGATGTGATGTCAAATGAACCTGTATATAAAATAATAATAAACAGTTTAGTTGGAATTCTACAAATACAGCACAATCAAGTATGTTTTTTTAATTAATTTATTTTTGGCTGTGTTGAGTCTTCGTTGCTGCGTGCGGGCTTTCTCTAGTTTCTCTCTAGGCGAACGAGGGCTACCGGGGCTCCTCTAAGTTGCGGTGCGTGGGCTTCTCCTTGTGGTGGCTTCTCGTGTTGCGGAGCACCGGCTCTAGGTGCACGGGCTTCAGTAGTTGTGGCACGGAGGCTCAGTAGTGTTGGCACACAGGCTTAGTTGCTCCGCGACATGTGGGATCTTCCCGGACCAGGGCTAGAACCTGTGTCCCTTGCATTGGCAGGCAGATTCTTAACCACTGCACCACCAGGGAAGTCCCACAGTCAAGTATTTTTAACCTAGCCTATTTTAGAGAGAAGTTTTATTGGTTACACAGGAAAGCAGCACTTTTTAATCATTTTTACATCACTGTATTGCCTGAGGCATCAAAATCCATTACATGAGGATTATAAACTTTGTTTTCAACTGGATCCTAAATTGATTCTTGATGTATTGTCAACAAAAGCTCTGGAAGATCAATCAGAACTATTAAGCAATATTAAAATTAACTTATTTATTTTTAATTGTTCATATCGTGGCTCTCTGAGATGCTGTTGTTCATAAATTTAAATAACCTTTCTCTCAGATAAAGTTTCCATTTTACTATATGTTGCAAGAGTTCTTCCCCATATGGCTACTGATCTGCTCTATCCTTTACATTTTTTTCTTATAACTTTCTGCCCCAGACCCCAAGTTTACCACTCCCTAGAAATGTTTATTTTAGTCTTCCTATGACTTATTAGTTAATAAAATTTTTTAAAGAAATAATTATAACTGAGAGTTAAAACATATTGGGTGTACAAATGCACACACACTCATATTTCATGTAGGTATATCCTTGCAAAATCTTGATTGGTTTAACTATGTGAATGTACACATAAGAATTATATGGACTATGTTTTAATGAAATATACATTTAAAAGTATAGTTTAGTATTTGATATATTGCATAAATAAATGAAATATGTCATACATATTTAAATTTATTATAATTTGAAAGATTCTAAATCTATTCCCTTATTCTATGTCAGAGAATAATCTATGAGGGAGAGAGAGAGAGAGAGAGAGAGAGAGAGAGAGAGAAACAGGTGAACATGAATAAAATACTAATCTGTGAATAACATGGTTTTAGAATCAGAAGACCAGAATCCAAAACCATGATTCCTCACTAATTAGTTTTATTTTTTAATTTATTAATTTCTCTAGGCCCCTCAGTTTCTACATTTCCAAAAATGTATAAACAAATGTAACCACCAACTATGTCTTATAGAATCTTCAATTCCAATATAAAATTTTTTGGACAGGGTTCTGTAAAAGTTGGACGTTTGTATACATGTGTATATAAATTGTTGATACTCAGAAGACACGTATTAATATGGATAGAATAACTTTCAAGCTGTTCATAGATTTTAGTTATATGACTAAATGTAGTTGATGGCTGCTGTGTTTGCCCTCCCAACATCTGTCCGTGGCTTCTTATGAAAAAAGAAAGCAACAATGCATAAACTATCCTCAAGAAATATGGTTTTAATGGTGTTGGTTTCACTTTGATGTATTATTTTCCCTACCCCAGTGACTGGATCAGGAATAGGCACACAGACAAACTCGTGCAATGAGAGTGTAGCCTAAGACATTTGTAAGACTCTTTCTGGCTGGGGTTTCTATGGGGCAGAAATGACCCTGGTATTACTGAAATCTGTCTTACAGCACAAATAGAGTACCTGAATACAAAATGAGAGCCTACAGTGAGGAGCAAAGATGGAGCAAAATAGATTCTGGAGTTTGTCTGAGGTGCTGAATCCAACATTCCTAGCGCCCACATCTCCGCATAAAATTTTCAGCTGCTTTTTCAATAGTGTATTTTTATTTGATTTAAGTCAAGAAGAAAATTGAACCTAAGTGGAAATTCAGAAATGCACAAATGAATGCTGTGCAGGGAAAAAGAAAATAAGGAAAAAAAAACATGTGGGTACATCTAAATAAGTTATAACTATGAAACAAAACAATAAGAGCTGATTTGAGGATAGCTAAATGATAAATGATTCTGGTCTGTTTTTGAGCAGGATAAAAATAATGAGTAGCTTGAGAATTTGTTGGAAAAAGAAAACATAAACTAGGGATGTATGTTGTAAATATATCAGTTATCACTTAAAAAATAGATTTAGAGTTTATCTGATTGAAATCAATATAAGAAAAATTGGCAGTAATACAAAATGTGTTCAATACAACTGAAGACTGTAATTGAAAATTCATACTTTGAACTTTATCACTGAACTGGTGCTCATGGCACACTGCAATAATAAACATAAAATGTCAATGTTGAAAAAAAGACATATCCGTACTCCAAAACAAAAATAAATACCTTTTTGGACACATATTCAAAAGGAGGAAAACAATTGTGGCCAGGGACTACTATCTAGAAACCGGACTGTTGGTGATGTGGACTAACTTTTCCATATGAAATGGGGGACCAAAGCTAAGATCACTGCTTGAAATCAAGGCTGTGGGTTGCCCTTCTCCTTATTCTTGATAGATGATCTAATGGAACCAATTATTACCTGCAATTTCAGATATACAAAGCCAGGTACCTATAAAAGCCAGAGAAAATAACACACTTCCTTGAATCAGGAACTGACCCAGCTGCTCTATTGTCCAGTTTTTATTGGGTTGGCCAAAGGTTTGCTCATTTTTTTCTGTAAAATGGCTCTAGTAGCACTTAGTTGTCTTTAACTTCATTCGAAACAATTTTATTAGATTGTATGTGATAGCTGTCATATCAGCATGCATTTAAAAAAAGACATCAAAATTGGTGAATTTTTGGTAGCCATTTTAATATTGAAGATGGAAGGATAAAAGCAACATTTTCAGCATACTATGCTTTAGTATTTCAAGCAAGGTTAAAACGGAACTGAAATGCAAAAAAAGACTTGTGCAGTGTGTGGAGAAAGTGCTGTGACTGATCAAACTTGTCAAAAGTGGTTTGTGAAGTTTTGTGCTAGAGATTTCTTGCTGGATGATGCTCCACAGTCGGGTAGACCAACTGAAGTTGATAGCAATCAAATTGAGACATTAATTGAGAACAATCAATGTTATACCACACGGGAGATAGCTGACATACTCAAAATATCCAAATTAAATGTTGAAAATCATTTGCACCAGCTTGGTTATGTTCATCCCTTTGGTGTTTGAGTTTCACATAAGTTAAGTGAAAAAAACCTTCTTGACTGTATTTCTGCATGTGATTCTCCACTTAAATGTAATGAAAACATTGCATTTAAAAAAAAATTGTGACAGGCAATTAAAAGTGGATACTGTACAACAATGTGGAATGGAAGAGATTGTGGGGCAAGAGGAATGAACACCACCAACCACACCAAAGGCCAGTCCTCATCCAAAGAAGGTGATGTTGTGTATAAGGTGGGATTGGAAGGGAGTTCTCTATTATGAGCTCCTTCCAGAAAACCAAATGATTAATTCCAAGTACTGCTCCCAATTAGACCAACTGAAAGCAGCACTCAAAGAAAAACGTCCAGAATTAGTCAACAGAAAACGCATAATCTTCCATCAAGATAATACAAGACTACATGTTTCTTTGATGACCAGGCAAAAACTGTTACAGCTTGGCTGGAAAGTTCTGATTCATCCACCATATTCACCAGACATTGCACCTTTGGATTGCCGTTTATTTAGGTCTTTACAAAATTCTTATAATGGAAAAAATTTCAATTCTCTGGAACACTGTAAAAGGCACCTGGAACAGTTATTTGCTCATAAAGATAAAAAGTTTTGGGAAGATGAATTATGAAGCTGCCTGAAAAATGGCAGAAGGTAGTAGAACAAAAGGGTGAATACGTTGCTCAATAAAGTTCTTGGTGAAAATGAAAAATGCATCTTCTAGTTTTACTTAAAAACTGAAGGCACTTTTTGGCCAAACCAATACATATGTGGTGCTTGCAATGTCTCTAATGATCAAGAAGCTAGAACCATGTTACAAAATCTAGTCTTGGTTGGTACTAGTAGATAGGGAGTAGAAGGAGGACCAATATTGAGATTGTAAGACATCAAGAAACAAATATACAAAAAAATTAAAACCAACAAGAATATATTAAAATATATCCTTAAAAACTCCTAGAGGAAAACATAAGCAGAACACTCTGACGTAAATCACAGCAATATTTTTTTTGGATCTGTCTCCTAGAATAATGGAAACAAAAGCAAAAATAAACAAATGGGACCTAATTAAACTTAAAAGCTTTTGAACAGCAAAGGAAACCTTAAACAAAACAAAAAGACAACGTACAGAATGGGAGAAAATATTTGGAAATGATGCAACTGACAAAAGATTAATTTTCAAAATATACAAATAGCTCATACAACTCAATATTAAAAAAACAAACAACTCAATCAAAAAATGGGCAGAAGACCTAAACAGACATTTCTCCAAAGAAGACATACAGATGATCAACAGGCACATGGAAGAATGCTCAACATCGCTAATTATTAGAGAAATGCAAATCAAAACAACAATGAGGTGCCACTTCACACCAGTAAGAATGGCCATCATCAGAAAGTCTACAAATAATAAATGCTAGAGAGGGTGTGGAGAAAATGGAACCCTCTTGCACTGTTGGTGGGAATGTAAATTGGTGCAGCCACTATGGAGAACAGTATGGAGTTTCCTTAAGAAACTAAAAATAGAGTTACCATATGATTCAGCAATCCCATTCCTGGGCATGTATCCAGAAAAGATGAAAACTCTAATTTGAAAAGATACATGCACTCCAATGTTCATAGCAGCATTATTTACAGTAGCCAAGACATGGAAGCAACCTAAGCATCCATCAACAGATGAATGGATAAAGAAGATGTGGCATATATATATATATATATATATATATATATATATATATATATACACACACACATATATATATATATATATATATAATGGAATATTACTCAGCCATAAAAAAGAATGAAATAATACCATTTGTAGCAACATGGATGGACCTAGACATTATCATACTAAATGAAGTAAGCCAGACAAAGACAAATATCATGTGATATCAATTATATGTAGAATCTAAAAAAGTGATGCAAATGAATTTATTTACAAAACAGGAATAGACTCACAGACATAGAAAACAAGCTTACAGTTTCCAAAGGGGAAAGGGGGGAAGGGGACAATTTAGGAATTTGGGATTAACCGATACACACTACTATATAAAAAATAAACAACAACAACCTGCTGTATAGCACAGGGAACTATATTCAATACGTTGTAATATCCTATAATGGAAAATAATCTGAAAAAGAATATATATATATATATATATATATATATAAATATATAACTGAATCACATTTCTGTACACTGGAAATATTGTACATCAACTATACTTCAATAAGAAAGAATATATTAAAATATATCAACCTGTACTTAAATAATCAAGTTGTCCCAGAATATATGAAATCTTTGTACATACACAAAAATACTTGTAAATATAATTTTAAAATAGTGAAAAAATGAATATGTTTACAAATATTGGAGAATTTAATTTGCTTTTTGAAACAAACCTGACTAACATGGAATACAATTATAAATAAGTAAACTATTGCTCTGATTGTATTTTGACATGTCAACTTGCCTAAAGCCCCAGTATTTTTTCTACTGTGTTTCAGATTAGAAAGAGCTAGCCTTTTGCAAGAGTTGGGGAATGAAAAGGAAGAGGTGGCCATTTTATAGCATATTTATATCATAATTCCATGTTTCAGTCAAACACTAATCTGCTGTTAAGGGATTTTGCAGATGTGAGTAAAGTTCTAATGAATTAAAGTTAAATTCATCAAAAGTGAGTTTACTCTGGGTAAATCTAACTTAATTAGTTGGATGACCTTTAAAAGAGGGTTTAGGCCTTCTCTGAGCCCAGAGAGTCCACACAGCAGATAAGTCTACAATTCCTCTGCTTTCTCCCCATCTTCCTTTTCTGACTGCACATGGACAAATGATTCACTTGTGCCCTTGTGGTTCCAGCTTGCTCCAGCTCTTCTCTTCCTGACCGTCTGACCCATGGACTTTGTGCTTAGTCAGCATTTACATTTTACATATAATCTCTTATTCATTCTGCTTCTGCTCCTCTGGTAGAACTTAGACTGATACACTTGCCTAAAATACTTCCTAGGATTTGGAAATTAAAACATAATACAAAATTTATCTTTGGTTAAAGAGAAATTACAGCTCATCCACCAGGGGGCAGACAGCAGAAGCAAGAAGAACTACAATCCTGCAGCCTGTGGAACAAAAACCACATTCACAGAAAGATAGACAAGATGATAAGGCAGAGGGCTATGTACCAGAAGAAGGGACAAGATAAAACCCCAGAAAAACAACTACATGAAGTGGAGATAGGCAACCTTCCAGAAAAAGAATTCAGAATAATGATAGTGAAGATGATCC
The DNA here is from genome assembly GCF_949987515.2 of Delphinus delphis. Classification (NCBI taxonomy): domain Eukaryota; kingdom Metazoa; phylum Chordata; class Mammalia; order Artiodactyla; family Delphinidae; genus Delphinus; species Delphinus delphis. The sequence continues at coordinate 115,560,265 of NC_082687.1, read as the reverse complement.
AGGACCTCGGAAAAAGAATAGAGGCAAAGATCAAGAAGATGCAAGAAATGTTTAACAAAGACCTAGAAGAATTAAAGAACAAACAAACAGAGATGAACAATACAATAACTGAAATGAAAACTACACTAGAAGGAGCCAATAGCAGAATAACTGAGGCAGAAGAACGGATAAGTGACCTGGAAGACAGAATGGTGGAATTCACTGCTGGGGAACAGAATAAAGAAAAAAGAATGAAAAGAAGACAGCCTAAGAGAACTCTGGGACAACATTAAATGCAACAACATTCGCATTATAGGGGTCCCAGAAGGAGAAGAGAGAGAGAAAGGACCCGAGAAAATATTTGAAGAGATTATAGTTGAAAAATTCTCTAACATGGGAACGGAAGTAGCCACCCAAGTTCAGGAAGCTCTGTGAGTCCCATACAGGATAAACTCAAGGAGAAACATGCCGAGACACATAGTAATCAAACTGGCAAAAATTAAAGACAAAGAAAAATTATTGAAAGCAGCAAGGGAAAAATGACAAATAACATACAAGGGAACTCCCATAAGGTTAACAGCTGATTTCTCAGCAGAAACTCTACAAGCCAGAAGGGAGTGGCATGATATACTTAAAGTGATGAAAGGGAAGAACCTACAACCAAGATTACTCTACCCAGCTAGGATCTCATTCAGATTTGATGGAGAAATCAAAAGCTTTACAGACAAGCAAAAGCTAAGAGAATTCAGCACCGCCAAACCAGCTCTACAACAAATTCTAAAGGAACTGCTCTAAGTGGGAAACACAAGAGAAGAAAAGGACCTACAAAAACAAACCCAAAACAATTAAGAAAATGGCCATAAGAACATACACATCACTAATTACCTTAAACGTGAATGGATTAAATGCTCCAACCAAAAGACACAGGCTTGCTGAATGGATAAAAAAACAAGACCCATATATAAGTTGTCTACAAGAGATCCACTTCAGACTTAGGGACACATACAGACTGAAAGTGAGGGGATGGAAAAAGGTATTCCATGCAAATGGAAATCAAAAGAAAGCTGGAATAGCTATACTCATATCAGATAAAATAGACTGTAAAATAAAGAAGGTTACAAGAGGCAAGGAGGGACACTACACAATGATCAAGGGATCAATCCAAGAAGAAGATGTAACAATTATAAATATATATGCACCTAACATAGGAGCACCTCAATACATAACGCAACTGCTAACAGCTATAAAAGAGGAAATCAACAGCAACACAATAATAGTGTGGAACTTTAACACCTCACTTACACGAATGGACAGATCATCCAAAATGAAAATAAATAAGGAAACAGAAGCTTTAAATGACACAATAGACCAAATAGATTTAGTTGGTATTTATAGGACATTCAATCCAAAAACAGCAGATTACACTTTCTTCTCATGTACGCATGGAACATCCTCCAGGATAGATCACATCTTGGGTCACAAATCAAACCTCAGTAAATTTAAGAAAATTGAAATCATATCAAAGCATCTTTTCTGACCACAACACTATGAGATTAGAAATCAATTACAGGGAAAAAAATGTAAAAAACACAACATATGGAGGCTAAACAATACGTTACTAAATAACCAAGAGATCACTGAAGAAATCAAAGAGGAAATCAAAAAATACCTAGAGACAAATGACAATGAAAACATGATGGTCCAAAACCTATGGGATATAGCAAAAGCAGTTCTAAGAGGGAAGTTTATAGCTATACAAGCCTACCTCAAGAAACAAGAAAAATCTCAAATAAACAGTCTAACCTTTCACCTAAAGGAACTAGAGAAAGAAGAACAAACAAAACCCAAAGTTAGCAGAAGGAAAGTAATCATAAAGATCAGAGCAGAAATAAATGAAATAGAAACAAAGAAAACAATAGCAAAGATTAATAAAACTAAAAGCTGGTTCTTTGAGAAGATGAATAAAATTGATAAACCACTAGCCAGACTCATAAAGAAAAAGAGGGAGAGGACTCAAATCAATAAAATTAGAAATGAAAAAGGAGAAGTTACAACAGACACCGCAGAAATACAAAGCATCCTAAGAGACTACTACAAGCAACTCTATGCCAATAAAATGGACAACCTGGAAGAAATGGACAAATTCTTCGAAAGGTATAACCTTCCAAGACTGAACCAGGAACAACTAGAAAATATTAACATACCAAACACAAGGAATGAAATTGAAACTGTGATTAAAAATTTTCCAACAAACAAAAGTCCAGGACCAGACGGCTTCACAGGTGAATTCTATCAAACATTTAGAGAAGAGCTAACACCAGTTCTTCTAAAACTCTTCCAAAAAATTGCAGAGGAAGGAACACTCCCAAACTCATTCTATGAGGCCACCATCACCTTGATACCTAAACCAGACAAAGATACTACAAAAAAAGAAAATTACAGACCAATATCACTGATGAATATAGATGCAAAAATCGTCAACAAAATACTAGCAAACAGAATCCAACAACACATTAGAAGGATCATAAACCATGATCAAGTGGGATTTATCCCAGGTATGCAAGGATTCTTCAATATACACAAATCAATCAATGTGATACACCATATTAACAAATTGAAGAAGAAAAACCATATGATCGTCTCAATAGATGCAGAGAAAGCTTTTGACAAAATTCAACACCCATTTATGGTAAAAACTCTCCAGAAAGTGGGCATAGAGGGAACCTACTTCAACATAATAAAGGCCATATATGACAAACCCACAGCAAACATCATTCTCAATGGTGAAAAACTGAAAGCACTTCCTCTAAGATCAGGAACAAGACAAGGATGTCCACTCTCACGACTATTATTCAACATAGTTTTGGAAGTCCTAGCCATGGCAATCAGAGAAGAAAAAGAAATAAAAGGAATCCAAATTGGAAAAGAAGAAATAAAACTGTCACTGTTTGCAGATGACATGATACTATACATAGAGAATCCTAAAAATGCCACCAGAAAACTACTAGAGCTAATCAATGAATTTGGTAAAGTTGCAGGATACAAAATTAGTGCGCAGAAATCTCATGCATTCCTATACACTAATGATGAAAAATCTGAAAGAGAAATTAAGGAAACACTCCCATTTACCATTGCAACAAAAAGAATAAAATACCTAGGAATAAACCTACCTAGGGAGACAAAAGACCTGTATGCAGAAAACTATAAGACACTGATGAAAGAAATTAAAGATGATACCAGAAGGTGGAGAGTTATACCATGTTCTTGGATTGGAAGAATCAATATTGTGAAAATGACTATACTACCCAAAGCAATCTGCAGATTCAATGCAATCCCTATCAAATTACCAATGGCATTTTTTACAGAACTAGAAAAAAAAATCTTAAAAGTTGTATTGAGGCACAAAAGACCCCGAATAGCCAAAGCAGTCTTGAGGCAAAAAAAATGGAGCTGGGGGAATCAGACTCCCTGACTTCAGACTATACTACAAAGCTATAGTAATCAAGACAATATGCCACTGGCACAAAAACAGAAACATAGATCAATGGAACAAGATAGAAAGTCCAGAGATAAACCAACGCACCTATGGTCAACTAATCTATAACAAAGGAGGCAAGGATATACAATGGAGAAAAGACAGTCTCTTCAATAAGTGGTGCTGGGAAAACTGGACAGCTACATGTAAAAGAATGAAATTAGAACACTCCCTAACACCATACACAAAAATAAACTCAAAATGGATTCAAGACCTAAATGTAAGAACGGACACTATAAAACTCTTAGAGGAAAACATAGGAAGAACACTCTTTGACATAAATCACAGCAAGATCTTTTTTGATCCACCTCCTACAGTAATGGAAATAAAAGCAAAAATAAACAAATGGGACCTAATGAAACTTCAAAGCTTTTGCACAGCAAAGGAAACTATAAACAAGACGAAAAGACAACCCTCAGAATGGGAGGAAATATTTGCAAACAAATCAATGGACAAAGAATTCATATCCAAAATTTATAAACAGCTCATGCAGCTCAATATTAAAGAAACAAAAAACCCAATCCAAAAATGGGCAGAAGATCTAAATAGACACTTCTCCAAAGAAGACATACAGATGGCCAAGAGACACATGAAAAGCTGCTCAACATCACTAATTATTAGAGAAATGCAAATCAAAACTACAATGAGGTATCACCTCACACCAGTTATAATGGGCATCATCAGACAATCTACAAACAACAAATGCTGGAGAGGGTGTGGAGCAAAGGGAACCCTCTTGCACTGTTGGTGGGAATGTAAATTGATACAGCCACTATGGAGAACAGTATGGAGGTTCCTTAAAAAACTAAAAATAGAATTACCATATGACCCAGCAATACTACTACTGGGCCTATACCCAGAGAAAACCATAATTCAAAAAGACACATGCACCCCATTGTTCATTGCAACACTATTTACAATAGCTAGGTCATGGAAGCAACCTAAATGCCCATCGACAGATGAATGGATAAAGAAGATGTGGTACATATATACAATGGAATATTATTCAGCCATAAAAAGGAATGAAATTGAGTCATTTGTTGAGACGTGGATAGATCTAGAGACTGTCATACAGAGTGAAGTAAGTCAGAAAGAGAGAAACAAATATCGTATATTAACGCATGTATGTGGAACCTAGAAAAATGGTACAGATGAACTGGTTTGCAGGGCAGAAGTTGAGACACAGATGTAGAGAGCAAACATATGGACACCAAGGGGGGAAAGCCATGGGGGGGGTGAGGATAGTGGTGTGATGAATTGGGCGATTGGGATTGACATGTCTACACTGATGTGTATAAAATTGATGACTAATAAGAACCTGCTCTATAAAAAAATAAATAAAATTCAAGAAAACCCCAAAAAACAAAAGAGAGAAATTTCAATGGAAATTATAAAATATTTGATCCAAATCATAATGAAAGCACTACACGCCAAAATTTTTGTGTGATGTAGTTAAGTGCTAAAAATTGTATAGTATTCACACAAACATATATATCAGAAACAGTAAATATTGACAATATATGAACTAAGTGTTTAAAACAGCCAAGAGATAAGCAACAGAGTAAATCAAAGAAAGTAGAAGTGAGAATATAATAAAAATGAGTAAAATATAATGAAATAAAATATGATCATGTTACAGCCTGGTCTGATGGTGTCTTTTGTGAAATCGTTTGTGTTCAACAGGGGAACACCATATGAGTGGAAGACTAGCTCCTGCAAATACGAAGCCCAAGCCAATAGCACCAGACCAGCTCCTGGATGCTGTTCTCTTTCTCAAGGATAAAGTTGAAGGCAGGTAATTCATTAATTTATTCAGTACATATTCACTGATTCTCTGCTAATGTTATGGGTACTGTTCCAGGGGGTTTTCTTATAATTTTTATATTGATTTTAAATGAGCCAATTTTACTTTTTAAAAAAATTACGTTTTTTGGTATGGTGCAACACACAAATTAGAGTATGTATATCCCAATTTAATGCTTTTCTATTACAAAAGCAAGTAACTTTTTTTCTTTGGGAAATAATTTAATGCTTCTGAGCCTTAGTTTCAAATATGGTATAAATAAAACATATTAGATCAGGATTTAAGAAAACTGTTTTTTTCTTCCGCTTTGTTTAATTTCCCCAAAGTCAGTTGAAGCAGTTATAATAATATCTACTCTGCCCACCTAACAGAATCAATAGAGAAAAAAAATGAAGTTAAACATCTGGAACCCCTTTGTAAACTAAAAAAGATATTTTCTTATATTTAACTTGAGACAGTAAAATGATTATGAGAAGTATGCAAAAGGATAATCTTTAAGGACCATTTCAGAATACTGTTCTATGAGTGGGATTATAATTTCAAAAATTTTAAGGGTTTTAGCCATTGTAATTAGCTTTAATGACATGCTGTTAAACATATCCATCACTTGTCAAGCCCCTTTTCTATAACAAATACCTAATTACAAAATTATTCCCCCCAAAATTGTATACTTTATTATGATTTGATTTATGACAAAGTTTTAGGGAACCCATCTTACAGAGAAGAAAGGATTATCCTTTTTTTCTAGATCAAGGGAAATAATGGGATCTTTTATTCAAGTGGGGAATATAGCAATGTGAATAAAGTTTTGTAATAGCATTATTCTCTAGACCTATCTCTAACAACTACTGCATTAAAATTCTACATTTATGTCCACCGCTCTCACTTGAGAAATTGACTCTTTAGACAGGAAATATTCTGTTCTCACTTAGTACCTCCAGCATTCAGCAGAATTCCTGGAAACAGTATTAGATGCATATATTGAATGCATACCATGTTTGTTTTGAGAAAAAATTCTGATGTGTAGCATAAGTTAAAAGGGGAGAGACTATTGACGACTTTGATTTAAGAGACTAAGACAAATGTCCAGATATGAAATGAAAAGCAAGGGGGTAGTAGAAGTAGCATTAAATGAAGGACAGGCAAGAGAGACATACTGAGACAAATAGAAAATGTGTCATGTCCATCTTCGGAATTTTGCTTAGACTGATTTCTAAAGCTAGCAAGCCAGTCCCTTCCCCAGCTAGAATTATCCCTATTCTTAAAAAGACAGGACTAAAGGCCACTTATTCCTTAAAGTTTTCTCTGAATATTTCAGTCCTCATTACTTATTCCCTTCAAGGTATCTAAAAAGATCAAACTGGTGACACTGAAACACCATTAACTTTAAATGCAAGCAGGCCTGGGCTAAAATTCAGCTCTGCTGATCACTAGACATAAATTCAGATGGCTCTAGGTAAATTGCATATGTTCCTGAGACTCACTGTCATCTTTTCTATAGGGTTGTTGTCAGAAATAAGTTAAATAAAATGGCATATAAAATATTTTTGTGTAGAAGAACAGTCGTCTTAATATGTACTATTCCTAAAATAAATGGCGTTGATAGCAAATTTTCTTAAATTATTTTTGTTTCCTCACTCAACTAAAATGTGTTTTATAATGATGGCCATATAGGTCTTTGTAACTTTCATGGCATCCAGTATATGATTAATAAATTCTTGTTTACTATTTGAAATTTTTGCAATTAGCCCTACAACTTTACATATTTTATCATTCTCCAACTATTGACTAACTTTGAAATCTGTCTAAAATACTACCACAGACATATATTTAAAACTTAGAGATGTTGAAAACGATGAATTGTCAGGGTCTACTGAAACCTTAATTTCATTGTTGGATATATTCACAATGCTAGATGGAAATATTAGTATCATACTCACTAGTGACTAATTTGAGATGCAAAAGAAATATTAAATAACTATACATTCACCGATGTTTATTTTTTAGGTATTTTTCATTTAAGGGTACATAAAACACTGAAAACAATCACAAAATTTTAAGGTACTTAATTCTCACATAGATCTATTTGACTATTATTTTGCAGCTGATCTAAGTAACTCAACCAATAAAAATATGAACTTTAGGGCTTCCCTGGTGGCGCAGTGATTGAGAGTCCGCCTGCCGATGCAGGGGACATGGGTTCGTGCCCCGGTCCGGGAAGATCCCACATCCCGCGGAGCGGCTGGGCCCGTGAGCCATGGCCGCTGAGCCTGCGTGTCCAGAGCCTGTGCTCCGCAGCGGGAGAGGCCACAACAGTGAGAGGCCAGCATACCGCAAAAAAAAAAAAAAAAAAAAAAAAAATTAAAAAAAAAAAAAAAAAAAAAAAAAATGAACTTTAAATAAAATGCTACCCCAGGCTTGAATCATTGATAAAAGGTGGACTGAGAAAATAAAAAATATTTTTCTAAGTTCCAGTGAATTTAATATTGTAATAAAGTGATATGTTTAAATATGATGCCAAATAGTTCAATAACAACAAAATGTAAAAACTATTCTAAAGTACAATTCTTTGCACTTTGCCACAAATTTTGAATCATCTATAGAAAGTTTCTGCATTATCTTTGAGGCATGTTTAAAAATATGTACTTGCTATTGATTTCCCAACAAAGTTACATGTATCTAAGGTAAAAGAAAAAGACTTGTGAGACGTTAATGTCAAATTTACTTTGATTTTCATTCCACTGCATATTCACATTCATCTCTCTTATCTTTATCTTATGATGCATGTGGGCATGACGTGATTAGAGTTGTAGTGAGTTCGCCCAATGTTTCCCGTGTTAACATACAGGAAATTTTAGTTGACAAAGAATCCATAAATGAAGCAAGTTAATAACTGAGAGTGAGATATAGATTTGATTACTCATAGTAAATTTTTTTTAAGAAATACAGGAATTTTTTCTATAAATTTTCATAACATTGGAAATTTTTAAGTCAGGAATCTAAAAATAACTTAGGAGAAACTGTACATCTGTGTAAGTAAGTATTTAAAGTTTGTTAAGTGGCATCAACCAAGTGAAAAATTAACCTAACTTGTCATTGTTATATAACTTCCTATTATATTAGTAACTCACCCACATTCCTCTAAATATAATAATCCAACAATAATGTAACCATTCTGTGTCACATTTCACTCAAAAATACAGCTTTTTTGGGGGGGGGGGAAGAACATTTATGTTCTACTCTCAGAAAATTTCAATTATAAAATACAGTGTTTTTTGTTTGTTTGTTTGTTTTAACATCTTTATTGGAATATAATTGCTTTACAATGGTGTGTTAGTTTCTGCTTTATAACAAAGTAAATCAGCTATACCTATATCCCCATATCTCCTCCCTCTTGCGTCTCCCTCCCATAGTGTTATCAAATATAGTCACCATTTTATACATTTGATCATCAGACTTATTCATCTTATAACTGAAATTTTGTACATTTTACCAACCTCTTCATATTTCTGCTACCCACCAGATCCTAGCAACTAGTTTTCTTTCTGTTTCTATGAGTTTGATTGATTGATTGATTTGATATTTTAGATAGATAGATAGATAGATACAATACCATACAGTATTTATCTTTCTTTGTCTGGCTTATTTCAGTTAGGAAAATGATACTTTTCAGGTTCACTGATGTTATCACAAATGGCAAGATTTCCCTCTTTTTTATGGCTGGATAGTGTTTCATTGTGTATGTGTGTGTGTGTGTGTGTGTGTGTGTATGTGTATACCATATTTTCTTTATCCATTCATTTGTTCATGGACACTTTGGTTGTTTCTATGTCTTGGCTATTGTAAAGAATGCTGCAGTGAACATGGGAATAGAGCTATCTCTTTGAGATACTGATTTTGTTTCTTTTGCATATTATATCCCAAAGTGGGATTGCTAGATTATATAGTAATTCTATTTTTAAATTCTTGAGGAACTTCCATACTGTTTTCCACAGTGGCTGTACCAGTTTACATTTCCATCAACAGCATACAAGATTTCCCTTTTCTCCACATCCTCAATAGCATTTGTTATCTCCTGTATATTTGATAATAGCCATCCTAACAAGTGTAAGGTAATATACCATTGTGGTTTTGATGTTGAGCTCCTTTTCATGTACCTGATGGCCATTTGTACCTCTTATTTGGAAAATTTACTATTCAGGTCCTTTGCCAATTTATTTAATTGGGTTATTTGGGTTTTTGCTATTGAGTTGTATGAGTTTCTTATATATGTTGGATATTGGCCCCTTATGAGATATGTAGTTTGCAAATATTTTCTCCCATCCCACAGGCTGCCTTTTCATTTTGTTGATGGTTTCCTTTGCTGTGCAGCTTTTTCCACTAAAAATAAATAAAGCACTATTTATTTTGCGTTCGTTGCCTTTGCTTTTGGTGTCAAATCCAAAAACTCATTGTCAAGACCGATGTCAAGGAACTTCCCCCCTATGTCCTCTCTTAGGAATGTTATGGTTTCAAGGCTTACACTCAAGTTTTTAATTAATTTGGAGTTGATTTTTTGCATATGGTGTGAGACCTAGTTTCATTCTTTTGCTTGTGACAATCTTCCCAACACCATTTATTGAAGAGACTGTTCTGTCCCCATTGTATATTCTTGACTCCTTTGTCAAAAATTAATTAACCATATATGCATGGATTTACTTCTAGGGTCTCCATTTGGTTTCATTCGTCTATGTGTCTGTTTTTATGTCAAAACCATACTGTTTTTATTACTATAGCTTTTTAATATAGTTTGAAATCAGGAAGTGTGATACCTCCAGATTTGTTTTTCTTTCTCAAGAATGCTTTGGCTTTTAATTTTAAAATTTGTGATTTGGTTTCCTCATCTGTGAAAGGTTAATAATAATTTCTCCTTCTGTACAGTTGACACCTATTTGTGGTTTAAAAGACTGAGAAGTACAGATTATTGTTAGACAATATCTGATTTGCTTGTTAACTTGTTTGATTACTCATTTCTGCAATTATTCATTTAAGAGATATTTTCTGAAACTCTCCTATTTATCAGCACTGATCCAAGTCCTTGGGATGCAGTAGTGAACAAAGAAACAAAAGTCCCTGTCCTACAGTTTATATCCTGATGGTTACATGATTATAACAGCAGTGTAGGCAATTATTCTAAATGAACTACAAGAAAAGCAAAAAGAGCAAAATTTATAAACTTAAAGGGTGCTGATATACCAATATCACGCAATACATGACAACTTTTTAGATTTCTAAATCAATAATTCATTGTAATTGACATGAAGTTTGAGTGGATGGTCTTTGACTTACTTGTTATTTATTTATTTATGTTCTATTTTCAATATTCAGAATCTATTTTTCAACTTATTATTCTCTTATTAGAACTTGTTTTTTCTTCTTTTCATTAGATTATTATCTTCCCTATTCTTATTTGTTTTCAGTACAGTTGGCCATAATCAGTGTCAATTTATAGAATGATTATTGCTTTAAAGATTGTTTTGACAATCTATATTAGCTGGAAATTTATTTAAACATATTGGATAACCAAAGTATCATCTGTGTTTTTCACATTTATTATATCTTGGACTAAAATAAAAATGAAGGAAAAATAAACTAGTATTTTTAAGTCCCGATGATCTTCTTAATGAATTATTGCATTGAAATACTTATAGTAATCATGGGACATAAATCTTATTAGCCCCCTTTGAAGATAAAAAAATGAAGTCTCATCAGGTATATGGTGGAATGAAGTTTTGAACTTTTCTTTCTCTGGCTCCATAGCCCCATTAATTTTCTTCCTCCAGTCTGGTAATGGATAGGATAATTAGAAAAATCAATATCTTATTTGGATGTATAAATGCCAGGAAAGGACTTCCCTGGTGGTGCAGAGGTTGAGAGTTCTCCTGCCGATGCAGGGGACACGGGTTTGTGCCCCGGTCCGGGAAGATCCCACATGCCGCAGAGCGGCTGGGCCCATGAGCCATGGCCGCTGAGCCTGCGTGTACGGAGCCTGTGCTCCGCAATGGGAGAGGCCACAACAGTGAGAGGCCCGTGTAACGGGAAAAAAAAAAAAAAAAAAATGCCAGGAAAAAAAAAGGAAGACAAAGCAAAAAGATAACTGACATGATACTACTACATGTACATGATAAACTGAGGTTTATATAATTTAAATCTAAGTATGTGACAAGTATAGAACACCTAGATTGTAAGGATAACATTGGTCCTTGATGAAATCTATGTGTGATCTTTAAAAGTCTTTGGACTGAGCACGTGAAAATGATTCAGTTATATTCACCATAAAACAGTCAACCCAAGACCAATTCAAAACTTAATGTTTTTTGTTAAAAATTACTTTTGACTAATTCTTTTTTTAAATAAATACTTCATACAAATTCTAGTCTTTTTGACCCACCAGGGGTATAGTGTAGCCATGTTCATAAGGCTTTTTGTTGCTCTCTTGTCCACAAATCTATGGACCCAAGCTTCCAAATATTTTTCAAGCAACAGCTTCATCAATCATTTTGACAGCGACTGGGATAGATCAGAGACCCATAAAGGGTTGCATTATGGATGAAAAAACAATGCAGTAGAAAAGTGTTATGGATGAAAACTTTTCATCATCCTATATATGACCTACTTGAATTTTCATGCCTTAGCCAAAAGGAGGGGATGAAATCAGCAAGTGCAATGACAGGTAAGGATTGAAAATGTAAGAATGTTTCTAACTTTTTGAAACCTGTAAATCTGTTTTTCTGAAACATGTCTTTCACAAAACTTCCTTGTTTATTATGATTTGTATGTTTATATAATTTACTTTGCAAATTGTTCTAAAAGTTATTGATGATTCATTCAAAATATAATACTTTTAAACTTTCCAACATAGAAAATGAGACAGTGAAGAAATTTAATAGTAATAATTGAAGAGCAAATCCCTTTCTAAGTGCTAAATTCATGTGTTCTTAATAGTTTCATAGAAAATAGACTTGGTACTTATTTACAGAAGAATCACAATCTGCTAACTTACTAGACTCACAGTCACTGTTTGGGGGTTTATCTATTCATAGAGTCACTTCGGTTCTCTCATGTCTTCCCAATCTTTGACCCCACCAATAAATACAGATCGGCAAAGATCTGCCCAAGTAATTGTTAAGTAGTCTGCAAACAGTCTTATACAAATGGATGGTCAGAGTAGTCAGCCTGATCAGGTAGGGTTGTAGAATCCTCAGAAATGTCCTCCACATCTGTCCTTTTCCCACACCTCACCATAAACACATTATGCCTTATATTTCTATAGTCTTCTACGAGATCTTTTATAAGGATTCTTTGTGCATATGAGAGCAAGAATGTTGGTTCACAATAGCTCTTTATTAGCAAGTACTCAATGAAATAGAGTTAAAGAAGCAAAACTATGGGCATGAGAAGGGTAAAACATATATGTAAGTTAAAAATACATTGTAGTGAAAAAGCTTGAAATATTATTCAAAATCCATGCTTCAGTATGATTAGCATCTTTAATTTCTGAACTAAATAGCATTCACCTTCTGGAAAGCTCCTCACACATTAGCTCCCATCTTGGTTCAAAACTGAGGCTTCTAAACTGCATTTTCATACCCCCACCTCTACAATTAAGAGAGCTAAGAATGACTTTTATTGTCATAAATGCTAGCCATTGTAATAGTTTTCCTTCTTATCTGTGAGAAGGATTAAAATACTCCAGAATATGAAGAGCTAAATAATCTCTTTTATATATGTCGACCTAAAACAAAGAGAATGCCGGTTATTTCTCCAACAAAAATGGGTTTATTTGGGATCAGCAAAGGATTGCAATTTGGGATCTATAACCATGGAAAGCCATGTGCAACTCCTCAGCAAAAATGGAAAGGAGAGCTCTTTCATAGAGAGAAAAAGGAAATCGGGAGGGCTATAGTAAACAAAGAGTTCATGGCTTTTCATTGGTTGAGTTGTGACAATCTTTCATTGGTTGAGCTCTTGCCAGGAAAGAAAGGGAGCCTTTCTACTTCCTGTTGGGCTCTGCTACCAACCTAGGGCAGGAGAGTTCCCCATTCTGGTCTCCAAATTCTATATAATTGATGTTTCTATATTAATTTTTACATATATATGATTTAAAGTTCTAAGCAGAGTTCAGATTTGAGGCCACCATGAGTGTGGTGTCTTGTCCTTAAACTTGAATAGATAATTTTTTTAATTGAAGTATAGTTGATTTACAATATTGTGTTAGTTTCAGGTATACAGCAAAGTGATGTGGTTTTATAATTATATTTTTAAATTCTTTTCCATTATAAGTTATTATAAGATATTGAATATAGTAACAATAAATCCTTGTTGTTCATCTTTTTTACATATGGTAGCATGTATCTGTTAATCCCATACTCCTAATTTATCCCTCCCCCCTTCCCCTTTGGCAAGTTCATTTTCTATGTCTGCAAGTTCATTTTCTATGTCTCTGAGTTTGTTTCTGTTCTTTAAGTAAGTTAATTTGTACTATCCTTAGATTCCACATGTAAGTGATATCATATAGTATTTGTCTTTGTCTGACTTACTTCATTTAGTATGATAATCTCTAGGTCCATCCACGTTGCTGCAGATGGCATTACTTCATTCATTTTTATGACAGTAATATTCCATTGTGTGTGTATAAATATATATATATATATTTATATATACATATCTTCTTTATCCATTCATCTCTTGATGGGTGCTTAGGTTGCTTGCATGTCTTGGCTATTGTAAATAGTGCTTCTGTGAACATTGGGGTGCATTTATCTTTCAAATTAGAGTTTTTGTCTTTTCCGGATACATGCCCAGGAGTGGGACTGCTGGATAATATGGTAGTTCTATTTTTAGTTTTTTAAGGAACCTCCATACTGTCCTCCTTAGTGGCAGCACCAATTTACATTCCCACCAACAGCGTACGAGGGTTCCCTTTTCTCCACACCCTCTCCAGCATTTATTATTTGTAGACTTTTTGATGATGGCCATTCTGACTCGTGTGAAGTGACACCTCATTTTTGCTTTGACTTGCATTTTTCTAATAATTAGCAATGTGGAGCATCTTTCCATGTGTCTGTTGGCTATCTGTATGTCTTCCTTGGAGAAATGTCTATTTAAGTCTTCTGCCCAGTTTTTGATTGGGTTGTTCATTTTTCTTGATACTGAGTTGTATGAGCTATTTGTATAGTTTGGAAATCAATCCCTTGTAAGTCACATTGTTTGCAAATATTTTCTCCCAATCCGTAGGCTGTCTTTTCATTTTGTTTATGGTTTCCTTTGCTGTGCAAAAGCTTACAAGTTTGATTAGGTTCCATTTGTTTATTTTTGTGTTTATTTCTTTTGCCTTGGGAGACTGGCCTAAGAAAATATTAATTTACGTCAGAGAATGTTTTGCCTTTGTTCTCTTCTAAGAGTTTTATGGTGTTATGTCTTGTATTTAAGTCTCTAAGCCATTTTGAGTTTATTTTTGTGAATGGTGTGAGGAAGTGTTCTAGCTTCATTGATTTATATGTGGCTGTCCAGCTTTCCCAGTGCCACATACTGAAGAGAATGTCTTTTCTCCATTGTTTATTCTTGCCTCTTTTGATGGAGATAAATTGACCATAGCTGTATGGGTTTATTTCTGGGCTCTTTATTCTGTTTCACTGATCTATATGTCTGTTTTTGTGCCAGTACCATGCTGTTTTGATTATTGTAGCTTTGTAGTATTGTCTGAAGTTTGAGAGAGTTATGCCTACAGTTTTGTTCTTTTTCCTTAGTATTGTTTTGGCAATTCTGGGTTTTTTTGTGGTTCTGTACAAATTTTAGGATTATTTGTTCTAATTCTGTGAAATATGTCTTGGGTAATTTGACAGGGATCACATTAAATCTGTAGATTGCTTTGGGTATTATGGCCATTTTAACTATATTAATTCTTCCAATTCAAGAGAATGGGATTTCCATTTCCTTGATCATCTTCAATTTCCTTTATCAGTGTTTTAGAGTTCTCAGCATATAAGTCTTTCACTTCCTTGGTTAGATTTATTCCTAAGTATTTTATTTTGAAAAGATAAGCTTCTATCAAACTATTAAAAATTGGCCTATTTTTACACTTATTATTTAAAATTTTCAATTAATATTATTTTTCTCTCACCAAGAAAACAATAAAATCACAGAGGAATTGTAATTTTTGTGTATTAACATACAGAACAACAAATTATCCCACGAAACGTAGTCAAATATAGACACCTGTTTCATTCATTTGTAAAATCATTCAAGAAATATTTCTTGTGCGCACTCAAGGCCAAGTACTGTGCAAACTAACCAGATACAAGCAGGGAACAAAAGAATGTGGCCTCACCCTCCCAGATCCAATTCATTTGGAAGATTATCTAGATTTAGACATTCATGACAGTTTGAACAGATATTCCTTCTCTCTATTACACACTGATTTTTGAAACAAAATTGTGGCAGACAGTTTAGCATAATAAGAGGGAGTAAGGACCGTTGATTTGGGACATCTGGATACTGGAAGTTTGTATTGTTATCCCTGACACTGATGAATTAAACATGAGAAAGTTACTTAAATGTATCCTTATGTGTTTTTAAGGTGTCTCTTCCTCACTCCCTTGGCCCTCTCTTGTTCTCTCACCCAGATCCTAAGCTACTTGAAGTGGAGAGACCTGGACTGTGTCCTGTTTTTGTTTGTTTTTCTTGTCTAACCCTGGGCTAAGCTCAATATCCATGGAATAGTAAGAGTTCAAGTACAGAATCTTTCAATTACACTGAACTTAGAAAAAAAATTCAAATCCTAGCCAAATATCCCCTTTGATTCTCACAAACTATAACTATAGCTATAGTTAATATTTATTTTAGCTACCATTCCAGGAAGTAACATTAATAGTTAATACATATGAAGTTCTTCATATATGTTGGTTGGTTTATATATGTTCTACTCACTTTGAAAGTATTCTTCCCATTTATTAATTTCACATAATAATCTCAGACTGTACTGTTTTACAGATGAGAAAATTAAAGCACAGAGGAGGTCAGTAACTTGCCCAAGGGTACACAATAGGTGAATGAAAACATCCTTTAAGAGCACAGGAAAAGCCTTCAGCTGACCTTATTCTTTACATTAATTAAAGTTCTCCCCTCTCATAGGCTTTCACTACTAATTATAATACTGTATTTTTCTTTGTCCCATCTTTATTTCGTTAACTTATTATTATGGAAATTTATAAACATATACAAGCATAATTACTAACACTCAGACATTCTTGTTTCATCTATATTCCCAATCCACTTATGCCCCAACTAGATTATTTTTAAGTAAGTCTCAAATATTATATCATTTCATCTGTAAATAAAATCATGATCCTCACATTTACGTAAAAATAAATAATTCCGGGCTTCCCTGGTGGCGCAGTGGTTGAGAGTACGCCTGCCGATGCAGGGGACACGGGTTCGTGCCCCGGTCCGTGAAGATCCCACATGCTGCGGAGCGGCTGGGCCCATGAGCCATGGCCACTGAGCCTGCGCGTCCGGAGCCTGTGCTCCGCAACGGGAGAGGCCACAACAGTGAGAGGCCCGCGTACCGCAAAAAAAAAAAAAAAAAATTATCTTTCTTTAAGATTTAACCAGTTTGATTTTTTAAAACAAAAATATATTTAAATTTGAAGGAAAATACATATATTTATTTTTGGAATGCGGGATTTTCAATATATAGAATTACCTTTGCACTACACTCACCCTCTGTCACCCAGGCAGAATAACATAAAATAATCCTGAAAATATTTACTAATGCTCAGATATTTTGGGTTAGATTCTAGAAGAAAAAGGATTGATTTTTAACAAGGAAAAAATTTTTAGGCTGGACTTTAAATGCACTGAAGATTTAAGAAATGCATCCTGAGGAAGCAGAAACACAGGAAAGAAAAAAAAATATTGTTGCCCCCAGAGACGAGTCCCAGATATGAGATTTCCTGTCTGCATCTCAACCAGTTCAGTTAATGCCCTGGAAAACATGAGCTTCTACACAGACTAGAGGCATCATACCATTTCTTTGTCGTCAGGCTTTCTGCCTGACAGATACCCTTTGGAATTTAAGACCCAAATTGTGTCTAAAATACAACATATTAACTCTGGTAGTATCAAGAACGTGCTTAAATTAGTTAAAATGTGTAATATAATCAAGCAAATATCATAAATCCATAAAAGATACAGAAAATAATTGGAAATTGCAAAATTCAACCAGTCCATGATTAAAGTAAGCCATGTCCCAGAAAATATGTAGGTACATATGACAAAATTGGGCAACTGGCTTGCACGGAAGGCGGAATATGGCAGGCCTGGTAGATGAGGGAAAGAGGAGAGGCTGTTAGCCAGGTCAGTGGGATACCTGCAGAGATAGAAGGGCAAGCAGATGGTACTCCCAACGATGTAGAGATTACATCATCCCACTTAACTTGGAGAACTAATAATTTAATAACTTGTCCAAGGTCACACAGCTAGTGAGTGACAGGGAGCTGGAATGTGATCAAATAGACACTCTGACTCCAGATTTCATACCATCAACAGACAGACCTTGCTGCAGATGTTTAATGTCATTTATCTAGGATATTCCTCCTCATTTTCCCCTTTATCATCTGAAGAGAGAAAAAAATGCACATTCTACCTTACCTTTCCTTTGAGTCATTTTTTTTGCCCAAAATTTAGGCTTTACCAGCAAAGATTATATGTTAAATATGATACTCTGAAGCTTTAAATATTGATTTGCTCATAGGTAAAATATAATTTACTTAGAAGCAATAAATTTAGAGACATCTTTTCTCTTGTAAGGAATATTGAAATTCAATACAAAAAATAATCAGTAAATGAAACTTTTCTCAGTAGAGAATAATAATAGAAAATAAGACTGTGGTGGTGATTCATGTTTCAGTTCCAACATATAAAAAGCTTGGAAGTCATCACTCTTGTCCTACAACAAGAAAAAGCTGGGCAAACTGAAAATCAGTGATCTTTCCTGGACCCATCAGAAAATTGAGGTCACAGGCAAAAAATTACTTCCAAATCTTGGGAGATAGGCACACCCAGAGATGTGCAGGAACTGAGCTCTGTTTACTTGGAACATAAGCTCCTGCTGGATCCATGAATAGGTAGAAAAAGTAATTTTGAAGACTTGCTGGGGACATTGTACGGACTAGCATGAGAGTGAGAAACTCCTAGGAAGCCATAGCTTTAGTGAGGCCACAGAAGTTTCTTGGGCTTTCTCTCCAGGAACCCTGCAAGGTTCTCACAGTGAGGAGTCCCTCATGGCCCTGGCAGGAGTGCAATTCTTTCATGTATTTTGTGTGACTTTTTTTTTACTAGGTGTGTAAATCTTATCCTGGTTATACTATCTTGTCTGGAATTGGACATTTCATTGCATTTTAATGAGCTATGATTTAAAAATAGTCATTATGTCTTCTTAGCATAAAGTTAATGTTGCAGGTTAAATTGCTTGGAAAGCAGTCTCTGATACGTAGTTTAGTCTCTTAATAAAACAGCATTTCTTACCTTTCTTTTCCTTTTAAACCTTAGCTCAGTTAATATCATTCTCCCTTTCCCTGGGTGTAAAATTTCTCTTTAGATGGTGGAGGGGGAAAAAAAAATCCCAAATTTTGAACAAGTTTCATCTAGAAACATAACCATTTGAGTTGACTTTTGTAGTGAGTTTGGGATGAAAGTTAGCACACTTAAATGTATGGCTAACCTAATTTGTATGCAACTCAGTGTCCCCTGAATTTTTTTTTTTTTGGTGTGTATCCCCTGAATTTTAATGCCAGTGAAGAGTTCCATATTAATATAGGTTTTATGGGCTTCCCTGGTGGCGCAGTGGTTGAGAGTCTGCCTGCCGATGTAGGGGACACGGGTTCGTGCCCTGGTCCGGGAAGATCCCATATGCCGTGGAGCGGCTGGGCCCATGAGCCATGACCGCTGAGCCTACGCGTCCGGAGCCTGTGCTCCGCAACGGGAGAGGCCACAGCAGTGAGAGGCCCGCATACAGCAAAAATAAATAAATATATAGGTTTTACAATAAATTGTATTTTTGAAATTTACTTCTGTGGAAAGGTTTAGGAGAATAAGATGGTAACACTGAGTGTGGGGATTTAAGACACCATGTGCAATTGATTTTACATTTTACATTGATTTACATTTTACATTGATTTTACATTTACATTGATTTTACCATGTGCAATTGATTTTACATTTACTCTTCTTCCATTTGAGGAAAGGTGCTCGAGTTGTAGGTGGCAACATTTCCTCAGACTCCAAGAGCAAAAGTACCTGCAGCAGTTTATAGAATTAGTCATCACGTCTCACTAGAGTTTTTTTCCCAGTGGGCTACAGCTGTGGAAATTTGAGACTTCTCACAAACCACAGATTGTGCAGGAGCACTTAAAATGTTAATCTAGGCATATTTTAATTTGCATAGAATACAGAAAGTCTGTAGAGAAAAATTTAAATTTTGTCTGTCTGGTTTAAACCTGTCCTTGTTTGAATGCCAGAGGGGTGAGAGGTGGGGAAGAGCTCCAAAGAAGGCTGTGCTGGAAGGAGGAATGAGAAGTCCCTGGGAAACTGTGGCTGGAGAAAGACCTAACTGAGCAAGAGACCAGGAGGCAAAACACAGCATTGCTTCCATGGGCTGTGCAAGATTGAGATACGCTGAGGAGAGGAGGGAGGACTGCATCTGAAGGAAGAAGCCTGTAAGTGAGGCTGTAATGGCAAGAGGAGCCCCTAACCCGGGACCTGTACCTTAGAGTTTCTTCGTATCAAACACACACCCAGGCCACGCGCACACACATACACACGCACACACTAGATACGTTTAATCTAGCACTTTCAGGTTTTTCTGTAACTCAGGATCTGGCACACAAGTGTGGCACAGCAAAACCTGCAACCATCGATACCTACTTTACAAATGATTGCATTCCAGCTTCAGGGAATTGAGTCTCCCCACCTCTCGTGTTTTGACATTAAAACAAAACACCACTATGTCAGATACCGAGAACTCTGTGGCTTGTGCCCTGGTCAACATCACAAATAGACACTTATTGGAGTTCAGGGAGGACTTGAGCAGGAGGGGTGCTTAGAAAGAGAAGTGGCAAATGATTGACATGGCACACCCTTCCTCTTAGGTCACATTACAGCAAACAATTCTTGCATGCTGAAGCATCCTTTCTGAGTAGTGTCAAGGGCCTCTTTTCTAGTCCTTTGAGCTCCAATACATGATTTGAGTGAAATTCACAAATTAACAAGACATTTCCAACAGCTGCACACAGTGACTGAGGAGCAAAGTTCATTGCTAACATTGCATACTGTTTATTCTCTCTGAAGGCATATCGATTTAGTGGGATAGAGCACATTTTCTTTAAGTTCATTTGCTGATTTGTAACTGTAAAATATTTAAGTGCATGTATGAGATACTCCATTTGTATTCATACGCCACAAGTAGAAGAGGGTGGTCTGGACTACTTGCCCATCTGATAACAATAAAAGTACTCTTCTGTTAACTTAAGAGATATGAGAAGACTCAACTGCAGAGAGCAGTGGGCAACGGAATTGTCATGATTGAAAAGAACCTGGATCATTCAGGCAGTCAGGCTAATCATGTATGAGACAATCCTGTCTTATTATAGTCTCTTAAAAAATAAGTGACTTTATCTAGGACCTGAAAGCTGTTAGAGACTAGGGTCTTGGGGGTAACACATATAAGTGCTCCTGGGATTTCCTTAAAATATTTTAGGAGAAGATACTGGGAAAAGTCTAGAAATTCTGCTAATGCAACACTTGAAGAAGACTCAGATTAACATGATTTTAGATCTGTTGTAAGGTGAACATACTTGTCATCCTCAGCAGATAAAATGGAGGCGTACATACCAGTTAGGGTAATTGGTTGGGATCATAGTGGAAATACCTGCATTGTATATTTTGTACAAGGAAATATAAACACTTTACATAAGGTTTCAGTTATGACTCGTATTGTTCATGTGAAATAAATGTGAAGGAAAACAAATATATTTTTAATAGAAATCAGACCAGAGTATAATAAAATGGAAAAACCCATACAAGAGAACCCAATTAGTTAGTGATTTCTAAATTTCAACCCATTTTTTTCCATTAGATCATAATGTATTACCCATGTCAATCAATGAAGTATTAAGCTTTTCATCTTTTATAACTAATATGTAGTGAAACATATATATGAAATAGTTTTGAAACCTTTAAATGTTATGGAAATGCAAAGTATTATTTATATATGTTATAAAAAAACCCATTTCCTGCCTAATGCTAAGATTGTTTTGTTATTTTTGTAATTTTTGTGAACCACTAAAAGTTATTTTATTTTATTTTTTTTTGTGGTACACGGGCCTCTCACTGTTGTGGCCTCTCCCGTTGTGGAGCACAGGCTCCGGACACTCAGGCTCAGCGGCCATGGCTCACGGGCCCAGCCGCTCCACGGCATGTGGGATCTTCCCGGACCGGGGCATGAACCCGTGTCCCCTGCATCAGCAGGCAGACTCTCAACCACTGCAGCACCAGGGAAGCCCAAATTATTTCTTAAGACTGCAAAATACATCGTAAAAAGATGGCACTCTTTCCCTGATTCACTCCTACT
Organism: Delphinus delphis; assembly: GCF_949987515.2. NCBI lineage: Eukaryota > Metazoa > Chordata > Mammalia > Artiodactyla > Delphinidae > Delphinus > Delphinus delphis. The sequence goes on along the minus strand of NC_082687.1, from coordinate 115,538,278 downwards.
CCAAACCCAAGCAACCTAGACTGTTCACTGAAAGAAAGCTGTAACTTAGATAGGTCCTTCTCTTAGTACTAATCAGTACTATTTTGACAAGGTAATGTACAAAGAACAATAAGGTGTAAGGTTCTATTTTAATACTAATTGGTACTCCTGGGGAAGAAAAGAACTGATATTTAGACTGAGCATAATCTGACTAAATTGAGCAGACTATAAAGAAGTGACCTTTTCATTCCAAGTCATTTTTTTTTGCAGAAAATACAAATCATCTCACTGCAGTACAGTAATTGACCAGCTTCAGGTAGTAAGTAGTTTCCAAGAACCCTTCCTGGTGTCTGTGTGCAGATGCAAAATTAAATTCTTAAGTCCTGTTATGTAACAAACTGTTAGATTCTGTGAAAAGTGAGATTTAAATGTCACTCAAAGAGAAGAAAAGGAAATAGTCAGCTGGATTGGCTTCTTCTAGTCAAATGACTATTTTATTCAAGACCTAAAAAGTGCTCCCTGCCATTACATTTGAATTTCCAGTGAAATGATATCACTTTGGTAGTTCTAAATTGCTTACATCTAGGAGTCTATTAACTGATAGAGTTTTTTTTGTTTTACTTTGTCACCTTTAGCACTTACAGGCTGTGACTGTCAAAAAATACAACTAGTAGCAGCTATGCATAACTTTGCATTGAGGCCAGAAGAAATTTAAATGATATGTAATAAAAATAAAAGTAAAAAAAAAAATCACCCCTAATGAAAATGGCTGGCACAGGTACAGCTGACTGTCAGCTTAAATGATATTAGCACCTTTCTCAGTGTGAAATTTAATTTTCTTTTATATGCTGGCATTGTCTCGTGCCATTTCTTATAAACTGATTTGTCAGAATTTGGCAGCGAACATGATGAGAGGCCTGCTGAAGTTAACCAAGGGGAAGAAAAAGCATGCTAAATCTCAGCAGCATATAGATACCAGGAGACCTTATTCTCCACTGTCAATAGGTCTAAAGTTAATTAATACATAAATTATGTCCGTTTCATCGTGAAAACCCTCCTTTAATTTCCTGAGGCAAAGAAGAAAGTATCTGTTGAAATTTATAAAATTAAGAGACAAGGGAATGAAAACTATAGCAGGAGCTGTTGTATGCCCATCCGTTTTACCTAAATTTGGCATGATTAGAATTAATATACAGCCCTAATATGTTCCATCTTCAAGATGTCAGTCCTTAACGAGCCACTTCCTTACATTCCACTCGAAGATAAACTGCATGACAGAAGGAAATTTTGTTGATTTTTTTTCACTGCTGAATCTCCAGTAACTAGAATAGTGACTGATTACATATAGTACTTGTTAGATAATGATCGATTGTATAAATAAATGAATGAATGAACAACATGGTATCATTTGAAATGCCAGTTGTGAAGATGTCCCCAACTGAGCAAAAGACTAAGCATCTTTATTGAAAACCTTGTAAATATATTTTAATCCTACCCTCTCTTCTCCATCCCCACTGCCTTAGAGTTTAATTATTTTCCACCTGGTATCTTACTTACAGTGCCTTCATGCACCTTCAGAGTTTCATCCTCCATACTGCAACTAAAATTATATTTTTTAAATGTGTATGTGATGCTGCTTTTCCCCCTGCCATGCAGTCCCATTAACAGAAAGATTACGATGAAATTCCTTATCATGACATGAAATGTTGCAATTTTCTGGCTCCTGCTTAGTTTTCAACCTCATTCTAGCCATGGAGTCATTTCAAAAATATCCAATGCTCTTTCACATTTTTATACTTTTGCATGAGCTATTCCCTCCCCTAGAAATTTCTGCCCCATATGTAAAATGGCTATTACATTTGTTCTTTAAATTCAAATAATCCCTCGTCTGGGAAATAATTCCTGACATTTCCCCCTTCACTTCAAGGAAATTCAACATTTTCCACTCTCTGTTTCCAAAGCACTTTATATAAATATTCAACACACTGTTATATAGTCGAGGTGTATTATAAGCACAATACACTATGAAATACTAGAAGGTTTAAAACAGATCTTATTCATTTATCTGTCCCCAGGAATTTATACATAGCACCATACAACTGCTCAAAAATATTTATTGGAATAAATAATCTATGTGGTCATATAATATTTAAAGTACTTATGATATTACACAAATCTTCCTAAATACTTCAGATATAAAACAATAAAAAGACACATTCCCTGTCCTCAAAGAATTTAGAATCCAGGAAAAAGATATTTATGCAAATAAGCTATCGTAACATTATATTTGCAGAAATACAGAGAGGTAGTTCAGTAGAAAATAACATGAATAGTCTCTTAAATCTATCTTGGAAAGAAAGAGAGCTTCACATTAATGGTAACACTAAAGTTGAGATTTGAAAGATAAAGGAATTTACCTATTGGGAAAAAAATATTCCAAGTAGATAAATCAACACCCAAAGAACTCCACCCAAGGAGGAAAGTGACCTAGAGAAGCTTCTGATTAGTTGCTGCAGTTCTTATTTCAATATAAAGAGATAGATATTTGAGAGAGTATCAGTGGTTTTATAATAGTGTCCTTAGCCTTCAAATGATTTCAGAATGACCATAAGTCAGAGATCATCATTTAGAAAATAATGAGTTTCAACACTGGCACCTATGATATAAATTGGTAAAAATATTCAGACACCATCACCAGCCTCTTGCGTTTTTAGTCTCCACTCATTTGTTGTGAAATAATTCATTTTCTTGTAGGTACTGATTAACTTGGTTATGACTGCGAAATTCGACATATATAGTTAAGAATGTTAAAATGTAAGTGTATTTTATATTTATTATCTATCAACAGTCATACATTATGAACATAAATAAACTAACAAGTTAGAGTTGATATTTTAATTTTGCACCCAAAATTATAAAATCAAAAAAATTAATGACACATTGCAGAGTAATCTTGATTCATATCCTTGATGTGTTTGGTATTTAAGAGGAATTTAGGTTTATTTTATATCCTCTTCCTACCCATTCTCTCAAGTGTCTGAAAATAAAAGCATTCAAAAGTACATTTTAGGGCTTACCTGGTGGCGCAGTGGTTGAGAGTCCGCCTGCCGATGCAGGGGACGCGGGTTTGTGCCCCGGTCCGGGAAGATCCCACATGCCGTGGAGCAGCTGGGCCCGTGAGCCATGGCTGCTGAGCCTGCGCGTCCGGAGCCTGTGCTCCGCAACGGGAGAGACCACAACAGTGAGAGGCCCGCGTACCGGAAAAAAAAAAAAAAAGTCATTTTAAAGCAAATACCTTAAAAAAAATTTTTTTTCTATGACACAATGGAGAATTTTAAAGTTGACTAGAAAGCAAAATTCTTCATTATTCCCAAAAGCATATTTTCAGTTATATTGTCATTCTCGTGATATTTTAATAACCTGCATTTCCCCCTTGCTAGATGAAATATTTTGGAATTATTGTCTCATGAAATAAAATTAGAAAGGACTCATTCTTTCTATTTTTCATTCCCAAGTTTAGATCTTGCTGAAATAGTCAGTGTTCTCTCTGTCAACACTACATGTTAGCATGTTTCTTGGAATCAAAGAAACAAGAGTATCATGTGTCAAACAATTATCATGCATATTGATCTGGTGAAGCCTAGGCAAGGATTCCTGCAGAGCAATAACTCTCTGCCCTAAGAACATCCAGTTCCTCTGGAAAAGGAGCAATGCCAAATCTTCACGGAGTTTTACAGAAGAAAACATAGTAACACTAGGCAAAAACATGTGCCCTGGTCTCCCCATTCTTACTCTGTTAACAGAAAGTTAAGGAACAGTCAGAGACCAAAATGGAGTAGTGAATTGAGACTAAAAAATTAATAACAGAAGTGTGAGGAAAACTTTAATAGTAGGGTTATAGCACTCAAGGGCAAAATTGTTCTTTTTAAGTCTCTGTAAATAAAAGAAAACTTAGCAAGTAGAATTCAATCAGAAATTGAATAGGACTTGGAGAAAAAATAGGACTGGTCGTTAGGTTTGGTCATTGATAACACCTGTGTAGGAGAGCAAAGGAGAAAGGGAGATTTCACTAAGGTGAAGGGTAAAGAATGAAGAACGGAACACATATGTTTTACTCTTCTTCCTAGGGCCTGAAATTATCTATCAGATCTATGTATCATCTATCTATCAATCAACCTATCCATCGATCCATTCATCCATCTGTCATTTCTCTATTCAATATCTATCTATCTATCTATCTGTCATCTATCTAATCTGTCATCCATCTAGAGGTAGAGAATTAGAGAAAACTAGAGAGGGAATGACCATCAGGGGAGAGGTGAGGTGTCAGAATATTTTAGATGTGGAAAGTAGATGGATAAGCAGTAAATGACTTAAAACACAGAGAAAGCTGAAAACCAAGTACATGTTGAGGAGGATGGCAAGATGAAACAAGCTATCTGTGCTGCAGAAAGAACCTATGAAAAAATCCCTGAAGTGGAGGCACTGTGGGCAGGGTGAAGGGTAGACCTAATTAACTGTTGGTGTTAAGGAAGCATTTAAATGTCCAGATTTGCCCTCACCTCACCCCAGACAGACAGGTGAATATGTCTTCAAGAGTAGGCAAGAAATGAATGATTTATCTTCTGGAAAAACTAAGTGAGAACAAACCAAGATCCAGGAATGCCAAGGATACCTAAGGGTGAGGGTGAAAAGCTGCCCTGCACCACAAAATTAAGTGAAATTCTAAAAATTAACCTGTGATTCCGATCCTGGTTCTCTAACCAACTACTGTTGTGTGGCCACTCAGATTATAAACCCAGCAAGAGATCAGAAAATTTATCTCTGAAGAAACTGAACAGTCTGAAGGAGAAAAAAACAAAGCAAACCTAGAGACATGGACCATTAGAGATCCAAATAAAACTTCACTATAGAGTAAAGCTGCCATTCAACAAGCCCCTTCATACACAAGCACAAACAGAATGTCAATAGGCTGTTCTGTTGTGTTTTAACTGCCTTGTTGAGATATAATTTACATACCATAAAATTCACCCACTTACAGTGTACAATTCAGTGATTTCTAGTGTATTCACAGAGTTGTGAAACCATCACCACAGTCAGCTTTTAGAATATTTTCTTTACCCCAAAGGAAACTATACTCATTAGCTTTCACTCCCCAATTTCCTCCAATTCCACCAGCCCTTGGCAACCACTAATCTGCTTTCTGTTTCTCTAGATTTGCCTATTCTTGGCATTTCATAGAAACGAAGTCATATATCATGTGGCCTTTGTGACTTGTTTCTTTAAGTTAGTTTACTGTTTTCAAGGTTCACAAATAAGCTTTTTAAAATATACATAACAGCTTTATTGAGATATGATTCACATATCAAACAATTCGCCTGCTTCAAGTATAAAATTCAATGATTTTAATGTATTCACAGTTTTACATCCATCACCACAATCAATTTTAGAACATTCTATTCCTCTAAAAAGAAATCTTGTTCCCATTATCAGTCACACCCCATTTCTCTCTGACACCTCAAGGCCTAGGCAACCACTAATCTAATTTCTGTCTCTATGGATTTGCATATTCTCAACATTTCATATTGAATCACATAATATATGGTATTTTGTGACTGGCTTCTTTCACTTAGCATATGTTTTCCTGGTTCATCCGTGTTGTACTATGTATCAACACTTGAGCCCTTTTTATTTTCATCAATAAACTTTTTAATACTTAATTCAATTATCATTCAACAGCCGAAGGTCAATAAACAATTGATGAAATCTTATGATAATGTTGAAGAAATCTTTTAGAAAGGAGTACAAAAGACAAAGATAGAAAATGAAAAAGAGGAACAAAATATTATATAAAATGTCTAATATACTACTAACAGGAATGGAAGATTAAACCAACAAAAAGTGGGAAGAAATTATCAAATATTTTGATATTCAAAGGAATCAAAGAAAATTTAATCTCATATTAAAGGATCACAATAATTGCCCATTGTCACAATTGGAAAAATAATCTTCCCAGGGGCGATCATCCAGTAATTCAGAATATAGTGGTATAGAAAAAAATCCTAAGGAGAAAATAATAAGCCAGTCTTATACAATGCAACATAAATTAAAATGTCATCAGACTGTTCAAGAGTAATCCCACGAGTCTGAATACAGTGGTGCAGACCTTCAGAAGGCTGAGACAAATTGATTTACAATCCAAAACTCCATACCCAAATATCAATTAGGGTTGAGGCCACTATCAAGCTATTTTCAGACATGTAAGTACTTAAAGATACATTTCCCATGCATCCCTTCCCAGGAAACTATTGTGGGATGAGCAGACTCCAAAGGAGAGCAGGCTAAAAGAGAGGAAGATGCAGGATCCATGAACTTGGGATTAGACACAAGAGAGAAGGCAAGGACAGAAGATACACAGTTGAGGAAGGACACCCTAAGACCATGGCTGTGGCTGGAGAGAGATCACACAGGATGGAAGCAGCTTCAGGAGAAGGAAATGGAATAAAAAATTCTTTGATGTGTTTAACTGCAGGGAGAAGTTTCAGAGTTCCTTTGGATATACTGTTAGGATGAATAAAAGGGAACCCTGCGGGTGGAAAAGGGCTGGAAGTTTGGGGATACTAAGTTAATTTTCATCTTCCATAATGTAAAATCCTTCCATCCTTCCTTCCTTCCTTCCTCCCTTCCTTCCTCCCTCCCTCCTTCCCTCGCTCCCTTCCTTCCTACATTCCTTCCTTCCTTCCTTCCTTCCTCCCTTCCTCCCTCCCTTCCTTCCTACATTCCTTCCTTCCTTCCTTTCGTCTTCCTCCCTTCTTCCTTCCTTCCTTCCTCCCTCCCTCCTTCCCTCCCTTCCTTCCTTCCTTCCTCCCTCCCTCCTTCCCTCCCTTCCTTCCTTCCTCCCTCCTTTCCTTCCTACATTCCTTCCTTCCTTCCTTTCTTCTTCCTCCCTTTTTCCTTCCTTCCTTCCTTCCTCCCTCTCTCCTTCCCTCCCTCCCTTCCTTCCTACATTCTTTCCTTCCTTCCTTCCTTCCAACTGAACCTTGTCCTCCTCCTCATCCTCTTCCTCCTCCTCCCCCTCCTCCATTTCTGTCTCCTTTTTTGTTTTGGTTATTAAATAATTTTAATTATTTAATTTAAAACATATATTACTTTCATAAAAACCACATTGCAATTATTTTTTAAAAAATGATGCGTAGTGAGAAAGTGATTCCTATTCAGATTTCTATTATTATAGGTTAACTTGTTAACTTTAGCAGATAAGAAAGGGCACAACAATGATTTGCAGTGTGTTGCAAAGTTTTGGAGGAAAGGGTTTGCTAATTATTTATTTTAAATGTCTAGATATTTTTATTTGCTTGTTTTGTTTTCTTTCATTAGGATAGATGAAATGAGGACATGTTTGTAGTCTGAAGGTTAGATTCTAGTGGATAAGGAGAAATTGATGAGAGAAATGAAAGGAGACATAAATTATGAAGAAATTTCTGGGCACCAAGTGGGCTCAAAATCACAGGTAGAGCAGTTAGACCCTATAATAGTAACTACTGTTTATTAAATGCTCATTTTATACCAGTCACAGATGACTTCATTTCAACATCCCGATAATCATATCATACAGGCATTATTATTCCTATTTTACAATCAGTAATCCTAAATGGGTTAATAGCTTCCTCAAGATAACATGGTTAGTAAATGAAAGGGCAGGGATTTGAACCAATGTTCAAACGAGGGATTTGAGCTTGTGAGCTGGAATTCTGAGCCTCAGTTTCTTCATGTGTAAAATGTGGGTAGTAGTGTCTCTCTAATCTGGTTATTTCAAAAATGAAATAGGTCCATAAAGGGCATATTATTGCAACTACCCAAAAGTAAAACATGTCATTAGGTATCATTAACATTACTATGATAGCTATCAATGAGCAAATAAGAATAAGATTAGTGAATAAAAGGAAGTAATTTTTGAATATTATTTTGTGAAGCTAAATTCTCTTTACATGCTTGTTTTTAGTGGCTAAACATAATTGCCAATACAATGAATTACTTTAAAAATAATACCAGAAACATCAGAAAACCTATTATTCAATTAAAAAAAGAACGGCATGCACATTTTTCAGATGAAAATGTTTTATTGATTGAAGCAATAAAAACTGTTTTCACATACTTGCCAAAGAGCACTAAAAGTTTTATATAAATCCAGTTAGAGTTGAGAAAATAGAGTTCCAAAAATTAGCCTAACTTCCAACCTAAAATGCTCTGTCTACTTAAAATGAATAATTAAGATGCTTTGTATATTTATGCATATTTATAAACCTCAGCTATGCAATAAAACATGTAGGAATACACATCAAATTCACTGGTAAGTAAAAAAAGAAAAACCACAATATTACTGCTGCATATTAATGCATCTTTGCCTAGCTGTAACAAAAAAGCAATGGCACAGTAGGTTGCCATGCCCTCCACAAAGACAAAACTACATTCATTGAAGTTGCTCTTGATTGTTGGGTTCTTGACTATTGTATAGTGTTTTCCACTTCTACAAGCCAGTTATCAAAGACTCCAGAAACCTTCAATAGTTAAGGATTCATTCCTATTTCATCTGAATTTCAAGTAGGAGAAATCAGGTACTGTAGTAAAATATATTCTCTTAAACAGGATGACATGTTGGAACAGAAAAAAATAATAAAGAAAGAAAAAATAAATGCAGTTGTTGACTAATAGCATAGCTCTGCACCTGTGATTGAAAGCAGACAATATATAAGCCTGTGTTTTGACCATGTGGCAGCCAGCTGACTACCTTCTTCAATATCTCTGAAATCATACACTGTTACTCTTTTAATTTTAATATATGTGCTTAACTGCCATTTATTTCTCCTTAATTTCTTTTCAACTGTCAAGGTGTCAATGTCATGAAGAATGAACCTACACTTAGAGAACAAAGTGACACAAAAAATTACTAATAAGTTACTTGATGTCTGTAATCAGCAACTTCAACTTTAACTTATTTAGTATGGAGATTGAATTCACCTTCTATTGATGAATTAGCAACATTTACAAATACATGACTAGACACAGGATGCTAAATTAAAGCGACTAGACTGCAAAAATTAAAGCTGGCAAAGCCAAAGCTATTTTGTTCACTAAATGAATTCTTCTGTAATTGAAAAAAAAAAACAAACTAAATTAGTCACATTAATGTAATTCAATCTAATTTTTGCCCTAAGAGTGCATTTAAATATTTATGAACAGTTCTTTCCAAATGCCTTGTCAGCTCTATTCCATTAAACAGCATTTTGTCAGTTGTAGTTTTTGAAAATAACTTTGGTTTCTTCATTACACTGCGACTCCTGTCACTTAAAAATTTGTACCTAGGAGCCAAAGGCGTCTGAAGCTGGGATCATTTAGAAACCCAGATCCTGGTGGTTTCTGAGACCCCAGCCAGTGGCTCTTGGGTTGGGATTAGGCATCTCACAAAAACTAGGAACATATGTATAAACCACTTAGTTCAGCAGTATTTGTGCTTGGGTATTGAGCTGCTCTTCTTCTGTGCAGCTGAAGGTCACTTACTAAGCTGAGGTCACTTTTCTATTTCAAAACAGAAAGTAAATGCATGGAGAAGTGAGAACCAATACATCATCATGCTTCCTATGGAAGGGAAGCTGAGCTAATACAACTGACAGCTGTGTCAGATTCACCTTACAAAATGTAACATTATTCCTCTTCCCTCACACTCTTGGAAGAAAATGAGAGGAGATTCTGGCTGTCATATATTTGAGATTTATCCCATTTATTTATCAGGACCTATCATACATATTCAGTTATTTTTACCTGCCTGAAATGAATTATATCATGTGTATATCAGAGCATATCAGCCATCATTGTCCTAAAGGTCATATTTCCTTCTTACTAATATTATCTGCACATCAACATTTCTCTCTTTGTGTGTACATTTACTATCACTTCCAAAAAGTGATAGTAAAAATTCACTTCCAAAATTGCAAAAGAAGAGTTCCATTCACTATGCAAAGCAGAAAAACAATCTTTGGAAGAGTACCAACTCATTGTGTATTTTGTTCATCCAGTGCCTTGGATTTACAGATACAAAAGAGGTAAATGCTCTACTTAAAAAAAAAAAAGTTGGAAATGCCTACCTATCATAAGGAAAGTATGAGCAGCTATTTAAATAGCAAGTTTTTTATGAGTTATAGACTATTAGCAATTTCTAATCTTGCTCTTATCCAGTATGTCATAGCAAATAAGGAACCAATTTTTATTTATAGTCTAATATGGGTAATTACAAGTTTAGGTCTGAATTTGTTTAATCTGTAAAACACCAGGGTAAAAGAACAAAGCTGACTTATTCACTGCTTTTCTCCTACTTTGATTTGTTTTTTCAAAGTAATTCCCCTTTATTCAACATGGGAATTCTTTTATTTATTTATTTATTTATTTTTTGGTGAGAGCCATTCCTCTCGTTGCGGTGCACAGGGCCCCCCCATTGCAGTGGCCTCTCTCATTGCAGAGCACGGGCTCTAGGCGCGGGGGCCTCAGCAGCCGTAAAATGCGGGCTCAGTAGTTGTGGCTCGTGGGCTCTAGAGCACAGACTCAGTAGTTGTGATACACGAGCCCAGCTGCTCTGCGGCATGTGGGATCCTCCTGAGCCAGGGCTCAAACCTGTGACCCCCGCACCGGCAGGCAGACTCTCAACCACTGCGCCACCAGGGAAGCCCAACGTGGGAATTCTTAAGAAATAGAAATTCTTCGATGAGGAAATAAAATTTTAAAAATCCTATTCTAAGCAAAAGAATTCCACCTTTGCCTCTTGTTTGACTATAGGGAAGCAAGGGTGGAAAATCCATTTGGTCAAGCACATTTTCCTACTTTCATGTCAAGTGAAGAGTAAGAAAATCACTGTCAAACCCTCACAATGGACTCATCCTGACATGACTCTGACACATCCCCACCAGTGATTCAGGTTTGGCCAGTGAATATCTCCATGCATAAATAGATCCATGTTAGCTTAGTCATGCCCAGAGCACAAGAATTCCAAGCAAGTAACAGTGATTCCTTCCCTCTTCTGTAAAAGCTGAATATTTGGAATGAAGGTAGGAGAAAGATGTCTTACCTGGCTTTCTCTAAATCATTAAAATTTTACCTTGACTAGGTGAAAAACATAATAATGCAGTTATTTCAATACAGTGAGATAGTGTTTGAATAGATATAAACACAGCATATGTGAAGTCCCTTTTATTTATCATACCCACAGAGCATCATTAAGAAACACAGAAATTATAGCTAACTGTGCCTGATCTCAGTCCAGTTTTGTCCAACCAAACTTCTGCAGAGAAGCAATCAACCTCTCCAGGGAATCAAAAACCTTCTTTTCATTGTTAAGCCTGTGATTTTATGCAAATATGTATCCACCTTTCCACCCCAAAATTACTGCCTGTACACAAATGTAGCCAAACTCCATTACACCACACAATGGAGTGCTAAAAATGTCATAATGACTTCCCATATGCATTTCCTTCTCAGCATTTTAAAAGTTCAACTTAGTTTCTTGTATTTTCAACATTTGGCACCAAAAATAAATATTCTCTAATCAAAACTAAACTGACTTAGAAATTTTGTCATTCTAAGCATTACATGAAGCAGATTTTAATTCAGTTTCAAATCTCCTCAGCTTAATTCATATATATGGTTGAGAGCTCTAGAGATATGTTTTGTCAGTAATTTAAACATAAGTGACCCAGAAAGCAAAGGATGCAGATATATATATAAGCCTACACTGTTCTTTAATACATAATCAGTTTTCTGCTTGCATAGATTATAATATATTTTAAACAGGTATGAAAGTACAGACAAAAGAAAAGGCAATATTTATACTTTAAGTGGAATTTGAATTTCAGATTTAAAACATTTTAATAGCTGAGCAAGTTAATTTATTGTTATAGTCAATTATGAAAGAATTGAATATCATTTTTAAAAGTGGAAATCAGTATTAATTATAGAATTTCTAACATATGTTCTACCCCTTGAATGGATTGTGAGTGATGTTTCAGTTGTATATTCTAGGTGTTACTTGTATTATGTATTTCAGTTTACAAAAAAATTTATATACATTAGTTAAAACAACCATTTCACACTAAGTCCAACATCATTTTTCTTATTATGCAGAGGGGGAAACTGGGTGAAATGTTGAATCCAAAACAACAAATCCAAAGACCCACAATGCCAAAGCTCAGTATCCTACAATAATGTTAATAAAGTGTTTTTCTTACTCTTAACCTTAAAAAGTGGTAAAAGTTTAGATATTATAAACTCTAGAACAGATGTTTCAGTAAGAAGTAGAAATAAAGCTACGGCGCACAGAGCAGTGGTCAGGAATCATCATGTAGATTTTGTACTTCTTTGAACTTTTATGACTCTTGTAACTTTTATGACTTTATGAGTCATAAAAGAGTCTCCAGGATAGAGTCTTTTATGACTCTATCTTGAAGATAAAAAATATGGGTAATTTCAGTGTATAATACACAGAAATAGGGGGTGGTAAAGGTTTGAATTTAAGGTTTATGGCTCCATACTCAGGTTAAACTGCTTAGAAGAAAATTTCTAAAGGCAGTAATCATATTCCCTTCCCTTTACACATATGTGAAGTAGATTTAAAATGAGATGAAAGAAGACAAGAAAGCAGGAAAGCAAGAGAAAGTGAGGAAGCATGTGAATAACAGACAGCTTTTGAGTATTATCAGAAAAGTGTGGGTCTTTTAATTTGAACTGATGTGAATTCATAGAATATAAGAAACATCCATTTTTAATGGTGCTTTCTCCTTTCAACTTCTTTTATGCTGTTTTTAGTCTCTGTTTGTATATGAGAAATGAAATTACATTTTTAAATTTAAAAATTTCAATCTGGTTTGTTCACATCTTTTAATTTTTCATATAAGTTATTCCTAGTACATCAGATGAGAACAAGATATTAATTATCTACCAAAACCAAGACTCTAAAATTGAATTTCAGATATAAGTTAAGTAGATAGCTAGTTGTTACCCTAAAAGACCTAGGTACTTCGTATAGTCTTTGATCTCAACTTCTCTCTCTAGATAATATAGGTATGTAATCAAATCTGTGTTATTAAGTAAAATATATGCTATCTAAGAAGAAAATATTTACTAAGAAGATGATGGTCAGTCATTATGCAGATGCTTCCATTGTGGTAGACAGTTGCCATCAGTCTCCAACTGCTAGGTCTTCTGATGACCCAGTGATCTAATCTTGAAATTGGTATGATCTTGCTCATGTCTTGATTACCAGGACCTGAAACAACATATGGCACATGATTGTAGTTACTAAAACTCTTTTGAATCACACTGAATTAAGAGATGCATGGAAGATTAGAAAGAGGCTGATTCCCTGATCTTCTGAAGCAGTTTCTATGTTAAGAATGTAAGTGGCCCAGTCAGTGACCATGCTTTAGAAATCATACTTCCTGGGAATTTGAAAAGACATAAACAATAAAAAGAGGAAGAAACCTGTGCTTTCAGTGAAACTGTTGCCTGAGAAGATAGCAATTCATTACCCTTGAAGAAGTGAGACCTTGAAGGTAAGAAGTTTCATCTACCACCTTCTCTCCCAGGGACAGTCCAAAGGAAACTACAGAAAAAGTGAAATAGTTGAACACAGCACATATGTTAAGAAAATGAACATATCAGGCAGGAAGTCAACTGGGACGAGATCACAAGAATAGCAGTGCAAATAGATGTATAAATGCAAAAATCAAATGGAGTCTGTGGAAATGTCCCAGAATGGTAAAAAATCCAACCAGTAAACCTTGGAGTATTCAAGAAACAAATCACTGTGATCAAAGCTGTCATACATTATTAAAGTTTCTTTAGCATAAATATGACAATATAAGTACATTTAATCCATGAGTGGTGTATCTATGAGGAAGTAATTGTTCCTTCCTCAGCTGCCTGACATTCATAATAAAAAGAATTCCCACCTTCCACTTTCAGCTCTAACATGGAGAGCTTAGACATCACCACTCTGGTCCTTACAACAATAAAGAGCTGAAAAAACTTGAAAACCAACTCTATTTCTCGGACCACCCTGGAATCTGGAGAGACAGACCCATCCAGAGAGAGATAATTATTGAGATCTGCTTATCTAGAGCAGAAGATACTGGAAGTATTTAATTGGTAGGAAAACTTAACTGGATATATTAAGGAATTGCTGTGTAAGGAATGAGTGTAGACTAGTGTGGTAATAAAGTAGATCTTGGGGGCCACAGTCGTATGGGTCTCCATATCTTTATGGACATCACCTCCAGGAACCCCAGTGAGTTCTCCCAATGAATATCCAAAAACAGATCTCCTTGTGACTCTGGCAGATGTAAGTGGAAGAGTAACCATTGTAGAAATGAATAGAGTCTGTAACACTAAAAGCAAGAAAAACCGTACATAAGCACTGTACTCTGGTTGATGAAGTTGGCTCCTGTGAGTGTACAAGTTAATAATTTTGAAGTATGTATACAGGAATTGGACAATTAAATAAATGGATGGTGGATGATGAGAGTCAAGTTTCTTATAGTAAATGGGGAGGTTACATACAAGCTGGGAGATTTCTAGAGTGATCCATGTGATAATGGATTAGAGTTAGAGAACAGTGTGAACTTACACTTAGCTTAATATAGATATAACTGATTACATATAAACATATTTATAGGTATGTGTACATAACACAGATTGTTGTATACATTACATGTTTATGTACACATATATTTCCTTGTTCTGTTGGTTGAGGGGACCTAGTATTAAAAGTACCCAGTAGCAATAAGCATACTTTGTGCCTGGATCTTCGTTCCTGACACCGTTCTCCAATAAAGGAAGGAACCAGGGCTCCTTGGAGAAGTGGCTAATTCTAAGACTGGTCAGGAATTATACATAATAAGCCTGGGCATCTTTTGGTGCCCCAAATTAAGAAAGTACACAACAAAAAGACAATTAAAAAATCAAACAAAACAAAATATCACAATGGAGTTATGTCAAAAAGACATATGAGCCAACTCAAAGAGCTACCAATGGCCAATGCCAAAATAATTTGAGCAAAACTAATTAATTAAATAATACTGAATTATAACCCAGCATAAAATAAATATCCATCAATTTATACTGACATAATAAATAATTGAATAGCCAAATAAATGAGAGAGAACAAATGTCCCGTTTTCCAGAACAGAAGAATTCCAAATAATTTGTGTAAATACTGCCTCTTCAAAGAGGTGACATATAACCCTCTAGTCTTTCATTGTAGACTGCATATAGCGACTTTTTCTGATGAGTACACTATGCAAATCAGTAAAAAGTATAACTTTACAGAGGAGAAACTTGATGATCACTACCTCAGCCAGGTGATCAACGTTAACATCAATAGTGATATATCATAAAATTCATTAATCATTGCATGTGTCTGAAGATTATGAAAATAATTTTTGCTGGAGCAATATAACTATAATTTAGAAATTTTGAATTTTCTGTTTTTAACATTGCCTCAAAGTCAAGTAATATATTCTAGAAACTGGAAAATTTTGTAATCTGTATTTTTTATTACACAGGTTTTTTTTCTCCTTTATGAAAATTAGGACAGGATTTGCCCATTTTGGATGTTTTTACAAATAACCCATTCTCAATAATTTACAAAAGATAAAAAATAGCTCTACTGTCAATCCAAAACTCAGTCTATTAATTGTTTAATCCCATGAGTTTCTTTTCCACCTTAATCTCTCTGCAGCCTCTGATACTGCTAAAGATGTTGCATTGTAGTGCAATGAGAATTGGTGAGAACTTTCTCATTGCAGTCATACTCTCAAATACACCTAAAACATTTTTCCTCCACAATAAAATAAAGCAAACTTTGTTTTAAAGGAGCATATTGAGTTGACTTCTATAGTATCTTTAAGAAGATCTACTTTAAGAAAAGCTACATTGTAAGATTCTCTATATATATAAAACTTGCCTATCTTCCACCTTTTTCAAAAGTTATGGGGTCAGTTCTTAAAATGTTTGAAGCTGCTAAATGAGTCATCTATAAAATAAATTCAGTAGTGTGAATAACACATTCTTCCCATCCCAAAAATCTTAGACATTAATTCTGTGATGACTGGGACATTTTTTACAGGTCATCTTTTTTTATAAGGAATTATTTTTAGCTCCATCTTACAAAGAGGTAACTGCAAGATGGACCCATATCAGAAAGAACTACTCAACCAATCCTGTCTTTACTGTAAAAAACAGTTTATCTGCCCCTATGGGTAATAGACCCGTCACTAGATGTGGGCTAAATTTATCAAAGAAAAGGAGGTATTCTTATCCTAATTTAAGGCTCAGTTTCTCTTAGAAAGGAGCTACAAAGAAATTTTTTATCATTGCATTCACAAACAATTTAAATATTTATAAACTATTATTGATAACTTTAGTGTCATAAAAAAGGTATTACCTCCTATAGCGTGAAGTGGTGTTTTGATGTATAAATAACAAGTGTGGTTGACTTGTTATTTATACAAGTTAAAATAGGTAAAAAATGGGTCAATGAATATGTTCTATCAATTTTTACTTCGCCCAGGAAAAAAAGCAAAATTAGACATATAAACATTAAAACTTGTTAATAAATTAAAGAATGACGATCACTCTCAGCAAGCACAAATTGTGTCTCCTAGCATTTAAAGATTTGAATACCTTAAGACAAAATAATATACAAACTCATAATCTGTTCTTGATATCAAATATCTGCAAAGCTTCTTCGGGAAGATCATAAATGTTGTATATAAACCATTAGTGCAAGTGTGTAAACATAGATAAAGAGTAACTAAATGTATTTTTCTATGAAGAATTACACATTGAAAACTATCTTGATAAGTGAAAAGAAGAAAATCACAGCCTTGGAATTTCTTTAAAATATTTTTCTTTCTTCAAAACAAAATAAGATGTCTAAAAGCAGTATGCCCTACTAAAAATCAAAACAGTTCCGCTGTGCTGGTCTATAGAATTAATTAAATCTGCTTGTCTAAAATGATGACATTTTATTAGGCAAATCACAAAGGTCTATTTTTCACTCTCCTCCAGAGTTCTAAAGAAATCAAAATGAATGTATTTGAGTCAGTATAGTCTAGTTATAGCCTGTTGTGTTATTTATATTACTAGCATATTTTATCATACTCCAGTCTTATCAGAAGTTTGAGAAAAGAGTCTGTTGACTTAGCATATTCTTGAATATCTGATATTAAGTGTAATGTTCTAGATCTGAATAATTTCTTAATTTTAGATGTATAAGTTTCTCTCACTAGGATCTTTTCAGCTGCTGTCATTAGTAAAAACAAAACACATCTAAAGCTCCATCAAATCTTCTGTTCATTCAGCTTCACATTTTGACATTGTTCTTTTTGAACCTGATATATCAAGGAAAAGATAAATCAATTTCTATAAAAACTATTGCACTTTAAAGAATGCATCTCTTAGCTCAGAGTTTAGTACTATTGATGTTTTTTAAATTTATTTTCTTTGGGAAGGCAGGATGAGAACACTAATATAACCTTTTTTTTAATTAGAAAACCAAGGTATAACACAACTGTGATTTTATAAATATTGCTTGTTTTTGTGTTGCCGAACTATGTTCAGTAGAATAATCAATAACAAAATCTATATTAAACACCCATAATGTTCCCATCTGTTTAGAAGACTTTGTGATGTAATATAAAGATCTAAAATTTCAAAATCATAAAGAAAGATACAATAGTGAGTATAAATGAGCTCTT
Organism: Delphinus delphis; assembly: GCF_949987515.2. Taxonomy (NCBI): domain Eukaryota; kingdom Metazoa; phylum Chordata; class Mammalia; order Artiodactyla; family Delphinidae; genus Delphinus; species Delphinus delphis. The sequence goes on along the minus strand of NC_082687.1, from coordinate 115,520,498 downwards.
GATGAAGACCTTGAAAAGTATAAGTTTTTAAAAGCTTATGTTACATAACTAACTTCCTATAAAGCCAAAGTTCTAGGTGTTTTTCCTTACTTTTTGGTATTTAGTTCCAATTTCATGTTTATTTCCAAATAATTTATTAATTTTATTATAAAATAATTTCAAACAGAAAATTTGCAGGAATCACTCTATAACTTCTTCACTGACTCATCTAATGTATCATTTTCTCTCTTTCTCTTTGTGGTTTATAACACACACCATGCTTTCTTATCTCCATAGTTTTCTTAACTGTGTTCTACTTGAGAAGCCCTCCCTCCTGTTCTTCACTTGGATAACTCAATTATTCTTCAACACTCACCTCACTTATTAAATAAATATCTACTTAGTAGTTTATATCTGCTAAAATATTATCAAGCGTTAAATACTAGAAAAGTAGACCTAATATAAATTTTTGTGAGATTTACTTTTTTTTTTGCAAAATAATCAGTTAATCAAGTTATAATTATTACTTCAGTACACCGAGATGAGTAGTGTGCAAAGGGAAGAACCAGGTCCTACATACATCCCCTTTGGTAACCATAAGTTTGTTTTCTATGTCTCTGAGTCAGTTTCTGTTTTGTAAATAAGTTCATTTGTATCATCTTTTTAGATGCCACATATAAGCAATATCATGTGATATTTGTCTTTCTCTGTGTTACTTCACTTAGTATGATAATCTCTAGGTCCATCCACGTTGCTGCAAATAGCATTATTTCATTCTTTTTTATGGCTAATATTACACTGTATATATGTACCCCATCTTCTTTATCCATTCATCTGTCGATGGACACTTTGGTTGCTTCCATGTCTTGGCTATTGTAAATAGTGCTGCTATGAACATTGGGATGCATGCATCTTTTCAAATTACTGTTTTTGTCTTTTCTGGATATATGCTCAGGAGTGGGATTGCAGGGTCATATGGTAACTATTTTTAGTTTTTTTAAGGAACTTCCATACTGTTCTCCATAGTGGCTGCACCAATTTATATTTCCACCAACAGTGTAGGAGGATTCCCTTTTCTCAACACCCTCTCCAGCATTTATTGTTTGTAGATTTTTTGATGATGGCCATACTGACTGGTGTGAGGTGATACCTCATTGTAGTTTTGATTTGCATTTCTCTAATAATTAGTGATGTTGAGCATCTGTTCATGTGCCTTTTGGCTATCTGTATTTCTTCTTTGGAGAAATGTCTATTTAGATCTCCTGCCCATTTTTTGATTGGTATATTTGTTTCTTTGATATTGAGCTGTATGAACTGTTTGTATATTTCAGAAATTAATCCTTTATCAGTCACATCATTTCCAAATATTCTCTCCTATTCTGTATGTTGCCTTTTCATTTCGCTTATGGTTTTCTTTGCTATGCAAAAAGCTTTTAAGTTTAATTAGGTCCCATTTTAAAATTTTGTTTTTATTTCCATTACTCTAGGAGACAGACCCAAAAAATATTGCTGAGATTTATGTCAAAGAGTGTTCTGCCTATGTTTTCCTCTAGGAGTTTTATAGTATCCAGTCTTACATTTAGGTCTTTAATCCATTTTGAGTTTATTTTTGTATATGGTGTTAGAGAATGTTCTAATTTCATTCTTTTACATGTAGCTCTCCAGTGTTCCCAGCACCACTTGTTGAAGAGAGTCTTTCTCCAGTGTATATTCTTGCCTCCTTTGTCCTAGATTAATTGACCATAAGTGTATGGTTTTATTTCTGGGCTCTCTATCCTGTTCTATTGATCTGTATGTCTGTTTCTGTGCCAGTACCATACTGTCTTGAATACTGTAGCTTTGTAGTATAGTCTGAAGTCAGGGAGACTGATTCTTCATTCTTCTTTCTCATGATTGCTTTGGCTATCTGGGTTCTTTTGTGTGTCCATACAAATTAAAAATTTTTTTGTTCTAGTTCTGTGAAAAATGCCATGGTTATTTAATAGGGATTGCATTGAATCTGTAGATTACCTTGGGTAGTATAGTCATTTTAACAATATTGATTCTTCCAATCCAAGAACAGTATATATTTCTTAGAAAGGTATAATCTCCCAAGACTGAACCAGGAAGAAATATAAAATATGAACAGACCAATTACCAGTACTGAAATTGAATCAGTAATTTAGAAACTCCCAACAAACAAAAGTCCAGAACCAGATGTCTTTACAGGAGCATTCTACCAAATATTTAGAGAAGAGTTAACATCTATCTTTCTAAAACCATTCCAAAAAATTGCAGAGGAAGAAACACTTCCAAACTCATTCTACATGGCCACCATCACCCTGATACCAAAAGCAGACAAGGATATCATGCAAAAAAGAAAATTACAGGCCAGTATCACTGATGAACATATATGCAAAAGCCCTTAACAAAATACTAGTAAACCAACTGCAACAATGCATTAAAAGCATCATACACCATGATCAAGTGGAAGTTATCCCAGGGATGCAAGATTTTTCAATATCTGCAAATCAATCAGTGTGATACACCACATTAACAAGTTGAAGAATAAAAACCATATGATCCCCTCAATAGATGCAGAAAATGCTTTTGATAAAATTCAACATCCATTTATGATAAAATCTCTTCAGAAAGTGGGCATAGAGAGAACATACCTGAAAATAATAAAGGCCATATATGACAAACTCACAAATAATATCATTCTCAATGATGAAAAGCTGAAAACATTTCCCCTAAGATCAGGAACAAGAGAAGGATGCCCACTCACAGCACTTTTATTCAACATAGTTTTGGAAGTCCTAGCCACAGCAATCAGAGAAGAAAAAGAAATTAAAGAAATCCAAATCAGAAAAGAAGAAGTAAAACTGTCACTGTTTGCAGATGACGTGATACTATACACAGAAAATCCTAAAGACCCTACCAGAAAACTGCTAGACCTCATCAGTGAATTCTGTAAAATTTCAGGATACAGAATTAATATAGAGAAATCTGTTGCATCTCTATACACTAACAACAAAATAACCAAAAGAGAAATTAAGGAAACAATCCCATTTACCATTGCATTAAAAACAAAGAAACAAGCAAAAACCCTAGGAATAAACCTACCTAAGGAGGTGAAAGACTTGTACTCTAAAAACTATAAGATGCTGATGAAAGAAACAAAGTTTACACAAACAAACAGGTGGAAAGTTGCTACATTTTTTTCTGATTAAAATTGGTACAGTTTTGGAGGATTTCGGTATATAAATGCACATTTATTTTATAATAAACTCTAGAAAGTCATTCTAGCTTCTTTTTGCCCCCATGTAACTTTCCACTTGACTCACTTAATCTTCCTGAATTAACTCATTTCAAAAGAACCATGTGGAATTCTGTAATGGTGAGGTGAGAAGCTCTGAAGATTTGCCATTACGACAACTGGTGAAAATTACAAACAACAGCAACAACACATACAAAAATTTATATAGTCCTTGAAAATTCTCCTTGGGGCATTTAGGAAATGAAGAGACATTTCTTCAAGAAAACCTACTATATTTCTAAATGAACAGCAGGAGTCTGTGTCACTTGAGCCATTTCCTGCTCCCTGAGCCCGTCAGCACACTGTGAAAGAATCTCCACTCTTCTTGGCAATGGCCAAGATAATGGTGTTCCCTCTCTCCAGCTATGGTATAGTCCTTTCCTGGAGGTACAGTCCACCAGCATTTCTCATGCCATTCCAGCTCTGCGTTATAGAGCCTGAATCCTAGTGAGTGCTATTTAGAGCTCCTTTCCTCCCTCACCACCACCACCACCCTGCCACTCATAGGATGAAGCTCTACCTCAGGAATGATAAGCTGAGAATCCTGGGGCCCTAATTGCTCTTGCCTTAATGTTCTCTTGGAGTAGAGGTTCTATGCTTGTAGATCCAAGCCAAGACCAGAGGCTAATGCCCTCATTTACCTAACTACTCATAAAGCAGGGGATTTACTGTAAGAAAAGTAGGCCATTGTCCTTGACCTCAGCTCCAGAGAGATTGCATAGAAATTTTACTGAAGGTGGACACATGCCATAAGAATGGAGAGCTTTGACCTCTCCCCATAGAACTGACTTTGTCAAAAAGAATCTGAGGAAGTTCAAGTCTAAAGGCACTGTCAAAAATAGTGGAGATTTTAGTGGCTAACAATTAAGAGGCTCGTAGGTCCATGAGAGCAGCAAACTAAATAATAGGCTGTTAGTTTCACAAAGGGAATCTGGGTAATATACAGTTAAAAAGAATCCTACTAGTGTCAGAACATACTTTGAAGTCTAGCCACAAAAGCACCCCTGAAAAGAAGCCTAAATTTAATTGAATCATACCGTGGACCAATTTATGCCCTAGGCATTATCACAAAAATAGAAAGAAGCCATATTTGGTGAAGTCTAACAGTAGGTGTAACACAAACTCTGGCAGAAACTTAACAGAAAGATCAAGGAGAGAGCCCAAATAGAACCACTCTTATCTCCAGGTGACTGTGCAAGCCCTATTTGCACCCTCTGAGGAATGACATCATAGGATTCCTATATATTGTATGGGAGATAGACTTTAAAAAAATAGTCCAGCTAAGCCACTAAACAAGTGGGTGAAGAACCCAAGAATAATTTCCAAACGGGTAGGGGTATCCAGAATTGCTGCAATATGTTACCTCAAATTTTCTATTTTCAACAAAATGTTATTAGACATTCAAAGAAGCAGGAACGTGTGACCCATATACAGAAAAAAAAAAGGCAAGTAACAAAAACTGCTTGCGAGAGGGCCCAAATGTCAGACTTGATGGACAAAGACTTCAAAGAAGCCACTATAAATATTCAATGAATAAAATAAATTATGCTTTAAAAAGTAAAGTATAATGATGTCTCATCAAATAGAGAATATCAATAAGGATATAAGGATATAAATCATATAAATGAACCAAATTAAAATTCAGTAGTTGAAATGTAAAATAACTGAAATGGAAAATTTACTAGAGATACTCAGCAGTAGATTTAAATTAGCAGAAGAAAGAATCAGTGAATTTGAATACAGGTCAAAAAAGATTAGGCAATCAGAAGGACAAGGAAAAAAAAGCATGAAAAACTGGATAAGCCCTCAGGAAAATGTGGGACAACTTTACATGTTTCAACATACACATAATGAGACTACCAGTAGAGGAGAAAGAGAAAGAAAATAATATTTTAAGAATTAATGGCTGAAAACTTTACAAACTTGATAAAAGCATTAACCTACACATTAAGAAGTTTAATAAACTCCAAGTAGGAAAAACACCAAGAGGTCCACACCTAGACAAATCACAGTAAAAATGTTGAAAGATAAAGGTAAAGAGAAAATTTTGAAAGCAGCTAGGGACAATCAATTCATTTTGTACAAGTGAACTTGATAATATTTCTGGCTGACTTCTCAGAAACTATGGAAAGCAGAAGGTAAGGGAATACATCTTCAAAGAGCTGAAAGATATTTTATATCCAGCAAAGAAAGAATAAAAATTAATTATTCTGATTATTTAAAAAATGCTTGCAAGTTTAGAATTCAAGGGCATATCAAAGGTTCGATGTTTACAGAAATATATATTCTATATTTTTAGCTTCTTTTTAATGAGCATGTAAACCCTATTGCCACCTAAATTATAAAGGCAAATGGCTTGAACAATAAAACATAGTCTATGGACACTTTTAATTGTTAATGCCTAAGTCTACAGAGAAATGACGAGGTTTGTAATGAGACTTAATGTGGTTGTGAGAAGACATCACAGACAGTTTCTCCTTGACAGAAACATTAAGATTTAATCGCCCAAAGCTGCTTTTGCAGCTGCTGCCAAAGCATGTTGACGTCAATGTCAGGGAGCAGGATGCTTGTCAAGACTGCAGTAAAGCAAACGGAATTGCTGCCAAGGCACTGCCTGCGGACAACGGATGATCCTCATATGCCATTTATTTTACTTCTGCACTTTTTGGTCTTGTGTTATCTATAGAACATATTGAGCCTATGTATCACTACAAAAGTACTTCTAGTGGGAAAGGATTGCTGTTAAGTTAGGAAAACAAAAAAGCAAATGCTGCTTCAGAGTTTATTGAAGCAATTCGTCAGAATTTTGCTACTGAGTAAAGCAGATATTCATTTTGATAATAATATCAAAAGTTACTAAACTTTAGAGGAACATAAGTAAAATATTTTGATTTGAAAATGGGTAGGTGACAAAAAGGTTTCCATGATTTATATCTAATCCTGTGTAATTTCTCAACTTCTAATTCATTATCATCATGGTAATTCAACAATTTGTTGTTTATTTATTAAATTAGGTTATGAGTGGGTGTGTGTTCTGATGCTTATTCATGCTGTAAGGATGGAACAATAGAGACAGAGTTGACAAATGGGACAAAAGAGGGACATTTTCTCAGTATTGAAAAGTGACTTTAAATTTGGATTTCCCAAGGGATTCATCTTGATACATTATTGTGTTTACAGGAGTGGAATTATGTGAAACTTAGGCATTCAAGTAATCACTGTAGAAGTTATCTTTTTATCTGTTATGAATTTATAAAATAGTAATTATACTAACAGTTACCAAGTATTAACAGTTAAGATGTGCTCATTATAAGAGACACTTGATATACTACCTCACTTAATCTCATAGTGATCAAAATAAGTAGATACTACTATTCCATTTTCTGTATTAAGAAACTTTGACTCAGAGAGTTAAATAATTTATTCAAGGTCACATAGCTAGTAAATGACCAAGCCAATATTTATACATGGATCTCTCCATTTTTTAAACTTATGATTTTTCCTTTATACACCCCACATTCTTCTAATTCCTGTGGCAGATACTATCTCTCATTGACTGTTTTCTTCACACTTTTTCACCATTTTTTAGAAAAAAATGAATAAGTTCATGGTATCTGTACATTAAGATTTAAATCATATTGCTTTATGTCAATGAGTCTCTGAAGTGGGTTGAAGAGGGAGGAAACACTGAAGATCTGTTTAGTGTTAATGAATAAAGTGCTATAAGGCCGTTTCTAAGGTTGGCTTGGCATCTCGGAGTGTAAGGAGACACTGCTGGCTGACTTTGTATCGTAGGTGCCAAACCCTAGCAGTAGTATTAAACATCCTAGCTCTTGTTTTTTTATAATTCTTGAAAGGAGCCTCTGGGTTCCTAGATGATAGTTCCCAAATATCTGGTGGTTGCCAGATCATCTTTAAGACAACTCTGGCCCCTCTAGGAACAAACCACTGTGTAAAAATAGAGGCTGCCAGGGGATTTTCCCAAAGCAAAGTCAGACCTGCCAATCAGCTCCAGCCCTGGGCATCCATGTCCACCTCCATGAGGTCAGCTGTCACAGATTATTCACAAAAATGAATCTGCAATGACTTCCTCATTCTTTACCCTAGTTTTTAATTACCTCCCCCTTCTTCTAACTTCTTATCTTATTTATCTTGTTTTTCTTTCTCTTCTTCCTTCTGTTGGTAACTGTAAGACCTTCACTCTCTTTCCCATTCAAAATTATCTAAAAATAAAGATAGGGAATGATCAGATAAAGAGGAATTTTCTATGAAGCCCACTGTGAATTAAAAAAATTTAAATATCGATCTATCCGATTAGATCAGGAAAAAATAATCTGAAGAGCAACATTTAATTTTTACATGTATAGAATGTAAAGCATATTATTGTTTAAACTATCAGTTAAGTTACATTAAGCTAAAATTAAATCATTATATTGATCAATAATTCTGTTCAGGAAAACCACAAAACCACATATCAGAATCAAATAGGATCTTTGTTTAAATCTTTACCCTAAGTGAAAATGAGACAGTGGCTTATAATTGAAGTATTTGCCAGCAGGGAGAAAAAATGAATCCCTCATATCAGTGAGCCCCAGAGACCAGAATGTAAAAGTATTACGCTGCTGTCTCAATATGTTAAAAAGCTACCATGTGGAAAATTTTTTCCACCCGTTATTTCAACAGCTTCTAAGTATCTGCTCAATTTGCAGCCTCAGGAAGGTGATAACTAGCAAATCTGTCCATCCTTAGCCTGAAAAAAAAAAAAAAAAGGTCACATAAGATATTGACTTAATCATATTTTAGGTGAATCCATTCAAATGCCTATTTTGGAATTTCCAGTGTTAAAATTTGCTTGATTTTGGCAAAGAACATTTAATTTATTCAATGGTGCTACTAGTTTTCACAGTTCTCATTGCTGTAGTCTGGAAAGAATGTGGTTTTGTTGTTTTTTGCGGTACGCGGGCCTCTCGCTGTTGTGGCCTCTCCCATTGCGGAGCGCAGGCTCTGGACGCGCAGGCTCAGCGGCCATGGCTCACGGGCGCAGCTGCTCCGCGGCATGTGGGATCTTCCCGGACCGGAACACGAACCCGTGTCCCCTGCATCGGCAGGCGGACTCTCAACCACTGCGCCACCAGGGAAGCCCAAGAATGTGGTTTTTCAGCCAGGAGAATTTGGATTTGATTCCAGGCTCCAGCCCTTACATCCTGTACAATTCAGGCCACAACTCTTAACTTCTCCGAGCCTCAGTAACTTCATCTATAAAATATAGAAAACAACAGTTCATGTAAACTCTGATTAAGGTTGAAATAAGATATTGCATATGCTGGGCTTGGGTATAGTATGTGTTTCATATGTATCGATTTTCTCATTGCTTTCAATCGACCTCTTCATAGAAATAGATACTTAATGACATAATATACTGTATAAACACAATAATTTGTAAGAACTTATTATTAAGATCTTTGTGTATTTTAAATATTGTTATGTAACAGAAGCAAAAAGATATATTAATATTTCTTACTTTACATATATAAAAACTCAGACATTATCAGATGTGAAGTGCTGAGGGAAATTCCACAAGTCTTGCTATTATGTTAAATCTTATTTGAATAATTAAATACATGCACACACACTCACAAGATCTTACCAATTTACCTAGCTGAAGGTATAAAAAAAAAAAAAAAAGAATCTACATGTGGTAGGCAGAATAATGCCCTCCCCCAATTATCTACATCCTAATCCCTAGAACCTGAGAATATGTTTCCATACATGTCAAAAGGGACTTTGCAGACTTGGTTACCAAGGACTTTGAGATGCAGATATTATCCTTGATTATCCGTATGAGACCAATCAAATCACATAGGTCATTTTTGAATTGTAATATCACTTGGGACAACAATTTTTACCTCCCAGATATTGTAAATAATATTATTTTATAATTTACAATTTGGATATATATCCACACTTTGGGGGGCAGTATAATACACTGAACATCTTATTTACTAATTCTCAAGTGTAAAGAAAATGTATCCACTTCACGGTGACGGCCACAGTCCAAACACTGGGTCAGGGGATAACACTTTCCATCCTCTCTTTGGAGAATCCTGGGACTCTTGGTGTTTGGGCTGGCGCCACATGGTAAGTGCAAACAAGATTGACACTAGTGAATTCAATGTGGTACAGATACACTGTTTAGTGCTTAAGACCTCCCTCCTGTGAGGAAGAAAATGTGTTTATGCAAGGATTCCTTAAGGAATTATATCTCCAACAGGAGGAAAAGAGCTAGAAGAAGAACAACAACAAAACAAACAAACAAGGCCCGACCTAGGAGTTAGTAAAGCAATGTCTTTATTAAGAAGTAAAAAAAAGTAAAGAAATGTCAAAATGTGGATCATTGAATTGTTGATCTTAGCTCAGAAATTAAAGGCACTGGGGTAATATAGAGAGATAGTCTTCCATGGAGAATGGCCTTTCTAAATATGCCTCTCGAGCAGCAGATTCTATGGTGTTTTAGTGCACTTAAAAAATAAAAACATTTGGCAGTTCTGTGAGAGCACCTTATTCTAACATGCCCTCGTAGGTTTCATCTCATGAATTTTCTTCATCTTACCTCTAAGGAGTCTTTTCACGAGATATTTGCACTGGACATTCAAGGTAGATCCTAGCAGAGTGAGAGAGAGAGAGGTCCCACAGAGTAAGAAGAGAAATGGAAAGCTGAGTTGAAGAATCTTTAGGAACACTCATGTGTAATTATTTATACTTATTATGATGTATAATATCATTAATGTTTTATACTTTACAAATACAGTCTTATATATCCTTTAATCTTAAATTTTCAGGGATTTTTTAATAATAAAGTGCATAGCATGCATAAAGATAATTTTATTACCTGTACCCTAAATACCAGTTCAACTTCGTCTTTTACCACATGCTTCTCATCCTAAATGCTTAAAGTTTAAAATAATTTGCAGTTCACTAACAAATCTCTTTATGTGCTGTTCCCTCTGTCTGCAATGATCCCTTTCCCTCTTACCATCTGGAAAGCATCTCTACTCCTTTATGACTTAGGTTTTCCCTCCTGTGGGAGGCCATCTACCCTTAAGCTTCTGTTTCCCTGTACAAATTTTTAACTCTCTATATACAGCCATCAAACATTTTGCAATATTGTATCATGTCATAGTTATAGATATGCTCGTTGGCTTCCTACTGGAAACCACTGTGGGTGTGGATAACATGATTTTTGTAGTACTTTTTAATTATTTATTATTTATTTATTTGGCTGTGCTGGGTCTTAGTTGCAGCATGCAGGATCTTCACTGAGGCATATGGGATCTTTAATTGTAGCATGCAAACTCTTAGTTGCGGCATGCATGTGAGATCTAGTTCCCTGACCAGGGATCAAACCCGGGCCCCCTGTGTTGGGAGCAAGGAGTCTTAGCCAGTGGACCACCAGGGAAGTCCCTGTAGTACTTTTAAAATGTTTGTTGCTCAAGGCTGAATAAATACATTATTGTTAGAGAATGAATGAATAAATTGTTTACTAACAAGGGAAAATAATGGAGGAAAGTTGTCGTGAGTCTTGGCCAAACTAAAAGTCAAATGTCAGAGCCCAATTGTCATTGACTTTTAGTCAGAATTAAATAATAGTAAACTCATTGCCCTTAGGATGCTTAGTACCTGGAGGCAGATGAGAGTCACTTTAATAATAATAACACAAATAACTTGCTTTTGTCCCCATATGTCTGGGGAAATTCTCCAGCCTCCTCTGGCATCTGTGCCCAAGTATTTCTCAGTCATTCCTGGGGATAACCAACTTGGGCTCTCAACCTTCTTTAAGTTTACCTTGACACTTCTACTCTGATGTTCCTCTCCTGCTCCAGCTTCCCTTTGGCAGTATCTTCTGCTCATAAATATGCTTGTGGGTGCCTCACTTCTGCCATTCCTGATGGCCCCTACCATGTGAAGTCACCAAGAATATTGGCTCCAAAATGTCCCAAAGCCATCATCTTCAAGTCTCAGAGAGGTGCAGTGGTAAGAATGAACTCTCAATTTTTACTCCATTCTGTTGCTTGAGCACTCTAGGCAGAACGATTATTCCTATTTCTCCCCCATATCTCAAAGAGTTCTCCAGGAAGCAGTACTTTCAGTCTCTGCTGTTCTTGACAGGCTGAAAGAATAAGAAAAAGAATAGTCCAGGAAGGTGAGGAAAGTTAACACTCCAATAGTCTCTTTTCTTGCCCAGTAGAGACCTTGAGTTGCTATAATAAAGTATCATAGACTGGGTGACTTAAAGCAACAGAAATTTATTTGCTCTTATTTTCAGGGGCCAAAGTCCAAAATCAAGGCATCAGTAGGGCCATGCTCCCTTTGAAGGCTCTAAGGAAGGCTCTGTTCCAGATCCCTCTCCTAATTTCTGAGAGCCTCAGATATTCTTTGACTTTAGATTCTTCATTCCAATCCTCCTTCTTCCCAAGATATTCTCCCTGTGGGTCTTCGCATTGTCTTTCCTCTGTGTTTGTGCCTAAAGTTCCCCTTTTTATAAGGACACCAGTTATATTGGGTTAGGGTCCACTCTCATGACCTCATCTTAACCTAGTTAACTCTGCAAAGAACCTATTTCCAAAGAAGTTCACATTCTGACTTACTGGGAGTTAGGTGTTCAACATATTTTTCTTGGGGGACTCAATTCAACTTACAATGTTTTCCAAACATTCTCCCCTTTCCCTAAAACTGTGAAGATCTTCATGTCAGTATATCTCAAGAGGCCTACAAGCACAGGCCCCAGATAGCCACAAAGGGATTCGAATCTTCCTTGACCTCAGCCAAGTATTAATCTGTTGGAATATTTTTGGAATATTTAAATAAAAGTAATCTCACTCTTTCACACATTCTCTGTGTGAGAAAAATGAACTATTGTAATAAATCACCAATGTCTACATTCTATATGTACCAGAAAATCTTTGCATGAAATGAAAGAGATTGATTAGAATGAGGATGTGAGCAGGAAGGGCTATTTAGGGTGGGGAAATACATACAAAATAAAGCTCACCATGTGCAATGGGGTGCTTAGGATTCCCCAAAGACATCTGAAATGTAGTTGACATGATTTTATTTTCTGAAGAATGTTCGAGTTTTATCAACATTTTACTGCTACAAATACTTTGCATTAATTTCCTATTGGAAATAATATCATTTTTATGTTCCTTCCTTTATTCGAATAATTTTGTGGTTAAATGTCATAAATTCAGTATTCAATTCATCTGGAATTGATTTGGGGTTAGGATTTTGTTGTAGCTTTTCCATATGTCTACTGTTTCCCACCAAAAATTATTAAGTAATTCATATTCTTGCTACTCACTTAGAATGCCATCCAGAAATATAATATATTGTTATATATTTGGATATCTATTTCTGAACACTATTATATCCCTTTGACGTGTTTGTCTAGGGCTGCACTACTAGCAATTTGTTTCTAATTGCTCCATAGCACTACCTCTTTTATAAATTTGCCGGTATCTTTGTGCACACTTTTCTATACGAATTTTAGAATCAACTAGTTAAAACACACGTGTGTGTGTAATTCTATTGGTACTTTTAATAAGATCTCATGAAAATTATAGAATAAAATAAATGGAATTGAGCAGCTTTATAAAATATTTTCACATATTCCAAAAATAGGCTTTATTTTTTCCTCTCCACAAATTACCTTCTGAAGAAGCCACAGCTTAAGAAAGATAATGTCAAAACTAAGGTTATTTTTTTTTTAAAAAAAGACCCAGCCAAAATAAGGTGTGAATTTGTCATACTGTTAAAATGAAATTGGTAAAATGTATCCCCTTCCAGTTTACTTTTTTTGGGGTTTAGAGTAATTGAACATTTTGTTTTATTATATTTAAAATAATTTCTAAGTGTGAGCAGCAAGACTGACTATAATTCCAGTTTTTATTTTCTATGGACAGACTTGATAAACTGGGGACCCTGAAGCAGGATTACCCAAATTGTAGTGTCAAGATTTTAGCTGTACCAGAGGCCTTTATGTGCTACACATAATTTGTATAAAGTTTTATATGTGCAAATTGGGTACATAAATAGTCTCCATTTTTCTAAGGGAATGCAATAAATGTAGCATTGTGAATAAATATAACTTTTATAATAAAAGAAAAAGCAATCATCTCCTCATACAATCATCTCCTTCATAGATATCATTCATATTTTGTTTCTAAGTATTTTAACTCTTTTGTTTCCTATGTCAGGTGATTATTCATTTCAGTTCTCCCGCTGGTTGTTTATATCAGGGGTCCCCAAGGTGGCTGCACAGCAGGAGGTGATCAGTGGAGGAGCCAGGAAGCGAAGCTTCATCTGCCGCTCCCCGTCGCTCCCCATCTCTCGCATTACCGCCTGCACCATCCCACCGCCCCCCATTCCTGTCCGTGGAAAAACTGTCTTCCACAAAACTGGTCCCTGGTGTCAAAAAAAGTTGGGGACCACTGGTTTATATGCTTTATTTCTTGTGTTCCTTTTTCTTTCCCTACCATTCACTTCTAAAGCCTTTTGGTGGGGAACAGCAAGGTAAGTGTCCTTGGAAGCATCCAGGACCCATGCAAGATGAGGATAAGAACATACCAGGGGCTGGACTGGCATGGGACATTGGAGCCAAAGCAGAGTGAGGTGTTCTTCTAGGTCTAGGATAGGGGACAGGGTGCAGCCTGTCCAGGAAAGTGCAGGAGGTTATCCAGGCCAAGGGAGGGGTTTGCAGCAGAGATGGGAGCTTAGTTCTAGTCAAGAATATTGATCAAATGAATTAAACAGTAGGGTAATGGAAGCAGGTTTCCTTCTCATGGTGGGAAAGGGAGTTATACATAAGGAGAAGGAGAAAAGAATGTCAGTATTTTATGTATAGGTTTATTTACTTGTAAATGTATAGATAAAAATACCCCTTAGCTTTCTCCACTGAGAGGACTTAGGAAAAGCAACACTCCAAGTACAAGCTGTGCATGAAATATATTATTATATCAAAAGGCAGGGAGATGCTCAAAGAATGAAGGGCACATGTCAGCAAGACTCAGAATCCAGATGGAGTGAATTCTTTCTGGGCAAACTGATGGATATTTGAGACTGTTTGGAAATATCACTTATTTTATACTGCATTTTAATCTTATTTTAAGAGACCTTCACCTGCATAGAAATGAGAAAACACTTGTGTAAATGTATTCATTTTGGAAAAATTTCTTAAAATTGTTTAACATAAACTTCTTTTTGGATCATTCCTCTAGATATGGAAATAGTTTCATTGTGCTGATAACCAGGGATCTTTTGTAAAGATGTATTACCTTTTTCTGGACAAATGTGAAACACAAAGACAGAAAAAACTTCTCATTCCACAAAAGCATCAGTGGCAGCTCCCTTTGCTGTCCGAGTTAGCTGCAGAAGGGAGGGGGACTAGAGGGCATCCCTTAAAGCCTCTTTGCATGTCACACGCTCTTCATGTACAGTGCATGTTTTGGGTGCTTTAATATAGATTATCTAAGAGCAAAATCCCCCTCCACTCAAGTCATATCTGGTTGTCATTACTGAATAGCATTTATTAAAAGTCACCAATGAAAACTCATGGAGTATTTTTCTGCCAAACAGCAGCACTACAAACCATACTTTCTTTGCATCTTCACATTCAGTTCTTGTCCCATAGCCATTGTTCACCAAATGCTTACAAATTAACCATGGATCAAATTTTTGCTAACAGTACCCTCAGAATATGTTTATTGGAGTTGAAAGGCAGGGCATAAAAAGGCAGAAGCTCTCAGGGCATAGTCAGCAAAGTATTTTTAGCTCAACAACTGGCTTTTGGGATCATAAAGAAAATGTAAGGAACTTGACTAACAAGGTGGATGGCTGCATGGAAATGAGAAACCCGCTATCAATCACCCAACCACTACTGTTAAAGTAATATGAAACACTTTGCTTTTAAACAAAGAAATTAATACCAGGCCTATTTCAAGACAATCCATCCAATATTTCTTGTTATCTAATCTAATAGTCCTGGACTAAGCTTATACACAAGCGGAGATAGTGTTTTATCACCAACATCTTTGCCTTGCATGAATCAACATACTAAGTCATTCTCATACAGTGATATCCCCTGTTCTTCCAAATATATTTTCAAGGCTTCTACCATTTGCAAAGCTTGGTTTCATAGTTTGTGCTTTTGTGTGTGTTCTTTGTGCTCTTGTTAAACTGTTTGCCTGAAGTCAGTTATGAAGCAGACAAATAGTGTAAATGTGTAAGTGGAAGCTGGGAGCAGAATATATACAGTTGGTCTGTCTCTTTAAGATTCTTTCAAAGTAAGTAGAGATTTTAATGGAATTCTTTCCGAGTGCAGTGAGAGAACATCCGTCTTCCCTTCATCTTCATAACCACAGGGTCAAGCTCAGCAGCTAGTCTTATATTTCAAATTATTCTGTGCCCAGGAAAGGCTCACTGTTTCTGTTCAAGCACAGGCCAAGGGGCGGGGAGATGTGGTACCAGTGGAAAAATTCTGTAACATTCATAAAAAAGTACAAGAATAATAGTAATCTGCTATGAAAACTTGTGTCCAAACTCGGCTGATTTAGTAAGTTTTACATGCCCCGAGTTCAAAGAAAATAGAGCAAGAGAAAAAGAATACACTGTAGATTTTGTTTCTCTATCAACTGCACCATGTAAAGAAACTATAAACGTTTATCATCTGCTAAGTTTTCCCCTTTGACTGAAATGTAAACCCAGCTTTACATTACAGTGTGTTGTGAGTTGCTGCCTCCAAAATGTTGGAAAGTGAAGGAAGTACAGTGAGGGGACAGCACTTTGCTTGTGGCACAAACTGTGTTTCAACAACTTTCCCTTTGCCAAGAGCCACCTCGAGTGGCTGGCGATGCTTGAATACGCACAGACTGAGAAGATCTGTAACTTCCATCCTAACACTTCCTGGGAGTCAAAGTTTCATCGGTAAGAACAGAGTCTAAAAAAAAAAAAGAAAGCTGGCATTTAAAAGTCAGGACATGGGCAAATCCAAAATTTAATTTTAAAATATCACTAGCTAGGATAAGCTGTCTGCTTTTTCCATTTGTGATGACAGATGCACATGAACTCATAGCCGTGTGCAATACATATTTGAGAACAGTTCTATCAAAGTTAGAGACTCATTCAGTCATTTAACAAAAATGTTAAAAGTGTACTGTGGAATACAGCACAATGCTGTATATCGTAGGACACCATGCTGGTGCGGTCCTCTGTGAAATGGAAGACTAAACTACCCAGTCAGATTAAAGATTAAACATTATTATTGCCATAAAATGCAATCAGAGCCTGGCTGAGGTAACACTGTAGTAGCAGTGGTAGTAGTATTAATAATAGAAAGAACTGTGATTACTACCATTCATTGAGTAACCATCATAAGCCAAATATTGTGCTACATCATTTAATTTGTCTCATTTAATTATCAAATAAATATGTGTGTCCAGCTTCCTAGCTTGCTTGGGGTGTAGTGTAATCAATGTCACCCCACAGTGGTACCGCAAATCCTCAGTGTACCCAGAGTAGCATCAAGACCAATTTCTCATGGCTTAATCCTTTATTACGGCACAGAATACCTCTTGGCATTCAAGCAGGCATGCAGGTAGGTTCTCTTTACTCTCCTAGCTCTCTAGGAATGCGGGCATTCACAAAATACCAAAGGATTTCTCATCCACGTTCTGGAGGACACAGAAACTGCCCTTGCTACACCATTACCTCCCACGAGGATAGAGCAGGAGATGAGCAGGCTTGTGAATGTTGTGACAGAAACTTGAAGCTGCCCCAAGGAAGCTGTGATACCAAGTTAAGGTCGGGCTCCAAAGTATGCAACCCTTCAAGGATGGAGCCCTAGCTCTGGCCGCTATGGGTGGTCTAGGTATATTCTGTGACAGTCCTTCAGAGATAAGCCCCAGTGGGGTACCTCTTTCCTCTACTGATCCTGAAGTCTTATTAGCACAAAGGACAGACACTCACAATCACCCCTGTTCCCCTTGTTTTTTCCAGCTCTTACAGCTGCCATCATTGAAACCCGGGCACATACCTCAGCTGTGGGGGGAGGAGAATGGATATAGTGGGATTAGTTAAGTGAAGTGGCCTATATTTTCTGGGAAGAAAACAAAAAAGATTTACTGATTGGAGTCATAAACAACTGCCTCTCAGGTTAATATTGACATCCAACACACTACAAGATTGTTACCTTTTTTAGGAAACTAAAGCATAATGGTACTTTCCCAAATTTTATTCAATCACTTTAACATAGTTTATACAATCAGAACATAAATCTAATGCCTAAGAAATAGTACTATCCTCTTTTTGCATGCTAATAAAGATATAGTAAAGGAATCTATCTTAATTCTTAATTTGAGTCATAAATTATTAATTCAGTGTTTTCAGAGGCCCTTGAGCCTCTGTAGCATGTATCCTTCAATAATTTTCAAAGTTTGTCATTTTGATCTCCGGCAGGACAGGCTTAGACAGAAGCAGAATTGATAGTTATCTCATACTTAGAGTTTGAAACGTGTTACAAACAGCATACCAACCCTGGATCCATCAGAAATATCTTGCCCATTAAACAAAGTTCTTTTGTTGCCAGGATCAGAAATCCAACTCAAACCAGCAAGCAAAAGGGAAGGAAGTTTATTGTCTTCTTAACTAGGAAGTCCAGGGGTGATTCAGGCACAATACCCAGATTCACAAACATGGGATTGATTTCTCTCTCTGTCTCTCTGTATCTGTGCACACACACATACATACAGACACAGATAGATGCACACAGACAGGCACACACACACCTTAATGTGCCAGCAATGTTAATGCTGTTGCTATTCTCATTCAGTTCTCATGCAGACAGGTTTACTTAACGCAGGTGGTCCCGAAGGCTCGGGAATAACATCCATCCAAGGTTGTTATTGGATAAACAACCAATATAAAGGATATATGGGAAATAATATAAAGGAAGTATAAAGGAAAAATAGTCTCCGTAACATCCATTTATGTTTCTTCCAAGATGCTGAATTGAAGCAAGCTCCCTCCTATATGATCTACATTTGAGGAACTAGAGAGAACAGATTAACTGTGAGACAACACTAAGGGGAACAAAAAAGGTAGTTTGAAGTGTTTTGTGTTGGGCTGCAGGGAGCTGCAGCGGCCTCAGGCAGGGGGTGCATTAAAAAAAATAGTAAGGCATGGGCTTCCCTGGTGGCGCAGTGGTTGAGAGTCCGCCTGCCGATTCAGGGGACGCGGGTTCGTGCCTTGGTCCGGGAGGATCCCACATGCCGCGGAGCGGCTGGGCCCGTGAGCCATGGCCGCTGAGCCTGCGCGTCTGGAGCCTGTGCTCCGCAACGGGAGAGACCACAACAGTGAGAGGCCCGCGTACTGTAAAAAAAAAAAAAAAAAAAAAAAGTAAGGAAGTTGAAAAGTTGCTCTCAGTTCTCCTCGTTGTTGCCTTGGGATGTGCAGTGCCTGACTATTTTGGGGGAACTGGTGCCAACGTTCAAACTGCTGTGTAGGACACCTGGGAGAGTATAATCAGGGAAGCAGGGAAACCTTGTTTGAGAAAGGTTTGACAGAAACTTTTCCGAAGAGATCTGCTCCAACCCCTATTCCCCATTCCGTGGCCATCACAAGAAAGATTTAATAAAAGAAGGACTTCCTCCAGTGCTGTTTCTTTCTGACTATTCTACATATTTGGCATTTCATTTTGTAGACTTAAATTTCTACACAGGGTCTACTAGGACTTGGATTGTGAATGCATTGATTTGATAGATCAATTCGGGGGGAAAGAGACATTTAACAATAGTGCGCCCTTAGACCCAGAAACAAGGTATGTCTCTCTCTTCAGGTTTCTTTTTTTTCAAAACATTTTTTCCAGTAATGTTTTGTAGTTTTTACTGTATAGTTCTTGAAAAGCTTTTGTTATATTTAGTATTTCACATTTTAATGTTATAGAAACTGGTACTGTTTTTAGATTTCAAATTTCTTATTGTTTGTAGCTACTATATATAAAATAAATGGCATTTTGTACATTCTATCCCACAACCTTGTAAAACTCACTTGTTAGTTCAGGTAGCTTTTTTGTAGATTCCATAAAGTTTTCTACATAAAAAATTATATTGTCTACAAATAAAGACATATACTTCTTTCTTCCCAATCTGGGTGCCTTTTTAACAATTTTTAAAAGGGGAACCCTTGTATACTGTTGGTGGGAATGTAAATTGGTGCAGCCACTATGGAGAATAGTATCAAGGTACCTCAAAAAACTAAAAATAGGACTATCATATGATCCAGCAATTCAACTGCTGGGTATATATGTGAAGAAAATGAAAACACTAATTTGAAAAGAAACATGCACCCCAGTGTTCATAGCAGCACTATTTACAATAGCCAAGATATGGAAGCAAACAAGTGCCCATTGACAGATGAATGGATAAAGATGTGGTATATCTATACAAGGCAATATTACTTAGCCATAAAAAAGAATGAAATATTGCCATTTGCAGTAACTTGGATGGACCTAGAGAATATTAGACTTAGTAAGACAGAGAAAGACAAATATGTGGAATCTAAAAAAAAGTAAAACAAATGGATGTATATAACAAAACAGAAACAGACTTACAGATACAGAAAACAAACTAGTGGTTGCCAGTAGGGAGAGGGAAATGGGGAGGGGTGAGATGGGGGTATGGGATTAAGAGATGCAAAGTTCTTTGTATAAAATAAATAAGCAATAAGGATATATTGTACAGCACAGGGAAATATAGCCATTATTTTGTACTAACTCTATATGAAGTATAATCTATAAAAATATCGAATCACTATGTTGTACACCTGAAACTAATATAATATTATAAATCAACTATACTTCAATTTTTAAAATTGTTTAATTTTTTTCCTTTTTTGTTGCGGTGAGAACACAATGTGAGATCAAACCTGATAATGAACTTTAAGTGTACAATAAAATAATCTTAAGTTAGGCACCATGTTGTACAGCACAGCTCCAGAATTTATTTACTTTGCATAACTAAAACTTTATACCTATTGAACAACTCCTGATTTATTTTTCCCCCATCCCCCTGACAACCATTGTTCTACTTTGTGCTTCTATGAGTTAGACTATTTTAGATATCTTGTGTAAGTGGATTCATGCAATATGTTTCCTCCTGTGATTGGCCTATTTCATTTAGCATAATATCCCCCAGGTTCATCCATGTTGTTGCATACAGTAGGATTTCCTTCTTTCTTTTTTTTTTTTTTTCGGTACACAGGCCTCTCACTGTTGTGGCCTCTCCCATTGCGGAGCACAGGCTCTGGACGCGCAGGCTCAGCAGCCATGGCTCACGGGCCCAGCCGCTCTGCGGCACGTGGGATCCTCCCCGACCAGGGCACAAACCCGTGTCCCCTGCATTGGCAGGCAGACTCTCAACCACTGCGCCACCTGGGAAGCCCCTCCTTCTTTCTTTTTAAGGCTGAATAATATTCCATTGTATGTATATGCCACATTTTCTTTATCCATTCATCCACTGATGGGCATTTAGATTGTTTCCATATATCTTGACTATGTAAACAATGCTGGAAAGAACATGGAAGTACAAATATTTCTTTAAAATCTGTTTTTAATTTTTTGAGAAACCTCCATACTGTTTTCCATAATGGCAGTACCATGTTACATTGCCACCAACAGTGTACAAGTATCCAACTTCTCCATGTCCTTGCCAGTACTTTCCGTCTTTCTTTTTTCTTTCATTTTGATGATGTACATCCTAACAAGTGTGAGGTGATATCTCATTAGTGTGGTTTTGATATGTGTTTCTGTGATGATTAGTGATAATTGACCACCTTTTCAGACACATGTTGGTCATTGTATCTTTTCTTTGGAAAAATGTCTATTCAGGTCTATTGACCACTTTTTAATCTTAGCTTTCTGCTATTGAGTTTTAGAAGTTTGTTACATATTTTAGATATTAATCCCTAAGAGATTTAGGGCTTGCAAATATTTTCTCTTATTCCATATGTTGCCTTTTCATTTTATTGATTTTTTTTCTTGCTGTGCAGAAGCTTTTTAGTTTACGTAGTCCCACTTGTCAATTTTTGCTTTTGTTGCCTGTCCTTTTAGTGTCATATCCAAGAAATCATTCCCAAGACAAATGTCAAAGGGTTTACCAACTACGTTTTCTTCTAAGAGTTTTGTAGTTTCAGGTCTTACATTTAAGTCTTTAATCTATTTTGAGTTAATTGTGTGTGGTGTGAGATAAGGGTCAAAATTCACTCTTTTGCATGTGACTGTCCAGTTTTCCCAGCACCATTTGTTGAATACTTTCTCCATTGTTTCTTAGCTAATAGCCAAGAAACCCCATTGTATTCCTGGCTCTCTTGTCGAAGAAAAGTTGACCTTAAATGCATAGGTTTATTTCTGGGCTCTCCTTTCTGTTTCATTGGTCTATATGTCTGTCTTTATTCCAGTACCATACTGTTTTGGTTACTATAACTTTGTTATATATTTTGAAATCATAAAGTGTGATAATTCCAGCTTTGTTCTCTCTCAGGATTGTTTTAGCTATTTGGGATCTTTTGTGATGCCATGTGAATTTTAGGATTTTTTTTCTATTTCCGTATAAAAATGTTATTGAGATTTTGATCCTAATTCTTACCTTAGTGTGCTGGCTAAAACCACCAGTACAATGTTAAGTAGAAGTGTTGAAAGGAGATATTTTTGACTTGTTCCTAATTTTAGGAGAAAACATTCAATTTTTCACCATTGAGTGATGTTAAATGTTTGGTT
This sequence comes from Delphinus delphis, assembly GCF_949987515.2. NCBI lineage: Eukaryota > Metazoa > Chordata > Mammalia > Artiodactyla > Delphinidae > Delphinus > Delphinus delphis. Next base: position 115,498,398 of record NC_082687.1, on the reverse strand, counting down.
TTGTACATGGTTCAAGAAGTTCCCCCCATTCCTAGCTTTCAGAAATTATTTTTAAAAGATTTTGGATTTCGTTAAATAATTTTTCTGAGTTTATTGAGATGATCATATAGTTTATTAATATGATTAACTATGAATATGGTGAATTACATTGATTTATTTTGGAATATTAAACCATTACTGGGATAAGTCCTACTTGGTGATAAGGTGATTTTTATATATTTTAATGGTTCCCTTCCCTTCCTGTACTCTGTGTATTCTTTCTGGTGCAACTATCAGTTTGATATTGAACTTTTGGGATTAATATTCTAATTTTCTTAGTTTTTTGATGCTAGTTTAGATTTATTTTGAGAAAACTCCTTTATTTTAACTTCCAATCCTAAAATTATGTCATTTAAAAAAATCCATCTATCTTATTTTTAATTTCTAAGAACTGTTTTATTATTACATTATTAAAAGTATCTGTATTTTCCCTTTTGACGTTTTATTGTGTTGCCTGCATCATCTCAATTTACTTTATGTTTCTGTTCTATTTGTTTGATTTTGTCACAGTATTTTATTGTGAAGTGTTTTCTAAAATGTTTGATACTCATTTTTGTCTGTTTATCTTTAATAATGAGGTGATTATAAGCTGACTGATGCTCTCTATGCATGGGTGGATCTTGCAAACTGGTGTATTTGACCAGAAACCCTAGCTCTTTTTTGAGCAATCCCTAAATATTAGTAACCACGTGTCTTTCTTCTGGGGCTGTTCAAGTTCCTTAGGGGAAAAAAATCTTCTAATTTCATGCTGAAAAGTAAACTCTTACCTAGCAGCAATCTTTGGGCCAAGTGGCACAGGCAGAAGGACACCGGCAATTGAATCTCACTATTCAATCTGGAAAGTTCATATAGTCATCATGTTTTGGCATGGTCACCTAGTTCACATTTTGCTATGTTACGTATTCCCTGGACTGGAGTATCTCTTGTTCACTATCTTCAGAGGGCAAACCTTAATATCCCCCCCAAATTTAGGGACAGACAAGTGCCTACCTGGATTAGATATGTGGGGAGACCCTGGTGCCTAACTGGTCTAACTGTACTTTCTGAACTTTGAAGCAATTCCTTTTTTCAGTACACCATTTACCTTCAGGAACTTTTATTAAAATTATCACGACTGCCTTTTGGAACTAAAGCAATATTAAGATTATTGACATAATTTTTCTATTGATCTTTTCCTGAGACCGAAGGTAGAAGGTGTATTTCTGATTAGTAATTCTCTAGTTATCTAATTCTTCCTTTTCCATACAGTCTCCAACTCTGTACCTCCAAGGTCATTCCACAATTTTCCTTGGATTCTTCTCACTGACAGTGAAGACAACATTTATGTTTTCATGTTTAGTGAACTCAGGAATTTAACCTTCAATCTCAGTTCCTCTGAACTTGTACTTTATTTTATTTCTTAATAGTATCAGAATTCATCAAATGCAGTACTACTTTTCTTCATATAAATCTAGAAAAATAATAACTTAAATTCACATAATGCTTTACAGATCTTAAAATATTTTTCAGCTGTATTTTTTCATATTATTACCATGATAACCCCTATAATATTGAGAATAGTTTTAGGTATTTTCTTCTTTCTTCCAGATGGAAATATAAAGACTCCTTAACAATCACAGGCACACTAAGTGGTAAAACCAGGATCCAACATGTATTCCTTATCTTTACCTGCTTTTTCTACTGGAAAAACTCTAAAAGATAAGCCATGCATTCTTATAACAGGTAGATCTATGTGGCTTATTAAAATCTTTTTGGCAGAAGTCAAAACTGTGTGTGTTCTGTCTGGTATCTCACGATGACCCCTGGGTAGGCTGCATATTTTATGTTATCATCTCTAAAATGATAACTTAACCCACAATGGTTAAAAACCTTTCTTTCTCTGATTGGTCGCCAAACACCAGACCTGAGTTTCTCCTTTGGAACTTCCTAGTGTCTTAAGCCTGAAAGGGACACTAACTCCCTTGTTACTTGGGTGCTCACCCAGCCCAGGGATTGTTTCAATAGCCTATCCTGGCATTGCTGTTCTCCTTCTATCCCCACAGATCATATAAGTTATTCCCCAGATTTCTTCCAATAGGCTTCGGGAGCACACAGATAATATCCTGGAAAGGTTCACATGTAAATGACACAAATGCCATTTACATTTCAAATAGTTGTGATCCCTGTCCTCAGGAATAGAGCTCATATGACTTTCAGTTATAAGTCATTTGGGAATAAGTTACTCCTCAGGAACTTAAGTTGTCAATAACAAAGCAATGTATTTTGACTCAGATTTCACCGAGGCAAGCGATAAATTGAAAATAGGCTATTCTATTCCATTACCTGTGAATAGCTCATGATCATGTCTTAGAGTCTTGAAAAAGGATGTCCCTTTTTTAGTCACTTCAGCTTTTCTATAATTCAATAGTATCTAGTTGATAAAACTAAAAAGTATAATTCATATTTCATTTGATAAGATCAACTTTTGTGGATACGTGCATAAAAAAACACTCCTTAAAAACTGAAAGTGGTGGGCTTCCCTGGTGGCGCAGTGGTTGAGAGTCCGCCTGCCGATGCAGGGGACACGGGTTCGTGTCCAGGAAGATCCCACATGCCGCGGAACGGCTGGGCCCGTGAGCCATGGCCACTGAGCCTGCGTGTCCGGAGCCTATGCTCCGCAGCGGGAGAAGCCACAACAGTGAGAGACCCGCGTACAGCAAAAAAAAAAACCCAAAAAACTGAAAGTGGCAAAGTCACTTAAGCAGTAAAGGGAATTTACTGATATTCATAACTGAAAGTCTGGAAATGGCTGATTTTAGACAAAGCTTGATGCAGTACCACAAATAATGTCACCAAAGCCCAAGTTTCTTTCTAGGTCAATACTCTTTTTTTGTAGTAAAAATGTGACCCTTAAGTTTCACACACAAAAAGTCTCCAGTCGGGATGCTAATACCCCTGTTAAAGTTTCCTTTCATCTCCTGAGAAGCGGCTGGGGTAGATGCTTATCCCTGGATTCATCACTACTGCCAGTATGTAGAACCATCCCTAGTGGCAGATCCTACTGACTTGAAGAGCATTTTTCAGACCGCAGATATGTCTTATTAGTGGGTCAGAAAGTCAATACATCAATTTTCTACACCATTTAAAAATAATATTCTAGATAGAATAAAAAGAAAATTATCACAGTGAATCACACTTAATGGCAGTAACAGTTTTCTGCTATTGTTTTCTGAACCGTAAATATATTTTGAAACATTGTTTGTTTCGTTTGTGTGTGTGTCTATAAACTTATTGTTCTTCCATAGGATATGGTGCAGAAAGTTTAACACATGACTTGGACTGAGAAAAGATAAGATCAGGGTGCTGTTTGAAAGGTGAAATGGGTAATGTGCAAAACAATCAGATATCCACTGTATGATATTTATTTATAGCTTATTGCTTTTATAATCTTTACTAAAGAAAAAGCTGTGATAATTTGCCAAATATTTATTCTTTTGAAATTAATAATGTTACTGTTGTTTTTAAAATAAATTATTCTGAAAGTAATTCAATGCTTTCCTCTGTATTAAATGAAATACTGTGTATGAAACATCCAGCATATTGTTTGGATAAGCAAAGAGACTGAAAAACCAGGTGGAAACTACCAGTGTCCTCGAGAGAATGACTGTTCTTAGGAACAAGGCAAAAATCTAATTATATGCTTTGGGCTGGAGCCAGCCTGCCGTAAAAGAGATCTGCATCCTGAACTAAGAGCATGTTATATCTCAGAACTGCAGGCACTGCTCAACCTAGATGTGGAGGTTTAAAGCGCCCAGCTATATAGATTGGACATCTAGGAGCAGGGATTAAGAGAGATTGTTATATCACAGAAATCAATATGACATGCAGAATTTGACTCGTATTTGCAATATATAAGTAAAATGGAGTTTTGCGTTTTAAAAATGACTGTAAAGTTTAATGGGACTTAATATTTTCTTTTCTGAATCACTTTCAGTTGTAATATGATCTAAAATGTATGTAACCAAGGAAACTAACCAAGTAAAGCAGAGCATTTTCAAAAGAATATCAGTTGAGTGCCAGAGCATTTGTTTCTTTATCAGATTGTAGGTAATGTCTTTCATACTTATTCTGAACTTGTCACATATTTTTTTAAAAAAAGCTAAATTACAAAATTTAAAAATTTATTAATGTTGGTTAGCAACACTGCTCAGGAAGCAATCCTGGTGCATGTTAAATGCCAAGAGATGTAGAAAACTTGCAGTGGGTTGGTTGAAATCATGAACACTATTTGCAGGCTCAACATTCTCTTAAAAAATATTCTGTTATAGGAAAGTATTTTTAAATTTTTTTAAATATCAAAAAGTAAGGAAAACTATAATCACCAAATGAGATTGATATACAGAAAAAAGAATGAATTAAGCTGCAAATATTTAAGAAAACTCTTACAGTAAAGACATATTCAGTCTCGGCGAATGGATGGTATCTGTGAAGGTGGATACAATATATTATTCTCCATTTTTGGATGTGCGAAAATGTAAAGTTATTGTATTCAGATTAAGACTGCAGTCCCTTGAATGCCGCTGACTACTACTCCCATGCGAAGTTGGACAGGAGAATCTTTGCTTGTACTAGAAACATGATACCCAAAGTCTCTCCTCCCCAGGTGTAGTAGAAATCAAGCCATTATTTTTTGAGATTTGTATACCTGTCCTGACAGTATTTCCAGTGGTGGGCCACCTGCCAGTCTCTTTCTCCTCCCACTCGTGGGCTACCCCTCTCTCTTTCACTTTTTTTTTTCCATCCACAGGATAGTATTCTCCCTTCTCTCCCCTCAGCCAAATTATGAATCCCACCAGTTTTTTGGCCTTCTGGGAAAAAAAAGTCAGGAAGATGGAAAGTCTATGGACAACTTTTCTGCAGAAAATAAGTTCCCTCTTGGCCAAGAAAAAACAAAGGTCTATTACTTAGAATAATGAAGGCGACTACCCATATTTAAAAAGAAAAATTAATCTCTCCAGATATGATTTTGCTGTATTTGAAAAAGAATTTGCTGGGAAGTCCAGGAAGTGGAACAAGTGACTAAAAGATTAGCAGGACAAATAAAGATACAATTAATAAATAAATTGTCCATAATTCTAATTTTAATAGAGAAAACATAGAAATGTTCTAAATTAAAATTGAGAATATTTGAAGAAAATTTGTATATAAAATTCTAGCTAACAAGTTTCATCTTAAGTTTTGAGCAGAGGAATGACCTAATTAAAGTGATGCTTTGGGAAGAATCATTCCAGGCTAGAATGTGCCATAGATTGAAGGAGGGAAATGCAAAAGGAAGGCAAACTCAGTGGACAGTCAAGAGGCATAACCAAGGTGTTTCTTTTTCTGAGTCTTCCTTTTATGATAATTGTTTGGCACGTGGTAATTTATTGTAAATGAATATGCCATTGAGTTAACTGACATGCTTAGAAGTGCTTAGATAGCAAAGTAAAGGTGGTTATAAAAAGGGCATTGAGAAGGCATGCAGAATGTAAGCAAATGCTTAAAGTTAGGCTAGAGGAGATGACCAGTTATACATAAGGAATTTTAGGGTGTAAATGATAACTGCAAGAAAAGACAGAGGTCAACATTCTGAAATCCCACTCCTGAGAATAGACATTATCAAGTTAAGCAGCCAAACATATCCATGTGAATAATTGTCTTGAAATGCCAATGCCATTTGGGATGTAAAAAAGTGGCTAAATTTCCACATTTTTGTGATTTCTTCTTTTAGAAAATAATTTTTTATAGTACTAGTGGGATTCTCCACACTCAGAATTATTTTGTCCTTATTAGGAATGTGAAGGTTTAGGAGAATCCATTTAAGAGAAGCTTTAGAATTTTCAGATATTCTAGAATTATTAGATATTCAGGTAACAAAATATTCTCTATATTTCATAGATCCAAATGGCCAGAAATATTAATAGAGATTTTATTTTTATGCCTGTGTTAAAAATAGATTTTTTAAAATATTTGTAATGACGAAGATCTTCATTAGTACCTGTGTGTGTTTAAGGAATGATCTATGACCTCTCATTGCTATTACCAGCTCTGTAACAAAGTAACTGTAACAAAGCATTCTTTTATAAGAAGTATAACTTTTCTAAAGTAAAAGGATTGGCACTACAACCAAAAGTCACAAACAGGCTGACATCACTTTGCTTGGGTCGTAGTGTTTTTTGTTTTACAATAATTTCTAAGTTTAAAAAAAAAATCAGGTTCCATCTGGGGTACTTTGTCACCCAGAGGCTTTGGTGATGTCTGGAGACATTGTTGGTTTTCCCACCTGGGGGATGGTTCTACTGGCATCTAGTTGGTAGAAGTCAGGGATGCTGTCATACATCTTCAATGTGCAGTACCGCCTCCAGACAATGAATAATCGGGGCCAAAATATCAACAGTACTGAGTTTGAGAAACTCTGTTTTATAGATAAGAAAAACTTAGATAGACGTGGGAATAACAGAGGTTCTCAGGATTTATCTTGAGTAGTTCATAAAAATATAGATCCCCATATCTCCATCAGATATTCTAAAGTATGGTTTTGTGCTGGAATCCAAAATATGCTTTCTAATGAGAATTCCAACTGACTCTTATCCAGGAAGCACATTGGAGAATCAGGGACATGGAAGGGGGCCCCTCACTCCCAAGTTCCATACTTTTCCTGCTTTACCACAAGCTCCTAGAGTATATATGATAAATGATATACGGTAAATTAATTATAAATTGACTCAGAGTATGCAGTGAATTCTTGATCACAGATTCTTGATATTATTAACTAGAGATGTCATCCATTCTCCCGAAGAGTACTCAGACCCAGCTATTTAGCTACACAGTAGTTACTTTGGCTTTTTCCATATGATTGTAGTTGCGGCTACAGAGGAGGCTGACTAAGATCTGATATGAGCATTCTAGTCAAAGGTATAGCTGGGGAAACAGATATGACCTTTGGGTCATGAATTTACAGAGATTTTCAGGGAAAATTTCTGGCAAGACATTTGTGGCAGCAATTGATTTGCTATCATTAAATAAACATTACTAAAAAAAAATCATTGATTCTCCTTAATTCTGACATGTGGAATTATTCTTGAAATGGCAGGCAAATCATTGAAATATTTGACCTTATATAAAACCTCAGAGTATAAAATTCATTCAAATGGGTTCTAGAGTTTCTATACCAAAAGTACTAAATGACCTGCCTATGAAAGAAAAAAACAATAATAGAAATTTTCTATTTCACCAGCATTCTATTTTACCACAAGTAGGCAGATAAGTCAGCCCACTATCTCTCTTAAGCAGAAAAGAAATTATATCTAAAATTGTACCAATTACAGATAATATTCTATTTATACTTTTTTCTTCAGAGAAAGAAAACAATTGAGGTATTACAAAAGCCCTGTTGTGTTGTTTGAAAACAATAATCTGTTTTCAGAGATTTAAATGGTCAGAGTAAATTTTTATTTTTTAAATATATGGGATGGTATTATTATAATACCTTACCACCACAGTAAAAGTAGTCCCCAAGTATTATGGGGTTTTTAATCAAAAAAAGAATGACGACTCTGAGATGAAAGAGTGGAGTTGAGGCTTCTCTCTGTCACTGACTTACAGGTTGAATAAGTTAGTACATCTCCTAAGCCGTGACTACATCATGAGCAAGATGTTTAATAAGGCATAAAACAATCTCAGTGTTCAATGAGATGACAATCGTTAAATATTTTGTAAATTATAATGTCACCCCATTGATCTTGTTTTTTAGTTTGCTGATTAGAAAATTGATTAATGAGGTTACAAATAAAATTTTATTAATAAGTTATCAAAAATATTTTGCAACTATTTCATTAGATCCCCTAAATATGTGCATTCTGGATCCTTGTTTTTATAGTCTTACAGTATCACGTAATAGGTATACATCTTATGAAACTTTCCCCCAAAAGAACACTGCTGTTATTTTTTTTAACATTTATGAAGTACCTCTTAAACATGACAGCCTTTGAGTATGAATAATTATTTTCATCTTGAATTAGAGAGTGCTAATTTATAGAAATGCAACCTTCATAAAATGTTATATTTTTTCTTGTTCCACTCTGTAATACTCATGTATTTTCATTCACTTTTTATATTTCCTGAAGGTATATAGTACAATTATACAGACAGGATTGCTTCAATTCAGAACAATTCATATTAAAGATAATGACAGGGCTTCCCTGGTGGCGCAGTGGTTGAGAGTCCGCCTGCCGATGCAGGGAACACGGGTTTGTGCTCCGGTCCGGGAGGATCCCACATGCCGCGGAGCGGCTGGGCCCGTGAGCCATGGCCGCTGAGCCTGCGCGTCCGGAGCCTGTGCTCTGCAACGGGAGAGGCCACAACAGTGAGAGGCCCGCGTACCGCAAAAAAAAAAAAAAAAAAAAAAAAAAAAAGATAATGACAATCAGCCATACCTCTTTAAAAAAATGTATATCAGATATTTTATAGAATTCTGAAACTTATGTTTACATTTTTCTTTTATATATTCTTGTTAAGTCTTTTCCCTATGTATAAAATAAATTCATAAATTTTACTTTGAAAACTCTTCCTCATATTTTAATAAGAAAAATATTGCTATTTATTAATAAAGTTTAAGATGTTAAAAAGCCTATTTTCATCAACTGTCTAACAAAACACATAATAAATCTCTACATATACAGATCAGTAAATGAATGATATGAATGATAGGACAGGAAAGCCCATTTACTCATAGAAATTCATTTTGTTGGGATGTCAAGAACGTAAGGAAGTAGCAAGTGTGTAATGCCCTTTGTTGGTTTTTTTTTTGCGGTACGCGGGCCTCTCACTGTTGTGGCCTCTGCCGTTGCGGAGCACAGGCTCCAGACGCGCAGGCTTAGTGGCCATGGCTCACGGGCCCAGCCGCTCCGCGGCATGTGGGATCTTCCCAGACCGGAGCACGAACCCGTATCCCCTGCATCGGCAGGCGGACTCTCAACCACTGCGCCACCAGGGAAGCCTGTAATGCCCTTTGAAAAGTGTATACCATGGTTATCAAACTTGGCTTCTATCTGGAATCACCAGCAGAGTTTACAAAAAACTACTGATGTCTATAAATTCCACCAGAGAGATTTTGATTAAATTGGTGTGGAGTGTGGCCTCAACAGCAGGCTGTTTAAAATCTTCTTAGGTGATTCTAATAGGGTGCAAAGTTTGAGAATCACTAGTATAGACAGAATATGCTATGACTAGAAAGAGAAGAATGGTGATCCCAGAGTTCTTTTTTTTTTTAAATTATTATTATTATTTTTTTGTGTGGTAAGTGGGCCTCTCACTGTTGTGGCCTCTCCCGTTGCGAAGCACAGGCTCCGGACGTGCAGGCCCAGCAGCCATGGCTCACGGGCCCAGCCGCTCCGCAACATGTGGGATCCTCCCGGACCAGGGCACGAACCCGTGTTCCCTGCATCGGCAGGCGGACTCCCAACCATTGCGCTGCCAGGGAAGCCCCAGACTTCTGTTTTAAACCAGGGAACAGTCCCTGCAGAAGCTGAGGGGTGAATGAACTTGTGCACACAGGGTGGCATTTAGATTTTCTACGAAGTTTAATAAGATACCTCTCAAAGTATGATTTAGCAAATTTTCAAACTTTAAGTAGCTTAAGTTAAGAAAGTGGAAATTTGCATTGCCATAATTTTTATCAGCACCTTAAAATATTAATAAAATCGTTGCTATTTTATGGAAAAAATAAGACAAATGATTTTCACATGACGAAAAAGAATCAATAATTTTTGTTCTTAAAAATAAACTTTGACATTAATACCCACAGCCTGGGGTTTACATAACTCCTGGCATCTCTTCCCACAACTGATACCTCTAATTCCACAGGATTTGTCGTGATTAAACAGCAAGCCTGCCTGCACTGCTGCCCAGACCCACTTCAGACTCTTTTCTTACTCTTTTCTCCACACAGCTAGTGGCCTTTAATGTTAACTGGTATATGGGTCAAAGCAGTATTCCCAAGCATGGAAAATGCTGCCTTCAGGATTCAGAAAAGCATACCAGGCACTGAACTTCCTTACTAGCTCTGGAAGGTGTGAGATGGATTAATTCATCCTTTACTTTGGAAGGGATATACTAGCACCTCCCAGACCATAGGGTCCCCTAAAGTTTTCTGATATGTATCTTTGTAAGATTTATGTACTGCCTTTTAGAGTCTGTGTGTTTTACCAAGGCCTCCAAGACACTAGTTGCTTCTTCCACATCCAGTTTGTTTATTATATGGACCACTGTGACGTTTTGCTGGATGTCCAGCTGGATTGGACTTTCTCAGATTCTACTGTAACAGGTGACAGGATCGTTTTTAAAAAGTGGGAGAGTTAACATAAATGTAGAGTGTGAATGTATACTCTTGTGCATTCTAAATGAATGAAAACTGTTGATAAGGATGGCTATCTTTCTGTCTCTGGAGGACGTGACATGCCACAGTCTTATCTCTGAAAGACACCTATCATTAGGCAGATATAATGACATCAATGGCAAGTCTACATCAGGTCACCTGCTGTCAGGGCAGGAGTTTGGATCATCTAAAGTGAATGGAAGGAGGGAAGGATGATTGGCCCTTCTGTGCTTTGTGTTACTGGAACCAAAATGAGGTGGAGGGGGGTGATGACTAAGCCCCCTAATCAAACACTGATGTTGGCGAACAAAACAACAAATTATGTCAATTCTAGCCTGCCCTTGCCTGCTAGAGCCCAGGACAAATGATCATTTAAAAAGTTGTCTAATAGAGGGAGACGCTCAGCTTCCCTCCTTGTATAATTTCATTCCACTCCTTCAACAAGCCCATCTGCTGTCGTGTGTCTTCCATGCTCAGGCACACTGCTGGATTCTGAGGACTTAGAAGCAGCGGCTCAGCCTCTTCTTTGGGGGAGCTCTCAGTCTGTGGTTTGTATTGTCAGCAACCTGCGACCCTAAGGACTCATGCTGACGGCACCAAAAGCCATCGGAGAAAGGTGACCTGCTCTAATTCACTGTCAGGTTAAGTGACAGTCATCCTACTTCGCTAATGAGTTTCTTTTATGTAGTGAATAATGGGTCTCTTCCCACCCACGGTCCTAGGAGTGTAGAGTAAACGATCCTGTGTGTGACTGCGCCCTAACTTTGGGGAGCTTTGAACAGCTGCCCTCTCGGCGCCGCTTCAGGGACTCTCAGCAGACGGAAGTGCCTCCAGCCCGCTTCCCCGGGCAGGCGCGCGCGGGCGGGGAGCGGCGCGGCTGGCCGAGCGGGGGCCGCGGGGCGCGTCGGAGCGAGCGCGCGAGTCCCCGGCGCCGCCCGCGCTCCCGGATCCGCGAGGCGCCCACCGGCCGCGGCCGCTGGGACCCGGGCGCACGAGGGGAGGGGCCGTCCACGCCCGGCTCCCGGCACCACGTAGCCCTCGAGCGCCTCCGGGAGGGCGGGGCCGCCGCGAGGAGGCGCGGAGGCCGAGGACCCGGGAAGGAGGATCCCCGGACGCCCGCAGCCCGAGGGAACCACCAGGGACCGGGCGGTCCTCGGCGACTTGGAATGTTGACTCCAGAGGCGGCGCGCACGGTCAGGGCAAGTTTCTCGCGGTTCGAAAAGGAGTCCTGAAACTGACACTCATTTAACCAGCTTTTCCTTTCCTGTTTTAAACAAGTTTATTTAAGCAACAAAAATCCCGGGAGTCTTTTGGTGACGATTGGGTTCCAAATATAATCCTGAAAGTTTTTGCTTGCTGTGGTTGTTTACGTGTGCCTGCCTGTTAGCCTGTTGATGTTTCGCTACTCTGAACGCTGACATTTAAACTGTTCTTAAAGGCACATTACAACTTGGCTGCTGCGTTTGGGAGTGCTGTTATTTTCCACTTCTGTCTTCATATAGTTGTACCCAATGGGTCCTTTGGGAATGGTTTTTGCATGTGACACTTCTCCTTAGGGGACCTTCAGCAGGTTGACAGCCTTTTGATGGCTAATATTAGTAAGGTGTCAAATAACAGGAATGTACCTGTCAGGGCTGGTGCTGCTACCCCTGTGAAGCCTTTTTCCTAAGCTGATGGGAGTGGATACTGCAATGCTTGGTTCGCGTATCCTGTTTCTTAAAACTTTCTTGAGCTCTTTTGCCTTCATTCAGTAAGTGTAACTATTTGTGTGCACCGTACACTAATAATGCCTCAGTCTTAGAAAACTGAACTCTATTTTCTCTTAAAGTTAGTCAGTCAAAGACATTCAGGGTTGAGATGGCATCTAATTCTGTTCTATTAGGTGCAATAAAAACTTTTAAGTAGGTTTTATAAAAAAGGAACTGCTTCTTCTTACTCTGATTTTTAAATCCTGTCTTTGTAGTAAGAGGATCTCCCCCTTAAAACTGTGTAAGATTGCAATCAATTGGTAATTGTTAACTTTTCCTTTACTAGATGGGTAGATAGTATGAAAAGTTTTCATTTCTTCCTAGTTTCTATATACAAATCAATACAAAATAAATGCACATAAAAACAAATACAATTATAAATGCAAATAAATAAAAAGTAGGGTGCATTGAAATGGGAACGCATATTCCATTTAATGTGTCAAGCCTAGATAATGTCTCAAAGTACATTTTTCTTATCCTCTGTCTTAAAAATTTCTAGAGGTGGGAATTTTCTTGGATATACTGCAGGCAAACTTGCTTCTGACTTGCCTACCACAGCAGAGTTAATAAACAACACAATTTCACACATTTCTTCTCCAAGCAAAACATGTTCTGTACTGGAGTATAATATTACTAAATTACTTTCAGCAGTTTTATGTAAAGTATTTTGAGACCTCCAAATAAACATTTTTACATTCCTATAGTTTTAGTTTTGTGAAAGATAGGTATTTGTCAAGAACTAATTAATAGATTTTAATTATTGGAAAGCACCTGATGTCCTTTAGTTATTAATAAACATATTCCAGATGACATTTTTTTCTTTCATATTGTTTATGCAACTGACTCCACAATGATTTCGTTTTACTTAGGATTTTTTTTTTTCATAAACTATGCCAGGCATAGTTTCAGGCATTGGAGGAACCAAAAAGATAGATTACATTGACAAATAAGTGTGCCCCCTTGCTGATGTTACAGAACCTTGCAATCAATACTTTGCAAAACTTTGCAGAGTGCGCTTTGTGTTACATAAATTTGGTTTTATCTCTGATTATGTGATTTGGCTTGTGATTCCAGAAAATAATTAGTACCTCTAGGTTTTCTTAAACAGCATTTTTTAAAACAGCAGAAAATTTTTCCTTGGTCAAGTTCTGAGGATGGAGAAGAAAAAAGCATGTGTATATATTTAATAAGCAAGTAAATATATATACTAACTATATATTTAAATATAATATATTGACTATATATGGATATAGATATAGATATACAGTAAGTAGATGTATATACAAAATTCTGGAAATTCCAAAATAGAAAATTTAGATACTCAAGTGAGATTCAGTGAAAGGCACATCCTACATCTGAACAGGCCTGATACATGGTTCTAGTAGTCACTACCATTCACAGTGTTGATATTGCCACCCAAGTTTGAAGTGCATGGGATTTGTTGGAAGTGTCCGTTCATTGAAAGTGGTTCGACTTAAAGACTGCCCTAGTGGCTGAACTCCTATTTGTGGATTTTAGTGATGGCTCTTTATTCACTTATGCAACAGATGTTCACTGTGCTGCTGTCTTGTAAAACTGTTATAGCATGTCCTGACACACTGTTATTTACTATTTAAGAGCATAGAGAGGTAAACGTGACTTCTTTTTTTTAATTTTTATTTTATATTGGAGTATAGTTGATTAACAATGTTGCATTAGTTTCAGGTCTATAGCAAAGTGATTCAGTTGTACATATATATGTATCTAGTCTTTTTCAAATTCTTTTCCCATTTAGGTTATTACAGAGTATTGAGCAGAGTTCCCTGTGCTATACAACAGGTCCTTGTTGGTTTATAGAAGCTTTCCACAGTACACAGATAATCACACAACTACACAGTTAACTCAGTAGCTGAAGTACATGCTACAGAGGGAAAGTAATGCTTGATGGGAGAGTATGTAGCAGGGGAAAGTGACTGATCTGGGCAATCAGGGAATATTCTCTGAGGCAGGAACATTTAAACTTAAAGCCAGAGGATTGAGAAGGTGAAGCCAAACAAAGTGTAGGAGAACATGTCTAGACAAAGGAAGTAGCTGTAATAACACCCTGAGGCAGAAAAGATGGGCTTATTTGGAGAACTGAAAAAGGACCCCTTTGCCTGGAACTTAGTAGAGGGTGCGTCAAATAATCATAGTCATCTTGAGACAAGTTGAGGAGGGGGGCAAATTGCCCTATAAGACAGGGTAAGGGATTCAGTTAGCAAGTACAATATGATAATTGTGGGAAAGATACAAAGGAAATATGAAATGACCACATGTTATGACTGGATCTTACCAAGTTTGGAAGGTCAGAGAAGGATTCACAGAGGAGTTGTCTGGAAGAGCATAATTTTTCACATGTACCTGCTCTCTTAATGAGAGTGAAGGGCGCTTGAGGGGCCAAGACCTTTGTCTCTAACTGCTGCTACAGCGCCATCGCCTACAGAAGAAGTGACAGCAGTTGATCAGTCTGTGTTGAAGTTTTCCGAGCTAAGAAGACAGAGAAGAAATGAGGAGTAGCTGTCACACGACCAGGTCTCAGTAGGGACAGTATTTTGGGGGAGTCTACATCAAAGACTAAACAGGGCCACGGCAAAGTACAGTTGAATAAAATAATTGTAGAAAGTCTTGATTTTAGGCAAATCTTAATGTATCTATTTAAATACATTGGACCAAATCTTACCTTCAGTTATACTGGTATATGTTTAACCAGCTACTCTCAAGAAAACAGGGAAAAAAACAAAAATAAAAACCCAGTTTGAAACATTCACCAATCTCTATTGTGTAAATATTCCCACCTTGGTATTCCAGTCTACCAATGTAATGTCACTGAATGTGGATTTGGGAAATGATGGGAATTGTTTGTCTCTCTCTCTCTCTCTCTCTCTCCTCTTTATTGAAATAATTGACATCAACTTTATATTGACAATCATTTCTCTTGAACTTCAGTGTACCACTGCATTACCTTTGACTTCAGAAGTAGACATGGAGTGTTAACTAAAAAAGTATATGATTCAGTATTTTACATCTTCTAAAAGGAAAAAATGCCCTCAGTGGTTTCCTGATATCATTTGCAAATGTTGAGAGCAAATACATCTCTGCATAATCACAGGTAATCCACCAGTGACATGCCTTTCACTTCTGACATTAAGAAACAAACTGTGAAATGCTGGCATCTGAAATGTAAAGTGTTGCAATACATTTTATATTTAGTGAAAAACACTTCACAAAGATATTAAAAAGCTATAATTGTAATACAGGCATAGAAAGATGTGAGATATACCCTGCAGTTATAACCTATGATTTTACTCTAGTAAGTTATGTAACATTAAAAGTGCAATACCATTAACTATCATTCATAGGAAGAAACTTCAGGTTCAGTTAGATCTTCCCTTACCTCAGGTTATTTGTATTTGCTTAAATTACACGTAGCTGGGTAGATACAGAGCTATGACATAGCAGTGTCCCTCATATCCATTCCATCCCTTCCCCACATTCTCTGTTTCCATATCTAAATCCTATCCTCCTTCAAGGCTCTGTCTAAATCCTCCCTCTTCCTGGAACATCACACTAACTGCCCTGGTTACAGTGTTCTCTTTCTTCTCTTATCCCATGACAGCTGTTTATCTCTCCCATCATCACCTTTGCTTTGTAACTGAAAATCCTTTATAGAATTAAATGGCTACATGCACACACATGCACACATACACACGTACACGTACATATATTCATACACATATACCTATACATTGTGTACATATGTACACACATATATACACACATGTGTATATATGTATGTGTCTGTGGAAACATGTATTAAATACATTTAATATATACATTAAATATTCAATAAGTCAACTGAAATATATCATTTAAAGGTAAATAATATAATTATATTCATTGAGATATTGAGACATTACATTTGTCTCAGTTACCTATTGCTGCATAACAAACAATTCTAAAACTTAGGGACTTGGGCAACATCATCTGAATATCTCTCATGGTTCTGTTGATTAATTGGGATCCACTGGGTAGTTCTCTTCCTGATCTCACTTGGGCAGTCAGGAGGGCATGGGGCTGGGTCAGTGGGATTGCTGGGCTGCTCCCCCTCTCCATGTAATCTTAGGGCCTCTCCTCCCCACAGGAGACCTCCGAGTGTTCTCTGCAGCAAGACAGCTAAACTGCTTATATGGAACATGGAAGCTGCGCACCCTTCTTAGGGTTTAGCCAGGAAGTGGCAGTGTCACTTCCTCCACCTCTTATGGTTTAAACAGATATAGGGCCAACTTTGATTCCTGGACTTCTTGACTAGGGAAATGACAAAGAATTTGTGGCCATCTTTAATTCACCACAGTATTCTTCACTAATAATTCTATAGGTGAAACTCAAGAGAATTTTAGAGCCAAACGTTTCCTGGAAATGATTTAATCAAATCCCACCATTTACAAGTGAGGGTACCGAAGAAAGGTTTGAGGAGGCAGAGATGGGTCAAATGAAAAGTTTGGTTTAAAAGTTTTACATTTCAGGGCTTCCCTGGTGGTGCAGTGGTTGAGAGTCCGCCTGCCGATGCAGGGGACACGGGTTCGTGCCCCGGTCCGGGAAGATCCCACATGCCGTGGAGCGGCTGGGTCCGTGAGCCATGGCTGCTGGAGCTGCACGTCCGGATCCTGTGCTCCGCAATGGGAGAGGCCACAACAGTGAGAGACCCGCGTACCGCAAAAAAAAAAAAAAAAAAAAAAAGTTTTACATTTCATAGCACTTATCAAACTGCGTGGCATTAAATACGTTAATCTGGGTCCTTAGATAAGCAGAAATCAAAATGGGATTAAACTGCTCAGGAAATTCATTAGGGGAAGAACCAGTGAGAATTGGGGAAGGGGGATAAGAAAGGTTGAGAGAGCCATCCAACCTCTGTGCAGCTCTGATCCTGAGTGAAGGAGAGGGAAAGAAGGAAAGAGTTTGTTGGAAGAACCCTTGGTGCAGTACTAAGAAAAGGTCAGCAAAGCTTTGGGGAATCCTCAGGGAGCCCTTAAACCAAAATCATCACCAGAAGACCCCTGAGTCTCCCAGGAATGGGAGTATCCCCGCCGTGTATAGTCACTGGCTGGAAGCAGCCTGTGGGAAGTGTGGCCCCCAAATAAACACGATGACGTCTTGCAGAGCTCAGCGGCTGGGGCTATCAGGTCATTATGCTCCATGCAGTTGAAGATAGGAGAGATGTATTCTCATGGCCAACACAGTAGGTGATCTAGAAACACTTGATAACATAGAGATTCACTAATATGAACATACAAGATTCTAGGGTCTTTTCCTTTAAGAAGCATCAAATTACTTCCTTGTTAGAAACTTCCCTTAATTTTTAAGTCGCTAAAACTTGAAAGGGATTTTAAATTATAGTATAACAGGATATCTCATCTTATTTTAACTATTTCTGGGAGGTAAAAATATTTCAAATACATTTCACACAAAATCATGCTTCCCCCCCAAACATAAATGCAATATTATAGACAATGACTCTAATAAATATTTTATTAGGCATATATACCAACCTTGTGGTCTGTAACCAGAGTTCATTTTGTCTCAGGAAGTGCTTAATTTTTCACAGCCACAAGAATATCTTGATATAAAAGAAACATAAATGTATATATTCACATTTCTAAGACAATAAATTAGATTCTGGAACCCTATTTGCAAACTGACCACAAGTTTGTTGCTCTAGTGAATTCAAAATGTAAATGTACTGACAAAAGACATTGTACATAAAAGTTTTCAGAGGCACTTAATGAAATATTTCTAAACCTTCTGGACAGTTCGGCAGGCAAAATCAAATATAAATTGCTTAGCTAAGCTTTACATGATGCCTATGTGGATGATAAAATGGCGGTGGATTTTGCAGATACAATCTCTGTATTAGTTACGGAATTTGGCGCTCAGCTTATTGAGATGAAGGAAACTCCTTGTAGGTCAATCCAAAGTCTTTTCAATAGTGCGGATATTGAGACACTTAACAAGAGGCAGTCTCCACTCTGTTCAATTGTTGTGTTCTCAGACGACCTTCCCACCAGAGACGTTTTTTCCTTCCACCCTCTTCAATGTCCACACCCAGATCAAGGAGAAGGAAAGGGTTTTCCTACTCACCAAGAGCAGTATATCTCCTGAGAGTCTGCCACTTCTGCAAGTGGACAGCCAGAGTTCATCTTTTTTTCCAAGTCAAAACTTTGGTTTTGAAATCAATTAGATTTCAGTATCAATTAAAATGGCTTCAGGAAAGGGGGAGCTTCCAAAAATTAAAGGCTAAATTACATAAATATATATTTCAGTGTTTATGAGAACATCTGAGTATATGTAAATTTGGATCCTTGGGACCAAGATATTTTAAATAACTACATGTAGAACACTTGTGGATGTCACTGGATTCCACAAAACCAATGACAAGACCTTAACAGAGCTTACGGTTGAAAGCTTTCCCTTTTTCCACTTACAGGGATCTTGCTGTAGCAGATAGCTGTTTACTCTCATTCTCTGTTGCTCCTTGTGACCAAATCTTCTATGCTTGATGATAGTTACCTTACCTGAATAGTTTTTCTTAGATGAATCATTATCCAATCATGAACTAATCAATAAATAGTATTTCCCAAAGTAAAGACCCCAGAAAACCCTTCTCTCCCATCTCTAAAGTTATCTTGTTTGCTACTATCACACACATGGGGCTTTATAATGGAATTCAGTGAGTCTCTTTTTGTCAACGACTTGAGTTTTGGTTGGAAAAGAGCATCTTCATAGATGTCATCTCCCTTTCAGGGAAGTAGCTGGCAATCTTTGGATAGGTCCACTGTTGTGAATATTGATGATGTCCCTCTGAAGGGACAGAGGAAGCAATGATGATCGCCAGTCTTGTTAAGGTAGGTGTCTGTTACCTCAAAATTTCGAATCTTACTTCACTTCTCTGCCTCAGATCAAACTAATATACACCTCTCCCTGAATTATGAAAAATGAAGGAAGTATCAAAGCATGTGTGCCATGATCTTAAAACTGTTCTCTGTGTGGATCCACCATTACGAAGTGGACACCATTTTTTAAAAATGCCTTTGAAGAAACGACTATTAATCATGTTACTAGTCTAATTAGCTTAACTATGAAATCAAGATCAGTACATCTTGATAATAATTATTTAAATAGTTTTTATGAATTAAAATTTGTACATATGGCAAATTCAGAATTTTTTTGGAAAGCCAATGATACTATTTATTTCTGTTATATTATTTTAGAACTCTGAAAGTTATCTTAAGTAGGGAGAGGTATGCACACAAAAACCATTCATACACATATAAACATGAAGAGTTAAATTTACTGTCCAAATTTATGGAACATTCTTAGGTACACATATGAAGACTATTGTGCTGTGTTTGAATTATATTTTATTTCTCATTGTGTAAACTGCATCTATATAAATGATTATTTAAAGATGTTTAATATTTTGAACGCATTGTATTGCATAAGGACTCAGGGTTTATTATTAATAAAATATAAATAAAAATTTATAAATAAAGCTACAGTTATTTCAGTTTTCATTCAAATCACTGGATGATCTTATCTCTTTTACATTATACATTGATTACTCACAAATGCAGGCAGAGATATTTGATTCCTAATCTTCATTCTGTAGAGCTTTGTCAATTTTGGAGAATATCTAGGATCAAATTGGGGAGCAAAATTATGTCTTGCTAAAGACGCATTATTTTCTCTAGGTATGAAATATCTCCCAAATATCAGTGATGTGAATTCTTTTGTTAAATAAGTTGAGAATACACTAACTATTACCACCTGAGTGTGTGAAGACTGAAAAAAACAAAAACACTCCATATACTCGGCAATATTTAGTCTGTGTCCTTTAACATAATAGAAAATAATTATTAATGAAGTTATATTCATTTTTGTTTAGTTATTTTTGAAGTCCAGTACTGTATATGCAGCTGAAGAAAAGGTTCAAATGCATTACATGCTGGAAAGAACAGAATATACATAACTTTTCGGCCCCAAATTTCCATTTCAAACTATTGTGTTGAAAACTTTAAAATTTTTTATTCATATGCTATTATTTACTGAAATCTTAGAATATGGTATCTTGGCCATTAATGAGTTTTTATGCAAATGGAATTTTATTCAAAGTAGACAGTGCCTTTTTGCTTTTAAGGTTAGGCCCTTTCCTAAGAGTATGCAGTGGGAAAAGCCTACCAAACACACGCAGGAGGAATTGAACTAGTTTAACTTTATCACCTGCTCATCATTAGGTAGAAATACATTTTCTAAATTATATGAAGACTGAAAAGATCTGTTTTGAATTACTTGAGATTTGATCTAATTCTTAACTAATTTTATTAATTGAAATAATTCTAATTATTTGATCTAATTCTAAATAGCATGTGAGATTGTACCTCAGAAAACTAATTCCATGGACAGGGAGCCTCCAATGATGGTTGGGATCTTCAGTCCTGACCCTCCAAAGTTTAAATTTTCAGCAGTTGTTATTGCCATTCCATGTGCCAGACACAGAGGTGATTAACATGATAAATAATTAGTAGATGTTACTCCTATTTAAAGAGCTTATTGAGGGAGATGGATTGATGGGTAGATGAAAAAATAGATAAAAAGATCAATATATTGCATGTGTCATAATAAAGATATACTTTAGTTTTATTTAAGCACAAAAGATTTTGGGAGCAGAGGATGCTGTGGAAAGATTAGTGTAATTTTTTCTGTGTTCTAGAAACCATATGTATGAAGGACATAATTTGAAGACAAGATTACAGCAATATGATGAGTCAGCAATCTATCACAGAGATTCAGACAAAGATAACTTCTTAAAACTAAAAGAGGGGTAGTAGGAGTGGAGAGTGAAGAAAAGCTAAGAAAAATTTGGGTGGTGACATTGGAAGACCACGTTGGTGATTGTGTGAATAGTGTTTGTCATATTTTGATGTTTGACTGCAAACAGCTTTTAAGCCTCACACCTGACTCTTCTTCTGCCTCTGCTCTCACGTGGGCACGATGATAAGGAAGCCCAGGTGTTCCCCCTTTAGCACATGATTCAAACTATCCAATCACCTGCCTTCCTATGGGAGTCCTCACCCAGGCCCGCCCTCTAACCACAATAAAAGCCCCAAGCCAGGCTGCTTTCCTTTGCTCCCTCAAGCTGTTTTTCGGCCTGTTTGTTACTGCTCTGCTCATCCCAAAGACCTCACTTATGTAAGTTATGAATCTTTTCATACTTTCTTGGGGTGTGTGTGTCATCTATCTCCACATTCAAACTAACTTTTGGGTGGAGGTTTGTCCAGTTTTTACAAAGTGGCCTGGCTACAAAATTGTTGCAGAGACTTTAAGCGAGAAACTTTCAGATTTTTACTGTAGGTTACTAGATATTGATGCTTTGTTTGATTCTCCAAAAAACAAAAGAATAGTGGAAGGCGCTGGATCATAATGAAGCTCATTAGAGGTCATAATTTTTCGCTTTTTATGCCTATTGAATTTAAGGTTCCTGTTTAGATGTTTACTTGCTTAGTCTTTTTGGCTTAGGAAATCAAGAAAATATAGAAGTCAAGATCATTTTAATATAAGGGATAGTTGAAAACATGAGAAAGTTCAAAGTCAGCCAGGAAAAGGTTTTTTTGTACTAAAAGAAGAGAATTATTCATAATTCATACAGTTTAGCTTTTTCTTTTAAATAATTTTTCCTCATGGAAATAACAGTGAAAGCAAATCACTCATTTTTACCTATTAAGTTGAAATGAAAACGCTATTCAGCATTAAAAACTAATCTTAGCAACAGATGAGTTCTCTCGTTTTATGTATCTGTATAGCACTTCTCAAGGTTTTTTTGTTAGATGTTTTAAGTTTAGGATAACTCCAGAACTAAACCAGCAGCTTCTCATAGTTTCAGAAGCTGACTTCTACAGCATATCTGGTAATTATAAATATTCTTTGGCACTTAAAAGTCTTAATATTATGGATTATGCAGAAGTAAATATTGGTTTCCTCACAAATCCATGTAAAAGATGCATCCATTGTTGACTACAGTAAGAAAAAATCATTGAGGACTGTGTCCTGATTTAGGTCAGACTGCGTGCTTATTTCACCAAACCATATTACAACGTGGAAAAAACACAAAAATGAGGGTAAAACTTTCTCACCTGACATTGCATTGCTGCGTAAGACTAAATACATTTGAAATACAGAGCCCTTCTCCGTGTTGAGTGAATCTCTGCTCAGCTTATTTGGTTCTTCTTTATTCTTTCAGTCACATATAAGTGTTTGGTTTTAATTACCTTTTTTTTAGCGTTTCTATATCTGAGCACATCATCTTTAGATAGTATTATATGCTGTTTATTTGATTAACTCAATATTGTGCTCTGATTAACCTATTCAAATGGATGGGTAATTAAATTTCTTTGGAAAGTAAGGTCATTTCAGTAAACCAGGGAAGCACAAAGCAATCTAAAACATATTTTTGTTTATTTAGTTACTCATGATGAATATTTTGAAAAACTATGAAAATGTAAAATTGAATGGTATACCTGGGTAAAAAATGTATTTTTAAAGTTAATTCCCATCAATTATAAAAATATTTAGATAATAAAATCTTTTATAATTAAATGAGTTAACATTGTTAATGTTAACCCTCATATTTCTTTTTACTTACATGAAAGTCTTGAAGTTCAGAGAATTAGACTACCTATTCTTCCCTCTCCCCATAAAATTACCGTTTAACTTTCATAAATCCATTGCCTCTATTTTTTAAATCTGAAATATCAATCACTTTTTACAAATATGTATATAGAAATTAAGCCAGTTGATTGTTTTTGATTAGATCAGTGTTCCAATCTTTCACTATGCGATTCCAGGTGAAAAATATTTCTGCCACTAGAGCAGTCCATATCTAAGCCAATACTCACTTTGGTAAATAAAAGAGGTACTTGAGTTCAATTACTAAGACGATGTTTCTGTTACTCAGAATAAATGAACACAGTTAGTGTACCAGTTGCTCTGGTTTGGAGCTGGCACATGTGTCTTGTCTGAATTTTAAAATATTCTGAAAACAACTTTAGAAAACATTGTGTACTTTAAAATCACCTGGCAATGTATTCCATCATAATGGATACAGGTAATGAAAATGTGGTTTACATACAATGTATCAGCATTATTCTGGCTAGTTTCTCCTGAGAGAGGCCTTACTGAGGAGAACAGAGTGCTCTGGTGTATTTCAAATGATTGGGTACACTTGGCATTTTTAACTGGGTCGCCCACACTGGCCAACAGCAATTTGTCAGTTCCAATTCAGGTTTTCCTACCCTAGTGATAGTTACCTCCAGGAGCTCCCCCAGGTTCTCACAATTAACATTAGAGAAAATTCCCCTTGTGCTTCCAGCAGAAGGGTAAAAGAAACTTTAAAACACACCAGACCACTCTGGTCTTAGCAAGACCTGCCCTCAGAAACTAAGTTACCAGACCTTAACCTGCTGGGGTACCATCAGAGTCTAACTGATCGGGGGAAAGGAATATACCCAACCCCAGCCCACTCTAGCCATGTTGTCCCATCTAAGGAGGGAAGGGTGGGGGGGAACAAAAACCACTTAGAGCTCACAGTCCAGAGGCATAGGCTCAATAAAAGACTAGATTTAATCACACTTTTATGTGTGAAATAAACGATCTAAGCAAAGGGAGGAAGGAATTGGGATTATTTGTTACTAAAAGATACTTGTACTACCTGTGAATTAGTATCCTGTAATTTGGAAGTGGACTTGGATTAGTTGTAAATGTACATTGCAAAATCAAGGGTGAATGCTGAAAGCATTTTTTTTTAATGACTTGTATGCTAAGAAATAGAGAATGGAATCATAAAATACTCAAAACCACAAAAGCAAGAATAAAGGCAAATACAAAGAATGAGGACAAGTAGAAAACAGTCATGAATATAGTAGATATAGTTGGATTAATACCAATCACTTTTTTTAACATCTTTATTGGAGTATAATTGCTTTACAATGGTGTGTTAGTTTCTGCTTTATAACAAAGTGAATCAGCTATACATATACATATATCCCCATATCTCTTCCCCCTTGCGTCTCCCTCCCTCCGACCCTCCCTATCCCACCCCTCTAGGTGGTCACAAAGCACCGAGCTGATCTCCCTGTGCTATGCGGCTGCTTCCCACTAGCTATCTGTTTTACATTTGGTAGTGTATATATACCAATCACTTTTAATGCACCAATAAAAATGGTTTTTAGCATGGATCAAAAAACACAAGTCAACTATGTAGTCTACAATAAGCCCACTTTAAATATAAAGGCACATGTAGATTAAAAGTAAATGGATGGAGAAAAATACACAATGCTAACACTAATCAAAAGAAAGCAGGACTAGCTATATTAATTTCAGACAGAACAGACTTCAAAGCAAGAAAATTTATCGGGAATAATATCACATTAGCCAAAGGGTACATTTCTCCTAGAACACATAACAATTCTTAATGTGTTTGCACCTAACAGAGCTCTAACTACATGAGTCAAAAACTGATAGAACTGCAGAGAGAGAGATGAGTCCACTAGTAGAGCTGGAGATTTCAACACCCCTCTCTCAGAAATAGATCCAGGAAGCAGAAAATCTGTGAGGATATAGTTGAACTCAATACCATCAATGAATTGGATATAATTAACATCTATAGACCAACACCTTCTGGCATATAGGCATCCATTTTGTTTTATTCCTTTAGGCTCTTTTTTCTTTAGTGGCTCCTTCCTTCACTATCTGGTAATGACCAATCCTATTCTCAAATGCAAAAGTGAGGTACTAAAATGCTTATCATAATGTTGTGTTTTGTATAATTTCTTGTGGATTTGTTCTGGGATAAAAAGTTACCAGGCATTTCTATTCAGATCTTTATCATACTCCCTTGCCCTGGGAGAATAAAATAAATAAAAAATTGGATTCTTGAGCTTGATTTCAAAACCTACACGTTATTTGTAATAGACTTAAATTCTATTAGTCTAAAGTTTTTTTAATTTGTGTAATTGAGAAAATGAGAATATGTGACTATTGTACTTCACAGGGGTTTGTGAGCAGCACTTGTTCCTAAACTTTAATGTCTTTTACTAATAATCCTACCATATACCCTGTGGCTTCCCTTACCTCATCAGAACCTTACTGAAATATCTCCCAGTGACCCTTCCCAGACTACTATTTACAATTGCATCTTCATTTTTTGTTTTCTCCATAGCATTTCTCACTTCTAAACATGCCACATACCTGTTATGTTTTTGCCCTCTGATTAGAATATAAACTTTATAAATATAAGAATTTTTGTCGTTTACACATTGCTGCAACCTAAAGCTGTAGTGGGCATGTAAACATTCATTGACTATGTGAATAATAATAGACGTTAATAGTAGCCAACTTCACTGAGCAATTAATTCATATTAGGGACTCTACTAAACATATATATTGTACTATAATGTAAACAAAATTAAATTGACTGTGAAGGAAACAATGAGAATTTTCAACTTGATATTGATAAAACATTAATACATTTATAAATATTTCAGAAATGTACTAAAACTCCAAAAAATCTGTAGATTTCTAAATGAAATTATCTATTACTTGAAATATACCAATATAATTTGAGTCAATATTTATTGTACATTTTGATTATAAAATTCATCTTTATCCTAGTTGTGTTTATGTACCTATTAGCCAGGCAAATGCATGTCTAATTATATCTTGATAAAATCAGGAATATTTTATCTATGCATAAATTCTTTCCCTTCACATTTGTAATAAACATTGTCAATATTACTTTCTTAAACTTATATTTTAATGGTTCTTTATAGCTATAATATATTTACTATTATTCCTACATATTTTGTAATTATTAATCTAATTGCCACATAATACTACATGTGAAATCCATATGAAGCTATATATATTCATATCTAGAAAAAGATCCCATTTTATTTCAATATGAATAATAATTTTTATACATAACTTATCAGGATATCTATTTCTATAGAATGCTAAAGTTATTCATATAAAACCTCATGTTTTGGGGGGCTCAGAAAGGAAATTAGTGGATAGGGAGTTAACTATTTTTTTATTCTGCCTTTAGTGACTACACTCTATAATTTCATTTTCTTGGTAGAAAAATCAACAGGTGTAGTAGGTTTTATAGTTTTAAAAATGTATATCTTACTCTTTTCATTTCCTCTACAAGCCTCAATTTTCCCTCTCCCACTCTCCTTTTATTGGTATTTCACTTTTTCTGAGATGGTCCATGTTGACCAAATAAAGAAATACCAGATTGTTGTTCAGTTCAGAGATTGAGAAATGGCAGACAATGTCTAGGGAACCCATGCCTCTAGCTGGGACACTTGAGCATGCCACATAAACTACTCAGAATATTATGTACTTTTTTCCACTGTCTCCAGTCCTTAGTTCCTACTTTGTATTGAGACTCATGCAGTAATGTTAGTATCCTGGGGATCCCAGACACTTTGTCTCCTGGGGCACCCAAGTGAGTGCCAGGATCAATGAAGTTTACCTGCTTCAGCAATGTTTTAGAAAAGCTCTTTTCCCTTCTTCCACACTTTTATCTCAGAATCTTAGAGGAGATGTGCATTTACTACATCATTTATGCAAAACTGTGTGCCTTTGTTCTTTTATTCTTCACTCTATGAAATAGCATTCTCTTTCAGGCTCCCTTGGTGTAGATAAATATACAGTTTTGATTTACTTAGAATCTGGGCTTATGGCTGCTTGGTTACCCAGTCTCTTGAGAGTGTGATCCCAAGAAGAGCAAAGATGTCGTGCAAATAAACATCATTCATTATACCAAATACAGTAGCAGGTTAATGGGGCTAATGGATTTTTAAAGTATTATTCAGTATTTGCCATCAGGAGATACCTCATTATCGCTAAACTATCGCACACAAAAAAATGGCTGCATTAGAAGCTTGTACCTGCTCTTCATTGGTTCAACAGTTTCATGTATAGTTCAGAAAAACAAGATAATTCTCAATAAAATATATGAAAAGTATTCTGATATGGAAAATGTTTTATCTAGTTCCCTTGTTTAAAATACTGCATAAGGGTGAATAGTATAGTTGTTGATGTTGCACTGAAGATTTGAATGTATAAAAGTACTACAGGGATGATTTTTCTACAGAATAATATTACATAGTTCTGTGCATTACTCTGTGTAGTTCTGTGCATCACTGTTTGACATGGAGCAATTGACTTTATATAGCAAACAATGTTATCTGGTTATTTCCACTGCTTTATAATCAACACCATCAAAGTTATATCTTCTGAATTTAATGTTTCAGAATTTAAAGGGTGGGCTTCCCTGGTGGCACAGTGGTTGGGAGTCCACCTGCCGATGCAGGGGACACGGGTTCGTGCCCCGGT
The DNA here is from genome assembly GCF_949987515.2 of Delphinus delphis. NCBI lineage: Eukaryota > Metazoa > Chordata > Mammalia > Artiodactyla > Delphinidae > Delphinus > Delphinus delphis. The sequence goes on along the minus strand of NC_082687.1, from coordinate 115,470,750 downwards.
CCGGGAGGATCCCACATGCCGCGGAGCGGCTGGGCCCGTGAGCCATGGCCACTGAGCCTGCGCGTCCGGAGCCTGTGCTCTGCAACGGGAGAGGCCGCAACAGTGAGAGGCCCACATACCGCAAAAAAAAATATTTAATGGGCTATCTTCTTGATCTTTATAATTTCAACCTTAAAACTATTCTAGGTTGTTACTATCTTTACTAAGCCATCATATTTGAGAATTTTAAAGAACTTTGAGATTATATGTATGCAAGTACACAATATCCATGTTTATTCATGCCATTTTTTTGCTGTTTTATTTACATAGGTACAGGTATTAATAAAACAACCCCATAATTAGGTCAATATGCAAATTGGTATGCAAAGTCAAAATATTACACATACATATTTATATGAGGCTTGAGGCATAACTTAAGATGTGTAGGAAATAAGGAAATACTTCCTCAATAATTCAAAAAATAGAATGTGGTATTTACAAAAGGAAAAAAACACCTGCCTAAAACAATTTGTGTCCAGATCATAAAACCCTATAAATATCATTCTGTGTCCTCTCCCTTCTGAGGCACTATGAAGAATGTCAGAGTGGAGTCCTATAGGTTCTATACATTTTGGCTTGCCTGATCAACATATTATTCCAGTGCTCATTTTGTGGACATGGCTGTCAGCAAACCTGGAGGCCCCAGTGAAATCCAGTCATGACCTTCTCCCCACTCTAGACTCAAGACCCTTGACTTGAACCAGGCAATTTCTCTGTGCTGACCTAGCCTTGTACCCAGGAGTCTGTCCAACTCTGACAATGAAGTAAATTTGTTCATTATGCTATCAATCCTCCTTACTTATTGTTGTGAGTTCATAACAAAACTTAGAGGATGGTGAGAATAGATCTGTTGAACTTATCTCTTTAGCCAGCCTGAGAGCTGATAAATTCTGAAGGCCTCATCACAGTGGTAACTTGTTGGAATAAATTTACCTGAATCATCTTTCAAAACCTAATGAGAACTTTATTCCTTTCTTGTTTTGTCTGTGAGAGCCAGATTTCCTCTGCAAAACTTCTGTGAATCAGGAATTGCCCATCTTCAATATATTCAGTCTCTGATGACTGGGTGCTAGGATGGGGGTAGGAGGGAGGAAAGAAACATCAAGGTCAGAAATTGTGATAAATGTGAATCAGAAGAGTTAAGAAAGGACAAAACTGGCATTTGCCCTTAGGCATCTGCCCATCTGTGGTGATCTGAGTTTTTTGTTTTTTAAATAATTAAATCACATTATTGGAGTGAAGGTTTTAACTCAGTTGAAACTTTGCCTCCTCTAGGCTAGACCTCCATCTTTTCCATATATTGTCTCTAGAATTTTATTTTATGTATTACTCTTCATGGCAACAGTTCAAAGATGATTTAGAATTACCGTGACGATTTGGGGGAAACATTTGATAGGAAAAATATTCATTTAGAAAACAACTTGGAACAAGAAAGGAGATATATTTTTTTTAAAAAAGCTTATTAGAAGCTTTCAAAAAATTAGATTCCAGAATTGCTTCCTTCAAAGATTGTTTGCCAAGTCCCATGAAGATGCAAAACATCTAAAACTATACTTTAGCTTCCTCCAAGCCACAACCTGAGCCTAATGGCTCTTACCCTACTATTTTCCATTACCCTCTGCCTTCTTTCTGATCAGCCTCATTTTTCTTTTCAGTTTAGAAAACCCAAAGTTCAGTTGCTTCTTCATGTTAAACTGTTTGAAGAACAGACATTTTAATTTTAAACTCTAGTCTCATTATGAGCTAAAAGACATTGTCAGATTATTCAGAACTTAGGCAAGGAAGACAATTTCAAAGGAATTTAGAATAATATTAAATATTTTATTAGACAGTCTAGAGCTTCCATATCTATATCATTTCCTATGTTATGAGAGGCAAGTTACGGAAAAATAAAGCAATGTAGGAAGACCCTGAGGGTGGCCTAAGAAAGAGCTAATTTCATGAAAAGCTAGAAAGGTTTAGAAAAGCTATGAATGGTTGACAAGCTCTTTGGGAGTTATTTACAAAGGCTTTACTACGAAAATAGATTTTTCTGGTCCTGAGAGGAAAGAAAAAATATGAACCCATTGGAGTTTTCAGGAATAGGTTAACACTTTATACAGCAAGAGATCCTAAAGGAAGTTCAATGTTCCCCTCACTTTTATGAATGACATTAGTTATTAATAGAAGCATCAAAATCAAAGTAAGAAATAGAATGGAAAGTAGTCCCACTGCCAGATCTCCAACTCATTAGTGTACATTTTGAAAATGCCCTCGAACAAAATGTTATGACCCAGAATAAATTGATGGTCTCACAGTTTAAGACCTCATTCTGGAGACACATGATAAAAATACTTGTAGATACTTTAAGCAGAAAGGATACTATAGAAACAACTGTGATGTACTAGCTAAAAAAAAAAAAAAAAATCTAAGGAAAAAATAGGTGTTCAAAGACACTGCTCTGAAGAATAAGTACCCAATTTCTCACTTTAATAAATAGTAAAAAAAAAAAAAAAATACTTTTCAAAAACATTAAAAATATATATCAACTATAAATCCTGTCATTATCCTACAATTTTTCACTTTCATTAATAAACCTTATAGATAACCACTATCTCCAGTAACTGTCAAAATCTCCCAGTCTTAGCTAATAATCTTTATTCTAGGATCCAAACAAGAAAAGAAAAATGCTCTTTCCTTCTTTGAGACACAACCCTCACTAACTTAATAGGGAAGAATCTAGTGTGTCTACTAGTTGAAAGCCTAGTAGCGAAAGAAGCCGTCATAATGTTAGCAGTTCTTATGTTCTCCTATGCTTTTAGTCAAAAACAAACAATAGACTGTATAGACGTATTCAGGACCTCAGGGCCGTGATGTGAATGTCTGACACTGCTGTTACTGTCAAAAACTGCCATAGCCTACTCCTGCCAAAGAAGAGTTCGCAGAAAACATCTTAATTAAGCTATAAATCTAAAATATACTTTATTTCAAAGTCAGTCTGTCTTTCTCACTGATATTTTTATATCAACATAAAGAAGCTGTTAGGAACTTTCAACCCAGAACTGGTAAAAGAAAAAAATGCCATGTGCTTATGTAACAGGAGATGTTTTTCTGATTTTATTTTTATTGAAGTATAGTTGACTTACAATGTTGTATTAATTTCTGCTGTGCAGCAAGTGATTCAGTTATACATTTATATATATTCTTTTTTATATTCTTTTTCATTATGGTTTATTCCAGGATATTGAATATAGTTCCCTGTGCTATACAGTAGGACCTTGTTGTTTAGCTATTCTATGTATAATAGTTAGCATCTGCTAATCCCAAACTCCCAGTCCATCCCTGCCCCATCCCCTCTCCCCGTTGGGAACCACAAGTCTGTTCTCTCTGTCTGTGAGTCTGTTTCTTTGTTGTAGATAAGTTCATGTCATAACTTAGATTCCACATGTAAGTGATATTATATGGTATTTGTCTTTCTGACTTACTTTGCTTAGTATGATAAACTCTAGATCCATCCATGTTGCTGGAAATGGAATTATTTTATTCTTTTTTATGTCTGCATAATATTTCATTGCACATATATATCACATCCTCTTTATCCATTCATCTGTCGATGGACATTTAGGTTGTTTCCATGTCTTGGCTATTGTGAATATTGCAGCTATGAACATAGGAGATGTTTTTCAACTTCTTGTTTGGATGAGTTCTTCCTAAGCTTTTTTAAGAGTCTACATATCAAATTTAAAATAGTGATTATGATTTAACTGAATTTATGACTTATTATCTTCAGCCTTTTTACAACTTACTTTCACAATTTTAGTGTAATTTAATGGTCCCTGAGATGTCACCACACAATATGGAACAGAACACACTTGGATTTCTCAGAGATACCATATTGTCATAAATATTTTTGAGAGAGATTTGAAATTTAGCACAAGTCATAATCATATAAGCAATGTAGGAATAAAAATTGTCAACAGAGCCTTTGTATTTGCCAATAAGAATACGGCATTGCGCAAACCTGGGCCATAGTGGACATCATTGATAGGAAACACAGGCAAAGTCCCTAATGTTCTGTTCCCAAGTAAGATAAATACCTGATGCTGCATTGTAAACATTGTCTCTAAGAGCAATGGAGGGTGCAGAGTAAAAATATTTTTTTTAATCCTGAATGCATAGCCAGTCTCGGGAGATAGAGAAATGGTTGGAGAATAATAGCACTGAGTTGTTAAATCAGTTATCATTACCAACGTCATCGGATTTGAGTCAGACCCAGGTTTGACTCATGGCTCTTCCAGTCGACAGTTCTGTAACCTTGGTGTCAGGTACAAACTTTACTGTGTGCCAAGTGTTACGCTAAGCACTCCACGTATATCATCTCATTTAATCAGCTCACAACCTCCATTTTACAGGAGGAAAGCAGAGGCACAAAAAAATATATATATGTATGTGTATATATATATATATATGTGTGTGTGTGTATATATGTGTATATATATATATATTGCAAGTTTTAAGAAAGTCTTTAGTTTAAATAGGAAATTCAGGGTGTTGTGTGTACCTAGCAACATGTCAATTTTTTTTAAACCATATGTACTAAAAAACATTAAATTGTTACACATTCCTTAGAACATTTCAATAGCAAAAAGGAATCTGTAAACAGTCAAAGAGAGCAAAAGATACAGTTCAGGGTACAATGATAAAAGGATATAGGTTGGACAGTTAATAATTTTTATAACTGGCACTTTTTGATGTACCACGTTGACTTTTGATAGTCATTGGTATGTGTAAGAGAGGGAGAAAGGAGAGAGAAAGAGAATAAAAAGCATGTTGCTTTAAATCAAGGAAAACTAATACATATACATAACTGTAAACAGTATTCAGAAGACAGGTACACGGTGCTGAACATGATTTAGGTATTTTGCTCCTGGCTTGAAAATAAGCCTCAGCACTGAATTCACAGAAGCTGTTAAATCCATCTGGGATTTAGCACTGCAGGAAACTGTTCCATAATTTAATTGTATGCTCAGAAAACCAATTGACAGGTTTGTAAATTTATGCAACTTTAATATCTGGTAAATTGGGTGAGTACAGGTATGGCAGAAAGGAAAGAAGGTTTAATTTACTCACAGGTATAATTCATGGTTAATAAATTGTAACAAGCATCAGTAAATAAACAGAGGCTGAACAACGCCAGAGGCAAAATAGGATTATGTTTTTCCATTTTAAATGTACTTAATTAGCACAGTTCCTCCTCTTAGGGACAGAAAACCATGAGTCTATGAAAGCCTTTGCCTCTGAATGGTAATAGAGGCAACAAATTAATACAGGTGTAAGATATCCTTCCTTTATGGGTCAAGAATTGGGTGGTCACATGTATACATTCAACTAGAGAGAATAAAGGAAATAAAAGGAGCATTTCTCGAAGTCAGTGTATTTCTTTACGACTTTCTGTTTTGAAATCAGCTTTAGGTTCATAGCAAAATTGAGAAGAAGGGATAGAGTTTTCCCATATGCACCCATCCCCAAACATGCATAGATAGCCTCCCTCATTGTCAACATTCCCCCTCACCGCGGAACGTTTGTTAGAACAGTTGAACCTACATTGGCATATTGTAATCACCCCAAATCTATATTTTCCTAGGGTTCACTCTTGGTGTTTGACATTCTATGTGTTTGGACATAATGTATAACGTGAACTGTGTCCACCACTCTGGTATCATATAGGTCAGTTTCACCACCCTAAAAATCCTCTGTTCTCCTTTTCAGAGCCCTCACAAACCCTGGCAATCGCCAATCTTTTTACTATCTCTATAGTTTTGTCTTTTCCAGAATGTAATTTTGATTAACAGTTCTTTATCTGAGGTGTCTTTTGCAAATATTCCCCCCAGTTTGTGTCATGTCTTCTAATTCTCTTGCCGTTGACTTTTGTGGCCCAGAAGTTTTTAATGAAGTCCAGCTTATCAATTATTTCTTTTATGAATTTTGCCTTTTATGCTGTGTTTAAAATGTTATTGCCATACCTAGATTGTCTCCTAGTTTTTATTTTAGGAGATTTATGGTTGACTTTTATATTTGGGCCTGTGGTTTATGTTAATTTTTTGAAGGGAGTAATGTCTGTGTCTAGCTTCATTCTTGGTACGTGGATGTCGTCTGGTTGTTCCAGAAACCTTCATTGAACACTGTCTTGCGCCATTGTTTTGCTTTTGCTCCTTCATCAAAGATCAATTGACTAAATTTATAGAAGTTTATTACTGAGCTCTCCATTCTGTTCCATTTTTCTATTTAGTCTGTACTTTCACCAGTACCACACTGTCATGATTACTGTTTATCATCTTCAAGTCAGGTAGTGTCACCTCCAACAGTCTTCCTTCCCTTAATTATTGTGTTGGCTATTCTGGGTCTTTTGCGTTTCCTTATACAATTTAAAATCAGTTTTTTGATATCTAGAAAATAACTTGCTGGGATTTCGAATGGGACTGCATTGAATCTATAGATCAATTTTGGAAGACCAGACATCTTGACAATATTCAGGCTTTCTATCCATGAATATGGAATATCTCTTTATTTAGTTCTTTGATTTCACTCATCAGAGTTTTGTAGTTTTCCTCATGTTGATTTTGTACATATTTTGTTATATTTATACTCAACTATTTCATTCTGGGAGGTGGTATTATAAATAATACCATGTTTTTAATTTCAAATTCCACTTGCTCATTGCTGGCATATAGGAAAGCAATTGGCTTTTATGTATTAACCTTGTATCTTGCAATCTTGCTATAATCACTTATTAGTTCCAGGAGTTTGTTGATTCATGCAAATTTTCTACATAGACAGTCAAGTCACCTGTGAACAAAGGCAGTTTTATGTTTTCCTTCCCAATCTATATACCTTTTATTTTACCCCTTTTTTGTCTTACTAATAATTCACTAAGGTATTGAAAAAGGCGTATTGAGAAAGGACATCCTTGCCTTGTGTCTGAACTTACTGAGAAAACTTCAAGTTTCTCATCATCAACTAAAACGTTAGCTGTAGTTTTTTGTTTGTTTGTTTGTTTTGGTAGATATTCTTCATCAAGTTAAGAATGTTCTTCTCTATTCCAAAATGTTAGCTGTAGTTTTTTTGTTTTGTGTTTTGGTACATATTCTTCATCAAGAACATTCTTCTCTATTCCTAGTTTACTGAGTTTTTATCATGTATGAACGTTAGAGTTTTGTCAAATGCTTTTTCTACGTCTAATGATATACTCATGTGATTTTTCTTCTTTTTAGCCTGTTGATAGGATGGATTAATTTAATTTTCAAATTTTGAATCAGCCTTGCATACCTGGGATAAATCTCACATCATAATGTATACTTATTTTGTACATTGTTGGATTCAATTTGATAATTTGAGGGTTTTGCGTCTGTGTTCATGAAAGATATTGCTCTGTAGTTTTACTTTCTTAATGTCTTTTTCCAGTTTTGGTATTAGAGTAATGCTGGCCTTACAGAATGAGTTAGGAAGTAATCCCTTTGCTTCTAACATCTGAAAGAGATTGTAGAGAACTGGTAAAATTACTTTGTCAAGTGCTTCATAGAATTTACCAATGGATTCAACTGGGCCAGGTATTTTCTGTTTTGGAAGGTTATTAATTATTCAATTTCATTGGTACATATAGGCCTATTAAGATTACCTATTTTTTCCTATGCGAGTTCTGGAGTTTTATGTCTTTAAAGAAATTGGCCATTTCATCTAGGTTATCAAGTTTGTAGGTATAGAGTTCTTTATAGCATTCCTGTAGCAGCCTTTTAATTTCCACGGGATCTACAGCAATGTTCTGTTTCATTTATGATATTGGTAATTCTTTTTTTTGGAGTTAGTCTGGCTGGGGTTTTTTGATTTTATTGGTCTTTTCAAAGAACAAGTGTTTGGTTTCAATGATTTTGTAATTTTCTCTATTTTCTTGTTTCCTATTTCATTGATTTCTTCTCTAATTCTTATTTATTTCCTTCTACTTACATTGTATAAAACTTGCTCTTCTTCTAGTTTCTTGGGTGAAAGCTTAGATTATTGATTGTAGGTCTTTCTTCTTTTCTATTATATGTATTCAATGCTATAAATCCCTCTAAGCACTGCTTTAACTGCATCCCACAAATTTTGATAGGTTGTGTTTTCATTTTCAATTACTTCAAAATATTTAACTTTCCTTTGAAATTTCTCTTTTGACTCATGTGTTACTTAGAATTGTGTTGCTTAATCTTCATGTATTTTGGGATTCCAGTTTTCTTTATTATTGATTTCTAGTTTAATTCCATGTTGGTCTGAAAGGATAAATTGTGTGATTTCCATTTTAAATTTCTTTATGTTTTATGAGCCAGAATGTAGTCTGTTTGGTAAATGCTGCATGCGTGAGCTTGAGAAGTATTCTTTTGTTGGATGAAGTAATCTATGGATAACAATTGTATGCAGTTGACTAGTATTGTTGAGTTCAATATGTTCTGATTCTTTGCCTGCTGGATCTATTTTTGAGAGAGGGGTGTTGAGGTCTCCAACTATGATAGTGGACTCGCCTATTTCTCCCTGTAGTTCTATCAGTTTTTGCCTCATGTAGTTAGATACTCTGTTAGGTGTGTGCTCATTAAGAACTATTATGTCTTCTGGAAGAAATGTCCCCTTTGTCATTTTGTAATATCCATCACTATTCCTGATTAATTTTCCTTGCTTTGAAGTCGGCTCTGTCTGAAATTGATACAGCTAGTCCTACTTTCTTTTAATTAGTGTTAGCTTGGTATATTTTTCTCCATTTGTTTACTTTTAATCTACATGTGCTTTATATTTATAGTAGGTTTCTTATAGACAATGTATAGTTGACTCATGTTTTTTGATCCACTGACAGTCTTTGTCTATTAGTTGGTGTATTCAGACCATTGACTGGGTGGCATTAACAACAGAAATTTGTTTCCTCACAATTCTGGAGACTAGAAGCCCAAGGTCAACGTGCCCAGTGTTGGTGCTTGGCGAGACCTTTCTTCCTGGCTTGCAGACAAACAGCAGCCTTCTTGCTGTGTGTCCTTACCTGGGATTTCCTCTGTGTACACACACACACACACACACACACACACACACACACACACACACACACACACACGCACACACAGCTGTTATGTCATTTCCTCTTCCTATAAGGACACCAGTCATACCCTTATGATTTCATTTAACCTTAATTACCTCCATAAAAGTCCTATCTCCAAATATAACCACATTGAGGGGTAAGACTTCAACCTATGAATTTTGGGAGGACACGCTTCAATCCCTAGCACACATTTTATGACAGACTAGTACATACTCGTTTGTAAGCCTCTTGGCCAAAATGTAAGGTAAATCTTGTTCTTTGTACACACATAAAAGTACCCAGTGCTAGGGCAGCCGGTTGCCCTACCTCAGATGTCATCAGAGGAACTTATAATTCCAATTCCTGATCAACTGCCGCCATGCAGCATTTCATAGGGAATGTTGTGGCTATCGTTTCTGCAATGTCTGGTGTCAGTGGGGAAGTTTGCGATTATAAGGGTCTTTAAACAAATCTATTTTCATTTGTTTTTAGCTTTTTGTGAGGTAAAGTTTATTCCCTCTAACCCTGTGTGAACTCTTAGCAGGAAGTCTGGCAGATGCTCTACTCTGCTAATGGAATTATCCATCAGGACTCTATCTTCTCTGTATTAGAGTTTCCTTTTATTTATGTTTTAATAAGTGACATTCTCTGAAGATCAGATGAAATTGATAATAGGCCAAATGATATTTTTCCTATAATTTATCCATGACCTCCCCCAAATTGGATTGAATTATATAAAATAGATTTTATAAAAACCTTTATGATTTTTCCAGTTGCCTCAAATCCTAGGAATTCTGTTCATTTCAAGAAATATTTATGAATATCTGCATATGCTAGCTCTTCTAGACTTTTCATTTTGCTTTTATTTAGGCTTCTTATGGATGGAAAGGAAAACCATCTCGTGTTTTTTTTTTTTTTTTATCTCGTGTTAGCTCTTTTCTGCATTCCTGCTTCATTCTTCTCTCTGTAAAAAGTTTCTTCCATTTCTTTGGTCCAATTGCTCTATAGAAACCCAAGGTTTACATAGTATAGCTTAAACCTCCAAATATATACACTAATTCAATTCAGTCCCAGGTTCCCAGAGCTTCCTGTCTTCACCTGAGACAAGGTACAACTCCTGGACCAATCAGCCCTTGTACGGTCTTTTAAAGGAGCTGTGATTGCCCCACTAGAGATAGTTGCCCTAAGGATGATAAGGATCTTTAGCTGAGAGAGTAAGGCCATCTGATATAACAGATCAAGTGAGGAGACAGGTCTTAGAAAAGGGTGACCGAGGCTGGTCAGGCAACATGTCCTTCAACTATAACCTTGCCCTTGGTTACACAAGCTGAGCATGTGTTCTGAGCTCTCTGTGGAGAGTCTCTGTCATTGGATCTATCACTGCTCACTTCCAGTATCCATCTCCAGTATCCTGAGATCAACCAAAGCTAAGATTTAATATATCATTTAAAAATGTTTTCATCTCCCACCTTAAGTTCTCTGATTCTGCTATTGACTAGGCTTTGCTATCACTGAATCTATTAATCGTATGAACCTTACCATTGTCTTGGATTTCTTGCCAAAGCTTTTAAGAAATATTCTGTTCTCACCATATGGATATCATTTTCCTGAGAGAACAAGCCACCTAGACTGTTTCTGAGCCTCATCCTGAAAGTTAATACATGCCCTAAATTCCAGCAACCACCATGAGTTCCAGAAAAAAATATTGCCTTAAAAAAAAAATCCCCAAACGTGTCCCCCCAGATTTATAGAAGAAGAACCATAGAAGTCTAACATTGTATCAACACTTAAGCTCCTGGAGAGCAATGCCTTATGTAACATTTTGTATCTCCCAATCCTGGCTTGCTGCCTGGCACGTATATAAGCTCAATAACTTTGAAGGAATATGCTATTTTTCTAAACAAATTCTGTCAAAATAATAGCTTCAAAATAAATTGCTAGAATGATTGGAGATAACTTTAAAAGTCTTAAGAAAATGATGTTAAATTTCTCAGCTGTACTGTTGAGTATCGCTGTCAGTTTTTAACTTTTATTGATTTCTGAATCATACACAAATTTTTAAATGAAACATTTTAAATTCAGAAACTGGATTAGCATTTAAGGAGTAACTACCAAAATAATATAAAGAAAACTATATCTCCTGAATTTTTCAGCTCAGTGATCCTCATATATTCAATTGTTCTACCCAAAACTAAACATAAATTCTAAATAGAATTTCCTAATCTTATATCAGAATAAGAGGTTTGTATAATAAATTGACTAAATCTTTAAAAATTTAACAAACTTTAAGTGCATAGAAGAAGATATTAACAGAGCATAGTATGTGTTTTTTCTAAACTTGTTAATTCTTTCTAGTAAGTTAAATTTCTTCATTAATTATTTATTCATGCATCAATTACAGCTTGAAAATATAGCCTTGAGAATTCAAGAGATTTAGTGGACATGTGTGAGGAACCTCAACCATAAACTTTACACATCTGGGCCATCAAGTGTTGGTTACAATGTAGACCATATGCTAATCGACAGAGGAGGATAAGGCCTTTAAGATTAATTGTGTGTCAAGAGAACACCTGCCCACATGATGTGACAAATGTTAAGTATTCATCAACAATTCAGACATTTTTCTGCTTTAAGCTTTACAAAAAAGAATCCAGGTTTGACATTTAAACAGGTAATAAGAAACTTAGCAATATTGTGAAATTCATAAATGCTCACACAATAACAAAGCATATGTCCACTTTGAATCAGTTAAAATTTTCAACAACAAAGTTAATTACCCCAAATTCATGTCAACTAAAACATACCTATACTGAAAGAAATGATGATTAACCAAAGGGGTCATTCAAAAATTAACTCCCCAGGAAAGTTGACTATTATAAACTATTTACTCTTGCTTTGTTACCCTAATGATACATTTAGTTGAAAAACCACAATCTTAAGAAACATTTGATAATGTAAATCTAAATTAAATACCACAAGTAAGCAAATACAAAAACACTCAGCCCCAAACCCTGGACTCCTTTGCCTGAGTTTCAGCTCTCTGGTGACCTTTTCCTCTAACCCACCCCATCCATGACTACTGTAGTGATACCCAAGATGTTATCAGTAGCAATAACCACATCACCTTACAGTATTGATTTCAGGCCTCATTTCTGTGAATATCACTTTCTATCTTTACAATTACTTATTCTAGCATCCTTAATCCCAAAGTCTACAAAGCCATAATATTTTTCAATCCAATTTTCACTCTGCTCTTTATCTCCCTTTCCCATTTTACCTAATATACATTCCACAATTGCTGGAATCAACCTTCTTACCACTCTCTTACCTTCTTACTTTACTGGAAAAAAAAAATTCTCAGTCTCCACCTTTTAATGGCTTCAGCCACACAGTGAAGGTGGCTGGAGAAAAGTCTGGAACCTCACTACCTGTCCAAACTCCTTCTGCTTGCCATAGCACAGGCTAATGAATCTGGAAACATGTTATTGGAGCAAAAAATAACTTTATTCAGAGAGCCAGCAGACTGTGAATACGGCAGGCTAATGTCCTAGACCATCTTACCCAGTCAGAACTAAGGCTTCTTTTATATTGAAAGGGGAGGGTGAGTGGTTGGTTGTTACAAACTTCTTGGTGCAGGAATACTTTGTTCTTGCAGCCGTCCACCTAGGTCAGGTCAAAATGTTCCCATAAACCTCCAACAAGACATGTTGTCCTTTGTTCTGCAACTTATTATCTCTATGTGAATGGAGGTTATACTCTTAAAGGTCAGAGCCTTGAGAATAGGCTATCCTGTCTATTTCAGGCTATAGGCAGCATTCTTAACTAGAAGCGAAAGCAATAGAATACAAAGGTTAAAGTATAAGAAACAGATCTAATATGGAGTCAGATTTGTTCTTCCCTATTACACCTCTGTTACTTTCTGTTTAGAAAGTTGCATCTCACATTGGCCTTTAGCATGGCCTGATGCATTTCTTATTCTACTTATTTTCCTACTGCCATAGAACTCTAGTACACTTTCACCACTCTGCCCACATCCTCAATACCCTCTCCCTACTTCTCATTCTAAACAGATGACTTTGCTTCCTATTTCACAATAAAATAAATATAATCAGGAGAAAATTATCTAATTATCTTGTTACAAAACCTGTTAACTGACCTCCATCTAAACATTTATTCTTTGCCTTCCATTCTGTTATACTGAATTAAATGTCCCTGTTCTATATGATGAACACTTCACTAGCACTTTGGATTCCAATTTCCAAAGGCCCTAGTGAACTCCACATCAAATAAACATCTTAACTGATATCTCAGCAGCATAAACACAGTGGATCACTTCTTCCTTCTTGAAGTATTTTCTTCTCTGAAGGGATGCCATGCTGTTCTTCTTTTACTGATAGATTAATGTTTGTGTCCTTTGTATTTCCTTTTCCAGACTCAACTTGTACTTTCTGGAATGATCAGAACTCAGTCCTTCATCCTGATCTATTATCTATCTAAATTTAATCTGTAATTTTACTCAACCAGTCCCTTGGCTTTCAATACCAGCAGTAATTTTAATGACATAAATTTACATTTTTATCCCTATATACTAGATTCATATCCAATTGATTAGATTATACTTCTCTTGGATGTATAATTAAGTATTTAAAACTCGTGAAAGAACACCATGCTTCACTTGAATCTGAAAAGCAAAAATCTGAATTGACTCAAGTTCTCGCTTCTGCAAATGACAACTCAGTATGGAAATTCAGTCTCTTGATTAAAAAAAAAAAATGGAAAAGGTTATATTGGTTTTGGGAGTAGGGGAAAGGATGAATTTACGTTAGCTTCCCTGTACATACTCCAGGAAAGTCTCAAGTGTGTTTTAATCTAATTACAGATTGGTTAGATTTCCCAAAAGGGTCTGTTGGAAAGAACTTGCTGCTAAGGCTGCAAGGAGCCTGTTCCTCCAGAAGGACATGAACATTCTGGAGAGAATGAAATGTTTAGCATCCTAACATCTTGTAACCATGACCTTTGAGGGAGAGCAGAATCTTATATTCTCCTATTTTATACTTTCAAAGCCCAAATTCTGACACCTACCTTACTCAGCATGCTTCTTCAGCAGTCATTCCCATCTCAGTTAATAACACCATTGTTCATCCTGTTATTTAGTTCTAAAACTTTAGGATCATTCATTATTAAGGCTTTTGCATAAATTCATTTTGTACGTAACAGTTGTACTCATTATTCTCAGTAGTTACATTTTATAAAGTCACAATGAACCAAAACACTGAATTAGTGACTACTAAATCATTAATTCCAGAGGAAATTCAAGGTTAAGTCCTTATGAGCCTCTGGTTATAACATATTCATCAACCAGTCATACATAACCTGGTTTTGTGTGTTTCTATTTTATTTTCCATATATGTTGATTTCTTATCATTGAACTCATGGCCAATGGCACTAAGCTGCGCCTGAAAGAAACTTAACACACTTCCTCTATAAGGCATGTCACAGCCTTCCTGCACTTAGGAAAATTAGCACTTCAGCACCAACAAATAGCACAAAAATGTGAAAATGTCACACTAGACTGCAGAAGGATGCTTGTTTACAGTATGACAGCTGAAACAGGAGGGCAGAACACCACCTTGTTTGATCTCAACTGGGAACTTGTGTTGAGAAGTACTTTTTTTTTTTGCCACTTTAATCAAGGGTATTTCTGCGAATTACTACCAATGCTTGAGAATACTGACTTTAATATTACAAATATTTAGGAGTAGGAAAATTTGCAAATATAGAATATGTGAATAATGAGCATCAACTCTATATATGAATTTATTTAGAAAGATAGATGTGTTTTATTCAGTGGTTTACTAACATTGTAATTTTTGATAACTTCTATTATGAGTTGAATTGAGTTCCTCCAAATTTAAATGTTAAAGTCCTAACCTGCGGTACCTAAGAATGTGATCTTATTTGGAAATAGGGTCACACAGATGTAATTAGTTAAGATGAGGTCATACTAGAGTTTGGTAGTCCCTAATCCAATATGATTGGTGCCCTGATAAAAAGAAAATGTGGACACACACACGCATACACACACACACACACACACACACACACACACACGTCATGTGAAGGTGAGCGCGGAGATAGAGCTGATGTAGCAGAAGCTAAGGAACACCATAGACTGCTAGCAAACTCTTAGAAGCCAGGAGAGAGAGATGGGACACATTCTCCCTCAGAGCCTTCAGAAGGAACCAACCCTGTGAACACCTTCATGTTGGACTTCTAGCTCCAAAACTGTGCCACAATACAACTCTGTTTAAGCCACCTGGTTTGTAATACTTTGTTATGGCATCTCTAGCAAAGTAATACAGCAGGGTTTGGAGAAAATAGGGTTGCTAAGCATATACGGTCTGTAGTAGCATATACGGTCTGTAGTAGAAAAATATAACATTCTCAATATAAATTGTCAATGGCAATCGTATTCGTCTGCCCATAAAGGACTCTTGCCTCAATGAAGATGTCTGAGAATGTCCTTATAAAGATATTGGAGATTGGGTTACTTTCTTCCTTAGCAGACAACAGGCTTAATTTTTATCAATTTAGTAATGAAATCACTTATTTATTATTTATCACTTTTTGTCCATTATGAAATAATGTGATATTGGCATGCTTCTTTCACTTCTGATATTGAAGAGAGTGCTTCTAAGATTTGCTATTGCACACTACTTTTGATTTAACCCTAATATTCATTAAAAGCCCACAGAGTTTGTTAGGAATGTACTGTCATCTTGCATATAAACAGTTGGAAATAGACCCTATAAATTGTCCATATGTAAATATGGACATTTCTAACAAAGGATGATACAGTGGTCTTATTCAAAGAGGCAGAGAACAAAAACAAGAGACTTGGAGAAAAATGAATTAGGTTCTCAAAATCAGAAGTCAGAATACAGCCCTACTAAAGGAACATCTTTGTGCACAGATTTGGGAAAACTGGCAACACGAGCCTGGCTGGATTTCAGAATTGCTAGCAACTAGTGACGCTATGGGCTTCCTTGTCTTTCTTCTTTAGAATGAGAGCATCCAATTTATGTCCTCAGTTCATCATTGCATGTAGGGTGGGTGGGAAGTGGGGAGATAATTTAGTCTTAATTCACAGGTCTCCAGCCCCAGAGTTTCTGAAGAGGTTTATCCATATCTGTGTCTGATTTAGATGATGAGATCCTGATACCATATTTAGATGATACTTTGGAGGTCTTGGAAGAAAGTGGGTAAATTTTGCCTCTGGCATACCTGTAAATTATGGTAGACAGGTAACTGTGGTGGAATTTTTCTGAAGTTGACCACCAGCAATTTATCCTATTATCATCCATGTGTGATCATATGGTCTTATTGATCCAATAGAGTGAATTCTAAGACACACTAGCTGCTGAATGAAAATTTTAGTCCCATAATTCATTAAAACTATCCATATATATATCATTTAAGAAAAATGAGCTGCATTAAAACATGGATTGAGTCATTTCCCCTTTCCTGTCCAAGAGCAAACTGATTCCAGTTAAAACCAAAGGTATTATCTTACTTAAGTCTCCATAGACAAAAATTCTAAAACTTAACCTGCCAATATATTATGATAGGTAATCTTTGTTTTCACTACATAGTTCACAGCCTCATCCCATTGTTTTCTTTAAGTATGCTCTTATGTTTTATCAACTGACATTCCATTCCTGCTTGAGAAGGTTACTCATACCCAAGAACGACCAGATCAGCCCCATTAACTTTCTTAATCTTTTTTGGAACAGTCTTGGACTTAAAGTATAAGTTAAAAAGATGAGAATTCACATATACCCTGCATGCAGTTTCCCCTATTAACATACCATATAAATGATATATTTGTTATAATTAACGAATCAATATTGATCACTATTTTCAACTAAAGTCCACACTGCGTTCAAATTTCTGTTCCAGGATACCACCTTACATTTAGTTCTCATGTCTCCGAAGCTTCTTATGGGTGTGACAGTTTCTCAGATTTTCCTTGTTTTTGATGACATTAAGCATTTTGAGAAGTACTGTTCAGGTATATTGTAGGATTCCCTTCTATTAGAGTTAGTGTAATGTGTTTGTCATGATTAGGTGCTATGAGCTTTGGGGAGGAAGATCATGGGGTAAAGTACCATTTTTATCTTATATCAAGAGTAATCCTGATATCAACATGATTTATTGATGTTAATGTTGACCTTTATTACCTGGTTGGACTGTGTTTGTCAGGTTTCTGTACTGTAAAGTTACTCTTTTTTCCCCATTTCCATAGTGTGTTATTTGATAGAAGGTCTATATGCACAGCCAGCACTTAAGGACTGGGGAGTTATGAGTCCACTCTCTGAGGGTGGAGTATTTGCACATATTATTTGGAATTCTTTAGCATGAGAGATTGATCTTTTCTCCATTTAATTAAGCATTTATATGAATAAAGCAAGTCCTTCTGGAAATATTAAAACATTAATTCCATTGAAATCAAATGTTTCTAGGGCTACCCTAGATAGAACATCATGGATCTAATCTTTGCAAAGGAAAGATAGAAAAAAAAATTTAAGGAAACAGTTTCAGCAACATATTCCAAACATAGGTCAAATCGCAAAGCTTAATCATACTTCAACATCTCACATGTTTCAATTTATTTGAAATCTCCAAACAATTTTAATCTGTGCTTTCCAGAATTTCTTTCCCAAGATACTGATATCCAAAGAATTAAATATCACTATGAAGTTCTTATATCTGATTGCTTTTCTTCAAGCCATGATGATTTGCACTTAAAACTTTCAAAGTACAGACTTTTGCTTGCCTTATATAAACAAAAACATTAACTTTTAAAACTAATTGTCAGATAACACATATCATATTAATGAATAAAATGCCATTGGTTTCTTTTAGGAAATTTAACTATGAGACTAATATGATCATATTTTACCGAAAACTGACTGGTGAGAGGTTTAAGTAAATTACTAGAAAAGAATTTTAAAAGCCATATGGTAAACATGTGTCTTCAATGAACATCTGCTGAAAACTCAGAACTGAGCAGAGTTAAGGGAAGAAATGAAGGTAAGGAGCCTAGAGGAATTAAAGACAGACATGAGAAAATCACCCTGCATAGATGTAGGTCTTTCTTTCCAAGGCACTACTTCTGCCCCAAACCATATATCACAACACACTCTACATATATTTATTTTTTCAGGGATTTTCAATTGAGGAAGAATTGATTAATAAAAGAGAAAATGAAAATAAAAACAAAAATATGTAACATCAATAATAGTCAACCTAGAGATACACAGTATTGCATAAGATTCTCAAAATTTTACCTAAAGACATTTAATTTACTAAATGTGGAAGATGTACGAATAATTTATAAACAAAATTTGTTAAGCATGATGTGTTTCATCTCTCTTTAGAGTAATTTACAGTAAGTCTCACATAAAATGTCGGCAGTAGGGTATAGTGTATACTATATATAGTATACATTTATGTTTTACAGATAGTACATTGTAAATGTATATAGCTTTTTTCTTGCCATAGCACATATTACTTAGATAAACATAGAAGCTGATACATCTATTCTTAACATTTAGTATTGTTTCAAAGATTAATTGCCCTATGTTAATTGTTGAGACATATGCTAAGAAAATAAGCACTGAATACGACTTTACTTTGCATGCAAAATTAGGAATGCATTTAGAGAATAAAACCTGAATGAATTTTTTAAAATGACATTAATACAGTTACATTTTTCTTTGAGGAAGGCATTAGTCACAGTGTTTCTTCTTAGTAAACTAATATTGACATTGACCATTCTGTTTTAGGCATGTCTTCTGTAGATGGAGAGGAAGATTTAGGATGTGTTCTAGTCAAGCAGCTCAGAAATTACTCTCACAGGTGAATGAGCACCAATACAGGTATCATAGTGACTAGCCTTATATTTCCATTGTGGTAATTTGCCAAGGAGACAGTCCCACATATTCTTTTACTTCTCTGTATCTAGAAAAACTAAGTGTCAGTTTTTATCAACAGGACTCATTCTTTTCGCAATGACTTAAATTTTTAAAAATCTGAATGTCTTGGCAAAAGTCAGCCCTTGTGATTGTAAACATATTGGTTCACAATGGGAAAACAGGATTTGGTTTCAGCCTGACATATTTTGATTCATATGTGTTAACCTTAGATTTGGCTTATTTCAATTGTGTGTGGGTATGTATGTAATACAATACACACAGACATTCATTTATTCATGTACTATGTTTAACTCACTGTTCTCACTGTCAGTATATAGACCAATTAGATAAGTGATCTCCTTGAAGTATATTTTCATTTTATAGGAGAGATGCTATAGCTATGCCCTGTTCAGAAATCAGAAAAGTTACATTTGAGGACATGACAGTGAAGAGATATTAGTGGAGTGACTGTGAGTAGAAATTAGAAAAGCACTGGAACATAATAGATATTATTAGAATAAAGGTGATAAATAACATGGCAGAGATGGATGGAAAGATTGAAAGTTTGAGGAAAGCCCTGAGAGCCAAGGTAAGAATGGGGAAGCATGAGATAGTTCACTATGTATTATATGTTGAGAAATTATGTATGTATATTTATTTCTTAAAAAATATGCATGTAGAAATTTGTTCAAATGATGTACATAACCTATCAAGACTAGTGTGATACTTATCTGGTAGTTGGGTATTTATAGTAAGATCAAAGGAACCATATTTATTAAGTAAATTATTGCAAAGTTAGTAAGATCAGTAAACATGAAAAGATTTATATAAATTCATATTAATTTATATTTAATTCCACTTAGCCTAATTTAGACATCTTGCCCCACTCTTAAGTCTTTTAAGTGGACTTGAGTACTTTCCACCTACAACACAATTTTGAATTGAGTTATTAGTGTCCTTATTTGAAAGTTAAGAACTGAAATAAGATATTAACTGAGTTAGCAACCTACTAACAGATTTTCAAAATCCTTGTCTTAGACTTTTAGGAGTACCATGTTTCAGTTTAGAGAAGCAGAGAACTGAAAAGAGTATTACTCCCATCTTTACAAAAAAGAAAAACAATCTGGATTAACTACAGATTAATGACTTCTGTGTACCCATTCCAGAACTGAGGCCACAGGGCAAATAACTATCCCCAAATCCAAAGGGAGATAGGGACCTGCAAGGTGAAAATAGAGCTGAGTGTTTACGTTAATTCAAACAGTCCGTGGATGTCAAATGCAAAGCTGGGGAAAATATTAAACTCTTAATGAACAGCTAAAGACTGTGTGTGGGCTGGGTAGGAGAGTGAAGCCTCTGGGGCCACAGATACGAGGTCTCACACCTTCTTTTCCTCAAGGAACTCAGTAAGCATCAAGAATAAGGATTCAGGGGAATCCTGAGAAAGCTCCCTCATGGCTCTGCCTGGGAAGATTGGTGGCTACTGTCTAAATTAGACACATCTTCCTTATGTCCCCTTCAGAACAAAAGCCTCAGACTATAGGGAGAAGGAACATCAAAAGTGTAGCCTCAGTGCACAGATGGAAATACGCTGCAGCAGGGAGAGGCTTCAGAGGAGTGAAAAAAAGAAGCCCTTCTACTGGGGAAGAGCCACAATACATGCAAGGCCAAGCACTACATCACAGAAATCCTGGTGAGGGCCACAGACCCAAGACCCAGTCATACTGACTGGCTGAGCTTTGGTCACAGCAACCAGCACTGCCTTCTCCAGTACATGCCCATGATGACAAGCTTAAGAAAAGTAACAGTGGAATTCAGCTGGGAGACTATGAGGGACAGGTTTCCTGGAGAACAGCACTGAGTGAAGACCCAAAGCTAAACAGGGAGACAAGAAAAGGTATCACTAGAGAAACTCGTAGCTTCTCAACCACTGAGGGTAACCAGACCAAAAACAAACTTTAAATACACTCTTTCTAGGTGAATATAAAACCCCATACCAAAGACCTAACAGAAGGAAAGAGATGCCCATGTCCTATTATTAAATAATGGTTTCAAAAATGTACCACAATGTACCCTCACACAGAATATGTCCATATATGTGTGTGTGTGTGTGTGTGTGTGTGTGTGTGTGTGTATTTGGCACATAAAAGGCAACACATCTGCACACACACAGTTGAAGAGAAAAAGCAAGTACTCCTCATCCAGAGGGCAACTGGGATTAGGGAAAGCATTGCCTACAGAGGAACAAGAATAAAACTCAGAGCACACTTTTCAGAAACCATGTAATCAAGGAGGCAGCCTAAACATGACTCACCTTGCTCAGTCATTTATTTGCAAAATCTTTGACTTAACTCGATCTGGGGTCCCTGTGATTCTATATGTAATCTCATGTCTTTCCCAAAAGGTACATTAGCTATAGTGGAACTCAGAATCAACTTATAGTCTGAGTAGAAATGAAAATATCAGCCAACTGGTGGCTAGGAATGTGTAATGTTATGCTCCTAAGGTTCTTGGGGATGATCTCCAATTATGAGGTGTTAATCAGAAGCAAATTATGCTTTCTATGGAAGAGATAAATACTTCTCAGTTACTTTGGGGCCTAATGGTAGTTCCATTTCTCCACTTATGGAAACCAGTCAAAGCTGTAGTATCATCAAGGGTCTTATTTCACAGACAAGTGATCGTACCAGACAATTAAGCACCTGCAGTACACTGTGTGCAGAGAACTTGACTGCCAAATGTCTTCACCATGCAAACAACGTGGTGAGAGATGAAAGCAGAAGAGTCTCCTGCAGGGAATCAGTTTCCAATCTAGTTTGTAGATGTTAAAGGCTTTTGATTTCACTTCAGATTTTTCTTGTGAATAGAGAATGACAGCTATTTCTAAAAATGTTTAGGATCTTTTTTAAAAAGAAAAGTTAAGCTTTTATGCCAGATCACAGTTCCTAAATTTTTCCAGAAAGTTTGAAAAATATGAAAGCGTCTCATGATTTTAATTTGACAAATATGTGGACTTTTTAATATTTTGAATGATGTTTTGAAATAAAGATGTAATAGTATTTACACTTTGTGAAATGCTATATTACGGGAATCGTTGAAAGTAGAAAAATAGAAAAAAAGATGAATCAAGTAGATCATTTTGTCCACATAATTACAAACACTTCATATCATAAAAATAAACTTAGGTGTACTAATTCAGTTTTGCACAGATTTCTTATAACTGACTTGGACATACATAGACAAATGTTCCGTACTCTTTTTTTTGTCTCGATCATGGGTATTGAACTTTACTGACACAGGTTATGCTTCAATTCAAAAGATGTGTTAATGGCTCTTTTCCTTAATGTTTTCAAATAACCTTTTTTAGTTTTTCTTTAGAGTTCTATTTAGGATTTCTAGTTCTTTGTGTGTCTTTTTTCTATTTCCATTATTGAAGATGCTTTTCCAGTTTATATTTAATGTAATAATTTGCTTATACAGTTGATTTTGTGAAGTATATTTGCATATCCGTTAGAAATTTTCTTTCATGCTTTTATTAATAATCCTGGTTCTTTAGTCCATGTATGTTAAGTAACAATAGATAATATTTGTGAGGTTCTCATTCTACACCATTTGTGAAGTGTTTTAAGTGTGTGATGTTATCTCATACTCACACTCGTCCAGTAGGGATAGGTATTACTATTTTTTTGCATTTACAGATGAAGAAAGTGAGACACAAGGTATAGAATAACAACCTATTTCTAAGATCACCCACTTAGCAACATGTGGAGATATGGTTTGATATCAGATGTTGGCCAGACTTCAAAGCCCTTGCAATATTACACCACACATAAGCCAAATTCAGTCAGAAAAGGATCCTTGGTTCATAATATATTCCTGTATAGATTTCCATAACTATAATACAGCACATTCATATAATGTCACAAGTGACATTCATATAATGAAAACTCTTTTTCTCATATATACCAATAACAGTGTAAGTCTACATTTGACATCTACACACATTTCCTAATGACTTAATTTTTCAATTTTCTTCCAGGTGTTTCATTTGGTTGTAACTAACACATAATTCAAGAAAATTCAAGAATAGTAATGTATTGAGGAAATAGGGTAAAATATCTCTTAATATATTCTTCTGGGGCCAAAAAAAGAAAAAAGAAAAGTACAGTTCCCCTTTCCCATTCATTTGGGAGAGTTTATGTGCTGGGTTGATTTTACAATGTTTATTAATGTAGACCACAATTTTAGTAATTATAATATTAACTTCATTTTCTTAGGAAAAATTCTGCTAAATATAGTTGAATATATATGCTTCATTACCTTAAATTATCTTCAATGCCACACCTTTTAATTAGGGTTCTTATGAAGTTGCTGACAGTTAAAATTCTGTGCCTATTACGGACATTTTAATGTAACTTAGATAATTTTATTTATGCTCATGTCACCCATCTATTAGAGAAATTACTAATCACTTCAAGTGCAGCTTTGATAATGGCATTTATAAGCAGTGATATATTTCATGCGTTTATTGACTATTTACCTAAGCCATTTTCCTCATGAAATAAATATTTAATGCATGGTTCAAACAATATATATTTGCTCTATTTTAACTTGTATTTCCATGAAAATACTACTTAACAAAATTTTTTGAAAATACAGTCACTTAACCTTGAATTAAAAAAAACTGGCAGTAAATATAATTAAACGCATGGAAAAATTCACAAATCATGCTTTCAGTTCAAAGTATTTTCCATAACATGACGTACTCTTGTTTCAAGCCCATATATCTGGAAATACAACCTTGCCAGTACCACGTGTAAGATTTCCTCTTTTAAGTACCTCCCTTTCCACCAAGTCAATACTTTCTTTGGAAAGTGTTTACTGGAGTTTTATATCATAGATTATTTTCTTGTTTTTTGAAATCTACTTAGATAAAATCATATACATATATGTTTTAAAATATTTATGATTTTATGTATATTATGTGTATATAATTTTGTGTGTGCAAACACATTCTCCCAAGCCTGGTTTATTTCACTTAATATTCATGAATTCATTCATGCTGTTGTGTATAGTACTAATTTAATTATGCATAACTCTATAGTGTTCCAGTGTATGAGTGTATCACAATTATTGATCCATTGAACTGTTGGTAGTGATTCTATTATAAATACTCTTGGGATTTTGGGGGGCAGACACATGAACAAATAGGTAGGTTAAATATCTATGAGTGTAATGATTGAGTTATAGGGTTTGCTATGTTTAGTTTCTTTTTAACTGAAGTGTAGTTGATTTACAATATTACTTTCAGGTGTGCAACATAGTGATTCAATATTTTTATAGATGATACTCCATTTAAAGTTATTACAAAATAATGGCTATATTTCTCTGTGCTGTACAATATATCCTTGTTGCTTATCAATTTTATATGTAGTAGATTCTCAATTTCATGCTCCTATCTTGCCCCTTTCCCCTACCCGCTCCCTACTGGTAATCACTAGTTCTCTGTATCTGTGAATCTGTTTGTTTTGTTAATACGTTTGTTTTTTGTTTTGGGTTTTTTAGGTTTTCTTTTGTGGTTTTTGTTTTTTTGTTTTTTTGTTTTTTACTTTTCAGAGTCCACTGTTATATAAGTGATAACAGTATTTGTCTTTCTCTGACTTACTGCACTAAACGTGATACTCTCTAGGTCCATCCACGTTGTTGCAGATGGCAGAATTTCATTCTTTTTATGGCTGAGGAGTATTCCATTATGTATATATATCACATCTTTATCCATTCATCTGTTAATGGGCTCTTAGACTGCTGCCACATCTTGGCTATTGTAAATAATGCTGCTATGAACATTGGGATGCATGAAACTTTTCAAATTACTGTTTTCATTTTCTTTGCACATATACCCAGCAGAAGAATTACTGGATCATGTGGTAGCTCTAGTTTTAGTTTTTTGAGGAAACTTCATACTGTTTTCCACAGTGGCTGCACCGATTTACAACTCCACCAACAGTGTGCTAGGGTTCCATTTTCTCCACATCCACTGCAACATTTGTTATTTTTAGACTTCTTTTTTATAATTAATTTTTATTGGAGTATAGTTGCTTTACAATGTTGTGTTAGTTTGTACTGTACAACAAACTGAATCAGCTATACTAGTCACATATCCCCTCTTTTTTGGATTTCCTTCCCATTTAGTTCACCACAGAGCACTGAGTAGAGTTCCCTGTGCTGTATAGTAGGTTCTCATTAGTTATTTATTTTATACATAGTATCAATGGTGTATGTATGTCAATCCCAATCTCCCAATTCATCCCACCTTACCCTTCCCTGCTTGGTGTTCATATGTTTTATTCTCTATGTCTGTGTCTCTATTTGCAAATAAGATCATTTATACCATTTTTCTAGATTCCATATATATGTGTTAATATATGATATTTGTTTTTCTCTTTTGACTTAATTCACTCTGTATAACAGTCTCTAGGTCCAACCACGTCTCTACAAATGACCCAATTTCATTCCTTTTTAGGGCTGAGTAATATTCCATTGTATATATGTAGCACATTGTCTTTATCCATTCCTCTGTTGATGGGAATTTAGGTTGCTTCCATGTCCTGGTAATTGTAAATAGTGCTGCAATGAACATTGGGGTGCATATGTGTTTTAGAATTATGGTTTTCTCAGGATATATGCCCAGTAGTGGGATTGCTGGGTCATATGGTAGTTCTATTTTTAGTTTTTTAAGGAACCTCCATACTGTTCTCCATAGTGGCTGTATCAGTATACATTCCCACCAACAGTGCAAGAGGGTTGCCTTTTCTCCACACCCTCTCCAGCATTTATTGTTTGTAGATTTTTAAATAATGGCCATTCTGACCCATGTGAGGTGGTACCTCATTGTAGTTTTGATTAGAATTTCTCTAATAATTAGTGATGTTGAGCATCTTTTCATGTGTTTGTTACCCATCTGTATGTCGTCTTTAGAGAAATGTCTGTTTAGGTCTTCTGCCCATTTTTGGATTAGATTGTTTGTTTTTTTGATATTAAGCTTCATGAGCTGTTTACATATTTTGGAGATTAATCCATTGTCAGTTGCTTCATTTGCAAATATTTTCTCCCATTCTGAGGGTTGTCTTTTTGTCTTGTTTATGGTTTCCTTTGCTGTGCAAAAGCTTAAGTTTCATCAGGTCCCATTTGCTTACTTTTGTTTTTATTTCCATTTCTTTAGGAGGTGGGTCAAAAAGGATCTTGCTGTGATTTATGTCATAAAGTGTTCTGCCTATGTTTTCCTCTAAGAGTTTGATAGTGCCTGGTCTTATGTTCAGGTCTGTAATCCATTTGGAGTTTATTTCTGTGTATGGTGTTAGGGAGTGTTCTAATTTCATTCTTTTACATGTAGCTGTCCAGTTTTCCCAGCACCACTGGTTGAAGAAGCTGCCTTTTCTCCATTGTATATTTTTACCCCCTTTGTCATAGACTAGGGGACCATATGTGCATGGGTTCATCTCTGGACTTTCTATCCTGTTCCATTGGTCTATGTTTCTGATTTTGTGCCAGAGCCATACTGATTTGCTGAATGTAGCTTTGTAGTATAGTCTGAAATTAGGGATCCTGACTCCTCCAGCTGCATTTTTCTTAAGATTGCTTTAGCTATTGAGGGTCATTGTGTTTCCATAAAAATTGTAAAATTTTCTGTTCTAGTTCTCTGAAAAAAGCCATTGGTAATTTGATAGGGATTGCATTGAATACGTAGATTGCTTTAGGTAGTATAGTCATTTCCATGATATTGATTCTTCCAATCCAAGAACATGGTATTTCTCTCCAACTGTTTGTGTCATCTTTGATTTCTTTCATCAGCATCTTATAGTTTTCTGCATATAGGTCTTTTGTCTCCTTAGGTAGATTTATTCCTAGGTATTTTATTCTTCTTTTTGAAATGGTAAATCGGGTTGTTTCCTTAATTTCTCTTTCTGATCTTTCATTGTTAGTGTATAGGTATGCAAGAAATTTATGTGCATTAATTTTGTATCCTGTGACTACTAAATTCGTTGATTAGCTCTAGTAGTTGTCTGGTGGCATCTTTAGGATTTTGTGTGTATAGTATCATGTCAACTGCAAACAGTGACAGTTTTACTTCTTTTCCAATTTACATTCCTTTTCTTTTTCTTCTCTGATTGCCATGGCTAGGACTTCCAAAATGATGTTGAATAATAGTGGTGAGAGTGGACACCCTTGTCTTGTTCCTGATCTTCGGGGAAATGTTTTCAGTTTTTCACCATTGAGAATGATGTTTGCCATGGGTTTGTTGTATTTGGCTTTTATTATGTTATTATGTTTTATTAGGTTCCCTCTATGCCCACATTCTGGAGAGTTTTTATCATAAATGGGTGTTGAATTTTGTCAAAAGCCTTTTCTGCCTTGAGATAATCATATATATATTTTAAACATCTTTATTGGAGTATAATTGCTTTACAGTGGTCTGTTAGTTTCTGCTTTATAACAAAGTGAATCAGTTTTACATATACATATGTCCCCATATGTCTTCCCTCTTGCGTCTTCCTCCCTCCCACCCTCCCTATCCTACCCCTCTAGGTGGTCACAAAGAACCAAGCTGATCTCCCTGTGCTATGTGGCTGCTTCCCACTAGATATGTATTTTATGTTTGGTAGGGTATATATGTCCATGCCACTCTCTCACTTTGTCCCACCCTATCCTTTGCCCTCCCCATATCCTCAAGTCCATTCTCTAGTAGGTCTGTGTCTTCATTCCCATCTTGCCCCTAGGTTCTTCATGACCTTTTTTTTTTTTAGGTTCCATATATATGTGTTAGCATACAGTATTTGTTTTTCTCTTTCTGACTTACTTCACTCTGTATGACAGACTCTAGGTTCCTCCAGCTCACTACAAATAATTGAATTTTGTTTCTTTATATGGAAGAGTAATATTCCAGTGTATGTATGTGCCACATCTTCTTTATGCATTCAGCTGTTGAAGGACACTTAGATTGCTTCCATGACCTGGCTATTGTACATAGAGCTGCAATGAACATTTTGGTACAGGACTCTTTGAATTATGGTTTTCTCAGGTATATACCCAGTAGGGGGATTGCTGGGTCATATGGTAGTTCAATTTTTAGTTTTTTTAAGGAAACTCCATACTGTTCTCCATAGTGGCTGTATCATTTTACATTCCCACCAACAGTGCAAGAGGGTTCCCTTTTCTCCACACCATCTACAGCATTTATTATTTGTAGATTTTTTGATGATGGCCATTCTGACCGGTGTGAGATGATATCTCAATGTAGTTTTGATTTGCATTTCTCTGATGATTAATGATGTTGAGCATTCTTTCATGTGTTTGTTGGCAATCTGTATATTCTATGGAGAAATTTCTCTTTAGGTCTTCTGCCCATTTTTCTGATTGGGTTGTTTGTTTTTTTTGATATTAAGCTGCATGAGCTGCTTGTAAATTTTGGAGATTAATCCTTTGTCAGTTCCTTCATTTGCAAATATTTTCTCCCATTCTGAGGGTTGTCTTTTGGTCTTGTTTATGGTTTCCTTTGCTGTGCAAAAGCTTTGAAGTTTCATTAGGTCCCATTTGTTTATTTTTGTTTTTATTTCCATTTCTCTAGGAGGTGGGTCAAAAAGAATCTTGCTGTGATTTATGTCATAGAGTGTTCTGCCTATATTTTCCTCTAAGAGTTTGATAGTGTCTTGCCTTACATTTAGGTCTTTAATCCATTTTGAATTTATTTTTGTGTATGGTGTTAGGGAATGTTCTAATTTCGTTCTTTTACATGTAGCTGTCCAGTTTTCCCAGCACCACTTCTTGAAGAGGCTGCCTTTTCTCCACTGTATATTCTTGCCTCCTTTATCAAAGATAAGGTGACCATATGTACATGAGTTTATCTCTGGGCTTTCTATCCTGTTCCACAGATTTATATTTCTGTTTTTTGTACCAGTACCATACTGTCTTGATTACTGTAGCTTTGTAGTCTAGTCTGAAGTCTGGGAGCCTGATTCCTCCAGCTTCGTTTTTCTTTCTCAAGATTGCTTTGGCTATTCGGGGGTCTTTTGTGTTTCCACACAAATTTTGAAACTTTTAGTTCTAGTTCTGTGAAAAATGCCAGTGGTAGTTTGATAGGAATTGCATTGAATCTGTAGATTACTTTGGGTAGTAGAGTCATTTTCACAATGTTGATTCTTCCAATCCAAGAACATGGTCTATCTCTCCATCTCTTTGTATCATCTTCAGTTTCTTCCATCAGTGTCTGATAATTTTCTGCATACAGGTCTTTTGTTTCCTTAGGTAGGTTTATACCTAGATGTTTTATTCTTTTCGTTGCAGTGATAAATGGGAGTGTTTTCTTAATTTCAGTTTCAGATTTTCATCATTAGTGTATAGGAATTCAAGAGATTTCTGTGCATTAATTTTGTATCCTGCTACTTTACTAAATTCATTGATTAGCTCTAGTAGTTTTCTGGTAGCATCTTTAGGATTCTTTATGTATAGTATGTCATCAACAAACAGTGACAGCTTTACTTCTTCTTTTCCAATTTGGATTCCCTTTATTTCTTTTTCTTCTCTGATTGCTGTGGCTAAAACTTCCAAAACTATGTTGAATAATAGTGATGAGAGTGGGCAACCTTGTCTTGTTCCTGATTTTAGTTGAAATTTTTTCAGTTTTTCACCATTGAGGATGATGATGGCTGTGGGTTTGTCATATACGGCCTTTATTATATTGAGGAAACTTCCCTCTATTCCTACTTTCTGGAGGGTTTTTATCATAAATTGGTGTTGAATTTTGTTGAAAGCTTTCTCTGCATCTATTGAGATGATCATGTGGTTTTTCTCCTTCATTTTGTTAACATTGACTGATTCGCATATATTGAAGAAACCTTGCATTCCTTGGACAAACCCCACTTGATCATGGTGTATGATCCTTTTAATGTGCCATTGGATTCTGTTTGCTAGTATTTTGTTGAGGATTTCCGCATCTTTGTTCATCAGTGATATTGGCCAGTAATTGTGTTTTTTGTGACACCTTTGTCTGGTTTTGGTATCAGGGTGATGGTGGCCTCGTAAAATGAGATTGGGAGTGTTTCTCCCTCAGCTATATTTTGGAAGAGTTTGAGAATGACAGGTGTTTGTTCTTCTCTAAATGTTTGATAGAATTCACCTGTGAAGCCATCTGGTCCTTGGCGTTTGTTTGTTGGAAGATTTTTAATCATACTTTCAATTTCAGTGCTTGTGATTGGTTTGTTCATATTGTCTCCTTCCTGGTTCAGGCTCCAAAGGTTGTGCATTTCTAAGGATTTGTCCGTTTCTTCCAGGTTGTCCATTTTATTGGCATACAGTTGCTTATAGCAATCTCTCATGATCCTTTGTATTTCTGCAGTGTCAGTTGTTACTTCTCCTTTTTCATTTCTAATTCTATTGATATGAGTCTTCTCCCTTCTTTTCTTGATGAGTCTGGCTAATGGTTTATCAATTTTGTTTATCTTCTCAAAGAACCAGCTTTTAGTTTTATTGATCTTTTCTATTGTTTCCTTCAATTCTTTTTCATTTATTTCTGGTCTGATCTTTATGATTTCCTTCCTTCTGCTAACTTTGGGGTTTTTTTGTTCTTCTTTCTCTAATTGCTTTAGGTGTAAGGTTGGGTTGTTTATTTGAGATGTTTCTTGTTTCTTAAGCTAGGATTGTATTGCTATAAACTTCCCTCTTAAAACTGCTTTTGCTGCATCCCATAGGTTTTGGGTCATCGTGTTTTCATTGTCATTTGTTTCTAGGTATTTTTTGATTTCCTCTTTGATATCTTCAGAGATGTCTTGGTTATTTAATACTGCATTGTTAAGCCTCCATATGTTTGTATTTTTTAGATTTTTTCCTATAATTGATGTCTAGTCTCATAGGCTTGTGGTTGGAAAAGATACTTGATACAATTTCACTTTTCTTAAATTTACCAAGGCTTGATTTGTGACCCAAGATATGATCTATCCTGGAGAATGTTCCATGAGCACTTGAGAAGAAAGTGTATTCTGTTGTTTTTGGATGGAATGTCCTATAAATATCAATGAAGTCCATCTTGTTTAATGTATCATTTGAAGTTTGTGTTTCCTTATTTATTTTCATTTTGGATGATCTGTCCACTGGTGAAAGTGGGGTGTTAAAGTCCCCTACTATGATTGTGTTACGGTCGATTTCCCCTTTTATGGCTGTTAGTATTTGCCTTATGTATTGAGGTGATCCTATGTTGGGGGCATAAATATTTACAATTGTTAAATCTTCTTCTTGGATCGATCCCTTGATCATTATGTAGTGTCCTTCTTTGTCTCTTCTAATAGTCTTTATTTTGATGTCTATTTTGTCTGATATGAGATTTGCTACTCCAGCTTTCTGTTGATTTCCATTTGCATGGACTATCTTCTTCCATCCCCTCACTTTCAGTCTGTATGTGTCCCTAGGTCTGAAGTGGGTCTCTTGTAGACAGCATATATATGGGTCTTGTTTTTGTATCCATTCAGCCAGTCTATGTCTTTTGGTGGGAACATTTAATCCATTTACATGTAAGGTAATTATCGATATGTTTGTTCGTATTACCATTTTCTTAATTGTTTTGGGTTTGTTATTGTAGATCTTTTCCTTCTCTTGTGTTTCCTGCCTAGAGAAGTTCCTTTAGCATTTGTTGTAAAGCTGGTTTGTGGGTCCTAAATTCTCTTAGCTTTTGCTTGTTTATAAAGGTTATAATTTCTCCATCAAATCTGAATGAGATCCTTGCTAGGTAGAGTAATTGTGTTTGTTGCTTTTTCTCCTTCATCACTTTAAATATGTCCTGCCACTCCCTTCTGGTTTGCAGAATATCTGCTGAAAGATGAGCTGTTAACCTTACGGGGATTCCCTTGTGTGTTTTTTGTTGTTTTTCCCTTGCTGCTTTTAATGTTTTCTCTTTGTACTTAATTTTTGATAGTTTTATTGATATGTATATTGACATGTTACTCCTTGGATTTATCCTATATGGGACTCTCTGTGCTTCCTGGACTTGATTAACTATTTCCTTTCCCATATTAGGGAAGTTTTCAACTATCACCTCTTCAAATATTTTCTCAGTCCCTTTCTTTTTCTCTTCTTCTTCTGGGGCCCCTATAATTCGAATGTTGGTCCAATTAATGTTGTCTCAGAGTTCTCTGAGACTGTCCTCAATTCTTTTCATTCATTTTTCTTTATTCTGGTCTGCAGTAATTTCCACTATTTTATCTTCCAGGTCACTTATCCGTTCTTCTGTCTCAGTTATCCTGCTATTGATCCCTTCTAGAGAATTTTTAATTTCATTTATTGTGTTGTTCATCATTGTTTGTTTGGTCTTTAGTTCTTCTGGGTCCTTGTTAAACGTTTCTTGTATTTTCTCCATTGTATTCCCAAGATTTTGGATCATCTTTACTATCATTATTCTGAATTCTTTTTCAAGTAGACTGCTTATTTCCTCTTCATTTGTTAGATCTGGTGGGTTTTTGCCTTGCTCCTTCATCTGCTTTTTCCCTGTCTTCTCTTTTTTCTCAACTTACCGTGCTTTGTGTCTCCTGTTCACATCCTGCTGGTTCATAGTCCCCATTGTTTTTGGTGTCTGTCCCCAGTGGCTAAGCTTGGTTCAGTGGGTTGTGTACGCTTCTTGGTGGAGAGGACTAGTGCCTGTGTTCTGGTGGATGCGGCTGGATCTTGTCTTTCTGGTGGGCAGGTCCACGTCTCTTGGTGTGTTTTGGGGTGCCTGTGGCCTTATGATTTTAGGCAGCATCTCTGCTAATGGATGGGGTTGTGTTCCTGTCTTGCTAGTTGTTTAGCATAGGGTGTCCTGCACTGTAGCTTGCTGGTTGTTGAGTGGAGCTGTGTCTTGGCATTGAGATGGAGATCTCTGGGAGATTTTTGCTATTTTCTATTACATGGAGCTGGGAGGTTTCTTGTGGACCCGTGTCCTGAACTTGGTTCTCCCACCTCAGAGGCACAGCCCTGACACCTGGATGGAGCACCAAGAGCCTGTCATCCACATGGCTCAGAATAAAAGGGAGGGAAAAAAGAAAGAAAGAAAGAAGATAAAATAAATTTATTAAAATTAAAAAAATTGTTAACAATTATTTTTTAAGTATTAAAAAATAAAAGAAGAAAGGAGAGCAACCAAACCAAAAAACAAATCCACCAATGATAACAAGTCTTAAAAACTATACTAAAAAAACAAAAACGGACAGACAGAATGGTAGGACAAATGGTAAAAGCAAAGGTATACAGACAAAATCACACACAGAAGCATACACATACACACTCACAAAAAGAGAAAAAAGGAAAAAAAAAAAAAATATATATATATATATATATATTGTTGCTCCCAAATTCCACCCCCTCAATTTGGGATGATTCATTGTCTATTCAGGTATTTCACAGATGCAGGGTACATCAACTTGATTGTGGAGATTTAACCCGCTGCTCCTGAGGCTGCTGGGAGAAATTTCCTTTTCTCTTCTTTGTTCGCACAAACTGCTGTACCGGCAGTTGAGCAAACAAGCCTCTCAGGCTGGTGAGTGCTGGTCGGCACCAATCCTCTCTGCGGGAATCTCTCTGCTTTGCCCTCCACACCCCTGTTGCTGCACTCTCCTCCGCTGCCCTGAAGCTTCCCCCGCCCCACCTCCACCACCCGCAGTCTCCGCTTGCGAAGGGGCTTCCTAGTGTGTGGAAACCTTTTCTCCTTCACTGCTCTCTCCCACTGGTGCAGGTCCTGTCCCTATTCTTTTTTTTTTTTTTTTTTTTTGCGGTACATGGACCTCTCACTGTTGTGGCCTCTCCCGTTGTGGAGCACAGGCTCCAGACATGCAGGCTCAGCGGCCATGGATCACGGGCCTAGCCACTCCGCGGCATGTGGGATCCTCCCAGACCGGGGCACGAACCTGTGTTACTGCATTGGCAGGCGGACTCTCAACCACTGCACCACCAGGGAAGCCCCGTCCCTATTCTTTTGTCTGTGTTTTTTCTTTTGCCCTACCCAGGTATGTGGGGAGTTTCTTGCCTTTTGGGAGGTCTGAGGTATTCTGCCAGCATTCAGTAGGTGTTCTGTAGGAGTTGTTCCACATGTAGATGTATTTGTGGGGAGGAAGGTTATCTCCACGTCTTACTCTTCTGCCAGCTTGATGCCTTCTCCAACTTGTATGTATCTTCCTTTCATGCACTTCTTCCTAATGGGATATTCCGCCTAAAACTTATAAGAAGCTGGACTGCATCATGAAACACACCAATCTTTACTACATATTCAACCAGAAATTTCAAATGAAAATGACAGGTATTATCAACTTTGACATGAATGTGTATAATTCTTGAATCTCATTTGCTTTCACGTGGCTGTAGGTAGGAGGCCTCAGTTCCTTACCACATGGATCTCTCCTTAGGGCTGCTTGAGTGTCCTTATGACATGGCAGCTGGCTTACTGCAGGATGAGTGATCCAGCCCACGGTCCCCAGGACTGTTGCAGCTTTGGCTGCTGGAGCCCCTCCAGAGCCGGCAGCCTCAGTGAGGCCACCCTCCCCTCGGGCTCCGGGGTAGTTCAGTGACGGCGGAGGGAAGAGACCCCGAGCCAGGAGTTCTAGCTCTGTGGAAATGTGGGCTCCATTTTGGGCACAGGGGATTGATCATATAGTTTTTATTCTTCAATTTGTTAATATGGTTTATGACATTGATGGCTTTGTGTATATTGAAGAATCCTTGCATCCCTGGGATAAATCCCACTTGATCATGGTGTATGATACTTTTAATGTGTTGTTGGATTTGGTGTGCTAGTATTTTGTTGAGGATTTTCGTGTCTATGTTCATCAGTAATATTGGCTTGTAATTTTCTTCTCTTGTAATATCTTTGTCTGGTTTTGGTATCAGGGTGATGGTGGCCTCGTAGAATGAGTTTGGGAGTGTTCCTCCCTCTGCTATATTTTGGAGGAGTTTGAGAAGGATGGCTGTTAGCTCTTCTCTAAATGTCTGAGAGAATTCACCTGTGAAGCCATCTGGTCCTGGACTTCTGTTTGTTGGAAGATTTTTAATCACATTTTCAATTGCTTTACTTGTGATTGGTCTGTTCATATTTTCTATTTCTTCCTGGTTCAGTCTTGGAATGTTGTACCTTTCTAAGAATTTGTCCATTTCTTCTAGGTGGTCCATTTTATTGACATATTGTTGCTCTAATGATCATTTGTATTTCTGCGGTGTCCATTGTAACTTCTCTGTTTTCATTTCTAATTTTATTGATTTGAGTCCTCTCCCATTTTTTCTTGATGAGTCTGGCTAAAGGTTTATCAATTTTTTAAATCTTTTCAAAGAACCAGCCTTTAGTTTTATTGATCTTTTCCATTTTCTTCATTTCTATTCCATTTATTTCTGCTTTGATCTTTATGATTTCTTTCCTCCTACTAGCTTTGGGTTTTGCTTGTTGTTCTTTCTCTAGTTCCTTTAGGTGTAAGATTAGGTTGTTTATTTGAAATATTTCTTGTTTCTTGAGGTAGGATTGTATTGCTGTAAATTTCCCTCTTAGTACTGATTTTGCTGCAACCTATTGGTTTTGGGTAGTTGTGTTTTCATCAGTTTTTTCTAGGTATTTTTTAATTTCCTGTTTGATTTCTTCAGTGATCTCTTGGTTATTTAGAAGCATTTTGTTTAGCTTCCATGTGCTTGTGGGTTTTTTCAGATTTTTTCCTGTAATTGATTTGTAATCTCATAGCATTGTGGACAGAAAATATTCTTGATACAATTTCAAGTTTCATAAATTTACCAAGGCTTGATTTGTGACCCAAGATGTGATCTATCCTGGAGAATGATCCATGTGCATTTGAGAAGAAAGTGTATTCTGCTTTCTGGTGAAATGTCGTATAAATATCAATTAAGTCCACCTGGTCTAATGTTTCATTTAAGGTTTGTGTTTCCTTATTAATTTTCCATCTGGATGATCTATCCATTGGTGTAAGTGGGGTGTTAAAGTCCCCCCCATTATTGTGTTATGTCAGTCTCCCCTTTTATGGCTGTTAGCATTTGCCTTATGTATTGTGCTCCTACGCTGCATGCATAAATATTTACAATTGTTATATCTTCTTCTTGGATTGATCCCTTGATCATTATGTAGTGTCCTTCCTTGTATCTTGTAACAGTCTTTATTTAAGTCTGTTTTGTCTCATATGAGTATTGTTACTCCAGCTTTCTTTTGATTTACATTTGCATGGAATACCTTTTTCCATCCCCTCACTTTCAGTCTGTATGTGTCCCTAGGTCTGAAGTGGGTCTCTTGTAGACAGCATATATATGGGTCTTGTTTTTGTATCCATATATATGCGTCTTGTTTTGTATCCAGTCTGTGTCTTTTAGTTGGAGCATTTAATCCCCTTACACTTAAAGTAATTGTATATATGTATGTTCCTAGTACCATTTTCTTAATTGTTTTGGGTTTTATTTTGTAGGTCTTTTTTCTTCTCTTGTGTTTCTCGCTTAGAGAAATTCCTTCAGCATTTATTGTAAAGCTGGTTTTGTGATGCTGAAGTTCTCTCAGCTTTTGCTTGTCTGTAAAGCTTTTGACTTCTCTAGAAAAATGGTGCAGATGAACCGGTTTGCAAGGCAGAAAAAGACACAGATGTAGTGAACAAATGTATGGACACCAGGAGGGAAAGTGGCGGGGGTGTGTGTGTGTGGTGGTGGGATGAATTGGGGGATTGGGATTGACATATATACACTACTATGTATAAAATAGATAACGACTAAGAGCCTGCTGTATTAAATAAATAAATAATTTTTTAAAAGTCTTTGATTTCTTTGTTGAATCTGAATGAGATCCTTGCTGGTTAAAGTAATCTTTGTTGTAGGTTTTTCCCTTTCATTACTTTAAATATATCCTGCCACTCTCTTCTGGCCTGCATAGTTTCTGCTGAAAAATCAGCTGATAACCTTATGGGGATTCCCTTGTAAGTCGTTTGTTGCTTTTCTCTTGCTGCTTTTAATATTTTTTACTTGTTTTTAATTTTTGTTAGTTTGATTAATATGTGTCTCGGCATGTTTCTCCTTGGGTTGATCCTGTATGGGAGTCTTTGTGCTCCCTGGACTTGGGTGGCTATATCCTTTACCATGTTAAGGAAGTTTTCAACTATAGTCTCTTCAAATATTTTCTTAGACCCTTTCTCTTCTTCTGGGACCCATATAATTTGAATGTTGGTGCATTAACTGTTTTCCCCAAGGTCTCTGAGACTGTCCTCATGTTTTTCATTCTTTTTTCTTTATTCTGCTCTGCAGCAGTTATTTCCACCATTCTATCTTCCACCTCACTTATCTGTTCTTCTGCCTCAGTTATTCTGCTATTTATTCCTTTTAGTGTATTTTTAATTTCAGTTATTGTATTGTCCATCATTGTTCTTTAGTTTTTCTAGGTTCTTGTTAAACATTTCTTGTACCTTCTCGATCTATGCCTCCATTCTATTTCCAAGATATTGGATCATCTTTATTATCATTACTGTGAATTCTTTTTCACGTAGAATGCCTAGTTCCTCTTCATTTATTTGGTCTTAATTCTTTTTCACATAGAATGCCTAGTTCCTCTTCATTTATTTGGTCTTGTGGGTTTTACCTTACTCCTTCATCTGCAACATATTCTGTCTTCTCATTTTGTCTCACTTACTGTGTTTGAGGTCTCCTTCCCACAGGCTGAAGGGTCATTATTCCTCTTTCATTTGGTGTCTGTCCCTGGTGGGTGAGATTGGTCCAGTGGCTTGTGTTGGCATCCTGGTGGGAGGTACTTGGTGCCTGTGCTCTGGTGGGTGTAGCTGGATCTTGTCTTTCTGATAGGCGAGGCCATATCAGGTGGTGTGTTTTAAGGTGTCTCTGAGCTTAGTATAACTTTAGGCAGCCTGTCTCTGTTGGGTGCATTTGTGTTCCTGTCTTGCTTGTTGCTTGATGTAAGGCATCTAGCACTGGAGCTTGCAGGTAGTTAGGTGGCGCTGAGTCTTGGAGTCTAGATGGAGGCTTCTTGGAGAGATCTCGCTGATTAGTATTCTTTGGGCCCAGGAATTCTCTGGCAGTCCAGCATCCTGCACTTGGCGCTCCCACCCCAGAGGCTCAGGCCCAACCCCAAGCTGGGGAACCAAGACCCCGCAAGCCACACAGTGAGACAAAAAAAAAATAAGGTGGGGGGAAGAGAACAAACAGACGAACAGAACCCAAGACAAATAGTGAAGACACAAACAGTAACAAGAACAGCTTAAAAAAAAAAGTGAACAAATAAAACCAAAGAGAAATGGTAAAAGCAAAACCAAACAAAAACAAACTAACAAAGAAACACACACATACGAAAAAAAGAAACAAAAACAAGGAAAACAAAAAACGAGAACAACCAGATAGAAGAACCCCAAAATGAAATTGAACAATTAAAAACAAAACTAAAACAAAAAACAACAAAAGCAGAATGTGAACTAAAAAAATAAGCAAAAAAATAAATAATTAAAAGAAATGCACAAAAACAATCAAAAATTAAAAACAAAACAAGAAAAAACAGAAATCACTGAAAAAGTAAAGTAAAAATAGAAAAATAAAAAGCATATTAAAAATTTTTAAAAAATTAAAATAGAAAAATAATAAACAACAAAACAAAACATAAAAAAATAATAGTAGTAATAATATTTTTCTGGGGTCTCAGTTTTGAGTGGCCTTGCCCCCATCGTGAGTCACAGCTAACCTCCGTTTCCCTAGGAGGCCCTCCAATACCTCTAGGTATATCTCTGGACCCACTGTGGGCACCGTGGGGGAAGCTCAGATTCTGACCTGGCCCAACTCTCACATGTACTTGCCCTCACAAACCAGTTTCAGTTGTGGGAACACTCATTGTCCATTCAGATATTCCATATATGCAGAGTTTACCAAGCCGATCATGGGGATTTAATCTGCAGCTTGTGCAGCTTCATGGAAAGATTTTTGTTCCTCTTCCTTAGTTGCCCCACCCCTGGGGCTCAGCTGTGGTTTTAGCCCCACCTCTGCATGTGGGCCACCTACAGGGGTCTGCTCCCGAAGCTGCCCTGGAGTACTCAGGTCTGCCCCAGTAAGGACAGGGTGTGGAGGTGGCACAGCTGCAGGGTCCTGGGAGCCCCAGTGGTGACAGGTGTGTGTGGGGGTGGTCAGCAGCTGCGAGAGATCTAGTCCCACTGGTGAGGAGGTGCATGGGGAAGCCAGTGGCCACAGGCACGAGAGACTTGGCCCCAGTGGGAGCCTTTCATAGTGCCCGGCAGCCATTGTGTGAGGATCAATCCTAGCAGTAGCCTATCTTAGTGCTGGCAGCAGACGTGAGAGGGCAGCCTTGGTGGGGACCTTACTTAGTGCTATTGGCAGGCATGAGAAGGCCAGCCCCGGGAGGGACTTTTCTTAGTGCCTGGCAGCAGGCACGTGTGTGCCAGCCTTGGTGGGGACCTTTCTTAGTCTATTTGTAGACTTTTTGATGATAGTCATTTTTACAGGTGTGAAGTGATTTCTCATTGCAGCTTTGATTTCCTTTTCTCTGATTGGTGATTTGAGCACATTTTCATGTACCTGTTAGCTATCTATATGTCTTCTTTAGAAAAATTTCTATTCAAACCTCTGCCCATTTTTAAATAGGATTGTTTGGGGGTTTTTTGCTGTTGAATTGTATGAGCTCTTTATATAGTTTAGATGTTAATCCCTTATGAGATACATGATTTGCAACTATTTTCTACCATTTGGTAGGTTGCCTTTTCATTTTGTTGATGGTTTCCTTTGCTGTGCAGAAGCTTTTTAGTTTTGTGTAGTCCCATATGTTTGTTTTTCCTTTTGTTGCCTTTGGTTCTGGTGTTAGACCTGAAAAAAATCTTTGCTAAGACTGATGTCAAGGAGATTACCACCTGGGTTTCTTCTCCTAGGGATTTCATGGTTTCAGGCCTTACATTCAAGTCTTTAATCAATTTTGAGTGAATGTTTGTGGTGTTAGATAGTTGTCCAGTTTCATTCTTTCATATGTGGCTGTCCAGTTTTCCCAACAATATTGAAGAGACTGTCCTCTTCCTATTTATTCTTGGTTCCTTTGTCATAAATTTTAATTGATATATGCATATGATATATGCATAAGTTTATTTATGGGATCTCTATACTGTTGATCTCTGTGCTTGTTTTTAGGGCATTCCATACTGTTTTGATTACTATAGCTTTGTAATACAGTTTGCAATCAAGGAGTGCGATACCTCCAGTTTTGTTCTTTTTTCTCATAATTGCTTTTGCTATTCAGGGTTACAATTTATTTTTTATATTGATCTTGTATGAAACAATCTGTCAGATTCACTTATGATTAATGGCTTTTCTGAAATTCTTTTACACTTTCTATGTAAAAATTATGTTCTTTGTTAATAATGACTTTATACATTTAAATTCTTATAAAACTCTCTCTCCATTATACCTTGTTTCAATAACTAGGACATTCAGAGCAGATTGACTAGAACTGATAATAATGGTCATTCTCTTTTTTCATTAAGGGGAAGAATTTTAGTAATCCACAATTACTTATCAGTAATGATAATGGTAGATGTAGGTATTTTTGAAGGTATTTTTTTGGCCACTATCTTTTTTCTTTTTACTTTGCTAAGTGTTTTTATTTTATTCCATAAACAAATGATGACATTTTACCAAATGCTTTTTCTGTATCTGCTGTGAAAACCATGGTTTTGCTTTTTTCTGTTCATTTTATGAATTATGTATTTTCACATTAACCATTCTCATAGCTCTTTTTTTTTTTTAAACTCAGATGTGTTTGATTTCTTTCTCAT
Organism: Delphinus delphis; assembly: GCF_949987515.2. Classification (NCBI taxonomy): domain Eukaryota; kingdom Metazoa; phylum Chordata; class Mammalia; order Artiodactyla; family Delphinidae; genus Delphinus; species Delphinus delphis. The sequence goes on along the minus strand of NC_082687.1, from coordinate 115,429,849 downwards.
TCATGTATTGGATTCCTTGGAATTGATTGTTATTTTATTGGTTTTCCTTTTGTTTTTTATTGCTTCCATAACAAATTACCCTAAATTTAGTACCTAGACAAATAAATTTATTATCTTATAGTTCTGCAGGTCAAGTTCAACACAAGTCTCACGGGGCTAAAATCAAGGTTTTGGCTGTGTTCTGTTTACTTTAGGAGAGATTCTGTTTCTTTACTTTTTCCAGCTTCTAGAGGCCTCTGCATTTCTTGATTCATTATTCCCACCACTCCCATTAGAGCCAGCATCAGCTGGTAGAGTCCTTTACACATCACATATGTCTGATCAACAGAGATGTGGTTTCATCTTTTTGACTCTGACCTTACCTGGCTCACCTGGAGAAAGTCCTCTACTTTTAAGGACTCTGATTAGCTTGGACCTACCCAGATTATCAAGGATAATCTCCTCATCACAAAATCTTTTACCTTACGGATATCTTCAAAGTTTTTCTTAACTTAAGGTAAAATATTCACAATTTCCAGGTATTAGGATGTGGACAACTTTGGGAGTGGGGGGAATTATTCTTCCTACTATGTGGTTACTCTACAGTTCTCTCTGTACATTATTGCCATAAAGTAGTCTAAAACCAATTATTACTTATATATTTCCCCAGTAATGCTAGAAACTTAGAACACTTTAGATGCACATAGTCCTCCAGACTTTGAATTTTAATTCTCCCCTGGATATTACCAGCAAATTTGTTTTCATTTGTTTATAATCAATATTAATTTATATATTTCCATTTCATTCATACCTTCCTGTATTTCCTGCTTCCCTCTGAAATTGTTCATCTTCTTTTTAAAATTTCCTTTTATATTTTATATAATGCAGTTTTGCTGGCCCCAAGTTATTTCAGCTTTCATTTTTATGAAAACAGCTTTGCTTCTGTGTGTTTTGTTGTATTTGTGATGTATTTTTTATTTGGGGTTACTTATTATGCAGCAGCAGTAACTGGAACACACTCTGGTGTTTCATTTATTCCTTTAATAAAGAAGCTGTTTTCTAGATCCCGAGATAGCAAACTATTGCTGCTGGTCAAATCTAGCCTGCCATCTGTATGGTTTTTTTTTTAAATATATACTTTATTCTTTAGAGAAGTTTTACGTAAACAGCGAAACTGGGCAGAGGCAGAAACATTTCCCATATACTCCCTCTCCACACATATGCCAAGCCTCCCACACTATCGAAATGTCTTACATTTATTAAAATAAATGAACGTACATAGATAACATCATTATCACCCAACATCCATAGTTTACATTAGGGTTCACTCTTGGTGTTGTACATTCTGTGGTTTTTGACACATGTATGACATGCATCTATCACTAAAGCATCATACAGAGTAGTTTCAGTGCCCTAAAAATCCTCTGTATGCCACCTATTTATCCTTTCTTCCCCCCTCCCCCTGGCAAACACTGATTCTTTTACTATCTCCATAGTTTTGCTTTTTCCAGAATGTCATATAATTGGAATCATACAGCTTGTAGCCTTTCGGATTCATTTATTTCACTTAGTAATATGCATTTAAGATTTCTCCATGTCTTTTCATGGCTTGATAGCTCCTTGCTTATTAGTGCTGAATGCTATCCCATTGTCTGGATGTACCACAGTTTTATTTGTCCACTCACTTACTGAAAGGCATCTTGCTCCCAAGATTTATCAATTATGAATAAAGCTACTATAAACATCCATGTGCAAGTTTTGTGTGAATATAACTTTCCAACTCATTTGAATAAAAACCAAGTGAAATTGCCACATCCTATAGTTAGTTTTGTAAGAAATTGTCAAATTGTCTTCCAAAGTAGCTCTACCATTTTGCATCCCCACCAACAGTGAATGAGTGTTTCTGTTGTTTCACATCCTCACCAGCATTTGGTGTTGTCATTGTTCTGGATTTTGACCATTCTAATAAGTGAGTATATCAACATTGTGTTAACTTGTATTTCCCCAATGATATATGATGTTGAGCATGTGCTTATTTTCATATGCTTATTTTCTATCTATACATCATCTTTGGTGAGATGTCTGTTCAGGTCTTTTGCTTTTTTTTAATCAATTGTTTTCTTATTGTTGAGTTTTAAGTGTTCTTTGTATATTTTGGAAAATAGTCCTGTATCAAGTATGTATTTTCCAGATATTTCTACACTAGTCTATGGTTTGTATTTTATAGAGAAGTTATTAATTTTAATGAATTCCAGCTCATCAATTCTCTATTGGATTATGTCTTCCATGTTGTATCTAAAGAGTCATCATATGCAAAGTCATCTAGGGTTTCTCCTATGTTATCTTCTGGGAGGTTTATAATTTTGTGTTTTACATTTAGGTCTGTGATCCATACTGAGTTAAAATTTTAAAGGGTTATAAGTTCTATATCTAGATTTTTTTTTTGGCATGTGAATGTCTAGTTATTTCAGCACCATTTGTCAAATATTACTAGGGATGTAATGTACAACATGGTAAATATAGACACCTTATCTCTGTTCTTCAGGCAGTAGAGGGTGCAGAGTAATCAGCAAGTACAGAGGCACACAGTTGTTCCTAATTTTACCGCTAATCCTTTTGCAATAATAGCCTGAATAATTTCCTTCATTTATGCTGCTCTGAGTACTTAGGAGCCTAATGCTTCTCAGCTGAATACTATACAGAGAAAACAATGCCTGAAACTTCAGAAAAAATAAAATTGCCACCTCAAATTTGTTTTTATGTCCCTTAAACTCATTTTCCCTATAGTATTTGAACTATGTAATATAGGTGATAAAGTAGTCAAAGAGTTTATACAATAAATGGAAAATTCTTAAAAAGGTCAATATTTTTAAAATTATGTATAAGGTAGAATGAGGACATGAATAGCTTTGTGGCTGAGGGGGAGATGAGGTTGACCATAGACGTATACAGGCTAGACCAGGAGTTCGAGTTAAGGCATGGAATTTCTGCAGACCACTTTTATTTTTTTATACAACATTATCAAAACTCCCCCCAAAACACAATAATAATGAAAGTCCTGAAATATCAGTATTCACATACTTCAAAATCAGAGGATTTCCTTTTGTACAAAGCATAAAATAACATGGAATAAGAGTTTCAAAAAGAAACTCAGATTTTAATCACAGAACCTAAACTGAAAACAAAACGTTACTTTGCTGGTTAGTCATAAGGAAATTAGTATGTCTAGTATGAAAATTCCGTAGCAGGGCATTATTTTCACTAAAAATTCACAGCTTAGTAGAGGTTCAGTTATATAACATTAGGTTTATCCAGAAAAATAATTTTTACATAATAACAATGAGAAATAGTAATTTGGATTTTTTGGGGTTGCTTTGTTTTTTGTCCCCTGAAAGCTTTGTTTTACTTTTTTATTCCCATTTTATATCCTCAGTGTGAATGGGTTTTTAACCTATTGTAATGAATTATCTTCTGTTTAGTAAATCAAGCTGAATTTTGGTTGTCCAGTGTAGCAGGCAAAATATCAAGAATGTAAAAGATTACCTAATTTATTTATTTGTTCAGATGTTTAAAACATTATGTGCTGGCACTGTATTAAATAATATGGCTATTACATAATAAATAATATGGTCTGCATACCTGCTCTCACAAAACATAGTGTATCTCATATCTAGATATTTTAGCCATCCATCTAACTAGGAAATAAGTTTTTTTTAATTTATATACACATATTTTTGATGCTATTGTTGTGACCTCAAAGATAACATGCTTATTCTACACAGTAATGATTTCTGAGTACACTATATTTCCTTCAAACTTTTTTTTTCTGTAAGTATTAAGATTATATTTCAAAAGCATGCTTTTAAAAGACAATACAATCATACATATATACAAAATAAATCCCTGATTTTTATAAAATTTTATTTATCCAGCATGTTAGGGTATCTCTACCAGCTTTTTTATAGCCAACAGTCCCGCATCTTGCAGTGCACACAACGCAGGGTTATTTCTTGCTCACATAACAGTCTGACGTACATCAGATTGCTCTTGAGGACTTTCTTCTACATAATTTGGTCATCCAAATCATTCCAGTTTGTGACTGTCCATCCTTCAGGCCTTCCTCAGGGTCCTCTCCCAGGGCCTTCCTCAGGGTCCTGCACAGGGCGCTGCACATGGTCCTCTGTATTGAGAGGCCCTGAAACAACAGTCTGTGCAGGGATTTTAAGGCATGTGTAGACTCAGCCACATGGCCCCCACTGGACTGTAAGGAAACTGGACACTGATGTTTATTGTGTGTCCAGGAATGATGAATCAGTCTCTGTCATATCTGAGACACTCTGTGGCAAGAATTATGTATGGTCACCTTTATAAATCAACCCCTTTGTGAAAAAAAGTTGTTAGGAATTTGAAATTCAATGTATAAATCAAATATTTTGTGACAAGATTTTATTTTGAAATACTTGTAACTGTCTCATAGAATTTTTAAAATATTTTCATGTATTTTATTTTTTAAAACACTTATAATTTTGCAAGCTAGCAGTAAAATATTGTCAGTATTTTACTGATTAGCACTGTATGCCTTTAAAGCTAACTGGACCATTGTTTCATTGTAAATGATTGTAAAGTAAAATGATCATTTCAAATGCCAAATTAGTCTCAAGTAACATATGAACCATTATTATCTTTGGCTTTATGCACAAAGATGTATTTCAAAGATGACCTTAATATTAGTATGTTTTGTCAACCTAACACATCAAAGTACCACATTTTAAAGCAGTTTTTACTCTCTGAAATTATTATATAAAGAGGCATATCAGAAAGTTGACAAATCAGCTATAAAAACAAAAGATACTGCATAACTTAGAGTCCCTTATTTTTTAGAAGAATGAGGAAAATAATGAAAATTTTCATGGTACAAGTATCAGTACACATATGGTTTAGTGTATGTCAGTATTCTCATGCTTTACTTATGAGTTTGACCTTACCAAAAAGCCTTCAAGGGGCTTCCCTGGTGGTTCAGTGGCTGAGAGTCCGCCTGCTGATGCAGGGGACATGGGTCCGGGAAGATCCCACATGCCGTGGAGCGGCTAGGCCCGTGAGCCATGGCCGCTGAGCCTGCGCGTCTGGAGCCTGTGCTGTGCAACGGGAGAGGCCACAGCAGTGAGAGGCCCACGTACCACACACACACAAAAAAAGCCATCAAAATGTCCAAGGTAATTCACAGGGGCAGCTAGAAGCCTGAAATAAAATTTCTCAGTGCAAAAGATTCCAAGCCATTCATATAATTTTAAATGGAAACCTAGACATTTAGCTCCTATTTTTGTTTTCATCTGAAAAATCTTTTGAAAATATGGAAAAATATTTAAACCCAATTTTCCCCATACATTAAAAAAAAAAGGGTGGATTTTTCATTTCCTGTTTTCAAATAAGAGCATTCTTCAGAGCTAGGGGTTAAGTTCTAAGCTACAATCCACTGCTTATTAGCATGCCTGTTTTGTATATCAGTAGAATCAAGTCCAGTTTTGCCATTTGTGGCTAACTATGACAAGAAACAAGAGCATGTGTTTGCCATAAACAGCTCTGGCTAACAGCAAACTGCTTATATTGAACAGATCAAATTATCTATAAGGACCACAGCCAAATCCCACTACTAATGCTTGACTACTATATCATTTTTTTCCAATTTGTGAAATATATTTAAAACTAGTAGCTGAAATGAAAGTTCCTAAACATGAGAAATATTATTAAACTTTTTAAGGACAACATTTTACAAATTATTTTCATTACGACCAAATACAAAATAAGAGGTTCCTACTACTTCTACTACTCAACTACTTAGAAATGTAATGTGAATTTAAAAATAACTACCCTAATTTATCCAGAGAACAAATCAGTTATTGAAGAGGATTTATGTCAAAGTGCAAAAAAATAATTCTTGATCATCATATTAACACATAAGGAAATAAACTAAAGCTTGTAAAAGTACCCTCTATAACAATAATGTTTTATATTAGTTGGCTTCAGGATAGAATATTTTTTAAACCAAATTAACCCAACAAACTGGAAAATACCATGCATGAATGTTGTAAAAAAATTTCTTAAATGACCAGTGCAGAGACTAATATTAGCTGTTCACTCTAGGAGTTGTTTCACATGGTATTTTGCAAAATATCCAAGGAAAACAAGGCAACGTTCTATAATATGCCACAATTTTTATTGCAACATGGCCATTTTTGCGAGGGTGGGGAGTTTGTTTTCGAGATCAGTGTTCCATTCAAGGCTCTTTTATACAGAAATTGCCATCATGACATATTCAAAATATCTTCAGTGTTGCAAGACTTACATGGTAAACATAAAACTCCTACACTTATTCAGTGGTGTACACTCAATAGAAAACGAAAAGGCCTCGACAACAGCTATTTTTTTTTTTTACATCTTTATTGGAGTATAATTGCTTTACAATGGTGTGTTAGTTTCTGCTTTATAACAAAGTGAATCAGTTATACATATACATATGTTCCCATATCTCTTCCCTCTTGCGTCTCCCTCCCTCCCACCCCTCTAGGTGGTCACAAACCACCGAGCTGATCTCCCTGTGCTATGTGGCTGCTTCCCACTAGCTATCTATTTTACGTTTGGTAGTGTATATATGTCCATGCCACTCTCTCACTTTGTCACAGCTTACCCTTCCCCCTCTCCATATCCTCAAGTCCATTCTCTAGTAGGTCTGTGTCTTTATTCCTGTCGTACCCATAGGTTCTTCATGACTTTTTTTTTCTTAGATTCCATATATATGTGTTAGCATACAGTATTTGTCTTTCTCTTTCTGACTTACTTCACTCTGTATGACAGACTCTACATCCATCCACCTCACGACAAATACCTCAATTTTGTTTCTTTTTATGGCTGAGTAATATTCCATTGTATATATGTGCCACATCTTCTTTATCCATTCATCCAATGATGGACACTTAGGTTGTTTCCATCTCCTGGCTGTTGTAAATAGAGCTGCAATGAACATTTTGGTACATGACTCTTTTTGAATTACGGTTTTCTCAGGGTATATGCCCAGTAGTGGGATTGCTGGGTCATGTGGTAGTTCTATTTGTAGTTTTTTAAGGAACCTCCATACTGTTCTCCATAGTGGCTGTACCAATTCACATTCCCACCAGCAGTGCAAGAGTGTTCCGTTTTCTCCACACCCTCTCCAGCATTTATTGTTTCTAGATTTATTGATGATGGCCATTCTGACTGGTGTGAGGTGATATCTCATTGTAGTTTTGATTTGCATTTCTCTAATGATTAATGATGTTGAGCATTCTTTCATGTGTTTGTTGGCAATCTGTATATCTTCTTTGGAGAAATGTCTATTTATGTCTTCTGCCCATTTTTGGATTGGGTTGTTTGTTTTTTTGCTATTGAGCTGCATGACCTGCTTATAAATTTTGGAGACAAATCCTTTGTCAGTTGCTTCATTTGCAAATATTTTCTCCCATTCTGAGGATTGTCCTTTGGTCTTGTTTATGGTTGCCGTTGCTGTGCAAAAGCTTTGAAGTTTCATTATATCCCATTTGTTTATTTTTGTTTTTATTTCCATTTCTCTACGAGGTGGGTCAAAAAGGATCTTGCTATGATTTATGTCATAGAGTGTTCTGCCTATGTTTTCCTATAAGAGTTTGATAGTTTCTGGCCTTACATTTAGGTCTTCAATCCATTTTGAGCTTATTTTTGTGTATGGTGTTAGGGAGTGATCTAATTTCATACTTTTACATGTACCTGTCCAGTTTTCCCAGCACCACTTATTGAAGAGGCTGTCCTTTCTCCACTGTACATTCCTGCCTCCTTTATCAAAGACAAGGTGACCATATGTGTATGGGTTTATCTCTGGGCTTTCTATCCTGTTCCACAGATCTATATTTCTGTTTTTGTGCCAGTACTATACTGTCTTGATTACTGTAGCTTTGTAGTATAGTCTGAAGTCAGGGAGTCTGATTCCTCCATCTCCGTTTTTTGGAGAATAGCTATTTTAAGAAGATACACAGGTAACAGGAATTAACACAAGGTACTAGGATAAATTGATGACACAGTTAACACAACTGGAATTCCTTTTGGGTTGGGGGATTAAACTCATTACAAAAAAAGTGCTTTCCATGCATAGTGTTATATCCATGCTGCCATGTCACCAAAAGTAGGCTTGCCAAGGCAAGTGAAGTGTACAAATGCTCCAGCCTCACAAAACTGCAATCAAGTGCAACTATAAATAATACTGAATAAAGTTTACCATCTCACCAGTGAATAGTACTTTCAAGGCATTCAATTAGCCTAAGCCTTTTCAGTATTCTAAGCTATTCACATTGACAATCACCTTCATTGTAGTGCTTGCTACAAGGGAGACATATAACTAGTTGTTTGGGCTAAAATATAACGGGAAGGCATTCCTTGGGTTCTACATAAAAGTAATAGTTTAATGGCAATCTCTGATAGGCTGCTTACATGAATGATATTTCCTTCGTTCATTGTGTTGTTAGGACCCAGTGGGAAGAGAAAGGAAAAAAAAAAACCCACCCAAAACCTAATACTATTCTAGTTGCCTGAGCTGGTGTAACGGAAGCTCCTCAAGATCCAGATGGCACTTGACTTTGATTTCACAGGGTTTTCCTTCAAGTGAAACTACTACATTGCCTCTCACTTTCTCTCCAAGTGTCAAACGGTCCTTTATTATCATCTAAGCCATTTTCTTGCCACTCATGTTATTACCTCTAAATTTCTTTTTAGTGGCATCTATAGAGCTAGCATAAATCATCTTTTTAAAGGTGCACTTTCAGAAGCCCAGAATATAAATACTAGGTCTTCTTTCTTAGACTCTTTTGTTTTCTATGTGGCATCTTATTATCAGCAATCATTCCTAGGTAGCAACTTCACAAAAGGTGCGTAGGGGTCCTCTACAGTATCACCAGTGTCACCCACCAAGATCTGTTTTGCCTCCTCTACAATTACTTGTCTTCTGTCATCGCCTAAACAGAAGAGAACAGCTTTCTTTTTTCGCTGTCTTGTGTAGAAGATTACCTTACGTTCCTATCATTAACAACTTTGATGACCTCATCATTCACTATAACTCCAGAAGCCAGTTTCAGAGCACGCACGTGGAGTAAAATCAGGATGCCGGGCCATGGGAGGAGCTCCGAGGTCCCTTTCGCGCTCCTGGCCACACCCCAACACCAGACCCCCGCCCTCCCTCCCCCGCGGCAGGGCCGGCGGGCAGGTAGAAGGAGAGCAGAAGGGCCGCAGCGCCCACCTTGGAGGCCACATTCCGGTTAAAATGGCGGTCTCTGGCCCGGGGCCGCGCTCCCCACCCCGGGGGCCCGCAGGCTGCGCGCCTGCCTTACCAGGAGGCTGTCGGCTGAGGCTACAGCGGCGGCTCAGGCTCCCCCTCGGTGGTGCCGTGGGGAGAAGGAGGGGCGGGCGGGCGGGCTGCAGTGAGCGCGGGGCACGCCCTCGAAGAATGTTTGCAGTGAAGAAAATTAGCGTCATGGACCTCTGGACACTTAAGATAAAGCGCACGTTTTTAATAAACTCTGGTGTTTAATTATTCATTTGACTGAAAAAAAACTCCAAGAAGGCAGTTATGTCTGTGGCCACCCCAGGCTCTTAAATGTATATTGAAAGAACAAAATTTGCTTTTTAAAATATCTTAGAGGCAGTAACAGCAGTACCAAGCATAAAAAATTTAGTGCTTAAAATATGCAAGGGTCCAACTCAAACACGTTATTCCTTAAAAATTAGAATAACAACCAAAGAGCTGTTTGTTATTCAAACAAGAATAAATAGATATATTTTCCATGTTTTTATCTATATTCTAACAAAAAAGAAAAGCTATTTTTTATTCATATTCTTTGTAATATTTAGATTATTAAAATCATCAATGAAGTAGGAAAATATTGTAGTTAGATAGGAGATACCACAACACAAAGTATGGGTTAACATTTCTTCATTTCTAATAGTCCTCAATATTTCAGAAGATGTAGAAAATTAACATTTTCATGCTGTGGTTGATGGTCATATGTATGCAGTACACTGTTTCAGAAGAACAATTTTTAATTCTTTCTGTTTATGAAGAATTAGAAAGTTAAACTTGAAAATGTACGTAATAGGCTTGTTGGGTCTTATAAATGTTTATATGGTTAATGGCACTATTCTTGCACAAAATGGAAATGTATCTATTGTCATGCATTCAGATAAATATGGGATTCTCTGAACATGAACTATAAAACTATTTAGAATATTCAACTATAAGCAGTGACAAATAAGTAAACTAAAGTCAATTTATTTTTTAAATATAATCTTGTTAAACTCCTGTATACCTAGTTTTTCTTTTGATGTTTTATTGATTTTAAACTTCAATAATTAGAATGTATCTTCTATCAAATTTTTTTTAATTTATATGAAACATGGAGAAAATGATAACTAACCACAGAGTAATTTATTGATTCCTAGACATTCTTGTTTCAACTATATCTCTCATTCCCCTGCCTCCAGAAGTCTTAGGAAGTGAATTTGCTTTTTGGACGACAAGATGTTCCAGGTGTTTCTTGTGTTTTCCTACCCCGTCCTGAATTTAACCACCTCTCCAAGAATCCCTAAGACATTTTAATGTTTAAATACATTCAGCTACCATCATCTAGGTGCTGGTGAACATCTTCATTGCTACTAGGTCCTTGTTCCTAGGCCCTTTAGGTGGACAGATGAAGGTTTTAAGATTAAAAAAACATGAATTCTAACTGGTATTTCAAAAATAAATTTAGAAACACAGAATTTTTATTCCTTTTCATTAAAAAATTTCTACTACTTTGTTCTAATGTTGAAAATATTGGCTCCGAATAACATCAGCAAAATGTTTTTATACTTTACATATAATTTTTTTTTTTTTTTTTTGGCGGTATGCGGGCCTCTCACTGTTGTGGCCTCTCCCGTTGTAGAGCACAGGCTCCGGACACGCAGGCTCAGCGGCCATGGCTCACGGGCCCAGCCGCTCCGCGGCATGTGGGATCTTCCCGGACCAGGGCACGAACCTGCGTCCCCTGCATCGGCAGGTGGACTCTCAACCACTGTGCCACCAGGGAAGCCCTACATATAATTTTTGAATACCAATATCGTTAATAAGAATAGACTTACTGGGCTTCCCTGGTGGCGCAGTGGTTGAGAGTCCGCCTGCTGATTCAGGGGACGCAGGTTCGTTCCCCGGTCCGGGAGGATCCCACGTGCTGTGGAGTGGCTGGGCCCGTGAGCCGTGGCCGCTGGGCCTGCGCGTCCGGAGCCTGTGCTCCGCAACGGAAGAGGCCACAACAGTGAGAGACCCGCATACCGAAAAAAAAAAAAAAAAAAAAAAAAAAAAGAATAGACTTACTGAATCAGTATTTTACAATTTAGATTATATATTAGAATATTCTAATATAGTACATACATTAGTATATTTATGTATATATGTATAAATATTTTATCTTTATATACATCCAATTATGATTGTAGAGTCAAATTACTGTAACTTCAAATCACTTGAAATGTGCGTTGCTGATAACCCAATAGTAATTTTGCATTAAAAATATTGCTAATTTTTATACTTAATTTTATGATCATGTTAAACTACTTACAGGTTCTATAGTAAAAACTTACAAGAGTTACCTCATGGAAGTTTTATTACTATTATGTCCTCTCTATTCTGCTTCTTCCCTCATTGCATAGAGCGATATTCTATTGTTTTTACTATTTCGTTTCATTTTTATAAACTGTAAATCATTGCGTTTCTACATTGTATTCCTTCTTCATTAGGTACACTGAAATATACATACATACTGATTTACACATTAATCTTAGCTAAATACATCCTAGAACTAACTTTATAGAAATAAAGAGAAATATTTTCTATTGCTCTATATAGCTATTATGTAATATAATAATGCAACCTCTAAAAAGGGTCTTTTTTTAAATTGTAGTGTAATTGACATATAATGTTATATTAGTTTCATGTGTACGACATAATAATTTGATACTTGTATACATTGTGAAATGACCAACACAATAACTCTGGTTAATATATCTGTCACCATACATGGTTCAAAAAAAATTGTTTCTTCTTGTCATGAGAACTTTTAAGATTGATTCTCTTAGCAAATTTCATATATGCAAGAGTGTTATTAATTATAGTCCCCATGCTGTACATTACATCTCCATAATTTATTTATTTTATAACTGGAAGTCTGTACCTTTTGATCCCATTCAACCATTTTTCCCATCTCCCACACCCCACCCTCCACCACTGGCAACCACAAACCTGTTCTCTGTATCTGAGTGTAGTTACTTAAGGTTTTTTTAAACTCTTTTTTTTGTTTGTTTCTCATTTAAGTGAGATCATACATAAAGTATTTCTCTTTCTCTGTCTGATTTATTTCATTTAACATCATGCCCTCAAAGTCCATCTGTGATATCAATATAGTTATATTTCCTTCTTTTTTATGGCTGAATAATATTCCATTGTATATGTGTGTGTATGTAAACACACACACCACATCTTTGTCCATTCATCCATCTACGGACACTTAGATTGTTTCCACATCTTGACTGTTGTAACGCTGCAATGAACATGGGGTTCATATACCTTTTTGAGTTAGTGTTTTTGTTTTCTTTGAATAAATACCCAGGGGATTGCTGTATCATATAGTAGTTCTATTTTTAATTTTTTAAGGAACCACCATGTATGTTTTTTTTCATAGTGGCTGCACCAGTTTACATTGCCATCAACCATGCACAAGTGTTTCCTTTTCTCTGTATCCTCACCAACACTCCTTACTTCTAGTCTTTTTGATAATAGCCATTTTAACAGGTGTGAGGTGATATATCATTCTGGTTTTGATTTGCATTTCCCTGATGTTTAGCAAAGTTGAGCATGTTTTCTTTGAAAAAAAAAGTTCAGATCCTCTGCCCATTTTTAATTGGATTTTTTTTTAACATCTTTATTGGAGTATAATTGCTTTACAATGGTATGTTAGTTTCAGCTTCACAACAAAATGAATCAGTTATATATATACATATATTCCCATATCTCTTCCCGCCTCCCTCCCTCCCACCCTCCCTATCCCACCCCTCCAGGCGGTCACAAAGCACCGAGCTGATCTCCCTGTGCTATGCGGCTGCTTCCCACTAGCTATCTACCTTACGTTTGGTAGTGTATATATGTCCATGCCTCTTTATCGCTTTGTCACCGTTTACACTTCCCCCTCCCCATAGCCTCAAGTCCATTCTCTAGTAGGTCTGTGTCTTTATTCCTGTTTCACCCCTAGGTTTTTCATGACATTTTTTTTTTTAAATTCCATATATATGTGTTAGCATACGGTATTTGTCTCTCTCTTTCTGACTTACTTCACTCTGTGGATTTTTTTTAATTGGTTTTTTTGCTGTTGAGTTGTATGAGTTCTTTATATATTTTGGATGTTAACCCCTTGTCACGTATGATTTCCAACTAGTTTTTCCCATTCAGTAGATTACCTTTTCATTTTGTTGATGATTCCTTTGCTGTGCAAAAGGTTTTTAGTTTGATGTAGTCCCACTCCTTTATTTTTGCTTTTGGTGTGAGATTCAAAAAATCATTGCCAAGACCAATGTCAAGAGTAATACCACCTAGTTTTCTTGTAGGAGTTTTATGATTTCAGGTCTTACATTCAAGTCTTTATTCCATTTTGAGTTAATTTTTGTGTTTAATGTAAGATGGTCCAGTTTCCTATTTTTTTTTGGATATGGCTGTCCAATTTCTGAAAACCATGTGTTGAAGAGTCTGTCTTTTTCCATTATATTTATTTCCTCCCCTTGTGCCTTTGTCATAAATGAACTGACCATAAATGTGGGGGTTTATTTCTGGACTCTATTCTGTCCATTAATCTAAGTGTCTGTTTTTATGCCAATACCATACCGTTTTGATTACTGTAGCTTTGTAGCATAGTCTGAAGTCAGGGAGTATGATACTTCCAGCTTTGTTCTTAAGATTGTTTTACCTATTCACAGTCTTTGTGAATTCATACAAATTTCAGAATTGTTTGTTCTATTTCTATAAAAAAAATTCCACTGAAATTTTATTATGGATTGCATTAAATCTGTAGATTGCTTGGGTGATATGAATATTTTAATAATATTAATTATTCCAATCCTTGAGCATAGGGTGTCTTTCCATTTATTTGTGTCTTCAGTTTCTTTCATGAATGTCTTACAATAATCTGTGTACAAGTCTTTCACCTCCTTGGTTAAATTTATTCCTAGGTATTTTATTCTTCTTTGATGTAGTTATAAGTGGGATTGTTTTCTTAATTTGTCTTTCTGATAGTTCATTGATTTGTGTATAGAAATGCAACAAATTTCTATACATTGATTTTGTACCCTGCAACTTGACTGATTTTATTATTTCTGACAGTTTGTGGTGGAGTCTCCAGGGTTTTCTATATATTATAACATGTAATCAGAAAATGCTCTTCCTTTGCACCTGGGATGGCTTTTATTTCTTTTTGTTGCCTATTTGCTCTGGCTAGGACTTCAATAATTTGAATAAAAGTGGTGAGAGTGGGTGTCCTTGTCTTGTTCCTAATTTTGAAGAAAAGGTTTTAGCTTTTCTCCATTTAGTGTGATGATAGCTGTGGGCTTGTCATAAATGGCCTTTATTATGTAGAGGTGTGTAAGCTGGATATCCACTTTGTTGAGTGCTATTTTATCATAAATAGATACTGAATTTGTCTAATGTTTTTTTGGCATCTATTGGGATGATTTTTATTCTTCATTTTCTTAATGTGGGATATCACATTGATAGATTTGCAGATGTTGAACCAACCTTGTATCCTTGGAATAAATCTCACTTGATGATGATGTATGATATTTTTACTACATTGTTGAATTCAGTTTGCAAATATTTTGTTGAGGATTTTTGCATGTATGTTCTTCAGGGATACTGGCTTTTAATTATCACCAACCTGATAAGCTTAGTTTCTTGTGATTGGTTTATTGGGAAAGTGGAATAGAAGTTGGGGAGCTAAAAAAAAAACAAATAGTTGGGGGGCTAACAAGTAGACTGCTAGGAATAGAAATCAGTGATACTGAGGTAATAGTCTTTCCCTTTTTAAATTAATTATTGTGGAACAGTATAATGCCTTCTGGATATAATGATGCGGTTTTTATAGCTCCCCTTACCTATGAATAAAGTGTATTATCATTGATTAAAAACAGCTCTTGTTGCCATTAATTCCAAGTATGTTTGATTGGTTATAATTCATTGAATTTCTATGCATGTCTATTTGAGTTTTACTTTGGGATATAAATAGAGAATAACCCTTGATGTCTTTACTTTGGGCACATGGGTGAAAATAACTCATTTTTTTCAATGCAGGTGAGAAGTCCAACACTATTATTACTTATTATTGTACTACAAGTAACAGCGTTCTTACTTATGTAAGTATACTTATTTATTTCTTAGTGAATGGTGTGGCAGTCACTGCATGTACACTCTGATCTTTATCACAGTCACACTGAGACAAAATTAAAATCAACAGCAGTGCTTCCCTCCTTCAAGAAATCTTAATTGTCTCTGAAAGGACTATTAAGAAACATGAAAAGAATGTAGAAGACAGAATCAAGATGTAGATACAGATTCAGTAAACATATTACAATAAAAAAATAAGTATTTTGAAATTATAAACCAAGCAATAACAACTAAGAATAGAAACAGAGGCAAGGAAAAAAACTATATAATAACATTAAAATTAACTATTTTTCAATGATATTGAAGTATACTATGAGCAAACATAGTAGGAAAGTATATAATAACATTAAAATTAACTATTTTTCAATGATATTGAAGTATACTATGAGCAAACATAAAAGGAAATTTAATTCACGCTCACGCTCAAGATTTACTTTTTATCACAAACTGATTGCTTTAAAAAAAATCACCAAGCCATTAATGTATTGCTTCATTTGATTTCAGATATTTCAGTGAAAAAGTAATTCTATGACTGTATTTTAAGATCTTAGTTTTGCTAAGGCTTTCAGTTCTTTACTATATCTTGTTGCTGATCAAGAGAATTAAATTACACCTTAATGTCGTAGCACTCTAAATCTAGATTCAAAAAGGTCTAACTGATTCTGACTATAACATTCAAGTTAATTAGAGTTTGTTTAGTAGTTGCAAAATGTTGGGCAGTTAATCAAACTAGAAAAGACAAGGGTACTTCAAGCTGAGCAGAAATGTAATTTATCCTGACTGATTCTATTACCTATTAAAGATATGTTATTCAAACTAGCACCCGAAGTAATCAAATGCAAGTTTATAAACTAATGAAGTATATACTCTGATTTGAGAAAGGGACAAATAATTTTATGTCTAGAAATTATGCCGGACTACAGGACAACAAACTTATACTGTTCAAAGAGAGAAGGGGCAAGGGTGAGAAAGAGAGGCTGTGTCTGACTCTTACAGTAGTGAAAAAGACTCCAGGACTGTTTTTACTATGGCAATAATTTATATTATTGGTTAGTTTCTGGCTACCTGGTCGTCTAATAAAATAAATACATGTGGGTATTATTCCTTGTTTCTACCATCATATCAAATAATTTTATCATTTTTATATTATTGTGATATGGAACATGGATATGAATATACTGTTGATACTTTTGCAATGCTTATTTCATAGAACATGTTCAAATACATAACAAAAATAAACTAGTTTGTTGAAAAAGTTTTATGTCACATATTGGTCACTTTTCAAAAGTCCAGTGCAATCAAAACAGGTAATTACTTTCAAGAAACAAAGTTAAATCAAGGGTCAAAACCTCCAAAATCTAGCCTCACTATAATTGAAATGCACAGGATTCTGCTTTTATTTTATTTTTTTCTTTCACTTATACCCATGCTCAAAAGAATGTGGTCAATATTTTTAACATGCTTAAGTTAATATTTGTACTCATATTGTATTTATGTATTTAGTAATAATATTCTTTATGAAGGAATAAAAGTTTTTTTTTAATTGGGTCAAACAAAGATCTGAAATAAAACTATATATGAATGGAAAATGGAAGGAAAATGTTTTCACAAAAATGCAATCCTGAAAATCTGTGACCTATGTGCAATGTTGGATAATATGTGTATTTTACGTAAGACCTAGTGTTCTTATATGTAAAAGGGAAACATTACAAATATTACAGAACATTAAAAAAGGGGCTGCATTAGTAGTCCTTGCCTTATATAGTTATTTCAAGGAACAAAAGAAAGCACATAAATCCTTAAGCATTGTATCTGACAAATAGTAAATATGTAAAAGGTAATCAGTGCTGCAGTATTACAGAAGAGTGAGGTACTTCTTGAGATGAGATGATTACATTCAGTAGGACTGTGCCAAGTGAAAAGTGGTAGCATATCCAATTCCTTCTCTTTAATCTTTGTAGAAAATTATTGTCCTTTTAAATTTCATATATATCCTCTTTTTTTTTTTTAGCGTTTCAAAGAATTGATAGTGGTCACAAAAGAAGCATTAGAGATTGAGATATGTTTTTCATATAATCATAAAACTAATTTCTGGAAGTTAACTTTAGGTAATAATTTTATCGGAAATTCTTAGTCGGATACAGCTTAGATAAAACTCAGAGAATCAGTTGGGGGATATTTGCTTCTAGAGAATATAGCAAGCATAGTTATCTCTTGTTCCCCTTCCTTTTTTTAAAAAAATTTTTGTTGGAGTACACTTGATTTACAATGTTGTGTTAGTTTCAGGTGTATAGCAGAGTGAATCAGATTCTTTTCCCATATAGGCCATTACAGAGTATTGAGTAGAGTTCCCTGTGCTATACAGCAGGTTCATATTAGTTATCTATTTTATTTATAGAGATGTGTATATGTCAGTCCCAATCTCCTAATTTATCCCTACCCTCTCCCCTTATCTCCTGGTAACAATAAGTTTGTTTTCTACATCTGTGACTCTACTTGTGTTTTGTAAGTTAAGTTCATTTGTAGCCTTTTTTTTTTTCCCAGATTCCACATATAAGCAATATCACATGGTATTTGTCTTTTCTTCTTCTTCTTCTTTTTTTTTTTTTAAATGTTCCCTTGTTGTGGAGGGAAGGGATAGTTAGGGAGTTTGGGATTGACATGTACACACTGCTTTATTTATTTATTTGGCTGCAATGGGCCCTAGTTGCTGCGCACAGGCTTTCTCTAGTTGTGGCGAGCAGGGGCTACTCTTCATTGTGATGCACAGCCTTCTCATTGCTGTGGCTTCTCTTAGAGCACGGGCTCTAAGTGTGTGGCCTTCAGTAGTCGCAGCATGCAGGCTCAGTAGTTGCAGTGCGTGGGCTCAGTAGTTGTGACTTGCAGGCTCTAGAGCGCAGGCTAAGTAGTTGTGGCACACGGGCTAAGTTGCTCTGTGGCATGTGAGATCTTCCCGGACCAGGGATCAAACCCGTGTCCCTGCACTGGCAGGCGGATTCTTAACCACTGTGCCACCAGGGAAGTCCCTAATATTTGTCTTTCTGTGTCTGACTTACTTCACTCAGTATGACAATCTCTAGGTCCATCCATGTCACTACAAATGGCATCATTTTGGTTTTTTTAACGGCCGAGTAATCTATTGTTTATATATACCACATCTTCTTTATCCACTCCTCTGCTGATGGACATTTAGGTTGTTTCCTTATCCTGGCTCTTGTAAATAGTGCTGCAATGAACATTGGGGTGCATGTGTCTTTTTCAATTATGGTTTTCTCTGGGTGTAAGCTCAGGAGTGGTATTGCTGGGTCATATGATAATTCTATTTTTAGTTTGTTAAGGAATCTCCATGCTGTCCTCCATAGTAGGTGTACCAGTTTACATTCCCACCAACAGTGTAAGAGGGTTCCCTTTTCTCCACACCCTCTCCAGCATTTGTTGTTTGTAGATTTTTTGATGATAGCCATTCTGGCTTGTGTGAGGCAATACCTCATTGTAGTTTTGATTTGCATTTCTCTAAAGATTAGTGATGTTGAGCATTCTTTCATGTACTTGTTGGCAATCTGTATATCTTCTTTGGAGAAATGTCTATTTAGGTCTTCCACCCATTTTTGGATTAGGTTGTTTGTTTTTTGATATTGAGCTGCATGAGCTGCTTGTATATTTTGGATAATAATCCCTTGTTGGTTGCTTCGTTTGCAAATATTTTTGCCCTTTCTGAGGGTGTCTTTTCATCTTGTTTATGGTTTCCTTTGCTGTGCAAAAGCTTTTAAGCTTCATTACATCACATTTGTTTATTTTTGTTTTTATTTTCATTACTCTAGGAGGTGGATCAAAAAAGATCTTGCTGAGATTTGTGTCAAACAGTGTTCTGCTGATGTTTTCTTCCAAGAGTTTTATAGTGTCCAGCCTTACATTTAGGTGTTTAATCCATTTTGAGTTTATTTTTGTGTATGGTGTTATAGAGTGTCCTAATTTCATTCTTTTACACGTATCTGTCCAGTTTTCCCAGCACCACCTATTGAAGAGGCTGTCTTTTCTCCATTGTATATTCTTGCCTCCTTTGTCATAGATTAGGTGGCAATAGGTGTGGAGGTTTATCTCTTGGCTTTCTATCCTGTTCCATTGATCTATATTTCTGCTTTTGTGACAATACCATACTGTTTTGATGACTGTAGCTTTGTAGTATAGTCTGAAGTCAGGGAGCCTAATTCCTCCAGCTCCATTTTTCTTTTGCAAGATTCCTTTGGCTATTTAGGGTGTTTTGTGTTTCCACATAAATTGTAAAAAATTTTTGTTCTAATTCTGTGAAAAATGCCACTGGTAATTTGATAGGGATTGCATTATATCTGTAGATTGCTTTGGATAGTATAGTGATTTTGACAATATTGATTCTTCCAATCCAAGAATGTGGTGTATCTCTCCATCTGTTTGTGTCATCTTTGATTTCTTTCATCAGTATCTTATAGTTTTCTGCATACAAGTCTTTTGCCTCCTTAGGTAGTTTATTCCTAGGTATTTTACTCTTTCTGTTTCAATGGTAAATAGGATTGTTTCTTTAATCTCTCTTTCTGATCTTTCATTGTTAGTGTATAGAAATGCAAGTGATTTCCATGTATTAATTTTGTATCCCACCACTTTACCACATTCACTGATGAGCTCCAGTAGTTTTCCAGTAGTAGCTTTTGGATTTTCTATGTATAGTATCATCTCATCTACAAACAGTGATATTTTTACTTCTTCTTTTCCAATTTGGATCCCTTTTATTTCTTTTTCTTCTCTGATTGCTGTGGCTAAGACTTCCAAAATTATGTTGAATAGTAGTGGCAAGAATAAACATCATTGTCTTGTTCCTGATCTTAGAGGAAATGTTTTCAGGTTTTCACCATTGACAGTGATGTGTGCTGTGAGTTTGTTGTATATGGCCTTTATTATGTTGAGGTAGGTTCCCTCTGTGCCCAGTTTCTGGAGAGTTTTTATGATAAAGCGTTGTTGAATTTTGTCAGAAGCTTTTTCTGCATCTACTGAGATGATCGTATGGTTTTTATTCTTCAATTTGTTAATATGGTGTATCACATTGTTTGATTTACATATATTGAAGAATCCTTGCATCCCTCGGGTAAATTCCATTTGATCATGCTGTATAATCATTTTAATGTGTTGTTGGATTCTGTTTGTTAGTATTTTGTTGAGGATTTTTGTAACTATGTTCACTAGTGATATTGGCCTGTAAGTTTTGGTTTTTTTGTGTGTGTTTGATATCTTTGTCTGGTTTAGGTAATCAGGGTGACCTGGGGCCTCATAGAATGAGCTTTGGAGTATTCCTTCCTCTGCAATTTTTTGGAAGAGTTTGTGAAGTATAGGTGTTGTGTTTTAGAATTTGCCTGTGAAGCCATCTGGTCCTGGATTTTTGTTTGTTGGAAGATTTTTAATCCCAGTTTCCATTTCATTACTTGTGATTGGTCTGTTCATATTTTCTGTTTCTTCCTGGTTCAGTCTTGGAAGCTTGTATCTTTCTAAGAATTTGTCCATTTCTTCCAGGTGGTCCATTTTATTGGCATACAATTACCTATAGTAGTCTGTTATGATCCTTTTTATTTCTGCAGTGTCAGTTGTTACTTCTTCTTTTTCATTAATAATTCTGTTGATTTGAGTCCTCTCTCCTTCTTGATGAGTCTGGCTAAAGGTTTAGTAATTTTGCTTATCTTCTCAAAGAACCAGCTTTTAGTTTCATTGATCTTTGCTATTGTTTTATTAATCTTTATTTATTTCTGCTCTGATCTTTATGATTTCTTTTCTTCTACTTACTTTGGGTTTTGTTTGTTCTCCTTTCTCTAGTTGTGTTAGGTGTAAGGTTAGGTTATTTATTTGAGATTTTACTTGTTTCTTGAGGTAAGATTGTATTGCTGTAAATTTCCCTCTTAGAACTGCCTTTGCTGCATCCCATAAATTTCCCTCTTAGAACTGCTTTTGCTGCATCCCATCCCTTTTGTTTTGGGTCATTGTGTTTTCATTGTCATTTATTTGGAGGTATTTTTTGATTTCCTCTTTGATTTCTTCAGTGATCCATTGTTTATTTAGTAACATATTGTTTACCTTTTTTTCCTGTATTGATTTCTAATCTCATAATATTGTGGTCAGAAAAGATGCTTGATATGATCTCAAAATTCTTAAATTTACTGAGGCATGATTTGTGATCCAAGATATGATCTATCCTGGAGAATTTTCCATGTGCACTTGAGAAGAAAGTGTATTCTGCTGCTTTTTGATGGAATGTCCTATGAATATTGATTAAGTCTATCTGATCTAGTGTGTCATTTAAGGCTTGTGTTTCCTTATTAATTTTCTGTCTTGATGATCTGTCCATTGGTGTAAGTGGGGTTTTAAATTCCCCCACTATCATTGGGTTATTGTTGATTTCCTCTTTTATGGCTGTTAGCATTTGCCTTATATCTTGAGGTGCTCCTATGTTTTGGGTGCATAAATATTTACAATTGTTATATCTTCTTCTTGGATTGATCCCTTGATCATTATGTAGTGTCCTTCCTTGTCTCTTGTAACAGTATTTTAAAGTCTATTTTGTCTGATATGAGTATTGCAATCCCAGCTTTCTTTTGATTTTCATTTGCATGGAATACCTTTTTCCATCTCCTCACTTTCAGTCTGTGTGTGTCCCTAGGTCTGAAATGGGTCTCTTTCAGACAGCATATATATGGGTTTTGTTTTTGTGTCCACTCAGCCAGTCTGTGTCTTTTGGTTGGAGCATTTAATCCATTTCCATTTAAGGTAATTATTGATATGTATCTTCCTGTTGCCATTTTCTTAATTGTTTTCAGTTTGTATTTGTAGGTTTTGTTTTTTTCCCCTTCCTCTTTTATTCTTTTCCCTTGTGTTTCTTGCCTAGAGAAGTTCCTTTAGCATTTGTTGTAAAGCTGGTTTGGTGGTGCTGAATTCTCTTAGTTTTTGCTTGTCTGTAAAGATATTGGTTTTTCTGTCATATCTGAATGAGATCCTTGCTGGGTAGAGTAATCTTGGTTTTAGGATTTTCCCTTTCATATCCTGCCACTTCCTTCTGGCCTGCAGAGTTTCTTCTGAAATATCAGCTGATAGCCTTACAGGGATTCCCTTGTATATTATTTGTTGCTTTTCTCTTTCTGCTTTTAATTTTTTTTTTCTTTGTAGTTAATTTTGTTAGTTTGATTAATATGTCTTGACCTGTTCCTCCTTAGCTTGATCCTGTATGGGACTCTGTGTTTCCTGGACTTGGGTGACTCTTTCCTTTCCCATACTAGGAAAGTTTTTGACTGTAATCTCTTCAAATATTTTCTCAAGCCTTTTTCTTTTTCTCCTTTTTCAGGGACCCCTATAATTTGAATGTTGGTCCATTTACTGTTGTCCCACAGGTCTATGAGAGTGCCCTCAGTTCTTTTCATTCTTTTTTTAAAAAATTCTATTCATGGAAGAGATTTCCATCATTCTGTCTTCCAGGTCACTTATCTGTTCTTCTGCCTCAGATATTCTATTGCTTCCTTCTAGTATATTTTTCCTTTCAGTTACTGTCTTGTTCATCTCTGTTTGTTCTATAGTTCTTGTAGGTCTTTGTTAAACTTTTCTTGTATCTTCTTGATCTGTGTCTCCATTCTTTTTCCAAGATCTTGGATCATCTTTACTATCGCTACTCTGAATTCTTTTTCAGATAGATTGCTTATCTCCTCTTCATTTAGTTGTTCTTGTAGGTTTTTATCTTGCTCCTTCCTCTGCAACATATTTCTTTGTCATCTCATTTTGTCAAACTGTGTTTGTGCTCTCCTTTCTGCAGGCTGTAGCATCATAGTTCTTTCTTCTGGTGTCTGTCCTCTGGTGGGTGAGGTTTGTCCAGAGGCTTGTACCATTAGCCCTTTGATAGGGGGTTTGATTGGTGTTGTGGTGACCAGTGCCTGCCCTAGATATTGAGAGGAGTCTCCCCTTTGCTCTATGGTTGTCACTGTCCTGTTAGGGGTGGGATCTGCTCCCTTGTTGTTGGAGCAGAGGCCCTCAGCTCTGTTTCTTAGCTGTGCTTCTGATCTGCAGTGCAAGGTAGGTGGGATTGGAGAACTACCACTGGGAGAGAAGCCACTGAGTATTACTCCTCTGGAGCTGTTCACCTGTGGATGTGCTCTGTTGTGTCCCCTTTTGCCTATTGTGTGGGCTCACAAAGTATACTGTTGTTGGCACTGCTCTCAGTCCTGCCTTAACTGTGGGTATGCCAGCAATTGGCCCTGGTGACTCTAAGACATCATTTTCACCCAGCCGCCAGCACAGATCTACTGAGGTCAGGTTCCAGGACTGCGGTAGTCATGCTCCTGGACCTGCTGTGGGAGCTATGGAGGCAGCTCGGGCTCTGGTCTCGCCCAACCCCCACATTGGCCCCTGCTGATGGCAGGTTCTGGCACCCACTGATGGATTTCCTAGTAGCAAGAGGTTTCTGCATGCTCCCAGGACAGCATGTGTAGGTCCTGGGAAGTGCTGGTGTAATTCCTAGTGGCAGAAGTTGTCTGTGCCCTTCCACGTCAGTGGGAGTGGGTCCTGGGGCCCGCTGGAGGAATTCCTAGTGTGAAAGCTGTCTGTGCCCTTCTGGGTCAGCAGGGGTGAGGCCTGGTGTCTGCCTGCAGGTCTGGAAGAGGCAGCCAGTGCCAGCCTCTGGACCCCAAGATGGCGGCAGTGACTCACACCCACCACTGGAGCTCCTGCAGGCGATGTTTTGTTTTTTGGGAGCACTCACAGGGAAAGAAGTTCCTATGGTGGTCCTGCCCCTGTCCTCATGTGCCTTCAAACAATGGTAATTTGCCTCTCTGGTTGGCCCAGGCTTCTTCCTAGTACACACTCAGTTGCCATGGCCCAACCTCTTCAGGCTATTTCTGCACTTAAACCTGGTCCTCTCCCTGGGACTCAGCTTCAGGGTCTGAGCTTCAGCACCTGAACACCACCCTCAGTGACAGAGGAGTATCTCAAGATGGGGAATGTAGGGTGGCGGTGCTGACCCTCTGGGCAGGTTGCTTTTCGGTTTGCTTTCCACGAACTGGTTACTCCTCTCTCCTTTTGGGCTCTGAAACTCCCCCTCCATGCAGTCTAATCTCTCCCATGGTGGGGAGCCATCCCAAGGTGTGGGAACCTTTCCTCCTTCACAGCTCCGTCTCTGGGGTGCAGGCCCCAACCTGATTCCTTCTTTTTCTTTTTCTTTTTGTCCTACCCAGTTACGTGGAGGCTTCCTTGTCTTTTTGGATGTCTGAGGTCTTCTGTTGGCACTCAGTAGCTGTTCTGTTTGAATTGTTCCACTTGTAGATGTATTTTCAGTGTTTCTGTGGAGGGAGGTGAACTCTGCTTCCTACTCTTCTGCCATTTTTATCCTGACCCTTCCCCTTCCCTTTTCTAGTTCCTCTCCTCATTTCCCCCTCTGTTTCCATATTTTGTCACTGAGGTACTCTAGTGGCATTTTGTTTATACCTCATTTGTATCTCAGTTTCATCCCCCAGGAGATGTGGCTTCAAAACAAGTAAGCTATCCTTTCAAGATTCTTGGGAAATTCACTATCTTGCCACATACGTTTGGACCAAATTTTTT
Source organism: Delphinus delphis (assembly GCF_949987515.2). Taxonomy (NCBI): domain Eukaryota; kingdom Metazoa; phylum Chordata; class Mammalia; order Artiodactyla; family Delphinidae; genus Delphinus; species Delphinus delphis. Next base: position 115,404,762 of record NC_082687.1, on the reverse strand, counting down.
CCTGAACATAGTATGTGACTACTAGTACTGATTCCTCTTTTGCTGTTTTTACCTTTTCTAGATTTGCATGGGTTACTCAAAGTATGTATGCCTCCCTTCAGGTTAGAATATGGCAAAATCCATATCTGTAATTTATAGATATATAGCAGCTTAATGGAAAAATAAACAGTCTCCTTCCACATGTTTACAGAAAAATAACTAGCTACATTGTCAGGCAGATATATACCCAACAGAGGAAAGTGAACATACATACATATCAAGAGAAAATCTGAAAATTAGAAATATGAAAACAATGGGTAACACAGGCAATTTACCAACATTACTTGGTGGTCAAAATGTATCTCACATTCAGAGAAAAAGGAACATGGATTTGGGGCAACACATCAAACTAACTATTCTTGCTTATTGAGAGATTGGGTACTACATATAGAAACATATCCAACTTTTATAAGCCCCGATATAGAACTTTTAAGTAGAGCAGTTAATGTTTCTTTCTCTTATGTTTAATTATGATTAGAAGCTTGGAAAACCTGGAGCAATTTCAACAAGGAAACTTGCTTACTAATTGGCTTTTCTCAACTTCTCACAAATTATAGTTACACCAAATCATCAGTACTGATAATTCAATTCAAAAGGAAAATAAGAAAACCATAGCAGTATATAAAGTACTTTAGTTTAACATTTCAATAAAATATTTACTATGGAGTAAGAGAAGAATGAAATTGATTTCATATTCTCCTATTTTAAAAAATGTTTTAATTGAAGTATAGTTGATGTATAATATTATATAAGTTACAGGTGTACAATATACTGAATAACAATTTTAAAGGTTATATTCCATTTATAGTTATTATAAAATACAGGCTATATTCCCCATGTTGTACAATATATTGTTGTAGCTTATTCTCTACATAATAGTTTGAGCTCTTAATCACCTTGCCCTATATTGCCACCCCCTCATTCCCTCTCTCCACTGGCAACCACTAGTTTGTTCTCTACATCTGTGAGTCTGCTTCATTCTTCTTCACTAGTTTGTTGTATTTTAAAAATTCCACATGTAAGTGATATCATACATATTTGTCTCTGTCTGACTTAACTTCACTCAGCATAATTCCCTCCAAGTCCATCCATGTTGTTGCAAATGGCAAAATTTCATTCTTTTTCATTGCTGAGTAGTATTCTGTTGCATATATATACCACATCTCCTTTATCCATTCATCTATTGTTGGACACTTAGGTTGCTTTCATATCTTGGCAGTTATAAATAATGCTGCTATGAACACTGGGGTGCATGTGTCTTTTTGAATTAGTGTTTTTGTTTTTTCTCAGATATATACCCAGGAGTGGAATTGCTGGGTCATTGGGTAGTTCTATTTTTACTTTTGTGAGAAACCTCCATACTGTTTTCTACAGTGGCTTCACCAGTTTACCTTCCCACCAACAGTGTACAAGAGTTCCTTTTTCTCCACATCCTCACCAATATTTGTTATTTGTGTTATTTTTCATGATAGCCTTTCTGACAGGTGTGAGATGATAGCTCATTGTGGTTTTGATTTGCATTTCCCTAATGATTTGTGACGCTGAGCATCTTTTCATGTGCCTTTCGGCCATCTGCATGTCTTCTTTGGAAAAATGTCTATTCAGGTCTTCTGCCCATTTTTTAATTGGGTTGTTTCATTTCTTTTTTTGATGTTTAGTTATATGAGCTGCTTATATATGTTGGATATTAATCCCTTATAGGTCATATCATTTGCAAATATTTTCTCCCGTTCAGTACGTTGTCCTTTTGTTCTGTGGGTCGTTTCCTTTGCTGTGCAAAAGATTTTAAGTTTAATTAGGTCCCATTTCTTTATTTTTACTTTTATGTCCTTTCCTTTTGGAGACAGATCCAAAAACATATTGGTACAGATTATGTCAAAGAGTGTCCTGCCTATGTTTTCCTCTAGGAGCTTTTTGCTTTCCAGTCTTACTTTTAGGTCTTTAATACATTTTGAGTTTATTTTTGTGCATGGTGCTAGAGAATGTTCTAATTTCATTATTTTACATAAAGTGACCCAGTTTTCCCAACACCACTTATTTTACATACTATGGAGGAAAGACAGTATATTCTTGCCTTCTTTGTCATAGATTAATGGACCATAAGTTCGTGGGTTTATTTCTAGACTCTTTATTCTGTTCCATTGATCTATATTTCTGTTTTTGTGCCAGTACCATACTGTCTTGATTACTGTAGCTTTGTAGTATAGTCTGAAGTCAGGGAGCATGATTCCTCCAGCTCCATTCTTCTCAAGATTGTTTTGGCTATTCAGGGCCTTCTGTGTTTCCATACTGATTTTAAAATTATTTGTACTAGTTCTGTGGAAAATTCCATTGACGTTTTGATAGGGATTGCATTGAATCTATATATTGCCATGGGTGTTATAGTCATTTTAACAATAATAATAATTACTCCAGAAAGTGATCATACAGAGAACATAACTCAACATAAAAAAAAAGGACATATATGACAAACCCACAGCTAACATCATACTCAACAGTGACAAACTGAAGGCATTTCCTCTAAGATCAGGAACAGGACAAAGATGCCCATTCTTGCTACTTTTCTTCAACATAGTATTGGAAGTCCTAGCCACAGCAATTAGACAAGAAAAAGATATAAAAGGAATCCAAATTGGAAAGGAAGAAGTAAAATTATCAGTTTGTAGATGACATTATACTATACATAGAAAATCCTAAAGATACCACCAGAAAACTGCTAGGCCTCATCAGTGAATTCTGTAAAGTTGCAGGATATAGAATTAATATAGAGAAATCTGTTGCATTTTGACACACTGATGATGAACTATCAGAAAGAGAAATTAAGGCAATAATTCCATTTACCATCACATGAAAAAGAATGAAATACCTAGGAATAAACTCACCTAAGGAGGTAAAATACCTATTCTTGGAAAAGTATAAGCCACTGATGAAAGAAATTGAAGACAACACAAACAGATGGAAAGATATACTGTGTTCTCCTACTTTTTTTTTTTTTTTTTTTTTTTTTTTTTTTACGGTATGTGGGCCTCTCAATGTTGTGGCCTCTCCCATTGTGGAGCACAGGCTCCAGATGCGCAGGCTCAGTGGCCATGGCTCACAGGCCCAGCCACTCCACGGCATGTGGGATCTTCCCAGACCGGGGCATGAATCCGTGTCCCCTGCATCGGCAGGCGGACTCTCAACCACTGCGCCACCAGGGAAGCCCTCCTATTATTTTTAATATAGAATTATTTGCAATAATGGAGGGTCAGGACAAGGATTTTTATCAAAAATTAGGACCTTGAGAAAATATTAAAATAACAGCATAGTTATTTAAGATAGTGGTAACAAAACTGCCACTTTAAAAATGTAATTTTAAGTACTAGAAAATAAATTTCTTTTGAGAAACATTTTATTTTTTGGGAGAAGTAGATTTTGATTATTACACTTGTATATTGTGGATGCATTTATATAAATTTTCTTTGCCTTTTTTTCCTAATGAATTTAAGTGAGACCAACAAATAATTGCAAAACAGTATAGAAATTCTATCTTCTTAATTAGCATCTTATTTCTTATTCTAGAAAGCATGTCTCTTTTTGCATACATGTTATGAATAAGCATATATTGTCTGATACTTAAATAATTTGGAAACTAATTAAGGGATGGCATATATGAAGTTTCTATTCTACCAATTGAGGTTTTTCTATTTAGTTAGCTGCACTCTATATTGATTGCAGTGTTTAAAGTACTTATAGGGGTATTTAGCTAGCTAAATAAGAAAACTTCTGTCATATGATAGAAAACAAAATATATTTTCTTATTTTATATATGTAATTTTTAGAGCATGTAGCAGATGTGAATAGAAGAATACACTTAAAAATATATTAAATGAAATTACATTTAATAGTATATGAAAAAGATTTCTTGCATTTAAAAAAGCCTTTTTAAAATGTAATTTCTTTCACAAATGTTTTTCTTTTTTATAGAGCATGCTTTATTAATATTTCTGATGTCCTATACAAAGTTTTCTTTTGTCTTTGTTAGAAAAAAATTGGTGTTAAGATAGTATCATTAATATTTACAAGTTGTGCCTAAGTAATGATTGCAGCATTATTTTTCAGTCAACAAACTTATTTTTAGGAGAATTTTAGGCTTACAGAAATTTTGAGCATATTGTACAGAATTCATGCACACACACAGTTTCCCTATTATTAATAATATCTTGCTTTTGTGTGGTACACTTATTACAATTAATCAACCAATACTGATGTATTTTCATTAACTAAAGTCTGTAGTTTACATTAAGATTCACTCTGCGCTGTACGGCTCAATAGGTTTTGACAATTCATTAATATGGGCTATACCTCTGTATGAATGGTATATGAGTATATACCACTGTAGTGTCATATGGAATACGGGGATTCCATAAAGTACCCAGGATTGCTTAAATATATGAGCTAAATTAAGAATAGGAATCTGGATTATATTATTTCCTTCCTTTTACTAATTTTGGGCTTAATATTTTTTTCTTTTTCTAGTTTCTTGAGGTGTTTGAGATCTAATTCTTAATATATTAATTTATTGCTATAAACTTTCATCTCAGAACTGCTTCTGTTGCATTACATAAGTTTTTAATATGTTGTATTTCTACTTTAATTTGAGATTTTTTTACTTTCCCTTTTGATTTCTTCTTTGACTCATTTGTTATTCAAAAATGTGTGTTTATTTGCCACATATTTGTAGATTTTCCACCTTGCCTTTTGTCATTGATTTATAGCTTCATACTGTTGTGATCAGAAAAGAAAGTTGGTATGATTTCAGTCTTGTTAAATTTGCTAAGACGTGTGTTTTGTCCCATTGTATGTTCTATCCTAGAGAATGGTCTGTGTGCACTTGGGAAGAATGGGTATTCTGCTACTGTTGAGTAAAATGTTCAAAATAGGTTAAGTCTATTTATTCTAAAGTGTGGGTCAGTTCCATTGTTTCCTTGTTGATTTTCTGTCTGGATGATCTACCCATTGCTGATAGTAGAGTATTGAACCTCCCTACTACTATCGTATTGCTGTCTATTCCTCCCCTTAGATCTGTTAGTATTTGCTTAATATAATTTGGCATTTTGATGTTGGGTGTATACATATATATATATTTATAGTTGTATCTTCTCGATGTCTTGCCCCCTTTATCATAATATAATAACCTTCTTTGTTTCTTGTTACTGTTTTTGGCTTGAAGTCTATTTTTTCTGATATAAGCATGGCTACCTCTGCTTTGTTCTGGCTTCTGCTTGCATGGAATACCTTTTTCCGTCACTTCAATTTGAGCCTATATGTGTCTTTAGAGCTAAAATTAGTCTCATATAGGCAGCATAGTTGAGTCTTATTTTTTACCTGTCCGCTCTGTGTCTTTAAATTGGTGAATTCAATTCATTTACATTTAAAGTCACTGTTGATATGTAAGGTCTTATGACTGCCATCTTATTATTTGCCTTCTGTTTGTTTTGTATCTTCATTGAATGATTCATGATGCCATGGTGCTGATGTCATTCTCCACATTTGCTATCTTGACCTTCAGCATGGTGGTTGGGATCCAAGAGTGAGCATCCACAGCTTTTTGTTTGTTTGGGTTGTTTGCTTGCTTTAGACCTCATATGCAGAGTGTCAAGTTTAATGTGCTTCTCAGTTTATGATACACGTTTTAAAATTACTGGTCCACATGAGGCTATTCATTTATTATAATATTATGGTTTTAAATCAAATTGTGACTTCATTTGCCTTTCTCTTATTACTAACGAGTTTGGGTATATTTTAATATAGTTGCTATCTCTTGATGTAAAATACCTAGTCATAACCATTGCCCATTTTTAAATTGTCTTTGGGTCACGTTTTTTGTTTCTTCACATTTCTTGCATTTTAAAAACATTATGTACTGAACGTTGTGGTGATATGTTGTAGGTATTCTTAATTCTGTTAACTTCCTCTAGGCACATATAATTTTAGTTCAAGCAGTCATTTATATTATTTGCTGTTCTACTTGAACTTATGCAGTAATGATTTTAGACATTTATTAGGAGGTATTTGTTTTGTTCTTATTATAAGCATATATTAAATCCACTTATGATGCATATGATAATAAACAACATATGAGAGTATATTGAAGGTAAAAAAGATTATCATTTGATGAATTAAGGAATGCTTACCAGTGGATGCTACTTTTCAGATATTTATCTTCTCTTCAATTATAATTATCTTTAAATCATTAGCTCATAACCCTGTATCATTAAATTATATGTAATGATTATTGTCACTTTATCATTACCTTCAATTCTACCATGTTTGGATATCCTCCCATCAAAATATAAACATAAGTATTTCCAATATGAAAATAATCTAACACATATGCCAAAATAAAGTTACAAGAATGACTAATATTTTAACTATTGATGGCCCTCTATTTACCATGTTTTTTTTTCCACTGCTAAATATCTTGAGACTTGTGTAGATTCTATCTACCTGTCTATCCCCCATTCTCACACTTCTCAACCCATTAGACTTGGTTCTTTATGCTCTTGCCAATATCACTAAAGAAGATCATATTCTGATTTCCATATATAGGTTAATATTACTGGGACTATGTACATTTGATACTTACTTTACTATGAACATAAACTGCTCTATAAAATTAATGGGCTTTTTTCCCAGTTTTATTGAGATATAATGGACACAGAGCATGTATAAGTTTAAGGTATACAGCATAATGATTTGACACATATATTGTGAAATGAATACTGCAATAAGTTTATTTAACATCCCTCATCTCATATAGATATAGTAAAGAAAAAAAAATTTTTTCTCCCTGGGATGAACACTCTTATGATTTACTCTCTTAAGTTTTATATATATATCATACAGAAGTGTTAACCGTAGTTATGTTATACATTACATCTCTAGTACTTATTTATTACTGGAAGTTTGTAACTTTTGACCACCTTCATCCAATTCCCTCTCTGCCCCCCAACCTCTGGTAACCAGAAATCTGATCTCTTTTGCCATTAGTTGTTTTTTTTCTTTTTAAGATTCTACATATAATTGAGATTATACAGTATTTGTCTTTGTCTGACTTATTTCACTTAGCATAATGCCCTCAAGGAAGGTCCATCCATGCTGTTGTAAATGGCAAGATTTCCTTCTTTTTATGACAATAATATTTCTCTGTGTGTGTGTGTGTGTGTGTGTGTGTGTGTGTGTGTGTAGAACCTGCTTTATCCATTCATCCATCCATGGATATTTAGGTTGACTCCATTTCTTTTCTATTGTAAATAATGCTGTAATGAACATGGGAATGCATATATCTTTTCAAGTTAGTGTTTTCATTTTCTCAGATAAATACCCAGAAGTGGAATTGCTGGATCATATGGTAGTTCTATTTTTAATTTTCTGAGGGCCCTTCATACTGGCTGTACCAATTCACATTCCCACCAAGAGTGTACAGGTGTCCCCTTTGCTCCACAGTCTCACCAACATTTATGTTCTCTTGACTTTTTTTTTTTAAAACATCTTTATTGGAGTATAATTGCTTTACAATGGTGTGTTAGTTTCTGCTTCATAACAAAGTGAATCAGTTATACATATACATATGTTCCCATATCTCTTCCCTCTTGTGTCTCCCTCCCTCGCACCCTCCCTATCCCACCCCTCTAGGTGGTCACAAAGCACTGAGCTGATCTCCCTGTGCTATGCGGCTGTGTCCCACTAGCTATCTATTTTATGTTTGGTAGTGTATATATGTCCATGCCACTCTCTCACTTTGTCACAGCTTACCCTTCCCCCTCCCCATATCCTCAAGTCCATTCTCTAGTAGGTCTGTGTCTTCATTCCCATCTTGCCCCTAGGTTCTTCATGACCTTTTTTTTTCTTAGATTCCATATATATGTGTTAGCATACCATATTTGTTTTTCTCTTTCTGACTTCACTCTGTATGACAGACTCTAGGTCCAACCACCTCACTACAAATAATTCAATTTTGTTTCTTTTTATGGCTGAGTAATATTCCATTGTATATATGTGCCACATCTTCTTTATCCATTCAGCTGTTGACGGACACTTAGGTTGCTTCCATGTCCTGGCTATTTTAAATAGAGCTGCAATGAATATTTTGGTACATGACTCTTTTTGAATTATTGTTTTCTCAGGGTATATGCCCAGTAGTGGGATTGCTGGATCATATGGTATTTCTATTTTTAGTTTTTTAAGGAACCTCCATACTGTTCTCCATAGTGGCTTTTTGATGATAGACATTCTAACAGGTGTGAGATGATATCTCATAGTGGTTTTGATTTGCATTTCCCTTATGATTAGTGAAGCTGAACACGTTTTTCAGGTATCTGTTGACCATTCATATATCTTCCTTGAAAAAAATGTGTATTCAGGTACTTTGCACATTTTTAATTGTTTGTTTTTTTTTTGTCTACTGAGTTGTAGTGTTCTTTCTGTGTTTTCAAAATTAACCTCTTAACCACGTTTATGATTTGCAAGTATTTTCTGCTATTCAGCAGTTTGTTTCTTCATTTTGTTGGTGGTTTCTTTTGCTTTGCAGAAGCTTTTTACTTCCAGGCATTCCCACTTGTTTTTGTTGCCTTTGTTTTTGGTGTCAAATCCAAAAAATTATTGCCAAGATTGATGTCAAGTAACTTAATGCCTATATTTTCTTCTAGAAGTTTTATTGTTTTAGGTCTTACATTGACCCATTTTGAGTTAATTTTTGTGCATGGAGTAAGATAGTTGTCCAGTTTTATTCTTTTGCATGTGACTATTCAGTTTTCTGAACTCCATTTATTGAAGAGACTGTCCTTTCCCCATTGTATATTCTTGTCTCCTTTGTTAAAAATTGTGGGCTTATTTCTAGGCTTTCTGTTCTGTTCCATTTACGTATATGTCTGTTTTTATGCCAGTATCACACTATACTACAGCTATAGTAAAACACTACACTCACTTTGATTACTACAGCTTTATAAAATAGCTTGAAATCAAAAAGTGTGATGCCTCCCACTTTGCTCTTCCTCAGGACTGCTTTGACTATCCAGGGTCTTTTGTGGTTCTATATAAACTTTAGAATTTTTTTCTACTTCTGTAAAATATAAAGTGCCATTGGAAGCTTGATAGGGATTGCACTGAATCTATAGATGGATTTGGATATTATGTGAATTTTAACAATACTAACTCTTTTAATCCATGAACAGAAGTACCTTTCCATTTTTGTGTCTTCTTCAATTTCTTTCATTGATGTCTTACAGTTTTCAGTGTAGAGATTGTTTACCTCCTTGGTTAAATTTATTCCTGAGTATTTTATTGTTTTTAATGCCACTGTAAATGAAACATTTTTAATTTGTTTTTCAGATAATTTGTTTTGGGAACATAGAAATGCTATGGATTTTTGTTTGTTGATTTTATATCTTGCAACTTTACAGAATTCATTGATTAGATCTAACAGTTTTTATGTGGATAGACTCTTTAGGATTACCTCTATATAACATCATGTCATCTACAAATATTTATTATTTGTATAGGAAAACAAGAAAAAGAAGATTAAATGATTTGGCCATTATTAAAAAGTTTTCTTAAAAAGTCTTAGTTATAAGAATTCTGACTTTAGCATAATTTCTTTGATAACATGTAGTACTGAGAGATGTAAGTATTCTGTCAATTACTCATTCTTGTTAAATTATAGTTTTATATATAGTGTAGTCTAGGGATGGAATGTTGTAATTATTAACAGCAGAGACATCGGAGTCTGACTTAAAATTCTGGCTTTGACATTTTCTATTTATACAACTGTATTTGTGATCCCCAAGATTACTCTTAAGCTTGAATATTCACTTGATTATGACTCACACTACTCATAAAACTTGTTCTATTCTTGGATATGGTTTATTATAGTGGCAATAAACAAAGAGGAATAGTGCATGAGGTGAAGTGTTGGAAAAACTAGGTACAAGATTCCAGGTGTCCCCTCCTAGTGAATTTGCATGGAGACATGCTTAATATTCCCATAAGTGGTGTATGACAACACATGTAATTATTCTCAACCAAAGAAGCTTGTCTGTGCCTTGGTGTCCAGGGTTTTTATTGAGAGTCAGTCACATAGGCATGTAGTGCCCACATGACTGACCTCAGCTACTTAGGACAGGCACTATCACTTACATTCTTAGAATAAACTTAACCTGTCAATTGGGACAACATGGTCCAAGGTCTCAGACACACCAAAAAAAAACTATCAGGCAGAATGCTCCAGTGTCTTGGAGGTTATCTCCTAGGAATCAACCAAGACATGCCATACTTGAGAATGTGCAGGATTTGAGCAACCAGGGCCTGCTGAGTCAATCCTTTCCTGCCAGCAACACTGGCACATTTTATTATTTCAATACACCACTGTTTCTCATATGTAAAAATGGGATCATTAACTGTAGTGTATGTATTATGTATGTTGTATACTGTAGTATATGCATGAATTATTTAAATGAATTATTATGTAAATAATGAGTTGGCTCATGTAAAACAGTTTGCATAATAATCTGACACACTGAAAACAATAGTAGCTATTAGATACTATTATTAGTATTATTATAGTTATTGTTATTACTGCTACTATCTCTATAAAATGTGCAATAGACTCATTTCAAGGCCCTAATGGATCCTCCTGTATTCAAAATTCTTTGTGGGAAAATAGAACAATAAGTAACTATGGGTATTTAGGAGAAAATTGTCCTTGTATATCTGAAAAACTTTGGTATATAAATTGCTGTGAATATGTTCAACCCAAATGAATGCTGTTAAATCCAAAATATTTACATATTTACATACTAGTGCATATATTTAGGCATTAAATATTTACATATTTACATACTAGTGCATATATTTAGGCATTAAATACCTAAGGTCTGTCATGTTTAATGAAAATAATCTTAAAATGTGTTTGCTTTTAAAGCTGTCAATTTCATATAGTAAATTTTGTACGGTAATAATAATGAGGCATCTTTAGCACAAAAGTGTCATGTTTAAAAAAATTATTGAACTAAATTAAACAATGAAACCTAATTCTATGAGGGAATAAAAGAAGAAAAAAAATTACCTCCAGCGTTTTTGTGGTATTTGGTACAGACACAGATGTAAATAAATATGAGGTAACAATCATTCTAAAATCTATCCTTGAATATATCAGGATTCACTTTTTATTGTAATCAAATCAACTGACAAGACCTCACAAGGTGCCTCCCTTTTCTTTTCTCTGACAGTGTAAAAGATAATCTGTGATAGGAATTGTGTTCTGAGAGCCTAGCTAATTTGTAAGGCACTTGAATTATGATTTCTCAATTGGTGAGTTGACATTACACACCAAATGCATTGTCTGAATATTAATTTAGGATGTTGGCAAGTATATCAAGTATATATGTTAGTGTTTGTTTTTTAAAAATGGTACTTTGATGTTATCAAAGTTAACTGTATAATATCCATCTGTACTTAAGGATGTCAAAAGTTATGAGATACTATTATTAGTATTATTATAGCTATTGTTATTACTGCTAGTATCTCTATAAAATGTGCAAGAGACTCATTTCAAGGCCCTAATGGATCCTCCTGTATTCAAAATTCTTTGTGGGAAAACAGAACAATAAGTAACTATGGGTATTTAGGAGAAAATTGTCCTTGTATATCTGAAAAACCAAAATGTCATATGCTTGGCTGTCTTTTTGAGATATATGTAGTCAGCATAGAATTGTATTAAAAGAAGCAATTGTGCAATTGATGCAAATTTATTCATATTCACATTGCAAAGCAGCATGCTCCCCAATGTTCCTTTTATACTAAGTCCTATTTCATTATCGTTATAACTGACAGATAGTGTTAAACAAGGCAGTACTTTTTGGAAGACATTTTACATTACTAATTCATTATTTACAATCCCAGAGAGAGCAAAATTACTCTCTAAAGGCATACAGAGTTTATCAAAGCTTTAGCTGTTGAGGTTGCTAAAAGAAGTCAAGCAGAAGACAAGTTTAATGCTATTATAAACCTAAATTATTAAAAACTTACCTTTCTGAATTGGAAGAATCTTGACTTTTTAGAGAACATGTTTTTAAAAGTAAACTAAATGTTACTTTAAAATTTAATTGAGGGAGCAATGGTATGTAATGAAAATTAAGAACCCGTATTTACGTCTAGCTCTAAAGTATTTTCAGTCTTTAGCTTTTTTAGCCAAACCAACAGTCTAAGAATTTTGAATTTTTCATGTATAATATATATAACAACATATAATATTATATATAACATACAATATATTCAGAGAGAATGCTGTTTTCCAAATCTAACTTACATGTTAATGATGACTTCTCTAAACTAGCATTTATGAAGTGAATGTAATGTTAATTAACTGAAATAAGTTTACGTAAATGAAGTTTGTAAAATTCTACAAATCCTGTAATTATTTTCTGTCCAGAAAAACAGGTAATGGAAAGATCAGATTTTAAAAACTTGCCCATGACTGTAGAACCCTCTCTCATAGCTGGCAATATTGACTGGATTATTTATTACAGTAACCAATAATAGAAAGGGTAATATTCTCTATTGGAATATGGTGCATAACCGTTTGACAAGAGATTGATCAGTGTTTTTCTTGAGGTTAAAACATAATGAACATCAAGGACACTGGAAAATTTTCAGGTTTTTTTCTTAAAATGAGCAATTTCTGAAACATTTATGTTACATTAATATTTTATCTATCATGTTGAAAATTAAGAAATAGTTACCAATTATTTCTACATCTCTATTTTTATAAATGAAATATAAAATCTCTAACTTTTCCAGTGCCCTCTGGGAAATTTTAAGACATCTTAAGTATGATAAATGTCCTGAGATTTTTATTTCGTTTTTTAAAAATTTAGGACTTGATTATGGGAAGGCAGAATCAAGACTCATCAAAGGAAAGCTGGGCATTTAAGATTGTGGGTGCCTGAGAAACAATACTTAGCAACCTATTTTGAGAAACAAAACCCATTCTGTTACCTTGCACACACAGTTTGTATTTTCCGTCAGTCTTGCTCCAACCATATTAATTTTAACTTTTTTGCTAAAGTGGCTAACTTTAATTTCATAGAAAGGACAAGAAAATAAACAATTCAACTTTCATACATAGGCATTTAGCAGATGAACAAATCTCATAAAATCATATAACACAATTTTCAGCAACAGCACACATCCTCCTTATACCTTAAAGGTATAAAGTAGTAAAAGTAGATACATGCATAAGGTGACCAAAAGATACTGCCAAACCACAGCATTTAAAAATAAGAAGGAATAGTATGTATATTTAAAATCATGCTTAATTATAAATACTTCAGTATTCATTTTCACATAGCTTTTCTTTCCTGAATCAAAACTATTAAACCAATCTTATTTGTTCAAAGATTTACTTGAAATATATAAACTTAGATTCTTAAAATATTTCTAAGTTAGAAGTCCCTAGAAGAAACTTTTAGTAATTTTAAAGTATCAAAAGTTTGGTTTTCTTATGTTCCTTAAATTTGTGAGATGTTACATTATACAAGCACTGAGTCATCAGTATATCCCACTTAGAACTGAGTTCCCTTAATTTAAGAAACTTTATATTCTAATTTGTTAATGTCTTACAGGGGCAGGAAAGCATTTCACTCTAGCAACATGAGAGGTCAAGGCTTTTCTGAGTTATAGACACACAGACACTTGGAGCACTTGGAGCTTCACTTCTACAATTCTAGCCATAATCAAAAACAAATTCTATAGGGTCAGATATTAAAGAGCTGTTCTTCCAATGTGGATGGAAATTTTTTCCTTTTATTTTTTAATTGAAATATAGTTTATGTACAATTTTATGTAAGTTACAAGTATACACGTAGTGATTCATAATAAAGGTTATATTCCATTTATAGTTATTATAAAATATTGGCTATATTCCCTGTGTTGTACAGTATATACTTGTAGCTTATTTTTTATTTTTTGATTTGTTAATCTTTGGCTGTGTCGGGTCTTCGTTGCTGCACGCATGCTTTCTCTAGTTGTGGTGAGCATGGCCTTCTCTTGTTGCGGAGCACAGGCTCTAGGTGCACGGGCTTCAGTAGCTGTAGCATGTGGGCTCTAGAGTGCAGGCTCAGTAGTTGTGGCACATGGGCCCAACTGCTCCGCAGCATGTGGGATCTTCCCGGACCAGGGCTCGAACCCGTGTCCCCTGCACTGGCAGGCAGATTCTTAACCACTGCACCACCAGGGAAGCCCCTTGTAGCTTACAGCCCCTTAGTCTGTACCTCATAATCCCCTACTCCTATCATGTCCCTCCCTCCTTCCTTCTCCCCATTGGTAACCACTAGTTCATTCTCTATATCTGTGAATCTGCTTTATTTTTGTTATATTCATGAGTTTGATTTTTTAGATTCCACATATATGTGATATCATACAGTAATTGTCTTTTTCTGTCTGACTTATTTCATTTAGCATAATATCCTCCAAGTCCATCCATGTTGTTGCAAATGGCAAAATTTTATTCATTTTTTGGCTAATATTCCATTGTATACATATACCCCATCTTCTTTATCCATTGTTCTGTTGATGGATACTTAGGTTGCTTCCATATCTTGGCAATTATAAATAATGCTGCTATGAATACTGGGGATGTGTGTATCTTTTCAAAATAGTGTTTTTTTTTTCTTTTTTCAGATATGTACCCAAAAGTAAAATTTGCTGGGTCATATGGTAGTTCTAATTTTAGTTTTGTGAGAAACCTCCATACTGTTTTCCACAGTGGCTACACCAATTTACATTCCCACCAACAGTGTATGAGGGTTCCCTTTTCTCTACATCCTTGCCAACATTTGTTGTTTGTGTTATTTTTGATGATAGCCATTCTGACAGATATGAGGTGATATCTCATTGTGGTTTGACTTGCACTTCCCTGATGATTAGTGATGTTGAGCATCTTTTCATGTGCCTGTTGGCCATCTGCATGCCCTCTTTGGAAAAATGTCTACTCCGGTCTTCTGCCCAATTTTTTATTGGGTTGTTTGTTTCTTGATGTTGAGCTGTATGAGCTGTTTATATATTTTGGATATTAACCCCTTATCTCTCCTATCATTTGTAGGTATTTTCTCCCATTCAGTAGGTTGTCTTTTCATTTTGTGGATGGTTTCCTTTGCTGTGCAATAGCTTTTAAGTTTAATTAGTTTCCATTCATTTATTTTGGCTTTTATTTTCTTTGCTTTATTAGACAGATCCAAAAAAATATTGGTACGATTTATGTCAAAGAGTGTTCTGCCTATGTTTTCCTCTAGTTTTATGGTTTCTGGTATTATATTTAGGTCTTTAATCCATTTTGAGTTTATTTTTGTATATGATGTTAGGGAATGTTCTAATTTAATTCTTTTACATGTAGCTGTCCAGTTCTCCCAACACCACTTATTTAAGAGATTGTCTTTTCCCCATTGTAAACTCTTTTTCCTTTGTTGAAGATTTATTTCTGGGTTCTCTATTCTATTGCTCTATGTGTCTGTTTTTGTGCCAGTACTGTACTGTTTTGATTACTGTCACTTTGTAATATAATTGACACTAATAGGTAAGCAAAAAAAAAAAAAACTCTAATAAATCCATTTATCTGTCATTTCCCACTCAATAGAGAATAGAACCATCTTACAAAAATCACCAAAATCAGGCCACAAAAGCAGTTTCTCAATCATTGTTGCCATCAATGAAGAAGAACGTTTCTGCTGTATGCAAACCAGAAGTAAAACAACACAAAATCAGTAGAAAAAATAAACTGCAGAGGCAGCAAATTTAAAGTTCTGTTAATGCTTATATCACTCTGGTAGCCAAGTAAGGGCAGGACTTAAACAGCCTATCAGGTATACTTCTCTAACAACATAGTTTACTTGGCTCCACCAGGTGCTCCCACAAGGACATCATACTGGAAGCTCCAATAGTATAATTTTTAGAAAGTAAAATAATGATATTAAGGAAAATATATTATCACATCAGATATTTTATTTTACTGGTTAACTAATGACTAAAAAAGTAATATGTTAAATTTGTTCCAAATGGCATTGGAGAAGTTATGCATATATAGGCAATTTTTAAAAAGAAATATTAAGTTAACATTTCTAGATTAGATACACAATTGATTAATGTCTAAAAAGTCCATAGGTGTCAGTCTTTGAGGTTACTTATTCCACTGGACAGAATTTATCTATCTCTCCAGCTATCTAAAATCTCCAAGTTAACCTCTGTTTTTACATGGTTCAGACAATAAAAAGTTAAGCTCAGCATGTCATGAAGAAACCCTCAATAATCTTTTTCTTTATTTCCAAGATTTGAATAATTATTCTTTACATCAAACTGAGCTTGCCTTGAATTTTTAAGGATCTCACTTGAACACCGCTTCAGCTCAGAAATATCCAAGCCTTAAACCCAACTTGATACATCTTTAAAATCTAGTATATCACTATGGGCTAACTATATTAACTATAAAAATGATCTTTCCCTTATTTCCATTACATCTAAATTTATACACTATAAAGAGAGTCAGACCTCTGATCTTATTATTTTCAACTAATTATCAACAAGGACCTAACTTTATACTTTCTCCGTACCCAACCTAGAACCATGGTTCAACACTTCAATCTCTGTTGTATCTTTATCTTCAACTCCTTCAAATACTTAACTTTTGCATATCCTGGAACATTTTGTGGTCTTATCTGCTTTTATTTCTTTGATGTATAAAAATTGAGAGTGTAAAACTCACCCATGAAACTCAGTGTCATAACTATTAACCTTTGACCAATTCAAATCCTTCACTGTACTTATTTTGTTGCCCTATCAGCAAGACTGTCCAATGTTCAAATAAAAATCATGTTTGGTTGGCACAAGACCACAGACTCATCGTTCTACATTCCTAAGGTGTCCCATTAGTCAAAGTACACATGCTTTTCCTTCATGGGACTGTAGTGAAAGGATTAGATTCTGACCATCTTTTATTCAATTTCCAACGGAATGTTTAATAACTCCATCACTGAAATCATTCAGCTCCTATAAACTTAGATGAATCTAATC
Source organism: Delphinus delphis (assembly GCF_949987515.2). Taxonomy (NCBI): domain Eukaryota; kingdom Metazoa; phylum Chordata; class Mammalia; order Artiodactyla; family Delphinidae; genus Delphinus; species Delphinus delphis. The sequence continues at coordinate 115,387,623 of NC_082687.1, read as the reverse complement.
CTAATATTTTTTAGAATCTAATTTTTAAATGTTTCCATGAGTCAAATGATCATAAAGATACTGTTGAATAAATTTCAAAGTGATAAACAGATGCCAATATGACCACTACTTTAGACTATAATCTAAGCACCAATATCTAATAATATGCATTTTAAAATTCCCAAGTAAAGTCAGAGACAGAAAGTAAATTAGTAGTTTTCAGGAGCCGGGGCAAGAATGTTTCTTGGAGGCAAAAATGGAGAGTAAGTACTAATGGGTACAGGATTTTGGGGGGGTGTGATAAAATTTTTTCTAGATCAGTAGTGATATTTGTACAACTTTTTGAGTACACTAAAACCTTTAGAAGAGTGACTTTTATTGTACGTGGAATATACCTCCTTAAACAGGTGAAGAAAAGAAACACAGTAGTCTCAGAATTTAAAATCTGTACTAATCTCGATCTATATTGCAATTGCCAGCCAGAATTTACCAAATTTTTGCCTTCAGAGAACCAGAAGTGATAAATAATGTATTGGCTGTTGTTCTAATATTTGCTCTTCCTCATTAATATTTTCCAAGTCATTAAAGAACAACAACAAATTCCCTTGTTCCCTTTCCCCCTGCTGAAGTAGTATCTATTCTCATAAGAAAAAAAAAAAAAGTAACTCAGGCCTTGATGAAACAGAATAAAGACTTTATTTAAAAAGGCCAGTGGAGCCCAAGCTTTGTTCAGGAATAGTAGGAAATATTAAGGTATGCACCATTAGAATAAGTGGCTTTATCAATGTTACTAAAGTCTATGATGACAGTAGAATTATGGCCATACCTTAGGAAAATCTGCAACAAACACTATGAATAAATCTAGATCCCAAATCATAGCTTCCTTAAAACACCTCCATTTTACTACTTGTAGGCATTTTAACACTATATTTATTGGGTTTTTGGTAAGTATGATTAAAATTCAGTTTTCATCTAGATAAAAACTCTCTCCAGAAGTATGATGTTGGCCTAAATTCAAAAACCACCAAGCTTCCTACCCTTTTGCAGAAGATGCAGATATAATTGCACCATCTCTAATCACTGAGACACACTGAAAGAATTCGACACTTCAAGGATTCTTGCAGGCACTGAGTATCATTACCATGATGAGAGGTTGGGAAGTTGAAAGGTGAGTCAGGAAAAAAAGAACAAAAGTACAAGAAGTAGTAAGGAAGGGACCAAATCACGGTCTTAAAATATGCAACGGCCTTTCCCTTTTCTTTCTAGTTAAGCATTTTTTTCATTTGAAAAAACAGAAGGCATCCCCATGTCTGATTAAGTGTGAGTTATGTGTCCTGTAAAGACAAAAAAAAGTGTCTAAACCACTTTCAATTTGAAGAGTCAATCCTCCTAGACACTTACACCATATTCCACATTCCATTTCATTTTAAAACTTAAAATCTATAAATTTAACATTTAATTTTAAACAAGTTTTAAAGATGATGATTGAAGCATGTATGTTACTTATTATTAGAAAAGATGGTCTTAGTATTGTGAAGTTACCTATTTATATCACAGTGCCATTATAAGTTAATTGTATTTATCTTCATATATAGGGATAATGCTACCATATGGCACACATATGACGAGATAAGTTTGTTACAATGAATATTTATATATAAAAAAAGAAAAATCTGTTACATTCTTAATACTATGACTTTTTATATTTTGGAGATCCTGCACTATATTTTAGGAATATAAAAGAATAGAAAGGTAAAGAGATTATACTCAGTAGCATTGCTGTACCCTCAAAATTATAACACTAAAAGTGTCTTTTCAACCATGTCAGATAATTCAAGCTTTTCTATATAATCTTCAGGAAGGCAAAACACTGAAAGTTCAGTGTGTTTTATATCTCGTCACTACATTTGGTGAACTGACCACATCTCTGACAGGCAGTGCCCTAAGCAGGGACACAGATTATCTGCCATAGTCAGGGCTGGGTATTTTTCAATTTTTCTCATCTTTGAAAAAAGAGCAACATATCCATGTTCAGGTTTTTCAATATGACACATGCAGTGACATCATATCATCCTGTGGGTATGGTTATTCATTGACATTTCTTAAAGATACCAAGATCTGTATCTGTGCCTAAGATCCCTCCCAGGATGGGCAAAATCAACTCTGTCTATCTATCTATCTTTTAAAAATTTAATTAACTTTAAATTTTGTTTTACTTGACATAGTAGGACTATAATATGTGTATTACAAAATATTTTAAAAGGACTTGAGATGGCATTTTAAAAATATTCTCAAAAACATATGCATATTTGACTAGGTGAGCATTATTATGTTGTTAGTACTTTATAACTGAAACACCGAAGTAAGTTTCATAGGGACAATAGGACAATTTTCAAATTCTCCCTTAATTTATTTTAAATACATTTTATTGTAGAAGCCTTGCTTTTGGAAATGTCAGCAGAAATGTAAAAAGGCTAGAGGTCAGCTACAAACTAGAGGTCTTTATTTGGTGTTATTAGCATATTTAAACTAAATTGAAACTCTTGAGTGATTTCTGAGGATTTTCATGTTTTTCAGAAGAACACTATAATATTTTAGAGAAAGAATCTTCCTCAAGCATCCGTGTTTTCCAAGTAAGGGAATAATTCAAAAGCAGGGTTTAGTCTACCATGATGAATGAAAACACACGATATGTGCATTGGCTTTAGTAACATGTAAATCATCAAGGATGCTTTTAGGAGCCATTTCAACAGAAGAGATCTCAGACTTTAGCTTATGCTCTATTTCCCATGCTGTCATCAGCTTTTGTCTTCTAGACATTTGAAACTTTAATGCCGAAGTTTAAAAGCACTCCTTAGATACCAGTTAGGGTGAACTGTGAATGTTCATTTTTTTAAAGTAAAGCAAATGCACTTTTTGGATTACAAACATTATCTACTTTTAGGAAAAATGTTAATAAAATAATCCTTTTTACTATAGATTTGACAATTTAGCTCTCAGGTTGGGTGTGTGTGCATCACAGGCTAGTGTGTGTATAAAAATCAATCAATATAAAACAATCAAGTAGAATCAGTGATTTGAAGTAATTAATATTGTCACCTGATCAAAACAGTTATTCAAAATTTGGTCAGACATAAGTTAGTCAAGCTTTTGTTGTGAATAATTTAGAATCAAATAAAATATTTTCAAAATATTTGTACTACACACTTCAATGTTATGTTGCTCAGAGAGGAAAGGATTTCTATTATCCTCGGTGATGGCCAAGCTGCGATCCAACCATTTCACTGAATAAACATAAGTTTTCACAGTGCTTAACATCTGTTGTTTTCTGTTTGTTTTTTTTTAATGCCAGTTACTTCCCATATATAATTCAGGCAAAAGACTTCTTTGACGGGTTAGAAACACTGAAGAAAACAGACTAAAGATAAATATTTATAACTGTGGGTATGAAAAATATAACAAGTAAAAAATATAAATTAAAAATTTTTAAAAGCATTAATTACGAATCTACATATAAATGAAACTAGACAGTTACTAAAAGTCCTTCACATTTTCATTTACTCAGAAAATTAGTCCAATCATCTTTACAGCCATCAGTGAAAGACTGTTTCTGATACTTCTCCAAGATATGCAAGGTTTTTTGTTTAAATATACAGTCTGAATTTCATCACTGTCCTAATGTCTCAAGACAGACTGTAGATAATGGAATCTCAATTGTGTCTTGAACGATCAAAAACAAAACAAAATTCAGTCTGTCCTATAAGAATAGTATATTTACAGAAGAGTTTCTTATTAACTAAATACTTCCCTCTTATCCATTCTACCTCTCAGCTATTTATAAGTTTTATCTACAGTGTAAGATGATAGCCAAATTATCCAACATCGTCTTTTTTCAAAAAAGAAATGTTATCTAAAGAAAAAAATGAGCGGTACCATATAGCAAGAGACTTACAAATACAAAATCATTGAAATTTATTGAACACTGGTACTAGATATTACTGAAAACTAAATTTTAAAAGACCCTTGGATTTCTGTATTGTTTTTTTACTTTTCAAAGACTTCTCACCAGTACCATCTCATTGCAATTACCACTATACACCAAGATAGGTATGGAAATGATTATCTCTAATAGATGAAAACCAAGAAATATAACATTTGCAGTTACAATAGAAAAATAAAAACAAGTAAAGAAATAATCACGAAATAATTCCAAGAGAAGCCTTTTAGGTCTCAAATCAGATTTGTTGATTTTACTATTTCTCGCTTCTTGACAGCTTTGGTGACCAGGATAGAAAGTTCATTTCCTGTTTCCCCACTGAGTATTCCCTAGAAGGGTGTAAGATTCATGGGGTCTATAGACAATATACACTTCTAAAACATTCATGTTTGGTAGAGAGCTCTGCAACAACCAGAAATAGTTTTAGGATAAAAAATAGGACTATATTATGAACACCATTAACACCACATACATTTTAACTAGAGGGTCACTCTAACCAATGTCACTGACATGCTGGAATGTTGGGTGAAACTGACACACGAAAATGATCCCGAAACTTACAAGGAGTCTCACACAGTGATATCTGGTTACTATCTTTCACAGTCATGGGAACAAAGTCCTAGAGAGCCACTGGGTCTTAATCCATGATATAAAAATCATCCTCAATAATGTGATATCAAGTACTTGGACACACATATCTAGTTGTTGCAGTTTGTTTCTTATTTATAAATACATAGGAACCAAAAATGTTAGCAGTACCACAGCAGAAATACTGATTCCAACACAGAGTCCCTTCGTGGAGCTCATCCCTGGATTTTGTGCCAGAGATGCTTGAGTTTGTTATGCTTAAGGCCATTTGAAGACTGTCACCCTGCCATTCCCATCTGTTGCACAAGGGTGCAATGGTGCTGGTAGGTTAGGTCCTTGATTCCTGCAGTGTTTTAGCCTGGGTTTCTGTTGGCTGTGTTGGAGAATGTGATGTAGTTACTGGTTCGTGGTTTTGTGTGGGTGTTGGCATTGGAGGCGCAGAGACTAGATGACATTGGAACAATGGTGTTTCCAGCTGGTTTAACCTCCAGTGATATGGTGTGTTATCATAAACTATCCCTTGCGCTTAATATGGCAAAAATACAGGCCACTGTTGGCCTCGACTGCATACTCTGTGGCCAAAGACATTCCCTTTTAGGGCTTCCCTGGTGGCGCAGTGGTTAAGAATCTGCCTGCCAATGCAGGGGATGCAGGTTCAAGCCCTGATTCAGGAAGATCCCACATGCCGCAGAGCAACTAAGCCCATGCACCACAACTACTGAGCCTGCACTCTAGAGCCTGTGAGCTGCAACTACTGAGCCCACGTGCCTAGAGCCCTTGCTCTGCAACAAGAGAAGCCACTGCAATGAGAAGCCCACACACTGCAATGAAGAGTAGCCCCTGCTCACTGCAACTAGAGAAAGCCGGTGTGCAGCAATGAAGACCCAACACAGCCAATAAATAAATAAATAAGTTTTATATTAAAAAAAGACACATTCCCTTTTAAAAGGTAGTGCTTTGCCTTATAATGCCTATGCTTCTGAAAAGTCACATGAGATCCATCAGTCCAAAATAACTGTATCTGAGCATCAAGACATAGGACATGTCCCTTGGCTCCAGTGCACAGATATGACCACTGTACTAGCCACTGAGTAGGCACAGGGTAGCACAACAGGCTGATCCACCAACCCTCTCCCTTGTGAATAAGAAACTAGAACATCTGTCAGGAGCAGATGAGATAACTACCTGAGTCACAGTATCCCTGTGTTAGGAGGGAGTTTCTCAGCTTCTTGTTTATAGCCTTTCCTTCCTTCTCATGGACTGTTTGTAAAAGAATCAATTTTTTAAAATTTATTATACATGATTCTTTATATTTCACAATTAAAATGTTAGTCTCTGGTCTGCTGACTGTCAAGTTGTGTTCAAGTCCTGGCCTTATTCTAGATCAGTTACGTGGCTTTGTTTTTCCTTCACTTTACAGTGGATAATGCATTTTTCTTGACAGTGATGTGAGAACATGTTGTTATGTGCAGTATACAGAAGTGCACAATGTTTGGGGCACATAATATAAGTGTAAATTATAAAATAACATTTACAACAAAAGCAACAACAATATTATTGTTAGTAATTGTATCATTGTCTTCTTGACTTGCAAGTTTAGCCTGTATCTTCTGTTATGTAACATGCCATGCTGTTTCTTACATAACAAAATGTGTCGTTACTTTATTTTTTCTATCATTACTTTATTATTGCTATACATTCTTGCAATGCTGCTAGTTCAAGTTCTATTTAATTTTCATGAAACTTCAGCTGTTTATACCTAGGAGCATTTTGAAAGTAATAAACTCCGTTATACGTATGCTTAAATGACTCATTAAATAATGCTGTTGTTGTTACAATTTCATAGGCAAAGTAGTGATTTTTTTCTACAAAACTTTACCAAAATTCAATATAGAATTCTTTAGGTAAACACTAATATTTGACTGGGAAGCCATGAGTTATATATTTAGGATTAAAGTTATCTTATATTTTCTGATTCAAGAATAAATAAAAATATATACATACATGTTAAATTGCCATCGTTACACTTGAAAGTGATAGATGAAATAACCTATGTGATGAAGTTAAATTTGCACACATGGTAACATGATAATTTTCCAGCATTTATATTCTGTTCTATATAGGATATTGTCATTTTCATATGTCTTTTATTTATACATAATTTATTTTGATACATTTTAATCAAAAATATTTTAATTAAGATTTCCATTTTCTTATGTAAAAATTATTTCAGCTACTGAAAATATGGGAGGATAAATTACATAGTTCCAGAGCTCTAAGAGAGAACATTTAAAAATTTTCAGTGTCATATATTTGGAAATCATATTAAATTCTTATATAAAATCAAGCTTCCTATGTGTTATTGAAAATTGATATGTTAAAATTAATTTAAAAACAGCCATAAAAGATTGAAACAAAACTGATGGAGGAGTTGTTTACCTATCAGCAGAACATTAGCAATTTCCTCTTACGTTTTAAAATAAAATTTGCTATATAGAAGTGATTGCATTTGAAATTACTGGTATATTTGAATGCAACTACCAAACCATGAATAATGAGGCTTCCATTTGCTGGAAAAATAAATTAGGAGGCAATGCTTTGCTAGCAAAGTCATTTGAGCACTTCAGTTCATATCTATTCATGGTACCATTAACAGATGTCTTTGTTAACACTGTGGGCTGCCTTATGATATTTGTTGTATTCAGCATTACTTTACAGCTAAAGTGAATGTAGGCAACTTGTTCCAGGATATAATTAAATGAACCCTGATATAGAAATCCTGTGGGAAATTATCCAATAGTTTTACCAACATAACTAATCATCTTCTTATGAAATCATAATTCCCACTACACTTTTAGAGCTATTGAAAGTATTAACATCATCATTTCTCTGTTCCTATCTCAGAAAATCACAAAAATATAAAACAGTATAGCAAGTGAGACATTCTGTTGGAAAAATGTTTTTACTTCTAAAATAAAAGTAATATAAAGTGAATATGAAACAGGTTGTAGGTTGCTTGTTGACACTAAAAATACCTTTCTTTAAAAAAATCAATTTCTCTAAGTTAATGACATGATGCTAGTGACCAGAACACTATAAGAAAGGCAAATTATTCAAGGAAAAAAATCAAAAGTGACATGGCCTTTACTAATCATCTCTTGGTATCAAATTCCTAAGAAATATTTAAGAACTCATATGTAGTACATATTCAGTGAAGCAGTCCTGTATATGAGTACCTGCCCATATTTTTGTACCATGCCTGTCGGAAACAGTGTATATAGTAGAAAAAATTCAACAACTGTTAGAGTTTAGGCAATTCATTTAATTTCAAAACACTGATTCTTCACTGTGAAATGAGAATAATAAGAGCTACCTTGCACTGTAGTGAGTATTTAACTAGACAAGAACTAAAACATGTCTAGTTTTAGTATTTCTAATGTAGCATTTCTAAAAGTTGGTGAGTATATTCTATTCATTGTTTTGACATTGGTCTTCAGAGGTGGGAGAAAAAGGCCTATAAATCAGTAATACTAGGAACATCTAAAAATATACGGGCTTGTGAAAATGAAAACTAAAAATGATCAATTAAATATCCCTTCATGTACTTGACTCAATACTACATTAAAAGCAATAGTTGATAATTATTTATTACTGAGAGTTCCTAGGCCATGTTATTCACAGAGAGATTACAAGGAAACAAACAAAACTCCAAAAGATTAGGTAAACTTTAGGCATAGGAAATACAGTTCTTGCCTCTTGCCTATTTTTTTTGCCCAAGATATGAATTTTCTTTGTGTAAATTCAGACCACGTTTACTCTACACTATCAGTAGTCTGTCATTATTTACTAAACATAACTGGAATCTTTCTCTCGTAAATATGCCACATAATTCTATTCTTCAACTTGGAATTTGACATTCCTAGGTGTATGTTAATAAAGTGTTAAGAAGTGCATTCATGTATATTCAGTCTCCATGTATACACTGAGTCCCTTCTTACGTGCTTATACAGAAGTATCACAACTGGTCCGTGTTGTTAAGGATAGATAAAAATACAGTATACCGGGCTTCCCTGGTGGCGCAGTGGTTGAAAGTCCGCCTGCCAATGCAGGGGACACGGGTTCGTGCCCTGGTCCGGGAAGATCCCACATGCCGCGGAGCGGCTGGGCCCGTGAGCCATGGCCGCTGAGCCTGCGCGTCCGGAGCCTGTGCTCCGCAAAGGGAGAGGCCACAACAGTGAGAGGCCCGCATACAGCAAAAAAAAAAAAAAAAAAAAAAAAAAAAAAAAAAAAAAAATACAGTATAACATGAGACAGAATCTACTACCTGTAGGAGACAGGTCCTGAATACTGAAGTATTAATGAGTCACAAAGCTACATGAATAAAATATAAAATAATTTCAAAGAAGATGAGGGGAAATATAATTTTAGGCAAAATAATGTCCCAAAGTACTTCTAAAATTAAATAAAGCTGAACCTAAAATTTTGCTATCATTAAAGTTAAGATGCTTTTCTCTTTTTAACATAGCATCCCTTGGTATAAAAAATGTGATTAAATAATTTATAGAAAAGAAGTTTCTGAATTTTTTTCACAAGTTTGTAGTGATTTTAATAATAGAGTTTGTCTTTTTTCTCAATACATTGACCATTATATCTAAAAGGTTAAGCAGAAACATGGAAAACTTGTATGTCCAATTATATTTATTTTTGTATCATATATAAAGCTTGCAACTTTAGAATCATCTCAAAATTACTCATAATTAATTTTTGAGAAGGTAATTGATTCTCAGAGCTGGAAAAAAACTTACATGGTATGTAATTCAAGTCTCAAATTATACAATTGAGGAAACTCAAGTGGAGAACGCAAATATTTACCCTGTTCTTTCTGATGTAGTTAGTAGTGGAATTGGACTTAAAACCTCCACTGTCTAGCTGGAAGTCTAGAATATTTACACTCTAATCTTCAATCAAGAAAGACTTTAGGGCTTCCCTGGTGGCGCTGTGGTTAAGAGTCCGCCTGCCGATGCAGGGGACGTGGGTTCGTGCCCGGGTCTGGGAAGATCCCACATGCCACGGAGCGGCTGGGCCCGTGAGCCATGGCCGCTGGGCCTGTGCGTCCGGAGCCTGTGCTCTGCAACGGGAGAGGCCACAACAGTGAGAGGCCCGCGTAACGCAAAAAAAAAAAAAAAAAAAAAAAAGAAAGACTTTAATTCTTAATAATAAAATCTTATAATACGATAAAATTGGGATATAATTAAATGTAGTTTCTTGCACTGTATTAAATGTCTAAGACACTAGTATAACTCACTTTACTTGATTTTAAAATATTAACACACTTCTTAATGTTTCTTAATGATATACTGATTTTATCAAATACCAAAAAATTCTGACTGTGAGTTGAAGAATAGTGTGGAATCTGGGACATCAATTAAAAAACTATTGCAGAAAATCCATATGGCTTAGACTAAGATATTACAGTTAAGGTGACTTAATTGTGAACCAAGAAAGCAATTCAGATATATGTGTTGGGAGAGAGGTGTCCAGAATGATTCTAAACTTTACACTGAGCAATTGGACGGGTGAAGGTATTGCTAGTTATGAAGAGGAGAACTACAGATGGAATGAGTTTGAAGTCAGAATGGTATAACATAAGAAATGCATCTTTAGACATGTTATTTTTGAGATTAATTGTACCTCCAAGTTCCTATGCTGAGAATGTTTTGTGACATAAAACTTCAAAAGTTGGCAGATCGGCTAGGGCTTGGAGATATAAGTTTGGGGAAATCAGCACATAAATGATATTTAAATCCAAGAGATAGGATGAAATCCCCAGGGGAGAGGATAAAGCAAAAGATGAAGGAATAAGGAGGAAACCTGGAATTTTCTAATCACAACAGGTTGGAGTAAAACAAAAGGTAAGACAGAACAGTGTGGTGTGCTGGAGGTAAAGTGTGTAAAAAATGTGCAGTTATTCTTGTAACCTATAGTAGTCTTCGATGAGCTTGATGGAAACAGTTTTGGTGCAACCATGTGGATAAAGCTGAATCAAACAAGGGTTAAGAGAGCATGGAAAAAGAAGCATTGAAGACATCAATTCTTTCAAGGACTTTTTGCCCCAAGGAGAGGGAAGCAGAGAAAAGAGGGGTGGTATCTAGAACAAGAAATATTATTAAAATAGTAGAGCCAACAGGTATTTATATACGCTTAGAAATTATTTAGTGAAGAAATAAATAAATGATGTAGATAAGGAACAGGAGAATTGTGAGACTGAGGACTTTAAGTAAAATAAAAAGAATGGACCTCAGTATATATTTCAAAGGAACTGAGACAGGAGCAGCAACAGTTAACCTATTGCAACCGTTAAGGAAGCAGCCACTGGGCAAAAACAATTCCAGTGCCTTTCTAATAACATGGGTGTTAGTCAATAAAATAAAATATTTATCCTATAAATATTCACTTAAATTCACTTATAAAGTGAATTTAATAATAAGATACCAAAAGTTGCTAAGTACTTAATAATAGCATTAATTTCTGAACTATATTTTAAAATATTATTTGAACATATTAAACAGGAAAATACTAAATGTAATATAAGTTATTTTTGTTTCATGCTATGGCTGTTATGGCATATTATGGATATTATGCTCTTTTAAAATTTAAATAGAACATATGAACTCTACAGCATATATACACACACACACACACATATGCATAAAACTAAGAGAATTAAATATCTGCTCATGTAATAAAATCTGAATTATTAATACAGTACCAAGGAAATTGAGGTTCTTATTCCTACCAACTTAAGTCAACTTTCAATTTGCTCTGAAATATCCATTTATAAATATCTAATTTTTCTTGTAGATAGTCTAAGAAAATATTTATTAATATTTACAGCTTAAATAAATTTAGCAAGTTTTAAGTTTTCTGGAGAAAGAAATGACACCACCTAAATTACATTTTTTATTGTCTTTAAGTTCAATTTTGCAGTTATTAACTCCTTTAACAATCATATTGTTTAACATACTTTCATGATAAAAACACTCAACAAACCAGGAACAGAAGGAATACCACAACATACTTGAGTCCACCACAGAATAAAAACCCAGTGCTAAAATCATACTCAATGGTAAAAGACTGAATTCTTTTCCTCTAAGATCAGGAACAAGATAAGTATGCCTGGTTTTACCACTTCTCTTCAAGATAATTTTGAAAGTTATGGCCAGAGCAATTAAGGAAGAAAAAGAAATAAAAGTCCCCCAAATTGGAAAGGAAGAAATAAATTTATATCTATTCACAGATGACATGGTCTTATTTGTATAAAATCTCAAGTCTACAAAATAAGATAACCAAACGGTTGGAACAAATAAATGAGTTCAGCAAAGTTGAAAGATATAAAACAGACAAAAATTCAATTTCTATACACTAACAGTGAACAATCCTAAAAGGAAACTAAGAAAACAATTCCATTTACAGTAACATCAAAAAGAATAAAATCCTTAGGAATAAACTTAACCAAGGAGTTGAAAGACTTGTTCACTGAAAATGTCATAATATTGCTGAAAGAAATTAAAGATGAAACAAATATATGGAAAGACGTCTCATTTCCATGGATTAGAAGACTTAGTGGTGTTAAGATGTCAACACCGTCTAAAGCAATCTGCAGATTCAATGCAATCCCTATCAAAATTCTGTTGAGAATTTAGCTAAACTACTCCATAATATTGCTGCCCCGGCATCTATTTTGTCCTTGAACTGACACCAGCCCCTCCTGTGAGAGCATGCCCTGGGCAACAGTCTGCAAAGTCACAAGAAAGTGTAAATTCCTGATAGGACTCCCCCAAAGGCCCTGGTGAATAGTGTCTCTCCTGCCTCCCAGTTCCTTCCCCTTGTGTACCCTTTAGACAAGCCCACTGCTGAGCTGACTGTAACCTCACCATGTGAGGTTAACCACCACCATGTTCTCAGTATCTATGACTCTGTTTCTGTTTTCTTATATTTGTTCATTTATTTTGATTTTTAGATTCCACATATAAGTGAAATCATACAGTACTTTTCTCTGAGTTATTTCATTAAGTATTATACCCTCTAGGTCCATCCGTGTTCTCACAAATGGCAAGATTTCATTCCTTTTTATGGCTGAGTAATATTCTATTGTGTGTATATGTGTGTGTGTGTGTGCCACATCTGTTTCAAATTTTTTTGAAGTATAGCTTATTTATAATTCATTAGCTTTATGTATACAGCATAGTGATTCAGATATTTTTTCAAATTATATTTCATTCTCAGTTATTATAAGATAGTTAATATGATTCCCTGTACTATACAGTAAATCCTTTTTGCTTATCTATTTTATGTATAGTAGTTTGTATCTGTTAATCTTATAATGGTAATTTTTCTCTGCTTCTGCCCTTGGGTAACTATAAATTTGTTTTCTGTATTTAGAGGCTATTTCTGTATTGTATCTAGATTCACTTGTATTATTTTTTAGATTCCATATATAAGTGGCATCCTATAGTATTTGTCTTTGTCTGACTTATTCCCCTAAGCATAATATTTTCTAGGTCCATCCATGTTGCTGCAAATGGCAAAGTCATTCTTTTTTATGGCTGAGTAATAATCCATTGTATGTATGTATGTATGTGTGTATATATATATATATATATATATATATACACACACCACATCTTCTTAAGCCAGTCATCTGTTGATGGACACTCCAAGTCTTGGATGTTATAGATAACGCTGCTATGAACACTGGGCTGCATGTATCTTTTCTATAGAGTTTCTGTCTTTTCCAGATATGTGCCCAGGAGTGGGATTCCTGGATCATATGGTAGCTCTTCTTTTAGTTTTGTAAGGAACCTCCATACTGTTTTCCATAGTGGCTGCACCAATTTACATTTCCACAAACAGTGTAGAAGGGTTCCCTTTTCTCCACAGCCTCTTCAGCATTTATTATTTGTAGACTATTTTATGATAGACATTCTGACTGGTGTGAGGTGATACTTCATTGTAGTTTTGATTTTCATTTCCTAATAATTAGTGATGTTGAGCATCTATATATAGAGTATCATGTCATCTGCAAACAGTGACTGTTTTACCTCTTTCCTTCCAATTTGTATAATATTTCTTTTTCTTGTCCTATTGCTGTGGCTAGTACTTCCAATACTATGTTGAAGTGAACAGGTGAGAGAGTGGGCTTCCTTGTCTTGTTCCTGAATTTAGCAGTGAGGATTTTGGCTTTCCACCTTTGAGTATAATGTTGACTATGGGTTTGTCATAAATGGCCTTTATTATGTTGAAATATGTATCCTGTATAAACACTCTGGTGAGAGTTTTTATCATAAATGGATGTTAAATTTTATCAAATGTTTTTCTATATCTGTTGAGATGGTCATGTGATTTTTTTCTTTCCTTTTGTTAATGTGGTGTATCACATTGATTGATTTGCATATGTTGAACCATTCTTGTGATCCTGGAATGAATCCAACTTGATCATGGTGTATGATCCTTTTTATGTTTTGTTATATTTGGTTTGCAGATATTTTGTTGAGGATTTTTGCATCTATATTCATCGAAAACATTAGTCTGTAATTTGATTTTTTTGTACTTTGTCTGGTTTTGGTATCAGGGTGATGGTGGCTTCATAGAACGATTTTGGGAGTTTTCCTTCCTCTTCAATCTTTTGGAAAAGTTTAAGAATAGGTATAAGTTCTTCTTTGTATGTTTGGTAGATTGCCTTATTGAAGACATCTGGTCCTGGACTTTTGTTTGGAGGCAGCTTCTTTATTACAGATTCTAAATATTTCACTTCTAGTGATTGGTCTCTTCAAGTTATCTGCTTCTTCTTGACTCAGTCTTGGCAGGCCGTATGATTCTAGAAATTTTTCCATTTCTTCTAGGTTGTCGAATTTGTCGGCATATCACTGTTCATATTATTTTCTTATGATTTTTTGTATTTCTGCAGTATCAGTTGTTATTTACCCTCTTTCATTTCTTATTTTGTTTATTTGGGTCTTCTCTCTTTTCTCCTCGGTGATCCTGGCTAGAGTTTTATCAAAATTTTTATCTTTTCAAAAAACCAGCTCTTGGTTTTATTGATCTTTTTTGGGGGGGGGGGTCTCTTTTAATTATTTCCACTCTGATCTTTATTATTTCCTTCCTTCTGCTGACTTTGGATTTTGTTTGTTCTTCTTTTCTAATTCTTTTAGGTGTCAGTTTAGGTTGTTTATTTGAGATTTTTCTTGTTTTTTGAGGAAGGCCTGTATTGCTATGAACTTCCCTCTTAAAATTGCTTTTGCTGCATCTCATAGATGTTGTAAGTTTGTCTTTGTCATTTTTCTCAAGGTATTTTTGTATTTCTTCTTTGATTTCAAGTTGACCCATTGGTTTTTTATTAGCATGTGGTTTAGTCTCCATGTGTTCATTCTGTTCCTGTTTCTCTCTGTGGTTGACTGCTAGTTTCATACCATTGTGGACAGAAAAGATGCTTGAAAAAGTTACTATCCTCTTAAATTTGTTGAGTCTTATTGTGATCTTGTATGTGGTCTATCCTGGAAAAAGTTCTATGCATGCTTGAAAAGAATGTGCATTCTGGTTTTCTCTTTCTTTCTCCCTTTCTCTCTCTCTTCTTCCCTCCCTCCCTCCCTCCCTCCTTCCCTCCCTTCCTTCCTTCCTTCCTTCTCCCTTTCTTCCTTTCCCTTCCTTCCTTCCTTTTCTTTTCTTTTTCTTGTCCTGTAGTATCAATTAAGTGCAACTGCTTTATTGTATCATTTAGGACTTCCATTGCCTTATTGATTTCTGTCTGGATGATCTGTCCATTGATGTTAGTGAGGTGTTAAAGTCCCCTACTATTATTTTATTATTGTCCATTTCTCTCTTTATGTCTGTTAGTATTTGTTTTATATATTTAGGTGCTCCTATATTGGGTGTACGTTAATGAGTATAATATCCTCTTTTTGTATTGATCCCTTTATCATTATCTAATGTTCTTCTTTG
Organism: Delphinus delphis; assembly: GCF_949987515.2. Lineage (NCBI taxonomy): Eukaryota > Metazoa > Chordata > Mammalia > Artiodactyla > Delphinidae > Delphinus > Delphinus delphis. The sequence continues at coordinate 115,372,061 of NC_082687.1, read as the reverse complement.
ATTTTCTTTATGGCCTTTTTTTAAAAAGTCTATTTTGTCTGGTATGAGTATTTCTATCCCCACTTTCTTATTGTTTCCATTTGCATGGAATATATTTTTCCATCCCCTCACTTTGAGTCTTGGTGTGTCTTTTGCCCTGAAGTGAGTCTCTTGTAGGCGGCACATTGAAAGTTCTTGTTTTTATATCCAATCTGCCACTTTCTCTTTTGAGCAGAACATTTAGTTCACTGACATTTAAAGTTATCATTGATAGGTTTGTACTTATTGCCATTTTACTCCTCATTTTCCAGTTGTTTTTGTAGCCTTTCTTTGTTCATTTCTTCTTTTTCCTTTTGTGTTTTGATGATTTTCTTTTGTAGTATGCTTGATTTCCTTTATTTTTATTTTTGTGAATCTATTGTATGTTTTGATTTGCAGTTACCATGGAGTACAAGTATGTTGACCCATAACTATATCTACTTAATTTAAACTGATAGTCATTCAAGTGGAAACACATTCTAAAATATTTACATTTTAATACTCCCCTCCCCCATATTTTGACTTTAATGTTACATTTTATATCTTCATGCCTATCCTTTCACTGTTTATTGTAGTTATAATCACTTCTGCAGTAATTTTATTGTTTTTAATCTACATACTTGCTTATTTAAGTCATCCTCAATCCTCTTATATGTTTACCTTTCCTTTTGTGATTTTCCCTTACCTGTATATCCTTGCTTATTTTCTATTCAGAGAAGACTGTTCAATATTTTTTTTTAGGGTAGGCTTAATATTGTTCAGGACTTTGAATGTATCATGCCATTACCTTTGGCTTGCAAACTTTCTGGAGAGAAATCAGCTGATAGCCTTATGGGTGTTCCCTTGTAACTGACTCTTTGTTTTTCTCTTGCTGACTTTAGAATTCTTTTTATCTTTCATTTTTGCCATTTTAATTATGGTAAGTCTTGGTGTGGATCTGTTTGGGTTCATCTTATTTGGGACCCTCTGTGCTTTCTGTACCCTGATACCTGTTTCCTTCTTTAGGTTTGGGAATTTTTTAGCCATAATTTCTTCAAATACATTTTTGATCCCCTTCTTTCTCTTTTCTCCTTCTGGAATTCATATTACGTGCAGGTTGTCAAGTTTTATATCATCCCACAGATCTTGTATATTGCTTTCATTTCTTTTTCATTTGTCTTTCTGCTGTTCTGATTGGATGATATCCACTATTCTGTCTTCCAGATTACTTATTCATCCTTGGCTATTCATTGCTTCTAGATTAGTTTTTATCTTGACAAGTGAATTGTCTGTTTTTGATTGGTTCATCTTTATAGTTTCTAGTTACTTGTTAACAGTGAGCTGCATTTCTATCTATAATCTAATTTGTTAGCATTTTATTACCACCGTTTGAAACTTGGGGATAGCAGATGGGTGAACTATGTTTTATTATTCTTTCAGATTTCTCCTGTTTTTATTGGGAGTAGTTCCTTTGCCTTTTCATTTTAATTAACATTCGCTATCTCTATGAATTGAGGAGAAATAGTTACCTACTGTGGTCTTAAAGGCATGTTTTTATGTGGGAGCATCCCTGTTTAGACTGTGTGTATCCAGTGTTTTTGGTGTGAGGGCTGGTTTTGATATGGACACCAGCCATGTTTTTCCTCAAGGTGTGCTGGCTGTTATACCCTTGCTAGGGAATATGGTTGGTGCTGGAGTATCCATAGCCTGTGCGGGGTGTGAGGCAGGGCTTCCTCTGTGCTTTGTGCCTGTTGCTGTCCTGTCAGGTGCAGGGTCTTCTCCCTCTGTTGGAATAGAAGTGCTGAGGGTTGGGTTGCCCTTGAGTTCATGTCTTGCCCCAAAGGAGAAGATTGCTGAAGCAAGTGAGGCCTGTGTACTCACAGAGGACCTACGCCCCACCTGTGTAGGCATCTGCAGTTCATATTAGAAGCAGCTCAAGGTCGTATCCCTTTCTCTGTTGTATTCATCCCAGGTCCCAGATCTATTGCAAGGCTGTGGCGTGGAGTAGGCTGGGGCTGGAGGTCAGGGTGTTTGGCAACAGGAATTTAGGTGGCTAAGCTGCTGCCAGAGATCTGAGGCTGCCTCTGTGGCCTTCTTTTCCTACTTTCTGGTCCAGATATAGTGCTAAGCCACAGTGTGGAGTGGGTGGAGCTGAGACACTCTTGCTGAGAGACAAACCTCTTTGTACTATTGAGCCTCCCAGGTTTCCTCTGCATAGCTAGACTGAGCTCTCTCCCAGGCCCTGTCTGCCAGAGTTTCAGTGCTTAGGGGTGGTACTGCCTTGTGTGTGTGCTGACAATGGCTGGCACTGGTGCCCCACCTGCTGCCCCATGTATGAGCTGTCCCTGGCTGCCTTAGCTCCAGCCAGATCACATCCCAGGCCCTTGGTCTGTCTTTGCATAGCTCTACCAAGTCTTTTCCCAGGGCTCAGTTGGCCTGCATCTCACACCAGGCTGTGGTGTGGAGTCAGTGGGGCTGGGGTGTTCACCCTTCATACTGGGAAGTATGGTGAGGCAACAGCCACCACTGCGAGGCTCTCTCTACCCTGTTAGCATGTGTGCACTCCTAGAGAGGACAGTCTGGGCTTCTACAGCCCTTTTGTCTGTCCTAGTGGTTTTCCCAGCAGGTAAGGGTACTTGTCTCCTCTGTGCAGCACTCCAGGACTGGGATGCCCAGATTGTGATTCCACCTGCTCACTCCCTAGGGTGAGGGCCACCCATGCAGACCCTCTCTTCCTTACAGATCCTTCTCAGAGGCACATGTCCCAAACCAATGCCTTTTTTTCTTCTGTCCTTTCAGGTTACATAGTGATTTTTCTTGTAGCTTTGGTTGTAGAGGTGTTCATCTGCCAGCTTCCAGGTAGTTTTCCATGAGAAATTTAATATAGATTTATTGTTGATGTTTTGTGGGGGGAGTGCAACTCTATCATCTTGATCCCCTTCTCTATACCACTTCTTCTTTATTGTGATTTTTAAAAATTTTTCCACTGAAAATAACAACAGCACTAACTATAGCTAACATTTTATGAGGTTTTTAATATATGGATCTACTCATTTAACCTTCACAATAACCACATGGTGTAGGTATTATTATTATTTGTTGATAAGAAAATTGAATTTCATATAAATTGTCCATTGTTACCTAGAAAAAAGTGGAGATAAAATTTGAATTCAATCAGTGTGCTTCTTGAACTATACTTATTGTATTACCTTTATTCTGGGTATATCCTCTTTTAGTTATATGCAAGAGTTTGTCCAGTTGAGAGGTTTTATTAGAAGTTTTATGGAGAATATATACCTTATAAATTGTCATTATTTTTGATATACTGTAACCATTTTTGCACTGGTGAAAAACAATATGTTTACACACATTAAATGTTCACCAGTATTAACTTGCATTCATAAGTTGACCTTGCTATTATACCACATTTTCAAAAATAATTCTTCAATGATTAAAATGTTTTATAAAGAACTGATGATTCACTATATTGTAAACCTGGAATCACAATTGTCTGTTGGAATTTTATTTGTATATACATCAATTTTAACCAGATTATTTGTCTTATTATTTTAATAAGGATTGAGTTTTTGTGATGAATGTGGGACTCTTTAAACCCAGAAAAAATTAAGGCATTCTGGTGTATTGTACTGGTTGTCTAAAATTACAAAATAATAGCTCTAAGAGCAACTGTTAAGAGACTCTCATGTCTATTATTTTGATAGTAACTAATATATACTTAAAGTAACTAATACTCAGACATTTTCTCTTAGAAATAGTGTATATACCATTTTTCATTTCCCAATTACATTTGGGAAAAATAATTTTTAATTTTCTCTAGTTTATAGGTATCTTCCTCTAGGAGTTGGAAATTCTGATGCAAAACAAAGCAAAATACAAGAAAGAAATGTGAACTGTTAGATCTTTTATCCTTGCATTCATTCATTCATTCACCATGGCGATTGGATAAAAATCCATGGGATACAACATATTTTAAAAATTAAAATTGAGATTCAATTTTGGCTTTAGTATTTTTGGCAATTAAAGACAAAGATACATGATTGGGAACATAATTTGTACCATCATTAAGTAAGAGAACACTCTGCTTTATATATCAGACTTTGTACTTAGGTCTTGTATAGTACATGAAGTGATATAATGATTAATAATATAAGCCATCAGACTTCTAACTGAGGTATGCACATCTCTAGGGATAACACAAGGCTTTCAAAAAGGTGACTGAGCAAAGAATTTTGAGGAAAGCAATTTTCAGGTATTCAAGTTTCATACACATTGCATACTGCTTCAACACGTTTGTAAAATACCGATTAACTTATCAGAGATTAGATAATGAGAAAATTATGTACAATAAAATAGACATATGTTGGAGTATGAACCATTTTCTGCAGTAAAGAGAGCCAGAATATCATAAATAGAATTGTAATCTTCAGCAAGAAAGGAGAAAGCTGGGCTACTGCCCAGGGAGGAGTCCTACTAGCTTTACTTTATTTTAATGATAAAATGAATGTCTGCAGAATGTCCTTTCATAAAGATGTACATCCTGAGCTTTACATAATTCTAGGTTCGTGGCATGTTACAACTACCCCCGAGTGTTCTCTTTTAAGCAATTTCTTCAGCCAACCCAGAGTTCGAATATGACAAGGGATATAATAAGCAAAAGTAATGAATGATAAAGATATGTTTACTGAGTATACATATATGGATAAATATCTAACATGTGGCTAGATAACAGATGAATTCCCATAAACTTTGCCCAAGTATTTCTTTTGATGGCTACAAAATCATTGAGTTGTCTAACCAGTCTATGAAAATATGAATACAGACATTAAGCTTTCTATTCTAGAGAAATTATAAACTTCCAAGTCATTTCTAATATTCTGTTTCATCTCTTATTTTTAAAGAGATGATGCTAAATGTGTGTGTGCACACATGTTACATAAAAATATTCTATATAATGTACTTTTGGAGGCATGTAACATAAAACTTCATCCTTATTATATGGTACAATATTTGAAAACACCAAATCAGTAACAGTCTTCTTCAATGAAGTCTGAATACATTTTTTTTTAACCAAGTTATGGCTTATTTCTCAAAGAGCACTAACATGTTACATCCATTTATAGGATATATACACCTAAACAATAAATATCATATGGAGTCCTCTACATGTAGTGATATCTGAATCTAAGAAGGTGATTAGGATATGATGGGGAAAAAAATGGACAAAGAAATATTCAGGCCTACCTGTCCTTCTCAGGGAAGGAAGATGAGGTGAAAATGTGTCCTTATGCCAGAGAGAAATCAGCTAAGTTTTTTAAAAGCTTGAGAGAACTGTCGTAGTAACCAGTTAGACAAGTCAAGGTATTTACTCGTTGTATTTGTGTATGTTTATATAACCAATACAGAAAAACATTTCTATCTTGAGGGCCTATGGTGGTACAATAATGATCCATTTGCCATTAATATTGCTCTAATTTTTAAAAAACAAAACCAATTTATCTAAAGTCATAAAGGATTTATATTTATTCACAATAGATTAACTCTTTTAAAATTATTCCTATTACAACTCTTTCTCTGTACTTTGAAAACCAAAATAAGTAGTTTCTAATTAGAGAAAATATGTAGTTAGACTGAGCTATCTATGCTCCAGATATGAACCTTTCATGCATTACACATATTTCAAAAATAATATGAAAACTGGCTTAATCTGTCTTTAATATCTTCCTTTGTTGATATTAAGGCATCGCATTGAAGCCACCAGGATTTATATGCCAATGTGGTATGTAATCCTTTCCCCAAATTTCCTTAGGAAATGCAAACCCCAACTACTGCAGCAGGGACCATCTTGTTTAAAGAATAGTTTCTAGATATTACTTTCTGGTTTCATTAAGCCCTTTCTCTTCTTTCTTTGATTTTCATTTTTGGGGTCAATCTTATATTAAGCAATATATTCTAATATTTCGGAACTTAGTTTCAGAAGATTTTTTTCTCAGGCACAAGCTACCAATAAAAGTCAGCAAACCTGGGGCTTCCCTGGTGGCGCAGAGGTTGAGGGTCCGCCTGCCGATGCAGGGGACGCGGGTTCGTGCCCCGGTCCGGGAAGATCCAACATGCTGGGGAGCAGCTGGGCCCGTGGGCCATGGCTGCTGAGCCTGCGCATCCGGAGCCTGTGCTCTGCAACGGGAGAGGCCACAACAGTGAGAGGCCCGTGTGCCGCGCAAAAAAAAAAAAAAAAAAAAAAAAAAAAAAAAAAAGTCAGCAAACCTTTGTGTTTTCTAGTTGCTTTATATTTTCTTTGCGTGCTGACATATTTTGATAACAGAATTATGATAGTTTCACAAAACAGTGGACGACTTTGTTTTTTCAGCCTGTGAAATATACAATTATGGAAAATTTATAATTCACCTGTAATGAACTCCAGATCTGGCAACTTTGTTTAGGCAAGATTTACTAACATTCTTGATCTGAATATTCACCAGGGTGCTTGTTGAAAATACTGATTCCAAGGTCCCATCTTCCTTACTAGGTCAGAATCTCCAGGAGAAAATTTATAACAGGTATGCCAGAAGATTCATACGATCAGGATACTCTGGGTATTTCTTAGTCAAAAATTTACATTTTTTCGTGTTCATATAAACATTTATGTTTTCTTAGAGAAGTATTCTTTTAGATTTTCAAATATTTGACATATTTAATATTTTTCTAGGTATGTTTTGATTTCCTCTTTGATTTCTTCAGTGATCTCGGTTTCTTAGCAGCATATTGTTTAGCCTCCATGTGTTTCTGTTTTTTACAGTTTTTTTTTCCTGTAATTGATTTTAATCTCATATCATTGTGGTTGGAAAAGATGCTTGATATGATTTCAATTTTCTTAAACTTACCAAGGCTTGATTTGTGACCCAAGATGTGATCTATCCTGGAGAATGTTCAATGAACACTTGAGAAGAAAATGTATTCTGTTGTTTTTGGATGGAATGTCCTACAAATATCAATTAAGTCCAAGTTGTTTAATGTATCATTTAAAGCTTGTGTTTCCTTATTTATTTTCATTTTGGATGATCTGTCCATTGGTGAAAGTGGGGTGTTAAAGTCCCCTACTATGATTGTGTTACTGTCAATTTCCCTTTTATGGCTGTTAGTATTTGCCTTATGTATTGAGGTGCTCCTATGTTGGATGCATAAATATTTACAATTGTTATATCTTCTTGGATTGATCCCTTGATCATTATGTAGTGTCCTTCTTTGTCTCTTGTAATAGACTTTATTTTAATGTCTGTTTTGTCTCATATGAGTATTGCAATTCCAGCTTTCTTTTGATTTCCATTTGCATGGAATATCTTTTTCCATCCCCTCACTTTCAGTCTGTATGTGTTCCTAGGTCTGAAGTGGGTGTCTTGTAGACAGCATATACACAGGTCTTGTTTTTGTATCCATTTAGCCAGTCTATGTCTTTTGGTTGGAGCATTTAATCCATTTAATTATTGATATGTATGTTCCTATTACCATTTTCTTAATTGTTTTGGGTTTGCTTTTGTATGTCTTTTTCTTCTCTTGTGTTTCCCACCTAGAGAAGTTCCTTTAGCATTTGTTGTAAAGCTGGTTTGGTGGTGCTGAATTCTCTTAGCTTTTGATTGTCTGTAAAGCTTTTGATTTCTTTGTTGAATCTAAATGAGATCCTGGCTGGGTAGAGTAACCTTAGTTGTAGGTTTTTCCTTTTCATCACTTTAAATATGTCCTGCCACTCTCTTCTGGCCTGCAGAGTTTCTGCTGAAAAATCAGCTGATAACCTTATGGGGATTACCTTGTATGTTACTTGTTGCTTTTCCTTTGCTGCTATTAATATTTTTTTTTATTTGTTAGTTTGATTAATATGTGTCTCGGTGTGTTTCTCCTTGGGTTTATCCTGTATGGGACTCTGCACTTCCTGGACTTGACTATTTCCTTTCACATGTCAGGGAAGTTTTTGACTATAATCTCTTAAAATATTTTCTCAGGCACTTTCTCTTTCTCTTCTTCTGGGACCCCTATAATTCGAATGTTTCTGCACTTAATGTTATCCCAGAGATGTCTGAGATTGTCCTCATTTCTTTTCATTTGTTTTTCTTTATTCTGTTCCTCGGCAGTTATTTCCACCATTCTATCTTCCAGCTCACTTATCCATTCTTCTGCCTCAGTTATTCTGCTATTTATTCCTTTTAGTGTATTTTTCATTTCAGTTATTGTATTATTCATCACTGTTTGTTTGTTCTTTAGTTTTTCTAGGTTTTTTTTTTTTTTTTTTTTTTTAATTAACATCTTTATTGGGGTATAATTACTTTACAATGGTGTGTTAGTTTCTGCTTTATAACAAAGTGAATCAGTTATACATATACATATGTTCCCATATCTCTTCCCTCTTGCATCTCCCTCCCTCCCACCCTCCCTATCCCACCCCTCCAGGCTGTCACAGAGCACCGAGCCAATATCCCCGTGCCATGCGACTGCTTCCCTCTAGCTATCTACCTTACTATGTTTGTTAGTGTGTATATGTCCATGACTCTCTCTCGCCCCGTCACAGCTCACCCTTCCCCCTCCCCATAACCTCAAGTCCGTTCTCTAGGAGGTCTGCGTCTTTATTCCTGCCTTACCCCTAGGTTCTTCATGACATTTTTTTTTTCTTAAATTCCATATATATGTGTTAGCATACTGTATTTGTCTTTTTCGTTCTGACTTACTTCACTCTGTATGACAGACTCTAGGTCTATCCACCTCATTACAAATAGCTCAATTTCGTTTCTTTTTATGGCTGAGTAATATTCCATTGTATATATGTGCCACATCTTCTTTATCCATTCATCCGATGATGGGCACTTAGGTTGTTTCCATCTCCGGGCTATTGTAAATAGAGCTGCGATGAACATTTTGGTACATGACTCTTTTTGAATTTCGGTTTTCTCAGGGTATATGCCCAGTAGTGGGATTGCTGGGTCATATGGTAGTTCTATTTGTAGTTTTTTAAGGAACCTCCATACTGTTCTCCATAGTGGCTGAACCAATTCACATTCCCACCAGCAGTGCAAGAGGGTTCCCTTTTCTCCACACCCTCTCCAGCATTTATTGTTTCTAGATTTATTGATGATGGCCATTCTGACTGGTGTGAGATGATATCTCATTGTAGTTTTGATTTGCATTTCTCTAATGATTAATGATGTTGAGCATTCTTTCATGTGTTTGTTGGCAGTCTGTATATCTTCTTTGGAGAAATGTCTATTTAGGTCTTCTGCCCATTTTTGGATTGGGTTGTTTGTTTTTTTGTTGTTGAGCTGCATGAGCTGCTTGTAAACTTTGGAGATTAATCCTTTGTCAGTTGCTTCATTTGCAAATATTTTCTCCCATTCTGAGGGTTGTCTTTTGGTCTTGTTTATGGTTTCCTTTGCTGTGCAAAAGCTTTGAAGTTTCATTAGGTCCCATTTGTTTATTTTTGTTTTTATTTCCATTACTCTAGGGGGTGGGTCAGAAAGAATCTTGCTGTGATTTATGTCATAGAGTGTTCTGCCTATGTTTTCCTCTAATAGTTTGATAGTTTCTGGCCTTATATTTAGGTCTTTAATCCATTTTGAGCTTATTTTTGTGTATGGTGTTAGGGAGTGTTCTAATTTCATTCTTTTACATGTACCTGTCCAGTTTTCCCAGCACCATTTATTGAAGAGGCTGTCCTTTTTCCACTGTACATTCCTGCCACCTTTATCAAAGATAAGGTGTCCATATGTGCATGGGTTTATCTCTGGGCTTTCTATCCTGTTCCATTGATCTATCTTTCTGTTTTTGTGCCAGTACCATACTGTCTTGATAACTGTAGCTTTGTAGTATAGTCTGAAGTCAGGGAGCCTGATTCCTCCAGTTCCTTTTTTTGTTCTCAAGATTGCTTTGGCTATTCGGGGTCTTTTGTGTTTCCATACAAATTGCGAAATTTTTTGTTCTAGTTCTGTGAAAAATGCCAATGGTAGTTTGATAGGGATTGCATTGAATCTATAGATTGCTTTGGGTAGTAGAGTCATTTTCACAATGTTGATTCTTCCAATCCAAGAACATGGTATATGTCTCCATCTATTTGTATCATCTTTAATTTCTTTCATCAGTGTCTTATAGTTTTCTGCATACAGGTCTTTTGTCTCCTTAGGTAGGTTTATTCCTAGATATTTTATTCTTTTTGTTGCAATGGTAAATGGGAGTGTTTTCTTGATTTCACTTTCAGATTTTTCATCATTAGTATATAGGAATGCCAGAGATTTCTGTGCATTAATTTTGTATCCTGCTACTTTACCAAATTCATTGATTAGCTCTAGTAGTTTTCTGGTAGCATCTTTAGGCTTCTCTATGTATAGGATCATGTCATCTGCAAACAGTGACAGCTTTACTTCTTCTTTTCCGATTTGGATTCCTTTTATTTCCTTCTCTTCTCTGATTGCTGTGGCTAAAACTTCCAAAACTATGTTGAATAAGAGTGGTGAGAGTGGGCACCCTTGTCTTGTTCCTGATCTTAGTGGAAATGCTTTCAGTTTTTCACCATTGAGGATGATGTTTGCTGTGGGCTTGTCGTATATGGCCTTTATTATGTTGAGGAAAGTTCCCTCTATGCCTACTTTCTGCAGGGTTTTTATCATAAATGGGTGTTGAATTTTGTCAAAAGCTTTCTCTGCATCTATTGAGATGATCATATGGTTTTTCTCTATCAGTTTGTTAATATGGTTTATCACATTGATAGATTTGCGTATATTGAAGAATCCTTGCATTCCTGGGATAAACCCCACCTGATCATGGTGTATGATCCTTTTAATGTGCTGTTGGATTCTGTTTGCTAGTATTTTGTTGAGGATTTTTGCATCTATGTTCATCAGTGATATTGGTCTGTAGTTTTCTTTCTTTGTGACATCCTTGCCTGGTTTTGGTATCAAGGTGATGGTGGCCTCGTAGAATGAGTTTGGGAGTGTTCCTCCCTCTGCTATATTTTGGAAGAGTTTGAGAAGGATAGGTGTTAGCTCTTCTCTAAATGTTTGATAGAATTCGCCTGTGAAGCCATCTGGTCCTGGGCTTTTCTTTGTTGGAAGATTTTTAATCACAGTTTCAATTTCAGTACTTGTGATTGGTCTGTTCATATTTTCTATTTCTTCCTGATTCAGTCTTGGCAGGTTGTGCATTTCTAAGAATTTGTCCATTTCTTCCAGATTGTCCATTTTATTGGCATAGAGTTGCTTGTAGTAATCTCTCATGATCTCTTTTATTTCTGCAGTGTCAGTTGTTACTTCTCCTTTTTCATTTCTAATTCTATTGATTTGAGTCTTCTCACTTTTTTTCTTGATAAGTCTGGCTAGTGGTTTATCTATTTTGTTTATCTTCTCAAAGAACCAGCTTTTAGTTTCATTGATCTTTGCTATTGTTTCCTTCATTTCTTTTTCATTTATTTCTGATCTGATTTTTATGATTTCTTTCCTTCTGCTAGCTTTGGGGTTTTTTTGTTCTTCTTTCTCTAATTGCTTGAGGTGCAAGGTTAGGTTGTTTATTCTAGATGTCTCCTGCTTCTTAAGGTGGGCTTGTATTGCTATAAACTTCCCCCTTAGAACTGCTTTTGCTGCATCCCACAGGTTTTGGGTCGTTGTGTCTCCATTGTCATTTGTTTCTAGGTATTTTTTGATTTCCTCTTTGATTTCTTCAGTGATCACTTCATTATTAAGTAGTGTATTGTTTAGCCTCCATGTGTTTGTATTTTTTACAGATCTTTTCCTGTAATTGATATCTAGTCTCATGGCGTTGTGGTCAGAAAAGATACTTGATACAATTTCAATTTTCTTAAATTTGCCAAGGCTTGATTTGTGACCCAAGATATGATCTATCCTGGAGAATGTTCCGTGAGCACTTGAGAAAAATGTGTATTCTTTTGTTTTTGGATGGAGTGTCCTATAAATATCAATTAAGTCCATCTTGTTTAATGTATCATTTAAAGCTTGTGTTTCCTTATTTATTTTCATTTTGGATGATCTGTCCATGGGTGAAAGTGGGGTGTTTAAGTCCCCTACTATGAATGTGTTACTGTCAATTTCCCCTTTTATGGCTGTTAGTATTTGCCTTATGTATTGAGGTGCTCCTATGTTGGGTGCATAAATATTTACAATTGTTATATCTTCTTCTTGGATCGATCCCTTGATCATTATGTAGTGTCCTTCTTTGTCTCTTTTAATAGTCCTTATTTTAAAGTCTATTTTGTCTGATATGAGAATTGCTACTCCAGCTTTCTTTTGGTTTCCATTTGCATGGAATATCTTTTTCCATCCCCTTACTTTTAGTCTGTATGTGTCTCTAGGTCTGAAGTGGGTCTCTTGTAGACAGCATATGTAAGGGTCTTGTTTTTGTATCCATTCAGCTAATCTGTGTCTTTTGGTGGGAGCATTTAGTCCATTTACATTTAAGGTAATTATCGATATGTATGTTCCTATTCCCATTTTCTATATTGTTTTGGGTTCGTTATTATAGGTCTTTTCCTTCTCTTGTGTTTCTTGCCTAGAGAAGATCCTTTAGCATTTGTTGTAAAGCTGGTTTGGTGGTGCTGAACTCTCTCAGCTTTTGCTTGTCTGTAAAGGTTTTTATTTCTCCATCAAATCTGAATGAGATCCTTGCTGGGTAGAGTAGTCTTGGTTGCAGGTTTTTCTCCTTCATCACTTTCAGTATGTCCTGCCACTCTCTTCTGGCTTGTAGGGTTTCTGCTGAGAGATCAGCTGTTAACCTTATGGGGATTCCCTTATGTGTTATTTGTTGTTTTTCCCTTGCTGCTTTTAATATGCTTTCTTTGTATTTAATTTTTGACAGTTTGATTAATATGTGTCTTGGCGTATTTCTCCTTGTATTTATCCTGTATGGGACTCTCTGTGCTTCCTGGACTTGATTAACTATTTCCTTTCCCATATTAGGGAAGTTTTCAACTATAATCTCTTCAAATATTTTCTCAGTCCCTTTCTTTTTCTCTTCTTCTTCTGGAACCCCTATAATTCGAATGTTGGTGCGTTTAATGTTGTCCCAGAGGTCTCTGAGACTGTCCTCAGTTCTTTTCATTCTTTTTTCTTTATTCTGCTCTGCAGTAGTTATTTCCACTATTTTATCTTCCAGGTCACTTATCCGTTCTTCTGCCTCAGTTATTCTGCTATTGATCCCATCTAGAGTATTTTTAATTTCATTTATTGTGTTGTTCATCATTGCTTGTTTCATCTTTAGTTCTTCTAGGTCCTTGTTAACTGATTCTTGCATTTTGTCCATTCTATTGTCCATTCTATCTCCAAGATTTCGGATCAACCTTACTATCATTATTCTGAATTCTTTTTCAGGTAGACTGCCTATTTCCTCTTCATTTGTTAGGTCTGGTGCATTTTTATCTTGCTCCTTTATCTGCTGTGTGTTTTTCTGTTTTCTCATTTTGCTTATCTTACTGTGTTTGGGGTCTCCTTTTTGCAGGCTGCAGGTTCGTAGTTCCTCCTGTTTTTGATGTCTGTCTCCAGTGGCTAAGGTTGGTTCAGTGGGTTGTGTAGGCTTCCTGGTGGAGGGGACTAGTGCCTGTGTTGTGGTGGAAGAGGCTGGATCTTGTCTCTCTAGTGGGCAGGTTCACGTCTGGTGGTGTGTTTTGGGGTGTCTGTGGCCTTATTATGATTTTAGGCAGCCTCTCTGCTAATGGGTGGGGTTGTGTTCCTGTTTTGCTAGTTGTTTGGCACAGGTTGTCCAGCACTGTGGCTTGCTGGTCGTTGAGTGAAGCTGGGTGCTGGTGTTAAGATGGAGGTCTCTGGGAGATTTTCGCCGTTTGATATTATCTGGAGCTGGGAGGTCTCTTGTGAACCAGTGTCTTGAAGTTGGCTCTCCTACCTCAGAGGGAGAGCCCTGCCTCCTGGCTGGAGCACCAAGAGCCTTTCATCCACATGGCTCAGAATAAAAGGGAGAAAAAGTAGAGGGAATTAGTAGACGTATGAGGAAAGAAAGAAGGAAAGGAGGGAAGGAAGGAGGGAAGGAAGGAAGGAAGAAAGAAAGAAAGAAGCAAAGAAGGAAAGAAGGCAAGAAGGAACGAAAGGAGGGAGGGAGGGAGGGAGGAAGGAAGGAGGGAAAGAAGTAAAAACAAAAAGAAAGAAGATACAGTAAAAATAAAATAAAGTATAATAAAGTTATTGAATTAAAAAATTCTTAATTAGAAAAAAAAAAAAAAAGGACGGATAGAACCTTAGGACAAATGTTGGAAGCAAAGCTGTACAGACAAAGTCTTACACAGAAGCGTACACATACACCCTCACACAAAGAGGTAAAGGGGGAAAAATCATAAATCTTGCTGTCAGAGACCACCTCCTCAATTTGGGATAATTCGTTGTCTAAAGGAGGGAAGGAAGGAAGGAAGGAAGGAAGAAAGAAAGAAGCAAGGAAGGAAAGAAGGCAAGAAGGAATGAAAGGAGGGAGGGAGGAAGGAAGGAAGGAGGGAAAGAAGGGAAAACAGAAAGAAGATACAGTAAAAATAAAATAGAGTATAATAAAGTTATTGAATTAAAAAATTCTTAATTAGAAAAAAAAAAAAAAAGGGACGGCTAGAACCTTAGGACAAATGTTGGAAGCAAAGCTATACAGACAAAGTCTTACACAGAAGCGTACACATACACCCTCACAAAAAGAGGTAAAGGGGGAAAAATCATAAATCTTGCTGTCAGAGACCACCTCCTCAATTTGGGATGATTCGTTGTCTAAAGGAGGGAAGGAAGGAAGGAAAGAAAGAAAGAAAGAAAGGACGAAGGTAAAGTATAATAACGTTCTTAAAATTAAAATTGATTATTAAGAAAAAAAAAATTTTAAGAAAAAACCATGGACGGATAGAACCTAGGACAAATGGTGGAAGCAAGACTATACAGACAAGATCTCACACAGAAGCATACACATACACATTCACAAAAAGAGGAATAGGGAGAAAAATCATAGATCTTGCTCCCAAAGTCCACCTCCCTTAATTTGGGATGATTGGCTGTCTATTCATGTATTCCACAGATGCAGGGTACATCAAGTTGATTGTGGAGCTTTAATCCGCTGCTTCTGAGGCTGCTGGGAGAGATTTCCCTTTCTCTTCTTTGTTCTCACAGCTCCCAGGGGCTCAGCTTTGGATTTGGCCCTGCCTCTGCGTGTAGGTCGCTGGAGGGCGTCTGTTTTTTGCTCAGACAGGACGGGGTTAAAGGAGCTGCTGATTCGGGGGTTCTGGCGTACGGAGGCCGGCGGCGGGGAGGGAGGGGCACGGAATGCGGGGCGGGCCTGCGGCGGCAAAGTCCGGCGTGACTCTGCACCAGCCCGAGGCCCGCCGTGCGCTCTCCCGGGGAAGTCGTCTCCGGATCCCGGGAACCCGGCAGTGGCGGGCTGCACAGGCTCCGCGGAAGAGGGGAGTGGAGAGCGACCTGCGCTCGCGCACAGGCCCCTTGGTGGCGGCAGCAGCAGCCCCAACGTCTCCCGCCCGCCTTGGGGTCCGCGCCTCCAGCCGCGGCTTGCGCCCGTCTCTGGAGTCAGCGCCCTCAGCCGCGGCTCGCGCCCGTCTCTGGGGTCCGCGCCCTCAGCCGCGGCTCGCGCCCGTCTCTGGGATCCGCGCCCTCAGCCGCGGCTCGCGCCCGTCTCTGGGGTCCGCGCCCTCAGCCGCGGCTCGCGCCCGTCTCTGGGGTCCGCGCTTTCAGCCGCGGCTTGCGCCCGTCTCTGGAGTCCGCGCTTTCAGCCGCGGCTCGCGCCCGTCTCTGGGGTCCGCGCTTTCAGCCGCGGCTCGCGCCCGTCACTGGGGTTCGCGCTTTTAGCCGCGGCTTGCGCCCGTCTCTGGAGTTCCTTTAAGCAGCGTTCTTAAACCCCTCTCCTCACACACCAGGAAACAAAGAGGGAAGAAAAAGTCTCTTGCCTCTTCGGCAGGTGCCGGCTTTTCCCCGGACTCCCTCCCGGCTAGCTGTGGTGCACTAACCCCTTCAGGCTATGTTCAAGCCGCCAACCCCAGTCCTCTCCCTGCGCTCCGTCCGAAACCGAAACCCTAGCCTCAGAGCCTCAGCTCGCAGCCCCGCCCGTCCCGGCGGGTGAGCAGACAAGCCTCTCGGGCTGGTGAGTGCCGGTCGGCACCGATCCTCTGTGCGGGAATCTCCCCGCTTTGCCCTCCGCACCCGTTGCTGTGCACTCCTCCGCGGCTTCGAAGCTCCCCCCTCCGCCTCCCGCAGTCTCCGCCCGCGAAGGGGCTTCCTAGTGTGTGGAAACTTTTCCTCCTTCACAGCTCCCTCCCACTGGTGCAGGTGCCGTCCCTATTCTTTTGTCTCTGTTTATTCTTTTTTCCTTTTGCCCTACCCAGGTACGTGGGGAGTTTCTTGCCTTTTGGGAGGTCTGAGGTCTTCTGCCAGCCTTCAGTAGGTGTTCTGCAGGAGTTGTTCCACGTGTAGATGTATTTCTGGTGTATCTGTGGAGAGGAAGGTGATCTCCGCGTCTTACTCTTCCGCCATCTTCCCCAGGAGCCCTAGGTTCTTGTTAAAGATTTCTTGTATCTTCTTGATCCATGCCTCCATTCTATTTCTAAGATCTTGGATCATCTTTACTATCATTATTCTGAATTCTTTTTCAGGTAGATTGCCTATTTCCTCTTCATTTATTTGGTTTTGTTGGTTTTTACCTTGCTCCTTTGTCTGCAAAATATTTCTCTGTGATCTCATTTTGTCTAACTTACCATGTTTGTGTTCTCCTTGCTGCAGGCTCATAGTTCCTCTTGCTTCTGTTATCTGCCCCCTTGTGGGTGAGGTTGGCCCAGAGGCTTGTGTATGCTCCCTGGTGGGAGGCACTTGTGCCTATGGTCTGGTGGGTGGAGCTGAGTCTTTTCTCTCTGATGGGCAGCGGCTCATCAGGTGGTGTGTTTTGGGGTGTTTGTGAGCTTAGTCCCCCTTGGGCAGCCTGTCTGATGATGGGTGGTGCTGTGTTCCTATCTTGCTGGTTGTTTGGCATGAGGTGTCCAGCACCGAAGCATGCAGGCAGTTGGGAGGAAACAGGTCTTGGTGTCAAGATGGTACTTCCGGGAGAACACATGGCAATAAATGTTCTGTGGGCTCAGGAATTCTCTGGCAGTCCAGCATCCTGGACTCAGTGCTCCCATCCCAGAGGCCGAGGCCTGACCCTAGGCGGGGAACAAAAAGCATGCAAACTGTGCTGCATGGGCAGAGAAAAAAGAAAGGAAAAGAAAAGAAACAGACAAACAAACCCCAAGACAAGTAGCAAAAACAAAAACAAACAGTAACAATGACACAACACACACACACACACAAAGAAAACAGACACACCAAATCCAAGACAAATGATAACAACAAAACCAAACCAACAGAAACAATGAAGCAAACAGAAGAAAAAAGAGCACAAACAAAAGAATTCTAAGGGCTTCCCTGGTGGCGTAGTGGTTAAGAGTTCTCCTGCCGATGCAGGGGACACGGGTTCGTGCCCTGGTCCGGGAAGATCCCACATGCCGCGGAGCGGCTGGGCCCGTGAGCCATGGCCGCTGAGCCTGTGTGTCCGGAGCCTGTGCTCCGGGAGGGAGAGGCCACAACAGTGAGAGGTCTCTGTACTGCAAAAAAATTAAAAAAAAAATAAAATAAAATAAAATGAGAACAAACAATATGAACTAACAAAAACAAAAAAATGAAAAATAAAACAAAAACAGAAAGCAAACAAAAAAGCAAGAAAACAAACACATAGAAACAAAAAATAAAAACAAAATAAAAAACAGAAAAAAAAAACACAAAAAAGTAAAATAGAAAAATAAAAATATGAAAAATAAAAATACAAAATAATAAAAACAACACCATCAACTGAAGAAAACTAAACAAACAAAAGAATAATGGTAATAAAAATATTTCCTGGGGCCTCTTCTGTTAGTGTCCTTGATCTCACAGTGAGTCACAGCCAATCCCCACCTCCCAAGGAGGCCCTCCAATACCTCTAGGCAGGTCTCTGCTATGGTCACTGTGGGGCCAGCTCAGTCTCTGACCTGGCCCAACTCCTGTGTGTACTTGCTCCCAAAGTGCACTACTGCTAAGGCTAGACTGGTAACAGTTGTGGGAACACTCCTTGTTTATTCAGGTATTCCACAGACACAGGATTTACCAAGCCAATCACAGGGATTTAATCTGTGGCTTGTGCAGCTGAATGGAAAGATTTCCATTCCTCTTCCGTAGTCGCACCACCCCTGGGGCTCAGCTTTGGTTTTGGCCCCACCTCTGCGAGTGCGCCACCCTCAGGCAACTGCTCCCTGCCCAGGTGAGAGGGAATGAAAGCAGCTGATTGTGGCACACTTACTCCCTCAGGTTGGGGAGTGTTACAGCAGCCACAACTGGGGTGTGCATTAATTGCCCATGGCGGTGGGGACCAGCAGGCAGTTGCAACAGACCATGGCATGCTCACTCTGATGGGAGTCCCTCCCAGTGCCTGCAAAGGCCAAAGAAGCTGGCGGGTGGGGAAAGGGGTTGTAATAGCAGCCCTGCCCCTTAGGCACCACTCAACAATGATGCCTTCTATTCCCAGGCTTTTTCTGCAAGCTTTCCCTGTTGTTGAGCTCCTTACTCCTTCAGGCTGTAAGCTGAAAAGACACCTCCTTCAGGCTGTCTTTTCACAGCCAACAGCTATCCCCTCCCTGGGTCTGCACTCCAAACCCCTCTTTCCAGCACCCAGCCCTCCTCTGCAACAGGAGATTCATGACTCAGGCTGGAATGTGCAGAGCTGCAGTGCAGACCATGCACACGGTTATTTCTTTGTCCTGCCTTCCACAGGCCGTCCACTGTGTTCTCCTTTGATCTTCTGCATTCTCCTTTGATCCCCTGAAGGTCCCTTTCTATCCCAGTGGATTTCCCCACCATGAGGGAGTTTTTCTGAGTGTGGGGGCCTCCCCTCACCTTCAGATTCCTGCCAGGGTTGCTGATCCCTTTTTTGATTCCTCTTTCTTTTTTTCTTTCTTTTGTCCTACCTGGTTGCGAGGGGATTTTTCTTGTCCTTTTAGATGTCTGAAGTCTTCCACGAATGTTCAGCAGGTGCTCTGAAAGAACTTGCATTTGTAGATGTATTCTACTCTTTTTTTTTTTTTTTTTTTTTTTGTGGTACGCAGGCCTCTCACTGTTGTGGCCTCTCCCATTGAGGAGCGCAGGCTCCGGATGCGCAGGCTCAGCGGCCATGGCTCACGGGCCCAGCCGCTCCGTGGCATGTGGGATCTTCCCAGACCAGGGCACAGACCCGTGTCCCCTGCATCGGCAGGCAGACTCTCAACCACTGCGCCACCAGGGAAGCCCTGTAGATGTATTCTTGATGTACTTGTGAGGAGCGACAAATTTTGCATCCTCCTGTTCTGCCATCTTGACTCATTTTATATTTTTCATGGTGTGTTTACCCTTCTTAGATTTGTGATTGTCTCTTCTTTCATTTGATACATTTATAAACTGTAGTATGTTTAAACTACTTGAGATTATAATTCTCCATAATGTTCTTTTTATAATTCAGTTTTGTTTACTAGCATATATTAGATCTGTCTTACAGTTTTCAAAAAAAAAATATTGTTCTCTTTCCAATTTGCATGCATTATATCATGTTATTTGTTTTATTTTAAAAACTGGAAATAGTTATTATTCTTTATAAGCCTCATAAATGTCAATAGGTTGATTTCTCACTATCATTATTTTTTAAATATTACAGCAGTGCTATTTTGATTTGATATGGACTTAGTTATTCATAAACATCTCACTGGTTTCAAACGGTTAACATTTTTAGTTTATTGTTCATTTTTAACTTTATTATAACATAGATTAAAATATTTTCTTAAGGGAATTCCCTGGTGGTCCAGTGGTTAGGACTCAATAGGACTCCACACTCTCACTGCTGACAGCATGGGTTCAATCCCTGGTTAGGGAACTAAGATCCCACAAGCCGTGTGACCAAAAAAAAAACTCCTTAAAATTTTTTTATTTTGGGGATTCATTTATGCATCAATTGTAGCCTCATATGTTCACCATGTACAAACATATGTATTAGCATACATATATATGTGCATATACATCACACTATATGTATAGTATATATCATATATATGTATATATGAATAAAATAGTGATAGTGGGTCTAGAAATTAAATTGTATATGTAATAGAGTAGTATCTGATACAAAGTATTGGTATTTAATTAATATTTTATTTGGATTCTGATTATATACCATATTTTCTCATTGCATATATAATCTGTGACTATGTGTTCTCATTTTGTTACTGCTATAAATTAATACATTATGAACAATTTTTAGTTTATATATTTAATATTTTATTATTTGGTATATAGTTTTTCATAGAATAGTCTATGCTGAAGCAGTAAAACGAGCTCCTCTCTTGTTATATTGTGCCTACTTTTTAAAATTCAGAATTCAACTTTTTCCCCTGTGGTTGTTTCCCAGCAATTGATTATCTAATTTTCTTGAAATTATTTAGTGTGCTTCAAAAATAGAGTTGATTTGTCTGTGGAAAAATCTCTCACCATTCTGACTTTAGGTATAGATCTCTTTCCTGGTGGCACAAAATCTCCCAGTGTGTTAATAATATGCCTTTACTTATCTTTAACTGATCAAGTAACTATACTTTAACCAATCAAGTTACTGTACAGTAAGTATACTGTAATGCTGATTGTCTTCTATGCTTTTTTCTTTACCAGTCATACCCAAAGCAAAGAAAATGAGTGTACATATGACTTGCAAAGAAATGAGTCTACCTGGGACCTGCAGAGAAAATGAGCATGCATATGGCTTCACTGAGCACCATATCAACTGCCACTTGGCCACGTGTATGTACATATAACTTCCTTTATCACCATACTCACTGTCATTCTGCAGTGGCACATAGTTTCAGGGAAACTTCTGTAGCCAGCTCAAACATTCTGTTTGTATTATACCAAACAAGGAATCTTTGGTTTTATCCCTGAGTATGCAATCTATTCTGTAAAATTAATGCCTCTGCTAACTTGCCCAAGATCAACAGTAATCAGCACTCACTCCCTTTCCTTAATTTAACCAAATTGCAATGCAGTTAGCAGCCTTTCCTTATATATGTTGTAGTTTACATAGTACATGTTATTAGTTTTATTAGGTATGGAATTTTATTTTCTCATTATTGTTTGCAATTGGTTTCAGAATGTTCAAAAGACTGAGACTTTATTGTCTCACTTTGGGAGTGGAGTCTAGCACCCTTATTTACAGAATAGGAATTCTGAAATGCTAATTTAAAGAGGAGGAGGAGAAAAAGCTACTTAGTTTAAGTGGACAAGAATTCAGATTTATTAGCTCCACATTCAAATCCAATTATTTCCTAATGTGGCACTCTGCTGCCTTGAATACCTGTGATCCTTTCCAAGTTTAAAATAATCTACTTTTCTGCTTATCTTCATTAAGTGTTTATGCATTTAGTTTCTTATATTAATAGACATTGAGATATTGTAACCCATCACTAAATCTCCAGGGATAACTCAAAGTCAAAAGTTTATCTTTCAAGAAATATTCTGATATCTCTGATCAATGATTTTAATTTCTGCAATTACAATAGACATTTTGGTTGCCTCAAAAAAATCCATTTCCCACTTTAATAATGGCTCCCCAATTTTCATTCTGTTATGTAATCTCTGGCCCAGAACCCACATCCTTCAAAAGAAAAGTGGGTTTCTCCCCCATATCCAGAGAGAGACCTGATTCTTGAGGATAAGCCCATCCCTTTGCTAGTGATTCATTCAGAATTAAGAGAATTGGAGCATAGCATCATACTGAACAAGGAACTATTTCAAGATAATTATGTGCCCAGTTCAGGTCAATGAGATATGATAAGTATTCTAGGGAGAGCTTGGATTCTTCATTTATTTTCTATTAAGAGATTGTTGCTGCAAGAGATAGGTTTTTCTCTCAATAATGACATATATTTATGTGAAAAGCTGCAACCATTTTACTGCCAGACTAAGACTGACACTGTAAGGAAAGGTTGGGGGACAGAGCTGAGAGATTGGCAGAAAAAGGAGCTGAAGCCCTGACTGACTGAACATTGGCAGCCATCTATTTAAAATGTAAAGTTTTTCAGTTAAATATGCCAGGTTACCCTCTTTATTGTATGAGCCAGAGTAGTTTTCTGCTATATGCAACCCAAAACATACTAGATTAAATGTAAATGCATGTTCATTAAAAGATAAAATAAATTGAAAATATTTTAAAGTCTACATTTTCTTGAAAATTATTCTCCATATATTGCCAGAGGCCCAGTCTTTAAAGGACAAAAATATTTCAAAATACATAAATGTTCTGACTCTCTTTGTTGGACTGTAAGAAACATTAAAATTAAGCATATTATTTAAAATCTGTTTTAAATCTTTCCTGGGGAAAAGGAAATGTCTAAATTATTCACTTGAGATTTTTTTCTAGTTGTAGGGTAACTATAGCCAACATGTAATTTAATTGTCTCTTAATTGTAACAAGAAATTGCTGGACATTTTTTAAATCAGTCTAATTTCATCTAGTTTAATATTTTTCACTTTCTATAATTTTTAGACATTATATATTTAAGACATTCTTATGAAAGATATTGTTTTTTTCCTGATTATTAATGTTGCCTCGAAGCAATTCTAACACTGTGGTGAATCTAAATCTCACAGCATAATATTTCCTCCTACTTCATTTTAACATTAATGCCCATCTCCTGCTTATGTGCCCATAAGCAGAGGTGAAAGGAATAGCAGTATGAAATTTACTTTACTAGCTATATGACTGACGAGCTGGACCTAAAGGCAGAAAGACAATTTTAAATCAAAATTAAATAGCAGAACTTATAAGTTGAGAGAAAAAGTATGTTTAGATGATGTCTATGGACAAACTCGGAATTATGTTTAAGATATTTTCTTTTTTAAAATAAACACCTAAAACCTCCTTAGTTTTTCACTATGAACTTTCAAAATGTAATCAACTAAGGAAGAAAAACTACTCAGCCTAGATTCAAACTAAGTTAACTGGGTGTATGTAGCAATTTGAAAAATTTATATTTTTAAAATCTGAAAATGATTGAGACTGCTTTTTTTCTTTTAACTTATCACTTATTTTTAGAGATACTGCTATGTTCCTCATTTCTATTTTAATTTTCTTTAAGAATTCCTAATATTTCTAAAAATACTTGAAGTATTTAGACTTATCGTTGTTTTAGTTGAAGAAAGTATTTCACTTTACTATTTAATCAGTTGGTTTGGATATCCCACTTGATATCTCTGAAACTTAGTTTTCACATTTTTATATGAAATTAAAGTGTTTGCTTTAGCTTACACACATGAATTTTAAAACTACATAAAATAATTAATGTATGAGAGAAGTATAAATGTTTGATTCTTTATTCATGTAAATATTATATATTTTCCCCATTGCTTACAAAATTTAGCTTTCTTATTTAATACTGTTATTAGTATTTTGATTAAATGTTTTAGAAAATGTGTTAACTGTCCAATTGTTTAATTAATGGATTGAAAAGCATATGCCTGATAAAGCAAAAGTTGAGAAAATGAGGTTAATAGAAAATTCCTGTGAAAGTTCTGGAGTCATATGTTCTAAATTAAAATGAAGAGAATTTATAGTTTTAAGAATTTTCACTTAATATGACAACACTTCAGTTAACTGGAATCTTCCATTGACTAAAATATAGGTTAAATAACGTTTTTATTATAATGTAGAGATATACCTATTCAACCGTACAACTCTTTCCTTCCAATAGATTTTAAGATGATAGAAACATTCTACACTGTTCTTTATGGTAGCTACTAGTAGCCACATGTGAGCACTTGAAATGTAGATACTGTGACTGAAGAAGTGAACTTTGAGTTTTAATTAAATTCTTTTGAAATAATTATATATCCATATGAAGTAAGAAATAATACTAAGATCACACTTACCTTTTATCCAGTTTCTCCCAATGGTCACATATTGTAAAACTACAGTACAATATTACAGGATATTGACTGTAATAGTCATAATACAGAACTGTATAGTCATAATACAGAACATTCCATCACCACAAGGATCCCTCCTGTTGTCCTTTTATAGTCACATCCATTTCCTTCCTACTCCAACCCCTGCTAAACTCCTGGAAGCCACTAGTCTGTTTTCTATTGAAATTTTGTTGTTTCAAGAGTGACATTAAAAATGGAATCATATAGTGTGTGAACTTTTGAGATAGCTTTTTTAATCATCACACTTCCCTGGATATTCATGAATGTTGTTGTGTGTTCGCTCTTTTTATAGTTCATTCTTTCTATTGCAGGATAGTGTTACAAAATATGTATGCACCACAGTTTGCTTAAACATTCACATAATAAGTAGCATCTGGGTTGTTTCAAGATTATGGATATCACTAACGAAGCTACTAAAAACATTTGTGTATAGGTGTTTGTGTGACTATATTCCATTTTCATTTCTCTGGACTAAATTCCCAGGAGAGCAATTGCTGGGTCTTATAGTAGTTTATTTAGTCTATAAGTGTATGCTGGGTATTATTTAGTTTTTTAAATTTTTATTATTTTTGCTTTTTTTTTTTAATTGCCAAGCTGTTTTTCAGAGTGGCTGTCCCATTTTCCACTCCGACCAGCAATATGAGTGATCTAGTTTCTTCAGTCTAGGCAACTTTGGATGCTGTCACTATTCTTTATTTTAACCATTATGATAGGTATGTAGTGATATCTCATTGTGGTTTTCACTTGTATTTTTCTGAGGCTACTGATGTGGAACATCTTCTCATAGGTTTATTTGTCATCCGTATGTTTTCTTCCCTGAAAAGCCTGTTCATGTCTTTAGCCCATTTTCTAACTGGATTGTTTGTTGTTTTTTTTCCCTATTAGGTTTTGAGAGCTCTTAATATATTCTTGATACTAGCCCTTTATAGATATGTCGCTTGGAAATATATTTTCTCCAGTCTGAAGGTTGTCTCTTTAGCCTTTACATATGGACTTCCACAGAGGAAAATATTTTCATTTCAATGAAGTCAAATTTATCAGTTTTTCTTGCTATGGACTGTGCTTTTAATGTCAACTCTAAGAGCACTGTGTATAGGCTGGGATTGAAAAGATTTTCTATTTTTGTGTCATTTTATAGTTTTTTATTTACATGTAAGTATATTCATTTTCAGTTAACTTTTCAAAAATTGAGATTTAGATAAAAGTTAATTTTTTGGCTATGAATGTCTTATTGCTCCAGTTAAAAAGGCTATCCTTCTTCTTCTGAATTGCCTGTGCAGCTTTATCAAAAATCAGTTGAGCATAGTGTGTGGTTTTACTTTTATTTTTTCATTAATCCTTGTCTATTTCTTTACCAATACCACACATTCCTGATTACTTTTTTTCCCCATTCTATTCTTATTGTCAGATGGATTTAGCTATTTAAGCCCTGTGCCCATGCAAAAATTCTTAGTGATAGTTTGACAGGAATTTCATTAAATCTGCACAGTAATATGCTGTAGTGAACATAGGGTGCATATATCTTTGGAATTAGTGCTTTTGTTTTCTTTGGAAAAATAACCAGAAATGGAGTTGCTGAATCATATGGTAGTTCTTTTTAATTTTTTGAGGAACCTCCATACACCAACAATGCACTTGGGTACCCTTTTCTCCACATCCTCACCAACACTTGTCATTTGTTGCCTTCTTGATAATATCCATTCTGACAGGTGGAAAGTAAAATCTCATGTGGTTTTTGATTTGCGTTTAGCTAATAATTAGTGACGTTGGACCTCCTTTCATGTGTGTGTCTGTTGGCCATCTGTATGTCTTCTTTGGAAAGATGTATTGGGTCCTCTGCTCAATTTTTAATTGTTTTTTTTTTTGGATGTTGTGTTATAGGAATTCTTTATATAATTTGGATGTTAACCCCTTATCAGGGGTTAGATCATTTGCACATATCTTCTCTCTTTCAGTAGGCAGCTTTTTCATTTCATTGATGGTTTCCTTTACTTTTCAAAAGCTGTTTAGTATGATGTAGTCTAATTTGGTTATTTTTGCTTTTTGTTTCCCTTGCCTGAGGAGACTTATCCAAAAAAATATTAAGACTGATGTCAAAGGACATACTGCCTATATTTATTTCTAGGAGTTTTATGGTTTCAGGTCTTAGATTTACCTCTCTTTAATCCACTTTGGGTTTATTTTTATAGATGGTGTGAGAAAGTAGTCTAGTTTGATTATTTTACATGTAGCTGTCCAGTTTTCCCAACATCATTTATTAAAGAGGCCATCTTTTCTCCATTGTATATCTTGCCTCTTTATCTAGATTGACCTTACAAGTGTGTGTTCATTTCCATGCTCTTTATTTTCTTCCATTAATCTGTGTGTCTGTTTTTGTGCCAGTACCATAGCATTTTGATTACTGTAGCTTTGTAGTATAATTTGAAATCAGGAATCATGATACTCCAGTTAGTTCTTTGTCTATATTGTTTTGGCTCTTTGAGGTCTTATGTGTCTGTATACAAATTTTAGAATTATTTGTTTCAGTTCTGTGAAAAATGTCAATGGTATTTTGATATGGATTACATTGAATCTGTAGATTCCCTTGGGTAGTAGGGTCATTTTAATTAGTTCTTCCAATATGTGAGCACAGTATATCTTTCCATTTTTTGTGTCATCTTCAATTTCTTACATCATTGTCATAGTTTTTGGAGTGGAGATATCTTGCCTCCTTGGTTAGATTTATTCCTAGGTATTTTACTCTTTTTGATGCTATTGTAAATGGGATTGTTTATCTTTCTAATCTTTTGTAGTTAGATCATTATGATTTCATTCCTTATATTAACTTTTGGTTTTGTTTATTCTTTTTTTCTACTTCCTTTGGTTGTAAGTTGAAGTTGTTGGAGATTTTTTGTTTCCTTAGGTAGACCTGTATCGTTATACATTTCCCTCTTAGAACTGCTTTTGCTGTGTTCCATTGACTTTGGATCATTGTGTTTTTATTTTCATTTGTTTCCAAGTATTTTTTGATTTCCTATTTGAGTTCTTTCATGACCCTTTGGTTGTTTAGTATCGTATTATTTAGCCTCCACATGTTTGTGGTTTTTGCAGTTTTATGCTTATGGCTGATTTCTACTCATAAAATTATAGGCAGAAAGGCTGCTTGGTATGATTTCAGTCTTCTTAATTTGATGAAAGTTGCTTTGTGGCCCAGCATATGGTCTATCCTGGAGAATGTTCCATGTGTAGTTGAAAAGAATGTGTATTCTGCTGCTTTTAGATGGATAGGTTTGTATTGTACTTATTGCCATTTTGTTAATAATTTCAGGGTTGTTTTTGTAATTCTCTTTTGGTTTTTTCCTCTTCTATTGCTCTCTTCCCTGTGATTTGATGATTATTTTTAGTGTTATGTTTGGATTCCTTTCTCTTTTGTGTGTGTATTATAGATTTTTGGTTTGTTTTACCATGTGGTTTATATATAGCAATGTATATGTGATTTTATACATATGATTTTTATGTTAATGATCTCTTAAGTTTGAATGCCTTCTAACAACCCTCAATTTTCAGCCCCCCCCCCCCATTGTTTAATGTTTTTGACATCATATTTTACATCAGTTTGTTTTGTGTATCCCTATAGTGGATATCGATTTTATTACTTTTGCCTTTTAATCTTCTTACTAGCTTTATACATGGCTGATTTACTACTTTTACCACATACTTGCCTTGCCAATAAGATTTTTCCTTTAGTCATTTTCATGTTTTTAGTTGTGGCTTTTTCTTTTATGCTTAGAGATTCCCTTTATCATTTCTTGTAAAGCTGGTTTTGTTGTGCTGAACTCTTTTAGCTTTTTCTTTTCTATAAAAGTTTTGATCTCATTCAAATCTGAATGAAAGCTTTGCTGGGTAGAGTATTCTTGGTTGTAGTTTTTTTCTTCCTTTCTTTACTTTAAATATGTCATGCCACTCCTTTATGGCCTGCAGAGTTTCTCCTGCAAAGTCAGCTGATAGTCTATGAGGGTTCCCTTGTACATAACTAGTTGCTTTTCCCTTGCTGCTTTTAATATTCTCTTTTTTTTTGCCATTTTAATTATAGTGTGTCTTGTTGTAAACATGTTTGTGCTGATCTTGTTTGCAACTTTATGTGCTTCCTGGACCTAGATGTCTGTTTCCCTTCCAAGTATAGGAAAGTTTTCAGCTATTACTGCTTCAAATAAGTTTTGAGACCCATAGCATGGGAATGATAGTACACTTCATGTTGTCTCAGAGTGGGTTTTAGAGTGTGTGAGATTTAACATGTGCCCTTGAAGAGCTGAGTCCCTATTTCCTACTGCCCTCCAATTCTACCACACATAAGCACAGCTGCCCTTAAAAGCCAGATGTTCTAGGGGTTTATCCTTTGGTCCAGGACCCTTGGGCTAGGGAACCTGATGTGGGGATTGGCTCATTTGCTTCTTCTGTAGAACCTCTGCAATTGTGAATATTCTACCATTTGTGGGTCACCTACCTGGGGGTGTGGGTCTTGACTATACCATGTCTCTGCCCCTCCTGTCTCACTGTGGTTCCTTCTTTAGTTCTGGAAAATCTTTTCTACTAGTCATCAGGTTGTTCTCATAGATAGTTGCTCTGTAAATCGTGGCAATTTTGGTGTGCCCATGGGAGGAGTTGAGTTTAGGGTCTTCCTATTCTGCCATCTTGGCCACTTCTAATCTGAAGTAATTTGATATAAATTATCTTTCGCCATCTAATATGTCAAAGAACATTGCATTCCTTAGCGGTGATACATTAAAAATACTGTGTCATTTAATATATCCTTTAATATCTGTTAAACTTGATTCAAAATAAGATCTTCAAACTATAAAAATTATCTCTAAGACTGTTTCAAGTTAAGGTAGGTCTTATATTTTATATAAGATATTTCATAGGGAAAATGTTGGAATTTGGGCTCCACATCTTTGTATTCAAATATAGGCTATGTCACTACTATGCCAAATTTGACTTTGGCAATTTACTTAATTCTTCATTGAACACATTTTTATTTACTTATTTTTATTGAGATATAGATGATTTACAGTGTTGTGTTTCTGGTGTACAGCAAAGTGACTCAGTTTATATATATATATTTCTTTTTCATATTATTTTTCATTATGGTTTATTACAGGATATTGAATAGAGTTCCCTGTGCTACACAGTAGGACCTTGTTGTTTATTTTATATACACTAGTTTGTATCTGCTAATCCCAAACCTGATTTATTCCTTCCCCACCCCCTTTTCCCCTTTGATAACCATAAGTTTGTTTTCTATGTTTGTGAATCTGTTTCATAAGTTCATTTGTGTCATATTTTAGATGCCACATATAAGTGATATATGGTATTTAACTTGTCTGACTTACTTCACTTAGTGTAATCATCTCTAGGTCCATCCATGTTGTTTCAAATGGCATTACTTCATTCTTTTTTATGGCTGAGAAATATTCCATTGTATATATGTACCACATCTTCTTTATTCATCTGTTGATGGACACTTAAGTTGCTTCCATGTCTTGGCTATTGTAAACAGTGCTGCTGTGAACATTGGAGTGCATCTATCTTTTCAAATTAGAGTTTTCTCCAAACATATGTCCAGGAGTAGGACTACTGGATCATATAGTAACTCTATTTTTAGCTTTTTTAAGGAGTCTCCACACTGGTTTTTATAGTGGCTGCACCAATTTACATTCCCACCAACAGTGTAGGAGGATTCCCTTTTCTAAACACTCTCTCCAGCATTTGTTATTTGTAGACATTTTAATGATGGCCATTCTGACCGGTGTGAGGTGGTACCTCACTGTAGTTTTGATTTGCATTTCTCTAATAATTAGCAATGTTGAGCATCTTTTCATACGCCAGTTGGCCATCTTCTTCATAGAAACGTCTATTTAGTTCTTCTGCCCATTTTTGATTGGACTGTTTGTATATTTTGGAAATAATCCCTTGTCAGTCACATCATTTGCAAATATTTTCCCCCAGTCTGTAGGTTGTCTTTTCAATTTGCTTATGGTTTCCTTTGCTGTGCAAAACCTTTTAAGTTTAATTAGGTCCCATTTCTTTTTCTTTTGCTTTTATTGATATTTCAATTGCCTTGGGAGACTGACCTAAGTAAACATTGGTAAGATTTATGTCAGAGAATGTTTTCTATGTTCTATTCTAGGAGTTTTATGGTGTCATGTCTCATATTTGTCTTTAACCCATTTTGAGTTTGTGTATGGTGTAAGGGAGTATTCTAACTTCATTGATTTACATGCGGCTGGCCAGTTTTCCCAATACCACTTGCTGAAGAGACTGTCTTTTAAGAACATATTTTTAAACTGCAACTTGATTGACCTTACAAGTTTTAGGTGATGACTTAGCTGTAGTTGTTTTAAAGTATCCTGTAATGCCCAACATATTCATTTAACATTTTGGTATGTATTGGAAGTCCTTTTACCCTTCACCTATGTACTCATTTCGTTAACTGATGCTCTCCATTTTTTCTGTGAAACAAAGTGACAATCACAACTCATGGGGCACTTAGTATTACTAGGCTATATTTTAATATCTACTATCCTTACATATCTGCTTCCACCAAGTACCAAGTTATGTTTATTTCCAAACGTATTTGTGCCAGTTATACTTATGACTATAGTACCTAATTATTAAATAAAGTGTTAAAATATGACTGTAAAGAAGAAAAGCTTTTGCATTGAGACAAATGGTTTGGAAAAGCTACCTGAAAATATACATTCTAGCATTACGTGTGAACACAACTGTAAATGTCAGAAAGGCTCCTTAAAAAATCATGAATTATTCTTCACTTACATTTTACTTCTATTAATGAACTAAATAGAAAAAGGTTCTTATCTACCTCATCAAACAGTGGTCCAATAGATAAATATTTAAGTTTAAAGTATGTTCATATCAATTTTATAATCCCTTTTGGTTAATTGCCTATATAAATACAGTTGATCACTCCTTGAAACCCTTCTGCACTTGGCTTTCCAGACATGACCCTCTCCTGTTTCTTGCTGTACCTCATTGGCTCCTCCACACAAAATCTCAGGGCTTGTACTGTCAACCCTTTGTTGGAGCCTGTCTCCAGCTCTCTCTGATTCTCCCTCAAAGCCCAGACTTGTTATAACAAATTCTGATCTGACACCTTTATTTGCATATATAATACACATCTTAAATTTAAAATGATCTCTTCTCCTTGCTTAACTCACTTCAGGCACCCTGCTCTTTTTGCACTTCCTTATTTTTTTTTTTCATTTCACCAACTTTGTGGCAGCAATAGGACATAAATTCACCAGTGACAGTAAATATTGTGTAGCAAACAGTTTTTATAGTCTCAGAATATTATGCTATGCCTAACTGAAAACTAACTTGTTTACATTGTTTGCAATTTCTTACCATTTTAAATAAGATGTACATCGAGTACATACAGATTAACTTAGACCTTATTCCTGCCTACCCAGTGAAAAGGGATGTAAATGAGCCTTCTTTATTAAGAGATACAATGTGAGGAGTAGTAATGGTTAAATATAAAGCCAATTGTGATATAGTCAAGATTATGATGAATAAACAGTGGACGTACAAAGTGACATGGTGGCTCGGAAGGAAATTCCACTTTCTGAAGAGAATGGGATAGAGGTCTTTTAAAAGGAGGGAGCTTTTAGGGGAGTCATGACAGATGAGTGATATTTGAAAAGGAAGAAACACGTAGGTTGAGCATTACAGGTATGGGAATGAGAGCCAACTAGAAATGCAGACTGAGTAATAGTAACACTCTTTTAATTTGAGATTTATTCCAGAAATGAAGAAAAGGTACCTGGGCATAAGCAGCTCATGAGATGCACTTCTCAGGCAATATGCCATGATTTAATTGACTTTGGAAGGTGGTCCACTGAGGTACGTTGGTAAAACCTCCCAAACATAATTTCAAAATTAAAAAAAAATGACATACAATATTAAGATATGCATATATTGCAAATTTAGTTAAATCTTTACTGAAAGAACCAGCAGAATAATAATGTTGGTTACTCACGAAGTCTTATTCTTATTTCTGCATTCTTCTGAGTGTTCTGAGCCAGTTTTTCAAAGCCTCATAGCTTTAGAAAATGAAAGAGAACAGTAGTAAGATTGGTTGCTTTAGATAAGAATTATAAATACAATGTAACAAATGATCTGAAGGTAATGTGCACTGCAAATATTAGATGATCCAAATTTTCTTTTACAAATATTTCTGTGTGTGTGTGTATATATATATATATATATATATATATATATATATATATGTATATATTTTGCTATTAGCCAACCAGTGGTTTCTGTGGGAAAATAACTGGAAGTTTAGAACACAACCATCTGTCAGTTAACAACTCCTTTTGTTTGTAGAACTAAACAGCTATCAGTCAAGACTGGTGCCATACAGCCAAAGTTTCAAGGACTTTTTTCTTCTTACATAACCTACACCAGCTTTCAGTTTTTATATTCAAATGGCAGTTACTGTTTTCATGGACTTTTTCATATGGAATATATTCTAGTATTTCTGCTTTACTAATTTTTTATCACCTTAAACATGCAATGTCCATATATTTGTTTTTTTCTTTATGTGTTATTTAAACATTTTCATTATCTTCTTCTAATGTGAAGGTATATAATCCAGTCTTTGAAAGTGGTTTTTGAAGTAGTACCAGTTCTTTAAAAGATAGGAAGAATTCATCTGTAGAAGTAATAGTATCATTGAAGTAGTACCAATTCTTTAAAAGATAGGAAGAATTCATCTGTAGAAGTAATAGTATCATAAGACTAGGATTATGCTTATACATATAGATTGCAAAATTTTAATTAAAATCAATTTTACATTTCTAATGCCTTTTGTGTTGTTTCTCCTTCCAGGTTTGAATACATACAAATATGAAAGAATTAAAGTGATTTAAATGCTCATTACCCCTATGCAGAACTGAGGAAATGTAATGTAACCTCCAGGTAGTCTTAGAGCATTATACTGTGAATGCAGGTACGATCTGTTAAGAAGAATCATGCATTTCAAAAAGTAATTGGCCCTGTATTGCATTTTCTCCAGGAGAGAATTCTCCATGAGTATTAATTAAGGCGTTGTCTCTGAAAAGGTATGGGATTCCTGGGCACTTACGAGTTGGAAAAAAACAAATGAGTAAAATAGGAATAAATGATTCAGAGGTTTAATAGGGATGTATTTTCATTGTCACATACAATTCAGGGATTTGTGCAGCCCATTTTAGCAGCTACTGTCTCAAAATGTACTAAAGGATGCTATTTAACATGACTTATTTCTGTGAAGTGTGAGACTGATTGATACTTTATAAAGATCTTTCTATAACAGGCATAATTGACCCAGAAACTGAGTTTCTTTAACAAATACAAAAAATGCTGCTTGAAAGGAATACATTGAGCATTTAAAATGCCATTTATTTTAGCATAAGGAAAACTATGATCAGTAAGTAAGCTTTGTAACTAAATGTCTCAACTACACTTATTTACAATAATTCCATGGGGAAAGTATTGAAGAAAATGTTGACAATACTGTGGACTATTCATGAATATGGTACTTACATTTTTGTTATTTTAGCATCAAAAATGAACTGAAGTGACTAAAAGATTCTCCCACCTTTCTCTCTGATCTCCATAATTAAGGACTGAGATTAGTCACCATTTATCATCTGAAATAGACAGCAGCACAAAATATTGTCCTCAGAAGATGTTTGAATTTCAAGAATATTTACAGCTAGAAATAGATTTGTTATAAGGAAAGGACCAGCAGTTCAATTATTGCACAGCACAATACTTAGAAAGCAGTTTAGGATGAATAGCCCTCTCAGTATCTACAGCAATTACAAGTTGTCAAAATATTTTTAAAAATTGTAATGGATATACTCAGTGGATAGATCCAAATGGACATGGATATATCAATAAATTTCAAATTTCATATAGTAATTTTATCACTATTATCATGAATTCTATTATTCCAAATTCAGAATTTCCATTCTATATCTTTAAGTTTTAAAATGCAATGCATTCTCAAATGTACTCCTAATTTTTCTCTAGGAAATGTTTAGGCATCTGGTCTCAAATACAGGACTTTCTCCTGTATAAATTAAATACATTAATGGCAGAAAGTTATGGAAAAATTACTTTCTTCAATGGCAGAACACAAAGGAAGTAAAGGTATTTTCACAATTCTTCTAATTTATGATCCATTATGATCCACAGAGACCATTAGACTTTTATCAATGTGAAAATCATAGCTGAGAGAGGTTTGCTGATTTCTTTCCAGAAACACACTGCTAACAGAAGAGTTGGGTTTTCCAAAGAAACACTCTTTTCCCTGTATTATATTTCCCTCCTTATCCCAGAGGTATAACAGGAGTAGCATCAGAGACCCTGGACTTAGATCTCAAATGCATATTCTAACACAGAACTCTATTCCCAGTAACAATAAGCAGTGTTGTGCATCGTCTAAGATGCAGTAACTATAGCCCTGTAATAAGCTGAATACATGATCAGAAATTTAATAAGATCCTGAAAAACCATCTTAGACTAATGATAAAAAGAACAGTTGATAATATAAAATGTTAGCACATTGGCCATGAACGTGAATTGGCCCAAAAATCCTCCTAAAAAATGCTACATTAACTAGAATGAAGATCCTTATGCAGTTTACAAATGAAGTGATACCTATTTTTCCTTTAAATATCAAATATGTGCTATAAAATTGGAAATGAAAAAATACATTAGAGTACAGTCTGATTCCATTTCTTCAATTAAATTTTTTATGATTTATTTTTACAGTAATTTAACATTTTAATTAAATCTGCAACTATTTTCATTTCTAAAAGATGTCCTTCATTTTGTAATACTATATAACTAAATCACTAATGAAGTGACTTTCCATTCCAATTAATAGTATCTGGTAATAATTTTAATACCATTTCTAAATGACTTAATTCTATGATTGCACTTAAACTTTGGGGAGATAAAATTGAATACAACAACCCAAATCCCTGCCTTTGTATAGTTATGTGTGAGAGTCAAAATAAACAGTTGAATATATTTTATACTTTCTTTTAGTTTTAGCATCAGCAGGGAGAAGGGGATGGATTGTTGTGTTCATCTCAGCTTGTTTTCTAGAATGTAAGCAAGAAGATACAGTAAAAGAAAGCAGATGGAAACCATTAGTGTACCAACATTTCATTTCAAATGGATAGACTGCATATTTTTCAGACTGGATAAATCTCTTAAAGTGTGTATGATAGAATAGTCCCTTTAATGCACGCAATACATACCAGGTTAGTGGTATTACTAATGCTAATACACTTATTAGTGAGAGTAACTACTGTATATTGACTGCATATTTGATCTTTTCAAAGCTTCAAATATATTAACCCATTTATTGTTGCCTTAATAACCACATAATTCAGGTACTTTTATTAACTGCATTGTACAAATGAGGAAACTGAAGCTCCAAGGAATTGATAACTCGCCCGAAGTCATACAACTAATCAGATTCTACAGGAGTCATCAAACTCTGGCAGTCCGGCCCCAGATCCTGAGGTCTGTTATACCATCTTACAGGTATTAAACTAAATCTTAATATTACATATGCACAGATATGTATAAACTTTAACTTTCTTATATACTTAATCATTATTAATCATGGTATTTATTCATCCCTTCAGGAAATGCACATTGTTTTTCTACATGCCAGGCGCTATTATAGATGCTAAGCATAAAGTGATGGACAGGATTGCTAATGCAAAAAGTTATTCTGACAGTTATTATAAAGCGGTAAGAAAGACCTTATTTAAGAGATCAGGCTCAACTCCAAATATAGCAAAGGCAGTTGGGGATTTATAGCCAGCTCTAGTGAGAAAGTCACTGAATGAAAAATTACTAAGAGGAGATATCAAGGGTAGGGGGACTGGCTAACCGACTCTGAATTCTTGCTACGACTGGAGGTGAAGACACAGTCCAAAGATGAGGCCGAGTCAGAAAGAGGGCTCAGCTTCACTCAAATTTCATTAAGGAGAGAGTCTTCATCAAGATAAACAAAGATGCTACGATTTGTAGCTTAAAATCTAGTAGACAGAAACAGTTAACAAAGGGATAAACACAGAAATTTGTGCTCCTGTTAAGGACTATAAAGAAACCAAATTAAGGTAATGCCTTGGAGAGTTACTGAGGAGGAGTTAAAGTGAGGTAGTGTTTTAAGTAACTCATGGCTTGAGGAAGGCCATTTTCAGGATATGATATTTGAACTGAATTTATTACTAGATATCAAGCCCAAAGTTGTACCTTAAAATAGCGAAGGCTTCATATTTTTTCCCACACAGTGAAAGAGGAAAAACTAATTTCCCACCTCTATTTTATAAGTTTATCTTAATAATGTTCCTTTTAAAAGCAATACAAATATTATATTCAATATATATATATAATTTTAATATATAAAATTTTAATACATCCTTAGTGATAAACCTCTTGTCTTTCTCTAATACATCAAGAGAAGGTTTAGCTTAATACAGTGAACTCGAACATTTTCCTCACGAAAGCCTTAAAGAATCCATCAGAACTTCCATTTTATCAGGTAATTTTTAGTCTCACATCTCTTATTTTACATTACCTGAGAGAGAAAAATAATTTCAAGAGAGCCCTTTCTCCTGACACATTAAACCACACTAGTGGATGACTTTTTTCTGGGTATTTTTTCTAGGCAGAGTTTCCTATTGATCTTTATAAATGAGGGGAGGGGTATTTTGAAATTGTATAAAGAAAGCAATGCAACCTAACAGTCTTATATATAAAAGAAAATTCAATTATGATAGGGAATTGACTTTGAAATTGGATCAATAAACAACTCTGAAGAGGATAAGAGCTGAAAGAGTAATGCTCAATCTTACTTATACCTTATATTCCCTTACCTAAGAAATAACTTATACAAGGTGAGTTGAAAGAAATATTAACTAGTCACAAATACGTCACTTGGGCAAACAAATATGAGGGGAAAGATGTTTTAAGGAAAATGTAGAGATTGAAAGCTTTCTAGTATGTTTGTGATAGGCTGACCTCACAGAGAAGAGCTGCATAGTAAAGTAGAAAAGCTAAACCTTCCCTTGGTGTCATTATTCAAAGAAAGATTTTTTTTTCTTCTAGAAAGAAGTAAAGTGGAAGGAACATTGTTACTCAAATAATGAAAATGAGAAGAATACCTGTCCTATTTACTTTAAGGGATTTCTGACTGTTGAAAACATATTCAAAATAATAAATTCAAATAAAATTAAAGATGACATGAAAATATATAAGCTATGGAATGGATTAAATGCAAATGACAAGCATGTATGTACAAAGGTGCATATGTATACGCCATCAAGTAAGAATACATAAATTGTAAAGAGTAGATTTTAAACTTTGTTTTTCAAATGATAACCTGCAATAGTTGAAATTTATATTTGACTTAGAAATTATATAATTAAGCATTGATTTACTGTGCACCTAACTTCATAGCCTTCACTTTACATTGGTCAGCATGAATTATAAGTGTCAAATGATGGCTGCTTATAAATGTTGTAGCTATACTTTATAAACTAACCGGCCAAGAGATAATTGATTTTATTTTTCTCAGCATTATAAATCATACATCAGTTTAGGTGTTTCTATTAGATATGATACGATACCAGTTTGGTCCCAGCTTTTTAAAAGAATAATAACATGGGCAGCCGTAGTGTAGTAGAAATCATTTTTAACACTATATGAAAAGAAGTAAATGCAATATGTTTTTTACAATGGCAGACAATTTTTGCAGGAAAAAAAGCCTGGAAGAAATATAACATGTTCTGTAATTTAGCAACAATTATCAATGTGATAGGTTGAAAATCATGATATTGCTTACCTATAAAATGTATTGTGACAACTTATAGATGTGAATAAAATTTAATTTCTATCTGAAGATGATTCTTGCATTAAAAATTTTAGAATTTGGAGTCTACTTTATTGAATTGTCATTTACTTTTAGCTATACTTTTAGAAAATAAATCTTTAGAAGTAGCAAGTAATGAATGATTGCAGATGATTGTTGACAATATGGCATCATGTTTTATTTTGGATAATAAAATTTAAAATAAATATCCTGATCAACTTTCTTTAAAATCTTCTTCATGTCAGTGTGCCTCTTTGAAAATGGTTTCTCAAAGGTGTTATTAAAATCAAACAAACAGAGAAGTAATTTAGATATTAGTTGCTAGGAGTTTCGTAACAAAAGTCCATTGGTTAGAATACACCAACTGAAGTTCTAGAGTCTAGAAGTCCGAGAGCAATATTCTGGGCAATTACCTTTCTGGTGAGAATGCTTCCTGACTTGTAGCCACCTTCTTGCTGTGCCCTCGTATGTCCTTTTCTTGGTTCCTGTGCACACAGAGAGACATTGAGAGTGTGCAAGCTCTGGTATCTCTTCTTAAAAGGACATTAATCCTATCAGATCAGGCCTCCACCCTAATAATCTCATTTAACCTTAATTATTTCCTTAGAGGCCCCATCTCCAAATACAGACACACTGGTGGTGTGGGCTTCAATATATGGAAGTATGAATTTTGGAGGGACACAAACATTCAATCTCTAACAGATATATTATCCTCTCTGAGTCATGTTGCCATCAACCAAACCTAGATTGGATAATCTAACAAGTAAGAAGAAAGCTCATTTGTTACATTAAAATCTTTAAATACATACGTGGTACTGTAAATAATTTCTAGAGGTTAATGGTAGCTGCTTAAATCAAACTCTAT
The DNA here is from genome assembly GCF_949987515.2 of Delphinus delphis. Taxonomy (NCBI): domain Eukaryota; kingdom Metazoa; phylum Chordata; class Mammalia; order Artiodactyla; family Delphinidae; genus Delphinus; species Delphinus delphis. The sequence continues at coordinate 115,333,213 of NC_082687.1, read as the reverse complement.
ACATCCACGCCTCAAAAATATCTAAATTTGAGAGTAATATAAGTTCATACATGACTTACGACTTCAATATTACTAGGAGACAGAATACCAAAAACTTCAAATTAACAGTATGTGGAGAAATAAATCCAAATTCCATCTGTGATCCTACTCTCACTGTAAGACAAATGGGGAAGGGGAGCCGTAGGAGGCTCAGTTTTTTAAAAAGGGAGGGTTTGGAGTAAAGAATAATTTCAAAAGGACAGGAAAACCTACCACCAGAAAGACACCATCCAGGACTAAATGTCAAATGAAGATATTATGACTTGGTAGTACAGGAAATGCGCTTGAAAGTGCACTGGAATGAAACATTGATTCTGGGGTACAATCACATAAATAGAAAAGGAATGACAATGAAGGATGAAGGGAATGTCAATGAAGGATGAAGGGAATGTAAGTATCCTGCAGAAATAAAAAGGAGACAGGAACAACACAGGCTAAGCCATTCTCTCACCACCAACCACTAACTCTGTTCAATAAAGAAATTGTACTTCACTATAGAAACCAAAAAAGGCACTCCTGAACATGAGACTGTTTCCAAAAGGCACAGGAACAGAAAAAAGCAAACTACAGACTAATCTCCTTAAGAAGAAAACAGAAATGCAAATTATTTCAGTTGATGAAAATGTCTAGAACAATAAATTTTAAACCTAAGTGCAAAAAGGAACAAACTAGAAGTGGATCTAGTTTTGATCAAACTCGGGGGAAAAAAGTTGAAGGAAAAAAACAACCCATATCAGTTTTTTTTTAAATTACAAGAATTTAACTTATTATAGATATGTAAGAAAACAAATAGGAAAGTGATATATATATATCTATATATATATATATATATATAGATATATATAGATATATATATATAGATATATATACATGGTACCCAAAGTATCTATGTAGGTATATAATATGGGGAGTTAATATTCAGTCATAATTTCACTTTCAATAAACAGCATGCACGATCTTAAGTCTCTCTTCCTTGTGCTAAGACGATTTGCTTTAATTGATTTACTAAAATGTATTTTCATGTCTATCATATCTAATAATAAAAGGCTGGCATTTTTATGTCTTCCTTAATTTTTCTAATAATTATTTTTTATCTTGCAAAATCAGTCTACATTACATTGGGGGAAATAGTCATTAAAGAGATTGAGAAGCTATATAGTTTACGTTACTTAAAATGTATATACAAAACATCCCTACATGTTTCATGCTATTCAAAGCTACATATCAAATATATTAGATTGGTATATGTATAATGTATATGATATACAGAGAGAGATTATACGATCACATTCTACTTTGTGGCCATGTAGTATCCATACAAATGCACACTTACATAACACAATCTGGTCCTTCTTTTAAGCACATATATGATAGAATGGAAGGATTTCCAGCACTGTGAATAAAACAAATAATTAAAATAAATAGTAAATAAATAAAACTTGAATGGGGTCCTATACTGACCACTGATGATAGTTTCATTAGTTAAGCATGAAATGAGCTAATCTTTCTACATCCAAGACCAAGAAAATTTAAAATATGTGACAATCCAAAATTATGCTAAAATACTATAACCCTTTACTTGTATTTTGAGAACCCCTTGAAAGTGATCCAAATCCTTAGTCAATAACATTTTTTTAAAAATTTTACCTTTCATCCATTTAAACACACTTGGTGGTTCTGCCTGTGCTTATTATTTTCATCCGTATCTCTCTCTCAAACAAAATATAGGAACATTTTCTTTTCATCTTGCAATTTTAGGACTGTATCTTCTCTTTTCTATTGGTATGATAATGTATAATTGCTTGTGCACTGGGGCTAAGCCCTCTTTCCTCTCAATTCTGAAATTCTGTTCCTTTATGTCCTTCACCCTGGTTTTACCTGTTTAAGGCGTTTAACTCCACAAATCCTTATCTAACACAAAGTAGACACTTTGTGAGAGTTGGAAAAGGGGCCGAGGTATGGAGACGTGATAAGGTGGGTGAAATTGTAGAGAAACTGGGCCCACAAAAAGAATTTCTTTGGCAAGATGGACAAAAAAAAAGCTATTCAGAGATGAGGTGTTTATTCTCTCGCGTATATATATATATATATATATATGTATGTATGTATATATATATATATATATGACAATTCAGTCTCATCAGTGCTGCAATATTTAACAACTATTTTTCTTATATCAAATTAGCTGACATTAAAAAAGTCTAATAGTACTTAAATCTTACATGTTACTTAGGAGAGAAGGGGCCATACTTTTTATTTTCAGGGGCTTTCAGAGATATAATTAACTGATAAATTACATATTTTTTTGGAAAGCCACAAGCACTGTAGGAAAAAAATAATAAGAGCTTGCCTAGAGTGTTCAAAAAGAGCAAGGGTAAGAGTGAGGCTGGAACTCAGTGAGTGAGTGAAGGAGAGAAACCAGAGCAGGTCAGAGAGTTTGGGGTTAAATGGACAATATGAAACCTGCAGGCCAAGGTATGGACGTTGGCTTTTAGTCTTAGTGAAAAGGAGAATCATGGCAGAGTTTAAGCAGAGGAGTGACAAACTCAAACGTATTTTAAAAGAATCACTCTACCATTTTGAGGAAAATACTGTAAGAGGTCACGTGTAGTAGCAGAAGTATCTGTTAGGAAGCTGTAACAGAAACCTTGATCAGAGTACATTTGGGGTGATAACAAAAGAGGTAGTATACAGGTATTAGGTAATTCATACATTTTGAGGTTAGGGGAAACAGGAATTTCTGAAGTATTGGGCGAGTGGTATGAAAAGCAGCAGTCATGGAGGCTTGGGGTGCCTGTGCAACTGGAAAATTATGAATCCTGACTGAGATGAGTAAGGTGAAAGGTGGAATATGTGTGGAGTTAGACACCACAGGTGTCTAATTTTGGACATGATAAATTTGAAAGTGTTTCACATTCTAGAAGAGATTTCAAGTACTCAACTTGATATATGGGTATGTAGTTCCAGACACAACATAACAGATCTTTTCATATTTACTAAATCAACTGAATGAAAGTCCTATCTTGGTATCAACTTTCATCAGAATATCTTTTCATATGTGCTCCAGCCATTTAGATTTCTGTGTGAGAGGATTATCCATTCCTAACTTTTTTTCTGTCAGTTTTTCTATGGAGATGTCTTAAATTCTTGTCTTAAATTAACTTATTAACTTAATTAAATTAAATTAATTAAATGCTCAAATCCTGTATATTAAGGACAAGACTTCTAGTTTGAGATTCTGAATAGACCACATCAAGGGATGCAGGGAGGAAGAGAAGTGGGTGCTTTGGGTGGAGTTACACATTTCTAACATCGGTTAAAATATAAAGTACATACCAGAGTCAGAAATATTGTTCAGCTAAACAGGTTAGGTTTACATGATGAACATGAATTCTGGAGACAGACTGCTCAGATTCACACCCCAGCTCTGCTAATTGCATGGTGTTAGGCAAATTTCCTTTTTCTTTTTGCCTCAGTTTTTTCATTTGTTTGGGTTGCCTTTTTAAAAATTTGTTTGATATGTAGGCTGGGGTAAGTGGAATGAGATTGCATAGAGGATCACTGGATATTACAGTTGACCCTTGAACAGCTCTGGGGCTAGGGACACCAACTTTCCACACAGTCAAAAATCTGTGCATAACTTTACAGTCGACCCCCAGTATTCACATTTGCAGATTCAACCAACCATGGATCATGTAGTACGGTAGTACATATTTATTGAAAAACATCCACATATAAATGGATCCACACAGTTCAATCCCAAGTTGTTTAAGTTCAAGGGTACTACACAACTTCTTCATCCACCTTTGTATTTCATTTTGCTTTGTAGTGATCACATCATTCTTTTAGAATTAGAATTGAAGAAATTTTAAAACTTCTAGTTTTTGCATCTTATAAGTAATTTATATTGCTATATTTTATGTTTTTATTGTATTTATAAAATACATATTTATTCAATTAAAACATTGATGTATACCTAAATTATTCCCTTGCTTATTGAAGTACTCCATTGAAAATATTTATTGTTATGAACTATTGTTAGATAAACTTTTTGGATTATTCACTCAAAATTCCTTCTGAGAATGCAGAGTATAATCAGTGCCTTCTGGTGGTCTACATGGATAGGAATCCACATCTTGGCAGTTTACCTAATTCCACCAGCAAAAGGTATGTGCTGGCTTAATGCCTTGGTCAAACGTGGGTATGAGCATGCCAAAGTTGTCTGCCAGCAATCTTTACTGACCTGAGCCTGAATCTCTGTCAGTGAGGGCTTTTAATGTGGGATTTTAATGCCTGAATTTGATTTTTAAAAATTAAAATGTTTACTTTTCAACTATGACATTTTTCCTATACAAAAATAAGCCTTTGAGAACATCATTCAGGCTAGCCTAAATGAGCTTATGTTTCCAACAAATAATTCCATCATTTGTCTTTCCATATCTGCTTCAGTTTGACACTTAAATTTAGCAACTTTCCCTAAAGCCAGTTGAAGATCTTCTTTTCCTTTTCATGACACAGACTAAACTTTTATCTACGGAAATTCATATTTTACTGAAGTATTCTTTTTTATTTACTCTTGTGGAGAAATGCCTCAGTCTTTCATTACCTTATTTAACTTCTAGTCATTTCAGTTAGATTTATTTCAAGCAACATTTAAAAAAGTACTGTATGCCAAAAATATACTGTCACCATTTTGCAAAGATGAAAAAATTTGAACCCTGTTATCCTCAGGTAATGTAGCTTACAAGTATGCATTGTTTCCTTAGCTTTTGGCATCCATAGAGCACTCAACTGGAATTCATGTCCCCATAGACTAATAGTTTCATGAAATTTTATGAAGATTCAAATCAATTTTAAATAAAACCTGTTTTATCAGTAGGAGGAATAAATTTGTTTGCAATCCTCCAGTAGACAAGTAAATCTGGTTTATGATATTTAAAAAAAAAAACCCAAGAGTCACAGGGAAGGCTCTACAACCATTAACTTTTTTCTCAATAATTATTTCTGTTAAATTAGAATATGCTAACTTATAACTGTATGCCATAAGAATGCTAGCAAATACTTGAAAACTCATAAATTGTATGTATGTAAATTGAATGTAAATCCAGAAATTATGGAGAAGTTTCTCATTGAAGATTACTTTCAGCATCTTAGAAGCTAAATTAACAAGCCTATTACTCTCAAGTTGAAATATTGCATTTTTCATCTTCAGAGTCAGTGGCAAATGGATTCTCTTTATAATCTTTTCTTAAATTGAGCTCTTTATTTCTTCCTGCCCACTGGAACATGTGAAAGTGTTTGTTAAAACAACCCCAATCATCATTTTATCTTCCTGATGGATTAAAACAAATCATAAACAAAAATCCAAAAATATATGGAAATTAAACACCACAAACTGCACACCATTGGGTCAAATGAGAAATCAAAAGGGGAATTAGAAAATATCTTGAGACACATGAAAATAAAAACATAGCATACCAAAATTTATGGCATGTAGTAAAAGCAGTAATAAGAGGGAAATTTATAGTGGTAAATGTCTGCATTTTAAAAAGAAAGTATCTCAAATCAACAACCAAAATTTACACCTCAAAAAACTAAGAAAAGAACAAATAAATCTGAATTTAGCAGAAGGAAGGAAATAATACAGATTAGAGCAGATATAAATAAAATAGAGAATAGAAAAACAGAGAAGAAAGTACCAATGAAACTATGACTTGATTCTTTGAGGAAAAAAAAAAACAGAATTAACCAGACTTTAGCTTGATGACTAATAAAGATAAAGACCCAACTGACATCAGAAGAGAGGAGGCATTACAATGGATGCCACAGAAATAAAATTATGAGACTACTATGAACAATTATATACCATCAAATTGGATAACACAGAAGAAATGGATAAATTCCCAGAAACATGCAACCTACCAAGATTGAATGTTAAAGAAAATCTGAACAGACTCACAACAGATAGGGAGACTTGTAATCGATAATCGAAAACCTCCCAATAAAGGAAAGCCCAGCACCGGAGATATGACATCAGTGAAGAATTCTATGAAACATAAAGGAAAAATAAACCCAATCCTTCTCAAAGTCTTCCAAAAAATTGTAAATAAGGGAACACTTCTCAAATTTTTTTATGAGTCCAATATTACCCTGATACCAAAACCAGACAAAGACACCACAAGAAAAGATTACAGACCAATATCCTTAATAAGTATTGATGCAAAAATCCTCCGTAAAACACTAGCAAGCCAAATTCAACAGCACATGAAAAGGATTATATATCATGAACAAGAAGGATTTATCCCTGGGATGCAAGGTGATTCAACATGTGAAAATCAATAAATGTAACACAACACATTAACAAAACAAAAGACAAAGATCACAAGAGAATCTCAACTGATGCAGAAAACGTATTTGACAGAGTCCAACACTCTTTCAGAATAAAAACATCACAAAATATGATTGAAGAAAATTACCTCAACATAATAAATATCTCACATATGAATATCTCACAGCTAACACAATACTCATTGGTGAGAAACTGAAAGTTTTTTCTCTATGATCAGGAAAAAGGCAAGGATGACCACTCTTGCTACTTCTATTCAATATATTATAAGAAGTCCCAGCTAAAGAAATTAGGCAATAAGAAGAAATAAAATAATATTCTATATAGAAAACCCTTAAGATTGCACACACACAAAAATATTAGACCTAATAAATGAATTTAGCACAGTTGCAAGGTATTAAAGAAACACCAAAAAAGATCTGTTGAATTTCTATACAATGAACAATCTGAAAGGGAATTAAGGAAACAATGCTATTTACGATAACATCAAAAATAACAAAATATTGGGAAAAATTGTATCAAGGATGCAAAAAACATGCATACTCAAAACTATAAAACATTGCTGATACAGACTTTAAAAGGCACAAGTAAATGGAAAGACATCTAATGTTCATGGGTAGGAAGACTTCATAATGTTAAAGTGTCTATCCTATGTAAAGTGATCTACAAAATAAAAGAAATCCCTACCAAATGCCAAAGGCATTTTTTATTTTTTGGAGCAATAGAAAAATCCATTATAAAATTCATAGGGAATCTTAGAAAACCCTGAGTAGCCAAAATAATTTTGAGAAAGAAGAACAAAGTTAAAGGTCTCAAACTTCCTAATTCTAAAACATATCATATAGCTACAATAATCAAAAGAGTATGTTATTTGCTTAAAAACATATATAGACCAATGAGACAGAAAAGAGCTCAGAAATAAACCCATGTGTACATGGTCAAATGATCTCATGTTAAGTATTTTTACCACAATAATAAAAAAAAAATGTCAGATCAAACTTGTCCTCTGGATGGTAGTAAAGTTAAAGATTGGTAAAGTACAAACTAATAATGTATTTAACTCCCCCAAATTATTTTTAAAATATTCATTCATTTACCACAAGCATTCATAGTACCATATATGTACAAAACCATATTTTTTTCAAAATGAAACACAACTAACTCTTGAAGAAAATGTTGATAATGAGAAACATTCTATTGGAACTAATAATCAGACTCCAGACTACTTGCATTACATATCATGCAATGCCCATGTGATGTTTTTCATCAAATATAACTATTTTTATAAATTTCTGACCATCAAAATTTCAGTTTTATCTTTTAAAAATGCTAGAAGAGATTTTATATCTGAATTATCACAATTATTTCTATTATCTCAGTCAACAGAAATATATGCCATATCCTCACTACAGAGCATATACAGTTGCCTACAGAGTTGCAGGAAAAGGTATTTTAATTTTGACTTAGTTCATAAACCAGCACATTGACAATATGTGATAGCCACTTATTTGAACTCATTAATGTTCCCATATTTTAAAATTAAGAATGTATGCTAACCAACACCTGCGTGAAACATCATTCAATCCTGTATTTCCTTTTAAGTTTTGATATTTCCCATTTTATTTTCAGGTCTTTCCTGTACTCATTTCTTCAGTGCTATTGTGCTCTGATGTGGCATTTTACCCTCATCTGTCATTTTTTCTGTATTTTACCTATGAGCAATTAAAATCTCATCCTTCTAAAGGATAATGACTCCCATAAACACAAATACACACAATCTATGTCTGTCTCTTGAATTGTTGCTCCAAATAACCATATCCTCCACTTAAAGACTTGGGAAGCACCTCAAAAACTCTCATATTCAATACTTTAAGGAATAGAGTCCATCATGTCCCTCTTTTGTTAAAAAGAAAATGTAGACTATATATAAACACATGAACTACATTTAGTAACCTCAAAATAAAGCTGTAAATAATCATTTTAATGTTCTACCCAAATCTGTATATAACATGGACTTTTATTAAATATAATCATTAAATGCCTTTTTATTCCAATTGGAGATTCTAAATATATGAAGGGGAGCAAGATTTGCTACCCCAAAATATGTCTCTTTGGCATAAGAAGTATTTTGAGCTGGTTATGTTTAAGAAAGAGTAGACACAAGAAGAGCTCTGAAAAGAGAGTAGATGTTACTCTGTGTAAGGAACATCTACATTTATAAAGGAAATCACCATTTGTAGATTTCGCTTATGAATATAAAGGTGTCTCCCTCTCTGTATCAGAAAGAGAAGAATGACTAAAAACTCTAGACATTCTTATCTATGGAGAAGGCATGGATGTAAATCATCATGACAACCATATACTGTTTACTGTGCTTTTCCTGGTACCTCTCATAACTGGCCTTCCCCCAACAAACTCAAAAATTTTTTTTAATTGAGGTATAATTGACATACAACATTACATTAGTTTCAGGTGTACATGATTCAGTATTTGTATGTATTGTAAAATTACCACCACGAGAAGTCTAGTTAACATCTATTACCATACATAGTTACAGAATTTTGTTTTTTTCAACATCTTTCTCTTGTCTTTAGCTTGAGGTGGTATTTAGGTAATGGCTTGGACCATTTCAGGGGGTTATTCACACTTTCCCTGTGTATCTTCCATGTATACAGGAGGTACAGAATTTATTAAACTTTTATTTTTCTCTTGTTGATCTATCTTTTTATTACAGGGGGTCTTACAAGAACCTAGAAGGGTAGTAAAAATTATTTTTCTTCTCCAACAGTTTGGCAACCCACAATGGGACCACTGGAGGAACCATACTAATTTGGGGCCTGCAGAAGGGATCCTGGAAAACTGGCAGAAGCCAGCAAAGGGTAAGACTTCTTATCAGAGTTAGCTCTCCTAGATCTTTCTCCATAGTGCCCAGTCAAGAGAGGAAGGTAAAAATTTCTTGTCTCTTCCTTTCTAAACTGAAGTTCCTTGGAGAAAATATTTGTGCAAACTAATTTCTTGGGTATAGCAACTCTGGTAAAGATTTTCTCAGGATAACTCTTGTTTTCTATTGATCCCTTTCCTCACAGAGATGGTCACTGTTTTCTTTGTTGTTGTTGGTTTTTTTTGCGGTACGTGGGCCTCTCACTGCTGTGGCCTCTCCCATTGCGGAGCACAGGCTCCGGACGCGCTGGCTCAGCGGCCATGGCTCTCGGGCCCAGCCGCTCCGCAGCATGTGGGATCTTCCTGGACCGGGGCACAAACCCGTGTCCCCTGCATCGGCAGGCGGACTCTCAACCACTGCACCCCCAGGGAAGCCCAAGCATTCCTTTTTGATCCCACCATAATAGCACTTAGATCTGGATTATGTAAACTGTCAATAGTACATGTTTTGATGTACAGCCTTCTGTCTCAAAAAACTTATATAACCTGTGTCTTGACTTCTAATGGGCGGGACAATTCTCAGAGGTTTCTGAGACACTCTTCCCCTGTTATAATCCTCACATTTGGCTCAAATAAAATTTTCCAATTCATTCTTAGATCGACTGATGAATTTGTCAATGCTACTTAAAATAGTTATCCAAAACCCTTTTGTGATTTCCACTGTAGAGTTTTACTAAGTTAAATGATAAAAATTCATTGAATATCTAGATAATTTCCAAATAAAATACTGAAACATTAATTGCTGAACATAGTTTTATCTACTTTTGGATTCTTATTACAGAGAAACTAAAGATATTTGGATCTATTACTAAACATGTTCTATGTTACATTTAAAGATTGTACTATGAAGAAGTATATGCTTTTAGAAATTATGAAATGTATTTGCCAACCTAAAGAATGCTGATTTAATGGTTCACAATTGCTTTCTTTTTAGTTATCACTGGAAAGTAAGGTTTCTAATGGTTAAGAATTGTAATTAATATATGTAATTAAAACTACTAGAAATAACGAGTGAAACAACTTTGTATGCAAGGAGAGTAGGATATGTTTTTGGCTAAGAAAATATATGAGACATATTTTTGGTAAAGCAAAGAGTAATTTTTGTCCTGGTTTATTCAGAATGAAAATGAGGAGAATAAAGGACAAACTAAATAGCTATAGAAATTTGGGGGCAAGAGAGAGAGAAATTTAACTTGTGTAGTCAAGCTGGCCAAAATGTAATGAATTTAAGCTCTTTTAAAGTAAGTTGAACATCAATAATGAACTAAAACTGAATTTTCTTTCATCTGCTAAAAGGACAAATTATGCTTGGACTGTTTTTCTGCTCTTGATAAGAGACTGTAAAAGGTTTTTCTTTACCTTGTGAATAATCCTCCCAGAAAACAAAGATTTTGCATTTTATCAAAATAATTTTATCTGTAAATTGGTGCAGCCACTATGGAAAACAGTATGGAGGTTCCTTAAAAAACTAAAAATAGAGTCTCCAGAGGAGGAGTCAAGATGGTGGAATAGAAGGACATGGAGTTCACCTCTCTTCACAAGTACTAGTTTGGCCAAAAAGTTCGTTCGGCCTTTTCTGTACAATGTTACGCAAAATTTTTGGCCAAACCACTACATCAAGAATACATCTACAAGTGGAACGATTGCCACAGAGCACTGCTGAACACTAGTGGAGGACCTCGGACACCTAAAAGGACAAGAAAAATCCCCATGCAACTGGGTAGGATGAAAGAGAAGAAAAAGAAAAGAGGAAATGGGTTGGGACCAGCACACCAGGGTGGGGAGCTGAAGAAGAGGAGAGGTTCCCACACTAAGGAAAGCCCCCTCACAGCAGGGAGACCAGCTGGGACAGAGGAGCTTTAGGGGATTGGAGGGGAGAGCAGCAAAAAGTCTGTGGAAGGCAGGGCAGAGTAAGACCTATGCACATGGTCTGTGCTGCAGCCCTGTGCACCCCAGCCTGGGTCATGTGACTCCTGGTGTGGAGGGGGTCTGGGTGCTGGAACATGGGGTTTGGAGTGCAGACCCAGTGAGGGGACAGCTGTTGGCTGTAAAAAGACAGCCTGAAGGGACAGGAGTAAGGAGCTCCACAACCCAGAAAGTTTGCAGAAGAAGCCAGGGTCACCATAGAAGCAAGGTGCCATTGTTGAGTGGCATGCAAGGTGCCATTGTTGAGTGGCATGCAAGCAGCCCCCTTTCCCTACCTACCAGCCCCTGCCTCCACTGGCATGTGGAGGGGCACCCACCTGAGCAGGCTCACCTGCCCCTCAAGACAAACACCCCCCACACCCCCCCTCCGGCAGCACTGGAGAGCTGGAGCACTGCCCTAGCCAAAACACCTGTGGAACAACCAAATGGACAAGTGCTCCCACAGCTGAGACAGGTCTGACTTTAGCAGCTGTGGGCTCTGTGGGCACGTAAACATGGGCATGGGGCCAGGCCAGAGTCTGAGCTGCCTCCATAGCCCCCACAGTGGGTCCAGGTACACAGAGCTGGAGGAATCAGGCTCCCTGCCTTCAGACTACACCACAAAGCTCCCTGACTTCAGATCATACTACAAAGGCACAATAATCAAAACAGTATGGTACTGGCACAAAAATAGAAATATAGATCAGTGGAACAGGATAGAAAGTCCAGAGATAAACCCACACACCTATGGTCACCTAATCTATGACAAAGGAAGCAAGAATATATAATGGAGAAAAGTCAGTCTCTTCAATACATGTTGCTGGGAAAACTAGACAGCTACATGTAAAAGAATGAAATTAGAACACTCTCTAACACCATACACAAAAAGAAACTCAAAATGGATTAAAGACCTAAATGTAAGACCAGACACTATAAAACTCTTAGGGGAAAACATAGGAAAAAGACTCTTTAACGTAAATTGCAGCAAGATCTTTTTCAATCCACGGCCTAGAGTGATGAAAATAAAAACAAAAACGAACAAATGGGGCCTAATTAAACTTAAAAGCTTTTGCACAGCAAAGGAAACGTAAACAAAAGGAAAAGACAACCCTTAGAATGGGAGAAAATATTTGCAAACAAAGCAACTGACAAGGTATTAATCAACAAAATATACAAATAGCTCATGCAGCTCAATATTAAAAAAAAAACCCAATCAAATAATGGGCAGAAGATCTAAATAGACATTTCTCCAAAGAAGACATACAGAGGGACAAAAAGCACATGAAAAGATGCTCAGCATCACTGATTATTAGAGAAATGCAAATCAAAACTACGATGAGGTATCACCTCACACCAGTCAGTATGGCCATTATCAAAAAATCTACAAACAGTAAATGCTGGAAAGGGTGTGGAGAAAGGGGAACCCTCCTACACTGTTGATGGGAATGTAGACTGGTACACCCACTATGGAAAGCAGTATGGAGGTTCCTTAAAAAACTAAAAATAGAGCTACTGTATGATCCAGTAACCTCACTCCTGGGCATATATCCAGGAAAAACCATAATTCAAACGGATGCATGCACCCCAGTGTTCATTGCAGCACTATTTACAATAGCCAAGACATGGAAGCAACCTAAATGTCCATGACAAATGAATGGATAAAGAAGATGTACATATATACAATGGAATATTACTCAGCCATAAAAAAGAATGAAACAATGCCATTTGCAGTGAAATGGATGGACCTAGAGATTGTCATACAGAGTGAAGTCAGTCAGAAAGACAAATATCATATAATATCATCTATATGCAGAATCTAGAAAAATGGTACAGATGAACGTATTTGCAAAGCAGAAATAGAGTCACAGATGTAGAAAACAAACTTATGGTTACCAAGGGGGGGATGGGGGGGTGGGATGAATTGGGAGATTGGGGTTGACATATATATACTACCTTATATAAAACGGATAGCTAATAAGAACCTACTGTGTGGAACAGGGAACTCTACTCAGTGCTCTGTGGTGATCTATATGGGAAGGGAATCTAAGAGAGTGGATATATGTATATGTATAACTGATTCACTTTGCTGTACAGAAGAAACTATATTGCTGTACAGAAACTGTATTGCTGTACAGAACTACAACATTGTAAAGCAACTGTACTCCAGTAAAAATTAATAGAAAATTTAAAAAAAGAGTTGCCATATGATCCAGCAATCCCAATCATGGGCATATATCTGGATAAAACTATAATTTGAAAAGACAGATTCACCCCAATGTTCATAGCAGCACTATTTACAATAGCCAAGACATAGAAGTAATCTAAATGTCCATCAATGGATGAATGGATAAAGAAGATGTGGTGTGTGTGTGTGTGTGTATATATATATACACACATACACACAATGGAATACTACTCAGCCATAAAAAAGAATGAAATAATGCCATTTGCAGCAACATGGATGGACCTAGAGATGATTATACTAAGTGAAGTAAGTCAGAGAAAGAAAAAGAGCATATGATATTACTTATATGTGACATCTAAAATATGATACAAATGAACTTATTTACAAAACAGAAACAGTGTCACAGACATAGAAAACAAACTTATGGCTACTAAAGGGGGAAGGGGGTGGGGGAGGGATAAATTAGGAGTTTGGGATTAGCAGATACAAACTGCTATATATAAAATAGATAAACAAGGTCCTACTATGTAGCACAGGGAACTATATTTAATATCTTGTGATAAACCATAATGGAAAAGAACATGAAGAAGAATATATATATATATATATATATATATATATATATATATATATATAACAATCACTTTGCTGTACATCAGAAACTAACACATTGTAAATCAACTATACTTCAATTAAGAAATTTTTTTTAATTAAAAAAATAATTTCCTCTGCTTCATATTGTGTTTATTAGGTCTTTGATTACATATGTTAAAATATAAGCTGAGGTTTATTAAACATTTTAAGAGTTTATTTGAGCAAAACTTGATTCAAATAGGCAGCAACCAATATAGAAGACAGAAAGGAGCTCCAAGGAGCTATACAAAATAAAAGACTTTTATAGGCAGAAGGGAGCAGGAAAAAGGAAGTTATACTAGACAAAAAAGTGTGTCGGTTATTTCAAAGTTACTTTCCTGTAGGAGATGGCAGGAGTCTATCATGCAGATTACCTAACTAGTGCTGATCAGGAAATTCCTAATTGAATTGTTTAATATTCCATTTCAGGGAGAAACAAAACTGTAACTGAGTCTTGGATTGCTGACATGGGTCTTAGCATAAGTAACTTCATTTTGAGACTATTGTCTTGTTTTTTAACACTTAAGAAAATCATATGTTCTCAATATTAAAAAGCCAAGTTTTGCTCACAACTATGTAACCTTTTGTATTTGCTTTGGTAATCTTATTGTAACTTTGAGTAAATAGATATTATTCAGAATGATTTGTGATACTACTTAGTCATGTCCAAGTATTTTGATATTTGACAAACTTTCCCAAAACAAATTCTACATGAAACCTTTTTGACCTAGAACTAACTTTGAGATATTTCAGAGCTCTGCTGTAACATCTCAAAAGAAATGCTTCTCTCTTCTCTTAAAAAGAGACATTAAATTAGGTTTATTTCATGTGATAAATTACATGAGAAACACTGTCAAATAGGAAGTGATGCTAAACTTTTTTAGGTTATATTTGTATGCATATGTTATTAATCCAGAAATTTTACAAAATTCAGGTGTAATTCTAGTTATCTTAAAATATATGTCACAGAAAGAACCAAATTACCTTTTCAATTGCATTATAATGAGCTCTCATCAGATCTTCAACCATGGCCATTTTTAAGTCTTTCATCATTTACAGACAGTTATTGTTTTACTCTAATGCTTTTGCAAAAGTGTTTCATTTTCAAAGAAATTGATAGAAAAGATTCTGACAAGTATAGGTTCCTGATAACTTTTGGATCATATCACTGAACTGGGTAAGAATTTACAGAACTCTAATAGAGAAACTGATGGCTTCATAAAACTGCTAACAAAATATCAAGATTAATAAGAATTGATTACATGGGACTGAATGAAATGATGATGATTATAATTTTTATGACATTGTTTAAAACATTGCTGGTTCTTCGATATCTTGTTTTTCCAGATTTAAGAAAATCTTTTCTCTTAAGCTATCTATGACTTATAGCAACTTGGTAAAGTATATTTTTTGTTAACAAAGATGAAACAATTACTTTTCTTTCCTACTTCATCCTTCCAGAATTCAGAAATTTAGTAAGTATTCTCATTTTCATGGCAATGTAATTATTTACTGAAGTTCAGTAAGAATCTGTTCTCCTTGTAACAAGACACAATGGGAAATATTGATTATACTACCGAATTTTTGACTGGAATGTCTTATTTGAGAATGATGTACCTAGATTCACATATGACAAGACAGTTTTAAGAAACTAACGTTGACTTTATGGAGCCAATAAAGCCCCTTGGGGAAATAAAAGTGCAGTCTAGTACCTTGCTCACAGGGTTGCCAACTGCCTTACAAGGTAAGGAAGGTCACTTTCTGGCAGGATATTTGAGGGATCCTGAGAAACGTAAAATTAAGCCAAAGATATAGGTATTGCAGGTGAAGTCTAATAGTGAGTTTTGGCTCGGCTTCCTAGCCTCAAGAGGCTTTTAAAAATCCAATCTGAGATGGTTTAAAAAAAGTTCTAGCAAAGCAAACTTAAAAGAGCCTATATGGCCAATCACTATCCTTGCTGCACTTATGCAAATAATCAGGCCAAGCTTAAAGCAAACAAATTAGTTTTACTATAATTATCTTTGGTAAAAATGGAAGTGATCATAGAGAGAAAAAGTTATGTTTCAGTAGCACACCTTTGTGGATATCAGATTCTAGTCCTATTGTCTTTCAAGTTTTTTAATCTACCTGCAAAATGGACTGGATCCTGAATTCTTCTAGTGTCCTCCAATATCTTGCTACAACTCTCCACACTAATGTTTCCAATTCACTTCCACCCTTCTGACCTAGAATCATTAAGAACGAAATTTCCCTTTTCCTGAAGTTCTGCAAACTAAATGTGAACAACTTCATATGAACTTCAGAGAAATCACCACAACAGCTTTATGGACAGTCTTTATTCCTGTTGCTGCGTGGGCCACTCTGAAAGATCACCAGAGACATTCAAATTTCAAACCAGAAAAAAATCTGTCAGATTGCCCCTCACTCCATCTGAAGATGCTTCGAGCCTGACATATGCCTGCCCTAAGAACTTAAAAACTGGGTTTATAATTTGCACCAATGATTCAACTTTGTTCTTCTTTTGTTTCCAAAGAAATACCTCTTATGAAGTACCTGATTGCCTGCACCATATAGGCCTAACTTTGGGATCCAACCTGCATCACCACCTTCTGAAACGAGACTCAACTATTTAACTGAAATGACCTATTCTCAGGACTAAGAGACTTATTCAATGAAAATGAAATAATGGAGCAATCTACCAACTCAGCTTCTGAATTGTGGAATTTTTTGGAAGTTTCAGAGGCATTATTGAAGGGGAGCACAATATACCATCCCTGAAGCACCTTTTTAGCATAAGAATTATTTTGAGGGTTTAACAATAAAAAAGAAAAACAAAAAACCAAAACAGCAGACACAGGAAAAGCTCTGAAAACAGAATGGAAGTTATTCTTTTAAGGGCCATTTATATTTATAAAGAAAATCTCCATTTTTGAGGGTTTCTCCCTCTCCATACCAGGCAGAGAAGGACGACTAAAACTCTAGAAACTCTTATCACTGGATAAAGCACCTGACTTAAATCTGCATAACAGCCATATTCCTGTTACTATGCTTTTCCTGATAACCTCCCTTAACCGGCCTTTGCCCCATCCCCAACAGCTTTCTTTTGTCTTTAGTTGTACATGGTATTTAAGGTGGTGGCTTGGGCCATTTGAAGAGTTACTCAGTTTTATTGGGTATCTCCCATGTATACTGGAGGTACATATGTTATTAAACTTATATTTTTCTCCTGTTTACCTGTCTTTCATTGAGGGAGGAATCTCAGCCAATAACCTAGAAGGCTGGAGGGCCAAATTATTTTCCTCTCCTACCTATGTTACTTATTTCAATAATGTTTTCCATAATCTTGTTTCCAAATTTGAAATTCTATAACCTTTTTTGTATTTCTCTTGTATCAATGATGTTAAAGTATCTTGCAATAATGTATTTTGCTCTCTAGTAGATCTTCTTGTAGGTGGTCTATTTTTTTTTTAACCTACCATTATTACTTCTTTTCTTTTCTTTTTTTTTTTTTTGTAGCACCAGTGGTAGAAAGTCTTTTGTTGTTGTGATCACTAGCTATCTAGTTATATATTGGTGTTCTTAGATCAGGAACCTAAAAATTATCATTAGACATTGCCTTGTAGAGAGTGTTTGCTGTGCAGATTTCAGTTTATTATATAATAGCATATATTTTTCTACTCGCTCACTGATGCAAGTCCCCACTCTTAATGTTTATGGGGTGACTCCATTGCTTATTTATGCATGTTTAACTTCTGCAGTCTTATTAGAGCTGATAACATTTTGTCAGTATTCTTTTAGACATGCATGATAGAAACACATCTATTGAAAATTCGTTTGTTTAAGAAATGAATACTTCAAGGGAAGGTTGATATCTTTAGCAGAAAACAATAGTAGGACTCACTTTCAACCAAAGCCATTTTCAGCTCTATAGCCTTGAAGCTGGTTTCCTTCTGACTTCTCAGGAAGTCCAAACCCTCTTTTCACAGCCAAGACAGTTTGAATTCCACAGCCTTATGCCAACAAGCCCAGAAGGGAAAATGGAATTTATACCTCCCTTATAATGAAAGATCTTCTTCACTCAAATTGGACCAACTTCGTTCACCCAAGCATCGTTTAATCACCCACTGTGGCTCAGTGACTCCAACACATTCGTTGTTTCAGGAAGTAAGAGCTATACTTAGAAATGTAAAAGGGGGAGGTCATTCTTACTCAAATGAAATGTGTGATACTAATAATAAGAGCAGTTTCCTGACGAAGATTTTAGACTTCATCTTCTAAAAGTAAAAAGGTAGACTATTATTCCAGGAAACTTCATTGTTTTTAAACCTGATTAGGGAATACGAGTTTCTTGAGGGCAAAGCCTGTCGTGTCTGTCTGTAGCATCCACTATAATGTCAAAAATAGGGGTTGATAGAATTATTTGTTTTTAATCAGAAGATGGTTAGTCCCATTTTAAACTGCAAGCTTAATCTTTTATTTATTTCTCCTGTCATTGAAAATAGAGGCATGGTTTCTGAATTTTCCAGTATCTGCTACAAACACAGAGTTTGGAGAACCTGATTAGACTCATCCAAGAAAATTTTCTTCCATTTCCTCCCTTAGCTGTGTTCTTTACCTTCTTTAGATGTATGGCATGAGGAGTGGTAGAAGCTGGGTAAACCTTACAGATACTGATGTTCAGGCTTGAAAACTTGGAGTGGACATATATTCCCACCTACATATTCATTCAGATATGTTCATTTCAGTGTGTGTGCATCCTTATATAGATGGGTACATACATGCACAATAAAGAGTATCATCCTTCTACTCATGCCACTGAGGCTGCAGCCCAGCAAAAATAAAGGGGTAAGAGCTCTGTATTTATACAGGTATCCCCTGCTTTTCAAAAGTTCACTTTACACAGGTTTTTGCTAACCGAAAAAAATCCAAAGAGGATTTTCACTTTTCCAAGAAGAAAAAATAGCATTCAGCACTTGCTTTGCAGTGAGCGGTTACAGAGGCAGCACACATCTCAAACAGCTAGAATGGCTCCACCAAGCTCCTTCCCTGGAAAATACACTCAACATCTCAGCATCAGGCCATCACAGCTCTGAACTTTGCCTGGGAGCATCTGTACTTTATCCCAGTTTATTTTGTGCATCCATTAGCAAGATGTGTCCTAAGATAATTGCTTATTCCCTTTACTCCATTTTGGCTTATGAAAGATTTCATAGAACGGTCTACTTTTGGATAGCAAGGGAAACCTGCACAATTAATTAACAGTGTATAGCCTCTTTCCTTACAAAGATACTCAGTTTTTTTCCCCAATGATTGATTCTTCCTTTTCATAAGCTTTAAATTATGAATTATCTTGCTATTATAGACTTCTTCATTTAAAGGTTTATGGTTATTCTTTAATTCTCAACTGGAATCAAAACAATTATTTTAACTCATTGATATACACTCTCTAATTGTAATATTATATTTAGTATAATAAAAGTATTATCTCTGCCTCTATTTTTAATTTATTAATACAAGAAAGTTTTCAACCACATAGCTAGCTACATATGGCTTATGAATCACGCATCTGTGCAAGAAACTAAACTTTTCTGGATGAATATTGATCATAGGTCCTGTTATCAAATTATAAATTAACCTATAAATTGTTATTGGGACATGTCCTTTTTAGTCTCTGAAGATTACAGGTAAGTATACATATTTTTTCCAAATCTATATTATGGCTACTTGTTTCAGTGATATGATATGTTGCATTGTATACAACAGACTGTCTAAAATCATAAAGATTAAATATATATGTTGATATAGATGAAACTAAATGTATTAAATATTTCCAAGTAGATATTAATATTGTGAAGTATATTCTCCAACTTAAATTATACAGGAGATTCATTCCTATTCACAGGGAACAGGAAATCATTTCTGGCAGAAGATTTGTCACAAAACAGACTTGTCAGCTTTTTCTAGCGGGCATGTAAAGAAGGAACAAATTTCCATATAGTGAGTGCATTTTGACTAATTTTACAGTATACTGATAGATTTATGATACACTATCTGAGTATTTTTGAGATGTGTCAACTTTTAAATGTTCTAGAAATCATATTAAGTAGCAAATTTTGCTCTGACTTTTTACAATAACCTGCTAGTTACAACAGGAGATATTACTTTGATTTAACAATGCTGTAAAAGTCTCCTTCCCCAATACTGTATTTTACTTTTAATACACAATTGATGTTTATAATAAAAATGTTCTTTGTTTAAAAATAGCATCTTCAGCATAATACGGAGAAATTCATGTGATATTCCTCTGCATTGTATTTCGTCCATTAAAGTTGTTTAGTATTTAGATATAAAAGTAAAAGACTCATATACCTATCAGCTAAAGAATACCCGTTAGACTTACAAAAACATTCTAACTCCCTATCCTGACTTAAGTGTTCTGAAAGGGGTGGGCCTACCTCTTTCCCCCACTTCTAAATTCCAGCCCCTGGCCTTCATTTTGTTTCTCATATGCAATACGCTTATGCTTATTGATTTTTTTTCTCAACTTGGATATTCTTGGTAGAATTCTTTGTTCTAATATTTACATGTGTTTGGCTCTGTTTTGTCAGTCAAGTACCAGCTCTTATGTCACTTCTTTGAGGAGATCAACCTTGATTGTACCAACTAAGTAATCTCCGTCATCACTCTGTCACTTTCCTGTCCTCATGGCATCTCTCACTATCTGAAATCATGTCAATTTATCTATTTACATGTCTGTGTCTTCCACTCCCAAATTTAAGTATCATGAAGGCAGATATTCACTACTGTAATATCAGTGCCTAAGATGTAACAGTACAAAATACATGGCAGGTGCTTAATAAAAAGCTCACATATGCAAATCATGAATTAGATTTTTTTTTTTTATGTGTTTGGAATGGAATTCTTTAACATTCTGTTTAGGTAAAGTAAACAAACCTGTGCATTTTTTTCAATCTGAGAAATTCTTCATTTTTGCTTTTCATAGAAACTCCTTTTCAACATAGATCTAACATTTGGAAGCCTCAGAAACATTGTTACTGAAAAAGTTAAAGACTTTTTGGATGAATTGGGTCAAGTAGGCGAAACTCTAAGATGGTAATTCGCTGTTCAAGTGGCAGTTAAAAGTCATGTGATCTGAAAGGCATGATGAAGACAGAGCAGATAATGGTCTTTTCATCAGGTTAGTGAGGTAGGATAAGAGGCTTATTGAAGGCTTAATTTATATTGAATCCATCATCAGATCTAGAGTGGTAGTTGATGGATTGAGGACTTACACTGCAGCCTCCTGGGAGAGGACACAGGCAAAGTCAAGTCCTGAAAGTCCTGAGGACCCAGAGAAGCAGATTGAGATTCAGGACTGAACCTAATTTTCAGTTAGGAAAATGGAGAGCTAATCAGTTATCCATGGTAAAGGCCACCATATGGCCTGGATGAGGATAGCTGGTGTGAACAAAAGACTGCTGCTGCTCCTCAGGTGTTCAGGTACTTGGACCCTGCAGACCATCAAGAACTTAGGAAGGCAAGACAAGGTCAACCTTATTTCAGGGCATAAGGTTTTCTTAACCTTCTGATTACAGTGAAAATTTTAATTGGAATAATACTAATAATAATATAAGCAAAAATGTTTTAATAGCTGAAAAATATCTTATCTAGCGATGGATTAAGTGAAATAAAAGCATTTTAAAACTTATGGGACTTTTAATAACATCAATATATACTGAAAAGTTATATAATATCTGGCAGCATTTTTAATATTCTAAGTATCTAGTAAACACTCAAAAAAATAAGTATAATCATATATAATGACATTTAAATGGTTACCAAAGACCAACAGAAAGTTAAAAACTATTGTACAAGGGATAGGTACCATATATGGCCATCATTATTTAACATTGCCTACATTTCTGACAAATTTATGCAAGCACACAAAATAACTACTATAATAAACAAAGTCTTCATCTGTTTTTAGACCTGACAAATCCAACAGATTTTTTTATAAGTTGGGATAACTTGTAAAATTTGGTAAAGTGGCTAGATATGAAAACAAGCTACAAAAACAGATTTTGTCTACTTGAGCAAATAGTACATAGAAATGAAAATGAGAATTTCAGACTAAAAAATAATATTTAGAAATGTGTGTAAATGAAAAGTATCAGGACCTATGAAGAGTATAAAATGATACTGAAATATATAAAACAAGATCTGAACAAAGAAAGATATACCATATTTCCGTATTCTGTGTGCATTTCTTTCAAGATACTATATAAATTTAATCGATTATTAGGAATTTTTACTAGTTTCTCTTTTGCTGTGTTCTTTAAAAAATATAGCACTTAAATGATAGTATTCTTGGAATATGTATATGCACTGCTGTCCAAGAGGGAAAGTGACCTCTGAGAAACAGGGAGGAAAACACACTGAAAATAGCAATAGAAGTAGTTGAGGTAAACCCTGCCTCACAGTATTTTAGCTGATGCACCTAAATCACCTTGGTTTTTTAATTAGGGTCACAAATATTTTTCTTAAGAGATATTCTTCATTTAACTGTATGTGTAACTGATATACACTTTCAGTTTCCAGGAAATGAAATGCATTTGCCTTTATGGTAATAAACAAATTGAGATGAATCAAGGCAATATATTCCTTCTGGATTTTTTATTTGTTATGCAAATAAAAATGCTTTCTCCTGCTAGATGTATTTGGGGTGAACTGATTATTCAGATTATCCCTCAAAGACAGCCTAGGCCACATAGGTTCAAAATTCTATCTGATTATATAGTTTAATGTTCTGATCTTGCCTTCCTCAGGTCTCATTTGGCAGCATGGAGGAAACTTGCCCTTTTGAAAAAATATACATGCATGATATCATCTCTTCCTATTTCATCAATATATTTTTTTCCCCACAGTAAAAGAGTGACGTTATCTCTGAAGGATGAACTTTAGATAATGAAAAATGAAATATTTCCTGCTATATCAGTAAACAAAGGATGTCACAGTCATCAGCGCTTGAAGCCCTCCAAGGTGAGCTGGTGAACCCTGAGGGAACTCAAGAAGGAAAGAATACCTGCCATCTAGCAGCCATCAAACTGCAGCCAATCCCCATGGTGAGCCCTGAGGAAACTCAGGATGTGAAAACGCAGGACACTGGTTATTCAAGGTGTTTAGAATTTGAGCCCATGATACACAGTTTGAGTCTGGACAAGTGAAATAAAATACCAGATTCCTATGACAGGTTTAAGTCAACTTGGTAAGGGAGTACTTCCCTGTATGTATCAGAGTATAAGATACAATTGACATTTACCACCACACAAAAAAAAGGAATGTGGGGAATAAACTCCAACTCAAGAGACAAGACATATAAATATATTGCAATTGACTTTTAAGAAAATTTTGAAAATACAAGGAAAATTGACTTCCAAATTAGATAGAGGTATTAATGTTTTTATACCTTAAAATTTCATTTGGCATGGATAGATTTCATAATGATGCCTAGTTCTCTAAAGGTCCTCGATGAGTTCTCCATTTTCATGTTACTTCAGGAGAAAAGGAAGTTCCTAGTTTGACTTTTGCAGAGGAAAGAAAATTCAACATGTGTGTGACTACAGCAGAGAGAGCTTTGTACTTAGTACTCAAATAAAATATTGAGAAGTGTAAAATTTAGCCACAAAAATAGGTTGATTGATGCCAAACAACTAGTTTTGATTTACTTTCCACTTAGTTTATTTGGTGTTTTGATTATATATATATATATATATATATATATCATCTTGAAGCAGAAACTATAAAATGAACATAAAAGAATGCTTGTCCATTATCTTTTTAAAATACCTTTACAAATGGAGAGATTCATTATACAATATAAATGAAATATTTGGAAGCATTCTTTTACTTTTGATAATATTCCTTCCTTTGCTCATCTCTGGTATTTTCATGCATTAATTTTTCCTAATCTCATTTTCTTTCTGAAATTCAGTTGGGAAGTTAAAATATTTTTTGAATAATTAAAGGCCTGCTCAGGACAGACTGATAGGTGATTCAACTAAGGTATGCTGAGGAAAAATATCACTGAAAAATTAATACTCCCACATAAGAGATGAAGAGCATTTAGGTCCTCGAGAATGACTTTAGTTTCTAACATAATGATATAGTTTTTCAGGTTCTTGTAGTACCTTTCTCAATTTAATTTCTTGTTTATGTTACACATTCACTGCCTATAGACACGTCTTCCTGGTGGAATATCATCTCCTCTCCTTACAACTACATCCAACGATGCAGCAACCACAGCAAGATTGTGTAGGCTTTAAAGAAGATCATCTTTTTTTTTGGTACCAGTTGGTGGAACCAGAGGTGAGAAGAACAGCTGAAGGTGTTTAGAGAAAGCACACTCACTGTGTTCCCAAGAGATGGAAAAACACTTTCTATGAGGAAACAAAGAACCAAGCCGAATTCCTTAAGAATCTCTGATGACAAAATCACATTTTCCTATTTTCTTGCCTCTTCCACTAGTACAAACCGCAAACAGAAACACATTCTTTTTCTTCATAATTAAGTAATTACAATAGTGGTTTTGTCATGTTTCATCATGTACATGTAGGGCAATAATACACGTACATGAGATTGTTCAGTACAGAGAATATAAACCCTTGGTCACTAATACACACATGCATGTACACACACCCATTCTCCAAAGACTGAGAGATCTGTGAGGGCATTGGCCATGATGAATTCTCAATTTTTTTTTTTTTGATAGTTCTTTTACATGGCGATTAAAAATAATCAGGACACTTTCAGTGAAAGCAACATTTCAATTACAAATTGTAATGCCTGTTTAACTACTCATGGAGAAGCTCAAACATCCTAGAAAAAGTTTTCAATTTCTTGCATGCAAGAATAGTAAACATACACATCACATGGTCAGTAAACAATCATTCAATTTAGTACTAAGATTAAAAGGTAATTATTACGTTCAATTTAGAGATGTTTTCACTATTGTTAACTAATACCTAGCAAAGAGGCTCTGGACCTAGAACTAGTTGAATGAGTATCTCATTCTAAAATTATTGAATGTAATTCATTTTGGAATGTATCCTTATGAAACTGTACTTTAAATGCACTAGGAACTATCAGTAAAAAGTTTCCTTTAAGTTAAAAAAGAATTGGAGGCACTACCAAACGTAAAATAGATAGCTAGTGGGAAGCAGCCGCATAGCACAGGGAGATCAGCTCTGTGCTTTGTGACCACCTAGAGGGGTGGGATAGGGAGGGTGGGAGGGAGGGAGATGCAAGAGGGAAGAGATATGGGAACATATGTATATGTATAACTGATTCATTTTGTTATAAAGCAGAAACCAACACACCATTGTAAAGCAATTATACTCCAATAAAGATGTAAAAAAAAAAGAATTGGAGGAAAAAAATGCGGGAGACATGTCCTTGAAAATTACTCCTTTCCATTTTCTCCTGTGGATATTTTATAAAATTTAACGTCTAGTAGATACCATACTAGATACCTAGTTATGACTGATGATCAACATATATTTGATAAATGAATTAAGTCCAGTAGGAGGCAAAACTTAATATTCTTAATGACAGGGGCTCATTAAGGTTAATTGATACCTGAAAGTATAGTTGGCAATAATTTGCTAAGATCTATCTAAATTAAAAATATTAGAGAAAGAAGGTACTTATTTCATAATATGGATATTTATTAAGTAACAGCCAACTGCAAGGCTGATTATTTAAAAAATGATACCATATTGGAGGCAAAAATAAAGAATTTTAAGAGGAGGAAATCTGCCATTGTGCTAAACCAGATCACATACTGATCTCTTTAGCAGAACTCAAATTTTAAAATTATGAATCCATACATTTTGATATTTTATTCTATAGAAAGTTAATGTCTAAAATCCTAACCAAAACAATA
Organism: Delphinus delphis; assembly: GCF_949987515.2. Classification (NCBI taxonomy): domain Eukaryota; kingdom Metazoa; phylum Chordata; class Mammalia; order Artiodactyla; family Delphinidae; genus Delphinus; species Delphinus delphis. The sequence continues at coordinate 115,307,224 of NC_082687.1, read as the reverse complement.
CTTTGTAAGGGTCAATATTAGCCTCTTTGTCAACTAAAATCCAATAAAATGCCCTGGGTAAGAGACTCTCTCCTTCAGAAATGGCCACAGTATTTTGATAAATTCCCTTCCCTTCACAATAATGATTCCTCCCGAGTTAAAAATTCCTTTCTCCTTTTTTATTAAAAGAGTGAAATGAAGTGGAGGTCAGGCGATGTGGAACACAGCTAAACAGAAAAGTTGTAGCCCATTACCTAAGAGATCTGTGGCAAATATATATAGACCTAAAGGAAGGTGATAATTCCGGTAGCTCATCATGTGTCCCGAAGACAGGGAAGAGTTTCCTGGACTTCCCTGGGAGAGCTTCTGTGTGTAGGGCCAACCTTCCCTCCATCTCAGGTCCAATGGGCAATGGGCAAATAGAGCAAGAATAACCAAGCCTATGATTTTTCTATCACTGGCCCAATGATCAAATCCAGAGCAAAAAGATTTAAACTACTTACAAGGGAACACCAAGTGTGTATGTTTAAATATTTTGAATATAAATTCTCTAGGAAAAAAACACATTCAAAAAACACTAAAATAAACTATACTGTTGTGTCACATGTTTGGGTTAAATATCAATCAATCAATAAATTTACAGCATGATCAAATGACGGAGAACCATACTTGAAAATTAAACACTAACTTGAGCAACCTAGTTGGAAACGATCCATTGGTCTTTTTATTGATTTGGCTAACAACTTTAAGGGTATTTCATCACTTTCAGCTGTGTAAAGCAATAACAGTCTTTAAAAAATTCCCCTTGAGTGTCATAGATGCCTATAATGTTTCCTAAAATAGATCTGTTAAGTGCTCTTATAAATTACACAGATCATTTCAGGTTTTACCAGATCTTAAAGTCATTTCAAGTTTAAGACATGAACTTAAAATAATTAAAAGGATATTAATAGTGAAGCTAGAGGTTTTAAAAAAGTGGTATTTTCCCACAAAATCAAGTTAGACATTAAATCTGTAAGCAAGGTCATTTAAATTTCATATTCCAATTTAACTTAAAGCCAGTACTTTCTTCTCATTCTAGTTAGATGCACACAGAAAATACAAAAAAGATAACTACCACCCCTATAGAAATAAATATTAAACTCAGAGGCAGTTACTGAAACTAAAATTTCTCTTTAACTATTAGTTTATATAGATTAGAGTGTGGGTTATCTAAGTATCTTGATGGAAGTCAGCAGAATTCTATGTGCAAAGTAAATTCTTTGTTAACAATAAGGATTAGAAAGAGAAATAAATGATTTGGTAATTTTATCTGCCATTAAGATTATTACTTCTTTAAAATGGAGGACTGGCATCAAAGTTAAACTCTTATAACTATCTGAAACACTTTACATATCAAAATCCTTTTACTTTAATGTGATGTGTTTCTCTTATGTATTGCTAAGTTAGAAAGTAATCTTAAGCACATTTGGAAATTTGCAATTTTTCTAAAACTCAGATCATTACCATGACAATATCAATTACATTCAAAGCATCAATGTAAGGCAAGATGTTGACTTTCATCTTTTCTGTGAAGAAATTGTAATTATGCTGAGAGATAGATGGTCAAATATTTAAGGAGATTGGACAATTATTGAAGTAGCTGATGTGAAAAATGAGAGAAACAAAAGTTTGTTCTGCAACACAGAAGGCACAATTGAGGTGAACACTAAAATTAGTAGCGGGAAGCATTCAAGGTTATATGATTTCATAGACGAATTTTCAGCTGCCTCAGATTTGGCATAGAGAATGAATAGTATTATAATCTGAGTTTCTCAGACTGTAGTTTTACCAGGTTAAGTGTAAATAAAGAACACCGGTAAAACTGAGTTGAAATAATATGCCATACTACAAAGCTGACAGGCCAAATAAAAAGCTGATTTAAAAAATCTTAAAAAAATCCTTAGATATTATAGGATTGGGTTTTTCAATCAAGCCAGAGAAGAAATATAGTGGGAATAACTGAATAAGAAAAACTGACCTAAGATATGGGATTTGAACTTGATTTCAACTATGCAGGAAGTCAGTATTATTTGAAAGAATGTATCCTTAAAGTAGTGCAAGAAGTCCAACAGATACAAGGGTATCCTGTAACTAAGACTAGTTGCTGTTGGATATTCCAGATAAAACCAGAAGTCAGCAAAAATCTTCAAAAGGCTAGAAGAGTTTGATCTAGGAAATCAGCAGAAAATGAACATAAATTTACTTGGGGAAAAATGAGAGTCAGAGTGCTATAGCTTATTGTTTTCAACCTGAGTGCAAGAAGGCTATTTTACAAAAGGTGCAGATGGTGCGTGTAGAAGCAGCAGCAAACAATACCATGTAAGTTTCTGTCCGCACTTTCTTGTTTTGAGGGCCCTGGGTATGCAAGAATAAACACTATATACCTAAGAGGGTAAGAGAAAGTTTCCAGTTTCGGTACAAGTCAACAAAGGGAATGTTGAAGGGAGAAGTTAGGATGAGAATTTGTTTTCCAAAATATGCAGAGGTTCCAGGGGATGTGGTGAAATGATCTGGTAATAAAAGAGGGGGTTTTGGGTGAGAGGAAAGTAATGACAGACCATTCTCTGATGATAGTGTGGGAGATGATACACAACCAGAGAGGAGCTGTTTTGGGGAGTCACAGATGATTGGAATAGAAAACTGGGTGGTTTTAACTGGTCACAGCATCTTCTAGATTATTAGTTAAAACAGTAGCCAGGTAGATTGGAGCACATGTCACAGACAGTCAACACTGGCTTGTTGGGCTGCACCTCTGGTGGATATTTACTGTCTAGTAATTATGGGGACTCATCCTACCTGAAAGGAATGTGACTTGGATTCTTTGTTTTTTATAGATAATCTGTGGGCCCCTTGGTAGAGGCTCAGTGTTTAATGCCACTTGTATTCAGAATCCCAGGGTTAGAGGTGTGAAATATGTAATTTAAAAGAAAGAAAGAGAACATGTTTCACTTGTTCAACTAGAAAGAAAACATCAGTAAATTAAGTGTAGGGTTTTATTGTAAGAAATCAGAAACTACTACATTGGAATTAGAACTCAGTAATCATGTTAAAACTCAGATTAGAAAAAGGAGAGAAGTCTTGGCATTGTAACAGCATAATTAATTAAAGGAAGATAATAAGCCTCAGATAAGTACTTGGATATAGAAAGGAAAAACATAGCTTGATGAAAACAAATACACGTTCCACCCCTGTTGGATTCTGAACAAGTTGAGACGTTAAGTCAAAACAGGGGCAGATGGATCCAAACCTTCAACTTTATCCCTGATAGAGGACAGACTAGAGAATAGGCCTTCAGGGTTGCTTGAACCCAGAATCAGGCAGACCTACTCAGCAAGGTACAGACCAGGCTGGACCAGTGAAGCCCAGCCCAACAGGGTAGAGCTTCTGCACAAATGACTGCCTGGAGGGGTGGGGCAGGCCGGCTCTGCAGAGGAGGGTGTGAGCCAATCCTGTGTGAGCCAATAATCTCTTCTGAGATTAACAATCAGGCAAGATACAGCCCCTTATCCCCACCTGGGGGGAAAAAATGGGCGAAAGAAAAAGACAGCCTAAGAACATCCTCAGGGATCAGCTGTCCACATGGAAACTAGCAGTAGGGAAAACTTATTTTTAATACAAAGCAGTTAGAAAAAGAGATTAGAAAGGGCAGCAACTGTTGACTTTTTTCATTGAAGATTCAAATAAAAACATGTTAATTTTAAATTTCAGAAAAAGTGTTCAAAGGAAAAAAAGAGCCCATTCTTATGCTATCCCTCCATTATTTTACATTCTTACCTGTTATAATTAAAACTATTTTTGTTGTCTCTTTCAGCCAAAGCTCATAAACATATGTGCATTCCAAATAAAATAGTTTTGATTATTTAATCCTGTTTGTTCTTCTTCATTCCAATCTACTTATCATTAGAGTGTTCATTTTGTACTTTTATCTGTTAATTCATCCTATGAATATTCAGTGCCCCTTTGTGCTGCTTAGCTTGCATTTGCAAAGTGTTGTAGATAAAGAGATTTAAAAAGTCTACATCTTCTAAAAAAGCGCTGTTAATCTGATGAAAAGCAAATCCGAATTTTGACAGAGGCAAAAAAAATAAAATAGACTTTATAAGCCAGATGCACAGGACTAAGACGCATGCTGGCTTTCTACTTCCTAGCCATGAATATTAAATAGGCCTATGTGTGCCATCATTAATTAAACCAAGGTCCTTCAATTAAATAAAATACCACATCTGTGTTATCCAATTTAGCCCTTGCTTGGCTAAAGGAAAAATTATTTTTCTGAACACATTTTACAAGAACACTTTTTACAATTATACTTCAGATTTGATGGATTAGTTGATTAATTGACGGATGGGCTTGTTTTGCTTCCTCATGAACAGGTATGTGATGGAGTGTATGCCAACATGAGATGAGGCTTACGGAGTGCTGATCTGCTGGAGTGGTACTATCACTCTCCAGTTTAGACAAATGAGTGACATACACAGAAAAATGCATGCCCTCCATAAATGTTGGGAAATAAACTGAGTGTTGGTAAAATAATTTTTCTTCAACAGGGAACTAAAAATTCTTACTCACATTTTATCTTAATATTGAATTATGATCCTCTAGGTCCAGGGTCCTAAATCCCTGGGCCATGGACCAACCGGTACCGGTCCATGGCCTGTTAGGAACCAGGCCACACAGCAGGAGGTGAGCAGTGGGTGAGCGAGCGAAGCTTCATCCGTATTTACAGCCGCTCCCCATCGCTCACATTACCGCCTGAGCTCTGCCTCCTGTCCGATCAGCAGCGGCATTAGATTCTCACAGGAGCGTGAACCCTACTATGCTCTGCACATGCGAGGGATCTAAGTTGCATGCTCCTTATGAGAATCTAATGCCTGATGATCCGAGGTGGAGCTGAAGTGATGCTAGCGCTGGGGAACAGCTGCAAATACAGATTATCATTAGCAGAGAGGTTTGACTGCACAGAGACCATAATAAATCAGTTGCTTGCAGACTCGTATCAGAACCCTATCAGTGAGTGACAAGTGAAAACACGCTCAGGGCTCCCACTGATTCTGCATTATGGTGAGTTGTATAATTATTTTATTATATATTACAATGTAATAATAATAGAAATAAAGTGCACAATAAATGTAATGCACATGAGTCATCCTAAAACCATCCCCCCACCCCGGTCTGTGGAAAAACTGTCTTCTGTGAAACCGGTCCCTGGTGCTGCAAAGTTTGGGGACCGCAGCTCTAGGTAACCTAATGCCAGGCTTATGTAGCTCAAAAGATCATATAAAAATAACCGTTTTATATTTTTAAGAGACTCTTTGGCTAACTTTGCTCTAAGTTGTGTGTGTAATGAACATATTACTGTAGAAGAAAGGACACAAAACCTATTATCAACTAGAAATGAAAAGGTACTATGGCAAGTTACTTTCTAAGCCGCAGCATTTTCTCTTTTGTTGTTACATTCATTTGTTAAAGCTTTACTGAAAAACAATGACTTTCTCCTTTTACTTTTACTACTCATGACTTCTATGTTAGTTTTCACCACACCTCCATTTTTTTTTTAATATTTGAGGAACTATTAGGATTATGAGCCTCCACCGACATGGCAACAGTGTTCTGTATTCTCATCTCACCTATTATTTCAAAACTCTATGTCTTTCATGACCTAAAATATCACCCAATCACATAGTTTTTAAAAATAAATAAATCTTGGGGCTTCCCTGGTGGCGCAGCGGTTGAGAGTCCACCTGCCGATGCAGGGGACACGGGTTCGTGACCCGGTCCGGGAAGATCCCACATGCCACGGAGCAGCTGGGCCCGTGAGCCATGGCCGCTGAGCCTGCGCGTCCGGAGCCTGTGCTCCGCAACGGGAGAGGCCACAGCAGTGAGAGGCCCGCGTACCACAAAAATAAATAAATAAATAAATAAATCTTGAATAAAATTTCATTCCTTGATGTATAGAACATAATGTATTAACTCTGTACAATTGCTACAAAAAAGCAAGAAGGTATCCAGTTAACACTTTATTTTCTAAATTCCCTTTTGTACTTAATGTGTGATTTTTAAAAACCTATTTTAGCTTTATTATATGTCCATTAATTTATGCAAAATAAACGTATTTTCAGCTTCAAATGTTAATGAAGTATCGGGTTTAAAGATTAATACACAAATTATCTTTCCTACACAAGAAAGTCCATTTAAAAGTCGCCATATTTGGTCAATAAATTCTTTTTTTGCAAGTCAGCATTTTAATCATAGATATATAAGTTTCTATAAAACTATACATGTATGAAAACAGGATTAGGGATCATTAAAACCTATGCAAATGTGTGATTACAGCACAACAACAATTATCTAAATACATATACAAATGTAGTAAAATTCCTAGTAAATATTCTAATCAACTCTGTACTCAGCTGCACACCAGAGTTAGCCTTTCTTTTGTCCCCCACACATAAAAGTTCCAGAAGACAGAAGAAAATTCTCTCTCTACTAACTCAAAATATGGGTTGTCTCACAATATAAATTTCAGGCCCTCAAATATTCTCTTTTAGTAAGTTTGATTCTGAACTTTTAATTCCCTTTACTCATAAAGTTCAAGGCTGCTCACCAGCCACACAGTTCACTGGGTTGGCCCACGTATCTGCAACAACTTCTTCATACCCTGAGTAAGATCAGTATTTACTTCTGACCCTTATCCAGTAGAGACTTCTACTGGATATATATTATATTATTTAATATAAGACATTTCCACTGCCAACTCTGAATCTTGGTGTTGGTGCTATTAAGGCAGCACTAAAACTGAACTTAAATACCTTGAGGAAAAAAAGTTAACCCCTCTTGTACCACTCAACAAGGAAGCAGTAGTTCCCACTCAACAATGAAACAGTCCCTTCATGGTGACATTGTCTGGCAAGATGCTTCTCTGTCTTGAATGACCTTTCTCACTGTCCCACTGTGCAATGTAGCTCTTGGCAGCCCAATTATCAAAGGTATCAGGCTTACAATGCTTAACAAAAGGGATAAATTCTCATGACTTTTCCCCCCAAAACATAGGAACAGCCTGTCTCAAAGTTTCTTCAAATAACATCAAGGAACAATATTTGGGGGAAAAAAATTCTCGCTACTCTGAAATGGCAGTTTTTGTCTAAGCCATAATTTTATCTGCTATTTCTTGAGTGGCATATCCTACTTTGGTGTGTTTACTTTGATTCCACAAAAAATTAAGTTGGTTTAAAATACGAGTAGGCATTAAAAAAATCTTTCTTCTAAATATTAAGACTTTTTAGGCCAGTTTTATGTTCACAGCAAAGTGGAGAGGAAGGTACAGAGATTTTTCCATATAGACCCTAACCCCACACAAACAGAGCCGCCCTCATTATCAACATCCCACACCACAGTGGTACATCTGTATGTCTCTTTAGTGAAGTCTTTGGCCTATTTTTTTGTTAGGTTGCTTGTTTTCCTATTGCTGTTAAGAGTTCTTTGTATATTTTGGATAATAAAAGTCAAGTCCCACTGACTTTCTGCCTGCCAGGTATGTTCATTTTGGATAGAAGGTGTTGAAATATCCAAAAGGATAGTGGATTCATCTATTTCTTCTTGCAGCTCTATTAGTTTTTCCCTCACATAGTTTGACACTGTTATTTGGTGCATACATATTAAGGATTGTGATGTCTTCTTGGAGAACTGGCCCATTAATCATTATGTATTGCCCTTCTTTGTTGCTGACAAGTTTCCTTATTGTAAATTGGCTCTGTCTGAAATTAATATAGCTACTCTTGCAATTTATAATTACACTTAGCATGGTATATGTCACAATCCATTTAACTGTAATCTGTGTGGGTGTCTGTGGGTGTGTCTCTGTGCCTCTGGGGGGTACCTGGGGGTGTGTGTCTCTGAGCCCCTGGGGGTGCCTGGGAGAGTGTGTCTGTGTCACTGGGGGTGTCTGTGGGGATGTCTGGGAGGGAATGTGTCTCTGGGGGTGTCTGGGGGGGTGCCTCTGTGTCCCTGGGGGGGCATGTCCCTGGGGGTGTGGGGGTGTGCCTGTGTGCGTGCATGCCTCTGTGTGTGTCTCTGTGTCTCTGCGTGTCTCTCTCTGTCTCTGTGTGTCTGTCTCTGTGTCTGTCTCTCTGTGTTTCTGTGTCTGTCTCCGTCTGTGTGCGTCTCTGTCTGTATCTGTCTGTGACTGTCTCTGCGTGTCTGTCAGTGTCTCTGCATGTGTCTGTCTCTGTGTCTCTGCGTGTCTCTGTCTCTCTGCGTGTGTCTGTCTCTGCATCCTGTGTGTGTATAAAATGGGTTTCTTGTAAGCAGCGTATACTTGGGTCTTGCTTACTCACTCTGACAATCCCTGCTTTTAATTGGTACATTTAGAACACTGATGTTCAAAATCATTATTGGTACAGCTAGAATACTATGTCACATATCCATTACTGTTTTCTATCTTTGTTTCTATTTTTTTCTTCCACTCTTTTTACCTTTAGTGTTTTTTTTTTTTTTTTTTTTTTTTTTTTGCGGTATGCGGGCCTCTCCCGTTGTGGAGCACAGGCTCCGGACGCGCAGGCTCAGCGGCCATAGCTCACGGGCCCAGCCGCTCCGCAGCATGTGGGATCTTTCTGGACCGGGGCACGAACCTGTGTCCCTGCATTGGCAGGCAGACTCTCAACCACTGCACCACCAGGGAAGCCCCTACCTTTAGTGTTTTTAAAGGGATATATATGATCCCATATTCTTTTTTAAGTATATTGTATATACATACACACACATATGCACACATACACATATATTTACTTTTTAAATGGTTGCCCTAGAGTTTGAAAGTACACATTTACAGCCAATCCTAGTCCACTTTCAGAAAACACTACACTACTTCAGGAGTAGTGAGGAGTACCTTAAAGTAACACCACCAAAAAAACCCCTTAATTCCTTCCTCCCATCCCTTGTAGCATTGCTGTCATTCAATTCACTTACATATTCATACCCAAGCACATATACACATATAAGATGTATACGTAAGCATACATAATCAAGTACATTGCTATTATTTTGAACTTACGTGTTTGATCAATAAGAAAAAAAAGTGTATTTTACTTTCACTTATTCCTTCTCTGATGTTCTTCCCTTATTATAGAGATCTAAGTTTCTGACCTATATTATTTCTCTTCTCTTTAAAGGACTGCTTTTAACATTTCTTGCAAGGCAGGTCTATTGACGACAAATTCCCTCAATTTTTGTTTGTCTGAAAGACTCTCTTTCCCCTCATTTTTGAAGGATAATTTCCAGGGTACAGATAGGTTGATGGTCTTTGACCATTTAAAATAGTTCACTCCACTCTCTTGCTTTTATGGTTTCCAAAGAGAAGTCAGACTTTAATTCTCATCTGTTTCTGTATAGGTAAAGTATTCCCCCCACACCAAATCCTGGCTTTTTATGTTCTCCAGTATTTTATTTTTCATTTTCAGTAGTTAAAAAGTGATATGCCTAGGTGTAGATTCGTTGGCATTTATATGGCTTGGTTTTCTTTGATCCTCCTGGACCTGTAGTTTGGTATCTGACATTAAATTAGGGAAAATTCTCAGTTATTGTTTCAAATATTTCTTGTTTCTCTTTTCCTTCTGGTATTTCCATTACATACATGTTACAATTTACCCATAGTCCTGGGATATTCTGTTCCTTATTTTTGGGATTTGTTTTCTTTGCTTTTCAGTATAGGAGGTCTCTAATGATGTATCTTCAAATTCAGAGCTTCTTTCATCAGTTATGTCTAGTGTGTTATTAAAACCAAAGTAATTCTTCATTGCTGTTACTGTGTTTTGCTTCTAGTAATTTTTTTTAAGGATTTCCATCTCTGTTTATACTGCCCTTTTGTTTTTGCATGCTATGTACTTTATCCATTAGAGCCCTCTATCATAGAGCAAATTAATGATAGTAGTTTTAAATGCCCTATATTGATAATCTTAACATCCCTGCCAGGTCTGGTTCTGATGCCCTATCTCTTCAAACTTTTTCAAACTTTGTTTTGGGGGGGGTATTTTTTTTTTGGCTTTCAGTATGCCTTATAATTACTTCTTGATAGCCAGACATGATCTACTAGGTAAAAGGAACTGCGGTAAATAGGTCTTTAGTAATGGGGTGGTGAGGTGTTGGGGGAGGGGAAGCACACTATAGTTCTATGACTAGGTCTCAGTCTGTCAGCAAGTCTATGCCTCTGGTCTGAAAGCTCCACAAGTGTTTCTCATTTTTTTCCCTCCTCCCTCAGGTGGAATGACATAGCTAGAGTGGGCTGGAGTTAGGGATATTCCTTCCCCCAGTTCCATTAGACTCTGATAAAACTCAAAAAGTTAAGCTCTGGTTAGTTTCTCCTGAGGTCAGGCCTTGTTAAAGAGAACAGAGTGTTCTGGTATATTTCCAAAAGGGTTTCTTTTTTCACCCCCTGCTGGAAGCATGAGGGGTTATTTTCTGTTATTTCCTGAGAGCCTGGTGGAGCTCATGGAGGTAACCAGTGCCAGGGTAGGAAAACCTGAACTATAACTGACAAACTGCTGGTAGCTCAGTGTGGACAATTCAGTTTAAAACCCCAAGGGCACCCAGTCACAGGGGAGCCTGCACTAGTTTCTGAGGTTTATCTCCAGGAGTGCCTGCCACCATGTTCTCACAGTAAATGTTAGATTAAAATCACCTCATGCCTCCAGCAGGGAGAGGGGGAAAGGAAGCCTTTTGAAATACAGGAGAACAACACTCTCAGCAAGTCTGAATTGAGGAGAATCTAATTAACTAGAAGAAAGCAAATATATTGAAGCTATGTTTTTATTATGATGTTTTTTCCTGAATATATTGGCAGATGATTTTAGTTAAAATATTATACATTTCCTAAAGTTGTTGTTTTTTAAAATCCAATTCAGACAGAATACATGTGCCAGCTTCCCTGGGACAGCAACCGATACACTAACTCTGTTCATTTCTTCTGAGTTAACAGATAACATGGTCTTAGTAACTGAACTCAAGTACCTTTAATCTCATATACCAAAGTGAGTAATGGCTTAGGTATGGACTGTTTTTGTGTCACAGAGATTATGCAACTCCAGGTGAAAAATAGTGAAGGATTGTGTTCTTGTCAGCTGGCTTAACTTTTATACACAATTTGTAAAACTTTGATCCTAAATATTTCAGATTAAAAAAAATAGCGGTGGTGGGTTTATAAAAATTAAGAAAGTGAGTTTAAGGAGCAAGAAAGAATAGGGAGTATAATTTCTGAACTTCAAGACAATTTCATACAAGAAGTAGAGAAATATTAATGTTAACATGTTAAGTACAGGAAAAGTGACAGTCATTTAATCATAAAAGAAGTTTAATAAATCTAAATGTTTTATGATAATTGACAGGAATTAAGTTTAAAAAGTTTTATGTTTCTCCCCCAGAGAAAACTAATTTTACACTTTTGTGCTCTTTAGAAACATTCCTACTAAGTAACAAAATTAAAAGTTAACTTTTGATTGCTGGTTGTGCTTCGCTGGTTGACAGAAATGACCTTATTGCCCAAAGAAATTTAATTATCTATCCATCTGAATAACTTACTTAGAGCAGAGAATTTTGGGTTACTCAGATAGACTATAATAATGTCTAAAGGATGATGTGCTCTGATATAGAACAGCTGAAATAATGGTAACTGAAATCAGTGACCAACAGAATTAAAGGAGAATCAAATCAGCTGAGCAGAGGTTTACTAAACATTGAGGAAGCCTATCTATTCTAAATGTATTTAGTCTTACACAGCAAAGCAATGTCTGGAAAAAAAGTTTTACCTGAGATTTTTAAGATTTTGTGTTTTTTCTACCATTTAGTATGGTTTGGTGAAATAAGAGCCCAGAAGGCATGAATCAGGAAACAGTCCCCAATGATTTTTCTTTTTTTCTTAGTGTATGTCAACAATGGGTGCATCTTTACACGAATTTCTGAGGAAACTAATATCTAGCTGTGCATAAATCCATGCTACTAAGACATTTTAAATGAAAAAGAGTACTTATAATTAGCACGTATGTGGTAGAAGTCAGCTTCTGAAACTACTAGAAGCTGCTAATTTAGTTCTGAAGTCTTAAAACTTAAAAGGCATGAAAAGTGCTATATATATGAGAGAATTCATCTGTTGCTACGATTTCTTTTTTACATCTTTATTGGAGTATAATTGCTTTACAATGGTGTGTTAGTTTCTGCTTTATAACAAAGTGAATCAGTTATACATATACATATGTTCCCATATCTCTTCCCCCTTGCGTCTCCCCTACAATTTCTTTTAAGCTATCACTAAATGGCATTTTCATTTCGCATGCTTTCAACTATTCCTTACATTAAAATGACTCTGATTTCTATATTCTCTTTTGATTTCCTAAGCCAAAAATGTGCTAGACAACTAAACATCTCAACAGGCACCTTAAATTCAATAAACATAAAAGTGAAAAATCATGACCCCTAATGAACTTCATTATGACCCAGCCCTTCTGGTTTTTGATTTTTTGTGGGGTTTTTTGGAGAATAAAAAAAAAAAAAGAATCAATGCCTAGTAACCTACCTACAGTAAAAATCTGGAAGTCCTTCTCCATTAAACTCCTTTCAACATTGTTGTACCCAGGCCACTTTGTAAAAACAGGAGGAAACTCCACCCAAAACTTGGTTTGAATGTGGCGACAGATGATGACACACATACACCAACAAGGTATGAAAAGATTTATGACTTACATAACTGAGCTCTCCAGGACAAGCAGAGCTGTCACGAGCAAATCCAAAACGGCATGAGAGAAGAAGGAAAGCAGACTGAGTTGAGGCTTTTATTGTGGTCAAGGGGCGGGCCTGGGTGGGGATTCCCAACAGAAGGCAGGGATTGGGCGGTTTGAATCTCCTACACGTGCTAAAGGAGGAACACCTGGGCTTCCTTATCCTAGTGCCCAGGTGAGAGGCACAGGAAGAGGCAGTGTGAGGCTTAAAAGCTATTTGCAGTCAAGTATCAAAATAGAGTTTAACGCTTTATTACAAATCTCATCCACATAATCACCAACATGTTCTTCCAATGTTACTACACAAATTTTTCTTAAAGTTTTCTTTCCTCTCTTACTATCTTATTTTAGTTTTAAGTTATCCTCTTTTCCAAATATATGTGATATATTTCTGACTCATCAGATTACTGTAATTTTGTATTCAAATTCTATCCTTCACACATAGAGTTTCTAGAACACAGCAAGAATTATACCTTTTTCCCCAAAGCATTACCTCCTCCAAAAACCTTTTGTCCTTAAACAAAACTAAAGGACATCTTTACCATTGTACATGCAATTTGATTGATCTATTTATTTTTCTTCTATCTTTTATCTATCATCCATCAATCTACCTCCTTCAATAAGTTCTTTAAATGGGAGCCATGTCTACTAGTTACTGTATCATGTTAATCACCTCTGTGTCTGGCAGAGGGAATGATAATAACAACTGCTGAACATGTGAACATTTGGGGCTCAGGACCACAGACCCAATCATCATTGAAGGCTCCCTATCCATGGAATTACATTTCTTTGATACAATCTGAGATTTAGAATTACATTAAATAATTAGAATTATTTTAATTAAGAATGAGATCAAAGCTCAAATAATTCAAAACACATTTTCAGTCTTTATGTAATTTAGAAAATATATTTCTAGCTAATGATGAGCAGGTGATAAAGTAAGTTACACTTCTTCAATTTCTCCTTAATGTGTTTGGTGGCTTTTCCCACTGCACGCTCTTAGGAAAGGGCTTCACTTCAAGATCACAAAAGCACTGCCTACTTTGAATAAAACTGCATTTGCATAAAAACTCATTAATGACCAAAATACCATATTCTAAAATTTCAGCAAATAATAGTATTTGAATAAAAATTTTTTAAGTTTTCAACATAACATTTTGAAATGGAAATATTAGACAGAATAATTATGTATATTCAGTTTTTCCCAACATGTAATGCATCTGCACCTTTAACTTACCTGCATATGTAATAATGGATTTCAAAAGTAACTAAACAGAAACTTGAATATAACTTCATTAATTATTTTCTATTATGTTAAAGGGGAGAGACTAAAGTATTGCAGAGTACATGGAGTGGTTTTTCTTTTTCAGTCTTTGTACATGAAATTCATAGTATTTAATGTATTCTTAACTTATTTGACAAGAGAATTCATATCACTAATATTTGGGAGATATTACCTAGAGCAAAAATATGCATCTTTAGCAAGATATAATTTTGCTCTACAGTTTGATCCTAGATATTCTCCAAAACCGACAAAGCTATACACAATAAAGATTAGGAATCAAATATCTCTTTTCATTTGAGAGTAATCAGTATATAATGTAAAAGAGATAAGATCATCCGGGAATTTGATTTAAAAGTAAAATAATTGTAGGTCACTTTTATTTATATTTTACTAATAATAAACTATGAGTCATTATGCAATCAATTCAAAAATTAAAAATCTTCAAATAATTGTCTTCGTGTATTTACATGCAGCAGTTTTACATGATGAGAAATACAGTGTAATTTAAACACAGTACAATGGTCTTCATATGGGTACATGGAGAGTGTTTCATAAATTTGGAAAGTCAATTTAAACCTTCATGTTTATAGTTGTACAAATGTTTTTGTGTGCCTATCTCTCCTTACTTAAGCTGATTTTCAGAGTTCTAAAATAATGTAACAAAAATAAATAGCATACTTGGCTTTCCAAAAATATCTGAATTGCCATATATATGAATTTTACTTGATAAAAACTGATTTAAGTTATTAAGATATGTTGATATCTTGATTTCATAGCTGAGTAGATGAGTAACATGCTTTAATAGAAGATAGTTTCTTCAAAGGCATTTTAAAACATGGTGTCAATTTGTAATTGTGACTCCACATAGAGAAAAATGTTAATGACTGTATGCTTTGATACTGCCTTCATTTTTCATAATTCAGAGAGAAGTATATAATATACTTCTTTTATCTGAGGCAGAAAATAAAATAAAATTTGAAATTTTGAGGTAATAGATACCTACCTTAACACCATGGGTGATCATCATTGCTTCCTTCTTCCCTTCAATCACCAATATCCATAACCATGTACTTATCTAAAAACGATGCCATCTTCTTCCTGAGAGGGAGGAGATGGTACATATGGAGATGCACTTTTCCAACAAAAAATCAAGTTACTGCTAAAAAAGTGGGCCAAATGCAGGCAGGCTTTGCAACGTATCCCTCTGAGCTAATGGAGACTGTGGAAATGCTCGTCACATATGGGCCCATCATGGGTCACTGTTACAGACCTTCAGCCATACAGTAGTTGGGTACAGCTTAATATCCAATGTATAGATTAATAACTTAATTTAGGGTTATAGTTTTTGAGTGAATTTTTTTAAGTAGTAAGACTCAGCTTCTATGTTTATATTTCATTCAAACCCAGGCAGACTGTTTGTATCCTAGCAAGAAATATTTATTCTTTACCATTCCTACTAAAGTCCATTAAAACTTTCAAAAAGGCCTCAAGAAATTATATTCCTTGCAAAGTCTAGGTCTGAGATAAATGCAGGTGTAACTTCTGACAATACATGTTTACAGTTAGTGGTCTGTTTTGTCCTGAAGAAAAGGACAAAACTTCCCTATAAAGCTGTCTTGTCCTGGGCTTTTGTCTGTTGGGAGAATTTTGATTACTGATTCAATTTCATTACTAATGACCAGTCTGGTCAGATTTGCTATCTCTTCCTGATTCAGTGTTGGAAAATTATGTTTCTAGGAATTTATCTATTTCCTCTAAGTTGTGCAATTTGTTTGCATATAATAGTTTGTAGTAATCTCATATGATCCTTTGTATTTCTGTGGCGTCAGTTGTAACTTTTCCTCTTTCATTTCTGTTTTTATTGAGTTGGGTACTCTCTCTTTTTCTTCATGAGTCTGGCTAAGGTTTATCAATTTTGTTTATCTTTTCAAAGAACCAGCTCCCAGTTTCACTGATCTTTTCTATTGCTTTTTTAGTCTGTATTTCATTTACTTGCACTATGATCTTTGTTATTTCCTTGCTTCTACTAACCATGAGCTTTGTTTTCTTTTCTAGTTTCTTTATGTGTAAGATGAGATTTTTGAGATTTTTGTTTGTTTGCTGAGGTAGGCTTCAATAACTATCAACTTCTCTTCCAGATGCAGATAATATAACCCTGTCCCATGCTCAGCATGAAACTTGAGACTTGAATTATTAAGCCATATCAAAGTTGAAACAGAAACTATGGTTTCTTACTCTGATTAGGTATCGTATGTGAATATGGTAATGCTGTATTTAGAATACACTTTCTTGTCTTTTCAGACATTCTAGTTTACTAACTGTAGATGGTTAGAGTAAATGTTCTACTCTGAAAATTTACCACTTGCATCTTGTGTTTGGAAGGGATACAGTAAATTTTAAAACTCCTAAAAATGGGGCTTCCCTGGTGGCACAGTGGTTGAGAGTCCGCCTGCCGATGCAGGGAACACGGGTTCGTGCCCCGGTCCGGGAAGGTCCCACATGCCGCGGAGCGGCTGGGCCCGTGAGCCATGGCCGCTGAGCCTGCGCTCCGCAACAGTGAGAGGCCCGCGTACAGAAAAAAAAAAAAAAAAAACTCCTAAAAATTTTTCTCAGATGCATGAGAATGTTTTAATAGTATTTCATAATATTTATCATTTCAACTTTTAATTTAGTAAAAACAACTATGTAACTTACATTTTATTTGAATGCAGAATGTCATGTTTTAGGAAAGCAAACAGTTCACTACTGAGAATATTTGGTGATGTTATTAAATTTCTTTCATTTGTCATTTAATTTACCACTAGATGGATAGAGTCAGGAGTAATATTATAGGTATTAAAACTCCAAAATTGTAGGAGAAATAGAGGTTACACTACAAACAAAAGTTGTCACTGGTACTGGCCTCACAGTCATGCTGAGAGTTTTAAAATACATCAGCATCAGTGTATCACACTAAAGGAACATGAGATAAATTTGATTCTTTTGCTTTGAAAGGTTTATTCCTTTAATCCTGAAACTACTTTCCAATTTTTTTAAAAAATAGGTGCGCTTTGTTAATATTTTTAGCTTCTACAGCCATATTGGGTGATTATCCAGGGTTAATTGGGTTATGAGTGACTGATTATTTTGGTCTCTCCATTAGGCAACCTAAAAGGTATACAATCAATTTCTGACTTTGAATCACGCATGAAAAAGACTAGTACTAGCTAAGAAGTACTTAATGCAGAAGACAGAAGTGGAGATTCAATAGTCCCTTATAATTCCAGTCCAAGTGTCTACTGAATTAGAGAAAAATCTTCAAAACAGAGCACATAAATGTATCAAAATTTAAATTTTCTATTGATTATATACAATTATGTTTATTCTTGAATATAAAGTCATTTAGTTGTAGACTATAAAGACTTTAAATATTCATGCTTTGAAAATAAATGTCATTTGCCTGGGATGTTTCAATTATTTTCTCAAAACTTCAGATCTTTTATATGCAGGTATTTCAAGTAGGTCTCAAGCCATTTTATGAAAGCAAGTATTCATGTTTGATTAAAAATGTATGAAGGGCTTCCCTAGTGGTGCAGTGGTTGAGAGTCCACCACGGACTCTCAACCGTGGTTGAGATGCAGGGGACACGGGTTCGTGCCCCGGTCCAGGAGGATCCCACACGCCGTGGAGCGGCTGGGCCCCGTGAGCCATGGCCGCTGAGCCTGCGCATCTGGAGCCTGTGCTCCGCAACGGGAGAGGCCACAGTAGTGCGAGGCCCATGTACCGCAAAATAAATAAATTAATTAATTAATTAATTAATTAATTAATTTAAAAAAATGTATGAATATTTAAGTGCATAATATTATATTGAAACTGAAGTAATTTTAACAGTTGTAAACTTGCCACCAATGGAATGTGAAAATCCCAACAGCAAATGTGACTGCAGCTTAAAATCTATAAGTTTATTTGGATATTATAATTGGCATTTCATGGACTGAAGTAACATGATTATGCAGTGTGGCTTAAAGGTAGTCTATAATAAAATAAGGGTTAACATTCTTTTCATTTCCTTTCTGAAAGTTTCAAAATTCATATTTCATTGGTATGTCATGTATTACTTAGAAGCAAACTATTTCGTTTATACAGCAAAAATGCAACTTTGACTAGCTTCATTATTCTTCCTTGAAATTAAAACAGTCTTCCTGTGATAAAACTATATCAAGTTGTTATGAAGATATACTGTGTTTCAGAACCTAGCAAACTTAAGTAGAATTGAAGTTTTTTATGCATGTGAAGGTGTACATTTGGAAAAAAATGCTACATTTTGCAATAATAACTATCTTGTATTTCCCTTTATATGATATGCTTGAATGTAGAATTAGACAATGAAAGAGTTACAATATAACCTGTCGATTATTTTATAATGTATAATCTCAACTGTTTCCATAAAATAATAAAATTGACTAAATATAAATTATGTATCTATGTGTACTTTTGTGATCTGTATGTACTAAGGATGAATTAGCATGTTATTGTCTTGAAGTGTTAACTAACAAAATGGATTTGTAAACTTATATAAATATTTTCTAGCTCGTGTTGGCAAATTTTACTTAAAAAAAAATATTTTCCAAACTCAACTTAACTTTAGTAGCCATTGGCCAAAAACAAAAGTGGAAATCTCAACAAAATAAATAAGCCCCATGTGTCAAAAAATAACATAGAAGTTACCACCGCCCCCCCCACAAAAAACGCTGGAAATACTAGATGACTTTTAAGAATGAAATAAAGGAAAGCTATGGTACCTATTGCCCACCAGCTTACTGAAGTATTATTTGATAAAGCACTGAAAAGTAAGATAGCAGAATTTATCCTACAGTATACTAAGGACTGATATGAGTTAATTCTAGTCAGATTGAATCAATATTCTTATGTCAGACTAAATTAGACCCTGCTGTAAGAAATACCCAGGATAAAACTAAGGGTCACATACAAAACCAACACACCAAAACTACAAAACATTTTTGAGAACAGTTAACAGAAAACTAAATAAGTGGAGGGATATTCTTTGTTTGGAACATTTCACATTTTAAAGATGTCAATCCTGTTAACACATTCTCTGCCAAAATACCAATAGTGCGCACTCGCTCTGATTAAAATAGCAAAATCAACTTTGAAAGAGCATAAAGATGCATGATTTCATCTACCAGTTATGAAGAGCTACTAAAAGAAAAGCCGTCAAAAAATCTACAGAAACCAAGAGAGGGTGGTATAGATGCTAGGGTAGCAGACTGGAACAGAATAGACAGTCTCAAAACCAACCTACATGTACAGTTAACTGATAACATTTCAGTGTAGCGAGGAGAAGATGGTCTCTGCAATAAATTCTGTTGGGTTAACTAATTGTGAATATGGAAAAATTAAATATTATTTTACCTGACACACAAATATTAATTCTTAATGAACTGTATATTAAACTATGAAAGTTAACAAATTACTTAAAAATAATAAAATATTTCTATTAACTTGTAAGCAAAGATTTTTTAAACAGGACACAAAAGTGCTAATCATAAAGAAAATATATTGATAAATTTGACAAGATTACAAGTTTTTTATTCAAAAAGAAACTATAAGAGAATGAAAAGGCAAACGATAGAGTGAGAGACAATATTATTATATATATATATCAAAAAAAGGCCTGTATATTTTTAAAATTAAAAGTAAGAAAATAAGTAAGGGGCTTCCCTGGTGGTGCAGTGGTTGAGAATCCACCTGCCAATGCAGGGGACACGGGTTCGAGCCCTGGTCTGGGAGGATCCCACATGCCGCGGAGCAACTGGGCCCGTGAGCCACAACTACTGAGCCTGTGCGTCTGGAGCCTGTGCTCCGCAGCAAGAGAGGCCACGATAGTGAGAGGCCCGCGCACCACTATGAAGAGTGGCCCCTGCTTGCCACAACTAGAGAAAGCCCTCGCACAGAAACGAAGACCCAACACAGCGAAAATAAATAAATAAATTAATAAACTCCTACCCCCAACATCTTCTTAAAAAAAAAAAAAAAGTGAGAATTGGGTAGGCTCTACCTGAAATATCCCCAAATAGCAGGTAAATATGTGAAGATGTGTTTAAATTCACTAATAATTATGGAAATATAAATTAAAACCTCAATTCAGCATCACTACAGCCCATTTGAGTGGTTAAAGTGAGAAATACAGACAATATTACACGTTGATAGAATATGGTAAAAATAGAATTCTTATACACAGCTGATGGAAGGGTAACTTGACATACATCCTTTACAAAACCATTTAGCAATAATTAACCCAGACCAAACATCTGCAAACAAAATGGTACAGTATCTCCACCTTAAGGGGGCAATATATTCATGAGCACACTAAAACACATGTTGAAGCTATTCATAGTAGCACTAATCCTAATAGCCAAAAAATGTAGAAGTAAAATCACGTGTCCATTGATAAGTATTTCAATAAATGTAACTGAGATATATTCATACTTTATACAGCAATTAAAATGAGCAAATTATATCAATACACAACAAAGTGGATAGGTATGAAAAACACAGCATTACAAGAAGCCAGTCATAAAAGAATATAGATTATATAATTCCTTTTATCAAAAATTAAATAACAAGGAAAATTATTAAGAATCAGGATAGTAGTTATACTGGAGTGAACAGCAACCAGAAGGAGAAACAAACGGGGCCTTTGAGGGTGTGCTTAAGTTCTATCTCTTTATCTGTGTGCTGGTTTTATGGGTTTATTTAGTATATAAAAATTGAGATGCATAATTTTGTTTTTTAAAATTTTCTCCTGGTACACTAATATACTGATAAAACTTTGCTTAAAAGATAATACAAATGTCTACTGGCTGTTAATAAATATACAACTCCATTATTATACTCTATACAGGGCTTTAAGTGAAACATGAAAAGTATTAATAACAACAGTAAAAAGCTGTGTCAAGGCCTCTGAGTGCTGAGATGAAATCTTATAGCTTTGAGTAACTAAAAAGAAAACAATATTGCAAAAACATATTGTTTTCAAATCAAGAAGTGAAAAAAAAAGTAATAACAAAATAAGCCTGAAGAAAATAGAAAATAGCAAGGAAATAGTAAACAGGGACAAGAGTGCTTCCACTTTCTCTGTGTATGTGGTGTTTTTTTTTAACATTTATTTTTTCCTTCCAGTTTTCTTGAGATATGATTGACATACAGCACTGTATAAGTTTAAGGTGTACAGCATAATGGTTTGACTTACTTACATCACGGAATGATTACCACAATGAACAATAGGTTCAGTGAATATTCATCATCTCATGTAGATGCAAAATTAAGGAAAAACTCTTCCTTGTGATGAGAACTCTCAGGATTTACTCTCTTAACAATGTGCATAGATAATGTAGAGCAGTGTTAGTTATCTTTATCAGGTTGTACATTGCATCCCTCGTACTTACTTGCCTTATAACTGTAAGTTTGTACCTTCTGACCACAGAAGGTACAAAGAATAAGGTACCTTCTGTACTTTATTCTCTCTCCCTCCACCCCTGGCCTCTGATAGCCACAAATCTGCTCTCTATGAATCTGTTTGTTTTTGATGTATAATTGACCTAAAACACTATGTTAGTTCCTGGTGCACAACAAAGTGATTTAATATTTTATATATTATAAAATGATCAACAGGATAAATCTAGTTACCATCTGTCACCATACAAAGATATTACATTATTTTGATTATATTCCCCACACTGTACATTTCATACCCATGACTCATTTATTTTGTAACTGGAAGTTTGTACCTCTTAATCTCTGTCACCTATTTCTCTGTTTATGGTTTTTTTTAGTAATTAAAATACATGAAACAAATATGATGTAGTATTGAAACTGGCTATATCTAAGGAGTGGATTTATAGATGCCCTTTTTAATAGTTTTTTAATGTTTTTTTATTTTTATTTTTTTAATATATATTTTTTTTGTTTTTTGGGTTTTTTGGCCATGTGGCGCGGCATGCAGGATCTTAGTTCCGACCAGGGATCAAACCCATGCCCCCTACGGTGGAAACGCAGAGTCCTAACCACTGTACCACCATAGAATTCCCTTAATATTTTTCCTTGTGTGTCTTTGAAATGTTTTATAATAAATTATTAGATGAATAAAAATGTATATTTGGCTTAGCTCTCTATCATAAATCATAAACATTTCTGCTGAATTTTTCTGTCATTCAATCAAACGATGTAAGGACTTTTTCTCCACTAAAATGTTTTAAATACAGAAAATTTTTACGCTTCAGAATTACACACCTTTAAGTTTATATAGACATCATGGAATGACAAGTATTTTTAAATGGTCACAGGAGTCAGGGAAACATAGTTACTATGGGGAGAGTGCCAGCTCATAAATTGTACTTATTGTTCAAATGTCTCTGAAGTCACGATTAACTGCATGCGTTTTTCACCTAGAGCTAAAACTTTGCTCCCTACACCAAGATCAAAATGTTAATGTGCTTTCTATCTTATGTAACAGTAGCTCTGTCTGTTTTCTCCTGAAAGCAGCTTATGCAGCTTAGAATTAAAGGTGCCTTGGAACTTTTCAAAACATAAATTAAAACCTGAAGCTATACTTATGCTCCAACGATAACTTTGAATAAAATGTCTCTTTAACATCAAACATCTGAGTAACCTGATGTAAATTTCCCCATTTTCATTATTTTTCTGCACTTCAGGCTCAACTTTGAAAGTAAATTTTTATTCTAGCATGCACATTCAATCTAGTCCAGATGGAAATTGATACCCACATCTATAATACAAATGAATGCTTCATGTGTGCATGTGCATCTATATCTATCTATCTTCCCACCTACCTACCTATCTGCATGTCACACTTTTAAAATTAGCATTGTTTCAATTTGTTTGGTCCTATCTACTTTGAAATATCTAATAAAATTAAAAGAATGTGAGATTTTAAAATGTACTAAGAGATGCATTTTCTAAAATTTTAAGATAATTTATTTAAGCATAATATATTTCTTATGCTTTCTATTTTTTCTATCTATATTATATATTTTGTTCAGAATTCCACCATATGTGGTAAAAAACGGCAATAATCACCTAATTCATCTTCCTATTTCTAAACATAACTCAGCAAATCCATTATCTATCTATAACAAGTATCTTTTAAAGAATAATTTAATTATTTGATAAATACATTGTCCCAATAGATAAAGTCTGAAGTCTCTTCCATAACACACAAAATCTGCCACTCATTTAACACCCTCAACTAACCTGTTCCCTTCTTGCTTAATCATCATCAACAATAAAGAAAAAGTGCTTTCTCATTTACACAATCTAATTTCACTCTTCTGTGTCTTTCTTTATGCTTCCTACATGAATGACCATATTCCTTTTTACCATAGTTTTTATTTTTCATTTTATTCTTAAGTTCTCACCTGTTTCTAAAAAGCCTAGCCATACCCAATCCGTGTATTTTTTTCCAAATACATCCTTCACTCAGCTCAGATTGCCTCTCATCTGTTCTCTGTAATACCCTACATTTCTATATACTTGTCACTATCTCCGAAGGGTAATTTATATATATCCCAGTTATTAAATATACAAATTACAATATACAAATATATTCACATACATATGTACATATATACAATATTATAAACATATGCACATATGTATGTGTATATATAACTGCACATAAATGTATACACATATCTACATGAATATATAATTTAAAATGTTTCAATATTAATGTGTGGTGGTTTTATTACCCATTTAAATGCCACTGAGGCCACACTGTCTCTGTTTAGCTATATAATAGAGAGGATAGATTTGAACCCAAGAATACCTGAGCTAAATAAGCTAGTGCTTATTTCACAATGCTACATGTTTCTAATTGATGTATCAGAATTAAATGAAGTGAATCATCATAAGATAAATGGCTCAGTATCATATTTTAAACAAGAAATTTGTTTTTCAATTTTTTTTCCTCTGAAAGTATTTTGATACCCAAAATACATAATTATTATACATTCCAAAAATTATTAAATGTCATTATGCTTAATTTAAATTATTTAAACTGATATACAATTATGGAGTTGGCAGATATTATCCATAATCTTAGTGAAAGAGTTCAAACATATTATTAAAATTGAATACAATTAGAAATAAAGAAGCTGATTTCTAAATATGAAAGATACTTTTTTACTTCAAAAATTTTCTATGTAAAATGTATAGATCCATGAATGAAACAATTAATTCATATATCCAAAATTATACCAGAGTACTGTAAAAACATTTACTATTTGTAAAAGGAACTAAATTAACTTTTCTTTATATTGACATCCATTACATCATCAGGTTTTCTTCCATATGCATAAAACATAATTTGGTGTCATAAATCTAGCCAAAAATACAAGCGCCCATATAACATCCTACTTATGCAAATAGTGCATCTGTTGTTGTATAAGGAGGCCAAATACTTTCTCCAACTAGACTCAGAAATTCATAATACAGGAAAGATAAAATCAAAGATAAAACCAAATTCTATTAGAAATATTTAAAATGGTAATACAGTCATACAATATCATTATGTGCATGAAGTCACTTTAAATTTCATAGGATATTTGGACATTAAATCATACTTTCATAATCCAATACCCATTGCTCCCAACGAAGAAAAGTTTCCTTTGCATTTTAATCAGTATAATTGTTACTTCTCAAACTATTTTACATTATCATACTAACAGTTTCTTTTCTGGTTAATATTAAAATCTTCCCAATAGTCATCTATAACAGGAGGTTAAAGCAAGGGTAAAGTAACATGACATTTTTCTTAAATTTAAATATTATATAGAATCATTTTCTCTGTATAAGGAAATATTGCATGTATACTCATGCTTTTATTTGCATTAATAATATGTATGACAAACATAAATAATGCTTTATAGTTTTAGAAACATGTTTACATAACTTTTTTTTTTTTTTTTGGTTTCTCCACAGGGCATGCAGGATCTTAAGTTCCCTGACAGGGATCAAACCCGTGCCCGATGCAGTGGAAGTGTGGAATCTTAACCACTGGACTGCCAGGGAATATATTAAAAAGTCTAGCTCCAGGCCCAGATCCTATGTGTGATCTTTCAATTCTGACTGTAGGCCATCACAAGGCTTCATCTGGCAAGTCTCAAAGGGGAAAGTAGCCCTCTGTGCACCAGACTGAGTGCACATCTAAGGCATTACAGTTTTCTGGAGAGAGATGTAAACCCAGATCCACTGGCCTCCTCCGAGTCCCTCCCTGGCCAGCCATGCTCTGAAGGCTCTTTCTATTCTTAGCCCAGGTGCCTTCATTCAGAGGCCTCCTGGTGGAGGGGATGGAAGTTTAGGCTGAAGCACTGTTCAGGAGCTCCTGCTTAGACCTCCTTTTGGGGTAGGGGAGCCTTGACTAAGATACTTCTCCACTCTAACTCAGTACTCTTCTACTCCTAGCCCTTCCCTCTCTCCCACCCCCAAGCTCCCTGGGTCCACAAAATGTCAGGAGTCTTTTATTCAAGTCTTCTCAGCAGTGAGAGTATTACCCCCACTTGTGCTATGTGTCGTCAGACTGACACTTCCCAATACCAGTCCAGGGGAAAAATAGAACATTCCTGCCTCTCTTTTTGGCTTCCTGCCTACTCTGTTGCGGTAAATGAATAAAGGCTTGATTCTCATTTCAGTTTGGCTCCTTGTCCTAACTGACCACTTCGACACCCAGCAGTTCAAAACTTAATCTTATGTTTCTCCCAACCACTCTGTGAAGACAGTTGATCAACTATTAATCCCAATATATCAAAGAGAAAAACTGATACTCATGTAGAAAATTACATGCTTTAAATATAAGACATGTTTTACTGAATTCTGCCAATGACATTTAAGATTTGCTAAATGTGTACTGCTACTAGGTTTGTGCTTCACTAAATACATTTGAATTTATTATCTCATATTTAATAAGAACTGAGTGATGTTAGGTATTACTCACAGGAGAAACAAAATCTAATACTTATGTTGCCCATGGATAGAGTTCAATACAAAAGTAATGATCTCCAGAATATACAATTTATGAAACAATTACTGATACTGACCTCTCTTTATGAAGTGATTTGTATTTTATTCTAAAGATGTTTCTGAGCCTATCTATTGCAATTGTTTTTTCTCCTAAGGGTATGATGCACTTGCATCAATATCAGTGACCAGAGATTCACTATAAATAATCTGTAATGATGAGGCAGGGGAAAAGGATATAATTAGAAGGATTCATGACAAGGGGTTCTCTTCCACCTCCCACTAGGGTGTCCTGCCACATACTGTCACCAACGTTTTAGAACACTGATAAAACAAATAAAAACAAAATCAACAACAACAAAAAGAAGCGAAAGCCAAGCATTCTGAACCCCTTCTCAAAAGTATATTTTTTAAATGTTTATTTTGTATAGTAATAAATAGTAATACATTTCTTGTTTCCAAACTTAAAATTCTCAAAACAATACACTGTAAAAGTCTAGTCTCCATCCTTGTGCCCCAAATAAGTAGTCCTGAATCTAAACGCAGATAAAAAAAAATAGTGTCTTGAAGAAAATTCTGAAAATACTGTATGCATATTCAAAACAACACATATATTGTTTTTCTGCATTTTTTACACTAATGGCATTACAGTATTAACAATATTCAGTAATTTACTTTCTTATATTTACATCTATTTCATATATTTATGTCTGTGTTCTTAGTGGTCAATTCATACCAGTGCATATACCCATTCCTCATTCACATTTCAGCTACAAAGAAACTTGACGGACATAACTTATTTACCCAGCAATAAATGGATGAGCATCTTGTTTCAACATTATTTTGCCATCAGATATAATGGTGCATTCAGCAATAGTGCAATAAATAACCCTGCATATGTTATTTTTTGTATGTACAAATATATCTGTAGAATCAACTACTTGAATGAAAATTACCAGGGAAAATGACTGTAGAATGGCATCTTTGAAAAATATAGTTTTAAAGTGATTTCTTTGCTATTAATTACTTAATGTCTGTGACAACCACTAGAATATTAGCTCTGTAACTCTGTCTCTGATAAAATTTAGTGCCACTCCAAAGTGTAATAACACTGTTTTGCATCGTGTCCTTGTTGCTGTTATTGAATGAATGAATTCTATGGACATTATGAAATGACAGGTTGCTTATCTAAGAGCTGCCTATATATCCTTAAGCTACATACTGTCTCTCTGGAACACTTGGCATCATTAACTGTTTTTTCCATTTTGAAACATTTTATACTATTGGCTTCTTTTGGCTTACCACTCTCTCCTAGCTTATACCTTTATACTACTGGCTTAACCTCTTAAGCTACTGGCTTCTCTTTTTCATTTTTTTGCTGTTGTTCTCTGGGCCTTGTTCAAATACCTAAATGTATTTGTTGGAGTGCCTCATGGACTCATCTATACTTATCTAAATAATCTCATCTGGTCCTTTGTTTACACTTACCATGCTGTGCCTTCCCACAGACATACCTTCAGCACTGATCTTTAGATGTTTATGTTAAACTGCCTTCCTGGATGCCTGAAAACATCCCAGTTTTAAGTGCATCACACCACCACTACCCACTCTGTTGCAAATGCTGGAATGCATTACTAATATGCATGTCTAGGCCAAAATTCTCTCTTAGCTATAACATTCACTAGGCTCCTAGCTTTTCTTGAATCTTGTTCCCCTGAAAGTCCATTCTTCCCACAGCAGACACAGTGATCACTTACCATGCTAATGCAGGTACTGTCACTTCTCTTCTTCAAGCCATGGAGTGGCTGCTCACTGTTCTTGCTTTCCTTTCTTATGTCATCCATTCTTCTTCCTGATCATCATTCTCTGTCAGGCACAATGGTCACCTTTACATTCTATGATTCATTTGTCAAATATTTATTGAACAACTATTATGTGCCAGTCTTTACCTTCACTGACAGGAACACTGCTGATAAAAAATGGGAGGTAGTCAAAAGGTACAAACTTCTGGCTATAAATAA
Organism: Delphinus delphis; assembly: GCF_949987515.2. Lineage (NCBI taxonomy): Eukaryota > Metazoa > Chordata > Mammalia > Artiodactyla > Delphinidae > Delphinus > Delphinus delphis. The sequence goes on along the minus strand of NC_082687.1, from coordinate 115,279,100 downwards.
ATAAGTCATGAGGATGTAATGTACAGCCTGTGACTATAGTTAACAATAGCATATTGTGTATTTGAAAGTTGCTATGAGAGTAGATCTTAAAAGTTCTCATCACAATGAAGCAAACAACTGTAACTATGTATGGTAATGAATGTAGCTAGACTGTGCTGATCATTTCATAATATATACAAATAATGAATCATTATGTTGTACACCTGAGCCTAATATAACATTATGTCAATTATATCTCAATTAGAAACTTTCTTAAATGGAAAAATCCCTGTTTTTATAATGCTTAATTATTTTCGGAGGAAAACAGGAAATAAAACACAAATAAATACATAATATGGCAGTGGTAGAAAGTACTAAGAATGAGGAAAAAATAAACAGGTTAAGGTTAAGGGTCATAAAGTGATGAGAGATGCAGTATTTACAATAGTGTTGCTAGTAAAAGCCATAGCTATAACTGAGGAACAGAACAGTAGGAAGAAAGAGGAGCATTTACAAAGGACCTGAAGCAGGAATATTTTCTGTGCGTTGAAAGAAGAATGTGACCAATGTGGCTGGAACGGTATAGGTGAGTGAGCAAGGAGAAGGAATTGAGGATAGTTTATCAGGAGGGTAAGATTATGTAGGGCCTTGTTTGATATGAAAGTTCTTTGGCTTTCATTGTGAGAGTAGAACCACAGAAATATGACACGATCTAACTTCAGTTTTGGAAAGATCACTCTCAGGGTAATGTGGAAATACAGTGGGTGGATATGGAAACAAGGATGAAAAGAGGGAGACTTTTTGGAGGCCAATGCAAAAATCTAAGTAAAGGTGATGGTGCCCTGAACACAGGCTAAACAGTGGAGTTATTCAAAAGTTATCTGATTCAGAATGTATTTCAAACTAGATTTGCTAAAGAATTTCATGTGAAAGATGAAATAGAGGCATCCAGGATGGAACTGTGCATTTTTTGTTGTTGTTTGTTTTTAGCTTAAGCAATTAGAAGATGCAGCAAACTGACCAATTTTAGAAAAAGCAGCTATTGGGGGGTGGTGTCTTGCCCTGTTCACAGGTCAGTTAACTAAGGTGGATCCAGAAAAGGGGAAAAAGGGCTGGCGCCCCTTGTCTCTGCCCGCGCTGGGCCTGCGGCAGGCTCTTGGTGCTGCAGCCAGGCGTCAGGGCTGTGCCTCTGAGGTGGGAGAGCCAAGTTCAGGACATTGGTCCACAAGAGACCTCCCAGCTCCACGTAATATCAAACAGTGAAAATCTCCCAGAGATCTCCATCTCAACGCCAAGACCCCGCTCCACTCAACAACCAGCAAGCTGCGGTACAGGACACCCTATGCCAAACAACTAGCAAGACAGGAACACAACCCCACCCATTAGCAGAGAGGCTGCCTAAAATCATAATAAGGCCACAGACACCCCAAAACACACCACCAGACGTGGACCTGCCCAACAGAAAGACAAGATCCAGCCTCATCCACTAGAACACAGGCACTAGTCCCCTCCACCAGGAAGCCTACACAACCCACTGAACCAACCTTAGCCACTGGGGACAGACACCAAAAACAACGGGAACTACGAACCTGCAGCCTGAGAAAAGGAGACCCCAAACACAGTAAGTTAAACAAAATGAGAAGACAGAGAAACACACAGCAGATGAAGGAGCAAGATAAAAACCCACCAGACCTAACAAATGAAGAGGAAATAGGCAGTCTACCTGAAAAAGAATTCAGAATAATCATAGTAAAGATGATCCAAAATCTTGAAAATAAAATGGAGAAAATACAGAAAAGGGGAAAAAGAAACATCCAGTGAGGCTGGAAGATGGAGTTAGAAAATATTTCAAGGAGGGAATGATCAGCGCTGTCAAATGCTGCCAAAAGTTCAGGAAGATGAGGAAGAAAGAGTGAATATTGGATTAGGCAATATAAAGGCTTTGATGACCTTGAGAACGGCCTTTTTTGTGGAATTATGGGTATATTAGCCTGATTAAAGTGCGTTCAATGTGCAATTAGAGGAGTGCAAATGAAGACAGGGAACACAGACAACCCTTTCCAGGTTTTTAGTGTAAAAGAAAAAAAAACCCATAGTTTCTACAGTGATGTGAGGTCAAGAAAACATTGTTTTAATTGAGATGGGGATAATATAGCATATGTGGGTAACAATGGGAATGATCCAGTAGAAAGTGAAATTTTAAAGCAAGATGTGACACTGCAAGAGAGAGAGGTGGCAGATGCAATTAAGAATGGATGGGCTTCCAGCGTACTTTCAGTTCTTTCAGTTTCTGCTTTGGCTAATTTGAGGTTCTATTTTTAGTGTATAAACATTTAAGATTGTTATTTCTCCTTGGTGAACAGACCCTTTTATCAATATATAACATCTTTTTTCCCTGGTAATTTTCTTTGCTTTGAGATTTACTTCTGATAGTAATATAGCTACTCAAGCCTTCCTTGATTAGCTGTTGCAGAGTATAATTTTTTTCTATCTGTTTGACCTTAAACTATCTATATCATCATTTTTGAAGTGAGTTTCTTATAGACAGCATATAGTTGGGTCATATTTTCTTAATACGCTTTGACAATCTATGTCTTTTAATAGACGTTTTAAAATAATTTACACAAATGTAATTATTGATTGATTTGGACTTTTTTTTTTTTTTTTTTGGCTGCACCACACGCTATATGGGATCCTAGTTCCCCAACCAGGGATTGAAACCACACTCCCTGCATTGGAAGCATGCAATTTTAACCACTGGACTGCCAGGGAAGTCCCTGGACTACTATTTTTTGTTATTGATGTTCTTTCTTTTCTGTTCCTTTGTTTCCCCTTTTCTGTTTTATTTTGGGTTATTTGAATATTATGTTCCCGCTTAATTTATCATTTGTAATTTTGCGTATATCTCTTTGTATAATTTTTTTAGTTGTTATCCTAGGACTTCAAATGCATACAGATGATTTAAAATCATTTTTCTACTTCAAGTGAAATTATATACATATATATATATATATACATACACACATATATATATATATAAACTATACATATATACTATGAATATATTCTCCTCTAGAGTTCTTAAAGCATGTTTAGCAATTGAAGCGTGTGTATGTATATATATTATGCAATTGCCAAACACTTGCAAATACTGACTTAAATATTCATCATTTCTGCTGCTCATCCTTCCTTCCTGATATTCCAGTCTTCTAGGTTTCCTTCTGGTACCATTTCCTTTCTTTCTGAAGAACTTTCTTTAGTAACAATTTTAGAGCTTATTTGCTGGCTATGAATTTTTTAGTTTTTCATCATCTGAGAATGTATTTTCACGGGCTATAGAATTTAGCATTGACAGTTCTTTTCTCTCAATACTTTAAATATGTTGTGCAACTCCATGGTTTCTGATGAGAAATCTCTAATTATCTGAATTATCGTTACCCTGAAGGTAATACTTTGTTTCTCTCTCTGCTGCCAGGGCAGTTACCAATGCCATGGCACTGTCTGTGATCCGGGGCATAAGGAAACAGAAAAAGGTAGAAGAAAAAAAAGTTACAGGGGTTTTTCTCAACTCACTCTGAGCTTTAGAAGTTGAGTTTCCTGCTCCTTAAGCCAGAAGTAGAAAGCTTCTCCTGGAGCTCTCTGTCTGCACCATCACATTCTACCCAGGTTTCCAGCTAAGCTAAGTTCACATGAGGGGGCTAGAGGCATCAGAGAGGAAAATAAAAAGTAAGATCACGTAGGTTCAATGGTGCTTTGAATCTGGTCAGGCAGTTTCTGTCTACTTTTCAATCCTCAAATACTTTCCCCATGCGTTCTGTCTAGATCTCATTGTTGCATTCCACAGGAGAGTCAGGGTGGCATATGTGGACACCATATTACCTGGATAGAATCCTAAGGAAATTTCTTATGTTTTCACCTAGGATTAAAGGATCTACAGGAATAATTTAAATAGAAAATGAAAGCAAATAAAGTTTTCTTGTTTCCACCTTATTGTTTTCTTCCACATTTCAGTTAATACATAGACTATTTCAATACACCAAGTGTACCTATTTTATATCTGCTATCATATGCACTGCTTCTCCCATCTTGTACACAGGTATATTATGTTTTGTACCAGTCTTTTTTTTTTTTTTTTGCGGTACGCGGGCCTCTCACTGCTGTGGCCTCTCCCTTTGCGGAGCACAGGCTCTGGACGCGCAGGCTCAGCGGCCATGGCTCACGGGCCCAGCCGCTCCGTAGCATGTGGGATCTTCCCAGACTGGGGCATGAACCCGTGTCCCCTGCATCAGCAGGCGGAATCTCAACCACTGCACCACCAGGGAAGCCCCTGTACCAGTCTTTATCCTAACCAAGAGACATTGATTTGAAACGATTCTGTTATCCAACCTACCCAACCTACTCTGGGAATGATTTGATCAATGTCTGTGGTTTGTATGTCCAAAGCCATTGTTAAAAAGTTTGAACTTATAAAAAAAACATGATGGATAAATGTGTTGGGATATGTTCACATGTCTGAGACCATTTGTAAGAATATTAGGTCTGTCTAAAATGCTTCTGAGTCAAATAACTGAAAGAGGATATGTCACCAAAACCCTGTAATGGAGTTTCCCTACACTGACTACTATTCAAATCCCAGTTCCTCTATCAGTCATCATAGTCATTCTCATGCAATGGTTTCATTTTCTGTGAAAATCACAAATACAATCACTCAAAAATATCTGCAGTCACTACACTATGAGGTTGTAGACAATTTGGAGTAACTGTCTTATAAAACTGATGAATGTTAAAATGTCCTTTGTGTTAGTTACAGGATGTGCTTACAAGTGAAATTACAGTCATTGGAATAGCTGATAGTTTCAAGAAATAAAATCACACATTTCACAATATTTTCACAACTAGAAACCAAAGAACACAATTTTGTGATGTGAGGTGTAATGAAAAACATGTTATCATCAATTCAAACTATTTATATTTTTATATATAAAGTGAAAGCCTGTAACTTTAACTCTAACAGTGAGGAAGTGAGAATACTTTGTGCTTGTAATGAGATTTCAGTCAATCAGTGGAAGGATAAGCAAGCTGTGTTACCTTTGCCAAACTGTCAGCTTATATAACTACCTTGTGGGAAAACCACTACTAATGTTCGAGAATTCCTAATGCCTTAGAGCTCTCTTCATGTGCTATGACATGATAATAAGCTATGCCAGGCTGTGTGGGCTCTGTCTCTGCCAACTCATGAATATATTTTTCAAAAAGTTCCATAAACAGACGGGAGTCTAAGCTGCTTCTGTCTTCAGAGGCTTCTGTCAAGAATTTAGAAGCTCTCTTGTTGGAAAGACAAAATTAAATCGAAGCCAAATTGAAAATGTCAATCCTTACCAAGAAAATAACATTTAGGTCATAGTCAACTCCAAATTGTCTTAACATCATAAGAAATTGTAATTTCTAATCCAAAATATTTGAATATCTAAATTATATATTAGTGAGGCATATTCTGAGCTCTGTAAAGTCTGTGAGAAAGTATCATATTACTTTCCTGCTTTGCCAAAGCAGTGTTATGAGTAACCTGGCTCTTTTTTTGTTCTTTACGGTTTACTCTTCTACTTTTTTCACCTGGGTTCCTTGTTTCTAGACTTCTTTTAAATTGATGTTGAAGGGAGGATAAAGTTAATTGTCATCATGAAGAGGTAGAAATATATGCTTGCTTGTTTGTTGTTTTGTACTTATGTTGCAACTTGCAGAGTCATCACTATATTGGAATCATAATATGGTAGATTGCAAAATTTGCCACAAATCCATCCTTTCTTTGTGCCCATATCCTTTGTTAGTGCATCACTTTGCCATACGATTTCCTTTGACCAATGGGATATTAGCGAATTTGACATAGTGGGGCTTGTTTATTGGTTGCTTCAGGAAATGTAATGGACTTGGAGAAGCATCTCTCAGATCCTCCTTTATGGGAGGATGTATTTTCCAGCTTCAGGGAGTGTGGTTAGCAGACTACCTACAGTGATCACCTCCCTCAGAGTCTACCTCAAAGATTCATGTTGCTGGAGGTGAAGCCTTTCTGACAGTCACTACTCAATCTAGAGCTCCCAGATGGGCTGGAGTGAGGATTCACTGGAGCTATTGCACAGTTTGACTTCTCTCTCTCCCTAAATATGCTTGTTTTTGTTTCTTTTTATAGATGTTGGTCACAAATAAACATCATGCATCCCACAGTCCATCTCCAAATTTGATCCTGAAAAATCTGTCCTGAGACAGAACTCCATCACCATGTAAAGAAGCCTGGATTAGTCTGCTAGAAGAAGAGATAACATGCAGAGAATAGATGAGCTATTCCAGCAGAGGCTCCACTGAACCAACCAAACAGTAGCCAACTGGTTAACAGATTAAAGACACGGGAGTGAGCACAGCTGAGATGAGCAGGAGACTCACTCAGCTGAGCCCAACCGTGGTACAGGCTAGCAGTTTGCGATGGGATTGATGGTTTTTGTTTTAAAACACTTAGTTTTGTAGTGGTTTAGCACAGAGGAAAGGTAACATTAAAAAACTTTTGACACCCAAAACTGAAGGACTGCTGAACAATTGGGAGTTTGGGATTGACATGTACACACTGCTGTACTTAAAACAGATAACCAAGAAGGACCTACTGTATAGCACAGGGAGCTCTGCTCAATACTCTGTAATAACCTAAATGGGAAAAGAATTTGAAAAAGAATAGATACATGTATATGTATAACTGAATCACTTTGCTGTACACCTGAAACTAACACAACATTGTTAATCAACTATACTCCAATATAAAATAAAAATTAAAAAAAAGGAACAGGCAGTAGTGATTCACTGATTTGAATGAAATTCAAACTAGCAAAAGGACCAACAACTTGGACTAAAGGGGTACGAGTTACTTAAACTGTGAAGGGGCCTCTGGGCCCCCAACTGTCTACAAACAGAAAGCACATGGGCAGAACTATTAAGCTGCAAACATGGACCATTTCTTAAGAAAAATAAAGGAAGTCTTGGAAAAAAGAGTAAATAATTTGGAGGGCAGAGCCAAGAGACTCAAAGAACGTTGAATGGGGGAGGAATTCCCAGAGCGTATCAGAGAAAGAATGACAGAGGAGCCACTTCCAGGGCGCAAAATCTAGGTATAATGAAGGTACATTCTCTGTCACCAGAGAGCTGGGTTTCAGAATGCTAAGGAGCAGCTGCTCTTATGGGAAAAGAAGTGTCCAGTGTAAGTAACCCCTCTCTCAACACTACATGTTGGGTGAGTCAGTTTCTGACCCAGTTAGGGGAAATAAGTTGAAATCCTTTCATTAATATGTTAACAGAATCATTTTAAAATTGAATTTTGACAGTAATCTCCTTGAAATTGCTTATAAAGAACGGTAATATATTGCTGAGTTTCTTATGCTACTTTTAAACAGATAATATCTTTTCTATCTTAGGACCTTAAAATATCAATGCCAGGTTCTGTGTTCATCAATTTCTTGGCAACAAAATAACTTTAATCTGATTATTCTTGATTTGAAAATTTGCTAATTCTTTTGTTTAATTTGTGAAGAATAAGTTTGGTAGAATGTTTAGATTCTATTCAAATATAGATATCTATTCAAGTATAGATACCCTATAATTGTAGGAGGTGAATACAACCACATTTATAAATATTGCCTAGGTGGTGTCATACCTAAGCATGTTGTTTGTAAATATTGATGGGTTAAAAAAAATCAGTGGGCAATTCATTAAAATTCAGATGGCGGGAATTCCCTGGTGGCGCAGTGGTTAAGAATCCACCTGCCAATGAGGGGACACATGTTCAAGCCCTGGTCCGGGAAGATCCCACATGCCACAGAGCAACTAAATCCGTGTGCCACAGCTACTGAGCCTGTGCTCTAGAGCCTGCGAGCCACAACTACTGAAGCCTGTGCACCTAGAACCCGTGCCGCAGGAGGAGAAGCCACGGCAATGAGATGCCAGCGCACCGCAACGAAGTGGTCCCCTGCTTACCACAACTAGAGAAGGCCCGTGTGCAGCAACGAAGACCCAACGCGCAGACAAAAATAAATAAATAAATAAATGTATTTCTTAAAAAAAAAAATTCAGATGGCCAAACAATCATGTTGGTAATGTTGTATTGCTAATAAAAGCTAGGAGCTCCAGGATTTGTGAACTGTAATTCTAAAGGAATTCATTGATAATAGAATCACCTAAGTGAATATATTAGATAGTATAAGAAAACATACCAGTGATCCTTTTCCATATAACAGAAAAATGAAACACTTTGAAATAACATTTTTTTCTATGTCTATCTTTTTTAGTCTTAAAGAAATGATAAGAACTGGGTTACCATAAACATAAAATAGTCTCAAAGATATTTGTTCAAAATACAAAATCCTATTCTACTCCTTCCCATATGAATCAGAATTTTAGAAATCAAAGCCCAAGGAATCAAGCCCAGAAGTTGATTGAATAAGTGCTTCTTAAAGTAATTCTTAAAATAGAGCACTTACTAATGAATATTTTTATGTTGATATACCATCTACTGCTTAGTAAGTATCCACCTTTGACATGCATTGTATGCAAATGCCTCTCAATCTCATTTATTTTACTGCTCAAAACAAGCATATGATGTAGATATTCTCATACCTATGCTCCAAGTGTAGAAACTGTGGAGTAAAAGTATTAAATAATTAGCCAAAGTCACATAAATATTAAGGAATAAAGCCAGGATACAACTCAGTTCTGTCTGACTTCAAAGGAGATAATAATAATTTCTCATCTAAATACCCTAACATTTTACTTTGATTCCTCAGGTCTTAAGCTGACTACAGCAACCAAATTCAGTAAATGAAAGCTACTATAAATGTTATCACTGTGTATAGATATTCAGAAATTGATATCTAAATTGTATGATAAACAGACACTGAAATTAGAAGAAATCACTAGGATAAACTTAGTGGTATCTGAATTTAAATATGTTTTATTTCTTGAAAGCTTCTACTGTACTCCAACTTCAGGAAAGGCTGGGAAAATAGCATAAAATAATAAATACATAAACAGTATCAAAGGGTTATAAGGTAGGTGAAATAAATGCCAACAGATAGACTGGAGTAGGTAAGATTCTTGTAGGAACAAAACATTTATGAAGTATTCATCACCTTGTTGATGGATGCTCTCTTTCTACACACACACACATACACACAGACATACATTTTTTTCTTGTGGTGTCTTTGGTTTTGGTATCAGCATAATATAATACCGGCTTCACAGAAGTCACTGAAAAATGTTTCTTCGTATTCTACTTTTTGGAAAGTTTTGTGAAAGGTTGGTGTTAATTCTTCTTTAAACATTTATAAAAATCCCAGTGAAGTCATCTGGTTCTGGGCTACTTTTTTCCAAAAAACTTTTTTTTTTATTACAAATTCAACCTATTTTGTTGTTATAGGTGTATTCATATTTTCAATTTATTTTTGAATCAGTTTTGGTAGTTTGTGTCTTAACAGGCATTTGTCCATTTCATTAAGGTTATCTAATTTTTGCATTAATTTATTTATGATGTTCTCATAATTATTTTTATATTTCTGTAAAATCTATAATAATGTCCTCTCTTTCAAACTTGACTTCAGTAATTCAATTTTTCTCTATTTTTCCTCTTGGCCAGTCCAGCTAAAAGTTTGTCAATTGTGTTGATCTTTTCAAGGAATCAACTGTTGGTTTCGTTGGGTTTCTCTATTGTTTTCTTTCCTTAGCTCTATTTTATTTGTTTCTGTTCTAACCTTTACAATTTACTTCCTTCTGCTTGCCTTGGTTTTAGTTTGTTCTTCTTTTCCTAGTTTCTCAAGGTGGAAACTTGAATTGCTGATTTGATTTTTTTCCTTTTTTTCATATAGACTTTTACAAATAATGTGTTTAAAGCTGTACCCCATAAGTTTTGGTATACTGTATTTTGTTTTCATTTATCTCTAAGTATTATTTAAATTCTCTTGAGATTTATTCTTTGATGCATTGGTTATTTAGGAGTAGATTTTTTATTTCCTCCTATATTTACTTTCCCAAATTTGTTATTGTTTACTGATTTTATTCTCTTATGGTTGGAGAACATACTTTGTATGATTTAAATGCTTTAAAACATATTGAGGCTTGTTTTATAGTCTAGCATGTGGTCTATCCTGGAAACATTCCACATGCACTTGAAATGAGTCTGTCTTTTGTTGTTATGGGTAGAATGTTCTACAGTTGTGAGTTAGTTGTGTTATAGGTGGAGTGTTCTATAGTTGTACTCCCAAATGGTCTATAGTATTGTTCAAAACCTCTATTTCTTTATTCATCTCCTAATTAGTTGTTCTAATCAATATGGAAAGTGAGGCACTGAATTCTTCTATTACTGTACTGCCTATTTTTCCATTCTGTTAATTTTTGCTTTATATATATGTTGTTAGTGCATATATATTTCTAATTTTTTTGTCTTCCTGATACATTAACATTTTCATCATTATAAAATGTCCTATTTGTTTCTAGTTACAATTTTTGTACTAAAGTTTGTTTTGCCTGAAATTAGTATATCCAATCCAGCTCTCTTTTGATTACTGTTTGCATGTATATCTTTCCATTCCATTACAATAGAATCAATTCATTTTTTCCATTATTTTTCCGTTTACTTCAACCAATTTGTGTTTGAACCTAAAGTATCTCTTATAGACAGCACACAGATCACATTTTTTACCCTTTCTATCAATCTCTCCCTTTTGAATGGAATGTCTAATCCATTTATATTGAGCATAATTACTCATATGGTAGAGTTATGTCTGCCATTTTGCAATTTATTTTCTATTTTTCTTACTTTTTTGGTTCCTATATTTTCTATTATTGCCTTCTTTTGTGTTAAACAGGTATTTGCTAGTATACCTTTAAAATTTTTTTTGTTTTCCTTGAATAAATGCTCACTAGATTGTTGCAAGCCTTTGGTTAATTTACAGAGTTCTGAAAAGGTTGATTTTGCCTTTTTTTTTTTTGGCCAGTGTTCTCATTCTTTTTATGGAAATTAGGGTTTTTGGAGGGCCTTATTCTGCTATTCTCTCTGATGTCATCCCTTTGGACCATTTTTTTGTTTTTTTTTGCGGTACATGGGCCTCTCACTGTTGTGGCCTCTCCAGTTGCGGAGCACAGGCTCCGGACGCACAGGCTCAGCGGCCATGGCTCACGGGCCCAGAGACCGGGGCATGAACCCGTGTCCCCTGCATCAGCAGGTGGACTCTCAACTACTGCGCCACCAGGGAAGCCCTGGACCATTTTTGATTGACATATTAGAACTTTCTTAATAACTAACTTGGTTACAGCTTCATAGTTCCAACTATTAATTTAAAAGAGCACAAGTGAACCTACACCAGCGATTAATTTATCTGTTATGATTTTTTTAAGGGCCCAGTTTCTGTCATATTAGCTATTTAATTCACATTCTAAAGTCTTTTTTAATAGCAAAATGAGTTTATAAAATTCCCAAGACAAAATCACATACTTCTAAGAAGTAATTACTTTAATTATAAACATCGACACTCTTCTGTTACATAACGGATTTTTTGCATTAATTTCAAATTAGATTATCTGCTGTTAACTAAATGTAAAATTATCCAGAGAGAATACTACAATTTCTGTGTCTCAAAATGTATCGAAGAAAATTGGCAAAATATTTTAATGGCTTCAAAATGCCTAACTTTATATAAAACAAGTCTAAATGAAAACACATGGTATATATGATGTTGCTGTAATTTATCACCTTACTGTAGTCATGAGTAATATGGATGAAATGAATTCATAAAGTCATCTAATCCAAACTTCTATTATCTCATAAACAGATGGTAACCCAAATTTTACTTGGATACCTATGAGTATAAATATCAATAAAAGACAATTCCTGAGACAGTTTGTTCCATCTTTGGAAAGCTCTAATTATTATATTTTCTTTGCCTAAATGAAGTCTACTTCTTTGGAATTTATATGTTAGTTCCTGTCTGAATTCTAGAATAAAACATAATATTACTTTTCCTGCATAGAAGAACCTCACATGGTGAATATAATGAAAATACTACACTTACATTTCTCTCATGTAAATGAACTAATAAATAACATAAACCCAAGAATTGTAAAGTCTTCCTTTCATGTGCTCCTGTTGAGCTCTCAGAAGATAAACTTAGCAGAATCAGTACTGAAAACATGGTTGGAAAAAGCGCTAGGAGTTATAAGAAATCAAGATGTCTGCGCATCCCTTGCTATTCCTCCCAAGAAGTGGAGGTTAATTCCCTTTGAACTTTGGCTATCCTTAGCAATTTTCTTGACGTATGATACTGTACAGAAGTGATATTCTGGAACTTTTGAGAATGGATCCTAAGAAACCTTGTAGTTCCTATTGAAGTTCCTTGAAATGCTCTTTCTTAGGGTATTCCTTCTTGGAATGTTTCCTCTCAAAACTTAGCTTCCGTGTTGCAGAAACCCAAACCGCATGAAGAAATTACATATAGGTATTCCTTCTGAAATCTCCAGCTGAACCCCTAGCCAATTTCCAGCATCAACTGGCAGCCATGCCTGTGAGAATGAAACAACTTGGAATTCTAGCCTGGCTGGGTCATTAAATAACTACAGCCTCAATGCCATCTGATGCAATCATATAAAGAACTTGAGGCAAGGAAACCCTAGCTGAAACTGTCAACCAACAGGATCATGAAAGGTAAGGATGAATTGTTTTAAGCCTTTAAGTTTGGAGCACCTTTTTTTTTTTTTTTCTTCAGTAGGAAATTAGAGGGACAGAGAAATAATCTCTTGTTCTGAATAGAATTGTTATATTAATGCAGGCTCTTTGTATGAATTTATGCTTTGCACTGCTGATTAATTTTAACTATATACTTAAACTCCTAATTGAAAATTTTAACTAAACTAGTAAACTAAGTCTTACAGATTTTTTAATTATAAAAAAATAAACATTAGCACATTGTAAGTTTAGATCTTACTTATTAAGTTAACATTTGCAGAGAGATTACAAATAATTTGCTTACTTTGAATGAAAAATAATTTCACAGGTACCACACATTATTAGTCAGCCTTTAATGTTTGGCCTAAAAACCCTCTATATAGAGCCTCAAATATTAAATATGAGAACTTGAGAATTATTTTTTTATACCTCATATTGGAGAAAGTGGTTAAATATTAAAAAAGAATAACTGAGTAATACTGAAAATGTCTTATAAACCATGTGAAATGAATATTCAAAGAATAGGAAAGATCTATGACGAAATTGCTATTATCTCTAAAATTCTAGAAAATAATTACCTTTTTTTATTTTCTATTTCCCCTACCAATTTGGACTTTATTATCAAAGTTCTCCTTTTTTCCCACACAAGTTAAGAAAGAAAACTAACATGGTGATAAGGGCCAGAAGAAACAGCTAAAATTCCAAGTTATCTGTAGATTTAGTGTATTATAACATTCTTTATAATGTGCATGGTGTGGATTCTTTTAACATTTCAAAGTTCCCTTGGAGTAAAAAAAGAGTGCTGTTTTTAAAAATAGCAATTTGCAAAACTTAGAATTCTTTCCCTTAGAATTCTTTCTCTTAGAATTCTTTCTCTAAGCCTTGCTTATATTTAACCTATTTGTATATGTTATGTGAAAATTAGTCATTTTATTTTAAAAAGTAATTTTCTAATATAATTTCCTGAATTTAAGTATAAGAAAATATCAGTTGTCTCAAATAACAAAGTCTTCCAAACTGTTTCACTCTCACAGGCATGGCTGGCAGTCGATGCTGGAAATCGGCTAGGGGTTCAGCTGGAGATTTCCAAAGGAACACCTATATACAATTTCTTCATGTGGTTTGGGTTTCTACAGCATGGCAGCTAAGCTTTGAGAGGGAACATTCCAAGAACACCCTAAGAAAGAGCATTTCAAGGGACTTCAATAGCAACTACAAGGTTTCTTAGGGTCCATTCTCAAAAGTTTTAGTCTTTTTTTTTTTTTTTTTTTTTTACTTTCCTAATGACCATAAACTGATGGGTTTGGGCAAAGTTCATATTAGGAAAAGGATGCTAACATGACCTAGCCGCCTTTTAGGCCAATTCAAGGTACTGTTGTTGTAGATTTCACATCTACATGTATAGTTGGGCTATATTTGTTATATGCTTATATATCACTGTCCCACAAATACTGGGGGGGAATCTACAGATTGGAAGGAGCTGCAGGTAGAGAAGTGTTAGGACTTTGGGGTCCACAGAATTTTAATATTCCTTTGAGCTAAAAGTCTCTGTGCTTAATGATTTAATGTTTGGAAACAAACATCCTCTCTGGGAAAGAGAGGCAGCTTAACCCAGAAGAGCCCCTTGGGGTATTGTACTCATCACGTCTCTGATACAGATACCAGGAAAACCCATTGGAACAGCAGATTGCTAATGAACTCTAACTAAAACTTAATGTCTCACCCAGGGAAACCATGTGATTCTCGCTCCTGACCTTCCCATTTTGGGAGTGGGTCAACTCAGACTCAACAACTAACAAGATTGGAAGTGCCCCCAAACCCTCACTAATTAAATGAAAATAGTACCTTTAAGATGAGAGCTGATAATGGTGATCACTTTGTAGTGTATACGAATATTGATTTATAACGTTGTATACCTGAAATTCATATAATGTTATATACCAATTTTACCTTATTAAAGAAAAAAACATTAAAAGAACAGAGCTGACAGGTATCTCACAGCATCTAGGGTTTAGATTAAAATGTTAAGTCTATCTTTCGAAAAGAAATTTCATTTCCACTCAGCTATCTGAAGGAACGCTGCTGGCGCACTGGGGCCCTTGACTCAGAAGATTCCCTAAACAGCTGGGTCTGGTTTACTCATGGTTCAGCTAACCTGGAAAACAGTGGTGTCCACTGGGCTGCTATGGCTGGTCAACTTGAGTGGCAGCAAACCAGAACTGAAAATAGACAATGACTGTTACAATAAGTGGGCAGAAATCAAGGCCGTTCTCAATTGGTTTTGACCAATACTCTCCTGGATGAACCTCGTTACATTTTTACTGACCCTTGGACTGTTGCCATTGACCTAGCTATTGGGACAGCCACTTTGAAAACTACAGACTGGCAGATTAAAGATCAATCTACCAGGGCTCTGGACTATGGAAATAAATCATTGCTGCTGATCAAACTGTTTGGGTCACTGATATAGATGCTCAGAATAAGGGCAATTCTCTGATGAGAGAACTAGATCACCACCGTTGCTCCGTAGATCCATCATCGTATCTGATATAACAACGCCATCTACCAGTCAAAATTCTATGTACAAAGTAAAGACTCTATCTCTGTTGCAGAGGCTACCACTGCACTCCAGACTGTTGTTCCTGTCAAAACCTGACTTACTTGTCTTTAGGTGAAGGAGACTATACCGCATGGTCCCCTTGCCCTCTCCCTCCCTGCTACCACTACCAGCAATCTGACTACCTCAGATCTTTGACTCCCATTGGTGGCGCCTCACTGCTGTCGATACATTTTGGGTTACGCTATTGTTGCTCTAACACAGAAAACTGACTGTGGTCCCACTACTGTGGTCCTTAAAGCTAATCTGTGTTATGTTTTTGGCTTTTTAGACCATTTGTAGTCTGACAATGGTGCATTTTTTTATTGCAGAAAGCACTCAAAAATGGACTCATGCTCAGTGGATTCCATGTACTTTCCATGATATCTATAATCCAGTCATCTGCTACTGTTGAGCATTGGAACAGCTTGCTCAAAAATTAACTCAAAATATTACTGACATACCTCCCTCCCCTCTTCCTGGAACATACTCCTCAGAAAGACAGTTTAGTCACTGAATGTAGTTGTCTCCAGAAAAAAATTATCTCCTCTTGCCAGTTCCTGGGTCATTATCAGGATGACAGTGGTGAAGCGTTATATAATCCTCATTGGAATATTCCGGACTCTTCACTGATTATTCCTTGGCATGTTTTTCTCTTTCCCTTAATGGGTCTCCCTGACTGGCATGCTTTCTGAATAGCAATCTTTCCAAACAGGAGCCTAGGAAATTTAATCTCATTCAGCTGCTTGGACTATTTTGTGGATTGATATATTCCTAGATAATAATGAAAATGACCACTTGGTTGAGAACACCACTGACGATGGATAGGATTTTATCCTACTATGCAATACTAATTAATAAAATGAATCAAATAACAAACATAACAACATGTAAGGATCTCAAAACCTTAGGCTAAGTTAAAGAAGAAATGAAAGGCCATGTTATTTTTAATTACCTTTATGTGAAAGGCTAGGAAACAAAATTTCTATAGTAACAGAAAGATTATGGCTCTGGATCCATTTGTTAAAAGAAGGGAACAACTGAAAATAGGCATGAGGAGTCTTTTAAAGGTGATGATATTGTTCTATATTTTATTATGGCAGTGTTCACAGGACTATATAATGACCAAAATTCATCAAAAGGCACCCTTTAAACTGATGAATTTCCTAATTCAAGTTATATCTCAACAAATTTGGAAAACAGTATTATTCTTCTAAAACGTGATTTTTCACAGTAAAAAAAAAAAAAAAGCCCACCACCAAGATCCAGATTAGCTTAACCACGTCCCTGTACTCTCACAACTACTAAATTACCAGATCATTCAGAAATTGTCATAAATGTCATTTCCTAAGGAAAGCATTCCATAAATAGCTTCCTAGCTTAGCTTTAGCCATTTGTGATTATTTAATAACACCTTTCCTTTTATTTAATGTCAGTTTACTATGACCTTAAAAATTATATTTACAGAGCTTCCCTGGTGGCGCAGTGGTTGAGAGTCCGCCTGCCGATGCAGGGGACACAGCTTCGTGCCCCGGTCTGGGAGGATCCCACATGCCGCGGAGCAGCTGGGCCCATGAGCCGTGGCCGCTGAGCCTGCACGTCCAGAGCCTGTGCTCTGCAATGGGAGAGGCCACAGCAGTGAGAGGCCCACGAACCGCAAAAAACAAAACAAACAAACAAAAAATTATAGTACATATTATGTTTATTTTGGGGTTTAAAAAATTATATTTTATGTTTATTTTTGGGTTTAATGTCTATTAATTGTTAAGCTCATGAGAACAGGTACCATACATTTAAAATTTTATCTTTACATGTCTAGCATTGTTCCTGAATTCTTGGTTATTTAAGCAATAGTTAAAACTCAAACCTAAAGAAAGCACCTCCTAGCTTCTCTTTCCATATAGTCTCTGTTTATTGCAGAGGCTTTTCACATTAAAAGTAAGCCTTTATACTGGGGAAATTTCTTCCAGACTACTACATTGAAGGTAGAATACTTTGAGATAAGGTATCAGTAAGGATCCGACAGCCTCCAAATCTTGACTATAGAGGAGTCACCACAGAAACTTGTAAAAATAGTCCAGTATTGAGTAGATTATGAGTCAAGCTCAGATAAACTATTCTATTTTTTTTCTCCCCAAACAGTTTTATTTCCCCAAAAAGAGGATTTCAATTACATTGCTGACAAACAATATATTTCACCCCTGTGAGCAGAGATCAGGCCAAAACCTTAAACTGAGAACTGGTCTTTCTTTCACTTAATTCACTTATTTTATGGATGCTTTTCAGGACCAGTCTCCTTTGTGGTTCCCATGCTTTTTCTACTGTTTGTGGTCTGCAGAAGTCCTACCAACTATGGAGTGAATAACTCTGTAGAACCTCTTTACTCAGAAAGGGGAAATATGACCTAAGTCATCTTCCTATTTAGTGAGTTAAGAGCAAACTGAAGGATAGATTTGGAGCCACAGAGGAACACGATTTGGATGGAAGATCTAAATGTAGTTGAAATGAAGAAAAAAAAGTTCAATAATAGTAGCAGATATGAGGTGACTCTTTTCCTTTTCTCTCCCAAATCTAGAGTCAAAATCTGAAAATCAAGGAGATGCGATCAATGTTGAACCTGGAGAGAGGAGGACAGGGATTGGAGTGCAAGTTTACACTACTCTGTCCACAGTGAAGGAAGAAACAAAACAAATGTCCAGCTCAGTTCACCAAGACAGAGGACTGGATATTTACTGTGGACAGAAACATCCAAAGGAAAAAAGTACCTAGATTATCCTTTAATATTTAATGCCAGTAATCACACCAAGAGATAGTACTAACACCATTTGATATTTTTGAGCATTGTACTGGGAAATTTCAATAAACTACTAGGTCTAATCCTCAAAACAACTCTACCTGTAGGTTTAGGTAGAACTAATGCCACATCTACTGCCATTCAGCATATTAAAGCCAGCAACAGAATTCTCCCATATTTATCTGACTACAAAGTTTGTACAGTTTCCTCCACACAACTTCCCTTGGGTATCAACTATATCTCAATCACTAACCACAACTTTAGTGTCTAGACGTCAACTCAAGGCATAGCAGCCTGTCATCAACACAAATGTCATCTTTCTGTAGTAAATGAACCTGCACCTGGAAGTTTGTCATTCTGGGAGGGTTGGGGTGGAATCTGCAAACACTGTACTCGCAGAACAGATCTGATGTCTTTGAGCTATCAGAGAAATGCTTCACAGCACCTTGCATGGCTCTGTCTGTAGAGTGAGTATTGAATGAATAAGTAATTTAAGCAAGGAATCATTAAAGGGAGAAATGAAGCAGTAACAAAACAACCAGGAATTATAACCTTGAATGAATGAACATATATTGTAACTTTTTTAAACAAACAATCAAAAGCAACAACATTCGATTTTTCAGGGTTGCCTTTGCTGGGAAGAGTAAACAGATTTAATTTTTCTGAAACAACATTATAAGGAAAAATTCTATTAATGTTATCAATCAGCAGATGGTACATAAAATAAATCCGGAAATAAATCATTATAACTGAGATTTTCCTAGCAACCTCTGCAGATGTTTAAACAGAATAAATGTGGCCACCTGTGACTGTTTATATACAAAGACCATTTCAATAACTACATATAAACAGAACAACCAGGATTTTCATCAGCCCTAGCAGGTGCCCAAGTGCATGAGATTCATTTTACTCCCAGGAATTTTTTTGAGAAAAGAACCTGATGAAAGAGATCATGAAGAAGCTGCTTATGACTCATCACTCAAAATACACAGATGAATTGACTAATGCAGAAAAGAATTTTCAAAATGCCAGAGACCATACTGACATGTTGTTGCCAAGTGGCTTATGTATGAAATGCTGAGTTGTAGACAAGCATGACCAGATGTTGGCATCCTCACACCTCCTGCAGTGAAACTTACAGTAGTGCTGACCAAATCCCAGTGTAGGAATTTTCATTTGTATAAAAATTGTAGCGAAAGAGGGAGCAGTAAATCATGATAATGTCTAATTTTTAATCAAGTATTCTAATTTAAATATTCTAATTGAATGATTTTTATCCCTATCTGTACATTAAAGCCGTATTAAAATCACTTAGGGGGCCTGTAAAAACTCTCAGAAATGAAAATAGTCTAATTCTATGATTCTCATCACTGTCTGTACATTAAAATGATATTAAAGCCACTTAGTGGAGCTTTAAAAACTGTCAGAAATTAGATCTCCTAAATAAATCATATATCTGAGGATGGGGTTAAATACCGCTCACAGATATTCCCCTCAAATATATAGCCAGAGTTGAGAAATTACTGCTGTATAAAACACACACACACACACACACACACACACACACACACACACACACACACAATGTAGGTATTTTTTGAGAATAATTTAAAACCTAAAATATTAGCTATGAATAATTTAAAGGAAACAGATTAAAATGCAAATTGGGTACATAATTAGAATGGGAGAATTTCAAGAAAGCTTTTAAATAAAAAGAAAACTAACATTCACTGCAAAAGGAAAATGTTTTATCTTCTATTGTACACATAGATTAATGGAAAAAGGATTACAGAAGGGAAAAAAAACACATAAACAGAAACTGTAAGATGGGTTGTAAAATCCTAAGAATAAACTGGAAGCTCAAATATTTGTTGATGTTATCCATATTTCTGCTCCATACCAGCCTAAGATTTTTTTAAAAAGTGACAATATTTTTAAGGTTCTTGACTCACGCTCTCCTGTAAGATCTAAAGCTCCACACTTCAATGTCATCCTCGTGTCCTTCCCCACCTCTTTTTCTCCCACCTCACCACCAACTGTTACTAGGTATGACGAGCGATGTAATCCACCCAGTGTTCAAACTGCAGCTGTCATTAGCTCCCTTTCCCACGTTAACTCTCAATAATAGGAAGATGAAGCAACTCATGTTAATGAGTGTGATGTCAAATTCTGCCATCTTCCATGGCTGTGCTTCAGTTCTACCCAGAAATCAAACCGTAAAGGACAATTGCATTTATTCTGTCTGCAAAACAAACTACACATTCAAGCTAAATACTGTGCTAAATTGTTACGATTCTCAAGTAAGACCACTGTACTCTGCCACTCGTCCACATGTGGCACACAACACAGCTTCCGCATAATAACACCTGAACTCTGTGTGCCAAGCCACAGAGCTCTTATGGCCAGACTCCGGCTGCTGCCTGCTGCTGTGAGTACCCACCACTACGAACAGAGTGAAAAGGAACACTAACCTACACTACAGAATCATCCGAAGCCCCCAGTCCCTGGCTGAGCACCGCGAGTCATGAATGCTCACCAGCCTCCAGGTGACCAAAGTACTACATTCATCGGGCTTCACATCTGTTTTACTTCAGCGCCGTTTCCCCTCGCCGAGAATTTTCCCCCTTGCATTCTCCTATTTATGGTGCTCTGTGTCTTCTTCCTACCCTAACATAATGCTTCTCTTTTCTAACACAAACCTGTGCCCTTTAAAACTGCTGCTCTGTTAACTTACAACACCCTCTTTTTCATGTCCAGAATTTTGTCTTTCCAAAGCTCCATTCGCAAGACAACGGAGTCCTCTATCATTTTTACGTCCAAGTTTCTCTTTCTCATGACCCCTTTTCCTGTTCAGCTGAGCTATATCATCCTTGTTGCCAGCATACTCTCTTTTTTGTCTGATAATTCTGGGATGCAGATATACAGTTACCACATAGATGATACTTGAAGATAAGGGACTAGTTGAGATCTCCCAGAGAAAGGGGAAGATGCAAAGAGAAGAGAGAATATGTGCACCTTGGTTACCATTTGCAGCTATTTCTATTTCATTCAATCTTTTATATATATATATATATATATATATATATATATATATATACATATACATATTTCAGTTTTGTACTGTGCTAGACATTTTACGTTTACAATCTCATTTATTATTCAACAACATCTACCTCTGTATGATGGGTTTACTAACCACATTAAATAAATATGCACTTTCAGATATGGGAAATAAATGGCCCTGAGTGACAAAACTATTAACATGAAAAGAAAGATTGTTTCTCTGTGGCTTCAAAAATTCATATTTTTTCCACTGTGCTCGTTGTGAAAGACAGATTTTGAACTAGTCTGTGCATATTTTTACTTTCCCACTTGAGGTACATTAAGAACAAAATAAGTCTACCCACTGAAAGAAGAAAGCAGAATCAACTCCCCATTTCTTTCTTCCCTCTTTCTGGCTACAGGGAATTTTCTTTCACAGAGTAGCCATTTTCTCCCAGGAAAGTCATGATTTTGGACTCCTGGACTTTGACTTTACTGCCACTGATTCCTACTAATCAAATCAGAGGGGATTGGTGATCTCAGTAAAAACACTGAAATAGGAAGGATGTGCCAACCAAACAGCTATAACCTATGACAAGGGCTAAGACCTTCAACTGTGGTCCCACTTACCAGCTCATGTGATCAAGGATGGGCAAACTCTTGGTGGTTCTAAACCCAACATGTTGGATCTGATTTCCCATTGGTAACTCTACTACTAAGACCAATTTAGAACAATTGTTAACTTAATAAAATTGAATTAAATGGTTTATTTAGTGAGACAAAGCCTAATACATAGACATAAATTAATTTTATGGCCAAGTCTCATGAACAGTAAAAAAAAAAAAAAAAAAAAAATCTCTGATCTCTTATGTATCTTATTCCAAGATATACCCACTTCTTTAAAAATATTAAATATTATTCCAATTATCCAATGCTCTATAGTATATTACTATAAAACTTACTGGCACAAAACAGCCATTGATTCTGTGGTCAGGATTTCAGACAGGGCACAGCAATGATAGCTTGTCTCTGTTTCACAATGTTGGTGAAATCCCAGAGACTGGGGCCTGGAATCTTTTGAAGAGTAATTTACTCACAAATCTGGTGATTGATACTGGCTGTCATCTAAGGGTCTCAGTTCTTTTCCACTGTGCCTGTCCACGTAGTCTCTCCAGATGGGCTGGTCCAGGCTTTGTGACATCACAGCAACTGGGTTCTACAGTCATGTAGCCTGACAGAGAGATAGCCAGACAGAACCTGTAACATTTTTAAGACCTAGCATTAAAATTACATAGAATTTGCTTCCACTATATCCTATGGAGTCAAGCAGACCCCATCCCAACACAGATTCTACAGGAGGGAATACAGATCCCACCTCCTGGGTGGAAGAGTGTCAGTCACTCTGTAAGAACAGCATAAGAGAAATGATATGTTGCCATCTCTGAAAAGTGCAATCTACTACAAATATGGACGTGAGTTTACCATTCACCAGCGAGAAGGAGGAAACTCTTCGTGTCCTTGTTCTCGTTTCTTCATCCTCTGTTGTTAGGTATTCACAAACAATTAATTTAAAAATTTCCTATATACAAAACCATGTATCTATAAGGAATATGTAGGTATTTATAAGACTTAATGATAAAATGTTCATATTTTAGGAATAAATAGCTAATTTCAAGAAATTTCAGCTTTCATTGATATGAAAATGATGGTACTGAAAAAACCTGTAAGCAATCTTATTGTGAGATGTACTATCACATCTATGTAGGGATCACAAATGCATTTGGAAGAAAAGTAAGATAGCATTTTTAAAAGATCTAAATCACAATAAATGTAGGAAAAAGAAACTATCAAATAAATTCCCAGTGACAAATGTCTCATATAACATCATAGTTGTGATATAATGGTATGCATTATTTTCTATAAATTAGAGTTTACTTACAAAGAGACCTTTAAGAAAATATGACAGCACTATAGAAAATCTCTGGAAAAAAGAAATTACAAACTAGATAGTGTGCACCAACTCTTACAGTTTTATTAATGCTATTTTTCCAGGTAAATTAATTCTAAGTAATTTTACATCATTACTAATCTCTCTACATTATTATAGTTCTCATGATTTTATTTGGCTAACATTATTCCCAAAGGGCACTATACTGGAATACATATTTCTTGCAATTATGAGACCATGAATGGTCAACACTTACTTTAAGAAAAATAACATGCAAAAATGGCCACCTCTGATTAGAATTATTGGCAATATATTTAATTCAATACACTGCCTTTTCCTAAGATGATTCCACTTAAAGTGTTTTGGACTTACCTAAAAATTTCTAAAATAGAAAAAGCTCAACATAAAAAGGAGGTGTTTTTTTTGTTGTTGTTTTTTGGGTTTTGGCTTGTTTGTTCTTTAAACCTACCAGTACCTTTATTCTCATGTATAGCCAACACTGTGGAAGGTAAAAGCCTAGGAGAAAATCTATTAGAATTAGGTTAGGCTAAGATTTGTTAAAAAACACAAAAAATAAACTGAGTTCAGAACTGCACAAACACACAATCAGTTTCAGAAAAAGATGAGTGCAGGATTCATCTAAAATGGTTGCAGCCTCCGCATCCACTAATTACCTATATCACCTTTGGAAAGTTACCCAAACTTTCTAAATCTTAGCGTTTTTCTCCTTGAAGTGCTAAAAATCAAAGTAGTTACCTTATAGAGATGACTAAAAAAATAAAGAATATAAAGCATTAAACACAGTTCTTGACACATGTTAAATATCAATAAATATTGCCTCTTGTTGTCATTTCCATCCTTGCTCCATTGCTTCTTTCCACTAATATCCTATAAAAGCGTTAGCACTCCACTAACGAGGAGAGTATTTCAACATTACTGATCCACTCTCTTTATAAGATGCATGTCTTTCCCTACTCCCCTGGTCATTCCCTAGGTTTGCAACCTCCTTGCTCTGATCCCAAACCCTCCACTGGTAACATGGGGACCCAGCATGTCAAAATACGATGTTAAGAGGAAGCCACTTTTACATGAGTTTTGGTAATAATTGCAAAAATCAGTCCAAAACTTGCACAGAGTACCAAACAGAATTACCTGAAATACCACCTCATTAGAAGAACCTGAACTAAATTAAGGTTGACCATTCTACAATACTGATTACCAGGTTTTATGAGGCATATATATATGTGTGTGTATATATATATATATATATATATATATATATATATATGACTCCAATTTGAGAACAAATGCTTATTTTTAATAGGAAAATATAAATTATTATATACAAAATACAAATAGAATGTTATATAATATTAGGATAGTATAAAATATAAGTGTATTTAAAGAGTTAATCCTGAAAGATTTTTATGAAAGTAGATGTGGTGATGAGTTTTTAAATCTTCCTACATCTCTGAAACCAACCCCATTCTAAATTAACCCAATGCCTTACAACTTGTCACAACTTGTCATTTGCCATTTATCTTTCAAGTATGTAGTACAGCCTGTGAATGAATATTTATTTGCATAAATATTTGATTTTCCCACTAAACAGTAAGCTGACAGTGTGCATTTGTTTTGTTTGTTCCTACAACCCCAGTTCCTAGCCAATAGTGAGCAATAAGTAAACATTTTTGAACAAACTGATACCATAGCTGCCATCCCTTGTTCTATTGTTCCTTTATTCAATTTTGTCAGTAAAAATAAACTGTCAGTCTCCAGGATGGATACTCGATAACTCACAGAGGAATTTTAATATTTGTATAATGAGTATGTGGAGAATACCTTTAACCCAGTAGCTGAATTTTTCATTTTATCACATAAATTATAATTAGTTTTTATGCATTTATAAGTTTATAAATGCATAAACTAACATACAAAATTAAACATTGCATAAAATTTTTCTAGATTATGCATCAAGTATCAATAGCTTCTAAATAGAGGATACATGACCAATACAATTTTATGAAATAAAGTAAGATGCTGTTTTCTGTTAATGTTTATTAATATTCCACAAAAGAAAAAAGAATCAATATTCATCTTTTACAAGCAACACATTAAGCCTCATTGTTAAATAAATAATTTTTGTCACTATACTTAAAAACTTTGGGGGGTGGTGGCTTGAATTCATGTTAGTAATAAGATTAGCACTTTAACAATTTTTTTCATTTCATACTTTTGAACAAGAAATACATTTTAAATTTTTACTGATGAATTTAACACCTATTGAATATTTCAGTATTTTGTATACAGAACAGTCTGCAAAAAAATGTAATTTGAAAATTCCTACAATGATAGAAAGTTTAGCAGATTCACTGAACTATATAAAATGAAAACAAATCTAAAATAATCACTTTGGTTAGACTGCCCCATTTCCTAAGAATAGGGGAAATTGAAATTCATGTCTTATTAACAATCTCACAGTATTGACAATTTACATTTACATGAACACCAAACAGATTTTCTAAATGTTTGCATATTTTGATACAATTTGGAGTTAAATACAGATACAAGTAATTTTGCTTTGATTTTCAATGGGGCTTCTCCAAAAGCGATGGCATTTGAATCAATACTTCATATTAAAGAACTACATATGTAAGAAAATACATTTCTCCAGAGACTGGCTGCATGGGGTGGGGATGGGGCATGCATGTTTGACAAATTAAATTAGAGCCTTTAGAACATAATACACACATAAACACATATATACATCCATGTGTGTGCATGCTTGTGTATGTGTGAATGCAAACAGTACATGAGGGAAATAATCAACTCATGAAAGCATGTTTTAAGACAACGTGTTTCCTAAGGGGAAACTGTGATTGGTTATACACATTTCACTTTATGGGAAAATGTGGTAACTCTGACACCTGGGGAGGGAGGAGCCCTGAAACAACGGTTGTGATCTGGGAAGGTGAGGTATGGCGGTGAGCGCCCAGCAAGGTAACTAGATATAGAGTCGTCATACAAAAGAGGCTAATCTTCGTCCAGAACAAAACGGAAAAATAGGTTTTTAATCTATAAAGGTACTATAAATTTGATAACAAAATGGTTGTCTTATATTATGTAAATGCAATAATAAAATTATTACTTTAGGAGATAACAGTTGAATTATTTAAATAAAATGAGAGAAATCCTATTGGACAAATTCTTTAGAAATCAAAAAAAAGTACAAGGTGAGTTAAAAATCTGGCACTGATACTGAAATAGAAGTTAGAGGATGTACAAGTGGGGAAAATATACAATTCTTTCGGCAGAGAGCAGGACGCCAGTCAAGACTAGAATATGGCATAGGACACAAAGCTGGGAAAGACATAAAGAACGGAGCAGAGGTTTCTAACAGGGTACCAAAACAATTTGAGAAAAATGGGACAAGATCGAAACTTAATGACTAGACCCAGGGCATAAGGTCCAACTGGGTCACAAAGCAAGAATGACACATTACTAAGCCTTATATGTAGGGAATTAAAACTCCTTCAGTGCAGCCTGCCTCGAGAGCCTGAAATGAGGCAGAAACTAGAGATGGAGCCAAGTGGCCTCAGCTGCATAGAGATGGGACCTCTGCTTGCCTCTCCAGTTATTACTGAACACCATCCTCTTGGGAAGGATGCAGAGCTGAAGATTGGCATGGACATACAGGGACAGCAAAGGGCTTGGAAATCTAGGCTAGTGAAAAATGAAACATTGAGTATCTGACCGTGGAAGGAATCCAATGCAAACACAAGACTGGATGAGGGAGAAAAAACTGAGTGACTGAAGATCTTGGTATGGCCATAAAGAGCAAAATTATTTTCTTCTTTCTCTTTGATTAAATAGTTGAATCCAATACACATAAAATTTTCTTTTTTAAAATGGTAAACAGTCGTAAAATTTTAAAGTCACTAAGCTAATCATATTTCTATTCATTTGACTATAATATTATATTCAAATACCCAATATTACATAATATTATACTGTGTAGTATATATACAGTAATATATTTCATGGAACACTCATTTACTTCAAATTTGAAAATATTACAAAAGATCTATAAACTATTAGAGATATTCAGACATTACTATACTTTAGCCTTTATTTTAATTTGTAACTTCTAAGGAAAAATTGTTTAGGGACGAGTGTGTGCAATTTTCATTGAATCCACCTTAATAACTTGGTCATTAATTTCAAGTAAATCTAACATGCCTTTATGAAAAGAGCTTTACAAAACTGAAACCGATAGGATTCATTTACCTAAAACTCTCTAGCTGGTAAACAAAGTAATTAAAATATTATCATAAAGTCCTTAATGTCAGCAAGTCGTTCAGCATATTTCAAATGGCATTTTGTTGCTATAATCTTTTGGTTCTATGTTAGAAAAGTGAATGTGCTCAGTAATCTAAAAAAAAAACTGAAAACAGACATTCCAGCTATTATATATTATCACGTTCTGCTGAACTTGGAAAAGAGCAAGAAAGAACATTATTTGAAAGAATGATGATAAAGCCATCAAAGAGTAAGCTTTTTTTTTTAGAAACATTGCTTTATTTCTACTAATAACTTAATAGTGTTGTTATTAAAGTTTATCACTTGATATCTGCAAAGTTTTTATGATTTTAAAAACTCTACTATTTGCCAAAATTTAGATAGTGTTTCAATCGAGAATATACTTTACAGATGATATTACTTGTTGTTTAAATCTAATGTTATTTTATTTCCCCATTGATATTCCCTCTTATATAAAGTTACAAAAGACAGTAAGAGATAGGATTCTTGAAGCAAGAGGTTGAAGTGATGTGAAGAAAGGGTCATGAACCAAGGAATGCGGGCAGCCTCAAGACTCTGAATAAAAACTCAGAAGGACTATGTCCCCAGAGCCTCCAGGAGGCATGCAGCCCTGAACAACACCTTGGTTTTAGACTTCTGAGGAATTAAGGGGATGTGTCCAAGATAGTTTAGTTGGAAGACCCTGAGCTCACCTCCTCTCACTGTCACATTAAAATTCCAATTATTTACAGAGCAAACATCAATGAGAAAAACGTGAATACTAACAGAAAACTTTTTGCACAACTATAGATATAAAAAGGAACCACAATGGGATGGGTAGGAGGTACAGAGACGTATTATAGTCAAGATCCAAACTTCTGGGAAAGGCGACCCATAAATGGGAGGATAATCATAATTGCAGAGGTTCTCCCCAGGGGGTAAGGGGTCCAAGCGCCACATCAGGCTTTCCTGACTGGGGTACTGGACCAGGAAGATGAGCTCCTAGAACATCTGGCTTTGAAGTCCACCAGAGCTTGCATACAGGAGAGCCTGACGGCTGTAGGAAACAGAGATTCTGCTCTTAAAAGGCACACACAAAATCTCACACACCCTGAGACCAGGTGCAGAGGGAATAATATGAAAGGAACACGCATCAAACATACCTGCTGATCGTGGAGAACCTCCAAAGAAGCAAGAGGCAACTAGGAGTCCCCATGGGGGCACAGATGCTGGCAGCAGCCATCTTGGGGAGCTCTTTCTACCATGAGGACACTGGTGCTTACAAGCACCACTCTGCAGTTCTCCCTCTAGCCTATTAACAAGGAGTTTACTTGCCCACCAGCCAATAAGCACAAGTCCCTGGACACCCTAGGCTCAGCAGCCAGCTATGTGGGAACCCAGTCCCACCCACCAGGAGGCTGACTCTACACTTGGGCTCCCACAGGTCCCCCAGTAAGCAGCCTCATGACCTGACACTGCCTACCAGTGGGCAGGGACTGGCCCAGACTCCCCTGGCCTTGCAGTCTGCTGTGCTGGGATGACTCCAGGCACCAGTGGACTGGCACCAGCCCCAGGTCCTAGAGCTAGCTGCCCAGGACTTGGCCCCAACCACTAGCAGGCCAGTACCAGGATGCCCCAGATGCCACAGCCAGCTGCCCAGGACATGGCCATGTCCATCAGTGCACCAGGACCAGACCCAGGACCCCATGGTCCCATAGCCAGCGGTGCCAGGACCCAGTCCCACATACCAGCAGGCCAGCAGCATCCCACATAGGGGCACCCCTAGATCATAACGCTCTGATGACCAGAGGCGAGTGTGCTGCTGGGCCTCACAGGACATCTCCTACATAAGGCCACATCTCCAAGATCGAGAAATGTATCCAACCTACCTAATAGAAATAAAAACAGAGACTCAGGCAAAATAAGGCAAAAGAGGAATACGTTCCAAATGAAGGAACAATATAAAGCTCTAGAAGAACTAAGTGAAGTGGAGATAAGCAATCTACCTAATAAGGAGCTCAAGGTAATAATCATAAAGATACTCAACAAACGTGGGAGAAGAACACTGGAGAAGAACGGATGAACACAGTGGAAAGTTTAACAAAGAGTTAGAAAATATAAAGAAGAACAAAACAGAGCTGAA
Organism: Delphinus delphis; assembly: GCF_949987515.2. Taxonomy (NCBI): domain Eukaryota; kingdom Metazoa; phylum Chordata; class Mammalia; order Artiodactyla; family Delphinidae; genus Delphinus; species Delphinus delphis. The sequence goes on along the minus strand of NC_082687.1, from coordinate 115,249,551 downwards.
GAAAACAATAACTGAAATAAAAAATACACTAGAAGGAATCAACAGCAGATTAGAAGACACAAAGAAATAGATCAGTGAACTGGAAGACAGAGTAGTGGAAATCATGAAAGCTGAAGAACAAAAAAAAAGAATTTAAAAAATGAGGACAGATTAAGAGACTTCTGGGACAACATCAAGCATTCAGATTATAGAGGTCAAAGGAGGAGGAGAGAGAAAGGAGCAGAAAAATTATTTGAAGCAATAATAGCTGAAAACTTCCCTAACCTGGGGGGGAAAAATGGATATTCAGGACCAGGAAGTACAGAGAGTCACAACAACATCAACACTAATAGGGCTATACCAAGACACATTGTAATTAGCAAAAATTAAAAATAAAGAGACAATCTTAAAAGCAACAAGGGAAAAGGGAACTCCCACAAGACGGTCAGCAGACTTTTCAGCAGAAACTTTGCAGGTCAGAAGAGAATGGCACCATATATTTAAAGCGATGAAAGGAAAAAACTTATAACCAAGAATACTCTATCCAGGGACGTCAGCAACATGGCAGAGTAAGACAGTACCTTTCCATATCCCCTTCAATCTATAACCAGTAAAACATCCAAAACTCTAAAAGGTGCCTCTACCCAAAACAACAGGATGCCAGAGAATTCCACAAATCTATACATTTAAAGGTGGGTGGACTGGAACACATAGAGGAGGTGGAAATAAGGGACCAGCAGAGTCAGTGTCTGTAATCCCAGCACTCTGACCATGGCACAGAGAACCCAGTACCAGTAAGGAAGGTGGCACACATGACCAGCGTCCCCTTCACAGCAGCACCCATGGCCATAGGTAACTGGGCAGCAGAGGCAGTGGGGACTGGGACCCAGTCCCTCCAATGCTGAGATGACCATGAACCCAGCCCCTGCCCCGTCACTTGCAGTGGCAGATCCTGTGAACCTTATAACACGAGACACAGAAGAGGCAGCTATGTAATATGGCTCCCTCTGACCATCCTCCTCCTGCTACAGCTGCAGAGTCTGTGACTCAGGGGATCCTGGACACAAGGAAAGAGCCCACCATCCCAGTGACAACAGGGATGGCAGAAGCAAGGCAGCAACGACCTCAGAGGCAAAAGAAGCTATAATGAAGGCACAGTGCCACAGTTCATATAGAGGCTGTGGAGGCTGGAATGTGCCAAGTCTCAAATACAGCCAGAGGCAGCTCAGGTAGAAGAAACCAGAAGTTTGTGTTATAGCTCCACCTACCAGAAAACAAAAGAAAGACTCAATATCTAACGTCATTTAACTTCAAATGCAGAGACAGAGGAACAATTCATCAAGTATCGTGAAGAACCACAGTAACGCTATACTACAGGAAGAAAATGACAATCCTCCAGAAACCAACATAGCTGATAAAGAATTCAAAATAACTGTCAGAAATAAACTCAATGAGCAACAAGAAAACTCAGAAAGGCAATTTAAAGACCTCAGGAATAAAATTAATGAACAGAGGAATACTTTACCAAAGAGACTGAAACTTTAAAACAGAACCAAACAGAAATTCAGGAGCTGAAGAACTCAATAAATGAGAGGAAGAATATTTTAGAAAGCAGTGGACGTTGAGCAAACCACATGGAAGAGAGAATTAGCAGGCTTGAAGATCAAAATCTAGAAATGATACAAGTAGAAGAGGAAAGAGAAATAAGATATAAAAAAATGAGAAAATGCTATGAGAGCTACCTTACTCTTTTAGAAAAGGCAATGTTAGGGTAATGGATATTCCAGAAGGAGAAGAGAAGAAGAAGGAAGCAGAGAGTGTACTTAAAGAAATAATAGCTGAGAAATGAGGAAGGAATTGGATATACAAATCCATGAAGATAAGTGAACACCTAATTACCTCAATGCAAAAATATCTTATCCAAGAAACTTATATTAGCACTGTCAAAAGTCAATGACAAAGAAAGAATTATAAAGGCTGCCAGGGAAAAAATGGATGGTAACATACAAAGGAACTTCCATTATGCTCTCAGCAGAGTTCTCATCAGAAATCCTACAGACCAGGAGAGAATGGAATGACATTCTTATTAAAGATTAAAGATAAAAACTGTCAAGCAAGAATACTCTATCCAAGAAAGTTACCATTAAGATATGAAGGAGAAATAAAGACAAATAAAAACTGAAAGAGTTCATCAATACTAGACTTGCCCTACAAGAAATGCTGAAAGTAGCTCTTCTACCAGGAACAAATAGGCAAAAGTACACAAAACTTTGAGTAAGGTGATAAACAGAACCAGAAAACTGCAACTCTTTACAAGAACAGCTTTTCAAACACTTTATTATAGCCTAAAGGTTAAAGGGAGGGCTTCCCTGGTGGCGCACTGGTTGAGAGTCCGCCTGCCGATGCAGGGGACGTGGGTTCATGCCCCGGTCTGGGAAGATCCCACATGCCGTGGAGTGGCTGGGCCCATGAGCCATGGCCACTGAGCCTGCACGTCCAGAGCCTGTGCTCTGCAACGGGAGAGGCCACAACAGTGAGAGGCCCACATACCTCAAAGAAAAAAAAAAAAAGGTTAAAGGGAGAAAAAAAGAAAGCAGAAAAGTAACTATAGCTATTGCAGTTTGGTAAAAACAATATAAAAAGGAATAATTTGAGACAACAAAAACATAAAATTGGAAGAGGAATAGGAAAAAAAACTCATAGAGGTTGATGAAGATAAGATGCCATCAGCAAAAAAAAGACTATTGAATCTGTTGCAAGTTTTACACAAACCAAAAGGTAACCACAAAACACAAGCACAGAGCAAAAACATGAAACATACAAAAAGAGGAAACTGAGAAAAATGTCATAGAAAACAACCAAACCAAAATGGCAGACAGAAACACAAGGAAAAAGAAACAATGAAGATATAGAACAATCAGAAAACAAAAGATAATACTGCAGTACTAAGTCCTCATCTATCAATAATCACCCTAACTAAATGGATTGAATTAACCAATCAAAAGACACAGAGTGACTGGACAAATTAAAAAACATGACCCAACTCTATGCTGCCTACACAACTCAGCTCTGAAGACAACCACAGGCTGAAAGTGAAGGGATAAAGGATGATAGTCCAAGCAAATGGCAGCCAAAAGAAAGTGAAACTATACTTATATCATGCAAAATAGACTTCAAGCTAAAAAGGTAGTAAAAGGCAAAAACGGTTAATATATATGCACCTACTTTAGGAGAACCAACATATAAAAAATAATTATTAATAGATCTAAAGTGAGAAATTGACAGCAACACATAATAGTAGGGGACTTTAACATCCCACTTACATCAATGGATAGATCATTCAGGCAGAAAATCAATAAGGAAACATCAGCTTTAAACGAAATATAAGACTAGATGAATTTGATAAATTTTATACAATATTCCATCCAAATGCAGCAAAATATACATTCCTCTCAAGTGCACATGGAACTTTGCCAAGGGCAGACCATATGCTGAGACATAAAACAAGTCTCAGTAAATTTAAGAAGACTAAAGTCATACAAAGCATCTTTTCCGATCACAATGGTATGAAACTAGAAATCAAGTACAAGAAAACAATTGGAAAAATCACAAACATGTGGAGACAAAACAACATGCTACTGAAGAACTACTGGGTCAATGAAGAAATCAGGGGAAACAAAAAAAGGTTACCTGAAGATGAATGAAAATGAAAATACAACATACCAAAATCTACGGGACAGAGCAAAAGCAGTACTAACAGGCAAATCTATAGCAATACCTCAAGAAACAAAAGAAAAAAAATAAAAAATAAAAAAATCTAAATTACCTCCAAAGGAACTAGAGAAAGAAGAATAAATGAATAAATAAAGAATATAAGAATAAATAAAGATCAGAGCAGAAATAAATGCAATAGAGACTAAAAATAGAAAATATCAATGAAATTAAGATCTGGTTCCTTATAAACAAAACTGACAAACTGTTAGTTAGACAGCCTCACTAACAAAAAAAAAAGATAAATAAAATCAAAAATAGAAGAGAACTAATAAGGGATACCATATAAACACAAAGGATTATAAGAGAATATTAGAAACAACTCTATGTGAACAAACTGGACAACCTGGAATAAATGGACAAATTCTTAGCATCATGTAACCTTCCAAGACAGAATCACAAACAAAGAGAAAATCTGACAGACCAATCACTAGTACAGAGATTGAAACAGTAATCAAAGAGCTCCCAAAGAACAGAAGTACAGGACCAGATGGCTACACAGGTGAATTTTACCAAACAGTCAAAGAAGATTTAATATATATCCTTCTCAAACTATTCCAAAAATTGAAGGGGAGGGAATACTTCCTAAGTCATTTATGAGGCCAACATCACCCTGATACCAAAAGCAGACAAAGAGAACACACACAAAAAAGAAAATCATAGGCCAATATCTCTGATGAACACAGATTTAAAATTCCTCAAGAAAATATTAGCAAACTGAATTCAACAATATATCAAAAGGATCATACACCATGATCAAGTGAGATTTATTCCAGGGATGCAAGAATGTTTCAACATCCACAAATCAATCAATGTGATACACCACATTAACAAAAGGAAGGTTGAAAACTATATGATCATCTTAATAGAAGCAGAAAAAGCATCTGACAAGATTCAACAATTATTTATAATAACTCAATAAAGTGGGTATAGAAGGGAGGTACCCAACATAAAAAAGGCCATATATGACAAACCCAGAGCTAACATCATATTCAAAAGTAAAAAAATGAAAGCTATCCCTCTAAGTACAGCAACAAGACAAGGATGCCCACTATTTCCACTCTTATAGTATTGGAAGTCCTAGCCAGAGCAATTAGGCAAGAAAAAGAAAGAAAAGGCATCCAAATTGGAAAGGAAGAAGTAAAACTGTTACTATTTATAGATGACATAATACTATGTATGAAAACACTAAAGACTACACCAAAAACTCTTAGAACTAATAAATGCATACAGAAAAGCTGTAGGATACAAAATCAATATAGGAAAATCTGTTGCATTTCTATATACTGGGTTGGCCAAAGAAGTTCATTTGGGTTTTTCCATAACATCTTACAGAAAAACCCAAACGAACTTTTTGGGCCAAACCAACACTAACAATGAGATGGGAGAAAGAGAAATTAAAAAACCATTCCAATTACAATCTCAACAAAAAGAATAAAATACCTAAGAATAAATTTAATCAAGATGAAACACCAGTACACTAAAAACTATAAGACATTGGTGTAAGAAATTAAAGAAGATATAAATAAATGGAAAGATATTCCATGCTCGTGGATTAGAAGATTTAACATTGTCAAAATGTCCATGTTACCTAAAGCAATCTACTGACTCAGTGTAATCCCTAACAAAATTCCAAGGACATTTTTTACATAGCTGAAACAAAAAATTCTAAAATGTATATGAAGCCACAAAAGATACTGAATAGCCAAAGCAATCCTGAGAAAAAAGAACAAAGCTGTAGGTATCACACTCCCTGATTTCAAACTATATTACAAAGCATAGTAATCAAAACAGCATGGTATTGGCAGAAAAATAAATACATAGATCAATGGAACAGAATTAAAAGCCCAGAAGTACACCCAAACATATATGGACAATTGTAAGAAGGAAGCAAAGAACATAAAATATAAGGATAGTCTCTTCAATAAATGGCATTCAGGGAACTTCCCTGGTGGTCCAGTGGTTAAGACTTCGCCTTCCAATGCAGAGGGCATGGGTTTGATCCCTGGTCAGGGAGCTAAGATCCCACATGGCTTGCAGCCAAAAAACCAAAACATAAAACAGAAGCAATACTGTAACAAATTCAATAAAGAATTTTGATGGTCCACATGAAAAAAAAATCTGTAAAAAAAAAAAAAATAAATGGCATTGAGAAAACTGGACAGCCACATGCAGAAAAATGGAATTAGACTACTATCTCAAACCATACACGAAAATTAACTCAAAATGGATTAAAGACTAAGATCTGAAACCATAAAACTCCTAGAAGAAAACATACAGTAGGTGCTTAGTAATATCTTTCTAAATATGTCTCCTCAGGCAAGGGGAACACAAGTAAAGATAAACAAATGGGATTATATTAAACTAAACGTTCTGCACAGCAAAGGAAAGAATCAATAAAACAAAAAGACAACCCACTTAATGAGAGAAGATATTTGCAAATGATATATACAATATTATATATACAAATGATATATACAATATATAAAATATATAAAGAACTCAAACAACAAGAAAAAAGAAAACAAACAATATGATTAAAACTTGAGCGGAGGGCCTGAATAGACAATTTTTCAAGAAAGACATAGAGATGGTCAACAGGCATATGAAAAGGCATTCACCATCACTAATTATTAGGTAAATCAAATTAAAATCAGTGTGATATTACCTCACAGCTGTCAGAATGGCTATTATCAAAAAGACAATAAATAACAAGTGTTGAAGCTACAGTAATCAAGACAGTAAGGTACTGGCACAAAAACAGAAATACACATCAATGGAACAGGATAAAAAGCCCAGAGATAAACCCACGCACATATGGTCACCTGATTTTTGATAAAGGAGGCAAGAATATACAATGGAGAAAAGACAGCCTTTTCAGTAACTGCTGCTGGGAAAACTGGACAGCTAAATGTAACAGAATGAAATTAGAACACTTCCTAACATCATACACAAAAATAAGCTCAAAATGGATTAAAGACTTAAATATAAGGCCAGACACTATAAAACTCTTAAAAGAAAACATAGGCAGAACACTCTATGATGTAAATCAAAGCAAGATCCTTTTTGACCCGTCTCCTAGAGAAATGGAAATAAAAATAAACAAATGGGACCTAATGAAACTTAAAAGCTTTTGCACAGAAAAGTAAACCATAAATAAGATGAAAAGACAGCCCTCAGAATACGAGAAAATATTTGCAAACGAACCAACGGACAAAGATTTAATCTCCAAAATATACAAGTAGTTCATGCAGCTCAATATCAAAAAAACAAAACAACTCAGTTGAAAAATGGGCCTAAATAGACATTTCTCCAAAGAAGACAGACAGATTGCCGACAAACACATAAAAGGATGCTCAACATCACTAATCATTAGAGAAACGCAAATCAAAAATACAATGAGGTATCACCTCACACTGGTCAGAATGGCCATCATCAAAAAAATCTACAAACGATAAATGCTGGAGAGGATGTGGAGAAAAGGGAACCCTCTTGCACTGTTGGTGGGAATGTAAGTTGATACAGCCACTATGGAGAACAGTATGGAGGTTTCTTAAAAAACTAAAAATAGAATTACCATGTGACCCAGAAATCCAACTACTGGGCATATACCCTGAGAAAACCATAATTCAAAAAAAGTCATATACAGCAATGTTCATTGCAGCACTATTTACAATAGCCAGGACATGGAAGCAACTTAAGTGTCCATCGACAGATGAAGGGATAAAGAAGATGTGGCACATATATACAATGGAATAGTACTCAGCCATAAAAAGAAACGAAATTGAGTTATCTGTAGTGAGGTGGATGGACCTAGACTCTGTCATACAGAGTGAAGTCAGAAAGAGAAAAACAAATAGCATATGCTAACACATATATATGGAATCCAGAAAAAACAAACTGGTTCTGAAGCACCTAGGGGTAGGACAGGAATAAAGATGCAGATGTAGAGAATGGACTTGAGTACACAGGGAGGGGGAAAGGTAAGCTGGGATGAAGTGAGAGAGTGGCACTGACATATATACACTACTAAATGTAAAACAGTGAGCTAGTGGGATGTAGCTGCATAGCACAGGGAGATCAGCTCCGTGCTTTGTGACCACCTAGAGGGGTGCGATAGGGAGGGTGGGAAGGAGACGCAAGAGGGAGTGGATATGGGGATATATGTATACATATAGCTGATTCACTTTGTTGTACAGCAGAAACTAACACAACATTGTAAAGCAAGTATACTCCAATAAAGATGGTAATGTTATTTAAAAAAATAATAATAAAACCAAAAATTATCAGAAGGAAAAAAAAAACAAGTGTTGGTGATGATGTCAAAAAATGAGAACCCTCATGCACTGTTGGTAGGAATGTAAATTGGTGCAGCCACTATGGAAGACAGTATGGAGAGTCCTCAAAAAATTAAGAATAGAAATATCAGCTATCCCACTTCTGAGTATCTATCCAAATATTATAAAAACGCTAATCTGAAAAGATATATGGATCCTCATGTTCATCACATCATTATTTATAATAGTCAATATATAGAACAACGTAAGTGCCCATTACCAGATGAATGGATAAAGAAAATGTGGTATATATATTTTGAAATACTACTACAATAATAACACTACAAGATGAAATCTTGCAATATGTGACAACATGCATGGACCTCAAGGGTATTAAGCTAAGTGAAATAAATCAGATGAAGAAAGATGATTATGGTATCAAATATCACATGATTTCACTCATGGGAAATATAAACAACTAATAAACAAAAATAAATATATGAACAAACCAAACCAAACAAAAACAAACACATAGGTAGAGAGAATAGAGTAGTGGTTACCAGACTGGTAAGGATTGGGGTGGGAGAGTGAAATGGGTAAAGGCGATCAACCATATGATGACGAATGGAAACTCAATTTTTGGTGGTGGGCACATTTCAGGGTATATAGTAGTAAAATATAATGTTGCACACAAGAAACTTATATAATGTTATAAATCAAAGTTTCCTCAATAAAATAAATTTGAAAAACACTCTATTCAGCAAGGCTATTATTCAGTTTTGAAGGAGAAATAAAGAGTTTCACAGACATAATAAAGGCCATATATGACAAACCTACAGCCAACATCATACTCAATGGTGAAAAGCTAAAAGCATTTCCTCTAAGATCAGGAACAAGACAAAGATGCTCACTCTCACAACTTTTATGCAACATAGTATTGGAAGTCCTAGCTATAGCAATCAAGCAAGAAAAATAAATAAAAAGAATCCAAATTGGAAGGGAAGAAGTAAAACTATCATTGTTTGCAGATGAAATGATACTATGCCTACCTCAAGATGCCACCAAAAAACAATTAGAATAAATGAATTCAATTAAGTTGCAGGGTGAAAAATTAATATACTGAAATTGGCTGTGTTTCTATACACTAAAAACAACTATTAGAAAGAAAAATTAAGAAAACAATACCATTTATAATTACATCAAAAAGAATAAAATATCTAGGAAGAAATCTAACTAAGGAGGTAAAAGACCTGTATTTGGGAAACTATAAGACAGTGATGAACGAAATTGAAGACCACACAAACAAATGGAAAGAGAACCATATTCATGGATTGGAAGAATTAATATTGTTAAAATGACCATACTACCTAAGGCAATCTGCAGGTTTAATACAATCCTTATCAAAATACCAATGGCATTTTTCACAGAATTAGAACAGATAAATCTAAAATTTGTATGGACACACATAAGACCCCAGATATGAAAAACAACCTTGAGAAAAAACAACAAAGCTGGAGGTATCACACTTTGCTTTCAAACTATACTACAAAGCTACAGTAATAAAAACAGTATGGCACTGGCACAAAAACAGACAAAAAATCAGTGGAATAGAATAGAGAGCTCAGAAATAAACCCACACTTATATGGTCAATTAATCTATAACAAAGAAGGCAAGAATATACCATGGGGAAGAGACAACTTCTTCAATAAATGGTGTTGGGAAAACCAAACAGCTACATGTTAAAGAATCAAACTGGACTACTTTCTTACATTATACACAAAAATAATCTCAAAATGGATTAAATACTTAAATGTAAGACCTGAAACCATAAAACTCCTAAAAGAAAACATGGGCAGTACACTCTTTAATGTCAATCTTAATATTTCCTCTTCAGGCAAAGGGAACAAAAGCAAAAATAAGCAGGGCTACACCAAGCTAAAAAGCTTTTGCAGTGAAGGAAGTCATTAATAAAATGAAAAGACAACCTACTAAATAGAAGACATTTGCAAATGACATATTCAATAACGAGTTAGTATTCAGAGAGAACTCACACAACTAAATATCAAAAAAACAAACCTGATTAAGAAATGGGTAGAGGACCTGAATAGACATTTTTCCAGACAAGATATACAGATGGCCAATAGTATGAAAAGATGCTTATCATCACTAAGTCATGGGGGAAATGCAAATTAAAACTGCAATGAGATATAACCTCACACATTAGAATGGCTTTTAACAAAAGGACAATAAATAGCAAATGTTGGTGAGGATATGGAGAAAAAGGAACCTTCATTCACTATTGGTGGGAATGTAAATCAGTGCAGCCACTATGGAAAACAGTATGGAGGTGCCTCAAAAAAATAAAAACAGAACTATTATATGATCCAGCAATTCCACTCCTGGGTATTTATCCAAAGAAAATGAAAACGCTAATTCAAAAAGACACACATACCCCTATGTTCATCACGTCATTATTTACACTAGCCAATATATGGAAGGAATTTGAATGCTCATGGATAGAGGAATGGATGAAAAAGATGTGGTATATAGTACAATGGAATGCTACCCAGTCATTAAAAATAATGAAATCTTGTCATTTGTGACCACATGGATGGACCTGGAGGGCATTATGCTAAGTAAAATAAGTCATACAGGGAAAGAAAAATACTGTATGATTTCAGTTATATGTGGAATCTAAGAAACCAACAAACAAAAAAAAGAGCAATCATGACAGAACAGAAACAGTCATTGATATAAAGAACAAACAGGTGGTTGCCAGAGGGGAGGGTGATGGGAGTCAGGTGAGAAATGGATAAGGGAGATTAAGAGGTACAGTAAAAACTTCCAGGGACAAAATAAATGAGTCATGGGGATGAAGTGTACAGATTGGGAATATAGTCAATAATAATGCAATATCTTTGTACAGTGACAGATGGTAACTAGCTTCATCATGGTGATAATTTTGTAATACATAGAAATGTCCAATAACTATGTTATGCACCAAGAACTTACAAAGTGTTGTTGGTCAATTATACCTCAAAAACAAACAAACAAACACACTAAAAAAGATCAGATTTGTGGTTACCAGAGGCAGGGTTTGAGGGGAGGGGGAAGAATGTGGTAAACTTCCAGTTATAAGATAAATACATACTAGGGATGTAATGTACAACGTATTAATATAATTAACATTGCGAGATGATACATGTGAAAATTGTTAAAGGAGTAAATCCTAAGTGTTCTCATCACAAGGAAAATGTTTTTCTTTTATTTTGTATTTGCATGTGATGATGGATGTTCACTGAATTTATTATGGTAATTATTTCATGATGTATGTAAATCAAATCATCATGCTGTACACCTGAACTTTATACAGCGCTCTATGTCTATTACATCTCAATAAAACTGGAAGAAAAAAAAGTAAAGTTACAAAAGAGGTTGGATTTTCTCAAATTGTTACAGCTCAACATTATTTTTTTCCAATATATGTTTTCAAATATTTATAATCCTTCTAAATACAAAAAGGTGCTCTTTATTCCTTTATTCATTTGTGAATTCATTTGCCAAGTAATTTGAAAGCCTATTATGCTGCAAGCCCTCTTCTACTCCATGGAGAGATAGCAGTAAATATCATTTATTTCAAACACTACAGTGCTAGGCCAACCCCTGCCCCCTACCCCAATAGCATTAATTCCTCCCTCACTTCTCATTTTGATTCCTATGGTATTTACAGTTTCTTCTCTCCAAAATTCTTTCTTTTTTCCAACATTTTTTTTAACATCTTTATTGGAGTATAATTGCTTTACAGTGGTGTGTTAGTTTCTGCTTTATAACAAAGTGAATCAGCTATACATATACATATATCCCCTTTCCCACAGTTTTGAGAGTTAAATACAAAATCATTTTCTTCTCCACACCCTCAAATTGGTTGTCATTGCCTATAGCAGCAATCTTAGACCTCAGAAGAGGGAGTATGAAAGTTTTCTGATCTAGGTAGAAATTTTAATGCTCCATATTATAATGTAGGGCAATATTTACCCAGATTTACTATCTAGAGAACTAATATTTATAGATCATGCCTATTATTTTTGGGAAAAAAAAGGCCTCCTTGGTCTCAGAGCATCTGGCAATGCATAGCAAAGGTGCACTTGAAGCTATGTGTCTATATTTAAGGATAAAGTGAAGTTAGTGCCCCTGGTGCTACCCATAAAGTAACAGTTCTCTGTTTCTACAAGAATAAATAAATTTTTTAAATTCTAACTGTGTTTATTATAAGTTTGAGTAAGGTACAGTGAGGGTCAACTGCCCAAACATTCCAATTCTATCAATTTCACACAGAACACCATCACACTTTAGTGGGCATCAGTGTTCTTTACAATATTCAGATCAGCCAGAAACAGCAAACAAATAAAACCCAAAGCATCAGCTGTACAGCCAGTTAGCCAGACATGGGCAAAATGAAGCACTGCTGATATTTCCATGGGTTAACATGGCAAAACCCCTATATTTTTTAAAGTAAAATGTACTAAGTGCAGGTTTGTGAAGAAATGGTATATTTTAGAATTTGGGTACTTGATTTGGGGAAAGAGCATATATATCATGGAGGTATCTCCAATTAATCTCCTTTACAAATAATCAAGTTGAGCAGACATCAAATTGGTCATTTCTAGAAGAAATAGCAACAGGGTATAGTGTGAGAACTTAAATCTCAAGTAAAACATTTTCTGTCTATCAAGGAAATTTCCATATTTAGTTTTTCCAAGTCATGGTCAAATCAATCAGAAGATATTTCAATTTATTTAGTCCTGGACTAAATCTATAGGATCTGCCTGGAAAATATGAACTGTCCATTTTGGACTTACTGAAATTCCTTCAAAAAAAAAACACTATATAAAATAAATAAGCCATGGGGATATAATGTACTGTATAGTGATTGTAGTTAATAATACTGAGCTGTATATTTAAGTTGCTAAGAGAGTAGATCTTTTTCTTTTTTTAAAAAATTTATTTATTTTATTTATTTTTGGCTGTGTTGGGTCTTTTTTGCTATGCGCCGGCTTTCTCTAGTTGCGGCGAGCAGGGGCTACACTTGGTTACGGTGCATGGGCTTCTCATTGCAGTGGTTTCTCCTGTGGCGGGGTACAGGCTCTAGGTGCACGGGCTTCAGGAGCTGTGGCACACGGGCTCAGCAGTTGTGGCACGCAGGCTCTAGAGCACACGCTCAGTAGTTGTGGCACACGGGCTTAGTTGCTCCACAGCATGTGGGATCTTCCCGGACCAGGGATCGAATCCGTGTCCCCTGCATTGGCAGGTGGATTCTTAACCACTGTGCCACCAGGGAAGTCCCTAAGAGAGTAAATCTTTTTTCTCATCAGAAAAAAAGAAAATTATAACTATGTGTGGTGACGGATGTTCACTAAACTTTTTGTGGTGATAATTTCACAGTATATACAAAGGGGGAATCGTTACATTGGACACCTGAAACTAATATGTTAAATGTCAGTTATATTCCAATAAAAATAAAATTATTAAAAAAAGGAACATTATAAAGGGTGTCTTCAAGATAATGTGTTTTCCCCTTTGCTTTTCCCTCTTCATCAGATGCTCTTGGTACCACAGTGTAGTGCAAAAATACAGCTATTGGAATTGAAAAATGGTAGCTCATGTGTAAGTTCCACCACTCGTTTCCTCATGTCTATTCCAAATCTCCTTGATTTCATCACTACCTCTACCCCTCAGAGTGAGAGGTTATAATCTGAGTGTTATATGGCAGAGGGGACAATGGGTTTATTGACTGAGCAAACCATTATGATGACCCCAATGCTATAATTAATGAGTAATCCACTCTCACATTCCTGGGACTTGCCAGTGTTTATTTTACAGCTCAGGGAAGCCACCCAGTATGGAATGCCAAGTAAAAGGAAAATGCAAAAGAGTGTTTATAGTATCTTTGCAAAGCTGAATCCAGGCAGGGCTTTGGGTTTTGCTACCTTGGGGGATAAAGGAAGAAGGGTCTAGTAAGTATGTGTTTTGTAGATGTGCTTGATAATGTTTAGAGACATGGTAACAAGAGGGTGGTGTTTAGTTTCCTCATAATTAAATATCTCTACTTAGATCCATGTTATCCTCCTGTTGCTGGACTTTTTTTTTTTTAATTTCCTCAGAACACAGCAGCTAGCATGAAAATCAGTTACCTCCTGCATTTTTCTTTCCCAAATTGTAAACAGGCAGAAATCTCATAGTAAAGGTCCCACAGTAACCAGGTACTATAATCACTTTTTTCTGATTTTGCCCTTCCCTGCAATATGAGTATGAATAACATGGGCTGAGATTTAAGAACAGCCACCATCTCTGATGTTCTATTCCCTGTCAACTAAACTTTCATCTTTTCCTGCATCTCTCCTCCCATCTCACCCTCATTCATTTTTCCAGTTGTCCTTTGCATAAACTTTATTTATTAAGACACAGATCTTTTATGTTTGCCTGTTTTTAGAAAAAAAAAAAATGTGATTCAGGGATCTTTTTCCCTTTCCAGAATATCATAGTTAAATTCGAGGCAAAAATATCCATTCATTTGAATCATGCAGGAGTTAAATTATGTCTGCCCTCCTTGATTCTCCATGGCTCTGCCTTATTTGATTTCCTTAAATCTGACTTTGGGGCTGTTTCTATTTACATCAGAACTGATTATAATTTTTACAAGTATCTATCGCTTATTACTTTACACATAAATGATAAAAAGAAGTTGGAATCTGATTGTTCATGGCTGGATTATCCTGGTCTCTTGTGGTCCCTTCATTTCTCCATTTTCCCCATACTTGTCAGAAATAGAGGAAGACGTAAGGGACAGAACTCAAATTCCTCAATTTTAAGTGCTCTCACCTGAGTTATTAAAAGACTATGTTTTCAATATAATTGTAAATTATTACTTACTAATATTACATAACTATTTTATGACATCTCTCTTCAGTATTTCCTCCTCTGATATTATATAAAAACTATCACTGATTGTAAATTTACCAGTCTCAAGCATTGTGCTAAGCACTATAAAATTATCTCATTTAATGCATACAAATCACCCCACATGGTAAGTCATGGTTAGCCCCATTTTACAGATGAGACAGATGAGTCAAAGAAAGCAGAAGTAATGTGCCCCAAGTCAACAGAGCTTACGGGGAAGAACTCAGATTCAAATCTAGTTTGAACAACTCTAAATCTGTGTACTTTATATGCCATAGACTTTAGAAATATGTTTGCATTTTTAAATTAACTATAATTTTATTCAAATTTTCAACTGCTTCCATGACTATTTAGAATTTACAAGTACTATTGGTCCTCAGTGGCTTGGGAGAAAGTATAAATCTAAAAGTAAACCATAGATAAGAGTGTAGTGTAAGTGTCTGACAATAAGTTTTTTCTTTTGATTGTAACATGTCTGACAACCACGAGGCATCCATTTCCAAGACCTCCATCTTGAATAAACATATTGCCAGCATATGATATAGCTACTAACAAATGAGATAATAAACCAGGCCTCCCAGCCCATTAAGTTCCCCTTTTAGAAAGTCCTGAGTAACCTAGATAACTGACTGCTCGAGAGACCCCATTTTTCCCCTCCTGTGCCCTAATTTCTGTTCTTATATTTTAAACTTGCCAATAAAGAGTGAACCGGTGAAACCCTAGGCACCTCACCCATGACCCCAATCAAGTCAGAACCCCAGGTCTGTGTTCCCTCTCTTTTTCTCCACCCAAGCCTTCCCCGTGTGGCCCCTGATGTGCCGGGTACACCCTCTGGGACTTGTGAGTAACAGATATTTTTTTCAAAATTCCCTGATGGTTGTTGCTGAGGTGCGTCTTGCATTCATTATAAGAACGACAAGGCCTGATCCAGCCACAGCATTGGCTCCAAAAGAGGAAATGTCTGTGGGTACTTGCCATAGGTAGTAGGGACCCATGTGAGTGCCACAGGTATTCTCAGCCAATAGGTTGAGACCAACACAAAACAAAGGGGTAGCAACCTCTTGTGTTTCAGCTCCCTTAGTCATGGATTGTCTTCTAAATAATAACAAAAAGAAAAAAACTTCAATTTCCTAAATCAACAGCCATAGGCTCAGAATGAAATAGGGTTAAGACTGTCCTTCAACAGTTCAACTGTTCTTGGGCATCCTTGAGCCAGTTATTTAGATACAGAGTTTCTTGACATGGTCTCTATCCTAGATTCCAAAGAGATAGTACAGGAAAATCACTCGGCACAGTGTCTGGAACATAGCAAGGACTCAGCAAAGGGCAGCCATTATTTTTTCCCCATCTTTATCACAATATACACAAATTTTTCATAATTCAAGAGAAAAAATTAAGCACTATGTAACACACTCAAAACTCTTACAAAATAAAATCAAATGTACTGTTTTGACAGTGCTATCTTTCTCGCTCCACTCTGAGTTAAATGGATGACATTTCCAACAGGAAAAGTATTTATTTTACTTTCAAATTTCACAACTTTTCAGTTTTAAAAATTTCAGAGTCACTATTACATTTACTAACAATTCTCACCACAATATATATATTTTTTCTGTTCTCAGACAATGCTGGTGGTATTGAGGCAGCTGCATATGTTATACGGATATCTTATGAGGCAAGACCCTCCCCACCTGAGTGCAACATGCTCCAATGCTCCAAGGTCTCCTGGGTGGATCAAGAATATTATCATCATGAGCTCTCGGAAAGACAGAAGAAGGATCCTTTGGAAGAAGGAAGAAGAGAGACTGATATTTGTGATGAGGGAACAAGAAATAAAGAGGGCTTCATTTCTCAGGACTTAGAGTTGAACAGAAAAATTCAGTTGCCATAAAATGTTTCCTGAATAACTTTAGATAGTCAAGGGTTTGTTTGTACTGGTCTTCCCATGATTTCCCCTCTCTCTCCCACTGCTGCACAAATACAAGTGGTCCAAGTGTCCAGAACCCACGTGCAGGTCATTCCTCAAGCACTCCAGGACTCCTTACAGTTTAGTAATTCTATCTACCACCTCCCCCCAACATGTGCACACAAAGAACGCGAAGGCATCCATGATAATCACCCCGGCTTAGGCCAGTATTAAGAGGATGTTACGGACAATCTCTACTCCTCAATGTCATGGTGATTCCCATGCTGGGACTCCAGCAGTGCTGTGGATATAATTTTGTCAGGGACATTGGCAGCACTATTATGCATAAATGAAAAACTCTCATGTATGAATATCTGCAAAGATGGCAAAACCATCCTCCAAGCAAGAAATTTTAAGAGATACAAGGGGTTGTAACTTTTTTCTTCTGAGCAACTACACTGCAAAGTCAAAACAAGGACCTAGAGTTGAGATGGTGAAGAGCAGGTAATATGAAGAGAAACTGCACACTGACATGATTTCACTTATTATTTACTTTCTTTAACAAGCCAAGCAGCAACTGTGAGCAAGCAGGGGGGGACGGGGTGGATGCTGTGTGCCCCCTGTGTAGAGACTCAGGGGTCTCTTTTATTGCCTTGCTGATTACTCTCAGCTGGCATGTCTATTTCTTCTAGCAGATGTCTTTGCCCTATTGGTCCCCTTATGGTCAGCATGTGACCCACAGAAAGCAGCTCAGCCCACTCAAGAAACACGCAGCGAGTCAATTTCAATGCCCGTCAAGTCTGGCAGGCCAGATGGGCCTCCGTGCTAATGAGGGCCTGGGTGATCTGGGTTTGCCTTGCATTCTACCGTCTTGAAGTTGCATCTGGCATATTCTGACTGGTGACAAAGACTCTCTCCATGAACAAACTTTAGATAGGCTCTTCTGAGGCTCTTTTTTGTCTAAGCCTCATCCTTTGGCCTCAGTCTTGCTGGGCCAGCAAAGGCCAGTTGTAGCAAGATTTCTACTAAGTCCGTTAGGTGAGAATCCACCAACCCTTGGCATCTGATCAACCTTGATATCTGACCAAATTCTTTATCCCCCTCTCTCAATATCTGATCACCCTGGCCTGCCTTCAGCAAGAATCCTGGTAAGTTGGTTTAGCAAGAATCCCCCTAACTTTGATGTCTCCACTTAGTAATTTTCCATCAACTGACACCGACCCGCGCCCCCCCCCCGCCACGTACACAACTTGATTATAAATTCCCAAGAGAAAATAATATACAAATAATTTCTTAAAACAGTTTTTAATAGCAGACATGATTAAAAAATAACAATTCTTAGGAAACTAGAAATAGACTGGAAATTCCTTAATCTGATAGAGAGCATCTATAAAATACCTAAAGTGAACATCATACTGTATTCCTAACAGCTTTTCCCCTTAAATAAAAAACAGCACATACTATCCTTGTGCTAGCACGACATTTACCCAACATTGAACCAAACCCTAGTCACTGCAACGGAGCATAATAATGAATTAATTAACATTGGAAAGTTAGGAATATAAGGCATTATTCTCAGGTAAAAATGTATTTAGAAAATCATATGTATACTCAGAATATTCGGAATATATATACAAAAACATTAGATATTATTAAGTGATTTTAGTAATGGTACAGGATACAAAAACCATTTTATTTCTATATATCAGTGTTCCAGTTATCTACTGCTGCCCCAAAACCGAGTGGCTTATACAGCAACAACCATTTTCTTAAATTTCAAGGTTGTATGGATCAGGAACTCAGGTAGAGCTTGAGAAAGAAATTCTTCTGTGGTGTGGGGCATGAGCAGAGGTTTCTGTGATAGATGGGCTAATCTGGAACATTCAAGACTGATTTATGCACATGCCTGCTGTCTTGATGGAAATGGCTGGAATCCTAGGCTCAGCTAAGGCAGTGGACCATGAAGCCCACACATGGCCCTTCCAGTGTCGCAGGCTCAAGGGTAGTCAGATATTTACATGTCCACTCAGAGCTCACAGACACAGCAAAACAAGAGATGGGAGGAAACTACCTGGGCTGGGTAAAGAGTCATTTCTATTAGCAAAAGCCATAACGAAGCCCACCAAGACTCAAGAAGATGTATCAAGGACCCCATCTTTTCATGAGGTAACTGCCACAGCCAGGGACAAGAGTTAAACTAAGCTCTCTGCTAAGAATCATGCACAAATTACCTCCTTCAATTCACTCATACAATCCATTTTTTAGGTGAGAAAATCAAGGCACAGAGATGAAGTAAATTGGGTAAGTCTCAAAAAATTGACTCTTCATTAAAAAAACAAAAACCAGAGAATCTGGGGTATCTCTTTAGAAGAGAAATACATGTTTTCACAAATCCACAAATAAAGAATAAGTCAATTCACATGTATCGACAACAGTATTAATCTGTTACCTGGTGTATTAAGAGAAAAAAAAAACCTCTAGTGACAAAATGACAACTTGTAAGCAGCCACATACAGCAAAAAATCCAGTTTATTTAAAGTACCAATGAAGCAATAGTATGGAGATGAAGGTGGGAAAAATAATCATGCTATAAAATGTCATAAAAATGCACCATATTTGTAATAAGGAATTTGTGTGTGTGTGTGTGTGTGTGTGTGTGTGTGTGTGTGTGTGTGTGTGTGTTGTTTGCTACATACAAAGATACACAACAGGAGAACAAAGAAAACATGCAGCTCTCAACTGGAGAAAACTAATAAATATACGTGACTGTAACCAGCTTTCCAAAGACAGGTACACTGTGCTGCACATGATTTATATGTTTGCTCCTGGCTTGAAAATGAAAATCAGCATTGGCTCCAGAAAAGCTGTCGAATTTTTCTGACGTCCAGCACTACAAGAAACTGTTCAACGGCAACTTTATTCTCAAGAAGCTAACTGACTGGCTTGTAACTTTATGCAAATTTCTACCTGGTAATTTCAGTCTGGGGAGGGGAGGAAGGAGCAGAGATGTATAATTCATGGTTAATAAATTATAACAAGCACTAATAAGTAAAGAAACAGTAGTAGCTTAAGGAGAACATAGGCAAAGAGGCATTAATTTTCCTCATTAAATGTACTTAATTAACACAGCTGTCCTCTGGGGGCCAGGAAATAATGAGACCATGACAGCCCCTGACTATGAATGCTGCTAAATCTCTTAAAAAAAAAAAAAAAAAAACTACAATTATAAAAAATCCCTCCTTACATTTGAAGAACGATTTAGAAATAATAAGAAAAGTAATTTATGTCTGTAAAAGTAAACGGTACATTTCTGTAACTCTGTAATTTTATAGCCACAAATACATATACACACATACACTCACTACTTAAGGATATATGTATACATCCTTTTCAAAATAGGCTGAATTTTTTTAAGCACACAATGAATTGATGAAGAGTGTATCTGTAGTTGGTGCACACAGTTAAATGGGAATTTATGAACACCCACAACCCTTCCTGAGACAAAGCATATTTTGCAGGATAGAAAATAAAACAATCATTTGAGGACATATCTCATTCAGCACCTTCAAGCATTATGAGGTAGGTGTCTTCATCTCTATTTTTTATATGAGACCACTATGGTTCAGAATGTTATGAAACTGGCAAAGGTTCTGCTCTAGTGAGTATCTGAAATTCCACCATTGGTTTGCTCAAACCCCAAACCCATTATCTTTTCACTTTCCACCTAGGCTTTTGTAGGAGGCAAAAGACAATTTCTGGATTCTACATGCATAAACTAAGATGTATCCTGAAACTGGACCACTGAGCTTTGATCAGTTTTCCAAGGTCAGTCACTGGGGGTAAGGAGTTGGGGCACGGCAGGAAAGCGAGCTGTCCACTTAAATGCCTTCCTCAGACAAAATGATTCAGGCCCCAGTAGCTAAGGAAAAGATATGTCAGTCACCAAATTAAATGATTCATTTAACAGGTATTTAAAGTGAGCACTTTCTACTACATTCCACCATGCCAGGGGCCATGACATACCAAAGGAAATCCACCACACGTGTGAGCCACAGAAGCCTACAATCTAATGTGAAGGCATTAACCGAAATGTTAAATGAAGGATAATTTGTGGTATAGATCTTCCAATGAGACTTGTTTCATGAGTTAATTTAGGAATTAGATTTTCCCTAAAAATTAGTGAGGTATACAATTATTTCTGACTCCCTGCTACTTCTGTGTCATCTGAGTATACCTGATCAATGACCTTAATTGTGAAGTGCTTCTCATCTTTTCCTTTTTTCTACTTTGTTGGATCATTCTCCCTTTAATAATAATCAGTACACACCATGCATTAGTTGTGCAATCCATAGACTAAATCTGTGAGATTTCATTCGGTCCTGGAGCTTTAAGTACCATCAGTACGCTGACAAATGCCCGGTTTATACCTTGAGCATTGAGTTTTCGTGATTCCTGCACTCATTTATTCAACACATCTTCACTTGTATGTTGAAAACCCACTTCAGCAAGTAAAATGTGACTCCTGATCCTTCATCCTTAATATCTGGCACATACCATACATTTGATATATTAGACTTTTAATCCTCAGAACCAAACTAGGAGATAGTTTCCATTAGGCTTCTCATTTCAAACATGAGGAAACTGAGGCACTCAGGTTACCATATATGCCCCTAGCTAGTAAGTGGTGGAGATGGGATGCAAACTGCAAACCCAGTCTGTCTTCAGAGTCCATCCAATCAACCATGACCCTCTACTGCCACATCTCTTCGGACCTACCTCCAACATAAATCTCAAACTGGATCACTTCTTTGCATCTTCACTGCCACCATCCTATGGCATACACATGCATCTCTGCTCAGAGGTCCAATAGGTATCTCAAACTACACATATCAAAAATTTTTTTGGCTCTCCATTCAGTGAGATAAAACTCACCACGTCAAGCACTGTTCTAAATAATTTTAATGCAGCATCTCCTTCAATCCTTAGAGCAAGTGATGAGACACGTATTATAATTCTCATTTTATACATGAGGAAACTAAGGAACAGAATTTAAGAAACTTGCCCGTGGCCAGTATGTGATGAAGATGGAAGCAAGCAAACCCTTTCTGTCTCCAGCGCCCATGCTCTCACATCCACTGCACTATACGATCCCTTCTCTCCGGGTCTTCCCTGCCGCAGGAATGCACTTCTATCCACATGCCAGGCCAAATCTATCCACATGCCAGGAAAGGGTAAAAAATGTTTTTCAGTACGCAAGTGTGAAAGACAAGAAGAAAATAGTTGTGTTCTACAAGGGTACAAGGAGAATGATGTTATATTTGGTTAAGGGTGAGGTGCTGGTAAGATCATGTTATACCAGAAGCTTTTGGAATTTCTTTAACAGATGACAGAGAGTAATTACATAAATATCTTCAAATATTTTAAATGTCATATTACAGATAGATAATAAGTTATTCAGGGAAACCAGAGTGTCTTAGAATTATGTCCATCACATAATGAAGAGGCTGAAGTCAGGGAGGCCAACCACACCTTGTGGCAAAACGCCCTTTGTTTAGGCAAAGCTTAAAATGCAGACAGATGATGGGGATTCTAACCCTCAGAGAGGATGTTCTGTGCGCTCATTTTTACCACACAATTACTAAGTTCAAATGAATGTGTGTTGGGTCTCCCTTAGTAACAGTTTAGAGAATTTCACACAGTGCAAACTGGTAGAGACTTTAGAAACGATTAAATCGAATTTTCACATCTAATAAACAAAGGAATTGAAATCAAGATAAATAATGACCTATAATTTATAAAATGCTTTCCCAACCATGGGGTCATTACATTCTTATAGTAACTAGGTGAAGTACAGTAGTTCCTCAGTACCCACGGGGGATCGGTTCCAGGACGCCCTGAGGATACTAAAATCCACACATGCTCAAGTCTCATATATAAAATGGTGTAGTATTTGCATATAACCTATGCACAACCCCCCCATATACTTTACCTCTCTAGATTACTTATACCTAATACAATGTATGTGCTCTGTAAATAGTTGTAAATATTGGGTTGGCCAAAAGATTCATTTGTGTTTTTCCGTAAGATGGCTCTAGTAGCACTTAGTTGTCTTTTACTTCATTTGAAACAATTTTGTTAGACTGTATTGTGACAGCTTTTAAAAAAAAAATGTATCGAAATTGGTGAATTTTTGTGTAGCCATTTTAATATTGAAGATGGGGGAAAAAAGCAACATTTTTTGCATATTATGCTTTACTATTTCAAGAAAGGTAAAAATGCAACTGACACGCAAAAAAAAGATTTGTTCGGTGTACGGAGAAGGTGCTGTGACCGATCGAACGTGTCAAAAGTGGTTTGCAAAGTTCTGTCATGGAGATTTCTCGCTGGATGATGCTCCAAGGTCGGGTAGACCAGTTGAAGTTGACAGTGATCAAATTGAGACATTAACTGAGAACAATCAACGTTATACCACAAGGGAAATAGCCTACATACTCAAAATATCCAAATCAAGCACTGAAAATCATTTGCACTAGATTGGTTAAGTTCATCGTTTTGAAGTTTGGGTTCCCCATAAGTTAAGTGAAAAAAACCTTCCTGACCGTATTTCCGCATGTGATTCTTTTCTTAAACGTAATGAAAACTTTCCGTTTTTAAAACAAACTGTGACGGGTGATGAAAAGTGGATATTGTACAATAACGCTGAATGGAAGAGATCATGGGATAAGTGAAATGAACTACGACCAACCACACCAAAGGCCGGTCGTCATCCAAAGGTGATGCTGTGTATATGGTGGGATTGGAATGGAGTCCGCTATTATGAGCTCCTTCTGGAAAACTAAACGATTAATTCCAAAAAGTACTGCTCCCAGTTAGACCAACTGAAAGTAGCACTCAACGAAAAGCATCTGAAATTAGTCAACAGAAAACGCATAACCTTCCAAGTGGAAAGTGTTAATGCAAGACCGCATGTTTCCTTGATGACCAGGCAAAAACTGTTACAGCTTGCCTGGGAAGTCCTGATTCATCCGCCATATCCACCAGACACGGCACCTTTGGATTTCCATTTATTTTGGTCTTTACAAAATTCTCTTCATGGAAAAAATTTCAATTATCTGGAAGACTGTAAAAGGCACCTGGACCAGCTCTTTGCTCAAAAAGATAAGTTTTGGGAAGATGGAATTATGAAGTTGCCTGAAAAATGGCAGAAGGTAGTGGAACAAAAGGGTAACTACTTTGTTTAATAAAGTTCTTGTTGAAAATGAAAAATGTGTTTTTCATTTTTACTTAAAAACTGAAGGCACTTTTTGCCAACCCAATACAATGTAAATGCTACATAAATAGTTACTTGTGTGCAATAACTTTGTTTTGCTTTTTGGAACTTTCTCAATTTTTTTCAAATATTTTCCATATGCTGCAGATGTGGAACCAAGGATATGAAGGGCAGATTGGAGGCGGTAAGGCTATTTACAGTCCCATTTTAACAAAGGTATCAGTCCCAGCGTTATGAGTGTCTGAAAGGTCCCATGACCATTAAACTGCCATCAAGGGTCTCCCGCCACACAGGAACAAAAATGGAAAAGGAACATAAGATGCTAAGACTTAATATTTCTAAAAGCGGTTGCATAAGTCTTTCTCTATAACATCAGTGAGATTTCCTTACATCCAGTTTACAAGCAGCTTTATGCAGTTCTCTGAAGGCATAGACATTAGAGCTTCATTTACTAACAAAATCATAACATTCTATTTACGGTATAAAACAAAAAAGAAACATTATTGTTGACAGCAGA
The DNA here is from genome assembly GCF_949987515.2 of Delphinus delphis. NCBI lineage: Eukaryota > Metazoa > Chordata > Mammalia > Artiodactyla > Delphinidae > Delphinus > Delphinus delphis. The sequence goes on along the minus strand of NC_082687.1, from coordinate 115,224,873 downwards.
ATCTGAATTCATTAGGAAATTCATTATTTCCTTTACTTACAAGAATGAAGAAAAATACTAGAAAAAGTAAGCAACTACTATTATTTCCAATTAACACATTATCTTCTTCATGAAGTAATAGACTAACAAATCAATAAGAAAAAGAAAAACCCCAATAGAAAAATGGACATTTAAGCAGTTCCAAAAATATAAAAGGCAATAAATATGTTTGTTTTTTGAGAAACAAGTGGAATACAGAAAACATTTATAAATAAAGAAGATGAAAGAATAACTGCTATCAGAATTAAAACACCTAGGAGGGAAAGAAGGGAGCTAAAAGAGAAAACATAGAGGAGTAGAATTCCACTGGTGTCTTTAAATTGGGGTAATTGACGTAAACATTAGAAGATGATAACACCAGTTTAAAAGAAAGGGGGTGGGGGGAGCTAAACTGAGATGGATAGACATACTGAAGGTCAGGAAAGTTTGAAAACAGTTCATTATGTGCCTCACTTAAACCAATAGATTTTTTTTCCCTGTTATGTTGTACATATAATGAGTTTTCTGAGTACATGTATTTTTTAAATTCAGGCATGAAAGAATATCATCCTTCTTGTTTTCATTAGGAGAGTAACCTTTTGTTAATAAAAACAGGTTTCCTCATCCTAATTTATTGTGTAAGAAGTGCACATTTACACAGTAAATGTATATTTACACATTATTGACAAAAACGTCTCTTAAGGACACTTTTGGAGTGAGATGAATGTGAGGGGTCAAACATTACCTAAGGCACAATGAACTTGGTATTAGACCACAAGGATGCCATATATTCCTTAGGAACAGAAGATTTATCTTAGATTCACTGTCTTGTAAAATTCTATTTCTCTGTGTTTGTGTATGTGTGTGTTTGAAGAAGGCACAGTAATTATTTAAAAATAGTTAATCTTCCTTGATATCCAGAAATATCTTGTTCTGCTATCATTTAAAATAATTCTCAAGTCTTAGTGCCTTTTGGAAAATGTAAGCATGTTTCTAATAAGTTAGTTAGAAACATGGGTGCTCCTTTACGTGGAATATTATCAGAAGCTTAGGTTTTATTTACTAATGAATTTCTATTTCAGCAAGTATATATTTATTACCTGCCGTATCCCAGCAGATTTCCATGGGTTATGAGAAATTTAAAACAATAAGGGAGGGTTATAGCTCCAGGTCTTTTATTGTGATAATTTGCTCCTATACCCTTTCATGTAAATTGATGATGTTAGATTAAATGATTGCTAAGAATCTTCTGGCTCTGAAATCTTAACGATATTCATCTAAAAAACTGTTAGTGAAGAATACTGCAGTGGATTAAAGACACTCACAGATGCTTTGCTATTTTCCCCATCAAGAGATACTGCTGATTTCTCATCTCTAGAGTCAGGGATGCCCTGTAACTGCTTAGCCTACTGGAGGTGGGGAAAGTGTTGCTGTGCAGATCCAGGTCTAAGGCTTAAGAATGCCCGACGGTTTCCACTTTTATGCTTCTTGATGACCCTGAGTTTCCATATAAGAAATATGGCTACTCTGTTAGGGATAATACATGGAGACACCAGATGGAGAGAAGAGGCCCTGGGGCTACTTGGAGAGAGAGGGACACACTGTCATCATAGCCTACCAGCTGACCTCAGAGGTCTCCAGCCCCAGCTGCCATCTGATTATAACCACATGAGACCCCAAGTGAGGGCAGCAGCAAACTGCCCAGCTGAGCCCAGTCAAGCCACGGAACCATGAGAGATATTAAAAGCTACTAAGCTTTTCATTTAAGCTTTTAATTTAATTTTAATTTGAGTTACCAAGTTCCAGAATTGTTTGATATACAGCGATAACTGAAACAGATATATCTCAGCATTACAATAGTTATAATTACATTATTTATCCCACAAATGATACATTTCAGAACATACATAATAAAGTAGCTATATAAACATATACAGGCACATATACAGGCAGTTCTGCTATAATCTAACACATGCAGTGCTAAAAAAAAAAGTCACCAAACTGAAAAATCTTGCAATATAAACTACAAGGCCTATGGGAAACATGGAGTTAGGCAGACATCACTCAGAAACTCTGTCAGTGACACATAAAAAATAAAGCTAGGGGCTTCCCTGGTGGTGCAGTGGTTGAGAGTCCACCTGCCGATGCAGGGGACACGGCTTCGTGCCTCGATCCGGGCAGATCCCACACGCCGCGAAGCGGCTAAGCCCGTGAGCCATGGCCGCTGAGTCTGCGCGTCCGGAGCCTGTGCTCCTCAACAGGAGAGGCCACAGCACTGAGAGTCCCGCGTACCGCAATCAATCAATCAATCAATAAAAATAAAGCTAGGAACTGAATTAATATGACAGCACAGTTTTAAACACGTTAAACAACTGAAAAATACATAAAGATTACAATAAAAATGGCACTTTACCTTGAGAAAGACCTGAAGTTTGTGGAGTGGGTGTCAGAGGAGTCGCAGCTGTAAGTTATTGTGAATTGGCCCTCATCACCAAAGGGCAGCTAAGGCACACCCTGACTGCAAGAAAGTTAAACATTCCCCGAATTAAAAAAAAATCTAAAGTTACAATTTCCCCAAACCCATCTCAACCATTGTATATTTCAACTTCAGCTCATAATAAACTTCACCTGTATGATATATGGTCCAGTAAAAAGATTAAAATACTTTCCCATCTATCATTGAAAATAACTTTCATTTTATCAAAATTACTCAGATATTTGCCATAATTTTCAGAAATACTATTTCCCACCCCCAAGAAATAGCTAAAAGGAAATGCCTTATTGTAAATCAACAAAATTAAGTAATAACAAATCTCTTCACAAAAATGCAAGTGTTGTTTTAAGATTTTATTATTTTAAAATCCCTTCTTTTTAAAGATGCTAAATAAAAATTTAAACTGAGACCAGTTTTGGGTCAAGATTTTACATATGTGAGGAGATGTCCTCCTACTTTTCCTGTTAAGAGCATTTACGTAAAACTAGTTAGCATATCATGGGGAAGGCAGATACTGTGGGAATAGGAGAAAAAGAGATAAGCTTTGTTAGAGAAGCCTCTTGGCATGTATAGTCCTGTTTTTAAAGATCTCTACTTTATATTTGAAGTCCAGGAAAGTTAAAAATGCATGTTTTATGTAGACTTTTGAGAAATCCTCTTAAAAGGTATTCTGCTCCAGTATGGCTTGCTAAGGGCAAAGAAAGGATGCTTAAGTGTTTGATCAGTTTCACTTGTCTCAGTATTTAAGTATTAGTATTTCAATGTAGATATTTCCAGGTTTTTAAAGTGCTTTCCTCAAAATCCTTCCAGATTGCATATGTTGCTATATTACAATTGTTTATAAAAGAAGTAAAACTTCAATCCTAACTAAATTTGAGATTCAAATAAGTTCCCAGTAAGAGGAACTAATTGAAAAAGATATTAAAATACATTATGTCGAGCAGGAATCCCTGATACGTTACACAATTCTAGTCCCTCAAGCAATGGAAGACTTAGCTTGTTTAACAAACCTACTGAAGAGGCAATAACAAGTTTTTGATGAAGATCAAAATTAAAAGGGGTTGCTCCCCACTTCTCAACGCTGGAATGCTGCAAAAAGAGACACAGATAACTCACAGTGATAAGAGGTGTTTGTTTTGTTCTGTATTTAATTTAAATGATTTCAACTAAGAGAACAAAACTAGTTACTTGGTCAACTTTGTCTCAGTAACTAAACTTAAGAGAAAAGTGTTTCATTTCTTTTAAAGTTAACATGTTTACGAGTCATTATTTTTGGATAGACACACTTACCTGAAGTTAAACTTCAAGCAGCTAATATCGGCACGTGAGAAAATTTTCAGCCAGGCAGGACAGAGCAGAGACCTGCACGATCCATCCCCACCTGTTTCCCTTTGGAAACAAACTTCACAAGCACGTACACTGGTAGAGGCCCCATAACCTCGCGGTAGCACGTTACTCAAATCAGCCACACAAGATCTAAGAACCTGGTGAGACTCAGCGCGCAAAAGCCTAAAAAGCAAAACCCATCCGCGAGGGACTGGCTTTGATCCCACACCTGGAAGACAGATTCTAACTAACTTGATAACAAGATGCCCAAGCGCCACAGCGATCCTGTAATGCGCCTTTAAGAATATTTTAAGGATTTCTAATTAGATAGGAAGTTAACAAATATACATACAAAAATAACCTCAGCATACAAAAACTTTCAGGACAATGTTCTCAACCCCAAATACTCCAGGGAAGCATTTCCTCTTGGTCTAAATAAACTTATTTAAATAAGAGAGGAAAAGCTAGTTAAATAAAATGAGTGTCAGTTGCAGGACTCCTTCTTTTCGAACCGCGAGAAACTTGCCCTGACCGTGCGCGCCGCCTCTGGAGTCCGCATTCCAAGTCGCCGAGGACCGCCCGGTCCCTGCTGGTTCCCTCGGGCTGCGAGCGTCTGCGGGGTCCTCCTTCCCGGGTCCTCGGCCTCCGCGGCTGCTCGCGGCGGCCCCGCCGTTCGGGCGGCTCTTGGGGGCGACGCGAGGGCGGCCCTACCCCTGGCGCTCCCTGGTTCCCTCCGCTGCGGCCGGTGGGCGCCTCTCCCGTCCGGGAGCGCAGGCGCGCCGCGGGTCTCGTGCGCTCGCTCCGACGCGCTCCGTGGCCTCAGGACGCGCCCGGCCGCGCCGCCGCCGTCGCCGCCCTCAGGCCGCCTCCCCGCTCCCGGCCCGCGCGCGCTGGCCCACCCGGGGAAGGGGAGGAGGAGGAGGGGGCGGGAGTCGGGAGCCGGAGGCGCCTCCATCCACCTGCCTCGCACCCGGGTCGGCCCCACCGGTGGGCCTGCCCTCGGCCTGGGCGTGGCGTCCCGGGCGTCCCACTCTGGTCAGCCGGATCCGGGCAGGTTGCGGGCAAGTTGGTGGCGGTCGCTAAGGAACAACCCAGTCTCGCCGCCTGGGAAGTGGGTGCGAGTGTCTGAGGCGACGACGGAGGGCGGGTTTCGGAGCGCTCCAAAGTTGATTATAGTCACACACAAGGACATCTACTCTCAGCTTCTTAGCACAGTGCGTGGGAATAGTCACCGTTACTCCAACGCTTCATGTAATGATAATAATTATTAGCACAGTATTACACTGTCATTTGGCCTCGGCATAATTTGCCCTTAATCACTGCCACCTGTCCGCTCTCACTGCCTTCCTGGAGTTTCTTTTCTTTCCTCATGCATACCCTCTGGACTGCCTGAGAGCTCTGCCAGCAATGGGACTGAGATTATGAGACTACATCTACATATTCAGCTCAGCGCCGCTATCACATAGTAGGCTCAACGCTGGTTTCCTTGAACGAATGGATAAACCACTGGTGAAAGTCTTTCTATAAATGAGGCTCTTCCCTCCATTCTCCAGTTTCCCGAAGAGTCAGGTGTTCTAGGCTCTGGAAGACAAGTGGAAGGACTGCAAGTGAAAGAACATTTTTGGATCTAAGACATGAGGTTTGGCTGCCCCAAATTGGTGTTTTATTAAGGTATTCTTTCTTTTTTTTAATGCTCATTTTGATTCCAAATAACTCAGAAGGTATAAATATTTTAATAAATAGGAATCAATCTATGGTCATGCTTTCTTTTGATATTTGTAGGTTTGCTACTTAGCACTACCTTCCTTTTATGGAAACAGTACCTGGATTTTGCTTGGAAATAAGGAATCGTCCCCCACTCTCTGCACATGTGCTTCAAGTGATGCCAACTCCTGCTGTGACTCCAATGTGCATGACCCTGACCTGTTCAGTGGAAATATCTTGCTTTCCTGGTAATGGGGATTATTTCAGAGTTATTCATCTACTCCAAGTCAGGGCAATTAGATACAAAAACTTAGTTCTGGAACTTTGTGAACCCTATAAGTTAGAGTCACACAGAGATGTTTAAATCTTAGCCACTGCAGGTCTGTTACGCTAACGTTAGGGCACCAGGAGGGAAAAAAACTTGGGACCCTGTAACATGGATGCTGATATGTAGATGGTTGCTCCCGAGGATACTGGCTTTGTAAACCACCTGGACCCTCAGATCTTGGAAAGGTGCCCACCACCACCTGTTTCTAAATAAGAGATAGCACTTCTGTACTGGAAAATGCTGCAGAGTTTCTCCTCAAGTGAACATGTATCCACCTCAGAAGTTTCACCCACCTACTCTTTTGGCTGTTAGGCCCTTATCTAGGAATAGGTCCCACCATAATCTGACGGGGGACATGTTGCACTTGATATGAGAGGAAAGAGGAATTGAAAGGATCAGCACCTACAGGCAGAAGCCAGGTGAGTTTACCTGGTAGGAAGCTCTGCGGGTGCTCGATCAGGGTGGCCAAAACATTTAAGTCTGCTGGGGTGAATTTGAGGCCAGAACACCCACCAATAGATTGTGTTCCACCAGAGGGCCAGACAAAGCACTATTCAATGAAGGCCATCAGGAATGTACTGGTGAGAGGAACACTCAGCATCGCTAAGATGTTTATTGGAGATTCTCCTCTACAGACATGAGTTAAGAGCGGGAGAGGTGAACACAGAGCTGGGCTCATTGATATCCATGAAGATGATGGCCTGGCCAGGAGGCCAGGAGGTGGTATTTAATCACCAGAGGGCAGGAAGCTACAATTACCATAAAGACCCCCAAGGTCAGAGGGGCAGTCAAGAGGGGTTGACACACAGGAAGTTGAAACTGTGACTAGAACATGGTTCTTTTTTGGCCGCGTGGCATGCGGGATCTTAGTTCCCCAACCAGGGATCAAACCTGTGCTCCCTGTAGTGGAAGCACGGAGTCTCAACCACTGGACCACCAGGGAGGTCCCAAGAACATGGTTCTTAAGAACAGAAAAGATCAACAGCCAATATAGTGCTAAGTAACATCTACAACCAGAAAAAAGTAATAATAACTGAAAGAAGTCACTTAGATAAAAAGACATGATCCTCAATCTATTTCCCCGGAAGCTAACAGCTCAGAAACACTGTTATGGGTTTTCTTCTGTCACTCAGACACAGGTCTCTGGATTCCCCACAGACTTGGAGGCCTGAACTTGGCGAGGGTCCGTATTTAGAAGGGTGTGGAGGAACAGGGCATTCTTCAAAACCATTGTAGCCAGCATGCCCTCTAGTTCAATTAGATACAAAGAAGCCTCATGAACTGAGCAGCACCCCCTAGCTTGGCTCATTTGTTCAGTTACCTCAATGAGAATATTACCATCACTCAGTAGGACTTATCTTACAAACTCTTAAACTCTGGTTGAGTCAAACTATTAGCTAAGAAAATGCGACCTCTGCTACTAGTAGAAAATCATCCATGACTATCAGAATTTCAAAAGTGGGAAGAATTCCCAATTTTGTCAAAACTTTGAAGAATGAATTCTAGTTTTGAGACTTAATTTCCGAGAAGATGCATAAAATTTCTTGGAAAAAAATTAACCTATTCATACCATTTATCATCATCTCTAGTCTCATCTAGACAGCATAAACTTCAAACAGAAACTTGACTTCGTGCAACATGCTGACTATTGCAACTTTGTTGAAAAAATAAAAGATATAGAATGCGGGGAGGAAGAAAAATCTGTTCAAAAACAGATGGTATAGGCAAGATGATGTCCTGCATGTACAGCACCCTAGATGTTCAGTTTACTTTTTGTATAACTTCCCTGAACTTTGCAATTTTAGACAAGAATTATAAAGACCCCCAATGCTACATATTATATTGTTTCATTCACGTGGTCTTCTGGAAAAGGCAGAATTGTAGGAAAAGGAAATATATCAGGGCTTTCCAAGAGATGGGGGAAAGGGAATATTTCTATGCAAAGGGACATCAAAATGTAGTTTGTAGGGTTATGGGACTATCCCATTATATTACTGTGTAGATGTGTCACTATTCTTTAGTCAAAACCCATAGAACTATACACTATAAACAGTGACTTACTGTATTCAAATTGAAAAAAAAATAATCAGGATGTAGGGAAGGCAGGATGGAATGCAGATTGTGACAAATCTAACCTTATTGCAAATATATGACATAAGCTCACAGAAGTGGGTGGGGAAGAAATGAGCTAAACTACTCAACTCTGGAAAAGTTTTCTCAGATCTTATAAGGCTAAAGTTTTCTCAGATCTTATAAGGCTAAAATCATAAAGAACTGTGAACGAAAATTGTACTCTAGTTGGAAAATTTGTCACAGGGCTACCATTTAGCAATTCTGATTCTACTTTATATGTATAGTATGTTTCAATTAATAGGTAAAAATATTATAGATGAGAGCCAGATTTCTCTTTTACAATAAGGTACAATAAAATAAGCAAGTTGGGAGTGCTGGAATAGACACGAATGTTCTGGATTAGAATCAGACATATCAATATGAATGTATGTTTATTTTTAATACATACAGAGATAGGTATACGTTTAAATATATGTGTGTATGTGAGCTAGTATACATATACATGGTGTCTAGCTCTGTTGACTGAGAGGGTCTAGAAGCAGTGATACCCCAGTGGTAAGGACACATACACATACCCAGATATTTCTTTCAAAATACCATTATTGAATAAAAAGAACCAGAGATCTTTGGGGAAATTGCTGATTCTAGTGCTGTTGGCAGGGGAAATAAAAGATATGCCTGAAACACCTTGTAGTGCCAGCAAGTACAGAAAGTACTGAAAGAAAGAAAGAAAAGAAGGATAGAAGGAAGGCAGGAAGAGAGGGAGGGAGACAGGGACAGTGGGAAAAGAGAAGGGAGGACACAAAGGGGTAGGTAGGGCAAAAGGACAACGGAGCCTACTGGGAGAGCCTCCAATGGCTAAACCAGAAACAATGTGAGGAAAAGAATAACAATAGTATTGGATAATGACAAAAAATAAAATAAACGTCCATGAGTCCCTACTAATATAAATGATTAAATAAATAAATACATAAATAAATAAGGGAGAAGAGATAAATCATCCTCACAGAAGAATTCTAATCAATAAATATAGAACAAATAAGGGAGCTAGAAAAGCATCGTTAGGACACCACAGTAATAATGGCTAAATGCAAGATCCAGTGATGAATGCTCAAATTAGTATGAAAATATTTCAGAAGCAAGATACATGCATAGCCTCACAGTATATTTCACAATATGAGGGTGTAATATCTTTCACACTTTTAAATTTCTTCCAGCTATAATCATTCCAGCAGTCTTCAAATATCTTATCATTGGGGCAATATTTGTTTCATAAAACTTTCAAAATAGTTTATTAAATTAAACACATATAAACTGGAGTTATGTACAATAATAGTCTGTTTATGGTAAAGATATGTAGCCACAAAACATTACTTGTATATTTAGTGCACCACAGGTGACACAAAATATCAGAATAATTTAGTGCTATGTGATTTCTCTTGCTCCTGGCTTTTTTTTCTTTTTTTGCGGTACACGGGCCTCTTACTGTTGTGGCCTCTCCCTTTGCGGAGCACAGGCCCCGGACACGCAGGCTCAGTAGCCATGGCTCATGGACCCAGCCGCTCCACAGCATGTGGGATCTTCCCGGACTGGGGCACGAACCCATGTCCCCTGCATCGGCAGGCGGACTCTCACCCACTGTGCCACCAGGGAAGCCCCGCTCCTGGCTTTTAAACTTGCTGTCAACAATAGCTTCCCATAAAAAGTATGCTAGTACTTACTATCTATCCTCGGAAAAAGATGTATAATGAAGATGAAGGAGTTGTTCTCACAAAGTTAGCCTATGGTCTGCAAAAAATACTACAATAATTATAGAATCAGGTTTTCTTTGAACAAGATTTTGGTACAGAAGAAAAGCACTTTATTTCTCGGCTTCCAATATAGGCAAAAAATTTTTCCATCACCTGATAAAATTCTTATTAAAATAATAAAGATTTAAAATCTGAATATAGAATATTCCTAACAATATTTCAAAGTGTTCTTTTCACTGCTTAAATGTTGGCTTATAAAACAAATATTAAGAATACAAATAATTCTAGAGTTATTACAGTACCGAAAGTCAAAAGTAAACAGATGGGGGGATAATTATTTTTTAAAAGAATTATGGAATTTTTTACACAAACAATGCCGATTATTTGTAAGTACACAGGACAGGTTAAAGAATCAACATAGTTATGGTAGATTTTCCAAATACCCTTTTTAAAGTGCTATTCAATCTATGTGAGCTCTTTATCAGACATAGGACACTTTTTACAGTGTATCTACTTCTAGTTATCGTAATAGCTTCAAAACAAATCTCCAATGAGTATGCTATCCAAAAGCAAGAAGTATAGTAAAAGAAAAATAAGAAAGGCAAAAGGTACTTAATTTACACTTCCAAATAAATTATCAAAGAATCTATTAATTTCTGATCTTTGACTGTATATGGAATTCAGAGAATATAATTTAAACTTTTCCCCCAGAGAAAATAAATGATTTTATCAATGCTGTTACATTATCTGATAAAAATATTACTCTTGATACATTTAGAACAGCTAGAGTGTGAAACAATTTTATTATGTTTACTCAGCCACATTGTATGCTACATTAGGCATTTACTGAGAGTACATTTTTTAATGTATTTTCTACCTTGTCATTGATTTTTCTAATTCCAATAACCATTGGAGTTTGCTCTTGATCATAGTTTAATATAAGTCAATACCCTGCTTTTGTCAAATAAATATCCCCTTTTGTTATTTAACTACTGTAATATTTCCTTTGGTTAACAAAAACACTGTCCAAGGTACTCCCATCCTAGTAGATATAATAAAAATGAAACAGCCACAAAAAGATTTATGCACTCTTGAGTAAACCCTTTATCTTATTAGATGGAGAAGAATTACAGTGCTCTGTCATGACACATTCATCCCCCTAGAATCAGTCTTTGGTGAGTCCCAGGGCTTGATCCACTGAAAATCTGTTTTAACATACTGTCACTGTTTATCAATGGTCTGATGTCTGAAATATAATTCATGATCTTAGTGGCCCTGGGGAAACTTCAGTTGGATTTGATTACGAATAGAATTCCGTAACTATAGGCTTCAACCTGCTGTTTATATTATTTATTCAAATGTTGTATCTATATACATCTTCCAATGACATATTTCATTTTCAAGTTTATGCTATATGTGTCTGAACTTCTCTAAATGTTTATTTCTCCTTGTGTATATAATTTTATATGGTAGATAATGAACTTGTTATTAATGAACTTTGTGTTAAGTACTTTAGAAATGAGAATGGCTTTTCAGAATCAGTAATAATAATAATCAGTAGAACAAAACAATAAAAAATAAATAGAATATTTGTCATATAAATTCACAGACATACTCTCCTGTGGTTTAATTAGAGAATCATAGTTTACTATTTTATCAAAAAGTGACAAAGCAAAAATTAAATGTTTCTAAGAAGCAGAAGAAAGATTGTGATGCCGCACTTTTGTCTCCAAGACAATTTTGGGGTAAAGTTTGTTTCTTGATGCTTTGAAGTTTAGGGTTATGGAGGTCCTTTGAATTTCTCCTTTGTTCATGCTAAGGGTCACATGTAATGAAAGTTTAATAATGTGAATGCTGAAAGACTTATTTATTCCAAAATTTAAATAAAATATATTTCATTTCTAGAAAAGTATGCTGTGATTCATATTTATCTGTGATTCAAAACCTATCTTTGGACAAGAAAATATAAAACTGTTTTATAAACAAGGAAGAGTATAAGAGTGTATAGGATCCATTTATTTGAGTTAAAGAATGTTATATACCATTAACATAATTTGATAATGCATGGCTCAAAAAATGGTATTTGTAAACACAGAGAAAAAGATATAGACGCTTGGAATTTTTGCTGGATCAATAAATTCAGTTTAATTATTTTTACCAGCTTTGTAACAGAAAGGAAATTATTAATTACCTGTAGGCCAGTTAGCTAATTATTGTCCTCATTTAAAACACAGTGAAACACAAAAATGCATAAATTAACAAACTTGCTAAATATATGAATTATATAAATTAAAACACTTCAATTATTCTGATTTAAAGAGATTGTGAAAAGAAATTATAAATAATCCAAAAATTTTAACAGAAGAAACCTAAATACAATGCTTTTATATTCTGGAAATTTGGCTTCTTAATTGTTTAGAACAAACAGGAGATCAATTTTCTTATTTAATTATTGCATCCTTTCTCAAGTGAATAAATAAAATGTAACTAAATTTAAATTTATTTCAAGTTTAGGTAACTTTTATTGTTTTTATGAGATAAAAGTAATCCATAATCTTATTAGAAATATTGAATTATACATCATAATATGTGATACTTATAGAACTATATTAGAAATATTTCTAACAATATTAGAAACATTGTACATCCCATTATAGGGAGTATCCTATGAACATTTTGATGTAATTCATTCAGATATTTTTCCTATTTGTACACATTTTTTTAAATATAATTGAATGGTGCTATGCTAGGATATGTTGGTTATTTCCAATATTTTGCCATCATAAACTGTAATAAGCAAAATGCCATACTTGTGTATACAAATTTTTTCATATTTCTGATTATTTCCTTTGGATAGATTCCTAGGATTAGAATGGTGGCATTAAAGGAGATGAATAATTTAAAATGTTTGCTAAATAATTTAAAACTTGTTTTTGAGGTTAGTTCAACCAATTAATATTCAGAGAATGTTCATTTTACTTGTCCATACCATCTATGAATGCGATGACTTTAAATCATAGAACATTTTATGGGTGAAAAATGCCATTTAACTTGTATTTCTCTGAATATTATTGAAGATTAAAAATAATTAGCTTGTATTTTGTTTTCTATGGATTGCTTGTACATTTGTTTTATTCCTTTTGAGATTTTTCTTACAAATTTCACAAGTATTCTACATATTTTTATTATCAACCAATATTTTGCTATATTTTATTCTATTGATTTTATCTTAATATTGTTACTATTATTCTTATGTGCATTTGAATAAAGTAACAATTTTACCTTTTTAATGCTTTTTTGTAATTCATTTAAAGTTTATTATATGTACCCCATCCAAATGTTCCCTTATAATGTATACTGGTGCTCCTTAATTTTTTATTTCATGTTGTTTTAATCTATTTTGAATTAATTTTGATAGGTGATGGGAGATGAGACACTTTCCTGTTTGTATATTTCACCCCCAAAATGCCAATGATCTACATATAATTTATTGAAAATGCCACTCCTTTTCTACTGGCTTGTGATATTTCATTTATCATATGTGAAATGTTTATACATATTAGGGTCTGCTTCTGATTTGTCTGATATGAGTGTCTTTTCATGCATCCCTACAGCATTGTTTCACTTACCATGCCTTATAACAAGCTTGACTATCATATAGTAAAAAAAACTTTCCTATTTCATTTTTTTCAAAACAATTTTCATTTACTTTGCCTATTGTTTTTCCTGAAGAATGTTCATATTTTTCATAGTTATTCAAGTTCTAAAATAACCACTGTAATTTCTATTAGAATTCTATTAAATCTGTATATTATTTAGATATTGTAAATTTATATGCACTCAACATAGGAGCACCTCCATATAGAAGCAAATGATAACAGATATAAAAGGAGAAACTGACAATAACACAATAATAGTGGAGGACTTAAACACCACATTTACATCACTGGACAGATTGTCCATACAGAAAATCACTAAGGAAAAACAGACCTTAAATGGCAAGTTAGACCAGATGGACTTAATTGATATTTATAGAGCATTCCCTCCAAAAGCATCAGAATACACATTCTTTTAAAGCACACATAGAACATTCTCCAGGATAGATCACAAGCTGGGCCACAAAGTGAGCCTTGGTAAATTTAAGAAAATTGAAATCACATCAAGCATATTTTCTAATGCAAAAAACACAAACAGGTAGAGGCAAAACAATGTGCTTCTAAGCAACCAAGGAATCACTGGAGAAATCAAAGAGGAAATAAAAAAATACCTAGAGACAAATGAAAATGAAAACACTATGATCCAAAACCTATGGGATACAGCAAAAGCAGTTCTAAGAGGGAAGTCTGTAGCAATACAATCTTACCTCAGGAAACAAGAAAATCTCAAGTAAACAACCTAACCTTACACCTTACACCTAAAGCAACCGAAGAGAGAAGAACAAATAAAACCCTAGTAGAAGGAAAGAAATCATAAAGATCAGAGCAGAAATAAATGAAATAGAAGTGAAGAAAACAATAGAAGAGATCAATGAAACTAAAAGTTGGTTCTTTGAAAAGATAAACAAACTTAATAAACATTTAGTCAGACTTATGAAGAAAAATGGGAGAGGGCCTAAATCAATAAAATTAGAAATAAAAAAGGAGAAGTTAAAACCAACACCACAGAAATACAAAGGACCATAAGAGACTAAGCAACTACATGCCAATAAAATAGACAACCTAGAAGAAATGGACAAATTCTTAGAAAGGTATAATCTCCCAAGACTGAACTAGAAAGAAATAGAAAATATAAGTAGAACAATCACCAGTACTGAAATTGAAACTGTAATTTAAAAACTCCCAACATACAAAAGTCCAGGACAAGATGGCTTCACAGGCAAACTCTATCAAACATTTAGAGGACAGTTATACCCATCCTGAAACTATTCCAAAAATTACAGAGGAAGGAACAGTTCCAAACTGATTCTATGAGGCCACCATCACCCTGATACCAAAACCAGACAAAAATGCCACAAGAAAAGAAAATTATGGGCCAATATCACTGTTGAACATAGATGCAAAAATCATCAACAAAATACTAGAAAACTGAATCCAAAAATACATTAAAAGGATCATACCATGATCAAGTGGGATTTACCCTAGGGATGCAAGGATTTTTCAATATCTGCAAATCAATCAGTGTGATACACCATATTAACGAATTAAAGAATAAAAACCATATGATTATTTCAATAGATGCAGAAAAACCTTTTGATAAAATTCAATATCCATTTATGATAAAGACCCTCCAGAAAGGCTCATAGAGGGAACTTACCTCAACATAATAAAGGCCATATATGAAAACCCACAGCTAACATCATACTCAATGGTGAAAAGCTGAAAGCATTTCCTCTAAGATCAGGAACAAGAAAAGGATGTCCACTTTCACCACTTTTATTGAACATAGTTTTAGAAGTCCTAACCATGGCAATCGGAGGATAAAAAGAAATAAAATGAACCCAAAATGGAAAAAAAGAAGTATAACTGTCACTATTTGTAGACGCTGTGATACTATACATAGAAAATTCTAAAGATGCTACCAGAAAACTACTAGAGCTCATCAATGAATTCAGTAAATTTGAAGGATACAAAATGAATACACAGAAATCTATTGCATTTCTATACACAAACAATGAAAGATTAGAAAGAGAAATTTAGGAAACAATCCAATTTAGCATTCCATCAAAAAGAATAAAATACTTAGGAATAAACCTACCTAAGGAGGCAAAAGACCTGTCCTCCGAAAACTATAAAATGCTAATGAAAGAAATTGAAGATGACAATAACAGATGGAAAGATATACCATGTTCTTAGACTGGAAGAATCAGTAATGTTCAAAATGACTATACTACCCAAGGCAATCTACAGATTCAGTGCAATCCCTATCAAATTACCAATGGCATTTTTCACAGAACTAGAACAAAAATTTAAAATTTGTATGGAAACACAAAAACCCTGAATAGCCAAAGCAATTTTGAGAAAGAAAAACGGAGCTGGAGGAATCAGGCTCCCTGACTTCAGACTATACCACAAAGCTGCAACAGTATGGTAGTGTCACAAAAACAAACATATAGATAGATCAATGGAACAGCATAGAAAGCCCAGAAATAAACCCATGCACTTATGGTCAATTAATCTATGACAAAGGAGGCCAGAATATACAATGGAGAAAAGACAGTCTCTTCAACAAGTGATGCTGGGAAAACTGGACAGCTACATGTAAAAGAATGAAATTAGAACATTCTCTAACACCATACACAAAAATAAACTCAAAATGGCTTAAAGACCTAAATGTAAAACCAGATACTTTTAAAACTCCTAGAGTAAAACACACTCTTTGACATAAATTGCAGCAACACTCTTTGACATAAACTGAACACTCTTTGACATAAATTGCAGCAATATTTTTTTGGATCTGTCTCGTAGAGTAATGGAAATTAAAACAAAAACAAACAAATGCGACCTAATTGAACTTAAAACTTTTGCACATCAAAGAAAACCATAGAGAAAACAAAAAGACAACTAACAGAATGGGAGAAAATATTTACAAATGATGTGACCAACTAGGTATTAATTTCCAAAATATACGAACAGCTCAGACAGCTCAGTGTCAAAAAAACAAATCAAAAAACAATTAAAAAATTGGCAGATGATCTAAATAGACATTTCTCCAAAGAAGACATACAGATGGCCAAAGGACACATGAAAAGATGCTCAACATCACTAATTATTAAAGAAATGCAACTCAACAATGAGCTATCATCTCACTCTGGTCAGAATGGCCATCATCAAAAAGTCTACAAATAACAAATGCTGGAGAGGGTGTGGAGAAAAAGGAACCTTCCTACACTCTTGTTGGGAATGTAAATTGGTTCAGCCACTGTGGAGAACAGTATGAAAAAAATAGAGCTACCATATGACTCTGCAATACTACTTCTGGGCATATATCCAGAGAAAACCATAATTTGAAAAGATACATGCACCCCAATGTTCACTGAAGAACTATTTACAATAGCCAAGACATGGAAGAAACCTACATGTCCATTGACAGATGAATGGATAAAGAAGATATGGTATATTTATACCATGGAATATTACTCAGCCATAAAAAAGAATGAAATAATGCCATTTGCAGAAACATGGGTGGACCTACAGATTATCATACTAAGTGAAGTAAGCCAGACAGAGAAAGAAAAATAACATGAGATCGCTTATATGTGGAATCTAAAAAAAATGATACAGATAAAACTACTTACAAAACAGAAAAAGACTGACAGACATAGAAAACAAATTTATTACCAAAGGGGAAAGGCAGGGGGAGGGATAAATTAGGAGTTTGGGATTGACATAATATACACACTACTATATAGAAAATAGATAACGAATAAGGACTTACTATACAGCACAGGGAACTATACTCAATATTTTGTAATAATCTATAACAGAAAAGAATCTAAAAGAGGATATATATATTCAGTGATATATAAATATATATTGGGTTGGCCAAAAAATTCGTTTGGGTTTTCCTTAACAGCTATGGAAAAACCTGAATGAACTTTTTGGCCAACCTAGTATAACAGAATCACTGTGCTGTACACCTAAAACTAACACAATATTGTAAAACAACTATAACAACTAAAGGAGCTATACCTCTAGATTTTCATGAAAATTTTTCTTTGGTGTTGGAATTTTTTTTAAATTAACACCATGGGCAAAACAATATCACTTTTTTCATGTCTTATGATCTGAATGTGTTCCCCCAAAATTCCTATGTTGGACCCTAATCCCCAAGAGTGATAGTATTAGGAGGTGGGGCCCTCGGGAGGTGATTAGATCATGAGGGCAAAGCCCTAATGAACAGGATTAGTGTTCTTATAAAAGAGACCTCACTGAGATCCCTCATCCCTTCAACCATGTGAGGATAGAAGAAGTCAGCAACGTCCCTCACTCAACCATGCTTGAACCCTGATCTAGAACTTCCAGCCTCCACAAATGTGAGATATAAATTTCTGTTGTTTTTAAGCTACCCAGTCTGGGTATTTTGTTGTAGAAGCTCTAACATACTATAAGATCCATCATATCTGGCTTATGATCTTTGGTTCTAGATTAAATGTTTTTATTTTGGAATATTGGAAATTAATAAATAAGGCTTATGAAGTGAGGCTAAGATCCAAGAAGCTAAGATCTAAGAGCTAAGATCACAGAGTTGAGTGGTCGCAGAGCCACAATGGTACTCAAAGCTTCTGGACTGTCATTCCTACACAATATATTTGTCTATTAATTAAGAACTCTTTATTATGCCAAGTTTAGAAAGCAAATGAAGTTTTAATTTTTACATGAGTATTATAATAAGGAACCTTTTAAGATCCCTTAACATTTAGGTGTACAGAATATAAAGTTTATTGCCTTTTCTTTGAATAAGTGCTAATTCTACTACTAGGCTTCTAAAACTCCTTTTTTAATGCAATCTCCTAAACCCCACTTGCTTCCTAAAGTTTCAACAACAACAAAATGTGACTTATTCTGCCAATATTAAAGCAAATGACTTCTTTAAATTAAAGTTAATTAAATTTTGCCCAATTGATTTGCATCTTGCATAAAAATGTGGAAACACTGTCATCATTCAACATTCCAATGGCATTGGCATTTGAGACATAATTTAGTTAAAGAGAGCTTTTTATTCTGCCTTGTTCATTTTTCAAATGTCTCCTCCAAACAGTGGGTTTCAGTGTGACGACCTCCGTGTTTCTTGAAGTTCTCAGAATAATGAATGATTTGCAATATCATTTATATTTTAAATTTTCTTATGAATAATTGTTCATATTCTTCATACTAATTCCAAGACACCACCTGCATTCTAAATTCCATCTCAATGTTATCTTTTTCTTTTAATTTCTCACTCCCTTTTCTCGTTAACTTAACTGCCCCTAACTTTGCCAATCAACTCAATGGCACTTTAATTTACAATAAGATTTCACATTCGACACACAACTATCATAAATGAAATACGCTAAAAAAGTAAATACCTCATTTGTGTGTAGGCTGTCTACTCACCCTTCCTTCTTTCTGTCTTTCTCTTCCTCAATCTAGTCTGTTTTCTTATCTTCAATAATTAAAGCATTGCTTTGATTAAATCATTCTACTAAAATTCTAATGATCTTAATTCACTAAAGTGCTATACATAAATCCTTTATCCTTGTATTCTTTAAATTTTGTAATGTTTGTTAAATTTTGCCCAACTTAACTTTAATATTAATTTAAAATATTTATAAAAATATTTTCCTATTTTAATTCTCTTTTCTATTTAAATTGATCATCTCTAGATATTAGACTAATTTGTTCATTGTCTCTCAAACCTTACTGTCCAAGTCAGTCCTTTGGGTATTTGTTCCCCAACATAGACTTTCCAGCACATCCTTTTCTCACAAATTGCAGGATAATTTGTTGAGACATTGCTTACATTTTGCTGTGCTTTTAATTTCCCCTCACTATTCTAAGCTGGTTTCCAAGCATGTAGAATCTTGACTAAGGAAAATTTTATTTTCCCAGAGGGAAAGAAGAAACTTGTCATAGAACAGGTTTTCCTAGCTTTGTTTTTTTCCAGAAGGCAAAACACCTTGAGAGGGATTTTTATTTATTAAGGGAAGTAAAGGGAGAACAGGGTGGGTGGGGAGAGAAAAAGAAAGGAAGCCCATGAGTGGGAGGGAAAGGAGATTAGCAGGTAACAAGAATATAGGTGAGCACTACTAACTCCCTAGAGGGGCCCAGGATAGGTGGCCACACAGCAGAGGGTAATGAGCTGATTTCTGGAAACCTCAAAGAGGAGACAACTTAGGTAATAGGGTTTCACCAGAAGCAAAGATTCTTCTATGCAAACTTGACACAGAAGCAGTAATTGCCTGGAGCTGATGGACTGCATTGACGTGAATAACATAATTAATTATACATTTTTTGCACATCTAATGTGTAAAGTAAGATCCCCCCACTACAACCATCCATCCTCTGAGACTCAGTTCAAATTCTACATTGTTGTAAAATGTTTTTTTCTGAAATACTCACAGTTCAAATAATTTCTTTACTTCTGAATTGACTGTACCTTTTGTTTGTACTTTACCATGGACTTCCCATCTTATCCCTTTCATTTTATACACAGATTATTTATAATTTCTAGCATGTATGGTATTTATAATTTGATGTTTTATATCCTTTCTCTACTAGATTAAAGTATAAGCTGCTTCTAAAGCAGGTACTATGATTTATAGTCTTAGTAGCCTTCAAAATTCCTATTGCTGTGCCTCACATCGAGAAAACACAATTAATATTGATTCAATTTCATTTATTCCTATTTAATTTTGGGCCCTGATGGCCATACATTTCCCCATTTCTCCTTTGACATTTAAAGTATAAATATGTATATTTCAGAAAAGATTTTTGTCTAATACCTTTCCAATGCAATCAGATTACTTGAGTTTCATAAGAGAGAGTTCAGCCTTCAAATAATAATTATGACTTCAACAAACCCAATAAGATTTCAGTCTTTTCCTGAGATAAATGACAAGTGAAAAGAGTGTTTTTTTTTTCTAATCCCTCAGTGTCTCAGGTGCATCAGGATTGCTTCCTCGTGTTTAGCAGTGTTGCTAAGCTAACCTTGGCAGTTTCTGACTTTCACAATTTAGTTTGTTTTATCAGAAGTGAACGCTGAGTCAGCGTGAGATGTGTTACCATCTGGTCCACAAATAAATCCTCTGAGACTCAGTAGATGTTCTTACAGGGACGCTCTGTTCCACTTGATTCAGTTTTCTTGGTGTTCAAAATTATTATTTTATTGGAATTGAAAATAAACACGGGCTTAGGAAAAATTAAATAACAAATTTTGCTGTCATTTTTCAAAGAAAACTCAATTAGTTCTCCATTTGGGGACAAAGGAGCATGCTGATTTCTTCTGTCTGAATAGAAAGAATGACTGACTTAAGCAAAAATGAAACTCCTATACTCTGGTTTCTCTTCAGAACGCATAAATCTTTCGCCTTTTACTAAAGATTTCCGTGGAGAGAAACAATTAAAAAAAAAATGAAACTCCTGATGTTAATGAAACTTTTCTTCAGTTCACAGCATCCTTTGCTCAGAAGAGCATTGAATAACTCCCATGAATTCTCTAAGGATTTATTCTTTTGGAAAACTGTCAGATTTCTGGCATGATCTTTGACTTTAGATGGATATTTCCTGTTTAAATCAGTGAAAGTAAAGAGATACAATTGAATAATTCATTCTTTTCTAACTATACTGACAAAATAGAACTTTATGAATCAAGTCATAAAAACAAGGGCCCTTATATATTCTTGCCATATTATATGTTTACTCTTCCATAAAAGCAAGTATATTTTCCAGATCCTAATGTACAATCCAATTACAAACACAAATCAATTGCTGCATATTCAGTGGATGCTTGTGATTTACTGACTTCCTTTAATTCCTCCTCCTGGATGTTCAATCTACATAGCTGGGTGCTTCAGACCTCTGTTATTAGGATGGTAATCTCCCCAGGCTCTGCAATAAGTCAGGTACTGACTTCAGCACTCAGGTGTTCTTTCTGCCAGGCTTGCTGTGTCCCACAGCAGGGAAGAAGGCTTTTGTCTTGTTTCTAAGAATAGTTTTGTCTTTGAGTGCCATGTATACTAAGTGCTTTCTGCCCTCATAATTTGCCTGGTTCTTTCCTTTCGTTTTTTGGTTCTCCTGTAATGCCAAACGTTGACCACTGAGCTCCATTCACGTTCACTGGACTTCCCTTCTCCCCAGATCTCTGCCCCCTGGATACTAGGATCTCAGGCCACCCACCCACGGCCCTCTGCTTCTTGTGCACCTCCTTCATAGCAAATTTTAAAAAAAATCATCTCTCTTATTTTCAGTCATAAAGTTGACCTTGCAGTCCAGCTAAACTTAGGCAGGAGACAGGGGAAAGGAAAGCTAAAGAAAGGCAATAAGTAAAAGCAGAAGTGACAGGGGATGAGAGCAGAACAAGGGCAGCAGGAGCTATTCCTGGATACAGAAATCATGGGTGGGCACAGTAGAGTTGAAATAATGGTGACCTTCTGTGGGTGCTGGCATTCTGGGCACCAATACTGGCTTCCACAATGTTCATTCCTTCTTTCACTTGACCAGAGATTGCATGGGTCCCATAGAGCCATCCTTCGCACAACAGATGAAAAAACTAGCTCATATGAGAGGGTCCAACATCTGTCAGAAACAAGATATCAGGACCAGTGTGATTCTACATGAAGTTCTCATCTGTGTGGGTTTTTTGTTTTTGTTTCCCTGGTTGATGATTTTCCACTACTGTCATTATGGCATGTGAAATTGCCACCCTGGCATGAAAACCCAGCAATCTTTCTGTAAATTTAGGACTCCTTATACTATACTACTTTCTCTCTGGTGTTTAGAACCCAAGCATTTATGCTGTTTTTGGAACTATATTTGAAAATAACTCAAAGGAAACAGTGTAATGTTGAAGTACACCACAGACGTTGGCTCTAGCTGGAATCAGTTCAGAAACTCAACATTACAGCTCCAGTAAGTATCATGTGCAATGTGCCCTCATAATTTATTTAGGCCTCCACCAAAGTCAATCATCTTCTTTGGATAGTGCGTTACCCATAAGAGGCTGAGTCAGCATCCTAAGCATTGCTACTTCCTCAGTGGGGGAGTTTTGTTCTCAGGCCTGGGCTTTTCCCATCTGTGGTGAACTGCTATGTTATCTACCCAGCTGGGTCATGGGATTTAAAAAGCTTTACATATCCATGGTCATGCAGCTTGGTGTGGGATGCATCACTATTGACTATTGACTATGGGAAATGGGTGTTTGAAGGGTGGATAGTGTTACAGCATGAATCTGCGAGTAGAGAAAAAAAGGACTCTATTTAGTTTTGTTGAGTTGGACAGCATGTTTGCTATAAATGAAACTGATGCACTTTGAGGCCTAGAGGGCTTTCTTAGGTTCATTGACTGAAGTTCCATTCAATAATGTTCTACGTTAGGATACCCTGCACCAGGGCCCTCTTCTCTCCCCTTGATTAGTGAGGAGTTATTCTTTGTGTAAAAATCACAGAGAAATAATATGAATTGATAAAGATAATAGGTGAAGTTATGGAGGACTGAAATTCTACTTTAATTGGAGGCAAACAAAAACTAAACAAAACTGTCCTCCCCACTGTGTTGCATCTCAAGTCCCAAGTTCTCTGTCCAGGTTCCTTTTTTTCTCTACCTTTCAGAGTCTTCTGTCACTTCGCTTGCTTTATTAATTGTATCCACTTTTACTGAGGTAACATTGGTTTACAACACTATATGAACTTCACGTGTACAACATTACATTTCTACTTCTGAATACCCTATAGTGTGCTTGCCATGAAAAATTTAGTTTCCATGCATCACCATACAGTTGACACCCTTTACCCATTTGTCCTCCCTCCACCACTCCACCTTGGTAACAACTACATTGTTCTCTGTATCTTCGTGTTTGTTTTCATTTGGTTTGTTCATTTATTTGAGTTTGTGTTTGTTTTCCATAGTCCACATATGAGAAATCATAAAGTATCTGTCTTTCTCCATCTGACTTATTTCACTTAGCATAATACCCTCAAGGTCCATCCATGCCATAAACAAAGATGAGATCTTGCTATCTAGCATTTTTGTTATAAATACTAGGAGAAGTGAGGTAGACTGTGTATACTCTACCTTGTTCAGGACCAGAAGAGCAGTCATGTTTATAAGGGTATAAACATGAGAGGAAAAAATGCCTTCTGAAACTCCACTCCGTCTCCTCAACAGAGTAAGACCATCACATAACGTTCAGTTTCTACTTCCTAGCGTATGGCTCAGAAATTGCCTCCAGATTGTCAGGTGGGGCAAATGTGGCCCTCAATTCTTCGCTTTAGTTTTCTCAGTTATCACAGTCCTTTCTTCCTGTTGACAAAGCATGAAATCTCTTTTTCATATATTTGCCAGTTTTTCTAGTTTGTTTTATTGCAATAGGAAGGTAATTCCCTACAGTTAATTCTTCATAGATAAAAGCAGGGACGCCCTAACTCGTGTCATTTTAATGAAACCTTATTTGCCAATCCCTGACTCATAAATACCAGCTTTCATTTTCACAGACCCTTTCCGTGAAGATGGGCCTTTCTTTGATTCTGTCATAGGAAGCAGTAGGAGGGGAGATGCAGATGTTTTCAGTCTGTACTTAATTAAGCATTGCCAGTTCTTGAGGGTGGCTTTTGACAACCACAGAGCTACTGCACCACTTCAGTTTTACCATATGCACCATTGTTCCTCTGAATACACTTTCTTAGATTTATGACATTTTTGAGCAAGCAGGTTAGCACATAATGTCTTGTAAATCTGGGATTATACTTCAGTGAAAGAGAAAATTTTAGCAGATGACAAACTTTTACAGTTCCTGTTCATGGTGTGTTTAGTAGAAAAACAATTAAATTCTACAGAAAATTCCTTTATCTCACTCTACTTTCTTTAATCCCAGCCCACATAAAATTTAACTAAATCCATCAGCTACAGGTAGAAAAAGTTTTCTTTCTGCATTATCATTATTCTTTTACTTTCTTGGGAAAGTTGCAGACTATTTCTGTAGGTACCACTTCCACCTATCTTAACATGGTGTTTTTCATAGCCTGATTTTGTATGTTTAAATGGAAATGAAAATCTTTTTTAGGACAGTACATGGTTAGATATATATAAATGAATTTTCCTTGTGCTTGTGAATATGATAGTACAGATGAGTCTATAGCAACAAATTTTCACACTAAACTAGGAGAGGGGCTCAATTAATTTCTGTATCAAAATCGGTACAGACACGCTTAATGCATTATTCTGCTTTCAGTCACCACACTCAATCTAATTTATAATGTTTCTGCAGTACAGTGTAAAAGAAACAACATGGACTCTTAAACATACTCTGGTTTACTCTCTGGCTCAGTAAAACATCTCTCAAGTGAGCAAGCATGTATACACACACAAATACACACACACACGTCATATAGAGAGAGCTATATGTGAAAGTTTAGTTATGAAAATTAAGTGAGATAGTATATTAAAGTAAAGCATATTAAAGTACCTATTATACAGAGCACATTGTAATTCTCATGCCTGATAGCTAATATTATGAATATTATTTTACTTTATAAACCTTTAAAGTAAAAAATATAACCATTCTGGTAATTCTAGATACTGAAAATTTCACATAATTCTGCATTTATCAAGATGAACCGAGATATTAATGCAAATCCTAAATTTAATTGGCCTTCTTTCCAATGCTGTAAATGGGCTCCTGCTTCTGCCCTCTTTTGTTGTCTGGCTCCAGTGCCACATTTTCCCAGCAGAGGCGAGCACTGGAGCACACAGTTTTTCATATATTACCTGAATCCTGCAAGTACTTATCAAACGACTCTGAAGATTATAATAAATAGATGTTGAGATCCTGTATAGGAATGGATAATCTGGGGTTTAATTCTATTAAATGGAAGGGGACCTCATTTGTCTTAAATATCTTTCATATGTTAGGGCCTTTACATAGATGATCTAATTTACTTTTCTATAAAGCAGTGAGAGGGAGGTTGTTTTCCCACTTTCTAGACTGGGAAACCAGCTAAGAGGTGAAATTACTTATTTAAGGTCACACAAGCAGTGTGACTTAAGGGCTTGCTTATATTTGGAAGTATTACAATGTTGCATAGACTATATAATTCTTACCATCGCCTCTCCATTACCAAATGAAATTTTTTTAAAAAATCTTTATTGGAGTATAATTGCTTTACAATGGTGTGTTAGTTTCCGCTTTATAACACAGTGAATCAGTTATACATATACATATGTCCCCATATCTCTTCCCTCTTGCATCTTCCTCCCTCCCTCCCTATACCACCCCTCTAGGTGGTCACAAAGCACCGAGCTGATCTCCCTGTGCTATGCGGCTGCTTCCCACTAGCTATCTATTTTACATTTGTAGTGTATATATGTCCATGCCACTCTCTCACTTTGTCCCAGCTTACCCTTCCCCCTCTCCATGTCCTCAAGTCCATTCTCTATTAGGTCTGCATCTTTATTCCTGTCTTACCACTAGGTTCTTCACGACCATTTTTTTTAGATTCCATATATATGTATTAGCATACAGTATTTATTTTTCTCTTTCTGACTAACTTCACTCTGTATGACAGTCTCTAGGTCCACCTACCTCACTACAAATAACTCAATTTCATTCCTTTTTATGGCTGAGTAATATTCCATTGCATATATGTGCCACATCTTCTTTATCCATTGATCTATCAATGGACACTTAGGGTGCTTCCATGTCCTGGCTATTGTAAATAGAGTTGCAATGAACATTGTGGTACATGACTCTTTTTGAATTATGGTTTTCTCCAGATATATGCCCAGGAGTGGGATTCCTGCATCATATGGTGGCTCTATTTTTAGTTTTTTAAGGAACCTCCATACTGTTCTCCATAGTGGCCGTATCAATTTACATTCCCACCAACAGTGCAAGAGGGTTCCCTTTTCTCCACACCCTCTCCAGCCTTTATTGTTTGTGGACTCTTTTGATGATGGCCATTCTGACCAGTGTGAGATGATATCTCATTGAAAATATTTTAATTGTATTCCTGTAAAGCTTAAAAGTTCTTGATGTATGATCAATATAGATCTTTGCTTTACTTAGGGGCAAGATTCTAACCATCAGCTTAAACCCTGAAGGAGCATTTTCCTCCTTTCCATAGATTTAATAGCAAACTTTTCCCCCAGATGTCCCTTTGTAGTGATACACAGGCTCGGTATTTTCTGTAGATAACACAACACACGATCAAAATGTGCGGAAGGGAAAGAAACGGCGTGTGAGCATCTTCCGTTTTCCGCAGGCAGCGCGTTGCCAGCTATTCGTTTGCTTCACTGCGGGCTTGACAGGCATTCCGCTCCCTGACGGCGAAGCCAACGGGCCTCGGCAGCGGCTGCAAAAGCAGCTTCGGGTGATTAAATCTCAGGCTTCTGTCAGGAAACTGCCTGTGATGTCTTTTATCACAACTACTTACGACTCATTACAAGCCTCCTTTCTTCTCTGCCGACTCGGCTCTGGCATCGCGAAGAAAAAGTGCTCACACTGCAGTCTTGCTTTCAGATCCCTTACCTTCATACTTATGAATTAAAACATGTTGACATAGTACCCATGAACAAAAAAGCAGAAAATGGAGAAAATGTATTTCTGAAAACATTAAAGATTGCACATGCCTTTTAATGTAAATATATATTCTTGTGTATGCTTTTAAACATATGAAATTGCACTACACTGTTTTCACTGATATTTTCTAACAACTAATTTACTTCAAATAGCGTCTTAGCATCTTATCGCTGTGGGTTGTGCAGTCTAAGTAAAAGGGTGTAGAATTTCTTAAGTTTACAATCTAATTTACACAAGCACGGGCAAACAAAAAAAAAGAGTGCATTCAGACGGGTTGTTTGGGTGAAGATGGTTTATTATGAAAGAAGTGAAGACTACATAATACTCAGGTATGTTAGTTCAAGGAGGAAGCTATTCCAGGCCTGAGGCGTCATGATTCTAGATAAAGAAATGCAAATAAATCAGAACTGGCTACATGAATATAAAAATAAAGGAGAAGCACTAGGTCACATACATATTAACATGCTTCTCCCATCTACTCTTTTTCACTTTGTCCCCTTATCGGCCTTATTTCCATTGATGAGTGGATGTATGCTTCTTCTCAGATGAAGTACTTCAAGAACGTTAATAGAGGCAATGTAAAGTTACTCTGGGAAAAGAAGCTTGTCCATCTTACTAGAGTCTATTAAAAATTAATGTGTGCTCACACCTACACCTCCAGAACCAATGCTAGAAAAATTGTGGCTACTAATCAATCATTTGACCAGGAAGGACCATGCTTCTTCTAATATCTTACATAAAATTTTGCCATTTCAAACTATTTATTATGGGGCTTCCCTAGTGGCACAGTGGTTGAGAGTCTGCCTGCCGATGCAGGGGACACGGGTTCGTGCCCTGGTCTGGGAAGATCCCACATGCCGCGGAGTGCCTGGGCCCGTGAGCCATGGCCGCTGAGCCTGCGCGTCCAGAGCCTGTGCTCCGCAACGGGAGAGGCCACAACAGTGAGAGTCCCGCGTACCGCAAAAACAAAAACAGAAACAAAAACAAACTATTTATTATGAGCAAATAAACTCATCATTTATAATGCTGATACCTTGGGGGTAGGTTACAAGTCAGTTTCTCACAATTCAGCACTGACCAACAGATTGCTATTTTCTTAAGGAGGTAGATAAATTCAATTGAGATAAATGTGCTTTAGTTGTATATTAAAGATGTTTTAGTTGAGCTTGATATACAGGGACTGAAATATACCATATCGAGAATCTCTGAACAGCTGCAAAGCAGGATGAGAATCCTGGATACATGGCAGATGCATGTCAAAGGATGAGCAGCAAAACTGCCCACCTTTATGGGTCTGAATCACGCTGTCCAGTACATGGATATATAAACATACCTGAAAATTTATCATAAAGCCATAAAATAATATGGAGCCAAAAAAGTACTTGGCGGGAAATGGGTGATGAGACAATAAGGTAGGAAACTTGTGAAATGTGTAGAAAGAATGGGAATATAGGAGGATATTATAAAAGTGGATGGGGAATACTATAAAAGTGAATCTCTAGGGAGAAGATATTTAGAATTGCTGACACTTTTCGAGTAACAATTTCCCACTCCAAAATAGCCCTCTCAAGACACCTTCAAAATATTTAGAATCCTGTTTTTAATTCTTTTGAGAAACTGACTAAAGGAGTAGTCAGTAACTTAAGTAACAACCCAAACCTCATTTCAGCTAGTAAATTAGTATGCCTAAATTATCCAACAAACTTCCCGACTTCAAAGTCCATATTTTTTCACCTCTGTACTACTCACACTTTGAGCAGCCTAATCTAGAAAACTGGTGGAAACATCCTATTAGCTGAATATTCTTGTATACGTGTCATGAAATATATATTTTATAAATTCTTATCTAATTAAATAGCATCTCTCTAATAAAAATATAATAAAATGTAATTAGCCTATGTTAATTTTCATTAAGGTTGGCAATGCACATGAAAAGTCTTTCGTATTTGTAAAGCATCATACAAAAGAAAGGTTTTGTTCTGATCTTCAGTGGGCAGTTGTCATAGTCTTTGAGCTGAAAATACAAAGTCGACATATTCAACATAAACTTAACATAAACAACATAAAATAGTCATTTACTGTCTATTACTATTACTATCTACTGTCTATTAACAGTGAGTTATTTTATAATTAGTAACTGGAGGGCTGATGTTAAAGCACGGTGTGGTAGTAGTGAAAAGGGCATTGCACTGTGATTTAAGAGAAGTAAGTTCTAGTCCTGGGTTTTTCATGTGTTACTCAGGGAAAGTTACTCTTTGAAACCCACATTCATCATTTCTGTAAATAGCGATGCAAAGATTTGATGAACTGCATGTATGTAACCAGGACACTAAACAAGCATGATTCACAGAGTATAATCAAAACAAAATTTGAGTTTTTTGTTTTTCACTTTCCTAAGTAAATGTATTCAACAGAGGAAGGTATTTTCCATATCTATCAGGGCTCTGACAACCCATGTCAGATTGCTTCCCATGTAGAATCACTCACTCAGGCTCCAACACCTTGTATTAAGCTGTCTTTTAGATAGGATGCCCATCATGCTTCATTTAGGCTTCAATATCTCATGCTGGACAGCTGTCCCACACAGACACTTTCTACAATACGCATACGATTGACTCATTCTACCTGCCGCTTCTTACTACGTCTGCATCCTCGTCACCCTGCAGGCTTGACTACTTACTTAAACTGGTCCACTCTCCCATGTCGATCCCTCATCAACTGGCTCACGCTCCCACATCTCAAGTCATGTTGCCACACAGGTTTTTTCTTTATGTTCTTCAGATTGGATTATTTCAATAGATCTGCCTCGAATTTCAGCTTTCTTCTGCTCTCTCTGATCTAAGCCTATCTTGTAAACTTTTATTTCACTTTTTGTATGTTTTAGTTTTAGAGTTCCATTTTTGTTTTGTTTTGCTCTCTGTGTTTTATAGATTCCCCATTAAGTCAATTTTATTATCATATTTTCCTTTGGTCACTATATACATAAGGTTAACCTCAGGTTCGTAGTCTCTCAACTACTTTTAATTATTGGCGACTTTTCCCCATTCCTTTGCATAACTGGAAGTGTTTACTTTTCTAGCTTCTCTTATCTTCCTCTTAATTGTACTGATCTTTGTTTAGTAATTAAATAATTTATTGAACTCAAAAACCAAAACAGTCATTGTGCAGCAGCTCTAAATATTCACTTCTTTTAGACTACTGCTGTGGCTTTTTACTGAGAACCTTGAAGTTTTCCTTATGTATGTACAGTTTAGGTGTAATCTAAGGATATGGGCAGGGCTTGTATGTATATTTGTGGGCTCCTTCTGCTATAGCTCCTTCCTTTATGGGATTTCTCTTCTCAACTCCCTGCCACTCTGGTTGCCTTCTAACTCCATCTTCTGACAACTCAAGCCAAAGTCTGAGGTTTTTTGCTTAAGTTATATGTGCACTGAGCAACATGGACTGTGGAGCGCCCTCCGAAAGTGTCATGCATTAGTAGATCTCACTCAGTGCAGTTCCCTTCTGTCAAGGGTCTAATACCTTCAAGTTTCTGCCTGTTTGTTGTCACTTTCTAGTGCCTTCAAATATTTCTTTTTAAGTATTGTTCAGAGTATATAATGGTTTCCTCTGCAAAGGTTGGTCTAATATTAACCTTCTGCTATGATCAAAATCCCCCTCCTTATCTACTGGTTTTGACTTCGATAAACTTAGTTATTTATTAAACTCCAAACTATTAACATTAATAATAATAATGACTAATACATTTTTTTTATATTTATTTAGCTCTGTAAGTATTTGAGATTCTTTCACCTGTATTATGTCATGTGGGGATGTACACTGTAATAAAGAAAGAAGTTGAAAGAGAAAAAATCATTTTTATATTTTTTATCTTTATGGTGTTAAAAGGTGAGGCAAAGTAAAAATGATTTTTGTTTAACTCTTGGTACTAAACCAGGGAGTGGAACACAGAGCAATACTAAGAATGCAAAGAAGGATAGTAATTAAACAGAAATCTGGCATTTAAATCTTTGAGGCTGTTGGAGCCCATGACAACTCCACTGGGGACCTGTTGAAAATACATTCTATTAGTTCTTACTAATAAGAACCTGTTGTATAAAAAAATAAATAAAATAAAATTCAAAAGAAAAAAGAAAGAAAATACATTCTAGTCTTTGCATTGAACTCAAATCCTTGCTTTCCTTTATCTGGACTCATTAGTGATTATTTATTTATTTATTTTTGTGGGGCAGGTTAGACTTAAAAAATTATGGTAGACCTAATCAATCAATAATGAAAGTTTAATCCTTTGGACAACATCATAAAATTTCTATCTTCTCAGCACATATTGTTATGCTCATACATATGTGAGAAACATATAGGGTCAGTGGTTTTACAGGTAGTATTTTTGCTATTTTAGAATTCCTAAGTTGAACAGATCATTAAATAAAATTTATATAAGATGGAAAACTTAGTTAAATTGCTTTATTGAGCCCAGCATGTGGTATTCATTCTCTCTAAATTTAAATAAAGCTTCCATCTGTTCTTTAATTCCGACGTCTCTGATTAAATCTTCAACAAGGGCTTCCCTGGTAGCGCAGTGGTTGGGAATCTATCTGCCAATGGGAATCCACCTGCCAATGCAGGGGACACGGTTTCGAGCCCTGGTCCGGGAAGTTCCCACATGCCGCGGGGCAACTAAGTCCGCGAGCCACAACTACTGAAGCCCGTGCTCCGCAAAAAGAGAAGCCACTGCAATGAGAAGCCCGAGCACTGCAAGGAAGAGTAGCCCCCCGCTCTCGGCAACTGGAGGAAGTCCACGCACAGCAACGAAGACCCAACGCAGCCATAAATAAATAAATAAATATTAAAAAAAATCTTCACACAAAATACAAGTAAACACAATATATTCATGCACATTATCAAACACAATATATTCATACACCTTCCCATTCAAATGTGATTTTGAAGTCGAAACTCATTATTCAAGAGTTTTTTTCACAAGAGCAAGATTTGATTCTAATTTCAGAGCAGGCATTCTGTGACTCCAAGCTGTATAGAATATCAACCAATGTTTGTGGCAATATAAGGGTCACCACTGTCCACCTTGTACTATTCTCAAAATGTCTTTGATCGGGGCACGAAGCCATGTCCCCTGCATCGGCAGGCGGACTCCCAACCACTGCGCCACCAGGGAAGCCCCAAAATTTCATTATTTTTTAAAGTATGGGCCTAGGAGGAATTAGTTATATTGGGAGCTTTTGGTTTTGCCATTTTAAAAGTTTTTTATATTTTCTCAATTTCAGGAGCACCAATTTAATTTTCTTCCATTTAAAATGGTGGCATGCTCAAAAGTAACCTAAAATAAGAATGAAGATTGTCTTTTTTATATTTTGGAAAACATCTCCAGAAAGGTTTACTGTCTAGCAAATGACCTTACTGATCTCACTTACTGTCATTTGGGAGGATTGTTTTCAAATAATAATTGTTTTTAAGAATCAATAAATTTCAAACAAAATAATGATATTTGCAATTTTTAAGGTCCTCCTTTGACTTACTTAACATAGTTCACTTCTTAATCTTATAAAAATAAACCTGTGGTAATGTTTTTTATGTCAGTTTTACAGGGTATGAAAATCAAGTTGTTGAGAGCATGTAACTGGTCCAAAATCTCATAATGCAAAAGTTGTTAAGTTGGAATTCAAAGTCAGGGTTGTTTAAATTCAATGCCAAATGCTCCATCCATGATTTCATATTAGATAACATACTAAGAACAGTCTCTCTGCTTTGACAGGTTAAGTTAAAGCAGAATACCAAACAAAAAGTAGTGGTTGTGCTTCTAACACTTTTTTCCTACACTGTTATTATTTCTGTTGAAGAGTGAAATGGAAGAAACTGAGAGAAGAGATAGATCTAGATTTCTGAGTACTTGCATGGAATGACCTTTTGCTTATGGAGTTAGGGATCTGTCAGTTTTCTTTACCGAAATGCCAATGATGTCTTTTTTTCTTCATCTTTGTTAGCACCCCAATCTACCTAACACACACTGGCAAAGAGTTGAAAATTTTCTACATACATCCTTGTAAATGACAGGATGATTTGGTACCATGGTACATTCGATGGTTTTTCTTAGCTGAGTGACATGCCTTGTAAGTTGTGGCCTATAAGAAAGAGAACAGGCTCTTTTTGTGACTAAATACAATGTAACCATGTGATACTATTGATTTCTTTTTAGCTTTTAGAGATTTATGTATGAGAAGTAACATTTTCAAAAATGATCATGGAATAGGAGAAGTAGAATACATGCAAAGTTAAACGTTACTATATGTAAGTACAATTAGTTTTGCTAGTAATATCAAACTGTATATACTGCAGAATGCGTTTTGTGTTTCAATATAGTTGAATTGGAAGACTATAGATTTATCCTAAAAGTGGAGCCATCTATTAAAACACTACTGAGTGGCCTTAAATGTCATTCTACTTTCCTTAATTCTATCTTCTTTTTATGACTGAATAGTATTACTATTTCTGATCCTTGCCTTACTCATCAGATTTAATTCTAAGAAAACTATTAGCTATTTCTGAAATCAAATTGTAAGAAGTCTCTGGCTCTAACATTAACTTGAACAATCTAGGATATTTTTAAAAAATCATCTGAGGCTCTGGGTTTATTTCCCATTCTTCCAAACCATCTACTGCGTGCATTTTCTATTGGGAAACATATCTAGCCAACTCAATTAAAAACTTAACGCTCCCTATGCCTAGAGTGATGCTTTTGCTAAATTCTGTTTAACTGATTACCTTTAATGGTCCTTTTTCACTCATCAGTTATAGAATGTCACTATTCTTTTATAGATAACTGATTTCTTACTTAGTCTCTCTTTTTCCCAAGGAACTGATACAGAAAGATCATAAATTCTTCCACTATGAGGAATTAATTGACTAAGCAATACATTACTCTAGAAAGCACACCTGTCCAGCTCTGCTGCTGTTTGTCTGTAAGAGTTATGACCACTGTAGTAGATAGGCAGTAGTGATTGTTGTTTCTGTTGTCATACTAGCTTTGAGACTTTAGATGAGCAAATGAACTTGCTTAAGCCTGTTGCCTCGTGTGCAGAAAGTGAATATTAACAGCATTTACCTCTGTTCAGAATTTATTAATTTGATGATTTACATAAAATGTTTAGCAAATATTGGGTACATTGAAAGTGTTTAATAAATGTTAGACAATAATATTGTTCTTTTATTGTTAATTATTATTTTACTATTATTATCTCAAGTTCCAAAGCTCCCCATATCCAAAGAATCCTCTGGGATATACCTTGAATTTACTAAAAATCTTCCATAATTTAAGATATTAAACTAAAACACCGTGATGTAATAATTTTCTGAGCTTTAACATCATTTACTAAACTCCTGAATTTTTGCTATGGTGCAGATGTTTAATATTAGTTTAAAAGTATGTATTCAAAATTGTAGGTATTTAAACATATTTAATATATTTAAAGGAGATATTTGAATACACTATGATACAGCCAACTACAAACTCATTTACATAAAAGATGACAGATTTTTTTTCTGAAACGTGCCAGAACTGGTTCTGCTTGAAAGTAGGGCTGACAGTGAAATGGTATCTGGGATTCTTCCAGCATTAAACACGTAAACATATGCAATTTCTATGCACAAATTAGCAACACTTCTCATTTGAGTGTCTCCCAAGGTCAAACAGGCATTTTGATTATTTAGAGAGCTTTGAATGATGAATTATACGAATACTTCAGGTCATGCTCTAATTATATCTCTATTATTTCCTGAAGAGCAGGAAGGTTTGTGCAGGGATGTGGAATTATAACAATATTAAAATTAATAATAAGATGATATAAAAACATATTTATGACACCAAATACATAAGTATGACAAATGGATAATTTTCTACACAATTTACCAAAACTACCAGGAGAAGTAAAAATGTTGAATATTCCTATACCTGTTAAGGACATCGAATCCATAATTGACAACTCACCTCCACCACAAACAAAATAAACCCTTCAATGGCAAGATCGCGTTTCACTGATAAATCTTTCCAAACATTCAAGGAAGAAATAATGCTAATCTTACACAAATTCAAACTTAGTTCATGAGACCAACAAAAGTTTTGATACTAAAACTTAAAAAAGCTATTATAAGAAATTATAATTAAATACACACTAACTCTCATAGACATAGATGTAAGAACCCTAAAAAATAACAAATAGGATCTAACAGTATATAAAAAGGAAGATTAATTATGACCAAGAGCAGACAATTCCAGGAGTGCAAGTGGGATTTACCACTGGAAGATCAATCAGTATAATGCACCACATTTAAAGGATAAAGAAGAGAAGCACATTATTTCTTGTAGATGCTGGAAATATATTTTATTAAATTCATCACCCATATAAGATAACTATTGTCAATTAACTTGTAATAGAGAGAAACTACCTTAATCAGATGAGGGGTATCTATATCTACATTTACCTATCACACCTATTGCTAAATCTATCTATGTTTTATAAATTACAGATATTACAGTCAATAGCAAAATATTAATGCATGTCTTCTGAGGTTAGAATGAAATATTGTACTCAAAAACCACTGCCAGTAAATAGCACAAGGGGAAAAAAATGGCATAAACATTGAAAATAAATGGTAAGACTTGTCTTTATTCACAAATGATTTTTTTTAAATTCTATAAAGAAATTATCAGAATTTAGATGTAAATTTTGAAAATTCATCAAACTTAATGTCAACATACAAAATCAATTTTATTGCTATACATCAGTAAAAAATTGAAATTAAATATGAAAATACCATTTATAATAGCATCAAAATTGTTTGCCATACATATACCCTGAGAAAACCATAATTCAAAAAGAGTCATGTACCAAAATGTTCATTGCAGCTCTATTTACAATAGCCAGGAGATGGAAGCAACTTAAGTGCGCATCATCGCATGAATGGATAAAGAAGATGTGGCACATATATACAATGGAATATTACTCAGACATAAAAAGAAACGAAATTGAGTTATTTGTAGTGAGGTGGATGGACCTAGAGTCTGTCATACAGAGTGAAGTAAGTCAGAAAGAGAAAAACAAATACCGTATGCTAACATATATATATATATGGAATCTAATAATAATAAAAAAAAAGGTCATGAAGAACCTAGGGGTAAGACAGGAATAAAGACACAGACCTACTAGAGAATGGACTTGAGGATATGGGGAGGGGGAAGGGTAAGCTGTGACAAAGTGAGAGAGTGGCATGGACATATATACACTACCAAATGTAAAATAGATAGCTAGTGGGAAGCAGCTGCATAGCAAGGGAGATCACATTGGTGCTTTGTGACCACCTAGAGGGGTGGGATAGGGAGGGTGGGAGGGAGGGAGATGCAAGAGGGAAGAGACATGGGAACATATGTATATGTATAACTGATTCACTTTGTTATAAAGCAGAAACTAACACACCATTGTAAAGCAATTATACTCCAATAAAGATGTTAAAATAGAAAAAATTTGCCATAAAGACAAAAATCTCAAAAAATGGAGTCATAGAAGATCTCTAAACTTAAAACTACAAAATATTTCTAAGAAAAATTAACCCTAAAATTGGAAATAGATACCGTGTTAACTGATTAAATAATTGTATGTTGAGATCTATATTGTATATTGTTAATATCCTTAAATTAATATATAGAGTGAATACAATCTAAGAAATATTTCAAGCCCTATTTAAATAGAAGCTGAAATACAATGCTACTACTCTAATCTGAGAAAACATAGAAAATTAGACAGTATTCTACATATTAAGCATATTAATTATGTAATTATTCTATCCCCCAAAAGTAAAATATTTTAAGGCCAGATGTCATAGTCTAAAATTTAAGGACTGCAAAAGCCTAAAACTTATATATAAAGGCAATAGACTTAGAATAGGTAGTGCAAATTTGAAGAACAAGCACAGTATTGGAGGAATTATTGTACCATATTTCAAGGTTTACTTTAAAGCTGTGGTAATTAGTGCAAGCTTAGGCAAATTGAGAAATGCAAAAAATAAAGAAACACTCAACTATGTTCACTTAGTTTATGGCAAAAGAGACAATGCAGTTCATTTAAGGAAAGAATGATCAGTTTAGCAAATTTGGCAGGAGCAAAATTGACAACTACCATACAATATACCAATATTAATTTTATATGTATCATGGACATAAACATGAAAGCTAAAACAACCAAGATTATAGATTATAGATATAAAATTTAAAGATTATAAATATTATAGAAGTTTACATAGGAGATATCTCTGTGATATTGTATAGTCCAAAATACATTATTCAGGTCACAGAGAGTATTAGACATAAAAATTAATAAATTGGGCTTCATTAAAATTAAGAACTTCAGTTCATCAAAATACAGTCCTCAGAAGTAAATCAGCAAGTCACAGACTGGGAGAAGATATTTCAAATTTATGTATGAGAAAAGATTAATATCCAGAATATGTAAAGAACCACCACAAACAAAGAAGGAAAGAAAACACGTAATTTACATATTTTACACACATCTCTGGAAAATACACTTTACTAAGAAGAATCTCCAAATGGGCAATAAACTTATAAAATCAGTCTTAATACCATTATTCATTGGATAAATGAAAATGAAAACCACAACGAAATAGTACTAAACATCCCAGATAAATGTTTGGATAAAAATTTAAAAGTTGACAGTTTTAAGTATTAGCAAGAATGTGAAGCCAGTGGAAGTCTTGTACTTTGAAGGAGGGATTGTAAACTGATTTTAAAAAGCACTTTCGGAAATCTCTTGGGCAGTACCTACTAAAACTAAGCATTTTCCTATTCCATGAGCTGGTAATTTCATTTCTATTTATATGTCAAAAGATAAATTTACACATTGGCTATAAAAGGCATGTAACTATTCATAGCAGCTTTCCTCCTAATAGTACCAAACTATTATCAACTACTTGCTGTCGAAAGAAAAACTAAAATTGGAAACAACCCAAATGTCTGTGAAAAGAAGAATAGATGAATCAACTCTGGTATATGCATACAATGTTATCTTACACAAATTTTTTTTTTTTTTTGCGGTATGTGGACCTCTCACTGTTGTGGCCTGTCTCGTTGCGGAGCACAGGCTCCGGATGCGCAGGCTCAGCGGCCATGGCTCACGGGCCCAGCCACTCCGCGGCATGTGAGATCTTCCTGGACCGGAGCATGAACCCGTGTCCCCTGCATCGGCAGGCGGGCTCTCAACCACTGCACCACCAGGGAAGACCCACAAAATTTTTTAAAATGCACTTTTATACACAATAACCTGCCTGAATCTCAGGGACAGTATGTTGACCAAAAGGAACCATACAAAATGAATCTATCTTGCATTGTTCAAATTTAAATAAATTTCAAGAACAAGTCACTAATATATGATGACAGAAGTCAGAACAAAGGAGTCTGGCAGATAGAAAAAAATGAGGAAACATTCTGTAGTAGTGAACATATTTTATATCTTGATAGGTGTGTCTGTTACACACGTGTGTGTGTGTATACTTCAGATTCTACATTGTAATGCATATAAACCCAAAATCAATAAAAATTAAAAAACATTTATTAATTAAGGATATTTTTTACATTGCTTTAGATGAAAACATTAAACATGCAGTAGTCCACTTTTATCCATCTTAAAGAAAAGTCAGCAATGCTGATTTGGAACAACTGCTTAAGTAACTATGGATATTTGATTATAGAAACTGGACTGCAAGGAAACTCCCTTCTTGGTTCTGTTACACTCCACCATGTTCAGAAGTTTCCTTTCTTTACTCCAAACCCAAATAAGGAATTCAACTCCTCTTTCTGTAAGAGTTTACAAGTCTCCTAGAATACTGGACAGTGTATTGTCCAGGGAGAAGCCGGAGGACGTTTCCACTATTAAGACCGTCTTGTTACTACTATGTTGTCTACACCTCCCCACTCTGAAAACTCTGCTCCCTCCACACCTTACACTCTCATCTCCAATGCTCTCCCGAATCCTCCTGTCCCTGCTCCACATCCAGTGCTGCTCTTCTCTGGGAGGATAAACAGTGGATCTCCAATCAGCATCGGATCATCAGATTACATCTGATTTATAGCAAGTACAAATGCTTTTTATGTGTTTTTTTGTTGTCTTTTTTGTACTTATTTTTGTTTTGGTATGAACCAGAGTTGCCATCAAAATCCCAATATGGGAGTTAAATGAACAAAACGTAAGTTTAAAAATCAGGATAGTATTTTGATATAACCACTTTATGCTTCTTTTCTATTTTTGAAATGGCTATCGTTATAAAGCCATTTGCCTTTGTGATATAATCTAAATTTCTACAAACTATATCAATGGAACATTTTTTCCCCCTCTATTAGTGCAACTTTTGCCTTTCCTCTGAAAAACACTTCTCTGAGAATAGAAGTCATTTAAGTAAAACATGCTTTTTAAGTTTAAAGTAGAAAAATATTATTTCTTTCAGGATTTTTTTGTCTTTTAAAAATCATTTATTTGTTTTCTATTTTAACTCTTATGATGAAAATATTAAATAAACAATGGTAATAGCATAATAATCTCCCAGCTTCACTAGTTATATCTCCACATTATTCAATCTATTTCTTTTTCTCCTATTCTGTCTCTGGAACACTTGAAGGCAAAACCCTAACAATGTTTAGATTTACTCAAAACACTTTAGCATGTGCCTCTAACATGGAAACTTTTTTTCTTCAATAGAATTATGCAAGGTAGCAAAGAGTTATTATAACATTTATCTTCAACATATAGTAACACTTCAAGCTCTGTGAAATTTGTATAGTAAAAAGAAAGGCTGTACAAATTTTGTAATTCCTTGTCATCAAGCTCTACTGATTATTTAACAAGAAACCTTTTAGAGGACTAGAATTTTTTCTTATTAAGACCTTGTAGGCTAGATGAAATTGGAACATTCTCTAACACCATATATAAAAATAAAGTAAAAAAAAAGTAAAGACCTAAGTGTAAGGCTGGAAATCATGAAACTCCTAGAAGAAAACATAGGCAGAACACTCTGACATAAATTGTGGAAATATTTTTAAAATCTATCTCCTAAAGTAAAGGAAATAAAAGCAAAAATAAGCAAATAGGACCTATTAAACTTAAAAGCTTTGGCATAGCAAAGGAAACCATCCACAAAACAAAAAGACAACCTACTGATTGTGAGAAAATATTTGCAAATGATATGACCAATAAGGGGTTAATATACAACATCTATAAACAGCTTGCACAACTCAACATCACAAAACAAACAACCCAATTAAAAAATGGGCAGAAGACCTGAATAAACATTTTTGCAAAGATTACATACAGAGGGCCAACAGGCACCTGAAAATATCATCAACATCATTAACATAAGAGAAATGCAGATCAAAACCACAAGGAAATATCACCTCACACTTGTCAGAATGGCTATCATCAAAAAGAACACAAATAACAAATGTTGGCGAGGATGTGGAGAGAAGAAAGCCCTCGTATACTGTTGGTGGGACTGTAAAACACTGCGGAAAAGAGTATGAAGGTTTTTCAAAAAACTAAAAATAGAACTATGTGCTAGTTTATCATAATATCCAATTATCAGATCTTTTTACTACTCTCATCATCTTGGTGTCTCTGAGGTTTCTTTCTATTCTTTAGACAGATTAGATATATTTGACTTATCATTTTGTCACACACTACCTGATGTTTCAATCCATCACATGCATTGCGATAAACATCACTAAGATACCTCCCTTTCTCTAAGATTTACCAGTGTCGCCCTGCTTGTAGTCATTGGCTTTGTCAATAGACATTATTTATAACATTGAGTACATTTTCTGATCATGAAAATTTACTTCTTCCGTAGTGAAAACAACACAATGTTGAAAAACAGAGGGAAAAAATACAAGGAAAACTCAACAAAGAAATGCCCACCATTAATATTTTTTGGTGTGTTATTCCAATGTCTACTAATAGTACAGATGTTGTTTCTGTTCCCTGTCCATACGGGCGAATTTTCACAATCCTTTCAAACCTCTGAGAAAATCCCCACTGACTTCCACAGGATTTTTTTGAATTTTATTTTATTTATTTTTTATACAGCAGGTTCTTATTAGTTATCTTTTTTTTTTTTTTTTTGCGGTACGCGGGCCTCTCACTGTTGTGGCCTCTCCCGTTGCGGAGCACAGGCTCCGGACGCGCAGGCTCAGCGGCCATGGCTCACGGGCCCAGCCGCTCCGCGGCATGTGGGATCTTCCCAGACCGGGACACGAACCTGTGTCCCCCGCATCGGCAGGCGGACTCTCAACCACTGCGCCACCAGGGAAGCCCCTAGTTATCTATTTTATACATATTAGTGTGTATATGTCAATCCCAGTCTCCCAATTCATCCCACCACCACCTCCCCCATCACTTTCCCCCTTGGTGTACATTTGTTTGTTCTCTACATCTGTGTCTCTATTTCTGCCCTGCAAACCGGTTCATCTGTACCATTTTTCTAAGTTCCACATACATGCGTTAATATACGATATTAGTTTTTCTCTTTCTTTCACTCTGTATGACAATCTCTAGATCCATCCACGTCTCTACAAATGACCCAATTTCATTCCTTTTATGGCTGAGTAATATTCCATTGTATATATGTACCACATCTTTATCTATTCATCTGTCGATGGACATTTAGGTTGCTTCCATGACCTGGCTATTGTAAATAGTGCTGTAATGAACATTGGGGTGCATATGTCTTTTTGAATTATGGTTTTCTCTGGGTATATGCCCAGTAGTGGGATTGCTGAGTCACACGGTAACTCTATTTGTAGTTTTTTAAGGAACCTCCATACTGTTCTCCATAGTGGCTGTATCAATTTACATTCCCACCAACAGTGCAGGAGGGTTCCCTTTTCTCCACACCCTCTCCAGCATTTGTTGTTTGTGGATTTTCTGATGATGCCACAGGATTTTAACATAACTAAACATATTGCATTTACCTTTTTTTTTTTATTGCCGAAGTCTGTGGGATTGTAAGGAGGTGTCATATCATTTAGTGCACAAAATACATGGGGGAACTGCTCCCTGGAACCTTCAGGCTCCCAGGGCTGGACCACACTCTCACCTGTTTCTCCGTGCAGCCCTCAGGCTTGCTCCCTTCTCTCACTCCTTGGTAATTACCGTCACTTTGTTTTCCCACATGAATCCAAAAGCTATTTTCAACAAAAATTGTTCTTTCCCTAAAAAGGAATAATTATACTTGTTACTAAGAGAATAACTTTGCATGGCCTCCATGACTTTATACAGCTATATTATCCAAATAATCTGTAAAGAGAAAAGGTATGTCAGATGTGTGTCATCAGAAAGTAACTGAATACTCAAGTCAAAAACAATTAAGCAGAAAGGAAATATGTTGGCTTACACAAGTGGTCATCTGAGGGATGGTGGACTCCCCAAAGTGGGTAATCCTTGGTCCATTTCCCTCTAGTCCCCTTGGCTTTTTTTTCCATGTAGTAAGGTGACAGTGATAATTCAGATTTAACATCATCATGTTACTCTCAGGAAAGCTGAGAAAACTTTCCTGAAGACTTACTAGTGATCTGAATTTTGATAGATGCCAATTTTAAACTGATCACTAGTAAAAAAAAAAAAAAAGAAAGGTGCAGATATCCTTAGGCTTGTCACTCAGCCTCACAGTGTTCGGGGATCATGTCAACTTCTCATGGTGAATATGGGTTAAATAAAGGAGAGTGTGAACACAACAAAATAGATATTCAGATAGGAAGGAGAAAAGATGGATGCTTACTAGGCAAATTGTAATGCCCATAATATATACATATTTTCACATAAAATATTTTGTACTTTTTGTTTTGTCGGTTTTTGTCTTTGGCAAATATAGTATTAAACGTGTTCATATAATCAATTTTTAAAAATATGCTCACTTTAGAGCAGTAAATGCTTTAGATGGAATGAAGGGTTGAAATTCCCTGCTAGTTTTACTTATTGCTTTTATTTCTTACCATTAATTTAGTTATCTAGGTTCACTTAAATTATAATAAAGTAAGTGTGAAAAAGTTGTTATTCCACTTAAGCACCAATTAATCTCTTTACTTGATTTACCATAATTATCTCCTCCCTTATAATGATCCCAATCAATCAATACATAGATATGAGTATCCAGAGGCTATATTTACTCAAAGGCATGCTGTCCATGTATGAGTGGCTTGCCGGATTCACACAGGGCCAATCAGCTTTACTCTCTCAGAAATCTGCGATTTGAACTGAAATGCTTTGCATCAGGGTACGTTAATTGCAATGTCCTAGAGAAACATAGGTGAACTCTTGCTGTTAAGGTCCTTTAAGATTCCAAGTTTGCTGACATTTTCAAGTCTTTCTGGTTCAATTGTTTCTTGTTTTCTACCACTGTATGCTTTCAAAAGAATTCCTTTATTCTACAGAGCCAAAGTCAATGTTTCTCACTTGAAATGAAAAGCAACTTAATTCTAACAACGAGGAAAAGTAGGACTTTATAGGGGAAGAAATGGCAGGAAAATAAAACCATCAATATT
The DNA here is from genome assembly GCF_949987515.2 of Delphinus delphis. Classification (NCBI taxonomy): domain Eukaryota; kingdom Metazoa; phylum Chordata; class Mammalia; order Artiodactyla; family Delphinidae; genus Delphinus; species Delphinus delphis. Next base: position 115,181,302 of record NC_082687.1, on the reverse strand, counting down.
AAATTTCCTTCCTTATTCATTTCCTGTATGGATTTGGTTATCTATATGTGGCCGTCAAATGATCACTTCAGAATGAATGGAAATGTTGAATTGACTAGAATCTTTAAAAGTACAGGTACTAAAAAAGTGTAAATTTATAACTTTATTAACTATCTTCCTTGATCATGGAGTGCTTCTTTGATATTGGACAACAAAACGACCATGTGTAGAAGAGTTTTAAAAGGGAAAGCATGTTAATTTTACTTGAGCTGCATCATTTCTTACTCGACCTCTGATTTTTAAAACATTTTTGAAAATTGCTTCATGATAGTTTCCTTCAACTGTTTGATTTTTATATGAACAAGAAATTGGGTGCATGGAAACAAATATTTATATACTAAAAGTTATGATGTAACATTTAAGACAGTGTACTTTTCTGTCCTATCCTTGATACTTATGTGGTGACATCTAAGTCAGATCTATTCCAGTGAAAATGTATCCTAACAATAAGGATCATTAGAGGAAAGCTTCCCCCACTGAAATACTGACAGTCTCAAGAAAAGTATTTGAAGTATGTGAATCTTTTTTATAGACTTTATTTTTTAGAAAAGTTTTAGGTTCACAAAAAATGTTGGTAGGTACAGAGATTGCCATTCAGTCCATGCTTGTACACATGCATAGACTCCCCATTATCAGCGTCCCACACCACAGCAGCACATTTGTTAAAATTTGTATGACACATCGTTATCACCCAAAGTCCATAGTTTACATTAGGTTTCGCTCCTGGCGTTGTACATTCTTTGAGTTTGGATAAATGTGTAATCCTCTGTGTTCTGCCTATTTACTCCCCTACCACTAACCTCTGGCAACCACTAATATCTTTATTATCTCCATAGTTTTGCCTTTTCCAGAATGTTATATAGTTGGAATCACACAGTAGGTAGCCTTTTCATATAATAATATTTTACTTAATAATATCAATTTGAGTTTTCTCCATGTCTTTTCATGGCTTGATAGATCATTTGTTCTTAGTGCTGAATATTATTCCACTGCTAGGATGTATCACAATGTATTTATGCATTCACCTACTGAAGGTTGTCTTGGTTGCTTCATGTGTTGGCAATTATGAGTAAGACTGCTGCTATAAACATGCATATGTAGGTTTTTGTGTGAATTTAAATGTTCAGCTTAGCTCATTTGGGTAAATATCAAGGAGTATGATCACTGGATTTTATGTTAAGGGTATTTTTAGTTTGGTAAGAAATCCAAAACTCTCTTCCACAGTGTCTGTACCATTTTGGATTTCTACCAGCAATGAATGAAATTTCTGTTTTTCCCCATCCTCATTAGCATTTAGTGTTGTCAGTATTCTGCATTTTGGTCATTCTAGTGGTATAATGGTATGTCATTGTGGTCCTAATTTTTATTTTCCTGACAACGTATTAGGTGAAGCAAATTTTCATCTGATTATTTGCCATCTGTCTTTATTATTTTGTCATCTTCTTTGTTGAAATATCTGTTAAGATCTCTGACCCATTTTTAAATCATGTTTTTTTCCTTATTGTTGAGTTTTAAGTGTTGGTTGTATATTTTGCATAACTCTCCTTTATCAGATATATCTTTGCAAATACTTTCATCCAGTCTGTGGCTTGTCTTTTCCTTCTCTTGACAATGCCTTTTTTTTTTTTTTTTTGACAATGCCTTTTGTAGAGCAAAAACTTTTACCTTTAATGCATTCAACCTTGTCAATTCTTTCTTTCATGGATTGTGTCTTTGGTGTTGTACCTAAGGAGTTATCATCATATCCAATATCATCTAAGTGTTCTCCTACGTTATCTTCTAGGAGTTTTACAGTTTTTGTTTTACATTTAGGTCTGTGATAAATTTTGAGTTAATTTTTATGAAGGGTGTAAAGCCTGGGTCCAGATTTTTTTTTTTTTTTTTTTTTGCATGTGGACGTCCAGTTGCTCCAGCACCATTTGTTGAAAAAACTATCTTTGTTCCATTGTATTGCCTTTGCTCTTTTATTAAAGATCAGTGGACTATACTTATGTGGGTCTATTTTTGTAATATCTGTTCTGTTCCATTGATCTATTTGTCTATTTTTTCACCAACTCCATACTCTTTTTTACTTATAGTAAGTCTCGAAGTTAGGTAGTGTCTATCTTCCAACATTGTTCTTCTCCTTCAATATCATGTTGGCTATTCTGGGTCTTTTGCCTCTCCATATACATTCTTTAAAATTAGCTTGTCGATACCCATAAAATAACTTGCTGGGATTTTGACTGGGATTGCATCAAGTTGGGAAGAACTGACATCCAGACAATATTGAGGCATCCTCTCCAGGGACATGGAATGGCTCTCCATTCATTTAGTTCTTCTCTGATTTTGTTCATCAGAGTTTTGCAGTTTTCCTCTTATAGATCTTGTACATATTTTGTTAGATTTATATGTAAGTACTTCATTTGGGGGAGTGCTAATGTAAATGGTATTGTGTTTGTAACTTCAAATTTCACTTTTTCATTGCTGGTATACAGGAAAGTGATTGATTTTTGTATATTTATCTTATATCCTACAACTTTGCTATAATCACTTTTTAGTTCCAGGAGTCTTATTTTCCCCCCGATTCTTTTAGATTTTCTATGTGGATAATCATGTTGTCTGTGAACACAGTTTTATTTCTTCTTCCAAATCTGCCTAATTTTTACTTCTTTTTCTTATTTGCTAGAACTTCTAGGACAATGTTGAAAAGAAGTGGTGAGAGGGGACATTCTTGTTTTGTAACCGATCTTAGTGGGAAAACTTCAAGTTTCTAATGATTAAATATGACGTTAGCTGTAGGATTTTTGTAAATATTCTTCATTAAGTTAGAAAGTTTCCAGTCTATTCATACTTTACTGTTTTCATCATAACTGGGTGTTGGCTTTTGTCAAATGGCTTTTTCTTGATCTATTGATATGATTGTGTGATTTTCCTTTTTTAGCTTGTTGATGTGATAGATTACAATACTGATTTTTGAATGTTGAGCCAGACTTGCATAATTTGGAGAAATCTCGCTTTGTTGTGGTACATAAGTATTTTTTACATTGTTGAATTTGAACATAAATGGTCTAAATTCACCAATTAGATTATTGATATAGTTGCATTAATATCTACTATATTTATTACTTTTTTCTAGTTGTTGCCTTATATCAATCTTTGTATAGGTATTTCCATTTTTCAACATGTATAAATTTTGCAGGCTGTAATGTATAATAAATTAACTATACAGAGAAAATTATCTGCCTGATCATGCATTGTATAGATTTTTTCATAAATATGATTTATTCTAAATAGAATTGTTATTAATAGCAAACAAACTTTTTTGTTGTAGTTTAAGCCCATTTCCTCTTAGTTTATTCTCAGTTTGGTGATGTGTTTATGGTTAATAAAAACAGATTACTTCTATCACTTCTTTTTATATCAGTTCTGTCACTTTGTTAGAAACGAAGAATAAATAAATAATCACAGAGTCAATTCACTGTTTAAGTTGTGTCTTTGTATGTATCCATTTGTGCATATTCTAGAATAGTAATTAGGAGATAATATGGTACCTTATAAGCCTTTTTGGAGAGTGTATGTGTATATATATGTCTGGATCTAGATCTAGATGTCCATATTAATATACATATAGGCATGTGAATATGTATATATCTATCAATATACTACAGAGTATATGTGATAATATGCTATGAAATTCATAAATGCTTGAGGTATTTAGAAAGTGTCTCATGATTAAACGAAGAATTCCTAGAGGTGAGTGTTGTGTTAGGTTCAGAAAGAATGCTATACACATACAGAAGAGAGGAAGATAGAGAAAAAAATAAGTTGAAGATGAGGGAGAGAAAATAGCCTAGCAATGAGCATTATATTCTATATTTTAGCACTAAATTTAGAGTATTTAAATCTTTTACTGAATTCTTCATTGTCTCATTTAATCGTAGGACAGTTAAGAAGATGTATGCATCGTTAGCAAGTCAGTCTGATTTTTACCCAATTTTATAGACAGTATGAGGATTATTCAAGTTGATATTTTTCTGTTAAAACAAAACATAGGATTATAGTTTTAAACATGTCACCATACCTTAAAAATATGAACATTCTACAATTTTCTTATAGACTTCAGTGCTCTCTACAACTTTATAGAGATCCCTCAAAATATCTACATGATTTTAGCAAGTTATTACTTCAACAAGCATCGTTTTGCATCAAAGGATTTTTTTCACATCTTTAAATAAAGTTTTATATTTTACTTATGTGGAAATGAGGGCTTAGGAAGACCTGTGCTAAATTACACAGTGAGACAGCAGGAAGTGCTATGAGAATAACTATCAACATAGTCTTTCAAAAGAAATCATATGTTTTTACTGAAATTAAAAGCCTCTAAGCTCTATTAAATTTTTCATCTGATGTTTGTGGTGTTATATTGTTGTGTATTTATTTTAAAGGACAAGGGTTCTTGACTGAGAATGAACAATATTACCTTGTGTAGGATGTTAAATGTGCCAAAGTATTTCACTGTTCTTTTTTCTCTGTCCTTTCTTTAAATATGTATCACTGATAGCAAAAGAGACCAACAAATTTAAGTGGAAAATAGTAGCATGAAAAGGAGAAACACAGCATTCTCTTTTGTAGTCATATGAAGCTTTAAGGAAGGAAACCAATGATTGTGTTGAATTTCAGAAACTTTCTAGTAAGTATAGATGCTGTTGTTCGTTTTGCTAAACACCAGAAGATTTCTGAGGAATGGTGGAGTGTATGAATAGTATCTCTTTAATTGATCCAGGCTACACCTCTGCTGAAATTTTCTTTGTGTTACTTTAAAACTGAGGGAGCAAGTGACGCTCTTGCTTTCAGTACAACATCTCTGCAAATGGGTGAAGCCTATGTATGCCTTGCATAGTAATTGACAGCCATTTTCTCAATAATAAATAATCTATGCTAGGATTACCTATTTAGATTCCAATTTACTTTATGAACAGTTTTCACTGAGTCATCCACTGGAATGACAAGTTCCATCTACATGCTGTTATTTTGTTTAAACACTATGTACTCTTCAGGTTGGAACTAAGTTATTTTCATATTACCCATCAACAAATAATAAATCTTAATTTCAGCTCTAAATTATAAATTGAAAATCTATAAATTTTCTATTTTAAATGCTGTCTTTAACATTATTCCTAAGACAATCTCGAGACCATTGTTCCCTTGGTATTCCAGAACATCAATTTTGAAAGACTATTCAAGTGTTTATATAGAAAATTTATAGCTATGGTAATAGGAAATGTCAACCAACACTCCTAGAGGATTTCTTTCTTTATTTTAAAATAAATTTATTTATTTTATTTATTTATTTTTGGCTGCGTTGGGTCTTCATTGCTGCTCACAGGCTTTCTCTAGTTGGGGAAAGCTGGGGCTACTCTTTGTTGCGGTGTGCAGGCTTCTCACTGTGGTGGTTTCTCTCATTGTGGAGCACAGTCTGTAGGCACACGGGCTTCAGTAGTTGTGGCACACGGGCTCAGCAGTTGTGGCTTGTGGGCTCTAGAGAGCAGGCTCAGTAGTTGTGGCTTACAGGATCAGTTGCTCTGCGGCATGTGGGATCTTCCTGGACCAGGGCTTGAACCTGTGTCCCCTGCATTGGCAGGTGGATTCTTAACCACTACACCACCAGGGAAGCCCCCTAGAGAATTTCTACTCATATAATTTACCATAAGGAAAATCAGAGTAAACTTGGAAACAATAAAAACTTAAAGAATTTGCTGACACTTCAATTTTTTAAAATGTCATAAGATGAACAATTAATTTAATTTTTTCCTTATTTTTGCTTTCATTGCAATGAGAAATTTAAATTTTTTTCTATTTTTTCCTTTCCTGAGTTATGTTGTGTATCTGATTAAATTGAAAACTCATTTGCTGATTTATACTCATTCATATACTTCTTATAAAGCATAGTTATATCTTTTATGTTAAACTTAGATTGCTAAACTATGTAACCAAAGTGTATCTTTTCCTTTCCTTGAAGTACTATTATAACAAACAACTTATATAGGAATACTCCTTTTAAATACACCACTCCTGGTTTAAAAATACTTTAATAGGCCTTGTTATACTATAGAAATCTTAATAAATCATGAGGGCAAGCTTGATCATAATGACTTATTTCTTGATTACCCCAAGGTATACGGGTTGAATTTTGACCACTTTTCCATACAAACCCATTTGATTTCTGCAGTTAAATGTCTATTTAGACTCCAAATCTTAGTACTTTATCACAGCTGACTTCCTGGATAATGTATTCATTTTCTTGACATAATGTGTGCAACATTCTGCTATTTCACTTTTTTCCTGTAGTTTCCTTAAAGCTTTCCCTTTGGGACAAGCGTGGCAAAGGAAGCTTCTTACCTTCAAACCTCACCTCTTCATGGATAGTCTAGTGCTACCTCCTCAAGCAACAGTTTTACTGAAAGTAATGGGTTTCTTCTTCCCATGATTGAGTTTTGGGGCCCTGTCTAGAGTATGGTATTAAATATATAATTTTGATGATTCTTTAGTAATAATTAAAAACATTCATACATATAAACAATGAGGATTGAAATATTTTTCTTCTTTAAAATATAATCAATTTCTGTTTTTATATATAGCAATAGAGAGCAAGAGTGATACAAACCAAAAAAAAAAAAAAAGGTAATTAAAAGCAGAATATAACTGTGTGCTTATATTAAAAATGGGTATTTCTAATGTTCAGAGAACTCATACAATTCAAACTAAAAGATGCATCCTATCCTGGATAAGCAGAGAACGTGTACGCCATTTATATCCTCCCTCCTTCTTCATGTTTCCCTTTTTACTTCTCTTTCAACTTGTTTCTATTTCTAAAGAGAAGGTATGTATTCTTTCGCTTTACAGTTTTTCCAAAGTATTTTGATTTTCAAAAAGTAAAGTAAATCTTGAGCCCTGTCATGTATTTGCTGCTCCATACAAAATTTATACATCTTTTCTTGACAGGTTTCACTTAAGAGTAAACAGGGTGTGTTCGGTCAATAGAAGGGTTAACAAAATACAAAATCTACATTTTTAGACCTGATCGCTCATCTGCGCTCCAAAACTATATTTTTAGTTACAGCTGGAACACCTCTACTAAAATTTAGGATTTTTAAAACTGAACACACACATACACACACACACACACACACACACACACACACACACACACACAGAGGTGCACACACACTCAGAAAGTCCTGAGTGCAGGAGTCAATAGTCATAGCGATGAAACCTGGCCTCATGTTAAATGGTGTAGGACAGGGATAGGTGGTACCCTCCTTGGTGATTGCAGGCTGCAGGTCATTTCAGGCAGGCAAAATCACTGATGTGATGTAACACTTCTTGCCTAATGAATGGCCAAGTCCCAGATGTCTGACAACCCCATACGTCTTTCATTTCCTTCAGCATGTTAGAGGAGAGAAATAATGTGTAATTTAGTAAAGTGAAAAGCTGACACAGAGCCATCAGATGTTCCAGCTCAGCCTCTTTTCCATAGGAAGCACCATGTTGAGTTGGTTCTAACTTCCCCTGAGGTTACTGATTTTATGTTGCCAGACAGACTAGTGACCTCAGCTCAGTAAGGCAGGCTCTTCCTGCACAGGTAGAATAGCAACTCCTAATTTCTAGGTACACTTGTTGTTGGACCAGATGGTTTATACACGTTTTTAGTTTTCTTTTGAGGCTATAAATATTAAGCCAAGGGTCATTGCCTGATAAATGCCAGGATTTGCATTCCAAATGTGACTCTCTGGTATTAATTTTTATAACATTGGCACAAGTTAATGTGTATTAAAGAAACTAAAACCATTTATTAAAAGTGAAGCTGATGGCATGTTCTTTTACTGAGTAGCTAATGCAACCTATTGTCTAGGAGAGAGAAAGAATTTGTAAAGAATCCTTCTTAAATACTTAAATGCACTGATAAGCCAGCAGCAAATACTGTATTATAATAATATAACTAATATAATTTGTATTTGCAATTAAAGAAAACTTAATTTACTTCACAAAATAATTTTGGCCTTGACAGCTTTATTTTTTGCAGCCAAGTAGTTATGATTTAGCCTGTGTTTTCCACTGTAGCTCTGAAAAGCTGTTGATTCATCAGTAGAAGTGGATGCAATTTACATAACAAATGAATTGGAGACAAAGCAGGCGCTGTCGGTACACATCATGTAACTTATTAGTAATGTACTAATGTTTTACATAGCTTTATTGTTTGGGATATTGTGTAGGCTCATTCTTTATGACATTGACACATAAGTAAGAATTTAAGAAGTGAAGGGAGGTTAAACACATATGATGGAATTAGAAAGAGGAGCCATGATATGATTTCAGAGGTACTGAGGTACTGAGGCCACTCACAGGCCAATGAGCATATGACAGTAATACTGGTATGCTAACTTACTGTATCGTTTTCTGTATGTTGTATACCCAACTGCAACATGTATACCCACATCATTTTAAGTATTCATGCTAAATGCATATATTAATTTTCAATTGTAACTGGCCAATATTTTGGAAATCCATCTTTTCTCACTTATTCATGGGTTTTATATAAAATTTTTTGTGTTTTTTGGCAAAGGTATCAGATTAGTTGTGATTGCTTAAATGTCTTAAAATGTCTGACTTGAAAACGTTTGCATGTACTTGTTTCCTTTTTGTGTCTTTACTGAACAGGAGCTTACTTGAAATTTATCTCTGGCATGATCCTGAAAATGTTACTTTAGCCATGTAATATAATGTGAATGTAGCTACAAGTTCACTTCTAATTCACCAGACTAAGGTTCTTTGTAATTGTCAATTTGCAAATACGTTGGGATATTGATGGCAATAATAAAAATGATGAGGAGAGCTAATACTGAACGTTCACTGTCACTCAGCTGTGGCACTAGGCACTTTACATATTTTAATCATCTTTAAAATAACCCAGTAAAGGAGGTACTACTATTCCCCACATTTTACAGATGAAATCGAGGCTTAAAAAGCTTAGCTTCCCAGACTTGGGATTGAGACTGTTCAAGTCCTTGTTCTACCTTGTTCTTAACCTCTGAGACTCAGGTTTCATGTTGTAAAATGGGATTCATAATGACTAGATCGTAAAGTTATTGTGATGATAAAATGAAATATTTTATGACTAGCACAAAATAAACATTAATGAAGGCTGTTACTATTATAGGGTGTAACTCCTGTACCCATGACTTTTGAGCCCATTTTCTTCCCTCTTCTCCAGAAACTAGCTCCATTATTTATGTCTTCTTTTATTCAAATCATCGATTGAAATTCAAATTCTAATCCACTGAAATTTTTACTTTAAAGACACAAATGCATTTTCATCTACTCCATCCTGAAACCAAAATATCAACTCTTAACATTGCTCCATATTTCCAGTTACTCTGTCCTTCCTTAACTACTAAGTTATTAAGGTATCTTATCAAAGCGATTTATGATAATAGATATTACTTTCTTATAACTTTTAAAATAATGAATTATGATTTTATCAATGTAATACATGCTCTAAAATCAAATGACACTAACAGCCTAATAATACTAATAATTAAAACCCAAACCGCTAGCTAGCCTGCTCCAAGCTCCAGCCTAGTGGGGCAAATTGTGCACAGAGGCAAACTCATTTCAATTATTTATTGGTTTCTTCTGATAGTCTCCTCTATGTTGCTAAATAATATGCTTATACTGCTATTATTATGTCTGTCATGAATTATCTATGTATTTCCTACCATCTTATGAAAATATAGCTGTGTAATTCTGCCCCTACCTTCATTCATTCTCCCAATATATTGAAAGAAACTGCAAAAGTCCTTCTCATCACAGTTGAAGTAATCAAATAATCTGTTTCCTATCCTTCGTTTGAAGCTACTCCAGTCCACCCTGGGTGACCTCTAGCCAACTGCACAGCCATGAAAACAACCTCCCTTCACCGCCTCTGCCTGTTGTCCTGTACCTCTCTCCAGGGCTCAGTTCCCAGTTGTCTGAGTCTTACGTTTTCATCATCTATGACTTATTCTTCCTTTAGTAGGCTGCTTACCCCATAGTAGTTTGAGGAAGTTTACGTGGGAAGTAAGATTTTGTAAATCTTCATGTGAGAAAAATATGTTGTCTTCCTCACCTTTGCGGACATTTGGATATAGAGTTATAGATTGGTAATCAATTCTTCTCAGCCTCTGAAGGCATGAACTATTGTATTCTGTCTCAGTAATACTCTTGAGTAGGCTAATAACAACCTTATTTCTATTCCATTATATGAAATCTACTTTTTTGGGATTTTTTTCCTTTTGCTACTTTTAGGATTTAAAAAAAAAATCCCTCTGTTCTGAAATTTTAGAATAATAGTTACTAATACAAGGCTTTTCTTTTCACTTGTGATGATGGACAGTTGGTGGGATCTTTTAATCTGGACACATATATTCATTATTTTGGAAATTTTCAAAATACTCTTCCATTTTTCTGTTCACTCTTCCTAAAACACACATTAGTTGAACTTGCAACCCCTACCGTAATATTTCATTTTGCTTTTCTATTTTCTAATCTCTGCCTTTTTTCCTACTTTCTGGGAGATTGTCTCAACTTTATTATGTTATAGGTTTTCATGAAATGTCTATTGATATTTGGCTTTTGATTCATAATTTAGAGTGAGACATTAAAAAGCTTTTTGAGGCTCTGTGTGTGTTCCTGTGTATGCGTGGAGAAGTGGGCTTGTTGGATGATGGATTTCTCTCATAATAAAGTTTTATTGTGGAATCTCAAGTTGCTATGTCTATAGTTTTTTTTTTTGCTGTGGTTACTGTCTGCTGTTTTTGCTTTTTTGCTGAGTCTTTTTAAGGCAGTTCATTTATACAAAGATGAACTTCCAAATCTCTTGCTTGGTGCTACACATCTGTCTGCTTTCATAGAGGTAACTGATAAGAGAAACAGGATGGGAACAACTATACAGTTTAATTTGAAGTTTCATCTACTTCCTTGATAGTCAGGAAACTGTTTCACCCTCACCCTCAGCTATCCCTCATTTTCCTGAGACTGGGATCACTTTGACTCATTTTTTTTTCTGAGAATGAACATTCATCCATTGCCTTGTCAAGAAGGGCTATTCAGATGTCTGTTGGTTTGGGGAGGATCTTGGACAATCCAACTCCTCCTTCAACAGACTATTAGAAACTGTTACACCTACTTCACTGAGGTTCTTTATGTCTCCAGGATAGGAAATGTTCAGTGATGGTTCCTGTAATACAGCTTGCTTCTTCTTGAAACCCTCCCCTGCAGGCACTTAACTCTTAGCTTTATCTGTTCAATAAATCATTTACCCCTTATTGTTCTGCTTTCCATCTCCAGAACACATGTGATACTTCTCACCTGCTGTCATCTTTACTATTCTATATACTTATGGGTTCATACATTTAAAAATTTCATTACAGGCATTTCAAGTTTTAGGAGAAATCAGAGAAGAGCACATGTGTTCAAAATCCATGCTAAATGATACTCTTCAATTCTTGACCTTTACCTTGGTGAAATCCCCCTTCATTCTGTCACATAAGCCTTATCAACGACCAAGTCTACAATCTCCTTTAAGCATATTTCTCCTTGATTTAAGTTTACTTACAAAACTTTCATTCTTTGCAGAAATTAGTTTTTCCTTTGGTTTCCATGACCTTATTCTCTAAATTTCCCTCAAACCTCTGTATAATATTTTAGACTCATTCATGCCTTTCTTTCTCATTACATCTTAAATTTGTTGACAGAGCAGGAATGGGAGACGTCAGCATATTTTTAATCCTCATGTTCCTATGCTATATTATTTCTGTAAAACTCCATGAGGATTTGGCACTGCTGTCCTTCAATAGTAGCCCTATTCTTCAAGGGAAGATAATTATTGTTCTACATGCGCTGTGGCCTGGGCTCTGCCAGATAAAACTTAAAGGGAACCTTTATGATAATTCTTTCAATAGTTCTCTCATTTCTTTGATTCCAAAGCACCTATATCTCACTTGTAAAGTTGCAGAGAGTGAGAAAATTTTCCATTTTAGTATGATTCAACCTTGGGAATAAAAAAAGATAGAATACATCTTCCATTTTCTTTCATGAGAGCAAAATTTTAAAACTGTCCTGACCTAGAAAGAGAAAATCAAAGCCATTTCAATGTAACTAGAATAGTACAAAACTGGAAAATGTGCATTGAGAAATAATGAAGAAACTGGATTCCTGGACAACTCTGCCTAGTGCTCCATAGAAAAATGTCTGGTGGCATTTGCCTTAAAAATTCATGTTCTCAATACTTACATTGTCAGCAAATTGAGAAATCTGTGTGGAGTGGGCATAAAATGAGGCAAAAATAACCAACTTTTGAATCAGGGTTACCCTGCTTTGCGGTGTGCACTTGAGATTTCCTACACAGACAGTTATGTCATCTGCAAACAAAGACAGTTTCATTTCTTCCATCCTAATCTGCACACATTTTATTTCCTTTTCCTGTCTCATAGCATCAGCAGGGACTTACAGTACCATATTGAATAGGAGCAGTGAGAGGAGCCTTCCTTGTCTTATTCCTGATCTTAGAGAGGGAAGTTTTGAGTTTCTTGACATTACATAGGATGTTAACTTTTTTGAAGACATTCTTTATCAAGTTGAGGACGTTCCCCTCTATTAAAAATGGTATTTAAATGTCATTTCCCTCATGTAGCTTTTGATAATGAGATTTTAACTATTTTATGAGAATAAAAATCTTTGGAAAACACTGTCACCTTTTGATTCTAATAAATGATATTGTCATTGTTAATGCACAACGCTTTTTGGTTTAAATGAAAATCTAAATAAATCTATGCTCTGCTTCTCCTAAGCAATTGTACTTCTGATATGAAGCATAATAAGCAGTTGAAAATGGATTAATTATATAAAAACTGTATCTCATTTTTGACATTGTTTTCATTCTTACCAACTTCAAAGAGCCAGTGAAAGCTGAGTGCAGTTAAGCTCTTAAGAAACTGACAGAGAAATGTGCTTACAGAATAAATTCTAAAATGGTAATGAGGCTCTATTGTTTCCTGTATGAAAAGGCAGAAATGGAAGTCACTTTGAGATGTCAATTTGCCTCAGTAAGAGAAGGTTTTCTCTTCTGTGAGTACATGTATGGAACAAGAATATTCATGACATACACAATCGTAAGAACTGGGAAATTTTGCTCTTATGACTGATTACCTATACTAAGCACTATTCAAATACTAACTGTCAATTTGGTCCTATATTAAAATCCTCCTACAATAAACATTCCTATTCATTTACAGTTTATAAAATTACATTAAAAGCATAATGTATAAAATTACATTAAAAACTTTGTTCCTTTGCACGTAGATATCCAGTTGTCCTAATGCCTTTTGTTGAAGAGACTATTCTTTTTCTCATTGGATGGTGTTATGTGTTGAATTGAGTTCCCCCAAAAAAGATATGTTGAAGTCCTAACCCCCAGTACCTGAAAAAGAGACCTTATTTGGAAACATGGTCATTGCAGATGTAACTAGTTAAGATGAGGTCATACTGGAGTAAGGTGGACCCTTAATCCAATATAACTGGTGTCCCTATAAGAGACACACCTAAGAGGGATGATGGCCATGTGACAACAGAAGCACAGACTGGAGTAATGCAGCTGCAAGCCAAAGAATGCCAAGGATTGATGGCTACCACCAAAAGCTAGGAAAAGGCAAGAAATTCTCCCCTTCAGGTTTCAGGGAGAGCATGGCCCTGCTGACAATTTATAGCCCCCCAAACTATGAGACAATAAAGTTCTGTGGTTTTAAAAAAAAAAGGGGGGGGGGGAATTTTTTTTTCAGTCCAGAAAACAAATCAAGAGGCTTAACTGTCATTTTTCACTGATTCTAATTATACAGTGATATATTTAACAATGGTTCTTGATTTTCATAATTCTAAACTGAATTTCCCTGAATTTATCATTTTCCTTATTTTTCATGTGAAATTGTGATTCTCCAGTGATTCTGCATTAAATTAGACTTAACTCTATGCACTTGAGTTTTTAATTTCAAACTTTCTCATATTTCCTCCAAATGATCATCACTGAATTCTATCAATGATTTCATTTTATCACAGAAGAACTACATTACCCCCTATTCTATAATCTTTAAAACTGATGTGTCACAGCATAGAATAAACTATCTCTGCCTCTGCCTTGATCAGGGTTACTATCACTGCAAACAGTAATGATAAACACACTTTATTTCTTGGTTTGTAGCCACATCACTCCTACCTCTGCTGTGTCATCACATGTCCTCTGACCGTGACCCTCCTAGCTCTCTCAATGTGATTACATCAGACCCACATGAATAATTATGAACCTTTTCTTATAATCCTTAATCATAATCATACTTGCAAAGTCTCTTCCACCATATACAACAAGATATTCACAGGTTCTGGGATTAGAAATTGGACACCTATAGGGTAATTATTATGCTTACTATAAAAGCTAATGCACATTAGGTGGTATTTGGCTGCATTAGAGTTGCAGTTATAAATCTCGTCAGCAAAATGAAGTATTCAGTTTTACATTTGCTGACATTATGAACCTGACACCAGAGCCTGGAACGTCAAAGCAGAACCCCCAAATAGAATCCTGTTTGACAAATATTTATTGAGTGCCCACTGTTTGCTATCCAACATGCTGTGGCTTCTATACTTGCTCTTGGAGCTACTCATTTGGTTTCCTGAGTGTTTTCTAAAAACTTGTCAGAACCCTTTGACTTGAAGTATATGAAAGTACAGGACCCCATGGATAGACCTCATAATGGCTTAGAGAACTGTGGTAGACGTAACTCTGAATACATTTATAAGTGAGTTATATGTTCAGGTTTCCATATATTCAGTTTCACTTTGTGAGAATAATCTGCTAACTCAGTATGATGCCCATTTCTGTATTTGGAGATTCAATTATATACTGATTCTGGTATTTAAGGAGCCTAGAATACTTAATGAAAAGCTGGCAGCAAAATAGGTGAATCAATCAGAACAGATATTTGGAAAACTTGTTCCCTGATATGTACCCATATGCTTATATGTAAATTATCAATGCTTATACCTAAGGTCAGTCCTTTCCTTTGAGCATTAGTTTCCATGCTCTCCTCTGGTCTGTCGGCCCAGTCATTTTCCATAATATCACTTTTCTCTCTACTGAATTAATTTCATCAACATGCATATAAGTTGCTGTTTTTCCTACCTAAAAACATTTTTAAAATAAGAGATAAAAAGAAAAATAAGGGCTTCCCTGGTGGCGCAGTGGTTGGGAGTCCGCCTGCCGATGCAGGGGACACGGGTTCGTGCCCCGGTCCGTGGGGATCCCGCATGCCGCAGAGCGGCTGGGCCCGTTAGCCATGGCCGCTAAGCCTGTGCATCTGGAGCCTGCGCGTCCGGAGCCCGTGCTCCGCAATCGGAGAGGCCACAATAGTGAGAGGCCCGCGTAACGCAAAAAAAAAAAAAAAGAAAAGAAAAAAGAAAAAAAAAAAAAAGAAAAAGAAAACACTCTTGGTCCTCTTTCTCTTGCCAATTATTAACCCATTTTTTTGTTCTTCCTTCCAGCAAAACTCAAAAGATTTATAATAACTCTGTTTTTCTTTTAAAATTACTCCAACTAGGCTTTCACTCACACCACTACAATAAAACTGCTCATGTCAAGGTTAAAGATAATATTGCAGAAATCTGTTGTCAATTCTAAGAACTCTTTAACATTAATATCCTCCTAGGTATTTTTTTTCACTTTCTAAAATCAATTTTTTGTTACTTCTCCCTACCTTATTGAATATTACTTTTCAGCTTCTTTTACTAATTATTCTTTTCCCTGATCTCTTAATATTGGAATGCCCCAGGACTCTTCTTTTCATCCCACTTTTTCTGGACTCATTCATATATATCTCACTCTGTACTTATGAACTTGAGTATATAATAGACAACTTATACTCTGTATATGTAAAGTTAGACCCTTGTTTTTCACCCCCTAAACCTGCTCTATCTGCAGTCTTCCGCATCTTAGTGGCTGGTAACTCTAACACGTACATTGCGCTTAATGTGAGCTGAAACCTGAAACGCAAGTTCTATTGCTGTACCCATAAATAAAGAGGAAGCTGATAAAATCCTTAACCAAGCTGCTCAAAGTCACCCAGCCAGTTATGACAGAGCCAACATCCTAGTAAGTGTACTTCAGACTGATCCCCCAATCGCTGCACTTCATGATTAAAACTCTTCCCATCTTTCAAAAGTTATAAAACTGGGAACCTTGTTTATGCCTGGGACAGGTAAAATAGATTACTCCCTTCTCTATGCCTCCATTTCACCCATTAGCACTTCGAAGTACTTGTAATATTTTTGTTATGAGCAAGGGCTCGCTGCCCTATGCTCACAAAAGCCAATACTATGGTACTGGCTCTTGAAAATAAATAGCTTTATTGCAAGGTCGACAAGCAAGGAGACAGGAAGCAAGGCTCTCAAATCTGTCTCCTTGATCCAGGGTTTGGGGTGAAATTTAAGGGGTTAGAGAATTGCAAACTTGGGAGCTGACTGGCTAGTCTTGAAACAGTACTTATAAGATACTTATGTTGCTGGAAGCCTGATTTTCATTATTGAAGGTAGTCTCCATTTGTAGGTAAAGGGCTCTGGGGGTGACCTTTCTACTAAGTTCTGTGGACTGAAGATTCTCAGTCCTGGGATAATCCTGGAGACAAGGATTCCTGTCTTGCACATGTTCAGTGCTGTGTCTGTAAAATAAGTCCAGGTTTGAGCAATCAAGAATGTGTTTTAAGGAAGCAAAACCACTTTAAGTTGACCCATATGTTATGTGTTGTTTCAATTCCCTCCTTACTTTGTACATTTCCTCAACGCTGAACGAAATAAGGCACTGACAACTCTAGCTACTTCCTGCTGATTAGGAGGTGTGGATTTTTATGAGTAATGAAATTGTTTGGCACTTACTTGTAAATATATGAGTCCCATCTTGAACTCTTAAGTCTTGGGCAATCATGCAAGTGGGGGAAGCCCTTTTAAAGGTACAGGATAATAAGTACAAAATGTTATGAATAAGATTAATCCTAAAATACACAGAACTAGGAGTCCAAATTCCAATATTTCTTCAAAAAACAGACCTCATTCCTTTCAGAATACATGAAAACATGTAGTCATTGAATTTGGGTTTATATTGGCCTGGTCTGGACTCTTCGGCAGAAGCAGTCTACTTTTGAGATTTCTACATCTTATCTTTCCAGCTGGGGAGAGTCTTAGCTGTTATGTTTCTTTTTGAAAAGTAATGTAAGGTCAGTTAAGGATTCACAAGTATAATTAGGGGCCAAGAAGTCGGTAGTGGGTTTCCCTCAGGTGTTAGGATGTTGGGTTCTCCTATTTCCTCCTGTCTATGGAGAGTGCACCCTGTTTGGGAAGTGTCCATTCCACTTAGCTTGCCGTTGATCTTTAGGGTGTTGATTTTTCCAAGTTTTGAGGAGGACCCAATCCCCTGAGCTTATGTAGCTCAGGGGAATGTCTGTGGGAAACATCAACCAACTAGAAGCCTATTTATATATAGCAGATAAACTCCTAGACACAGTACACATTTTATAGTATCTAATTCCTTTGGCATATGATCATTTAAGACTGCAATGGTAGATTTAAGGTAGGGTCTCCCATATAACATTTCATAAGAGCTCAATTGGAGCTTGGTTTAGGGGCTACTCTTAACCTAAACAGGCCAGCTGGTAAGACCTTATTCCCAGTTAAGTTGGTTTCTTGACATAGTTTAACTATTGTCCTTATTGTGTGATTCATCTTTTCAGTCTTCTCCATAGACTGAGGTCCCCATGAAGCATGTAACTTCCATTGTATTCTAGGGGCCCCAGACACCACTTGAGTTACCTTGGCATCTCCATTTTTCCTTTTAATTGAAAGAGGCAAGCCAAAAGGAGGGATAATTTTTAAATTAAGGCTTTTGGTACCTCAGACATCTTCTCTGTCTGGCATGGAAAACTTTTTACCCATCCTGTGAAGGTGTCTACAGATATCAAATACCTAATTTCCTAAGGCTCTTGGCATAACAGTAAAGTTTATTTAGTAATCATCTCCTGATTTTGTCCCTCAGGCTTGCACTCCTTTTGTTATTGGGGTTGGCCCAGTTTTATGATTGTTTCTGGTGATTAAGCAACTTGGTATTAACTTTTGCATGGTTCTTTGCCTTTGTGAGCCAACCATAAACTTTTGTAGCCAGCAATAGGTTGCATGCCTCCCATAATGGGTTCCTTGATGTAGGTGAGTAATATTGATAATTCTTTCCATTAAATGCTTGGGTATAAGCACTAGTCCTTGTTCATTATAAGCTGGTTGTTTGGTACTGATCACCATCTAAGTCTCAAGAGTCAGCATGAAATCCCTATTTGTTTGCTCTCTCTAGATCCATCTCTAAATCCTGAGGCTTAAACACAGATAGATTCACACTCAGAATGAGTGCTAGGGCCTTAGGATCTGGGTTTTTGGTTCTGAGTGCCTGTTTTGTGACCTGATCAACCAAATTATTTCCTTTAGCTATATATAGCTATCAGTCTTTTGGTAGCCTGGGCAATGTACTATGGCTACTTCTGGCACTGTTAATAGTCTAGTAAGGCCAATACCACCTCTTGAATGTTTAATCTTTTATTCTTAATGTTAGCAGACCTCTTCCCACAATGGCCCCATGTAAATGCTCGACGGAGAAGACATACTTACAATCTATATAGATGTTTACCTTTTCTTAGCTCCAAGGTACAGGGCCCTCAGGAGGACTATGAGCTCTGCCTTCTGGGCAGATATACCTGGAGGAGGGTTTCTGCTTCTAGGACTTCCTAATGAGTTACTATTGCATACTCAGCCTTTCAGAGACCGTGGTCCATTGAAGCTGTCCCCATCCATAATCATTTCCACATATGGATTTCTAAAGGCTGATCAGTAGGTCAGGTCTGCTAGAATAGACTTCAATTATCTGTATGGTATGGAATACCTTATAGCATCCCACAGTTCAGCTTAATGGCTCATTGTCATTTCTTTAAGAGCCTCATACAGGCATTTGGCCATGAGTCCAAAGTTAGGGATCCAAGTATGACAAAACTCAGCCGTTCTTAAGAATCCTCATAATTGTCTCCTGGTGGTGGGTATAGTCACCCTAGCTAATGCTTCCCTTTGATCCAGCAATAAGTTTCTTTGTCCTTTTGATAACTTAAATCCTAAATATTTTACAGTTGGTTGAAAAAATTGTGCTTTTTCCCTTGGAGACTTTATATCCCTGATGTGCCAGAAAGTTTAAAGTGTGGATTGCATTTTGGTCTGAGGCTTCCTTAGTTTCACTAGCAATTAGTATCATCTACATTAGATTAAGACTTCCTCATTTAATTGGTGATCCCTTATGTCCTTGGCCAAGGCTTCCCCAAAGATAGTGGGGGCATTCTTAAATCCTTGAGGTAGTACCATTCTACAATATTGTTATTTTATATTAGCTTCTGGATCATCTAACTCAAAAGCAAACAGTTCCTGGGACTCAGGACTTAGAGACATGCAGTAAAGGGGATCTTTTAAGTCCTGAACTGTAAACCAGCAAATATCTCCAGATAAAGTTGTAAGCAAAGTATAAGAATTCGGCACCACTGGATGTATGTCCTCTACTATTTGGTTAATGTCTCTCAAATCCTGTACAAAATGATGATCTCAAGTCCCAGATGTTTGTATTGGTGGGATTGGAGTGTTACAGGGATTGACAAGGTCAGATAAATTGACATTTAAAAAAGGTGGTTGGGCTTCCCTGGTGGTGCAGTGGTTGAGAGTCTGCCTGCCGTTGCAGGGGGCATGGGAAGGTCCCGTGTGCCGTGGAGCGGCTGGGCCCGTGAGCCGTGGCTGCTGGGCCTGCGCGTCCGGAGCCTGTGCTCCGCAACAGGAGAGGCCACAGCTGTGAAAGGCCCGCGTACCGAAAAAAAAAAAAAAAAAAAGGTGGTTATCAGAGGCTTTACCCATTCCTTCAAATGCCTCTTTAAAAGGTATTGCTTTAAATTTGAAGCCCTGGTGCTTGAATGGAGTTTTACTACTACTGGGTTAGCTGTCTTGACTCTTACCAAACATCTGCTCTTACCTTTTGTAAAATTTCATCAGGGACTTCTGGCTGAGGCTTGTCTCCCAATTGTACTAGCCCAGCTTGGAGGGTATAGCCTTGATCTGAGAGTACTTTAATGTCTACTTTTTGTGGTGAGAAAGTCATTGAATTTTGTTAGCTCTCACCCCAACAAGGAAATTGGGCATTCAGGCACATGCAGAAAGCTTTACTTTAACTTTTTTCCCAATTATATAGATGAGAAGTAAAAAATGCAGAGTGCACATATACAAATCCCCTGTGTTGACCTTGGTCGTCTAGACCTGCGGAACTTAATTCAAGGGATGTTGCCCTTCCTGAAGCAGAGTCCCCCTTGGGCTGAATTGAGTACCCTGGGGAAGGGAGACTGCACACTTTTGACTATCTGATAAGTAAGGATACAGGACTAGGACCAGACCTGTAGCCCTAGAAGGATTGTTGGTATAAGATTTGGTACTACTTGTAGGGATTCCCCCTTCATGCAGTAGAAGAACCATGGGAGGCACTGAAGGAGAAGCCAAATGTACTAAGTTGAGATCATCATTAAGCTCTGAATCAGCCCTGACAGGCTTTTTCTGAGGGTCTTCCCTCTGAACCATAATTTTACATCTCTTCTGCAAATTCTTATTCTGCAGAGAAACTTAGGAAAACCAGTCAAGGTCAAATGTTGTGAGCCCACTACTTGTACTTGCCTACTCTCGATCCAAGGGAAGTTGATAACCACAGTGCAAGGCAGAGCTGATGGTAAGCCAGCCAAGAGTTCTCCACCTGGAACTCCATCCTCTGAAGGAAAACAAGTCAGTAGTGAAGCTGAGCTCTGCAGTTGGCTGACTGGATTTCTTCCACTGTAGTGCTCAAAATAGTTTACTCCTTGGCCAGCTAGAACACGGAAGAGACTTGAACAATTGCCTTTAGCAAATGCCTGCCACCTCTTCCCAGCCTTCATGGATTGGGCCCAACGTCAATCAGCAGTCTTATTGGAAACTCGAGGTCTGTGTGATGCTGCAATGTTGGCTGCACCTGGAAAACTTTAGCATTCGTGAAAGATGAAGGAGAGCAAACCAAGGTTTGCAAATCTGTGGCTCAGAGCACACTTTGTTCCTTTGTGGGAATCACCTGGGCATGCTAGTGGCTTGTCCCCTCAACTACTGTCCACCTCAATGCTGTTTGTGAGGGGTTTTCCGGCCTGTGTGAGAATAGGTGTTGAGAGAGAGAGAGAGGGGGAGAGAGAGCCCTAGCCATAAACCCCTAAGTCAAAGGCTTAGTCAATATCTGAGGTTTCAAACCCAAGAGCTAAGAACAGTCTATGGATTGCAAATTTCTAGAAAATGGCCTTCCCTCACTCCCTCAAAAAAGGCAGAGGGAAACCAAACAGCCTCAATAGAAAACAAGACCCTTAATCCCATCTCCTAGTTTGGTTTCTGGGAAGAAGCAAAGGCAGTAGTGTAAACACGTCTTACAACTTGGCTGTAAGAATTCCCTGGAGGAGCCACAGTGGAGAATGGATGGTCTCAAAGATGACTAGCCCAGCCTGGATTTGAGGGTTCACAAAGGGACCACTGAAATACTATCCATTAGAGATGGTTGTCAAGAACTGTAGCCTGAAAGTCACACATGCTACTCAGTTTCCAAGGAATCTGTCCAAGCAGTTCCAAGATTGTAGCCAATTTGGTCACAGGCTTTTAATAGTTTCCCTGTCATGGGCTGAAGGCAGGCTTGCCTACTGCAGAGGGGCCTATGAATGTCCAGGCTCTGCCTCAGTGACCACCTTGAAAAACTTACTTGATGAAGAGGAGGGTAGAAGAGGGGACAAAAGCAAAGTGAGGAAGCTGTCTTAGAACTGGATTTGAGAAAGGAATTCAGGAGTCTACAGGTTGAAATACTGAAGTCCTCACTTCCTTTCTGAGCATGTTGGGATTTAATATTTCTGATAGATGACCAAAACATTTTACCTCCACAGCAGAGATCACAGACAAACTCATCTAGATGTCTGGGCAACTTCCAGGTAGAATACATCCAGGCTAAGGCCCCCATACAGCCCATGACCTTTAGCACCACCAATGTTCCAGGGTTTGTTCCTCCTGGCAAACTTTCCTTTTAAACATCACACACACACACACACACACACACACAAACACACACACACACACACACACACACACACACACACACACACACACCCTGAGAACAGTTCAATGCTAACTTCCTGCTAGTTTGGCTCATATAAAAAGAATAGTTAAAATGATCCATGAGGAAAAATCCAAAATGTGTCCAATTGTACAAAATTCATTTAACCCAGGCACAGCCTATGTTCTTTTGGGGTAGAGAATGTTCCTGCTTGACATTCCCTCTTTTCTCCTTTACCCTCTCACCCAGCAAGGTAATCAGGGCTGGTTTTATTAAGGATACACACCTGCATCAATACTGCCAGGCAATTATATTAGGCATGGATAACCTCTCCCCCACAACAGCTCCATAAGGCAAGGTTTCCAGCAAAGCCTTTTATCTCCTCAGTCAGAGAGCCCTCAAGAATATCAGGCCCAATAATATTTCGCTACAGTCATCCAAGAGCCAACCCTATTATCCAATCCTAACAAATAAAAGAGACACAGACAAAGAGACCCAAAGGCCTGAGACTCTAATCCAGGGTTTGGGACAGTAACCTGATCATCTGAGTACCTCAGCGGCCGCAACATTTTACATTGTCTCCCTTAGGGTGGGACTCTAACCCACAATCCTGAGGAGGTTATTAGACAATTTAGGCACAGGCGCGTTTTGACAACGTTAACTCACCAAAAGACGTCTGATCCAGGAGCTGTTTCTTCTCTAAAAAGTGAAAGTAGCACAAAGAGCCTGGAGCACAGCAGCAGGGAAGCAGGAACCTCACAGCCGACTCCCTGGACAAAGTTGGTCTAGGTGGCCATTCAGGGTTGGTGGTGACGGCCCATACTTTGCCGGGAGCTACAGTGCCTGGGGCAGGCGGTCGCAAGACCTAAGTCCCTTTATGATCACCAAAGTTGTCACCAAGCAAGGTCTCACTGTCCGAGGTGCATAGAAGCCAACACTAAGGCGCATTGGCTTTTGAGCTAAGAGAGAACTTCATTGTGAGGTCAACCAGCAAGGAGATAGAAGGCAGGACTCTCAAAACTGTCTCCCTGATCCAGGGTTCTGGGCAAAATTTAAGGAGTTCGAGGAATTTCAAACTCGGGAGTTGACTGGCTAGTTTCTAATCAGTCCATATAAGCTACTCCTGTTGCTGGAAGCCAGATTTTCCTTACTGAAGCACTTCTCCCTTCGTAAAGGGCTCCGGTGGCAACATTTCTATTCTTAGGTTCCGTAGATTGAAGATTCTTGGTTCCAGGGTCATCCTAGAGACAAGGGTTCCTGTCTTGCACATGTGCAGTGCTGTGTCTGTAAAATGACTCCAGGTTTCATTACTCAACAATCTGTTTTAAGAAAGCAAAACCAGTTTAAACGGATCAGTGTTTTAGGTGCTGTTTCAGTTTTGTTTCTTGATCTAAGTTCAGCCCCTTCATGTTACCATGTCACATAAAATGACTTTCAAAAGGTCCAAATATTTGTTCATGTTTTTATTGATTTATTGATTCCCAGTGTCAGCCTACTCCAGTTGGAGGCTTTACCAACACCAGGAGTGGCTGTGTTGACTTCACTTGTCTCAGTCCTACATTGTGGCTGAAGCAATGAGACCAAGTTTTGTAATATCTGAAGCTCCTTCCCACTGGTTAATGAAATAACCTACAGTCATCCCTTCAAATCCCGGTTCTCCACCCACAGGTTCAACCAACTATGGATCTAAAATATTTTTAAACATTCTAAACAACAAGGATTTACTGTTTAGCACAGGGAACTATATTCAATATCTTGTAACAACCTATAATGGAAAAGAATCTGAAAAAAATATATATATTTAACTGAATCACTTTGCTGTACACTTGAAAGTAACATAAATTGTAAATCAACTATACTTCTTTTAAAAAAAAATCCAGAAAGTTCCAAAAAGCAAAGCTTGAATTAGCTTTGCTTTTTGGCAACTATTTACAAATTATTTACATTTAGGTTCTGCAGCCTCTACAGAACCAGAAATTTCCTTAGGTCTTTACACTTCTGGTCCTTCCCTGGTTAGCTTTGATACCTCTATGACAATTAACTGCTTAGAAAGGAGGATTTTCAGAGAATTAAGAGACAATGTCCATACAGGATCAAAGCAAGAGACCTGAAGTTCCTGAACCTCTGGTCTCATCAGCCTCCCAACCTTCGCGCTACCTATTGTCTTGCTCCTATACTGTCTAGATTTTTGGGGTGGGAGGGGGAGGACCAATACTTTTCAACCACGATTTGTCCCATGAAATCCTTAGACACAGATATATCTCCTTTTTTGGAACCAAGAATTAGACATGTCATTAGTGCCACAGTCAAAATAAGAGCCAGTTGGGCTTCCCTGGTGGTGCAGTGGTTGAGAGTCCGCCTGCCGATGCAGGGGACACAGATTCGTGCCCCGGTCTGGGAAGATCCCACATGCCGCGGAGCGGCTGGGCCCGTGAGCCATGGCTGCTGAGCCTGCGCGTCCGGAGCCTGTGCTCCGCAACGGGAGAGGCCACAACAGTGAGAGGCCCGCATACCGAAAAAAAAAATAATAATAATAAGAGCCAGCATTGGCTGACATATTGACCATCTTCTCTAGCTTCTTGCTGTGTAACCTATTAGAACCAAGCCAAGAATTTCTACAAGTCACATGTCCAGTCAGCCATGGAGAAAGTCCAGATACTTTAGGGAGATGGTTAAGATTCTAGAATTAGTGTGCCCAAAATGCATTGCTATGTATAATATATATAGTTTATACACAGAATAAAAAGGTGGCTCCTTGACTTTTGTTGTTGATGTTTTTATTATGATCACTGTAGTAGATTATTTTCTTTCTCTTTGATTTAATTGTTTTGATTCCCCTAAGAGTGAACAAAAAGTTTGTGAAATTAAATCTATCTATAGAACTGGGATGAATTTATTGTCCTGTAGCATAACTGAGAGCTCTAATTAGTGACTTTCCATGGCTATGAGAATATTTTTTCCCTTTGGTGCCCAACATGAATAAAACGATTCCCCAAAAAAATTTCGTGTTACTAAGAGACACTCTGTATATGACCAGACAGCTGCTGTTTTTCTTAATCAAATATAGCCTATGATGCCCAGAATATAATAGGGCTTGAAAAAGCCATAATTATAGAAACCTCAGTAAGTAGAAGTACATGTGCATCATATCTCAGTAACAGATTTTAACGACTTGCATACTATTAAGCCATGTTACATGCCTAATAAAATGCATGGGAAAATAAAAAAGTTCTTGATTAGTTAATAAAAATTTTTTACTATGAGCTACACTCATTTCTGAAGCAAAAACTATATTTATTATATGTAATTTCAGCTGTAAATACTTGGCATTTTGTACAGTTGTATGAATTTGATCTGTGTATAAGAATAAATAGATGTTTGTCTTAATCTAAAGTTTATTTACTTTTGGTTGTCATTCACACAGATACATTCATTATCAAGAAAAGCTTTTATGAATGAACTGAAGTGATCAATATATTCCATTAATAATCTTTAAGCATACACATACATCCAAGGTATGAAACTAACTAAATATATATATTTTTTCTTTTTTAAAAGACTTAAACAATATTTGTGTTTTTAGTTTGAAACATTTATTTTTTTAAATTTTTTGGCTGCGCTGCTTGGCATGTGGGATCTTAGTTCCCTGACCAGGAACCAAACCCTCGACCCCTCCAGTGGAAGTGCAGAGTCTTAACCTCTGGACCGCCAGAGAAGTCCCAAACCATATTTTTAATAGACTTTACATTTATTGATTTTTTTTTTGTTACCATGCCTTTCTACTTGGTCTCTGTTTGTAAGAAGAAAGTGGAGGTTTCCCCAAATATGCTGCTTATCACCAAATCCTTACAAATATGTAAGGGTTTTTAAAATGGTAAGCTCTCGAATGACCACTGCATTGCCCCTTAAACATCTGCAAAAACTTGAGGAATTCTTACTTTTTTTGCTTTTTATTACTAGATAATGTTCATCATATTAGGATAAGAAAGCTATTTCTTAGTAAGTTTTCTATAGTGTGCCAGATGGAACCAGAAATTAGCTGGTATGAAATGATAAATTATAACTACCTTAATCAAATATGATTCTTTTTAATTGAGCAAGTATGAGTAAAATGACATTTAACCAAACAAAATGGAATAGTTTTTTCATTGTCCTTCTATTTTTTATGTTCATAAATATGTATAATGTAGGTAATTCATTTTTACAGTTTTTCTATTGGAGAGATTTAATTAAAATGTTTTATAATTCTACCATTCCTATAACCATTATTGGAAACATTTTAATTCATAGCTACTTATTGAAACTTTAAAAAATATTTAGGTCATATATAATAAGTGATTGCAGACTTTCACTCTATGAACATTATATATTTTATTGATATAGTTTTATGTTTATAGGTTACCTGTCATTTCACTATAAGCTAATAGTTTAGAAATTTAAAGTGATTATTTTTATAAATATGTTTTCTGATTATAAAAGTAATACATGCTCACTGGAGCAAAATAAACTATATCATAGAAAGAATGAAAATAAAAATTAAAATCTCTTACATATTTTGATCACTTATGGATAATCAATATTAAAATTTTGCTACATATCTTTCTAGAATATGTATGTATATATATAATGTATAAACATACACATTATAAAATCATTACAAAATGTTTTATAAAGAATGTTCATAATTATATACTGATATAATAAAAAATATCACTTTTAATTATAGCATACATTTCACTGAATAAATAAATCAAATTTATTTAATGCATCATCTACCATTGAATATTACTTTATTCTTGATTTTTTATTATTATAAGCAATACTGTGATGGACAGTCTTGTACATATATCTTTGTATATATGTACATTTGCAGAGGATAAATTCCTAAAAATGTAATTCTTGGATCATACATTATGTGCATTTTAAATGATTTTTGTCTCCATTATTCTTCTGAATATCTATAGAATTTGATAGAGCAATTCCCCCCTTTCACATTAAGCATTAAAATTCATTTAAATCTTCAAAATTATGAAAGGGAAAACATGGTATCATCTTTAATTTGCATTTTTTAGTTACCAGTGAGGATGATTATTTTTTCTTATGTATTGGTAAGACCAGATTCTGTAAGTTTTACTTAACTATATTTTAATATATTTTAATATCTGGTAGTACTCAATGTTAGTTTTCTTAGAAAATTTTGGGCTATTTTCTCTTGTTGATGATGTATGTCAAAGCTTTCTGAGATGGTGCACTTGTTTTTATATGGATGTTTTCAGGGGAAATGTCATTTCTGTTGCTCATGTTCTCCATGTGCATTTAATAAACAAAATGTTCAGTTCAATTATCTCTTAGTGTTGCCAGTATTCCAGAATAAGCTATAAAACTGTATAGAAATGTCTCTTTTACCTATGCTAGATGTATCTGTGTAGATTTACATGTCTGTTACTACTTTGAAAACCTGTTTCCTTAGTGCTACACATCTGTGTTTTCCTTTGTCTCAGCTATTTTTAATTTATTCTTTCTTCCCTCATTTCTTTTCTTCCTTTCATTCTTACTTTTCTTTCTGTCTTTCCTTCCTCTTTCTTTTACATTTTAAATATCTATAAAAATGGATAATGCAGGGTATTGCATTCACATACAAATAAAAACTGTTTATTTTTCATAAACAAATTATTATTTAACTGAATTATTTCAAAATACACTTGAAATGTATTAAAAGTATACCTAAATCAGCATATTAATTATGTTCATAAAGAGCACTGATACTGTAAGTTGAAATATTTCATATAAGCAAAATATATCAGGTAACAACTTGATTCTTTTCTAGAGTGAAATATCTTTAACAACAGAGTAAAGATTCAAAAGGCAATTTTTAAAAGATAGGTTAAAAAAATTATTTAATAAAAACTTGGCCATTTAGCTATCTTTTTCAACTTGTAATTTTATGGGTTTTTTTTAAATTGAAATATAGTTGATGCACAACATGATGTTAGTTTCAGATGTATCAATACTACATAGTGGTTTGACATTTACATACATTACGAAATGATCACCATGATAAATTATCTGTTCCCATACTATTACTAGAGTATTATTGACCATATTCTTTATGCTGTATGTTATATCCTCACAGCTTAGCTATTTTATAACTGGAAGCTTATACCTCTTAATCCCCCTCACTTATTTTGCCCAACCCAGCATCCCCTCCCCTCTGGCAACCATCCATTTGTTATCTGTATCTATCAGTCTGTTTTTGTTTTCTTTTGTTTTGCTTATTTTTGACATTCCACATATAACTGAAATCATACAGTATTTGTCTTTTTATGTCTGACTTATTTCATTGAGCATGATACCCTCTAGATCCATCCACGCTGTTGCAAATGGCAAGATTTCATTCTTTTTTATGACTGAGTAGTATTCCAGTGTGTATATATACCACATCTTCTTTATCCTTCACCTACTGATGGACACTAAGGTTGCTTCCACAGCTTGGCTATTGTAAATAACAATGAACACTGGGGTGTATGTATCTTTTTGAATTAATGTTTTTGTTTTCTTTGGGTAAATATCCAGAAGTGGAATTGCTGGACTGTATGGTAGTCCTATTTTTAATTTTTTTTGGAAGCTCCAAATTTAAAGATCAAAAGTAAACAAAACTCAAAGTGAACATTTTGACCCTGATTCTTACTATAATCATATTTTTGTTTATCTTGGGAACTCCTTTCCTTTCTCTAATTAGATTTAATAATCTAGTTGTGGCTGTCATTTAACCTACTTTAAAAACCTTTCTGAAAAACATAATATATGAGTAATTAAATGAAAAAAAATACCACATACAAATCTTAAATTTTTATATGTGAATGCATTTGGGTAAAAACACTTTTTGTTAATTAGGATGAATTATAGAGACATATGAAATTGGGAAATTATTTTTAAAATACTGCTTAATGAAGCAGTCTTATTTTATACCACCAAAATATTATTTTTAAAAGTTTATTATAGTTTATATATATTGTTAATTGAGGACTTTCCATAAAAATCTTTGGTCAAGCTCTAAAAAAAGATGAAGAGCATCTAACTGATGTTGAGTGGACAAGGCACCCCACACTGACCCAGGTGTAAAAGATACAGATGTTGCTAAAGATAATTTAGGGTGGCCATATGATTTGTCAACCAAATCTTACACTGTTGAGAGGAAAAAGAGGGGGCGCTATTAACAATTAAGCCCTACAGAGGACAAGTGTGCACTGGAACTGCCCTTACAGAGACATATAATCACTCTAACTAAGGAAAGTACCCTGTATAAGGAAAATGAGACTTGCCAGAGTTTGCAACTTATGAGGATTAGAAGGGAGGCTGAGCAGTGTCTAAGAGCACACACTCTGGAGTCATGTAATCTGGATTCCTTACCCATCAGCCTGTTTTCCCACTGATAGGGTTTGGAATACTAGCAAATCTTTCAAAGTGATGGTAAAACACTAAATGCGATAATGCCTCTAGTCATTTGCATAATGCCTGGCTCAAAGCAAGTGCTCAGCAAATTTCAGCTTTTTTCTTTCCATGCTTAATATACATAATAAATGTGTGTTGGGTAAATAAATGTGATTAAAAATTAAATAAACATTTAGACTCAGTGGTAAATCTGATTGGTGGTATCTCTTACGTATTTGGTAGTCAATATGGAAATATGGTAGTCTTGATAGTCATTTATCTGAGAGTCAAAATACCGTTTTCCAAAATTGCTTAGATAAATTCTTTTCTTTCTTATCTCCTACAAATGTTGTAGTTCTATGTCAGCAAAGTCACTTCCTTTTTAACAGCCCCAGGCGGACAACGTATTCTCACATAAAATTGATGTTGCTACACCAAGGTCGGAAACCCTCAACTTCTGTGTTTTTTTTTTTTTTTTTTTTTTGCGGTACGCAGGCCTCTCTCTGTTATGGCCTCTCCTGTTGCGGAGCACAGGCTCCGGACACGCAGGCTCAGCGGCCATGGCTCACGGGCCCAGCCGCTCCGCGGCATGTGGGAATCTTCCCGGACCGGGGCACGAACCCGTGTCCCCTGCATCGGCAGGCAGACTCTCAACCACTGCGCCACCAGAGAAGCCCAACTTCTGTGTTTTTGACCTCACTGCTCTTCTGTTTTCCACTGATCTCTGATGTTGGGTCCCTTTTTTTTTGTTTTTTTTCTTGATTTAGTAAAAAAATTCCTTCTACTTCTTTTCTAACAACCGAGCTTTGGGGACAGTAGTGCAGAACTGCCTCTGATATTTGCAGGGTCATGAGTACAAATGGACTCCACATATACACCTAAATATTCAAAAGTCAGAACTTAGGTGGCAAACAAATTAAATACCTTGACTTACTATCTTGAGAGGTATGCCTCCATGAGGAATAATATAGACTGTGATCCACAGCTATCTATGCAACCACTGCAAAGAGCTTGTTAATTTGTGAATATCTCTGGAAATATGAATCAGAATGAAAGGGGCATCCAAACACAAAATGAAACCGGGAAGAGAGCCTCAGCACTATTCAGAAATGAAGCTGCAGCACGACATATCTTTTACATTTGACTAAGAGGAGGAATTTGACATGGCAATTGAATAATTCATATTGTTTTGATGATACAAATTACAAAGTATTATAAAACCCTACATTACTGAGAATTGATGGCCAACTTACCTGCTTCCTTACTGTTGCTTGACAAAAGGGATGAAATATTAGTTTTAAAATAAAACTTGCAGCATCTCTAAAAACAGTATTTCCTGGGTAAATTGGCAGAGTTCTCTGAAAATTTAATCAAGAGAAAAAAAGTACAAATTCATTATTCAAAGTAAATACGGCCTTGTTAATTAAACTAAGCAGAAGAGCAAAAGAATGTTATCAATTTTACACACACAAAAAGTCTGAGGCAAAATGTTTTATGCTCTTAAAATTACAAAGAAATAAAAACAGTTAAGAAATGTTCCTTATCTTCTATAACATAAACTCTGCCATGCATTTTAAGATTATGTGATAAATGAAAAAATCTATGTGTTCGTGAAAATTAACAAAGGATTAATTGAAAGCACACACCTAGTCATGTAATCAGGTACAATTTTATTTAAAGATACAACATATATTTTACAAAGAAATTTAAATTCACCATATATCTTGTTCAATTGTGTTTAAGGAATATAACAATAAATAGATTCTTGAAGTCAAAATTTAATTAAAATGTCAATTTGTTTATAAAGGTATTTACAAACAAGTATGTGTTCGGTCATCTAAGAATATACTTTCAACTCTTCCTATCAGTTACACATTAAGTCTTTATGAAGCCAGTAACTTAGTTATGTGATAATTTTTAACACAGGAGCCGTCTGCACTTTGCAAAAGTTGCATAACCCTTGACTGTGTAGACTATGGCCTGCCAGTTTTCCTGCAGAGTCTTTCTTGTCCAGCAACTATAAAGTTGTTAGCGATTAATCTAACATAGATGATTCCAGCCTTTTTTGGTACTTCATAATAATCATTCATCTCTATCTGCTGTGCAGTGCATTAAAGTACTAAATGGGTCTGGTCAGGAAACTTTCATTGTTTCCTTTAAACGATGGAATATTCTAGCTGGAGCATGACACTAATATACTCTGCTTCTTTGTGCTGCTGATCATTGAGCTATTATGTTATGATTTTGTTTTGAATTGCTTTTTATATCTGCTTTACAAGCCTGAGTTTTTCCTAGTTATCTGGCCCAATCATAAGCCTTAGGCTTCCTGGTCTACCAAGGAACTCTATTTCTATACAATCTCAATGTTCACATGTTTTACCTGGACTTTTTGTTACCACTTTGGTTACATAAAGAGGCTGCACCTAGATTCTCTGTTGATCCTGACCTTCTGCTTTTCTTCTTGGTCTCTGTAATTCCCCCAATTTCTTCAGACCCTGCTGTGCCAATGATCCTCTCATCTTCTGTCTCTGCATATTAGAAAATTCTACTCATCTTGTCTCTATATTGGAGGCAATATCTGGAAATATATCTCCAGGAAGAGTGTTCTTGGAGTCCCATATTCCTTTATATCTGACAGTTTCTACTGTGGGATGAGTCCCTGTTATGCCCTGCTCCCCAAATAATAACTGTTTTATTGCCTTTATTATTTTCTCCTAACATTTAATATAGTAGACAAAATCTGGATCTTGCATTTAAAATATAGAACCCCTATATTAAAAGTTTTGAGTATTTTAAATGTTAAACTCCTTCTTGTCCCTGGATATGAATTATAAATGATGAACAAAGGTGTTTAAATTTTAGATTAAATTCTCAACATCTTTGCTCCCAAAAGATCCAGCCTTCTCCCCCACCAGCTCCTCTTTTTTCTTAATCTAATATCAGTACCTTTCTTTGCTGTTTCCTCTTCCACCCATTTCTGTGCTTTAATTTTGGATATTCTTTTGAAGCATTAGCTGCAGAAAAGTTAGGCTAATTTCATTCCATTCCAATGGACAGATTCCCTTGTGCATATCATGGATAGAGTAGAGCGTGAACACTTTAATTCAGTGATTTCCAACTTGGAAATGAGCATAATTATCTAAGTTCAAAAAACTAAAATTGATACTAGATCTGGGGGTACACCTCAGGATCAGTATTTTTAAACACATATCCTTTGGTATTTCTGATGACAAACTAAGTTTAACAAATGCTATTCCTAGCGTCTTTCTACATTTGGCCTCCTTCATTCTACCTACCCTCCCCATGTTCTGGTCAGATTGGCAGCTATTGCAGTCACGCTTCATCCAAGGCTTGCCCTCATGATGCTCTCAGTCCCCTAAGTTCATTCTGATATCTTGCACCTTCACTCATTCTCCCAACACCCCCCTCTAATCACCTGTCTTTATTTGACCAAGGCTACACTGCACGTTTTTCAGAGCAGCAATTATCTCATCTAATGAATGAATCTATTTGGTCCATTAATGAATGAAGACTAGAGGAGACATACAGATTTTCTTTGTATGCCTGGCAGGAATTGAGTTTCTTTATTTTGAAATGTCCACTCACAGTTTACTTTAACGGTTCTATTTTAGTGCGTCTTCCGGGAAGATAATTTATTACTAGAGGAGCTCTGTCTTTCCTGTTACAGGAAAAACGTTGAAACCTCATTTTCTAAAAAATGCAGTTTGAATTCTGTCCAAGTAAAACAGATATACACATTCTGCACACTAGGCCAGTAACTATAAAGATGATGATTTCATTGCGCTAGCAAGTGGTTAAATTTAGACCATAAGTTTATGTGAATATTTTGGTCCAGGTACGAGTATGTACTTTCTCTCCAGCATAGAATAAGCTATGAATTTTCTGCATAGGTCGACAGCCTTATTGATGAAGATTTTAACAACAGATGAAAAATATGCTACTATGAACATTTAATACCAGGAGCACAGCGACAGCATATATGGGTTTACTAGTTTTGTGGCCACTGGAAGGCCACATTAAATTCTCTTAAATCCTCTAAAAATTACTTTTGGAAGAATCTTGCCAGGATTAATAGCATATTACTGAAAGGATATTTTATCCTATGACACAGACAGACACATAGAATGGGTTTAGCTTCTTTCTCCCTACGATCAGTTTCCATAAAGCATCAAACGTTGATGCCCAGTACATTGTGCTGCATTCAGTGCTCCATGTCTATCCTTGGCCTCTATGATCATTTTACATTCAGAACCAATTTGAAATCAGAGTCACATACCTTTTCTTTGTTATGAGAGGATTGAAGCAGAATATTACATAATACAGATAACTCTGTTTACCAAGGAAGCAGTTGATCCTTAGTTTGGTTTGCCAGAGGGTGTTAAACTTTCGAGTATTACAACTGAGGATGTAGGTACCAAAGGAAAAGTTAACATGGAATGTTTGAATTTCTACCTTTACATTCTTTTTGTGCCTATCAGTAGTTCTTCCTCTATACAACTCTAACAAAGACATTTTTGTGTGTGTGTCTTCAAGGCTTAATAAATAGCTTTCTTAACAGCTCCTTCAATTTCTTTTATGAATTACCAGGTTATGATTTCTACTACAAATTTATTCTCATCCAAAAAAAAGCAAAAAGGTAATGTTTTCTGCCTCATACATATATTTAATTGATATCTTTTTATATACTCAATGAATTACTAGGAAACTTGATATAAAAGAAATGTTCTTAAAATCAGAAAAACTTGATTTTTAAAAATAAAATGTAAAATTAATCTTGCATTTAGATTTATTGTGACAAACTATCAAAACATTTTTAAAAAATTTTGAAGCCATTACTGTAGGACCTGGAGTACATGTCTTTATTAGGGTCCATGGGTGAAGTGCTTTGGTGATCCAAGACTAAGGCCAAATTGGTCAATTCAAACCAAAAGAGTGGAGTTTTTGGTAAGCTCCACAGGGGTCTTATCTAAAGGGTGTACAAGGAGAAGGCCCTGGAAGGCAGGGGAAACTGTTGATTACAAATAAAGGAAATCATATTAGGAGTTTACATTTGCTATGACTGAGGAATGTTATCTAGAACATGTGTCTACATGAGGGGCTAATGTCAGTATAAGGTCACTGTAGGCTTCCAGGTCAATCCAAAGGGATGCTGAGGCAGCAATACCATGCAGTAACTTAGCTAACCTCTTGAGATATAGATAAAGATATAGATGTCAATATAGATACAGATAATGTACATATATGTATAGACAGATATATGTATAGTTGTTTTAGAGGAAGATTTTTTGCTTCAAAATCTTTTATCTCAGCAGGATATAGAAACCTCAAGAGACAGTATTTTTTTCTCCAGAATTATTAGTAGAGTTTTTCATGGAGAAAATGTAGCTGTGTGTGGTTCAATTAATCCAAATCTATTTTAGACAAAACTTTGAAAGTAACGATAAAACAAATGATTATGATCTAGATACTTGTAAAATTCTTGAATTTAAAGTCAATTTTCATTTAAGTACCTTGTCTGATAATCTCTTACTGTATTCACCCAATATATTATTAGGAATTAATGTGTGAATTGCTTTTCTTGTTTACTCTCTCCTTTTCTCTCTAGGTACCAGACACTTCCTTCTATCTCACCATTTATGACTATTGGCAGATGGACACCAATTTCCCTTTACAAGGCCCTATGAAGATACTTGCCCTAGATTTATTTTTCACTCTCAAGGTGTCATAGAGGACTGGGTGTATATGATCCTTTCATAACGTTTTATCACTCTTTGTCACAATCCCCAAATATCTTGTCATGTTTAATTTATCACCAAATTGTTATTTTCCAATTGTACACTTTCCAATAACATGAAGCTACTGAATGCTTTGCATAAATCTAATCTCAGGAATTATATTGAGATTGTTTTAATAGCTTTGAATAGAAAAAGGTAGACGTATCAAGATAAGGGCTGAAATGTCTTTTCTTATTAATGAGGACTAACATTTCAAGTGGACTTCTTGACAGTTATTTACAACTGAGAAGGCTGTGCCATTGTTAACTGTTTTACTACTAGCCCGGTGGTTTGTTTACTTAATTGGTGACAGATCTTAGCCAGATTTTAACATGTCCCTATTGCCAGATTTAAGCTTTAATAGCTATGTCTAGTTGGAGGACACACAGAAAGCACATATGTCCTTTATTCTCTAATTTGCAGAGATTGTACTGTTTAATAAATTTTTTTAACTTAATTTCATACAAAGTATATTACATTTTGGTTACAATAACTATTTTTCTATTTCACACTTAATTGACTTGTTTGAAATATATTTTAAATGTAATTCATTATGCTTGATAATATAATCATTAACCATGTTATATGTAGAAATTTTGCATTTCTCAAAAATTTGAAGTAATCTCAATCATAATACCATAGATATACAAAGCATATATCAAAGCATATATACAAAGCATGTATTTTTGCCTTAAAACTGAGCTTAAAACTGAATTCCTAAATTAATTCTTAAATTTTGTATAATTATTTAATAAGTTTGATGTTTGGATCATTGAAAACCTATATCCATGGCATTCTGTATGCATACATAATTAAAATTCACATCAGGAAGTTTCTATATAAATTTTTTAAACTGTTTTTTGGGGGAGAAAGTATTATGTTATCATAAATGAAGGATATCTTTGATAAGTAACATTATTCGTCCCTTTCTCATCAAACACAGTTTTAGTAACAAAAACAAAAGCAGATGTTTTCTGTGAGGGACTGTATAGTGCAACGAGCTTAAACAAAAAGTTTGGAACTAAAGTGCTGTTGCTTGCATTTTGGCTCCATTATTTATTGGCACTATGACTTTGAGCAAGATACCTAGCTTTTTAAAGCCTCATCTAGTCACAGTGGTTAAATACACAACAAGCATTAAGCTTTGGAAGAGGCTACTGGAACATAGTACTACCTGAGGGTTGCCCTATCTCTGAGGGCAATTCTCACTGTGGATTCATCAAAGTAAAAGTAGAAATGGTTCTAATTAATTAATTAATTAACTAAAGGCATGTCTATGGCCCAGTAGATGAATACACACTATTTGGAGCTACAGAAAATGAATAAAGCTTAAGGCAAATTAAAACTAATAACTAGTAGCCTTAGATATAGTTAAGAGGATATTGTATGTAATTTCAAGAGCAGGTTACTATAAATAAAGAATAACCAGAGAAAGAGAAAACATACTTGCAAATTAAAAAATAGATTTGTTGAAAAAAGTATTAAAGTAATTAAACTAAATATTAGAAAGGAGGTAGCTAAAGGCCCAATTATAGGTAAGCACCAATTGCAAGATAAAGTAAGCAAATATATGAGGATATAATGAGAAAAAAAAAGAGACCCATAAAATTATGAAAGGAAATTTAAGAATGTACAATAGATATATATATACAACTGTTGTTCCAGAAGAGACTGATGGTAAAGAAGAAAAATGATAAAAGATATAACATATTTAAATAGCCCTGGCCTGAACAAAGTCTTAGTTTTTATAATAGTTTTACTGAGTGACAAAAATATTTAAATACTGCTGTATTTAAATGTCCCCCCATAATTCATGTTAGATTCCAATCTAATGCCCAGTGTGATGGTATTTGGAGATGGGGGCCTTTGTAAAGTAATTAGGTGACTGGTATAGTCACTGGTGTGCTATTCCAGCCCTGGAGACTGGAATTTGTATCCTTTAAAAAAAAAAAGGATCCAGAGGGATCCCTTTACCCTTCTGCCATGTGTGGTTATAGCAAAAAGAAGTTAGATACTGCATCTGCTGGAGCCTTAATTTTGCTCTTCCTAGCCTACAGAACTGTGAAAGATAAATGTCCGTGTTTTTTTTTTTAAAGCCACCCAGTGTATGATGTATTATTATAGAAGCTCAAACAGACGAAGACAAAAATTGGTACCAACAAGTGGGCCGTTCTTATAACAAACATGTAAAATGTGGAAGTGACCTTGGAACTGAGAAATGAGTAGTGGCTGGAAGAGTTTTGAAGTGTGTGCTAGAAAATGTCTATATTGCCATGAGCAGACCACTCAGGGCTAGACTATGAGAGTCTGGAAAGAAGAGAGTTGTAGAGAAAGTCTCAATTTTCACACAGAATACGTAAGTAATCTTGAACAGAATGTTGGTAGAAATATGGACAGTAAAAGCCATTCTGATGAGGTTTCAGATGAAAATGAGGAACATGTTATTGGACAATGGAGGAAAGGCAATATTTGTTATAAAGTGGCAAATAATTTGGCTGAATTGTGTTCCTGTACTGGAGTTTTGTAGAAGGAAGAACTTGTAAGCAATGAAATTGGATATTTAGCTGAAGCTATTTCTAAGCAAAGTGTTGGAGGTGCAGCATGGCTTCTTTCGACTGCTTATAGTAAAATACAAGAAGAGAGAAATGACTTGAAGGTAAATTTTTCATCAAAAGGGGCTCTTCCCAACCCTACATCTTAACTGGCTTACAGAAACATTTCCCCATATTGAGGATGAATCCCTTGCAGTCCTATCTGACACCAGAGTCACACTATTGGTGCCCAATACCACTAGTATAAAACAGTCCCTGCCTCAGAGTACTAAAACAGTTCAAATGAACCTCAAGAAGTTCCTGTCTTTGAACCTACGCACCTTTGTTTAGGCCCTTTGAGAGATACACATCTTTTTCTCCTGAGTTCCTCAGCCCCTATCCATTTATTAGGTTGAGACTTCTTAGAGAAGTATCATACCAGAATTTCTTTTTCCCAGAAGGGGGAAATAATTCTAGAATTTGATAACAGTCATCAAAGTAACAGACCAGGTGAATTAAATAACCCTTTGACATCTTTTTTTTGTTTCATCCCTGATGGTACTAAAGCTGACTCTGGAAACACTGAAAATTTGTCTCATTGAATCGGTGACCACCTTCCTTATGGACAAAATCTTCAACTGAAATTGGCAAAATTCACAGTGCACCTCCCACTAAGATTCTAATAGATTATTCAAAACTTCTTCCCAGAATTAATCAATATCCTATAAATAAAGAAGCCCTTCAAGGCATAAAGCCCATAATAGAAGATTTTAAGGCAAAGTCCTCAGAACCACTTGTACTAGCCCCTCTAATGTTCCTGTTTTACCAGTGAGAAAACCTAAGGGCCGAGGGTGGAGGTTTGTCCAGGACCTTTGAGCAATAAGTGACGTTATTACTTTTTGATACCCTGTTGTTTCTAATTCTCATACACTGCTAACATCCATTCCCAACAGAAACAAATTCTTTACTGTAATTGGTTTAGCAGTACATTCTTTAGTATTGCAGTTGATGAGGCTAGCCAATGCCTTTTTGCCTTCACTTGGAAAGAAAAACAACTCACCTGGACAGTAATGCCTCAGGGTTTTACTGAGAGTCCTTTTTTCTCACAAATCCTAAGGGCTGAACTAGATGATATAAAGTTCCCAATGGTTCTACTTTGTTGGAATATGTGGATGACCTGCTTCTTTTCTCTCCTTTTCAAGCCTCCTCATAGAAAAACAGTATCTGTGTCCTAAAGTTTTTAGCTTTAAAGGACATAAGTTCACCAAAGAAAAACTGCAGTTTGTCCAAACCCAGGTTTAATATTTAGGGCATCTGATATTAGAACAAGGGATACACCTACATCTAGATAGACCTCATGGTGTCCTAAGTTTCCCCAAACCCAAAACTAAGCCCCAACTGTGAGATTTTTTCAGGGTAGTTGGTTATTGCTGAAACTAGATTCCAAATTCTTCTCATATGCCAAACTTCTGTATGTTTTTCTAAACAATAACAACCTCAACCCAATTTTATGGGAACAACTGGACAACATTGTTTTGAAGGCCTTAAAGGAGAGGCTGATGAACCCACCTGTCCTTGAGCGTCCCAATTATCAGATTCTGCTTTTCCTTCTAGTATATAAAAAAGGAAGGAATGTCCTTTGGGTACTCACTCAAAAATGTAAAGACCACCATTGACCCACAGAGTATTATTGCCAGGGACTGGATCCAGTGGTTAAGACCACTGAGAAAATTATTGCAGGATTCCCTTTAATCATTTTTTTGTACCTCATGCAGTAGAAGCCCTCCTGATTCTCTTCTCATTTCTCAGGCAGCTGCCTCACCTCCTGGGAAGTCCTTTTGTTAACTGCTCCTCATATAACTCTTTCAAATCATAATAACTTTAACCCTGCCACTCTTCTCCCCTTCATCCAATGAACTCCCTCATGACTGCTTAATGCTGATGGATCACCTCCTAACTCCCTGTGAGGATCTGAAGGAAATTCCTTTGAGTTACTGACTTCTCTTGAAGACAGGCTACCACCTCTTCTATGGCTTAAGTCTTTTTGGAGAAGATTATCCCTACCTGGGGAGCTCCTCTTTATTTTCATAGTGATTGAAGAACCCATTTTACTAGCCAGGTATTTCAATAAGTTTGTGATGTTTGGCTGGCTTTTTCACTTTCACTGTGCTTACCACCCTCAGTCCTCTGGTGGAGTCAAATGCAACAGCAGCTTTACTAAGACTAAATTGACAAAATTTGTAGAAGCCCTCCAAGCATCTTGGACAAAAGCATTACCTTTAGTTCTTCTACATTCAGATCCACTTCTTTTGAAACTCATAAACTCTCACCCTCTGAGATAGTCACCAGACACCCAATGTACTTGGCTCCTACTTCTTTTGCCCAACATTGATAAAAGGAGAGACACTCCAAAATTTCAAAGGCCTAATTGCTTTTATTAAAAATAACCATGCTTTGGCAGAGCAATCTTTTCACAGTGCACTCTTTGGAGGTGAAAACCTTAAGCAGCTCACCTTGCAACCTGGAGATTTCATCTATTAGAAAAGACACCTGCAGAAGAGAGGCCCCTATCAGGTACTGTTAACCAACATTTGTGCCACTAAACTCAAGGGAATAGACTATTAGATTCACGAGACACACCTATAGAAAACACCAAACCATGACTAGAACTGCACATCATCTGGTGACCTGAATTGAAGCAATGACAGCTGATGAGACAGCTTTCCCATGATATCCAGACCAGCTCTATTGGTTGTTTGTCACCAAACTTTGATGACGACATACCTCTTCAGATGATCTCCTATGTCTATGATCTTGATCACATGTAAACTTTAGATAAAACGTGCCTGAGAGTTCTCCCTCCTATCCCTCCTTGTTATTTGAATGTCCAACATGAGACACTACACCTAGGAAAGGTCTTTCCCGGCACTGAGGGACAAAAAGCCAATGAAACCAGAAAACCTGACTTTTGATCAGTGATGCTTTCAGACAAAGATCTTGATGAAAAGGGGAAAATATTAAAAAAAAAGGACAGAAACTTCAATTAAGTAGAATTGGGAGACCAGAATGGGGAGCGCTCATGCTCTGCAATAATAAGAGAGTCCAACAGGAAGAAGAAAAACTTCTCTTCTTTCCTGGCAAGGACTCAGCCAATGAAAAGCCATGAACTCTTTGTTTATTATAAGCTTTCCAATTTCCTTTTTCCCCTCTATCAAAGTGTGTTCCTTCCCTTGCTGTGTAGGGACTCACACGTGGCTCACCATAGTTGTAGACTCCAAATTGCAATTCTCTGCTGACCCCTAATAATCCCATCTTTGCTAGAGAAATATCTGACAGTCTGTTTATTTCAGGTCAACAAAGTTTTCCAAATCACAGGGCTCTTCTTTCATTCTGTACATGTTTGTCCCATTTTTTTTTCAAAAGAATCAGTTTGGGTGAACATAAAATTTGCATAACATACATGCAAATTCAACTTCACATTATCCAATGAAAGTGAATCTGTGAGGTGTGGTTGTACTTTTTGTTCTCTGCTATGAATTTCACAGCTAACACATTACCTGATCGTCAGTGAAATTAACATTTGTCACATGAGTGAATGGATAAATCAAGAACCATGTGTCTACCATAAAACTCCTAGAGGAGAACATAGGTAAAACACTCTGACATAAATCATAGCAATATTTTCTTAAATCAGACTCCCAAGGCAAAGGAAAAAAAGCAAAAATAAACAAATGTGATGTAACGAAACTTAAAAGCTTTTACACAGCAAAGAAATATCATCAATAAAACAAAAACACAACCTACTGAATGGGAGAAATTATTAGTAGATGATGCAACTGACAAAAGAGTTAATATCCAAAATACACAGTTCGTACAACTCAATATCAAAACAACAAACAACCTAATTAAAAAATGGGCAGAAGACCTGAATAGACATTTTTCCAAAGGAGACATGCAGATGGCTAACAGGCACATGAAAAGATGTTCAACACTGCTAATTATTAGAGAAATGCAAATCAAAACCACAATGAGGTATCACCTCACACTTGTCAGAATGGCTATCATCAAAAAGTCAATAAATAATAAATGTTGGAGAGGATGTGGAGAAAAGGGAACCTTCCTACACTGTTGGTGGGAATGTAAATTGAAATAGCCACTATGGAGACTAGTATGCAGGCTCCTGAAAAACACTAAAAATAGAACTACCATATGATCTCGCAATTCCACACCTGGGTATATATCTGGAAAAAATGAAAACACTAATTCTAAAAGATACATGCATCCCAATGTTTGCAGCAGCACTATTTATAATAGTCAAGACATGGAAGCAATCCAAGTGCCCATCAACAGACAATTGGCTTAAGAAGATTATATATGCACACACACACACACACACACACACAAATGGAATATTACTCAGCTATTAAAAATAATGAAATATTGCCATTTGCAGCAACATGAATGTACCTAGAGAATATCATGCTTAGTGAAATAAGTCAGAGAAAGGCAAATATTATATGATAACACTTATATATGTAATCTAAAAAAGTAATATAAATAAATGCATATACAACAGAAACAGACCCACAGACATAGAAAATGAAATTATGGTTACCAAAGAAGAGAGGGAGGAAGGAAAGGAGGGAGGGATAGGAGTATGGGATTAACAGATACAAACTACTCTACATAAAATAGATAAGCAACAAGGATTTACTGTATAGCACAGGGAATTATACCCAATATCTTATAATAACCTATAATGGAATATAATCTGCAAAAAACTGAATCACTATGTAGTACTAACATAGATGCTGTAAATAGCACAGAATTGTAAATCAATTATATTTCAACAAAAACGAACCATGTGCCTATACTTAGAAAGCCTTTGTTGGGATAATCATGATCATATATATGATATGCAGAAAAAACATTCTTTTGTGATTTATTGTCACTTTGATAAGAAAATAATAAACATTAAAAAGTCAAATAGTAAATCAAGATGATAAAAAAGTAGTAGTAACTCAGTTTCTAATATTTTTTAAAGGAGTGAGCTAGTCAAGTCTAAGGAGACACCTCTAAACTAATGATGGCCTGAAAATCACAACACTACTAAAAATTTTAAGTCATGTTCATGAATGAGATGATTTTGCTGTTTATATTGTCAACTATTTTAATTCATGGTCCAGATAAGTAGGAAATGATTATAAGGGCTGGCACTTACAAAGTCAACAAAAATGAATTTATTTGAGTTACTTCAACATTGAGGTACATAACAGTGCTTTGTAATTACATAATCTTTCCTTAAATTCTTATGTTTTTAATTAAGAATCATAAACATTGACATATTTTGGCATAGAGGTGGGAATCTATGTATAAGCAGGGTTTTAGAATAGGTCAGTCCATTTTGTACAAAAACTTGATACACTAATTGTATTCAAGTATGGCTTTATTTCTGCTATATTTTGGAAGAGTTTGAGGATAGGTGTTAGCTCTTCGCTAAATGTTTGATAGAATTCGCCTATGAAGCCATCTGGTCATGGGCTTTTGTTTGTTGGAAGATTTTTAATCACAGTTTCAATTTCAGTGCTTGTGATTGGTCTGTTCATATTTTCTATTTCTTCCTGGTTCAGTCTTGGCAGGTCATGCATTTCTAAGAATTTGTCCATTTCTTCCAGGTTGTCCATTTTATTGGCATAGAGTTGCTTGTAGTAATCTCTCATGATCCTTTGTATTTCTGCAATGTCAGTTGTTACTTCTCCTTTTTCATTTCTAATTCTATTGACTTGAGTCTTCTCCCTTTTTTTCTTCATGAGTCTGGCTAATGGTTTATCAATTTTGTTTATCTTCTCAAAGAACCAGCTTTTAGTTTTATTGATCTTTGCTATCATTTCCTTCATTTCTTTTTCATTTATTTCTGATCTGATCTTTATGATTTCTTTCCTTCTGCTAACTTTGGGGTATTTTTGTTCTTCTTTCTCTAATTGCTTTGGGTGCAAGGTTAGGTTGTTTATTCGAGATGTTTCCTGTTTCTTAAGGTAGGATTGTATTGCTATAAATTTCCCTCTTAGAACTGCTTTTGCTGCATGCCATAGGTTTTGGGTCATCGTGTCTCCATTGTCATTTGTTGCTAGGTATTTTTTGATTTCCTCTTTGATTTCTTCAGTGATCACTTCGTTATTAAGTAGTGTATTGTTTAGCCACCATGTGTTTGTATTTTTTACAGATCTTTTCCTGCAATTGATATCTAGTCTCATAGCGTGGTGGTCCGAAAAGATACTTGATAAAATTTCAATTTTCTTAAATGTACCAAGGCTTGATTTGTGACCCAAGATATGATCTATCCTGGAGAATGTTCCATGAGCACTTGAGAAAAATGTGTATTCTGTTGTTTTTGGATGGAATGTCCT
Organism: Delphinus delphis; assembly: GCF_949987515.2. NCBI lineage: Eukaryota > Metazoa > Chordata > Mammalia > Artiodactyla > Delphinidae > Delphinus > Delphinus delphis. The sequence goes on along the minus strand of NC_082687.1, from coordinate 115,136,817 downwards.
ATAAATATAAATTAAGTCCATCTTGTTTAATGTATCATTTAAAGCTTGTGTTTCCTTATTTATTTTCATTATGGATGATCTGTCCATTGGTGAAAGTGGGGTGTTAAAGTCCCCTACTATGAATGTGTTACTGTCAATTTCCCCTTTTATTGCTGTTAGTATTTGCCTTATGTATTGAGGTGCTCCTATGTTGGGTGCATAAATATTTACAATTGTTATATCTTCTTCTTGGATCGATCCCTTGATCATTATGTAGTGTCCTTCTTTGTCTCTTGTAATAGTCCTTATTTTAAAGTTTATTTTGTCTGATATGAGATTGCTACTCCAGCTTTCTTTTGATTTCCATTTGCATGGAATATCTTTTTCCATCCCCTCACTTTCGGTCTGTATGTGTCCCTAGGTCTGAAGTGGGTCTCTTGTAGACAGCATATATATGGGTCTTGTTTTTGTATCCATTCAGCCAGTCTGTGTCTTTTGGTGGAAGCATTTAATCCATTTACATTTAAGGTAATTATCAATATGTATGTTCCTATTCCCGTTTTCTTAATTGTTTTGGGTTTGTTATTGTAGGCCTTTTCCTTCTCTTGTGTTTCTTGCCTAGAGAAATTCCTTTAGCATTTGTTGTAAAGCTGGTTTGGTGGTGCTGAACTCTCTCAGCTTTTGCTTGTCTGTAAAGGTTTTAATTTCTCCATCAAATCTGAATGAGATCCTTGCTGGGTGGAGTAATCTTGGTTGTAGGTTTTTCTCCTTCATCACTTTAAATATGTCCTGCTAGTCCCTTCTGGCTTGCAGAGTTTCTGCTGAAAGATCAGCTGTTAACCTTATGGGGATCTCCTCGTGTGTTATTTGTTGTTTTTCCTTTGCTGCTTTTAATGTTTTCTTTGTATTTAATTTTTGATAGTTTGATTAATATGTGTCTTGGCGTGTTTCTCCTTGGATTTACCCTGTATGGGACTCTCTGTGCTTCCTGGACTTGATTAACTATTTCCTTTCCCATATTAGGGAAGTTTTCAACTATAATCTCTTCAAATATTTTCTCAGTCCCTTTCTTTTTCTCTTCTTCTTCTGGAACCCCTATAATTCAAATGTTGGTGCATTTCATGTTTTCCCAGAGGGCTCTGAGACTGTCCTCAGTTCTTTTCATTCTTTATTCTCCTCTGAAGTAGTTATTTCCAGTATTTTATCTTCCACATCACTTATCCGTTCTTCTGCCTCAGTTATTCTGCTATTGTTCCCTTCAAGAGTATTTTTAAATTCATTTATTGTGTTGTTCATTGTTGCTTGTTTCCTCTTTAGTTCTTCTAGGTCCTTGTTAAATGTTTCTTGCATTTTCTCTATTCTATTTCCAAGACTGTGGATCACCTTTACTATCATTATTCTGAATTCTTTTTCAGGTAGACTGCCTATTTCCTCTTCATTTGTTAGGTCTGGTGGGTTTTTATCTTGCTCCTTCATCTGCTGTGTGTTTTTCTGTCTTCTCATTTTGCTTATCTTACTGTGTTTGGGGTCTCCTTTTTGCAGACTGCAGGTTCGTAGTTCCCGTTGTTTTTGGTGTCTGTCCCCAGTGGCTAAGGTTGGTTCAGTGGGTTGTGTAGGCTTCCTGGTGGAGGGGACTAGTACCTGTGTTCTGGTGGATGAGGCTGGATCTTGTCTTTCTGGTGGGCAGGTCCATGTCTGTTGGTGTGTTTTGGGGTGTCTGTGGACTTCTTATGATTTTAGGCAGCCTCTCTGCTAATGGGTGGGGTTGTGTTCTTGTCTTGCTAGTTGTTTGGCATAGGGTGTCCAGCACTGTAGCTTGCTGGTTGTTGAGTGAAGCTGGGTCTTGGTGTTGAGATGGAGATCTCTGGGAGATTTTTGCCGTTTGATATTACATCGAGCTGGGAGGTCTGTTGTGGATCAGTGTCCTGAAGTTGGCTCTCCCACCTCATAGGCAGAGCCCTGACACCTGGCTGGAGCACCAAGAGCCTTTCATTCAAATGGCTGTGAATAAAAGGGAGAAAAAGTAGAAAGAAAGAAGAAAGAAAGAAAGGAAGAAAGAAAGAAAGAAAGAAAGAAAGAAAGAAAGAAAGAGAGAAAGAAAGAAAGAAAGAAAGAAATCAAGAAATCAAGAAATCAAGAAAGAAAGAAAGAAAGAAAGAAAGAAAGAAAGAAAGAAAGAAAGGAAGGAAGGAAGAAAGAAAGGAAGGAAGAAAGAAAGGAAGGAAGAAAGAAAGAAAGGAAGAAGGAAGGAAGGAAGGAAGGAAGGAAAGAAAGAAAGGATAAAATATAGTAACAAAATAAAAGTTATTAAAATAAAAAATAATTATTAAGAAAATAAATTTTTTTAAAGTAAAAAAAAAAAAAAAAAAATGGACGTACAGAACCCTAGGACAAATGTTGAAAGCAAAGCTATACAGACAAAATCTCACACAGAGGCATACACATACACACTCACAAAAAGAGGAAAAGGGGAAAAAATAATATATATTGCTCTCAAAGTCCACCTCCTCAATTTGGGATGATTCGTTGTCTATTCATGTATTCCAGAGATGCAGGGTGCATCAAGTTGATTGTGGAGATTTAATCCGCTGCTCCTGAGGCTGCTGGGAGAGATTTCCCTTTCTCTTCTTTGTTCCCACAGCTCCCTGGGCTCAGCTTTGGATTTGGCCCTGCCTCTGCATGTAGGTCACCTGAGGGCGTCTGCTCTTCACTCAGACGGGACGGGGTTAAAGGAGCAGCTGATTGGGGGGCTCTGGCTCACTGAGGCCAGGAGAAGGGAGGGGTACGGATGCGGGGCGAGCCTGCAGTGGCAGAGGCCGGCCTGACGTTGCACAAGCCTGAGGCGCGCCGTGCGTTCTCCCGGGAAAGTTCTCCCTGGATCACGGGACCCTGGCAGTGGCGGGCTGCACAGGCTCCCAGGAGGGGAGGTGTGGAGAGTGACCTGTGCTCGCACACAGGCTTCTTGGTGACGGCAGCAGCAGCTTTAGCGTCTCCTGCCCGTCTCTGGGGTCCGCACTTTTAGCCGTGGCTTGCACCCGTCTCTGGAGCTCGTTTAAGCAGTGCTCTTAATCCCCTCTCCTCACGCACCAGGAAACAAAGAGGGAAGAAAAAGCCTCTTGCCTCTTCGGCAGCTCCAGACCTTTTCCCGGACTCCCTCCCGGCTAGCCGTGGTGCACTAACCCCTTCAGGCTGTGTTCACGCTGCCAACCCCAGTCCTCTCCCTGTGCTCCATCCGAAGCCCAAGCCTCAGCTCCCAGCCCCGCGTACCCCGGCGGGTTAGCAGACAAGCCTCTCGGGCCGGTGAGTGCCAGTCGGCACCGATCCTCCGTGCGGGAATCTCTCCGCTTTGCCCTCCGCACCCCTGTGGCTGCGCTCTCCTCCGCAGCTCCGAAGCTTCCCCCCTACGCCACCCGCAGTCTCCGCCCACGAAGGGGCTTCCTAGTGTGTGGAAACCTTTCCTCCTTCACGGCTCCCTCCCACTGGTGCAGGTCCCGTCCCCATTGTTTTGTCTCTGTTTTTTCTTTTTTCTTTTGCCCTACCCAGGTACTTGGGGAGTTTCTTGCCTTTCGTGAGGTCTGAGGTCTTCTGCCAGCGTTCAGTAGGTGTTCTATAGGAGCAGTTCCACATGTAGATGTATTTCTGATTTTTTTGGGGGGGTACGGTGATCTGTGCGTCTTACTCTTCCTCCATCTTCCTCAACTCCCCAGATATTCACTTTTTACCTGCCTTTGTACTTGTTGATTTCCCTCTTTTCTGTTGAAGCATGAAAATTCAAGTAGGTAAACTATGTAAGAATGAGGGAAAGTTTTCATTTTCAACAGTTGTCTACTGAGTTGTTTTTTCATCCATAATGTGACTTTATACGGGTCTCTGATCCAGCGCAATGGCTGTCAAAATGACTGATGAGGCTGATGCTTAGAAATGTTTAAGAGTTTGGGTCCCTGGGTATTTGGACAAAAGAACAATGAAAAGTTTTGTAAAAGTTATTGGTCAATATCCTGATGGGTCTAGAAGCATGTATTGGAAAATACAAGCAGAAAACATTCATATCTGAATTGGTGATACCTTGACTATTTCACGGTGAGTTATTGTTGAATCACTTTGACATAGTCCACTGATATCTAATGATCAGACAGTAAAAGTTCTGGGCATCAAAGCACCCATCATGTGCTTTAACTCTACCATCATGTGCTTCATAACTGACTGCAAAGGTGGGTTTAAATTCATATAAATCTCAGTTACTCCTAGAAATGCATCAGTCATATTCTTGCATAAACTTCCCTTTCTTTATTTGTATGACTAATAATATGCAGAAAAGATGCTGCCTTTCTCTAATAACTCCATATTCAACTCTGTGTTTGATTTGCTGCCTTTCTCTAATAACTCCATATTCAACTCTGTGTAATAAAGTTAATAAACTGTGGTATCAGATCAACCAGGGATCAATCATTTACTGCCAATTACCAATTTAGTCTTTTTTTTTAAATCTTTAAATAATGCTAATATGGGAGCATAGTGCCCATGGTTGCTATGGACATTTCAAGGCATTAAATCATTATACAGATAGTAGGGGCTTAACATATTTACTTAACATATTTAATTACTTCCCCCTCTCTTTTCCTTTCTGTTGAAGAGATAGTAAGTTTGAGGAAAAATATCAATGGTTAGTAAAAAGTAGTAGTCCATCAATGTAGATTGCTAAAAGTACTGTAGAACAATAGCTGTCCTATGAATTACTCAACTTGTTCATCATTTACCTACTACAAGAGCTTGAAAGCTAAGAATCAAAAAAGATGAAAAAAGGAACAAGAAACAGTAGAAACGCTCATAATATTCTAAATGAGTAATTTAATAATTAAACTTTAATATTCAAATTTTTAATTTAAAAATTAAAAATAAATAAATAATTACACTGAACCTTCACTTTTTAAACCAGGGCAGATTTCCAAATTTTATTATTAAAGAAATGTCATAATTCTGCACAGTCAAATAGCATAAAGTTTACAAATGTGATTTTTGTGCTTTTTCTATGAGATTCTTAACATGTTTAGCTGCTTTTATATTTTGGTCTGGCAATCACTAGTATATAAGTTCATGGAGGGCAGAGATTTTCATCTGTTCATTAATGTATCCAAAATGTATAAAACGATTTCAATATAGAAGTAGGATTTCAGAAAATATTTTTTTAAATGAATGAATGACTTAAAAAATTAATGAATGAGTAATCCAGATAATATTCAACAACCATCTGTATTTTGGCAGTCCATTAAAGCCCAAATGGGAGATGACCCTAAAGAGACAGATATTATTAACCCTTTTTTACATATAATAGAACAGAGTCTCAGAGTTAAATTAACTTTCTAAAGTTGTATAGCTAGTAAGCAGTACAGTCAAAATAAATTTCCTGGCCACCTGACTTCAGCTCTTAACTTTACCCCAGAAGCATTAATTGGTGCTTAAGATTTCAGATGAATATAAATTAATTTGGGGGAGGCTGCATCATTAACATTGATACAAAATATTTACACAAAATATTTCCAATGAAATTATCTTTAGAGAAATGAGAAAGTATAGTCACATGTAACAGTTAAAAAATAGTAGCTTATCCAGATATTATTAACACAGTATTATTCAGAAAATATTACAATGTACAGAACATTAAATAAAAATGGAGAATTATATTAGCAACTCTCTGTATTAAAATCTGCTTGGAATTGCTGATGCCAAAAATCCCTAAGAATTGTCTTAAGCTTTTACTTTAAAAAATAAAACTATCTTTATCACAATAACAAGGATACATTTTACTTTATTTTGAGATCTCTGACAGGAAGAACAAAGTGAGATAATGCTATTTTGACCCACTGCCTAGAGTAACAAAAATAAAAACAAAAATAAACAAATGGGACCTAATGAAACTGAACATTTATTCTTGCTTGCCAAACTAATTTCATCGTTGGTTTTCTGTATATCTCAATATAGTGCCCCAAACAACTTCCAACATTTGGTAACTAGGTTTATTTGGATGATCTGTGCAAACAGTCTGGTGTTTCTTTCTCCTCACTGAAAGATGTGTGCTCTTTCTGAGCTTACGAGTAAAACCATGTTCTTGTTGCCAATTTCATAAAATCAAAGCAATAATACGTTTGTTAGGCCACTTTTTTTTCCTACTCATATCACACTCAAGCCTCCCTTCTGTAGTAATTTTTAAATGTCTATTATATTTATAATGTAAGTTCCATGAAGGTGGAGAGAGGGTTTACCTTATCTACTAACCAAAATATATCACAGTGTCTTTAAGACAACAAAGGCTGAATAAATACTTAAAAAAAATTCAAAAAGGCAGTTTTGTGATATTTAATAGCATCTAAAATAGTGGCAAATATTTAATACAAATATTATTTCCCTATATGACTGCGGATATATTGAGGGAGTATTAAAAGACATCATTTTAGTATTTGGTACTTCTAATAATTGTTTTTCCTATACATCAATGAAAATAAATATTTTCTATTTTCACTGACAGTTTAAATTTTTATAAAATGGAGCTCAAGAATTTTATGATTCATGCAATGTTTTTCCTATGTATCTGATAACCAGTGCTTGAGGCTGATTGTCTGTCCTTTAACATTTAAGATGATTGAGTTTTGGATTCTGTTGACATTGATCAATCAGTCTGTCCCCAACCCATCATGGAGTATGTGACCTTCTGCTAAGTTTTTATGTTGGTCAAAGGTCTCCATGGTTCTTCAAGAGGCTGTCTTTTAACAAATATCATGTAATACTTGGGCAAAGGAAAAATGTGATATTAAATATATAGAAGTGTTATATTCAACAAAAGGGGATGAGGGTGAATAGCTAAAAGTAAGTTATGTGACAGTAACAAGTCAGGTCAATTTTTCACTTGAGTGACTCCAACAAGTTCTAAATATTGAATTACTTGGAACATACAGCTCACCTCAAAATGTTTTTTAATTTCCTTACTTAAAAAATGTCCAATAGTATAGAGTAGAATAGAATAAAAACCTGGTAATTCTAAGAAAATGTGACTACAGTAGCTGAATTCTAATTCTCATATTTATTTTTAATTTGCTTAATTTTGAAAGACTCTCTGTCAATATAAAATTCCTCACACATGCATAGTAGGCAACAACTTGAACAAATGTTGGTGGAAACATGAGATTCCAAACCATTACAGTTCTAATGTGTGTGCGTGTGTGTGTGTTTTCCACGAAGAATAATACATTGAATGGCAGGGATCTAAACCAAGCATGCAAGCATGTAAGATAACTGAAGTAAATTCAATGCTTATTTCTTATGGATTGTGAGTCATTCAGTTTCCTTTGTTTAACCTTAGGTGATATAACTTTCCTTAGCATCAGTAGGGATTAAAATGTTTTGTACATGCCTCTAGGAAAACCTAGAAACTTAGATTTCTGAAAACAGTTCAAAATCTGAAGCACAGACAAATAAATGTACTTTATGATAGTTTTTGCATTTCTGATCTTGTATGAAATATTGTAAGTACAAGAAGTCGTGTTATATTATTTTATAAGTGTACTAAATTCATAGAAATTTGAAAACATATATATGATACTATTATCACCAAGTTAGTCACTGTGGGTAGCATTTGATTTGAAATTTAAATATTTTTTTTTGTTGAGCTATTTGGATCAGCTACTAAAAATAATAGTTGTAAATAAGTATAGTCTACCCTCCTTATCCTAGGTTTCCCCATCCTTGGATTTAACCAACTTCAGATAAAAAAAATGTTAGAAAATAAAGAACATTCCAGAAAGTCTCATAAAGAAAAACTTGTCCTGGAGAGTATTCATATAGCATTTACATTGCACTTACCACTATTTATATAGCATTTACATTGTACTATATAAGTAATCTAGTGATGATTTAAAGTATGTGGAGATATGAGTAGGTTATATGCAAATACTACACCATTTTATATAAGGGATTTGAGCATCTGTGGATTTTGGTATCCACAGGATGTCCTGGAACCAATCCGCTGGGGATACCGAGGGAAAACTGTATATTCCAGAACTGAAGGATGGTAGTATTTAGTGATCCTTTTTAACATTTCATTTCAATTTATGTGAAAAAAAATCAGAAAAATAATTATCTGAGGTCTATTAATTAATGTATATCCAGTTAGACACATTAAAATAGCCTATAAGGAATAGAATTTTAACATTTCTTTCCAGCATTGAAAGTATATCCAATAATAATATCAAGATTTCAATAGATTGGCACTAGTATGCTAAGAAAACTGATGGAACCAAGTGAGCTTTTGGTTTCTCTTTTTAGGACAGGAAGAATTTAGGAACGACAAGGAAAAGACTTTTTCTTGTCTAGATTTAGAAACCAGCATAAAGAAAGTCCCCCCAAAAGGACTTTTTATTTATCTCAGTAATTTTTCCCTTTACCTATCTTGAGTCCTGTTGCTACTTAGACTATCTTTTTGTTGGCCTTTTTCAATGTATATCGGATATTTGCGTCAGTCTCCTCTTTCAAATGTTCATCAACGGTTTTTTCTTTTAAATTATTTCAACATACCAGTTTAAGCTTTCCCAAATATGCATGTTATTTATCCATGTATTATTCAATCTATGTATTTAATGCTATTATTTGCCAGGAATTATGCTGGGTTCTGGAGGCATTAAGAATAAAACATATTCCCTACCAAAAGTGCAATCAATGTCTCAAATGAGAACTGTGGGTATGAATTGAGAATTATAATGCAGTAAGTATTAGAAATGGCTATAAAGAATGATGGTATTACACAGTCCTATGCACATTACCACACTCCTTGGTTAAACTTCTGATATTGCCCTTAATTTACAGAAAGAGATAGTTTATTTTTGCTCCACAAGATGAATTTCTTAAAACCTCATCAAGAAAACCATACCCATAATTGTGCTATCCAGCAATTTCTTTACCTCAGCTTATTTATCACTGGAAATTGACAAGGTTCATCTCTTCAGGTACATCTTATTTGTTTTGTTTTACTTGAATTTGTTCTTATGATTCAGGTTACTCACCTATAGTCATTTTTGCTCAAGCTAATCATTATGTTATGAGCACCCTTCAAAAGAGTTTTCATTATTTTGTTTAGAGTAATTACTTTTCTTCCACTTAATTTTTTAAATTAAGACTTTATTTTTTAGAGAACTTTTAGGTTCACAGCAAAATTAAGGAGAAGGTACAGAGATTGCCCATATACCTCTTCCCACCCATGCAGAGCCTCACCTATTACCTATATCCCACACCAGAGTGGTAAACTTTTATAATTGATGAACCTACATTGACACATCATAATCACCCAAAGTCTATAGTTTACACTAGGCTTCACTCTTGGTGCCGTACATTCTACGGGTTTGTCATAGAACGTATGTCATACATACAACAAAGGTATGATGTGTATTGATCAATCATTAAAGTATCACACAGGGTATCTTCACTGACCTAAAAGTCCACTATGCTCCACTTTTTATCTCCCCACTCTCCCAAAGTAAAATAAGGATATTTATTTTAATTATGTTTAGTTAGATGAAGAAAACAATAGCAAAGATCAATTAAAGTAAAAGGTGGTTCTTTGAAAAGATAAACAAAATTGATAAACCTTCAGCCAGACTCATCAAGAAAAAAGGGAGAGGGCTCAAATCAATAAAATTAGAAATGAAAAAGGAGAAGTTGCAACTGACACCACAGAAATACAAAGGTTCGTAAGAGACTACTACAAAAACTATATGCCAATAAAATGAACAACCTAAAGAAATGGACAAATTCTTAGAAAGGTACAACTTTCTAAGAATGAAGCAGGAAGAAGTAGAAAATGTGAATAGAAAAATCACAAGTACTGAAATAGAAACTGTGATTTAAAAAATTCCAACAAACAAAAGTCCAGGACCAGACTACTTCACAGGCAAATTCTATCAAACATTTTGAGGAGAGTTAACACCTATTCTTCTGAAAATCTTCCAAAATATTGGAAGGAACATTCCAAAGCTCATTCTATGAGGCCACCATCACCCTAATACCAAAAACAACAAAGATATCGCCAAAAAAGAAAATTAGAAGCCAATATCACTGATGAACAGATGCAAAAATCCTCAACAAAATATTAGTAAACCAAATTCAACAACACATTAAAAGGATCATACACCATGATTGATTGAGTGGGATTTATCCCAGGGATGCAAGGATTCTTCAGTATACGCAAATCAATCAATGTGATACACCATATCAACAAATTAAGGAATAAAAACCATATGATCATCTCAATAGATGCAGAAAAAGCTTTTGACAAAATTCAACACCCATTTATGATAAAAACTCTCCAGAAAGTGGGCATAGAGGGAACCTACCTCAACATAATAAAGGCCATATACGACAAACCCACAGCAAACATCATTCTCAGTGATGAAAAACTGAAAGCGTTTCCTCTAAGATCAGGAACAAGACAAGGATATCCACTCTCACCACTTTTATTCAACATAGTTTTGGAAGTCCTATCCATGGCAATGAGAAGAAAAAGAAATAAAAGGAATCCAAATTGGAAAAGAAGAAGTAAAACTGTCACTGTTAGCAAATGACATGATACTATACATAGAAAATCCAAAGATGCTACCAGAAAACTACTAGAGCTCATCAATGAATCTGGTAAAGTTGCAGGATTCAAAATTAATGCACAGAAATATCTTGCATTTCTATACACTAACAACAAAAGATCAGAAAGAGAAATTAAGGAAACAATTCCATTTACCATCATATCAAAGAGAATAAAATACCTAGGAATAAACCTACTTAAGGAGGGAAAATATCTGTACTCAGAAAACTATAAGATGCTGATGAAAGAAATCAAAGATGACACAAACAGATGGAGAGATATACCATGGTCTTAGATTGAAAAAATCAAAATTGTGAAAATGACTATACTACCCAAAGCAATCTACAGATTCAATGCAATCCCTATCAAGCTACCAATGGCATTTTTCACAGAACTAGAACAAACAACTTTACAATTTGTATAGAAACACAAAAGACTCTGAATAGTCAAAGCAATCTTGAGAAAGAAGATCAGAGCTGGAGGAATCAGGTGCCCTGATTTCAGACTATACTACAAAGCTGCAGTCATCAAAACAGTATGTCACTGCCACAAAAACAGAAATATACATCAATGGAACAGGATAGAAAATCCAGAGATAAATCCATGCACCTATGGCCACCTAGTCTATAACAAAGGAGGCAAGAATATACAATGGAGAACACACAGTCTCTTCAATAAGTGGTGCTGGGAAAACTGGACAGCTACACGTAAAAGAATGAAATTAGAACACTCCCTAACGCCATACAGAAAAATAAACTCAAAGTGGATTCAAGACCTAAATGTAAGGCTGGATACTATAAAACTCTTAGAGGAAAACATAGGCAGAACACTGTTTAACATAAATCACAGCAAGATCTTTTTCGATATACCACTTGGAGTAATGAAAATAAAAACAAACAAATTGGACCTAATTAAACTTAAAAGCTTTGGCACAGCAAAGGAAACCATAAACAAAGAGAAAAGACAACCCTCAGAATGGGAGAAAATATTTGCAATAAAGCAACTGACAAGGGATTAATCTCGAAAATACACAAACAGCTCATACAGCTCAATATCAAAAAAGCAAATAACCCAATCAAAAAATGGGTGGAAGATCTAAATAAACATTTCTCCAAGAAGACATACAGATGGCCAAAACACACATGAAAAGATGCCCAACATCACTAATTATTAGAGAAATGCAAATCAAAACTACAATGAGGTATCACCTCACACCAGTCAGAATGGCCTTCATCAAAAATCTACAAACAATAAATGCTGGAGAGGGTGTGGAGAAAAGGGAACCCTCCTACACTGTTGGTGGGTATGTAAATTGGTATAGCCACTATGGAGAACAGTATGGGGGTGCCTTAAAAAACTAAAAATAGAGCTACCATATAATCCAGCAATCCTACTCCTGGGTATATATCTGAAGAAAACCATATTTCAAAGAGATACATGCACCCCAATGTTCATTGCAGCACTATTTACAATAGCCAGGACATGGAAACAACCTAAATTTCCATCAACAAAGGAATGAATAACGAAGATGTGGTACATATATACAGTGGACTATTAGTCATTAAAAGGAAGGAAATAATGCCATTTGCAGCAACGTGGATGGACCTAGAGATTGTCACACTGAGTGAAGTAAATCAGACAGAGTAAGACAAATATCATATGATATCCCTTCTATATGGAATCTAAAAAAAAATGGTACAAATGAACTTATTTACAAAACAGAAATAGAGTCACAGATGTAGAAACAAACTTACGGTTACCAGGGTGGGAAAAGGGAGGGAGGGATAAATTGGGAGACTGGAATTGACATATACAAACTACTACATGTAAAATAGATAACTAATAAGGATCTACTATATAGCACAAGGAACCCTATTCAATACTCTGTAATGACCTATATGGGAAAAGAATCTAAAAAAAATGGATATATATATATATATCTATCACTTTGCTATAGAGCAGAAACTAACACAAGATTGTAAATCAACTATACTCCAATAAAAAAATAAAACTAAGTTAAATTAAATATGTAAATCAGTTTTTCATGGAATCAAACAAATCAATTACCCATTCATAAGAATGAGATATATGTTCTATTAAAACATACTAAGTATTATTTTATCAAGTGCACTTCAGCATGCTTAAACCAGTCAGGATTCTGCAAGGATACATCCATGTGAAAAATGAGTGTCTATGTCTGTGTACACTCACAATAAATTTGAACTCCAAATAATGTTTTTTGGAAAACTCTTATCCCCTTGTGAAATTATAGGAAACCTTGAATAAACATTTCTAGGTGCTAGTAAATTATGTTCTGTTCAGAAAAAAAGATACTACTGTTAAAATAAATAAAAATGAAGCCATTAAGATGCCTTAGGGGGAGGAAGGACCAAACCTAAAATGAAACTCCTATCAGAAAAAAAGTAATTTAGCTTCATGAACAGCTGCACCTCAGAGATTCAGGCATATGAGGGATTAAAATTAAAGTGGATGATTTAAATATACCTTAGTAACTCTTATTATTAGAGCTTCTGTTTACTATACATCAAGGAACAATTAAGCATCCAGTTTACAACAAAGTTTATAATTCTTATTTAATGGATTTTGGTACCTCAGGCAAAACAATACTGTGAAAATGATTAGAATGTGCCCTGTTTTTGTGTAATCAATAAAACCTCTCTAAAATTAGTTAGGTTCCAAAGACTCCTCAGCAGGTTTGGCAGTGCTGTGTCTACAAAATCCCAAGTAAACCATCTGTCATTATTTCCACACAAAAATTTCATTAGATGTCATCCCCATCTCAGCATTAAAGTCAGCTAAACAATCAAAGTAAAAGGTCACATTTTAACAGTATGTACTCAGACCAAAACATGCTTCAAAACCTTAACAGAATTACATCAAAATTCAGTTATAAAAAAGATCAAGAAACATATATATGTGCAAATTCAAGATAATAACAACATTCTATAGTGATAGATTTTAAAGAGAGAGATGAATCAATTACAAAAATTGGGAAAATACAGAAGAATAATGATACCTATTAGATGTATTTCTTAAAGGTATTAATCCTTTACTTATTATGAAATCTGAGATCTAGATTTGTAAAATAAAAGAATGGACAAAGTTCTGACTTTGGAATTAAATTTTGATTCCCACTAGAATTTCAAGAATCTGTCACATACATATTTACGAGCAATGTCTTAAAAATTTCTTAATTCATTTAAGCTTTTTAAAAATTTAATCTTCTTTCACCAGTGTTAAAAGAATGTAGTATCATTATTTATGTTGCCATTTGAATATATGTATATATAGATTTTTGATTGCACGAAAGCTTTCTCACTGTGTTCTCACTATTTTATAATTTATATAACAAAAGCAATGTGGAATTCAACTTTTATACATATCAATTTTATGGAATTACTACATTTTTATAAATTTCCATTTTTAAACCTAAGGAATACTACATATATCCTTTAGAAAAATGTCGATTTTAACCCTCAATGTATCTCATGAAAATTAATACCTAAATTAACCTACCACCTTTGTAGATATTCATGACTAATCACTTAACTGTTTCTCTTGACTATAATTATAATTACTAAGATTAATTTAGGATTTGTATTAGCTTCGGCTTCTATAACAAATTACCACAGACTACATGGTCTGAACAGCAGAAATTTATTTCTCACAGTTTTGGAGACTGGGAGTGCTAGATCAGGGTGCCAGCATGGTCAGCTTCCAGTGAGAGCCCTCTTCCTGATTCTGTCCTCACTCAACCTTTCAAAAAGAGGGAGGATTCTGTGCCTCTTCCTCTTTTTATGAGGGCATGAATCCCATCATGGGGGTTCCACCTTCATGACCTAATCTAATCCTGATTACCTTCCAAAGTCTCCACCTCCAACTATCACCTTGGGGATTAGAGTTTCTACATGTGAATTTTGCAGGGACACAAACATTCAATCCAAACTAGTGTCAAATAATTTGTTTAATCACTTATAATAATTTATTTTACCATCTATTTTATGATACACACACACACACACACACACACACACACACACATATATGGGTGTGAATATGTGCTTGTTACCTGATGTAATTTTTCTGAATCCAATTGCTTACAAAATAAACATATATATGACCATCTGTTTTGTATCTACTCGAGGTCTATCACAGAATTATTTTCATCATTCTTAACCAGAAATGAAGACAAACATATTGAATTACTATTACTCTGCTGAATGCTTTAGCATTGCTATGTACATGATAAATTTAAATGATTTATTGAATACTCACTATTATAAGAATTTTATATGGATTGCAACATTTAACACTCACAACAATCCGGTTTTAGGTTCTATTAGCTGTCTTATTTTACAGATAAAGAAACTGAAGCACAGAAGATTATAAGCAATTTCCCCAAGAAACCACAGCCAGTAAGTAGTCAAATCCAAGATGCAAACCTGACCATTCTGACCCCAGTGTTTATGATCTATCTCATGATATTCTGCCTTGTGATATCCTAACCCACCTCACTACATCCTGAGAACTACAAAAGTCATGAACATGTAAACTGCTAGCAAAGGTGAAACGATATGATATTAGCTCACAGACCCCTCTGGCCTGCGTCACTGCAGGCTGAAAACCATTTCCAGAACTGTGTTTCTTTTTTCTACTTTTTCCTTCCCTCAGACTCCTTCCATTTTCTACTATTTTCAAAACTCCATAGATACTGGAAAGACTCTTACTTTATATGTGATTATAGTTTAATAAAATAAACGTGGAGAGAGTGCAATTCACCTTTATACTTTTTCAATTACTAGTTTAGGATTAAACTTACCATTTAAACAAAATTGAGGATAATATATTAGAAGTTTTAGGACTGCAAATAAGGATTAGTTGTGATTTCATAATATAAAACCAGAAATTGTATTTCAAGTTAAGTACCATTATTTAACTGATTCCATGCATAAAATGCATAAGGAACATCCTATTACTCATCAAGATATTAACCTACTTGTATTTTCAATTTGTTCTTTTATTATTAAAAAGACCAAGAAATGCATTTGAAATTTTAAAAAGTAACTTTCAATTATGTAAATAGTGGGATTAGTGCTCTCATTTTCCATTGTTTCTCCCAGTGTGCCTACTTGTTCTGAAGAGGCTATAATATTAAAAATCACATATCTCAGAGTTCTTATTGGCAAATTGCTTTAAACCAATGAGAGGCACTCATGTGAGATTTTGATGGTCTAGTAGCCCTCTCCTTAGTTGTTGTCTGTCCACAAATACACTGGTGGAGACCTTGTGGAGACCTAGGATCTTAGGGAACAACATTCCAGGGGCTAGATGCTAGCAGGAGGGGGACAGGCCAAGAGGCAGTTGCAAGGAGAGCCCTGTGGGTCTCTTTAGTCCCCTCCCCCATAGCAGAGTCAGAAGCAGCAGCTCCTCCATCAAGCACTGTCATGACATCTTGGACTCATTCTTGGAGACCTCACTTAGAGCTAACTTCTCTCTTCAGCAATTAATTCCCAAACTTAAATAATTTTCTGTTTAAAATATCAAGAAAACATAAATGTTTTTTTTTTTTTCTGCAATGGAATCCTAAAGATGCCAAATGATAAACAATGGTCCAATGTTCATGCTAACATAGAAAAAAAACCTTTTTAACATAGAAATACACGCCATAAAATACATATAATGGGTTATATAGTGTTCATTTTGTTTTCTACCTCAGACCTTTAAGCCATGAAATAGATAATTTATAGAAGAGCCTGTTATTTGGATTAAATTTTTAAAATACTTTAGAAGTAGTATTTTCAAAATAAAATTCCATTTGAAATTAATTAGTGCAGCTACTTGAACAATTTGAATATATACCTGCTTAAATAGCTGGCATTATTAACTAGCACGATTTCTTCTAACAAAATAAATGTATAATCTTCAAATTGAATTTCCTTTCAGGTCTTGTTCAAAACAAATCTTCACATTTCATTGATACTTGTCAAATGACAGATTAATTTCAATCACAACAAAACATTTATGTTTCTTAGGAAATCACCAAGAATAAACAAGATACTCTTAATATCCATGTTCAATGGTAAGTTGGCATACTCAGATAGTGTAACATATTACTGCCAGCATCTAAAATGTATCCTGCTATTGTGTAATTTACTCGTATCCCAAATGACTGGATGTTGGAATACCACTAATAAATATGTCAGTATGTGTAGAAGTCTATCTTTCTGGAGCATGCTTAGAAAGTTTATTAAGAATTTTGTGCTGTTTCCAATAAAATGTCAGCCACGAACATTTATTTATTTGGATTTCTGAACACTAAGAATATATTCAATAGGTTCTTTTCCTGGCATTTTGTGGGTCCTTTTATAACAAAAAAAAGTGTGGTAAAACATATATATGCACACAAAAAATGTAAATATGACCTAATTATGGTCAATAAGAAATTCCTTTTGGTAATAAAGTAGAATCTTATATTCCCTATCCTCCCATTTTTTTTCACCCCCATCCACTTGTTCCTCACCAGCCCATAATGGTATGCAATGAAGTGTGCTATCACGAGTTCCTCTAAATAGTTTGGTTTTTCACTTGACTGAAAAACTGAAAAAACAATCCTTCTGAAAACAGAAACATAAGACAATAAAAGGAAATACAAAGTATATACATCAAGAAGGAAGAAATAAAATTGTCTTTGTTCTCAGGTGGCATGATTATCTATGAGTAAAATTCCAAAGAATCAACAAGAGCAACCAAAAAAATTTTTTTTAGTAACTAATAAGTGATTACAGAAAGGTGACAGGATACAGGGGCATTGTGCAATAGTCTATTGCTTTCCTATATACCAGCAATTAACAATTTTAAATTTAAAATTAAAAACATCATTCCATTTACAATAGAACCAAAGCAAACCAAACCAAAACCAAAAATCCCAAAAAGATGTATAATGCAGAAAACTATAAAACTCAATGAAAGGAATCAAATAAAATTTAAATAAGTGGAAAAACATACCACGTTCTTGGACCAGAAGATACAACATAGTAAAGATGTCAATTTCCCCCAATAAAGGTGACATTAACAGAACCACAACAAAAAACCTTAACATAATCATTTTTTTTCTACTGGACAGAAAATTAGCCATCTTAGACTTTTTCAATCATAGTACTTCTCTTAGACACTTTATTTTTGTATTTAGAAATGTGGTTTATATTTTCTCTACAGGACAAGGAGGAATTCTATGTGTGTGTGTACGTGTTGTGTGTGTGTGTGTGTGTGTGTGTGTGTGTGTGTTCATATATAGCTCTCTAACATAAAACCTTAGGTAGAAAAAAATTTCTCTCTTTAACCTATGGTGGGACTTTTCTTATTAGTCTAAGAAAAACTTTTGAACACTAATTTAATTTTCTTTTTAACACTGTCCATCATTCCATACATGCAACCTTACTTTCTGCAGGATTATTTATTGCTGCTCCAACTTTTCTCCTTATGCAGATAAATGGCATAAGTTTCCCCCACTCCCTGTTCTGGGGTCTTCATATGCAGTGTCTATGGCAGCTGTGACTTCCTCAGTTAACTGAAGAGCCTCGAAAAAGAGGGAAAGTGCAGCAAGCCCTTAGTGTGGTCATAATACAAAGACTATGATAAGGATATTTTAGAGAGCATATTTATTTTAAGTCAAGCTTCCAGGTTCAATCTCAACAGTGTCAGACACTTTTAACAATAAAGAATATCTTGATATTTTCTTCTTGGGTACATAGTGTCATCTGTCATCATGGGAATCTAGTGATTTCAAAAGTAGGTGCTGCAAAGCAGAGGCTGAAATGTTCTGTCTCAAACAAATCTCAGTGAAAAGAAGTAAAGATCAAGTAGTTACAAACTAAAATGAAATCCTCTTGTAATATTTAAGATAAATGGAGATATGTTGACTAGGAGTGTATGAAGTTGATTTGTTAGTAGAAATAAATAGCATACTAGTAAACTATATGCTTTGTAGAGTCTCTTTCAATCTCAGATAATAATTATCTGGTCTATAAATTCAAATGAATATGGATAATTTTGAGATGGATATTTTAAACCTAGAAGATAGCATTCCTGCCTATTTAATTCATTTTCAGAAAGCCTATGCATAGTATTATTGTATTTGTAGTTCACTACTTATTTTTTGGATGAATATGGGAAGATTACATAATTGCTAGTACTTCAATTTCATTACCCATAGATTGGGTATAACCATGCTAGCCTCAAATTATTTGAACAAAATTGAATGAGATAATCCATTATAAGGAATTTAGAAAGTACGTGTTATATAAATACTCAATAAATTTGAGTTATTATAAATCAAAATATATTACCCATAATAATTACAGTGGAATAATTTATATGTTAAAATTTTTCAATTGGTAATTGGCAAAATCTCATATGGTGTGACTCCTTGTGTTGAATTTCAGTGGTTATTGCCATATGTCACCTTCAGGTCTAAGTTTCCAAAATATACAAACTTTCTATGATTTTATATATATATATATATATATATATATATATCAATGAAGTCTGGGGTTTCAGAAGATGGAGCAATAGAACAGGACTCAAGCACCCCATTCTTCCAATACTTTTCTCCCTAGTGTTGTTATACAAAGAAATCATATAAGATTCTAAATTTAGCAGATTAAGAGCTGAGGTTACAGGTTCAAACGCCATGAACAGAGAATCACTAATAAAAGAAAGATAAAAAGAAAGGAATTCCATTCAGCTAATAGATATGAAGCTGAGTAAAACTGTCCCTCAAGCACAGGTAGAGCAGTGGAGTTTGCACATGATTCCTTGAGTGCTCTGTGGAAGAGCAGCTGGGCTACATTCTCATTCTGAAGCTCTGCTTCCAGGCTAGTGCCATGTGGATTGTGTATTAGGTACGGTTTTGTCTGGAACACTGCCAGCTGTCATTGCCCAGAAAATTCATGAGTCTTTATCGTAGAATTCTGTGGATAGAATTCTTTAAGGAACTGAGAATGATTTTTTAAATTATTTCTGAATAAACAACTATGTAATAGGAATACATTGGTGCCAGCAGACCAGTTTTTGTTATTTGTTTGGTTTGGTTTAGTGTGTTCAACCATCCTATTTTGGGAATTGTATAGTAAGTATTTAATAGGACTGCATTCCATTGATAATTGAAAAATATTCCAGATTAGCAACATCAGTTGCAAAAGACATATGTGTTCATAGTCTGGAAAGTGATAGAGCCAAATGGCATTGATTCTGGCGTGTTGTACAATAGCCCACAACGATCTGTTAAGGACCTGATGCAGAGATCAATACACAACTTGCCTGGGGCAGTCCAAGGCTTTCCCTCCATTTAGACATAGGGTGGCTAGATTGCTGATGTTATTCAATTGTTATTATTGTTATTAAAGAATAATCAAGGTCTTTTTGGAAGCTTTATTTTATAACATAGTGTGCAAAGAGTTTCCTTCAAAGAATTTTTGCTGATCAACTTTGTTTTTTAGTTTGTTGTTTCAGCTCTTGCAATTCTATTATAAACAGTTCTAGGGTTGTGTCCTTTGAGACTCCCAGCTGAGTCTAATAATGGGCATGTACTGACTGGTTTAAAATCCAGCAGTAGTAAATGTGACAGTTCTTAAAACATCAATAAATATTTATGACATATTATTTCAATGCAGTTAGAAAAGTGTGCTATGACCTTTCCTTTGAAAAGCTGCTTATTGGTTGCTTTAAACAACTTTTATAGATTTTGAGATTGTTTCAAATGTATCTATGTTTGTTGATGGAAAATTTTCTTCATGACTGCACATAAAACTATCAATTCTCTATTTCAATTCCAAAATAAGTTTTTGACTCCTAAAAATTGATCAGCTAAAATAATTTTATGTTTACCATTGTGACAACCTGAAACATAAATAGTTTTTCATCAATTAAAAAACTTCTCATAAAACAGAATTTTTTGTTCTGAATAAAAGAAAAAATAAAAGCTTAATGTAAGTGGGTAAAAGTGGTGCTCACTTCATGGTATGATGTGAGAGTTTAATGAGTTTTATTTTGCCCTCTGCTCTAAGTGGGGGTTAGCAACATGACTCTTAAGAGTGTAGCATATGATAACTCTTGAAGTCCCTTCCCTAATTATCTGTTCTTTAAGACACTTTCTCTCCTGTTGCTACTTCCAGTGTTTAAATCATGAGATTAGATCAAATCATCATGTAAGAATAAATGTTTGTGAGAAAAGATAGTGTTGTGGTACATAGGCAAAATAAATTGCTAGAAGACACATTGGTTAACTTAACATGTAATATGAAAAAGTAAATCAGCAGTTTGTATGTTAATAAATGATAATCAAAGGAAAAATGAAGCTGTCCACTATGTAGAAAATTATGTCATGAGTGAATCACCTGTTTAATATTTATTATACTTCCAATGTTCATTAACAATACTATAACCCCTAGAGTTAAGAAATTGTAACATAAGTACACAGAAAGCATTTTTTCTTTCTGGTGGAGGGCAGGCACAGATAATTAAATAGGTAACTAGCTAAATCATCTTTTTTTTTTTCTTCCTTCCCTTTCTTCTTTTCTTCATTCCTCCTTCCTTTCCTCCCTCTCTCTTCCTTCCTTCCTTTCTTCCTTCCTTCCTCCCTCCCTCCCTCCCTTCCTTCCTTCCTTCCTTCCTTCCTTTCTCTCTCTCTTTCTTTTACTTTCACTACACATTAATGATCCTCATAGTATATTTAAAAATTTTATATCTGAACCACAACAACAAATCCAATTGTAGCAATTTGGAGTGGCAATCAAAAGCAGAGATAATGAAGGTCCTTCTCTTTACCATTCATGATTCCAAGCGATTATATTTACACCAAGTTACCTGTAAGGTAGTATATTTTTCTTTTTCATGTTTGTTTATTTCTGTCACATTTCTGGATCTCTCTTCACAGACTTATTTTATAGTTTGGGGTACCCTATTGATCTCAGTGAAAAGTTATGTAGATCATGAAATTATTGTATGAGGTGTTTTATTCAAAACGTCAAAGACCATTAAGCACAGACCATGGATATGGCAATTTCAACATTAACTTACTACTCCAAATCTAGTCAGGTTGACAGTGAATAAAACTTGTTATCTTGGGGGAATAAGTAGTAAGAAATTAGTTGGTGATATGTACCCTGTTCCTAGTGACAGACAGCAGAAAGCTAAAGAACATTTTGTGAAGACTGAAAGAGATATAAAGATATAAGACAATTGACAAAAATGTCTGCCTCACGTAAGTCAAAAGTTAAGTGGGCATGGAAATATGTTGACTTTTATCAGGGAATGCTAACTCAAATTTTGGGTAGAATTTGAATGCATAAATATATGTAATTATATATAATATTTATTATATAATTATGAATACATAAATATATAATTATATTACATATAATTATATAAAGGTATATAAATATATAGAGAGTCAAATATATATTCAAATAATTTAGTCACTGGAAAATAAAATGCTGTAAATATTGCAAAAGTTATAAAATACTACCTGCTGGGTTGCTAGATTCAGGAACTGGATTTTTTATATTAATATTATTGACTTAGTAAGGCTGGGATTATTTATAAGGTAATTATTTACTTTGGGGTGTCAAAGCAAAATTGCATTAGACAGAGATAAACAGACATGAAAACCGTTATTCAAGGCTATTGCAACAGAAGAGAGATGTCAGAACTCAGCCTGAGCTCTACTCCACTGAAACAAAATACAGTAGTTTTTTTTGGGCTGGAGGGAGGAGGAGACCTCAGACCATCAGTGTTTGCTGACTGACTTTTTCCAAAGGAAAAACAAAATTTCTCTTACCTTCATGACACCAGGTAATTTTACAATTTGGGGCAAGGTGCCTACTGAAGTTAAGCTCCTACTTTCCCACAGAAACTGGGACAGAGGGGTCACTACCATTCTTGATGATTATATTTCAAAGAAATGGCTTCTGGGTCCTTGAGAAAGACAGTGCTGGGATGTAAAACTAACAAGAGAATTTTTTTTTTTTTGCGGTACGCGGGCCTCTCACTGTTGTGGCCTCTCCCGTTGCGGAGCACAGCCTCCAGACGCGCAGGCTCAGCGGCCAAGGCTCACGGGCCCAGCCGCTCCGTGGCATGTGGGATCTTTCCGGACCGGGGCACGAACCCATGTCCCCTGCATCGGCAGGCGGACTCTCAACCACTGCGCCACCAGGGAAGCCCAAGACTTCTTAAAAACTTACATCTCAAGAGGACAGGGAAAAAGTTTATAGTTACAAGTTTTCCAAAGTATCAATAAATGCTCTAAGAAAAGGGAGGTCAGGAGCCTAGTATCAGGAAGAAATTTGTCTTATATTTAGTCAAACTGAGGGCAGTACTAAGGCAACCGTAGTCAGTGGTTTGGTTAAGGAACAGAATTTTCTGTTTGGGCAAATATAGTAATTGATTTAGTATGCAGACTATCCACTGAAAATTAAAATTTCAATACAAATATTATAGAGTAAAATTTCTAATACATAATTTAATATATGAGCTAAAGTATTTAGAAGAGTCTTTGGAGTTTTTCATGGTCTTGGAGTTATAAAGTAACACAAACAGCAAAATGTTGCTAAGTACTGTGTGATATCTAACCTTGATACTACCAAATCATAGAACTGCCAGCTTTCCAGGGAAAGGAATTATTCAAATGTAATTTCTGCCTCTAATATATATAGTGTAAATGAGAAGAATCATGAATGCTTATTAGAATGAAAGTCCATTCTTCTAAGCTATAATTTTGGGAAGAGATAATCCTGTTTTATATATTATATGTATAATTATATATACTATTATATATAATAATAGTATAATTGTTATATAATTATATAATAATAGTATAATTATATATACTATTATATAAAGCATGTCACATATTATGCTGCAACAAAATACATATTAAATCTGTGGATATACTTTGGAAGCAGAAAGAAGAGCAAAAGTATCAAAGAAGGTACTCTTTTTATTGTGATGTGATAGAATTGTTAACAGTAATCAGGTTCTCTGAGCTAAATTCCTATTCTTTCCATAAATTGTTGAGTTGAAAGGTCTTTAAAAATAACTTTTCTTAGACTTCCTTCTATGTTACCTAGTTTGGAGGGACAGTTCTGTTTAGGAAACTTCAAATTCAAGACATACTACTTTCACCTTCCTGATGATATTAGGGGCTTGTTAACAGAAATATTGGCAATTTAAATTTAAGGTTATCTCACTAAGGTTCTATGTGTTCTCTCTTCAATTACTGATAATATAGGATATAGAGAATCAAATAATTTTGTAAAAGGCATTTCTGAACTAAATAGAGGAGCTGAAATGAAGCTCTCCAAAACTTGCCTGCCCACGTTCACAGCTTGATCAAATTGAAAGTATAATAGGGTCTTTAAAAAGCAAAAGACTTCTGGTTTCTGCCTGGAATATAAAATCACAAACTTTAAACCCATCAGAGAGCTGATGTCACAGAGCAACAAACTAACCTGAAATTTAAGGAAAAACAGTGCTTACAGGGTAAAGAGACTATGAATACTTGCTTATCTGGTGTAGATGCCTCTGGAGACAAGAAGAATTGAACAGAAATTGTTAAGGAACAGATAAAGGACAAATATGGGCTAACAAGAAAATGTAGAAGCTCTGGGAGTTGTAGATACAAGGGGATTTTTCATATAGTTTGCAGGCCTCTCTCCACAAATCAGACAAAGCCTTTATTAAAACAGCACTGTGAAAACGTGAGAAAGATTCCCTTGTTGTGAAGGCCTGGGAAACAGAATCTGCCCAGATCCATTCCTTCAATCTCTCTTATTGAACAAAAACCTTAAACCACTAGGAGAGGACAGGAAACATTGCTGCCTTTAGGCAATGGTGAAAATCCATTGCAGTTAAGGAAAAGGAGAAGGAAAAAAACTGTCTACTACTAGACAGGGCAGGAATACATGCTTGGCCCATAACTAAGCTGGGAAGGAGAAAGACTTCTAAGAATTCCCTACAAGAACACAGTAACTGCCTAAGACAGAGGCTGAATCACAACATGAGAACACTTTCCACAGTCACCACAAAGCTAATAAATATTGAGAATAAAGTAACAGTGAAATATTGGTGGAAGACAATAGAGGCCCATTTTGAGGCCCATCAGCACAAACTGAGGGTTAAACAAAGACAGCAGTGGTAACCTTATCCATTTCAGGGATAAGAAAATTGAAGTCCACAGTGGAAACTGACTGGCTCAAATTGAAAATGGGTTTGACATTGTTTGAATAATATGTGATTAAACTATAATTATTATTCAAATTGTTAGAAACAGCAGACAAGGACAACATATACAAATATTTGGTAGCAACAGAAAGCACTAGAAAGATACTTTAGAGATAGAATGTGATGTAACATTATACTTTCCATTTTGGAGAAGTAAAAACTGGAAGAATATAAGAATCGTATTTGAAGTATCGATATTACACTAAGAGTTAGAGTGTGGATTCTACAATGTAGAAAAAATTTGACAAACGAACCAGAGTTCATCCCTCACTGGCCCTCCTCAACTTTGATCACTCCCTTTTATCTAGCTGTTAATATATTTAAATTTTGTTATATTAATATAATCTCAAAATTATGCTATTTTAGAGCTGTTAGAAAGCTTTAACTATAAATTTAGGCCAATGCATTAGTCAGACTTTTCCAGAAAAATAGAACGAATAGGATACATTCAGATCCTCAAGGTATTGGGTGAAGTCAATTCACATTGGAGAGGGCAATTTGCATTACTCAGTCTGCTGATTCAAATGCTAATCTCATCCGGAAACATCCTCACAGACAAACTCAGAAAAAAATGTTTAGCCAAACATCTGGGCACCCTGTGTCTTGGTCAAACTGACACATAAAGTTGCCATCATAAGTTCACTCCTTGTAAACTTGGTACTCATATGCATCTCCTTAAACCGTAATTAATCTCCAAATAAAGACAGTAACACAGTCATAACTCTGCCTCACATGATACAATTGTGTACAAACAAAGCCCTTCCCCAGAAGAGGAGGTAAAGTCCTTGAGTGATGTTTACTCTTTTCCTTGATATCCCATACCTCAAATAATATGATATAAAATTAACAATACTTTTAATACTATAATATAAATTCAATACATCTTATTTTACATAAGAGAATAAAGGAGGAAAGAAAACAAAGATATTTGCTCATACACATATTCATAGAAAATAAGGAGAAAATACTCATGGCACTTACAGTCCTCATTTCTGTAACTGGTCATGTGATTATAGTGGGTATTTATGACTACTTTATTCCACTACCCATTCTGTGTTCCCTTTACCTTCAGCAGGTACCTCAGCTGGTCATGGTTTCTTACCTGACAGTGTGACTCCAAACTTCATTTTTGAGGGGTCTGTGACATTAGTAGTCTTGCCTAGATTAGGTTGATGTAGTTTTGTACTGACCTTAATGATAGGGCATGATAATACTAAAAGTCACTCTAAGGAATCTCCTGTAGTCCAGACTATTATCTTACCTTCATTGTGGAGTAGTAGTTCAATTTCCCCTTGGTAGACAGGATTAATCACTCAACCAGCATAAAAACTCCCTTCTTTCCCTGTTGAGTCAGAGACATGAGAACCCCAAATTAGCTGGGTGGCAGTCTTAACTTCCAGTTCTGTGGAATCAAGCATAAGGACATGGGAATGGGAAGCAAAAATCTTGCTCGTTGTTAATTAGGAGTAATAGTGAGTGGTGACAATCCTTCCACTCCTTGATTCCTGGACCTGTGCATCTTGGCTATGGGAGAAACAGGACCATATATTGGATGCTGTTTCAGAGTATACTCAGCCTTCTTGAGAAGCTTGCTCAAGCCCTGCAAGTTATTGCCACCTAGCTGGTATTGTAACTGAATCTTCAAAAGGCCATTCCACTGCTCTATCTATAAGGCAGTCATTTCAGGATAGTGGAGAACATAGTAAGACTAGTGAATTCCATGTGCATGGGCCCACCGATGCAATTCATTTGCTGTGAAGTGAATTCCTTAATCAGAAACAATGCTATGTAGAACACCGTAATGATGGATAAGGCATTCTCTAGGTCCATGGATGACAGTTTTGGCAGCAGCATTGCATGCAGGGAAGCCAAATCCATATCCAGAGTGTATTTATTCCAGTAAGAACAAAATTCTACCACTTCCATGATGGAATTGGTCAAATTTAATCAACCTGCTATCAGGTACCTGGCTGCTCACCCTGGGGAAGAATGCCATATACTCCGTACTCGGAACAGTGCCAGAAACTCAGTAGTGGTCTCTGTTTCTGACAGATTGGACATTCAGCATTAGCTGTAGCCAGATTAGCCTTGATGAGATTAGCCTTGGAAGTCCATATCGCTGAGTCCACATATAACCTTCACCCCTGCCACTATGGCCCTTTGTTCATGAGCCCTTTGGGCAATGACAGGGGTGGCTAGGGAAAGAAGCTGACTGATATCCACCAAAGAGGTCATCCTATCTACTTGATTATTAAAATCCTCCTCTGATGAGGTCAACCTTTGGTGACCATTCACATGGGATACAAACATGTTCATGTTTTTTTCCCATTCAGAGAGAGGTCTATAAACATACTTCTTCTCCATATTCCTTTTTACCAGTTGTCCAATCATGTTCAAGTCCCTGACCATTCAACCAAACCACGAATCTCAGCCTATGAATCAAGTACTGAGTTAGCCTGACCTGGTATTCACAAGTTGTAGTTGTCTTTGTTTTTTGTCTTGCTTTCTTCATCTGTAAGAATAGTTTATAGTCTTTCTCCCTTTCTGAATTTTGTTTCTTGGCTTCTAAATATGGTTTCAATTTATCCATTTTAATAACGTTTATATTACCACTTCATGATGATACTTATAGTCTTCATCACCAAATGATAATAGCAGAATGATTTTGAAGAACATTCCTTTATTCCATACTGTTTGGGCAAAGTGTCAATGTGAGCTCTTAGAAGTGAAAACTTTTCATACTAAGAGTCTGCTTTGTTATGCAGATATGTTTTTAGGGTATATAATATTTCTAAATGTATTTTTATTATTTAAGTACTACGACTCACATTATAAAGGAGAAAGAGGCAAAGAAGAATGAAGAAGGAGAGGAGAGTGAGGAGGATGAGGGAATGGAAAGGGAAGGCAGGATGAGAAAGGAAGAGAAGGAGGGGAGAGACTGCAGTAGAAGGAAGATCAGTTGGTCTTCACTCAGTATTATGCAATTGCAAAGTTCCCTCAAATTGAGGCTCTGTATGTCCAAGTGAGATGACTTAGCAAGAAAATTTAGCAGACTGTTCCATTGGAAATATTGTCTTTTTAAAATTACTACCTGATACTGTGTTTTACATGTGTCACAATAAATTATGCTTTATATGATAGGGTGAACAAACAATTACCAGAAAGTTAATTCATGTTTTAGGGATTTTTCTAAAGTATAATATTAAAAAAGAAAGGAGAAGATATTTTAAAATAAGTATTTCAGTAAACATGTATTCAACTATTTCTTCTGCTAGTACAGGGAAATATTAGTTTTTTCTATCTTCCCTAGTCACAAGAAATTAAATTTTTGAAAATGATTAAAGTGTATATTATAAAAATTATATTGATATATGTTCCAAGATACTGCTGTGCCACGAGTTCAGTGGATAAGGGGGAAAAAAGGAATTTTATAAATAGTTACCTTGAACAGTATTTTAATTTCTAGTGACTTTGCAGTTAAGGGCTGACACCAGCAAATGTAGAACCATTTTATTTAAACATAGGTGAAAAATTATAAAAGAACTAGTTGATTTGATAAATTGATCATAATGACAAATTACTCAAAATGACAATTTGATCAAAAGTAAACACTTCTAGGTACAGGCTTCCAATTATTTATAATTTTTGTATCACAGGGGTAATTTTACAAATTTCATGCAACTTGAAGAATTTTTCATCCTTTTATCAGAATTTTTTTTTGTAAACTCTGGGAGAGGGGCTTTTAAACTCTATGTTTCTTAGCATTTGGTTCATTTTTCTATATCTAAACTTGTCACTGAGATTGAACATGCTTCTTTCTATAGCTTCAATCTTGAAAGCAAAAATTGTTTTAAATTGTAGCAATATAATGAAATAGTGTAAGAAATTATACTTAAAATGGTACTCGAAAAAGCTCCTTAATTGTAGGATAAAAATGCATAGGAAATGCTATATTTTTAAATAGGTAATATTATCATAGTTAATGGAATATAAATTTTATCTTAAAAATAAAGAGACTTAAGAAAATGTAATTTTTTTCTTAAATAGTTCTTATATTTTAAATGACCCTGGGAACTAATGCATGGAAAATAATATTTGAAGAACAATTTCCAAACAATTTTTGTCAGTTAATTTGTTTTCAGGCAGTTCTCTAAGCGAGAGAAATAAAATATTAAAAGTCTACATAAAAACAGTAGAGGAAATATAATTCACTGACTATTAAACAGAATCAGTAAGAAAAGGAGACAAAATGCTTAACCATTGCAAAACCACACATAAGGTGGATAAAATTAATATGTGAAAATAATCAGTGACAGGAAATATATTTATAATTTCAGGCAGTTTGTCTTTGACCTTGTATTGACTAGACTCAAATGAACTTTGCTGCTTCTCTGGAAATATCAGGATCCTATTATTATCCATAAAAAAGAAAGAGGATGCATTTAAATGTCCATAAGATAAGTTGCCAAATTTTGATATGTGAACATAAAGCAAAACATATCCTTTATTTATGACTTACAAGTTATTGTATACATTTTAAGACATCTTGATCTGATAAAATTAAATCCTTGAAAATACATCATGTCTTCTGATCCCAGTGATTAAGCTTATCTCACATTGATTCTTCAATTATTTTGCCTGGTAGCTGGTACAATATCAGAAGCTCCCATTATACATCTTTGTATATTTCATTTTTTATAGTTTTTGGTTGCTGACAACACATGATAGAGCATGCTCAAAATAAACAAAAGACACACTAACATTTTCAAAGAATGCTCCTTTATTAAATGTTATTAATTTTTTCTATTTTATAGAACCTGAAGTGATTAGTTGATATTAGAAAGTTTTATGGGAAAATGGGCTTCCTTTTAAATATTAGAATCATTTAAAAATATCTCTATTTAAATGAGGTTCAGAAATTAACTGTTGATTAATGAGACTTATCTCCTATTCATAAAAAAAATATTACTTGGAATACAGACATGAATCTCCTTTATTTTTGTAACAATAATCTACTTTTTTATAACTCATGCAAGTCATTCCAAAATATCCACTCAGGATACATGACACACAGAAAGGCAGATTTCTTTTGTGTGTGTGTGTGCATATGTGTGCGTGTGTGTGTTTTCCTTTTGATTTACTCTGATAAGCCAAAACAAAAATAACCTATACCTAGTCTAAGGAACCTTAAGGGAAATGGGAATGTATCTGGTCAGTGAGTCTTGGCATAATGTTCCTATATTATATAGAGAGAATGTTTTTACCTCCTTAGAGTCTAGCTAATTCCTCCTTTTCCTTCAAGTTTTGCTCATGAAAATTATATGTAAATTTATGGAGATCAGAAAACTCTTCTTTCTTAAGTAGATCCCTCTTGCAATCAATTTGTGACTATTGTCTTTGGGTTTTTGTAAGAGTCTATTTTGAAAAACTCTGTCTGGAAAGACAAAGCTCAATGATCTCTCCTTTCTCTTTGTTGACGTCTACCCTCATTGAGCCTCAGATGCAGGGCTCTAAGGAAGCAGAACTTACCCCACCCCCCCCAAAAAAAAAGTGAAAAGAAAAAGAAAAATTATATAAATTACTATTTTAAAATATAAACTGTCTTAGTCTGTTTGGGCTAGTATTACAAACTGGCTGGCTTATAACCAACAATAATTTATTTTTCACTGTTCTGGAGGCTGGGAAGTTCAAGATCAAAGCACCAGCACATTCAGCGTCAGGTGAGAGCCCACTTCCTGGTAGGGCACCTTCTTGTGTCCTCACATGGCAGAAGGGGTAAACTAGCTCTCTGAAATCTCATTCATAAGGGCACTAATCCCAATCATGAAGGTTCTGCCTTCATGACCTAATTAACATAACAAAGTCTCCACCTCCTAATACCATCACTTTGGTGGTTAGTATTTCAACATAAATTAATTTGTAGGGAGACACAAGCGTTCAGGTCATAGAATAAACCTATTTCACATCACAAAGAGACCTACCAATATTAGATCCAATAAGTGGGGTTATCATCTTGGCAGGAATAGTTACCTTTTAAAGGAATGACATAAGTTCCCTATTCTCTTCCTTGTTAAAAACCCAAACTATGACTGTACTTTAAAGACTAGGGTATAAGAGTCTTTAAAGGACTGAAAAATTTCCACTGTTAGCACCACCTTCCTCAACTTCTCTGGAACTTGAGAAGTTGTTTCTTTGTTGTTTCCCAGCTGTTTCTTTCCTCCTACATTGATAAAGATGAATTTCCCAAGGGCTGTGAACTGGAATAATAATTTCACCCACTCCTAAGACACTTTTGACCAACTATTTCTCAAAATACCAATTAAGGCTCTTGTTAATGCCACGTTTCTGTAAGGAAGAGACTTTGTTCACAACTTCTAACACAGTGATATTGACAGAGAAGGCTCAACTGTTTGAGTTTCTCTCAAAAAGACTTCCTTCCACACTAAAATGCATCTTGCAGCTGAAGTACAAGTAATTTATTGACATTCCCACCAACTAAATAAATTTGTTAGAACTATCACTAGGATTACCTATTTCTTGAAGAAAACAATATACATTGCAATTTAAAAATAATATTGTAAAAGCATGGGTTTAGATAACTTAATTTTGGGATCATTTAAAAATATCAATTCCCCTTAAATCATGATTTTCTGATATTGTAGGGCAAGCTTTGGTGTTAATAATACAAATACACATACTCAACCTTGATCCTTGATGACTGGTATAACTTTGTTTATATTTCAGTCAATATGGGGTGATTTATGGTCATGCCAATTACGTTATATGAAAGCAGGAGCATTAATTGGGAAGGAGAGGAATGCCACCAATCAGAATGGTAACATTTGAAAAGATTCTGATGGTGCAAGGTTAAGGAAGAGAATAAGAAATATATTTTACATAGTGCTGCGATAATGCATTTATTGATATCTATGAGTGTGGCCCAGAGAAAGAAAACTGATTTCCAGTGTATTTAAGTTGGAAAGGAGTTGCTATGCTACTTGGACTTAGAACCAAGGATATGGCACTCAAAGTATGTCTGGCGAAAATACTGCATGGAGCCTGAGGTAATCCTGGATTAGGGAATTATACTTTACTTAGGGCAAAGTCATGTTATACTCCCTTGGCACACTAAGAGTCTCTGATATCACGAAGCCAAGAAAAAATAAGGTTAAAATACTTAATCACTAAGGGAGATGTGCACATAATTTTGAACTCAAGCAGGTACTAACAGCACAAGCAAGTTACATGACCAGATGTTTCAACTCCCAGTACATTCCTGCTACACAGTCAACAGCTCCTTAAGCCATCCCTATAGCATCAGAGGCACTTCACTATCACACATTTATTGGAAAATGCAAATGAAGCTTAGACCTTGAATGTTCAAATTCTAAGAGCTTTCTCTGTCTGTAGAAATAGCCCTTCTTCCTCTGTCAGGTGGGTAGTTTCCTCTCAGGTGACTTTGCTCTTCTGGAGTAGTTTTCATGCATGAGACTGCTCTTAAGAACCCACCTCCACCTCTACTCATTGCTTCTAAACTCAAAGAAAGGCCCTGTGTACTCTAAGAGGTCAAGTGCAAAGTCTGGCCTGTGGAGAGGTACCATACAGACCTAAATAATTCCAAGATGTTGGCAGTTTACATAGCAAAGCCTAGACAGCATGTGTGGAAAAGGTCCCTAGGAGCTGGATCAGGGTGGAATAGAAATGTTGAATTGGGAAAAGCTTGTTTGCTATGTATCCATGATACACTAAGCAGAAACTCTCTATTCAGTGTGTCAGCTTAAGCAAGTTGAGAGGGTCCCTTTCAGTTTGTTTGGTTGAATGAAATCTGGATGTAAAGATAGCTGACACAATAAAAATGAAATACCAGAACTTATTTTTAAATAAAATCTGCAAAGGAAGATAACTAAAGATATAGATAGATGGAAATATCAGAATTGATTTCTTATGTAAGAGCTTCTCACATATACACTTACTATGGATACCAGAATACTAGCAAAACTGCAAAAAATACATTAGTGATGGGAATACTAACACCCCTGAGAGCTCTGTGAGAATATCATCATAATGACAAAATGACTGTGAGAATTGCTGTAATTAAACTGGGCTTCCTGAATTCACTGAGTGCAGGATCCTGGGATTGTGTGGGTCAAGTGATGGCACTTAAATGACAGAGTCAGGTGAGCATATTTATCATAATTGAAAAATATTCAGTCATGATCGGAATGTTTTTATCCTCGGAGATCTTTGTCATTAGCTTATATATTATAGTATCTAAAGAACTGAAATAGATGGGTATTATACTAAAATGTTACTGGGCTTGTATAAGTGGAAAAGTTCTAGCTCTCTTGAACAAAAGTTTGAATTTTTTAATCGTAATAAAGATTGCTCCTCAAAAAATTCCTAGATATGAGACAGTTCACACACACAAAGCCTTCCGAATAAAAGAGGAACCCCTTTCTGTTGAGAAAATGTTCTGCTACCCAGTCAAAATTTATACTGTAAGTCTTTCTCCTAGCCTTTTCTAAAGGAACTTGAAGTTATTTACCAGGGTGTCTTAGCAATGAAGATGGTAAAATAATGAAAATTTTTATTGATTACTTCACACTAGCCCTGACATGACATTAATTCTGCAGAATCGAAATGCCACAATAGTTAACCACTCCCATAGGCATTTTATATGGTCAAGGAATTAAATGGAGCTTTGTCTTGATTCTATCACTCTATTAGTACAATAAGTCTTCCTCAGGGCATTACAGAGATTCATGCTACCATCAAGGACTTTAAAGATTCAGGGGTAGTCATGACTATCACATCAGCATTTAATGTATATTTGGCTTGTGTAGAAAGAAGACTGGTCTTGAGAGATGGCTATGAGCTATTACAATTTATTCATATGGTGACTCCAGTTACAGCTACAGTTCTAGAAAGCAATTCAACAAAGACCCTCACATACTGGTATTCAACTATGGAACTGGTAAGTGGTTTCCCTTTATATGAAGCCCTACCAGAAGTCATTTACTTTTACTTGGCAAACAGCAGAACATCTCCACAGTCAGTTTTGATCTACACCAAGTAAAGGTCTACAAAGATCTCAACCATCCTGATGTTCCACAGAACATCACACTAGCACTTCACAGAGCAACAGTCTTGCCTATAATACTGATGACATTAAGATAATTGGACTTGACGAGTAAAACCTTGCAAATATTTTAAATGCCTTATCATGACTAGAAAGTAGAAGATAAATGCCAGAAAATTCAGAGGACTGTTACCTCGGTGAAGCTTCTGGGGTTCCAGGAGTCTGGAGCATGATGAGACACAATAAGCTGGTGCAAAATTTTGGTGAAAATGTTTAGATGTTGATGGCAAAAATACACTACATTTGAGTGTACTACTCTGACCCATTTACTAAGTAAGCCATAACACTTCCACTTGTGAGTGGAGCCCACAGCAGGAAAAGTCTCTGCAGCAATACCACGATGCCATAAGCAGAATTACACATGGGCTTTTGATCAAGCTAATCCAGATTCACTCAAATTGTCTGTAGAAAATATAAATTTTTATGAAGCTTCAGGAAAATCCTAATACAAATATCACAGTGCAGATCTCAGATTTGGGAGAAAAAAACATGCTCTCTTCTTTGGATAATTGTTTGATTTTCAAGCAACAGCTTCTGGTTTGCTCTTAGATTCAGGTAGAAGTTGAATGCTTAACCATGAATACCTATGAACTCGTGAGGAATTCCTAATAGTCTGTTGACCTAGAAGGAAAAAAATAATTGTGCCTGAGGTGAAAGACTTATACGCTGAGAACTATAAAACATTAATAAAGGAAATTGAAGATGATTCAAAGAAATGGAAAGGCATCCAGTGCTCTTGGATTGGAAGAATTAATATTGTTAAAATGGCCACACTACCCAAAGCAATCTGCAGATTTAATGTGATCCCTATCAAATTACCCATGACACTTTTCAGAGAACTAGAACAAATAATTCTAAAACTCATATGGAACCATAAAAGACCCAGGACTGCCAAAGAAATCCTGAAGAAAAGAACAAAGCAGGAGGCATAACCCTCCCAGACTTCAGACAACACTATAAAGTTATAGTAATCAAAACAGAGTGGTTTTGACACAAAACAGACATATGGATCAATGGAACAGAACAGAGAGCCCAGAAGTAAACCCACACACCTATGGTCAATTAATCTTTGACAAGGAGGCAAGAATATACAATGGGAAAAAGACAGTCTCTTCAGCAAGTGGTTTTGGGAAAGTTGGACAGCTGCATGTAAATCAATGAGGTTAGAACACACCCTCTCACCACATACAAAAATAAACTCAAAATGGCTTAAAGACTTAAACATAAGAGATGACACCTTAAAACTCTTAGAAGAGATCAAAAACATTCTGTGACATAAATCAGAAACATATATCTTAGGTCAGTCACCCAAGACAATAGAAATAAAAACAAAAATCTACAAATGGGACCTAATCAGACTTACAAGCTTTTGAAGAGCAAAGGAAACCATAAATAAAACAAAAAGAAAACCTACAGAATGGGAGAAAATATTTGCAAACTATGCAGCTGACAAGGGCTTAATTTCCAAAATATACAAACAGCTCATACAACTCAACAACAAAAAAGCAAACAACTCAATCAAAAATGGGCAGAAGACCTAAATAGACATTTCTTCAAAGAAGAAATAAAAATGGCCAATAGGCACATGAAAAGATACTCAACATTGCTAATAGAGAAATGCAATTCAAAACTACAATGAGGTACCATTTCACATGGGTCAGAATGGCAATCATTAAAAACTCTACAAATAAATGCTGGAGAGGATGTGGAGAAAAGGGAAGCTTCCTACATTGTTGGTGGGAATGCAAGTTGATACAGCCACTATGGAAAATGGGTATAGAGGTTCCTCAGAAAACTAAAAATAGAATTAACATATGATCCAGCAATCCCACTCCTGGGCATATATCCAGAGAAAACTCTAATCCAAAAAGATACATGCACCCCTATGTTCACAGCAGCAGTATTCACAATAGTCAAGACATGGAAACAATCTAAATGTCCATTGACAGATGAATGGATAAAAAAGATGTGGTACATATACACAATGGAATACTATTCAGCCATAAAAAAGAAAGAATGTCATGTGCAGCAACATGGATGCAAATAGAGATTATCATACTAAGTGAAGTAAGTCAGAAAGAGAAAGACAAATACCACATGATATCACTTATATGTGGAATCTAAAATATGACACAAATGAACCTGTCTATAAAACAGAAACAGACTCCGGGACATAAACAGACTTGTGGTTGTCAAGGGGTAAGGGGTTGGGGAGAGATGGAGTGGGAGGTTGGAGTTAGCAGATGTAAGCTCTTATATATGGAATGGATAAACATCAAGGTCCTACTGTATAGCACAGGGAACTATATTCAGTACCCTATGATAAACCATAATGGAAAAGAATATAAAAAAGAATGTATATATATGTATAAATGAATCTCTTTGTTGTATAGCAGAAATTAACACAACAATTGTAAATAAACTACTTCAATTAAAAATAAACAAACACCCCCAAAACCAAAGGTGTTAAAAAATAAGAACAATAATTGTGCCTGGTTTACAGACATTAAAAATAAAATGACCAGGACCAAAATTTCAAATGAATTGATTTTATTTAAAGATCTTGAATAACTTGATAATTACAATAAGCATATTTTATTATACATAACAAACCCCTTTTAACCATATCTGAGTTTATGTTAATGAAATGACTTCTGGAAGCCCCTAAGGATGAGGGCTGTTGCAAGCACAACCAACCACATGTTTAGAGGGGTAAAACGTTCAGTCCCACCCCTCCCCCCATCTCTGGAGAGTGCAAAAGAGCTGGATATTGAGTCCAATCACTAATAACCAATAATTTAATCAACTGTGGCTATATCTTGTAGTCTCCATAAAAAAACCCAGCAGGACAGGTTGGAGAGCTCCTGGGTTGGTGAACACGTGAAGGTGCAGGGGGAGGTCATGGGACCTCCAAGCCCCTTTCCACATATGTTACCCCATGCATCTCTTCCATCTGGCTGTTCTTGAGTTTTATACTTTTATCATAAACCAGTAACTTAGTAAGTAAACTCTTTCTCTTAAGTACTGGGTTCTGTGAGACACTCTAGCAAATTAATTGAACCAAGGGGAGAGTGGTGGGAACCTCTGATTTAGAGTCAGCTGCTCAGAAGCACAGATAACAACCTGGTCTTGCAACTGGCTTCTGAAGTGGGGGGAATGGGGTGATTGAGCCCTTAACCTTTAGGATCTGATGCTAACTCCAGGTAGATAGTGTCATAACTGAATTGAATTGCAGGACACCCAACTGGTGTCTCAGAATTGCTTGCTGTGAGGAAAAGCCCCTAGATATTTGACCACCAGAAGTGATGTACTGAGAGTAAAGGAGACACATAAGACTTTTCTTTCCAGGACACAACCATGTTAAGTTTCCCAGCTCTCTTGCAGTTATGTAGAACCAACTGAGTTCTAGCCAGCGAAGTGAACAGACCTAAAATGTACCACCTCCATCTCACTCCATCCTCTTCACTCTTTTCCTCCCCTCACCATCTCCCAGCCAGATGCAGCAAAATCCTAATAGCCCAAGGGCAAGAAAGGATCCCAGATACCTGTGTTGCCCTGGAGGTGGCCCACTACATACCCAATGGTACCATGCTGTGAATGAAAAAGAGAGTCTTATATGTTTAATGAATGGGATTTTAGAATTGTTTAAAATAGTCAGGGTTAATTTCTTTTCCTCAATACATTTTTTAAATGCAGACATATTCCTGCCCTCTGGGAAGAATATACATCTGACTCACTTTGTTTTATTCTATTCCCACTCTTGCCTTATCCCGAATAACTTGTTTCCTCACAATTTCTTAATCTTTTCTATAGCAGTAACTTTCACTTTATTTTTCTTCAGCAAACAACACCTGAGGCCACAGTCAGGATTTATTATCTCCCTGAACTGAACTACATTCTAAGCCATTAATTTGAAATCTATCTGATAACAAACTTATCTCTGCTAAATATATTTTTTCATTCACTTCAGCTTTTAAATTCCTCCATATATTTTTAGATTATCGTTTGCTTCTTGGCTTTATTTTCTAAACTAAATTCGTCATCATGACTGGACTTTCAGGTCACACTCTCTTCAATTCCCTTCTCCTGCTCTTTGCTGCTTTCATATAAATACACTCCCAAACTGGATCTCTATAATCAAAAGCTTTTTCCCCATCCTGAGCTTTGCTGTAGAAAACTATATAACTCTGCCAGATGGGGCAGATTTATGGTTTCCAATTTCTGTTGGGTCCTCAAAATTGCTTGGCAATTCCATCTCTTGTCCACTCAAATGGCTCTTGATTTGATGGCTCTGTCCTATATGATGGTGTGAGCAAGCTCTCTCCTTCAGTGTCCTCTAAGATGCGTTCTTCACATATATGCATTTGTCAATTTATAAACTGCAGTCCTGGGACTCCCCTGGTGGTCCAGTGGTTAAGACTCTGCCTTCCAATGCAGAGGGCGCGGGTTCAATCTCTGATCAGAGAACTAAGATCCCACATGCCACGAGATGTGGCCAAAAAAAAAAAAAAATCCAAAAGAAAAGAAACAACTGTAGTCCTCAAGTTGTGTTACTCTGGTATTACTCTCTTATTTCAGCTTCCACCTGCCCACACCTGCTTCCCTGGTTTATAAAGTTTCACCATACAACTACTTGCCATCCTGAAATGCCACCAGGGGAGCTATCTCCCAATTTTCTGAGGACTTCTCCTCCTTGGAGGGTCAGAATGATGCTGAGTTTTCAGTGGAGGAGAAGGGCTTCTTGCCAATCTGTTGCCACATGGAGTTACCTGAACACCCTGTCTAGAGACTCATACAGTCTTCCCATAAAACTTAGAGTTTGGGGCCCTCATTTCTCAATCTAAGATGCTCAAATTTAATCCATGGTGAGACAAAGGAAACAGACACATCAACCATCTTTTTTCTCCTTTTTCCCCAAATGCTTTCTTCAACCAAAATCTTTTTTCTATTACTGGGTATAAAGCAGACAATTTCTTGAATTTTACTGAAGGCAAAGATTATATGGGTCTGTAAACAAGTATTAATAGAGGAGGCATGCTGTCTAATCCACACTAGGAGTGATAGCATATGCTCTGTTATACTTGTCTACATTAATCACTCTCTACTTTCCTCTTAATTTAGTTTATGAATGTAGAACACTCCATCTAAGCCTTCTTAATTTTTGATGCCCACACCTATTCTGCTAACTATAGGCTAAAATTATTGCCTTTAATCTCACAAGAGAAAAATAATTCCTCCATTCATTTATTCAACAAACACTTCATCACTCATTCGACATGTAATGAAACATCATGTCGAAATAAATACTTTCAAAGCTCATCTTTTGTATCCAAGGAATAAATAGTTAAAAAATATGTAGTTAAAAATTAATTTAAGCAAAATGTTAAAATTGCTGTAATAAAAGTCTCCGTAATATATTGTAATGTCACATGGAGGGAGGGAGCAATTTGATTTGGAATGTAAAACAAAGACTTCTTCAAAGAAATGATGTTAGTAGGATGTGACTATATAAGGAGTGACTACCTCTCCTCTAAAGGGTTATTGGAAGCATCAAAATAATACCTGTAGAATGATTTTGTCACGTGAGAAACAGTAAATATACATTTTTAACATACAGATGTGTATATGTAAGTTTATGTGTTACCATAATAAGACGTTTGTTCTTGGCCTCATTTTCACTGAAAAAAAAAATTGTGTCCATCTGTTCTCACTACTATGGATTATCCAAGCAAATCTGTGAGTGGCTATCTTTTATTTAAGTTTTGCTATATACCTATTTTGACATTCTATCCAAGGTCTGATTCTCTTCCTCTTCTTGACTTTAAATTTTAATAATTTACTTTACTTGCGAATATTTACAGAGCAATTATTTGTGTGAAAATACTATGCTGTAGATTATGGATGAGCATGCCAAAGGGGATTATATTGAGGATTAAGGTTTGATCTTGGCCCTCAAACTAGTTTCCTCAGAGAATAAGGAAATAGTAACTGAGTATGATACAGATCACCCTCTGTTTTCAGACATGGAGCATGAATGTGTATAGCTTCCTATTTTTTTCTTTTACTCTTAAATACACATTTTAAAAGTTATATCTCAGTCGAAAGGTAATAATTTTTCCTGTTTGGGGAGTGTATTTAAGGTCACATACAGGTGAAATCTCTTAAAACCCATTACACCGGTATGAACTTTTTTAAAAAAAATTATTGAAGTACGACTGACATGAAAAAGCTATACAAATTTAATGTATACAAATTGCTGAGTTTGAGGAATGAAACCATCACCATCACAGGGGATGAAAAATAATTTTCCCTCTACCCTCTGAGTTCTTAGCTGAGACCTCTGTAATAAAAGAGATTAACAAGAGAAAAACAAAAAGCAGTTTATTAACATGTATGCCTCATGTATGTGCATGTATGTGTGGGAGATATCCAGGGGAAAATGAGTAATTCAAAGAGGCAGCTTAGAATCAGGATTAAATAACATTTTCACAGGGAAAGGGGAGAGAAGATGAGGCAGCTTAGAGGAGAGTAAAAGAGTTTTTAGGAAAGATGAATGGACCCTCAGAAGAATAAATGGGAGGTATGATTGTTTGTGACAAAGTTTGAATGGCTGTGGTGTCCACTTCTAGTCTCCTCTCCTGTGATAAGAGTAAATCTTCCCTGGTTGACGAAACTCCCAGGGAGGAGATGTATGACAACTGCGTTCTTTTAGAGGATCTGTCTTTAGGCTGATAAGGAGGGTTCAGTGAAAGCTCTCCTTGCATTTGATGTCTTTCAAGTACCTACAGCTCAAAATAATCAATCTCCTAAAGCAGCATGTTTTGGGTTGGCATGTCCTAAACTCCTACAGTCATATTTTGGGGTGGTACATTCTGCTACCCTTCGCTACAATCAAGGCCATAAATATATCCAGCACCTCACAAAGTTTCCTCCTGCCCTTCTTTTATTATTATCATTATATTTTTGTGTGTGGTAAGACACTTAACAAAAGATTGCCTCCTAGCAAGTTTTAAGTATACAATACAGTATTGTTAGCTACAGGCTCTATGCTGTAGAGCAGATCTCGAGAACTTATTTATCTTGC
Source organism: Delphinus delphis (assembly GCF_949987515.2). Taxonomy (NCBI): domain Eukaryota; kingdom Metazoa; phylum Chordata; class Mammalia; order Artiodactyla; family Delphinidae; genus Delphinus; species Delphinus delphis. The sequence goes on along the minus strand of NC_082687.1, from coordinate 115,095,699 downwards.
CTAACTGAAACTTTGCACCCTTTGACCATCATCTCATTTCTCTCTCTCCAAGCCCCCCAACAACAAACATTCTACTCTCTGCTTCTATGAGTATTACTATTTTAGATTCCACATACAAGTGAGATGATGCAGTATTTGTCTTTCTGTGTCTGGTTTATTTTCCACCTAGTATATCATCCGCCGAGTTCATTCACGTTGTTGCAAATTGCATGATTTCCTTCTTTTTTTTTAAGTTTGAATGATATTCCATTGTATATATATACCAAATTTTCTTTATTCATTCGTCCATTGATAGATTTTTAGTTTGTTTCTGTATCTTGGCTATTGTGAGTAACTAATGGTGCAATGAACATAAGAGTGCAGGTATCTCTTTGAGATCCTGATGATAATTCCTTTGGATATAGGCCCAGAAATGGGATTGCTGAATCACACAGCAGTGCTATTTTTTATTTTTTGAGGACCCTCCATACTGTGTTCCAAAATGGCTGTGCCAATTCGTATCCCCTCCAACAGTGCACCAGAGTTCCCTACGGTCCACATCCTCACCAACATTTATCTTTTTAAATTTTTAATAATAGCAATTCTAAGAGGTCTGAGTGATATCTCACTGTTGTTTTGGTTTGCATTTCTCTGATGATTAGTAATGGTGACCACATTTTCATAAACCTATGGCCATTTGTATCTCTTCTTTAAAGAAATGTCTATTCAATTGCTCATTTTTTAATGTGGTTATTTTTTTCTTATTGAGTTACAGGAGTTTCTTAAATATTTTGGATATTAACTCATTATTGGACATATGATTTGCAAATATTTTCTCCCATTCCTTAGGAAATGTGTTATTTCCTTAGTTTATTTTTGTTTTTGTTGCCTGTGCTTTTGGTGTCCTATAAAAAAATTCATTGCCAAGACCAATGTAAAACTATTTTTCCTTATTTTTTCTTCTAGGAGTTTTACAATTTAAGGTCTTATATTTAGGTCTTTAATTTATTTTAAGTTGATTTTTGTATATGGTATAAGATAAGGGTCCAATTTCATTCTTTCGTATATGGATATCCAGTTTTTCCAACAGTATTTACTGAAGAAGATATCTTTTCTGCATTTTGTATCCTTGGCACCTTTGTTAAAGATCAGTTGACTGTACGTGTGTGGGTTTATTTGGGGGTTATTCATTCTGTTCCATTGGTCTATGTGTTTGTTTATATGCCAGTACTATACTGCTTTGATTACTATAGGTTTGTAATACAAATAGAAATCAGAAAATGTGATGCCTCCAGCTTTTTTCTTCTTTCACAAGATTGCTTTGGCTGTTTTGAGTCATTGTGGTTCCATATGATTTTTAGGATTATTTTTCCTACCTTTGTGAAAAATGCTATTGGAATTTTGCCAGGGATTTTATTAAATCTGTATAGCACTTTGGATACTATGGACATTTTAACAATATTAATTCCTCCAATCCATGAACACACACTATTTTTCCATTCACTTGTGTCTTCTTCAATTTCTTTCCTTAATGTCTTGTAGTTATCAGTGTACAAGTCTTTTACCTCCTTGGTTAAATTAATTCCTAAGCATTTTATTCTTTTTGATGTTACTGTAAAAATGATTGTTTTCTTAATTTCTTTCTGGATAGTTTATTGTTAGTGTATAGAAATGCAACTGATACTTGAATGTTGCTTTTGTATCCTGAAACTTCACTGAAATTAATATTATGGAAGGAAAGAAAATAATAGAACTGCATTTGGTAAAAGATGCTGATAGATGGAAAAATTTCCAGTGACACTACCAAGGTCTCAGCTCTCAACTTTTCCTCCCTGACCCCTTGCTAAACCCAAATTGGCCAACCAATGGCCATTCACTCACTTATTCAACAAATATTCAATTATTCATCATGGCTTAATTACAGCCCCAGTCTTAATTATGCTGCATCCAGTCTTGTGATTAACACAACCTCAGTTTCTACATACCGTCCAAGAATTTCAACAGTGAACACTTTTCAGAACTAAGCCATACCAAACTGTAGTGTCCTTCTCCAATCTATACTTTTAACCTTCCTGCTCTCACAGAGGAGCCTTTTTTAGCTGTTCTCACATTGCAAAGATATAATAAAAATTATATTATAAAATTATATAAAAATTATTATAATAAAAATGGCTTTGGTTGTTTTTCTCCTTCCACAACTCTAATTTTAGCACATTTTCTGAAAACATAACTAATTTGGAATTAATGGAATTTTTCTTTTTAATTTCCTAACAAAATGTAATATTGAAAAACAGTATACTGAAAAACAGAACAGTAATTCCTTGGTATCCATGGGGGACTGGTTACACTCCCCCCTCAAATTTCCCCCCAAGGCCTCCATACCAAACCCCGGAATGTGTACCTTTCTTAGTCAGTTCTGTGTTCGTGATTCAACCAACTGTGACAAGATCTGCAGTTGGCTGAATCTCTGGTTGCCAAATGGCTGATTTGGAGGGCCAGGGCATCCACTGTATATTGAAAATTGCTATTTTATTCAATTTGACACTTCTAGATTATGCCAGTGCCTTATTTGATTGAGTAGATAACATAGTGACACTATATTTACTCTTACTTATTAAATATGTTTAATTAAGAATTTATTTATGTGCTTGTTGTTCTGTAAAATCAAATATAATGCTACTTCTATTTCTCTAAATAATCTTCATGAGCAAAATAAGATTTTCCTTCTTAAGAAAACTAATACAATGCTTTTGTGATATATTTATGATTCCTGTTCACTAATGTGTTACAACAGTCGTGCACATGCACACACTCACACATACTTTCATCTACGCTGGTAAACAATTATAGAAATAGGAATTCTGTATTTACAGCAATTTCCTTCTTGATTTTAACTAGTTATTATTTTCTGTAGTGATGAGACAAAGCAATAGTAAACCAGTCACAATACATTATTTTTAAACCTGTCAAGATTCATGGATATAGAGCCATAATATATTTCTCACAAAAATTCTGCCTTTTGGATATCAGGAGATTTTTTCGGTTCAGGTAAGATAACACTGATTTTGTAATAGCAGTGTGTGCGTTCGTGTGTGTGTGCATTTGTGTGTGTGTGAATCTATGTTAAAATACCTTTAAACTTAAATGTCAAATTCAGCTTAGCACTGGAAGTGCAGTCTATGCTTGTTTGAGTGGCTGTCTGCTTGTCTCTTGTCCTGTCCATTTGCCAGCTGCTGTGTAGTGACTATTTTAGGCCAAAGGGTCACAGAACTCCATATCAAAAATGGCTCCATAAAAGTGGAAGAAAATGTGAGACAATCTATTAATTTTTTTGGTGATTGGATTTTACACTTTGAATTATTTAAGGATATTTTTGCCACTTTCCTTACTGATGAATCAATAAATCAGAAATCCATTCAGGGTTAGGCTTGAAAAGAGAAATTGAAATCCATCAGGGTAGTCATTTCCATACAAAGCTGTATATTTTAGCCTTGTGCTATAGTTGTACTGGAAGTGTTTGTTCTGTTATTTGCAAAAGCAAATTTTTATTTTCATGTATTTTTTGTTTTGGAATTTTCTCATTGACTATCCATTTAGATAAAATTTTATGTACGTTTGTATGTATCTATCATCTATCTATTTCTAGCCAGAAAGGATTTGATGATTAGGATTCTTGGACTCGATTTTCAGGTGATGAGAAAGGTCTAAGATTCATTCACCGAAGCAGATCCTCCAGGATTGTTGAGGACATCAGGTGGTGTCAGCAGCTGCATCCAGCAGTAGTGTCAGCATCTAGTTGCTCCAGCTGTGTCCACTGTGACACTGTAACCTGACTGCTCCTTGCATTATAATCTTGGTGCAGTAGTGAAAGCTTAGTATCACTGTCTTTCTTTCTGTTTACCTAATTTTCTAACCTTTCTGTCAGCCTTATGAGCTAATCAGTAGCTTTCCAACATTTTCTTTCTATTTGAGTTAGAGCTTATTTCTCATGCTTGAAATGACAAAACCTGCACTTAAAAAATTTGTAACTACATTCTCAGGTGCAAGCTAAATTAAGTTGCTATATTTTCCTCCTGAAATAATTATGTTCTTTATAAAATGACTATAATTTTAGTCAGTTTCACTGTTTTATCCTTAAAGTCTATTTTGTTTGATAGTAACATAGCTATAACCACTTTTTACTTTTGTTTTGTTTAATTTAGAATTTGCATCATATAACTTTTTCCATTCTTAACATTCTTCATACCTGCGTCCTTCCGTTTTAGATGTGTCTCTTGTAAACCACATAGAGTTAGTTAATGATGCAGGTTCCAACCTTACAATAGATCCACATTCATTCCTGGTGAAGTGGGTAATGCTGTAGATCATGAACCTCTTCATATTTGAAATCCAACAGCAAGCCCTGGAGAGAAAATCATGTCAGCTGCCATCATCATAAACTGCTTTTCCCTAGTAGCAATATATGTGATCCTTGCAGCAACATTACTTAAATTATTTAATGCATGCATAATTCTCTCCATTTTATTTTTGAGTACCGGTAAATCAATTTCCCAAAGAGACACAAGAAGAAAAACAAGAGTTCAAATTCATAGCTTGTGATTTTACGATGCATTCTTTTTTAAAAGTATTATATCATTTTCATGCATAGATTGAGATTATATTAATTGTCCGGCTTCATGCAGTCTCTTTTGAATCATACATTTACTTTTTCACACTTCTGTCTTCATATGCCCTTTGATATATGATTCCAATTAACACATTTGTCTGGGAAGCAAATGCTTAAATTTGAAGGGAGGGGAGATACAGGGAGGTGACATTTTAAAGAATATCCCTAAAAAAACCCCCAGTATTCTGTGCACTAAAATGTGTGTGTGTGTGCGTGTGTGCGTGTGTGTATGTGTGTATATTTGCATACTATTCACCAGACTTTGTTCTATAGGCTTTTACATGCATTGATTCATTAAACCCCCATAGCAACCATATGAAGTAGTGATTTGTATTATTCTTATTTTGTAGGTGTGGGAACTGAGGCAGAGAGATTAAGGGTCTCTTCCAAGGCTTCACAGCTAATAGGTGGAAGAGCTGGGTTTTAACCTGAGGCTTGCTTCTTCAAAGTCTTTGCCTTTAACCACTACTCTGAATGGCTTTTTATCTCACAGGGGATTTTGAATAGAAAGTGTTTTTGTAAGATATTTGTTTGAAAAATAGATGAATGATTTTGGAGAACAAAACTGGTTTCCAAAGCATCCCTTAAGAAACAAAGACTGATTTATATTAAACTCCCTAAGTCTTTATTTTTCTAGTCTATATGTTCTAATAATATACTTATTAGACTAAAGATAGCACAATATTTATTAAATATGAATAAGCTAGTTAACATGTCTTATCTCAAGACACTATGTTTAAACCTATAGCTAACAGGAATCCTTTACCTCCCTTTTGTAATCAATAATTTTGAATATTAGAAATAAAAACAATATCATTTGTCCACAAATATGAATGCACTGGGCATTTACCATTCAACATGTAATTGTTCTGAACTCTAGGGGTATAGCAGTGACCAAAACAATCAATAAAATCTGTAATCTAAAGGGATTGCATACTAGGATCGGCACAGAGACTGTGAACAAATAAAGAGTACAATATATATCATATATTGGATGGTTGCTACTATGAAGCCAAATAAAGTAAGCAGTGTAGACGGTACTAAAGGATGGCAGTGGAGTTGAAATTTTAAGTTTGAGGTAATCAGGGAAAGAGAACATAACATTAGAAAATCAACATAAAGAGGTAAGGGATAAATGTCCATGTAATTAGAGGGAGAATTCCAGGCATCGGCACTCCCAAGGCAACATTCCTAATGTGGGCAGGTGCCTCATGTTTTCATGGGTAGTAGGAAAATTGATCAGTCATATGCAGAGGAAGTATGTGCATCTTTTCTTTCTTTCCAAGAATAGTAAATTGTAGATATAATGGACTTAAAGAATAATGAGTATTTTCATTCTTTTAAATATAAGAATACTTAAGACACAAGTTCCTTAATGCTATTATATATAAATATGGGTTTTTTTTAATGAAACATGATGAATATTTTAGGTATGTCAATTAACTGGGATTTCTCACAAAAGCTGATTGCTTAAATAGACACAAAATACATTATTTTTTACATTTTTTCCAACCATTCATATTACACTTATTTTGCACATTTTTCAAATATAGCTATTTCTTTCCATAAAATCTATTTTTCTTGTCATATAATATACATTTAAATCACCAAATCATAACAGCAAAAAGAAAAATAAATTAAAAAATGAAAACAGTTTAAGAGATTTCTGTGGTAACATTAAGCATACAAACATTTGCAATATAGGGGTCCCAGAAGGAGAAGAGAGAGAGAAGGGATTGAAAATATATTTGAGGAAATTATGGCTGAAAACTTCACAAACCTGAAAAAGGAAACATATATCAAGGTACAGAAAACACAGAGGGTCCCAAATAAGATAAACCTCTAAAAATCACACCAAGAAATATCATAAAACTTCCAAAGTTAAAAAGAGAATTCTAAAGGCAGTAAGAGAAAAATAAAGTGTCATATACAAGAGAAATCTCCATTAGGCTGTCAACTGATTTATCTGAAGAAGCATTTCAGGCTAGAAGGGAGTGGAATGACATATTCAAAGTGCTGAAAGGGAAAAACCTACAATCTAGGATACTCTACCTAGTAAGATTATTATTTAGAATCAAAGGAGAGACAACATCATATATGAACCCCACAGTAACCAAAAACCAAAAACCTATACTAGATAAACAACAACTAAAAAGAAAGGAATACAAGCATACTACTAAAGAAAATCATCAAACCACAAGAGAGGAAACAAAAAGAAGAAAAAATAAACAGAGAAAAACTACAAAAATAACTGGAAAACAAGAAATAAAATGGCAATAAGAACATACCTATCGATAATTACTTTAAATGTCAATGAACTAAATGATCCAATCAAAAGACATAGAGTGGATGATTGGATTTTAAATACCCAATACTTTCTACATGCTACTTCAAGGGAATCACTTTGGAGCTAAAGATACACAAACTAAAAGTAAGGAAATGAAAAAAGATATTTCATGTAAATGGAAATGATAAGAAAGAGGGGGTAACAATACTCATATCAGACAAGATAGCCTTTAAAAAAAGGCTGTAACAAGAGACAATGAAGGGTGTTATATAATGACAAAGGATACAAGAGATAATCAATAAAGAGGAGGAGACCAAAATTGTTAACATATATGCACCAAATATTAGGAGCACCAAAATATATAAAGCAAATACAAACAGACATAAAGAGAGAAACTGACAACACAGCAATACAATAATAGTAGGAGACTTTAACACCACACTTACATCAATGGAGAGATCATCCAGACAGAAATTAAACAAGAAAACAGTGGTTTTAAATGACACAATAGGCCAGTTGAACTCAATAGGTATCTACAGAACATTACATCCAAAAATAGAAAAATACACATTCTTTTCAAGTGCACATGAAATGTTCTCCAAGACAGAACACATGTTAGGCGACAGAACAAGTCTCAATGCATTTAAGAGGATAGAAATTTTATCAAGGACTTTTCCCAGCCAAAATGGTATGTAACTAGAAATCATTTCTAGGAAGAAAAATGGGAAAAAACAGATACATGGATACTAAACATGTTACTAAAAAAAAAAAAAAAATGGGTTAATGATGATATCAAAGAGGAAATCAGAAAATACCTTGAGAAAAATGAAAATGGAAACACAGCTTTCCAAAATGTATGGGATGTGGCAAAAGCAATTCTAGGAGGGAAGTTCATAATAATATAGGTCTCCCTCAAGAAACAAGTAAAAACTCAAATAAGCAACCTAACCTACCACTTAAAAGAATTAGGAAAAGAAGAACAAACAAATCCCATAGTAAGCAGAAGGAAGGAAATAATAAAGAACAGAGAGACAATAAATAAAATAGAGATAAAAAATAATAGAAAAGGTAAATGAACACAAGAGCTGATTTTTTGAAAAGATAAACAAAATTAATAAACCATTAGCAGGCTAACCAAGAAGGAAAGAGCGTACCAAAATAAAAAAAATATATAAGAAATGAAAGAGGAGGAATAACAACCATTACCACAGAGATACAAAAAGTTAAAAGAGAATACTATGAACAGTTATACACCAACAAAGTGAACACCCAAAAGAAATGGACAAATTTCTAGAAACATACAATCTGCCAAGAATGAATCAAGAAGAAAAAGACAATTTGAACAGACCATACACTAGTAGTGAAATTGAATTTGTAATTAAAAAAACTTCCAGCCAACAAAATCCAGGACTGTATGGCTTCACAGGGGAATTCTACCAAACACATAAAGAAAAGTTAATACCTATCCTTATCAAACTATGTTAAAAAATTGAAAAGGATGTAACATTCCCAAATTCATTCTGCAAGGCCACCATTACCCTTCACCAAAATCAGACAAACAGTACAAAGAGAGAAAATTACAGGCCAATATTTAAAAAAATTTTTTTTGAATTTTATTTAATTAATTTATTTTTTATACAGCAGGCTCTTATTAGTTATCTATTTTATACATATTAGTGCATATATGTCAATCCCAATCTCCCAATTCATCCCAGGCCAATATTTTTGATGAATATACATACAAAAACCCTCAAAAATATTAGCAAACAGAATCCAATGATAAATTAAAAGGATCATACATCATGATCAAGCTAGATTTATTCCAGGGATGCAAGGATAGTTCAATACTTGCAAATTAATCAATGTGATACATCACATTAACAAAAGACAAAGAAAAACCACATGATCGTCTCAATAGATGAAGAAACATCATTTGACAAAATTCAACATCCATTCATGATAAAAAAAAAAAAAAACCTCTCACCAAAGTGGGTATAGAGGGAACATACCTCAACATAATACAGGGCATTTAAAACAAACCTACAACCAATATAATACTCAACGGTGAAAAGTTGAAAGCCTTTCCTCTAAATTCAGGAACAAGACAGGATTGATTACTTTTGACATGTCTATTTAACATAGTATTGGAAACTTAGCCACAGCAATCAGACACGATAAAGAAATAAAAGACATCCAAATGGGAAAGGAAGAAATAAAACTGTCACTATTTGCAGATGACACTTTATATAGAAAACCCTAAAGTCTCCACTGAAAAATGTATTAGAAATTAATTAATGAATTCAGTAAAACTGCAGGACACAAGATTAATATGCAGAATCTCTTGCTTCTTTATATTCTAATAATGAAATATTAGAAAAAGAAAGTAAAAAATGCATTTAAAATTCCATCAAAAAATAAAATACCTAGGAATAAACTTAACCAAGGAGGTAAAAGACCCATAATCTGAGAGCTATAAAACACTAATGAAAGAAACTGAAGTTGATAAAAAGAAATGGAAAGTTACCCTGTGCACTTGAATTGGAATATGTAACACTGTTAAAATGTCCATACTTCCCAAAGCAATGTATGATTTAATGCAATCCCTATCAAAATACCCATGACATTTTTCACAGAACTAGAACAAATAATCCTAAAATTCATATGGAAACAGAAAAGACACTGAATTGCAAAAGCAATCTTGGGAAAAAAGAACAAAGCTGGAGACTCAACCTCCCCAGACTTCAGACTATACTACAAAACTACAGTAATCAAAACAGCATGTACTGGCACAAAACAAACATATAGATCAATGGAACAGAATAGAGAGCCCAGAAATAAACCCACATAACTATGGTTAATTAATATGACAAAGGAGACAAGATATACAATGGAGTAAAGACAGTCTTGTCAATAAGTGGTAGTGGGAAAACTGGATAGCTACATGTAAAAGAATGAGATTAGAACTTTTCCTCACACCATATATAAAAATAAACTCAAAATAGATTAAAAACCTAAATGTAAGACCAGAAACCATAAAACTCCTACAAGAGAATATAGGCAGAACACTGTTTGGCATAAATCACAGCAATATATATTTTTGGATTTGTCTCCTAAGGCAAAAGGAACAAAAGCAAAAATAAAGAAATGGGACCTAATTAAAACTGAAAGCTTTTCTACAGCAAAGGAAACCATTGACAAAACAAAAAGTCAACCTAGGGAATGGGAGAAAATATTTACAAACAATGAGACTGACAAAGAGTTAATATCCAAAATACACAAACAGCTCATATAAGTCAATCTCAAAAAAACCCAATTAACCCAATCAAAAAGTGGGCAAAGACCTGAATAGATATTTTTCAAAAGAAGTTATACAGGTGGCTAATACTCACATTAAAAGGTGTTCAACACCATTAATTATTAGGGAAATGCAAATCAAAATAACAATGAGATATCACCTCACACCTGCCAGAATAGCTACCATCAAAATGTCTACAAATTACAAATATTGATGAGGATGTGGAGAAAAGGGAACACTTGTACACTGATGGCAGGAATGTAAATTGCTGCAGCCACTATGAAAAACAGTATGGAGGCTCCTTAAAATACTAAAAATAGAAATACCATATGATCTAATAATTCCACTCCTGAGTATATACCCAGAAAAAACAAACAAACAAAATAATAATAATTCAAAAAGATACATACACCTCAATGTTCGCAGCATTCCTATTTACAAAAGCCAAGGTGTGGAAGCACCCAAGTATTCATCAACAGACAAATGGATAAAGAAGATGTGGTATGTATGTATGTGTGTACACACACACACACACACACACACACACACACACACACACACATACACACACACACATATATATAGAATGGAATATTACTCAGCCATACAAAAAGGTGAAATTTTGCCATTTGCAGCAACATGGATGGACCTAGAGAATATTATGCTTAGTGAAATAAGTCAGACAGAGAAAGACAAATACTGTATGATATCACTTATATGTGGAATATAAAAAGTAAAAACAATGAATGTATATAGCAAACTGTAAACAGACTCAGAGATATAGAAAACAAGCTATTGGTTACCAGTGAGGAGAGGGAAGGGGGAGGGGCAAGATTGGGGTATGCGATTAAGAGATACAAACTGCTATGTAAAATAGATAAGCAACAAGGATATATTATACAGTACTGGGAATTATAGCCATTAGCTTGTAATAACTTTTAATAGAGTATAATCCTAAAAATACTGAATCACTCTGTTGTACACCTGAAACTAATATAATACTGTAAATCAATTATACTTTATATAAATACATAAATACATTAGTATCTAACACAAGTAAATATAAATCTTGGAGATATTTTAAGAAGATTATTGCTTTACTCTAGATACACATTTACAATATATTTTGAAATTCAGTTTAATTTGGCAATTTCTGTATCTAATGCAGTCTCTTACAGAAGCTGTATAGAATCAGTACCATGAGCTCGTAAGGCTATATATAAGCTTGTTCTCTATTTTTTTAATCCTCTTTAATAAAGTTGATGCTAATTCTTAAATTTCTTGTAAATTATTTGAAAGTACTTGCCTGGGGGAAGTATTCTATAAGTCCAAAATCTATTGACCACACAGTTTTGATTTAGATATTTTGAACACATGATTTATAAAGTTTTATAGAAATGTTGGTGAAAGATACCTACTAGCTAAATTAAAGTTTTCCATTCTACCTTGTAATGGTATTTCTTATTATCACAGGGAAGAAAGTTTCTTTGACAAGGACTGGTTGGCTTTACTGCTTTTCTGAAACTTCTACCTAGAGTGGTTTAATGAGGGTGAGATTAAAGTTGATCAAATACCAGGCTGTTTCACAGAATTCCACAAAAGTTATGGTTGTACTAAAGTATAATCAAGAATGGAGAGAAGAGGAAAGATTCTGGCCTTAGTAACAAGATAGTCTTAGTAGGACTTTGTCTTTCCACATATGTATAGTTTGAGAGAAGGTATGTTGAGGGTTTATCATCATTCAGCTTTCTGCTTCAGCAGCTTTGGAGATATTAGTGCCATTCTCTGAGACAGAAAACACAGGAGAAGTTTGTTGGGTAAAATAAATTGAGTCTTGAATATATCACATTTGAGATGCCCCTGAGCTATGAAAATACAGGTAAATGAGAGCAGGTAAATATAGGTCTTGAGATGGGAAGGAGGTTCTCAGATGGGAGATTTTTGTGGGGAGTCATCAAGATACAGATAGATGATAATTAAAGACACAGTGGTAAGAAGTCTCTAAGGAAGAATATGTATATACTTTTTCTCTAACTTTACATACATAGAAAGGTCAAGTCCTGTTAAGACTATCTTTTTACTAGTGTCTGAATCTATCTTATTCTCTCCATTCTCAGTGATATTACATTATTACAGACAACCATAACTCTTTTGTGGAGCTCCATGAAACAAGCTGGTATTTGACCAACTTTAACCTGACTCTCACCAAACTGTTTTCCAAAATACAGCCAATGATATTTTTTTATTTTTTATCTTTATTTTTATTTAAGTTATTTTCTTTTGCACGGGACTCTCATTGTTGTCGCCTCTCCCGTTGCGGAGCACAGGCTCCAGAGGCGCAGGCTCAGCGGCCATCGCTCACGGGCCCAGCCGCTCCGTGGCATGTGGGATCTTCCCGGACTGGGGCACGAACCTGCGTCCCCTGCATCGGCAGGCGGACTCTCAACCACTGCACCACCAGGGAAGCCCAATGGTATTTTTTTAAATACAAATGTTATCATGTAATTCTTTTGCTAAAAGAGTTGGTCATGCACTGCCTTCTTTTTCTAGAAAACTCTCATCAACTCTTCAAAGTATCTAGTTTCTTATTATTCTTTAATTCATAGCATAGACATGAGTTCTTTGAAGACTTTCTTAAACCAAAGAAGCCTGGTTTAGTTTTCCTAAACACACTGCTTATCACCATGCATTTTAACTCCTTGATAACTATTCATTCTCTAGTAGGTTATAAACACTAAGGGAAGGAACTGTCCTTTTAACGTTTATATGCAAGGCTGAGCATAGTGTTGGATTCAATAAATACTTAATATTTGCTGAGGTGAATTACTCTTTTATAGCAGACATAGTTAACAAAAATATATGACTTGAGTCCTATTTTGAATCAGGCAACACACTAGGTACTATAGAAATGTTGGCTATATAGTGCAGTGTTAAGCTGCCACCCTCACGTTGTTTATGGTTTAATGTTGGCCACGCAAGGTATAAACTCATGGAAAATAATGAAAGATAAGCTATTTACCTATTGTCAAATACATATATTGGGAATGATTTTTGTAGAGGTCATAGGAGCACAAACTAATAATTCTATAATGCTTCTCTCTAAACCTCAATTAAGCCTCCTTTCTTGGTTGTCAAGAGTGTCATTTCCATGATAAATGACAATCAGGCATCCAATTTGAAAAACAAGAAAGCATTTTATGAATAAAGACATTCATTTACATTCGGTTATATAATGCATGTTGAATTTCCCTAATGTGCTCTGTACTGTGCTAAATGTTGGAGACAAATAGCCACTAGGCTTGAATAGTTTACAAGGTAATGAGGGAAAGAGACAGGCTAATATAGAATTTAAAACAATATGGAGATTTTAATGATAGCCATATGCAGAGGGTAAAAGTCAGAATCAGGACTAGCTTGAGTCTCCATGCATCTCTGATATATTAGGGGAAATGGGTGGTATTATAATGATTAAACTGAATGAAATGTCCAGATTTCATCAGTTTAATAATATCACTTAAATTTAATGGATATTTTCTGATATTTTCAAGCATAAAAATTTCCAAGTCATAACACTATATCTCTATGATTTGGTAAAACATACATATATCAAAAGTTGCAGTGAAAATAGAGGAATTACTATTTTTAATTTTTTGTGCATGTTTTTATCTCATAAATATTTATGGTGTAGATTATTCCTTCAGCAATGCCTTATATGGCATTTGAATTTTATATTTTTTCTTTTCTTTCTCAATCTTTTTTAAGCTAAGTGAATGTTAACCAGAAATTAAATATCGAATGAGGCTAGGAGCCAAGATGGCAGAGGAGCAGGACGGTGTGGAGTTCACCTCTCCCCATGAATGCATCAAGAATATATTTACAGGGCTTCCCTGGTGGCGCAGAGGTTGAGAGTCCGCCTGCCAATGCAGGGGATGCGGGTTCGTGCCCCGGTCCGGGAAGATCCCATATGCCTGCCGTGGAGAGGCTGGGCCCGTGAGCCATGGCCGCTGAGCCTGCACGTCCGGAGCCTGTGCTCCGCAACGGGAGAGGCCACAACAGTGAGAGGCCCGCGTACCGCAGAAAAAAAAAAAAAAAGAATACATTTACAAATGGAACAATTCTCACAGAGCACCTGCTGAACACTAACAGATGATCTCATATACCTAAAAGGACAAGAAAGATCCCCATGTAACTGGGTAGGACAAAAGAAAGAAGAAGGGAAAAGGAAGAGGAGAGGAAACAGGATGGGCCCTCTGCCCCTGAGGCAGGGAGCTGAAGGAGAGGAGAGATTCCCATATCAAAGGAAGTCCCCTCACTGGTGGGGAAATCAGTTGGGACAGAAGGGGAGCTTCAAGGGCTATTGGAGGAGGGCACAGCAACCAGTCTATGGCCAGCAGGACCGAGTGAGACCTATACAAATGGTCCATGCCACAGCCCTGTGGGCCCCAGCCTGAGACATGTGTCTTCCAGTGTGGATGGGCGCTGGGTGTTGGAAGGTGGGTTTTGGAGAGCAAACCTGGGGAGAGGACTGCTGTTGGCTGAGAGGAGACAGCCTGAGGGGATGGGAGTGAGGAAATCCACAACCAGGAATGCTCGCGGAGGAAACTTGGACCACCACAGAAGCGAAGCGTCATTGCTAAGTGATGTGCAAGGGGCAGGAACAAAGGAGAAGTTTGTCGGGTCAAATAAATTGAGTCTTGAATATATTAAATTTGAGGTGCCTCTGAGCTATGAAAATACAGGTAACTGAGAGCTGGTAAATATAGGTCTTGAGATGGGAAGGAAGATCTCAGATGGAGATTTTTGTGGGGAGTCATCAAGGTACAGATAGATGATAGCTGAAGACAGAAGATACTAACTAACTGAAGACAGAGTAAGAAATCTCTAAGGAAGAATATGTATATACTTTTTCTCCAACTTTACATACATAGAAAGACCAAATCCTGTTCTTACTAGTGTCTGAATCTCCCCACATGCTGGCCCTTGCCTCTCCAGACATTAGGAAGGGCTCCCCCGTGCGACCCATCCCCAATGGGGCTCCCTCGACCCCAGCGGCTGCTGGCCTCTCCCCTGCACCCTGTCCCAGCCTCCACGGGCAATCTCGGCGACCCTGGCCACCGCCACCTCCGTGCCCCCTCCTGGCCAGGCGGACTCATGTGCTCTGGGGCAGCCTTGGGAGCAGACCTCTGTGGGTGGCCTACACGCAGAGGTGGGGCTGAAACCACAGCTGAGCCCCAGGGGCCACGCAACTAAGGAAGAAAAGCCGCAATCTCTCCTTGCAACTGCGCAAACCACGAACTGACACCACCGCGACTGGCTTTGTAAACCCATCCCCTAGAGGACATCTGAACGGACGATGCGTGCTCCTGCAGCCAAGGTGAGTCCAGCTGTAGCAGCTGTAGACTTTGTGGGCACGTACACTTGGGGGTTGGGCCAGGCCAGAGTCTGAGCTGCCCCCATAGTGCCCACAGTGGGTCCAGATCCATGAGTACTGCCATCCCAGGACCTGACCTCAGTGGATCTATGCTGGTGACCTGGTGAAAACAATGCCTGAGAGACACCAGGGCCAATTGCCGGCATACCCATGGTTAAAGTGCAGTTGACAGCAGCGCCAACAGCAGTGTAATCTGAGAGCTCACGCAGTGGGTGAAAGGTGACACAACAGAGCACACCCACAGGTGAACAGCTCCAGAGGAGGAATACTCAGTGGCTTCTCTCCCAGTGGGAGGGCTCCAATCCTGCCTACCTTGTACTGTAGATCAGAAACACAGCTCAGAAACAGACCTGGGGGCCTCTGCCCCAACAACTAGGGAGCAAAACTACTTCTGACAGGGCAGTGACAACCACAGAACAAAGGGGAGGCCCTGTTCAATATCCAGTGCAGGCTCTGGTCACCACATCAATCACACCTCCTATTAAGGGGATAATGGACAGCATACACTGAGGAAAGAGATGGTAGACATCGAAACTAAAACAGTCCTTGCACCCAAAAATAGTAAACCCAAGCAGGCTACACAGGGACATCCTCACATAAAAATAGCTGTCCAAGATAGCCTGAGGGTCTGGCATCGGGAAGAACAAGCCCCAGAGTATTTAGCCTTGAAGGCCAGTGAGGCTGGAGTGCAGGAGCTCCACAGGGCTGGGGGAAACAGAGACTCCACTCTTGGATGGCGCATACAAGGTCTCACGTGCACTGGGACCCAGCAGTACCTCCACAGGAACCTGGGCTAGACTTATCTAGGGGTCTTGGACGGTCTCCTGGGGAGGTGGAGGTAGACTATAGCTCACTCTGGGGGCAAGGCCACTGGTAGCAGAGGCCCCAGGGAATACTGATTGGCATGAGCTCTCCCGGAGGTCCACATGTCAGCACCAAGACTTGGCCCCACTAACAACCTGCAGACTCCAGTGCTGGAAAGCCTCAGGCCAGACAACAAGATAGGAACACAGCCCCACCCATTAGAAGACAGGCTGCCTAAAGTCTTACTGAGCTCACAGCCACCACAAAACACAGCCCTTGACACGGCCCTGCCCATCAGAGGGATAAGACTCAGCTCCACCCACCAGAGGGCAGGCACCAGTCCCTCCCACCAGGTGGGTGGAAATGTAAATTGGTGCAGTCACTATGGAGGACAGTATGGAGGTTTCTTAAAAAACTGAAAATAGAGCTATCATAGGATCCAGCATTCCCACTCTTGGGCATATATCCAGAGAAAACCGTAATTCGAAAAGATCCCTGCACCCCAATGTTCACTGCTGCACTAATTACAAATTGCCAGAAGATGGAAGGCACCTAAATGTCAATCGACAAATGAATGGATAAAGAAGATGTGGTACATATATACAATGGACTATTACTCAGACATAAAAAGAATGAAATAATGCCATTTGCAGTGACATGGATGGACCCAGAGATTGTCATACTGAGTGAAGTAAGTCAGATAGAGAAAGACAAATATTATACGATATCGCTTATATGTGGAATCTAAAAAAAAATGGTACAAATGAAATTATTTACAAAACAGAAATAGAGTCTCAGATGTAGAAAACAAACTTACGGTTACCAAGGGGTAAAGGGGTAGGGCAGGGATAAATTAGGATATTGGGATTGACATATACATACTACTGTATATAAAATAGATAACTAATAAGAACCTACTGTATATCATAGGGAACTCTACTCAGTACTCTGTGATGACCTATATAGGAGAAGAATCTAAAAAAGAGTAGATATATGTATATGTATAACTGAGTCACTTTGTTGTACAGCAGAAACTAATAAAACATTGTAAATCAACTATACTCCAATAAAAATTAATTTTAAAAATATAAAATGGGGAAAATGTAGTAATTTTAGTGATTCTAAGATTTTCTAATAATTATGCAGATATGGTTAAATCTTTAGCTTACAAACAAAATTAGTAGTAAAAGAAAACCTTAAGTTATGAAATTAATGTGATTATTGTAAGACAGATCTTAAAATTTTCCAGTATTTTAAAGTCAATTTTATAAGCACAAATACATGGCGTCAACTTAAAAGGCAAGGTTTCTTCCCTGCTGCTTTAGTGCTTTGAACTTAGAGCAATTAGTTTAAGTTAGTTTTCAGTCAATATTGAGGTTACCATTTTATGTAAAACAATTTTAAATTTGTGCCAATTATCCCTCTTTGGGGCATAATTAAGAACAAAGTATTACTTGGCAGTTCATGTCAATTATTTAAAAAAAAAAGAATGAGTAATGTCATCTGCTAAAGAAAGGCACAATGCAGAGTGCCTCATATAGGCCCTGGAAAAGAAAGTATTTTCCTTCTTAACAACCTTGAAAACTGATGTGAACAAGTAGTATTTCCCCAGGAAGCAAAAGCAATTTATGGGAACTTCACAAGATACATGTCGCCAGCCAGCAGTGCTGCACATTTGAAATGCTGCTGAAGGAGATAGGGGTCATCGTGATAGCAGGGCCCCAGTGGAAAAGGCGAAGGCATGTGGATACAGATTTCCCTGCCAAAACGAATTACTATTTAACACCTTTCCTTGACCCAGGGACAGTTTCTTCTCTCTAAAGACTAAATACTGGGATCAACTGCATGGCATTAATAATATTAAATTCCAAAGACTGACTCAGATGAGGGAACTATTGAAAGGTTTAGTTATATAAGTATCATCCTGCAGCAAGTTAATAAAATAATATAATAAAAAGATGTTTCCATCAAGGGAACCCAGGATTAATTCAGACAGCTTTCTTGATATTTCATATAAAATGTGTATGGATGTCTGTGATTCCATTTCCACTTTACAATAGTATTTTCATACTGACAATTATTTCAAAGCAATTGTACATTAAACCATGTTTACTTAAATTTTGGTAGATTTTATACATTTTCTGTGTAAAATTTGCATGTGATACAACTTCGTGTGTTAATTGTCTTTATTTTTCTCCCCAGGGCTATCAGCTTAAGGATATACAACTTTCACAGAAATTTCACAAATGGTTTAACTCCGCACCAGTGTGACTTGAGGAGTAGCCACCTTTTTTGTTTCCTCGTTTCTCTAGTAGCTTGTATTACATGTACTCACAAAGAAGTCGGAGCAGTTCTTTCCATTGCCATTCCCACTTTGCTACCAATCCACGTGATATTGCCCTTGAGCAAGGGTTTGTGTCATTTCCACCTCTACCCAGACCACTGATTCCCCTGGAGGACTGGGAACTCTGGCTATCCCACTGCCCTCAGCACTGGGCCTCCATTCCACAGTGCTGCTGGGGACTCACCAGGTGACATTGGTGAGCACATACACTTTGTTCTTCTGAAGAACTAGTCAAGACTGCTGGAATCAGGATGTATGTTACTTGCACAAGAGCCACTCACTTCTGCATTGCCACTGTACCTCTTACAGAGACCAATGCACACTGTATTTGTATTTCCAACATCATTTAACTCTCTGCTCTTCTAGGCAGTTTTTGGATATTGCACTGGGGCTGATTCTCAAGCTGTAGATGCCATTTAACTATAAACCACCACTGGGCATATTTTTTATCAGTATCATTATATCCTCACTGCTTGCTACCAGGTCTGGAATATATTAAGCAACCAATAAATATTTTAGTAATTGCACTTAATTAATTTTGTCTGCTGAGACTCACTTTTCTTCTGAAGGTGGGCAATGTACTCCTCAGCCTTCACTGGATACTCTTTTGTAGAAATATTAGAGCCAAAGTGTTTAGGCCCAAAGAGGTTAGTAGAACAGTTCTTTAACTTTACAAAGGACTTTATTATTGCCAGGTTATAATGCTTTCCACGAGGGTAAATGGGTGAGACCCGGTTTAGCTAATAGATGTGACATTATTCCTAGCTGCTGTTCCCTATGATGGTCATTCATTGTTAATGAGGTCTCCCTGTCATGTCAGAGAGCCAGAGGGCACCAAAGTTTCCTTATGCCTTCTTTCAGACTCCTTTCCCCACGCACACAAGTTTATCAAACATATCCATCATTGACATGACGAGTGGCCTTTGAAAGTTTTAATTTTGTCAATGCATTATATTATATACACATGTATACATATGCATATATGTGTGTGGATGTCATTAGATTTGCTTAATGCTTACAGTAGTGATACTTAGATGGAACAGTAGTACTTAAGTTTTTTTTTAAAAAACTGATATCTAAAGATGACTGAGTATCTAATGAACACTTAGTGCCTTTGAAATTTGCTGTATCATCTGACTTTGTTTTAAGGTAAGGAAAGAGGAAATATATAAGGCCAAACTGCACAATGCAGCAATAAAAGGTAATTGCATATTATCTTAAAATTAGTTTCAAATATCAGATGATGATATGACTGTATACATTATCTGTTAAAACTCAGCTTATTGGCATTTTCATAAATATTTTTATGACTTTTCTTTAAAAAAATATTACAGATTTGGTAACACCATGTTACTCTGTTAAAAATAAGTGGGATAGGGCTTCCCTGGTGGCGCAGTGGTTGAGAATCCGCCTGCCAATGCAGGGGACACGGGTTCGTGCCCCGGTCTGGGAAGATCCCACATGCCGCGGAGCGGCTGGGCCCGTGAGCCATGGCCACTGAGCCTGTGCTCCGCAATGGGAGAGACCACAACAGTGAGAGGTCAGCGTACCGCAAAAAAAAAAAACAAGTGGGATATCACAAATAAAAATCTTTCATTTGATATAGTTGTTTTAATGACACAAGAAGCCAAACAGCAATTACTTAGTTTTGTATATATAGATTTTATACTGCAGTATAGGTTTTAAGTTAGTTTTATGGAAAGGCATAAAATATTTTGAAGGGATTAATATATACACAATTACAAGGGCAGGAAATACTCAGAATGAACTTGGAGCATCTTGTGGTACCAGAAAACAAGGAAGTGTTCAAAAATAAAAACAACAAACAACATATATACACTACCAAACGTAAAACAGATAGCTAGTGGGAAGCAGCTGCATAGCACAGGGAGATCAACTCGGTGCTTTGTGACCACATAGAGGGGTGGGATAGGGAGGGTGGGAGGGAGGGAGACTCAAGAGGGAAGAGATATGGGGACATATGTATATGTATAACTGATTCACTTTGTTATAAAGCAGAAACTAACACACCATTGTAAAGCAATTATAGTCCAATAAAGATGTAAAAAAAAAAAAAGACAAAGGAGAAAATGTAGAGAACACCACTGAAAATGGTAGCCCAAATAAGTTCCCAATTTTCCATTGTCCACATAAGATATTGCTTGAAGCTCAGGTCATTTCCTAACTTTGAACTCAAAGGTTAATGAGTTTCTGAAGTTCTTTCTAAACGATACAGTTCCCAGAAAGGCATTCTATAAGGAGAAGATGACTTCATTTTACCCAGCAAGTGATATATATGACATCACTATATTTTAAAACCCTGCAAAACAAACAGTGCCGTATGGTTCAATTTTTTTCCAACAGCAAACTAACAATCTGCTGTATTCTAATAAATTGTTGTTAGGAAAACAACAACAAACAAACAGCCCACCCCGCAATGGAATGTCTGTCAAAGGGATATGGGAGCCAATTGAAACAGCTCCCAATGGCCAAACCTGGAACAATTTGATCAAAAAACAAACAAACAAACAAACAATCACAAAAAAACCCCACGGTATGTAGTATTGCATTATAATCCAAAGTATAAAATAAATATTTATGAGTACATACTAATATAAATAAATACATGAAATATAAATAAATGGGAGAAATGATACAAATTTCTCATACAGAATAATTCCAAATAGCAAGTAGATAGTCCATTCTTAAGGTAGTGAAGCAAGACTCCTCACTCTTTAAGTTTGGTCTGTGCAGAAGGAGCTCCTTGAAAAGAGTATTTACAGGAGAAACCTGTAAAGCACTACTTTAGTCAGATGATCAAGATCAACATCAACAATAAGTCATGCTTATAGTGCATGATTTTCATGTGATGAAAATCACAAAGCACTTCTGTGCTTTTCTCATGCTTCTAAGCTCTTATCCATAGATCTGGGAAAACTTTAGGAAGCTTCATGAATATGTTAGGTTCTGCCTCTTTAATTCTTGCAAATATTTCTATATATGGCTTAATTAGAGCCAGCTATTCAGATATTTTTAAAACTCTATTTAAATTGCATAGACACTATTAAAATAAGATTTTATTACTTCATATTTTATACCTACACTTAATGACCATGATTATTCAAATGGTAGCTAGAAACAGCTCTTTTTTATATTTTAACATATTTATTTTCAGGCATTCATTCTTCATAGTGCCTCCAGACTACAAACAGAAAAGAAGGAAACATTAAGACAACATGGTTTTCTTGAAGTATTTAGAGTATTTTTTTTTTAATTTTTTTTTTTTTTTTTTGCGGTACGCAGGCCTCTCCCTGTTGTGGCCTCTCCCGTTGCGGAGCACAGGCTCCGGACGCGCAGGCTCAGCGGCCATGGCTCACGGGCCCAGCCGCTCCGCGGCCTGTGGGATCTTCCCGGACCAGGGCACGAACCTGTGTCCCCTGCATCGGCAGGCAGACTCTCAACCACTGCGCCACCAGGGAAGCCCTAGAGTATACTTTTGAAAAAGATTTAAGAAATAATTTTGTGTGAGCTTCTTATCACAGTTTTTAGTAATAGTATGCTGTTGCTTTAAAATTCTAGCTAGAATTATAGGCATAAAAATAAGAAAGAAATAGTTTTCATATCCTCCCAACAGAGACATTTTCCATTGTTATTTACTGAGTATCCAGGGATGAATTTCTCTCTATATGAGCATAGAGGAGGGCAAGGTCCCTGAACACTGAAAAATCTTTTGAGTATGGGAGGAATTTGAAATTTATACTGAATATTAAATGCTTCCATTACTGATCTTCAATGTATCATATATGCCAGTACTTATTTGGTGCTTCCTAACCAGCATTTTACTTAATTGTTCTGTTTTACTTAATGCATATAAATTCAGTATTTTCTCCTGTGAATGAAAATCACTCCTTTACACAGAATCTTGGGAGCTCATTCTTATTTTATGTTGCATTTTCAATGGTCTTGACCAGAGACTAAAGCTCCTGTCTTCAAAACTCATTTTGTGCCTGGCTGCTCTCAGGAGAATTTTGAATGCACTGAGAATTGACAAAGTTAAGACACTAGTATTTACTTAGATCATATTTAAATAAGAACCCTGCGTAAGGGCAAGTATTCAATAAGAATACTTGAAAGAAAGCTGCCAAAATAAAACCCTCAGAGAAGGAATGTTTATATTCTATTTTCATATACATGACATCTGGGAACATATAAGGAATGTTAACCTGGGAAACCCTATTTACTTTCTCTACCATAAAAAAAGAGCAAATTGGCAGAAAAAGACTTCTTTAGTCCTAGCGTGATTTTTGTAAAATGTAGGACCAAGTAATTTTTACCAAATGAACAATGACCACAATTGGACCTAATTTCAACTTCAGGTAAAATGAGTAGGAGTTCATTGTGCTGCATGCATGGATTATACGTTGTTCCCTGTTCCTCTCCAAGTGTACTGATACAGATTGCAAGCATCCAGGACAAGCCACCAGAAGGGAATGGGGATCAGATGCACAGAGTATATCCCGCTTCCCATAATTTTAATCTTATAAATACTCTGCGGAGTGCACTAATAATGTACTTCTGGAATAAAAATCCTTATCAGAAAATTTAATTTGTGAAATTTGAAATTTCTTTTTGAAATTTTAAATTTATAATTTGGTTTATGGGTCATTTTGAGGATCTGATTTGAGCTAAGAAAATCTTGCTTTGTAAAACTTCACGTTTGTCATGCTCTTTCAGGATGTTTGCAAATTCCCCAGAGTGCCTATATCCAAATGGAGAACAAAGGGAACTTAAGTTTTAGAACTTCTATATGGAATGTCATCATTCAAGGAAAAAACATAAATACGTAGATAAGAATATGATAGGTGATTAATAGATGTCAGTGCCTGTCATTTTCATTCTTTATGGTTTTTTTTTTTTTTTTTTTTTTTTTTTTTTTTGCGGTACGTGGGCCTCTCACCGTTGTGGCCTCCCCCGTTGCGGAGCACAGGCTCCGGACGCGCAGGCTCAGGGGCCATGGCTCACAGGCCCAGCCGCTCCGCGGCTTGTGGGATCCTCCCGGACCGGGGCACGAACCCATGTCCTCTGCATCGGCAGGCGGACTCTCAATCACTGTGCCGGGAAGCCCTCTTTATGGTATTTTAACATCCTAATCTGGCTTTGTAAATCAGTTAGTGAGATCTAGGGATAATGAGGACAAAAAAGTTGGTTTTTATATTTTTAAGGAGACAATATATAAAGGCCATGAAATGCATTCTATATCATAGGTGAAGTATATAGTTATAAGAATTTTTCTGAAAGTGAATGACTAAGGCAAAGAACAAACACTCCTAATTAGAAAATCAACTCAATGGATATGGTGAGTAAAATCAAGTAAATTATTATTGTCCATTATTTTAGAATCTAAAAAGCTCTGAAAGTAAACAGTTTTTTTGGAAGTGACAAACTTTGGCTATACAATCTGAATTGAATTCTAGTGAACCTATATATAATCATTATTTTACACTTTTTCTTCCCATTCCCTTCTGAGAGTATACATATTTTATGTAAATTTTACCTTTTTGAAATCCGAAAAAAAAAGCTTCTGAAATACATCTGGCACTAAGAAAAATACATTGAATTATAGATTTTCTTTTATATTTCCATTTTTCACTGTTTTGTTTCTCAGCACTTTCTCCTTTTCCATTGCAGAGAAAGGGCAACCTGGTGTCATAGTGTCATTACCTTTTGAAGACCAGGATCTCTGCGTATTCCTGAGAATTTACTGTCCTCTAAGTAAAGGCGATAGTCAGATGTGCAGTCATGATTATTTATGCTTTCTATCAGCTTCCTTAATTTTATTAAACTCAGAATCCTCATTTGATAATAAAAATTAATATATTTCACACATCATGGGTTATTAGGAGAATTAGAGTAAGCAAACATTTCTAAAGTATGTAAATACTTAGTACATTTCTATTTGTATTCAAATCTGTAACTACTTCGCAGGGAATCTGGAAGATGTTAATAAAGTAACATCTGTGAAAATATCCTTGTTTCTATTAACCATTTATAATTAATAAATTATTAATAAAATCTGACCATTAATAATTAACATGTACAGAATGAAAATTGGTTTATTCTTCATTGGAATGACAATAATAGTAACAAAACAATGGCAGTGATAATAATAATAACTATAATAATTATAGTAAATACTCAACAGTACTTACTCTTTACCTGGTGCTTTTCTAAGCATTTTTTTTTTTTTTTTCTAAGCATTTTATACAGATTAACTAATTTTACTTCTCTGGACAACCTTATGCATTAAGATAGCATTATAAATAATTTACTTTTTTTTTTTTTTTACATAACAGGAAACTGAGTCATACATGTAAATAATGTGCTGAAAGTCACACACCAAGTAAATGACAGAGTAAGTGCCCTTAACTATTGTGCTATATGGTTGCTACTGGAAGTCAGTTATGTCTGGATATGCTTTATGTGAAGAGCAGCACAGCATTTTAGAAAATAATTTCTCCTATTAGAACACTAATTCCTCACTAAAATACTATTGTATAGTCAATATTTTTATTTTCCATAATTGGCTGATGGCTGGTAAGCAGTTTTGTTGTGTGGTGCCAAACAGCATTTTTTCGTTCTGGTAGATAAGAACCACACACTTATGCTGCATTAATATGGTTTTATATTAGCACTTTATAAACTCCAAATATTACATACAGTTTTTAAAAAATGCTAATGGCCTTGTTAATTAAAATTCAATGTCTATTTTCAAATTTCTCTTTGAACCTGGGGCAATTTTTTTCATTCTTCTATGTCTCATGAAACCATAATAATTACTGATAGAGTCATGGTTTGAAGTTTAGGGTATTCTTTCAGAAAAAAAAGTTGAACATAGTTTAAAGGCTAGAGCTTACATAAAATTGCCTCATTATCACTGTGTTTCTGCACAATATGTGCTGAAAAACAATGCAATCCAACTTGCCTAATTACCTTTAAGACACTGAGCAACTTGATACGAACAGCAGACAGAGCTGCCTGCATTTCCCAGAGTATCCGAACACGTGGAATTTGATCATGCAAAGTGCTTTTGAGTAGGTAAAACACCAAACCATTGTTCTCTTACAGTAATTCTCTATTCCCAGAGGTATTCCCCATTCCTCATTCCACTCCTTTTAATGCTCTGCTGCACTGTCTGCTTTGCTTTGTTTTGTATTCCCAGGTGCTACTCAGTTCTTGGCTCTGACAGCTGGATTATGAGTGGTATTTGAAGTTAATTAAATCAGTGATGAATTTTAAATAGAGGTACAAAATTAGGGCAGCAAGACCTAGGAGAAAAGTCAAACTTATTGAGAGTAGTCAAGGGGAAACCAAGTATAATGCCCCAGTTAGAGGAGCAGTGCCTGTTGGAGCTGTTAGAGTTTATTCAAGGAAGTAAATGCCTATCTTAAATGGAGAATACATCACTTATCATACCATCTAGACAGAATGATACTGGGTTAGTGTCATTGTTTGGAATACACAAAGTATAAAAAAATACTGGTGTGATTTCTGAACTTTCGTTTAGAAAGTTTTAACACATTATTTAATATATTCCCACTCTGCAGTCAGCTGTATGTCTGTGGAATTGACAATAACTACAATTCAAGTGAGGGCTTCTACTTCCAGGCATGAGTAAGGGACTAAAACCCCAGAGTAAACACATGGAAAGCTAGACAAAATATACAAAATGTCTCTTTTCAGAAAAAGGACAAAAGGCAGAGCAGGACAGTGATTCCTACATTAACAGAAAACAATAAGGTTAACCCTACAATCACTGTGACTTTCCAAAACATGCTGCACAGATGAAACTAAACAGAGCCAAGTGATTTTGTAGAGTTAAGGAACAAGGGATAGTTCCAGGATGCTGAGTCAGCTGAAATCTGGGGGGAAAGAGCACTGGAGAGGAAGAAGCTAGGCAGAGAAGGAGCTCAGGAAACCTCTAGAGTAAAATATTGACTATTGTCACACAGGCCTAGGGTGAAATTACAGAGGGCAAGAAGAGAATGACAAGGGATATGAAACAGCTGATATATACCTAGCAGACTCTAAAATTCCATCTAGCACAAATGGAGAGTTCTCACTGAAGGACTGTGATATTCAGTAGAGACTCAAGCAGGGGCACCACCTTGGTAGTAGGGTTAATCTAGCCTTTAGTGAAAGTTCAATGAGCCCTGTATTAGCAAGGATTGAAAACAAGCCTCAAATATTCACCTGATTCACAAGGAACTTAAATGATTGCTCAACCAAGTCCAATACCCCATTTCATGGTGTGAATGCTTAAATTATTTCTCTTACATCAGTCAGATATAAAGACAAGATAATAAGATGAGGAAGGGGTAGGACACTTGTTCAGAAGAGGAGACTGTGTTATCCTTATAATGTATGGGGAAGGGAGCTACTAAAGAAATGTTGCAGGAAAATTATAATGTATCCCTTGGAGTTGTGCAGTCATGGCTTTAGAGTGTAATCAGTTGTCACACTTGTAAGATTATCTACAGAAGTTTATAAGTGTCCCTATGGACAATAAGAAAAGATAGATTCTTGGAATATCCTGGGTTGGTGTTTGCCATGTGAGTCCAACTATGGGAGATACAGGCAAAAGGTTAAAAGTTTGATTATAGATATAGGATTCTGGGAGAGTCATTTATGTTGCCTGTAACTCAGTTTCTTCATTTATAAAAGGAGATGGTTTTTCCTAATTATTCTGTACAATTTAAGCATTTTTATGATTTATCTATCTGTTTTATTATAACAAGATGAATTTTAGTTATTGGCTAGAAATTTTACAGAGACTGTTAGATACTATTAGGTTTGTTCGATTTCTCGATTTACACTGAAAAAAAATATAGTATAAATGTGAACCTAAATTCCTTAAGAGAGAGCTTAAATAAGGGTTTTAGAAAGAGTCTAAAATATTTATTCTGCTAAAATATGACCACAGATTCTGAAATCTGTTTGTTATATTCTGAAGCATAAAGAAAGCCTGAGAAGAAACAAAGATAATAATGGTAGTTGGAATCCAGACTTGAACTAGAAGCTCTGAATACTAAGCATAGGACTGAGCCCATTGTAAATATTATGCTTCTATATCAGGCAGTTAATTTTTTCAGTTTTTTAATAAGCAGGTATGCTAATTGATAAATGCAACAGATGCTTCCTTAAGACTATTCAAATATGATATACGGTTAAAAGGGTTTATGATGCAATATTCATGATTTTATTGCAAAGATAAAATATTTTGAATACCAATTGAAAAAGGAAGAAAAGATATAGTAGCCCAATGAAGCACTTCAAGACTAAAAGTGTAATATGTCTGTGATGGCATTTAAATATAAAAGGTCATGCCTTGCTTCCAGCTCTTCTTTTAATTTTAAAATATCTGGCTTAATGAAAATCTTTAATAAGATTATAATGTAACCTTTCCTCTCTGGAATGAGATGTATATGATTTGTCATGGGTCTATTATTCAAATAAAATGATGCTATTTGTTTGGCTACATAGTATAGATACTATTTTCCAAAGTATTATGGAGATATTTTTTCAAAGATGTCATAGACAAATAAAGATGCAGAAATAAATAACTTTTTTTCCATACCAGAAAGTAAAGTTTATATTTCTGAATTTAGAAAACATTCATTTTATATCTGAGGCTATGTAGTTTTATTAAATCAAAGATCAAAAATATTTACATAGTTGAATCAAAATTCTTAACTTATAATTAGTTCTATTTTTTAAATTTCATATTATTTTTATTAAAAGAATAATAGAAGTGAATGGTAAAAAATTAGCACAAAGTTGCTTCTGCTTTTCTATGACTCCTGTGTCCCTCCATCCTCTGTTCTCTATTCAAGTGATTCAAATATATGCACCTCAAGAGACATGGCTGAGAACTATGCTTGGTTCTGGGGACAGAATAAGAAAAGTAAAACTAAGTTTCTTTGCTAAAGAATATCATAATCTAGTGTTTTTATTTGTTTGTGTGTTCCTATGTGTAAACCTACATGCTTATGGATGAGGGGACAATTAAAAAACCAAACCAAAGCAGAGGCTAAAATGCAGGGCATTTCAAAGTACAGCAGACAGGAGTTTGATTCTAAATGCCAGGGAAATCTTTGTGTTGGATGTCACATTTCAATGCAAAGTTGAATCAGGAATAAGACATCTTTAGGCTGAGCAAGGTGGGAAGGATTAAATAATGGGATGAGCAATAGTAGAGACGTGAAAAAGCACAGTATCTTCAGGGGACTAAGTGCAGTTTAAATACAATATTTGAGGCAATAATTGGCTGTGATACTAGAAAAAATTAATTAGATTCAAATTATGAAAGGTCTCAAATTACTTGCTAAGGAATTTGAGGTCTATTTTCTAAGGAGTTGAGAAGCATAGGGGATAATGAAGAAGGTAAATGACAAAATCAGATCTGTGTTAGAGAGGAAAATTCTGATGAAAATATGAAGAATGAACTGGAGAAAGAAAAACAGTGACCTGGGAATTAAGTGAAAATACTATTGCAATAATTCCCATAGGATAAAATGATTGAGAAGTAATTGAAGTGAGAACAGAATATTAAAGGAAAAAGATCCAATGTTATTTGTTTGAAAGTTAATTCAAGTTTGTAACTGAAATGACCACATCAGTATAAAGACATTTATCCACCTGTTGCTTATAAATGTATGCTCTATTGTAAGTCATATTTTAGAATATAATTTCAAGTGTTTACAATTTACTGTCAATTGACTGTATGTCAACAGTACATTGTTTTGTTGAGTTTTGAATGTGTGATAAGATAAAAATAGTGCCTGTGATGCATACTTCAAAAACATATTAATAGGTTATTTATTGTATATTAAAATAAATTTATGGCCTATTTGTAATATTTTATATATTAAAAATCATGCCTGCAATTATGTGTCTTCTACCTTAATATGCGTCAGTCTAGCAGCTGAAATCAGCAATACACATATTTAGCTTTTCTTTTCACGTTTACTGTTGAAAACTTAGTTTTTAGCTGAAAATATATACCTGTTAAAATCCAGGATTTAGCGCACTTCTTGTCTGCAAATGGTCGCATAGCCTCTTGATGCAGATGACATTTCCTCTGCACTTTGTTGCTTTGTTTTGCACATGCTGAGGTTCAGTGCTGGTAGCAAAGCCAAATACCATCTGTCAGGACCCAGGGGAGTTTGTCATTATTCACTGCTTCCTCATGGTCTAAGGTCCATACTACAACAAGGTATGATTGAATAAATATTCAAGAGGAAGATAAATTTTCTCAAAGTAGGAACTACCGGCAGGCAACACAATCAGTAACAAAAGAGCAGGGAAGCAACCTCAAGAGGCTGTGTTGCCACCAGGGACTGATTCCTTTGGGGTGCTGAGAAGTCTCAACTGAAGAGTAGCATTTGTTATAAGTGGCATTATTTAATAGTATCTTTCCAGATGTAGTTTATAGTTTCTCAAATGTGCTTATTTCAGCATAGGTGGCAAATTATGTTTAAAAATTAGGACAAATAAAAAGAATATTTGTCTTTTGCCATATGTGATGCTTGCTAAAAGTTTAGGGTATAATCAGTAGAATGTTGGCTTAGGAGATAATTAATTCTAAATAGAACAAAGTTAAATGTTAAAGGCTTCCACTCAGGAAATAAGGTAAAACATGACTTAAACTATAATAAATATCATTTTCTTTGTCTAAAACTGAATAATTTATTACAATATTTTAGGACAGCTTCTAAGAGAGAATAATGAAATCTACCTGATATTTTAAAAATACAGTGTGCTAAATATTGTATATTTTAAAAATCTCATATTTTCTTCACTCTTTCTTAACTTTTTCCTTCAGCAGAGTTAGTTTACCTGGTTCAGCCACATTAATTTCACTTTTCAGGGCTAAACATAAGTGCCTATTTTCTTTCACTTTATATGTAATTGGTCATTTTCACTTCAGTGAGAAATGTTTTTTTGTTTTGTTTTTTTTTTGCGGTATGCGGGCCTCTCACTGTTGTGGTCTCTCCCGTTGCGGAGCACAGGCTCCGGACGCACAGGTTCAGCGGCCATGGCTCACAGGGCCAGCCGCTCTGTGGCATGTGGGATCTTCCCGGACCGGGGCAAGAACCCGTGTCCCCTGCATCGGCAGGCGGACTTTCAACCACTCGCCACCAGGGAAGCCCCAGTAAGAAATGTTTTAATGGAAGTGAACAACAGTGTAGTTGTAGTGCCTCTACAGTCATCTTGGGCTGCATTTTTTGGTAAGTTTTATAGAGGCTAAAGGCTTTTAGGATAGGGGTTGTACACAATATGACATCTCTTTATTTATAACATTGCAAACATGCTATAGCTATGTGTGTATTTTTGTTGGTACATGCCTATCAACAAACCAATCTTAAATATTTAAAGTCAAATATTAAATTGTGTTTGCTCTCTTTGACATATATCACAGTAATATCTTTTCTGACCCCCCTCCTAAAACAATGAAAACAAAAATTAGAATAAACAAATGGGACATAATCAAACTTAAAAGCCTCTGCACAGCAAAGGAAAACATCAACAAAACAAAAACAAAAAAACAACACACAGAATGGGAGAAAATATTTGCAAAGTGACCTATAAAGGATTAATCTCCAAAATATACAAACATCTCATGTAGCTCTAGGTCAAAAAATACAACCCAATCAAAAAATGGGCAGAAGATCTAGATAGATAGACATTTGTCTAAAGAAGACATACAGATAGCCAAAGAGCACATGAAAAGATGCTCAACATCACTAATTATTAGAGAAATGCAAATCAAAACTATAATGAGGTACCACCTCACACCAGTCAGAATGGCCATCATCAAAAAGTCTACAAACAATAAATGCTGGAGATGGTGTGGAAGAAAGGGGAATCCTCCTACCCTGTTGGTGGGAATGTAAATTGGTACAACCACTATGGAGAACAGTATGGAATTTCCATATGACTCAGCAATCCCACTCCTGGGCATATATCCCGAGAAAACCATAATCTGAAAGGATACATGCGCCCCAGTGCTCATTACAGCACTATTTACGATAGCCAAGACATGGAAGCAACCTAAACTTCCAACAACAGAGGAATGGATAAAGAAGATGTGGTACATATATAAATTGAATATTACTCAGTCATCAAAAAAGAATAAAATAATGCCATTTGCAGCAGCATGGATGGACCTAGAGATTGTCATACTAAGTGAAGTAAGTCAGAAAGAGAAAGACAAATATGTGATACCACTCATATGTGGAATCTAATTTTAAAAAAAAGATACAAATGAACTTATTTACAAAACAGAAACAGACTCACAGACTAAGAAAACAAACTTATGGTTACCAAAGGACAAAGGTGGGGGAGGAATAAATCAGGAGCTTGGGATGAACATGTACACGCTACTATATGTAAGATAGATAACCAACAAGGACCTACTGTATAGCACAGGGAACTCTATTCAATATTCTGTGATAACCTATATGAGAAAAGAATCTAAAAAGGAATGAATATATATATATATATATATATATATATATATATATATATATAACTGAATCACTTTGCTGTATACCTGAAACTAACACAACACTGTAAATCAACTATACTTCAATAAGAAATTAAAAAAAAAAGGCTGCCATAGGGTTTGGTTCAGTTCTTTGAAATTTGAAAATATTATTTGCAGCTATCGTGACCAGAACTTTGTTGACCCAGCAAACCCCATGGGAGAGAACTTCAAGGAGAAATGCCTTCAGAATCAAGAATAAAACTGAGCTTTTGGAGAAAAAATAAAAAAAGAACTTTCACTGACTGTCTTACACTAGTAAGAGACACAATGTCATTTCTAACCAAAGTTACTACACAAGGTCAATTATGTCAAATATCTCTCTGCTTTGTATTATAGATATAACATAATTTTCATAAAATGTATTCTTATAATTCCAATAAATTGAAATATAGATTTTAAAAGATAAACATTCAGCTTCATTCTCACAATGTGAGATAAATGCAGATTCCTCTTCATGCATATCTTATTTCCTTGGATGACCTAAGCCACATATATTTATGATTCCACAAAATCCCAGTACTTTCTTAGAATTCACTGCCATGTTATTATATAGACATTGCTCTGTTTAGAATGATAAAATGTTTGTAATGGACTTAGGAAATATAATGATTAAGAGCAGAGGCTCTGGACTAGTGAAGTTTGAACCATAGCTTTAAACCATATTAGCTGTGTGTTTGTGCATATAGATTACATGATCTCTTTAGTTTAACTTTTCTCATTAATAAAATAGAAATAATATTACTAATTACTCCATTGTGTTATTTTAAGGCTTAACAGTATTTCTCAATGTCAGCTTTTGACACAGCACCTAGCACATCGAAAGTGCACTCTCCTCCCCAAAAATGTAATACAAATACAATGAGCTCTGAATCACTGGACTGGTTTGGTTGGATTAAAAAAAAATGCAAGCTCTGATTTACTTAATCAAAGGTTAATTCTGAAATATAGTTTTTCTTTTACTAGAGATTTTAATATGTAATTATCAGAAAGTTTTAGGAATCCTTAGCTTTCATTGTAGTTTGGAATAATCCATTAAGTCACTGTAATGGTTGATTACTGCCACAGTAATGAAAATTAACAAACCACTCCAAAAATGTGGGCTTTGGTGCCTATCACTGAGAAAACAAAATTGATCTGAAGAGCTTAGTAACAACATATTCTTCCTTTTTCCCTTATCTCATTGGTGAATATGTTCTTGGCAAAGCCAGAAACTCTACCTGGATTAAATCTTCTCACCTCTCCAAGAACACAGCTCTATCAATCTGCCTCTTATATTTGCACTAACAGTTATTCTTGCGTGCTTTATCTGTTATTCCTCCCAAAACCTCTGCAGAATTCCCTGTGAGCACATGCATACATTTCTTGAAAGACTTATTCATAACCAACGATTTCAACTTCTCTACCCTTATTCTCTCTTGAACCCACTTATCTACCCTTTTTTATTTCCTTTCCTACTTTGTCTTTCCTCTATAAAAGCACTATCATACACAAAAGGCTAAAGTTTTAACTTTTCCTTGTCCTTCTTCTTCTTGACCATTTCTATACAATAAAATGAAAGATGAATGATTGTACACATTGAAGTATATTTTCTTCACTGCTGTATTCCTACTTTTTAGAATATTAACTGATAAATAATACACACTTAGTAAATATTTGTTGATTGAATAAATAAATGAAAGCTTAGAGAATCTATGAATGAAATTTGACATATTAGAGGAAGTTTAGGTGAACACTTTACAGTCTGAACTAACAGTTTAGTGAAAGTAGGTGAAAATAATAAATTTTGATCCTTAACCCACACAAAACACCAATTTTAAATCTAGGTGAATTACCAAGTTCAAAAAGAAAAAAAAAAAAGAATGGGAGAAAATAAATAGAGAAATGTTCTTAAAATTTCTACCTAGGGTGAGTATTTTATTCAAAAAGGCAAATTTAGGCACTTGCAAAAAAAAAATAGTTATAAAGAAATTTAAAATATCATAAAGGAAAATAATGATAGATTTGATTACATGAAATATATACTACATGTGTGTGTATGTGAATACATATAATATACCCAAAGATATATTTATAATCAAAATTCAAATTGGATAAAAATTCAATAACTTAACAGAATACATTAAATCCCAAGAGATAAATTGGTAATAGACATTGATAGACAAGTTAGAATCACACATTTATAAAATAATCCCAGCAAGGAGTTGGACAGGATGTAAATTTTTGGAATGTCTTTTTGGAAAACAAACTACCTATATTTATTACAAGGCTGTTTCACTGTATTTTTACTAGTACTGAATGTCTCTGGAAAAACAAAGCATACATGCAAGTGGACACAAACACACACAAACACATTTTTTTTATTGGAAAGTGAAGACAGTGTATCCAATTATTTTAAGAAGAATTTCAATTATTACAAAAGTATATTATTTTCTCTGTGTGTTACTCATTTGTGTTTTCTGTTTTGCAAATTATCTTCTGCATATGTGTGACTGTCAAACTGTATCTTTAGCTTTTGTCTTTTTTATGAGGTCAAGAATCATATTAAAAACAGTCTGCTGGGTTCCTCGAAGGGGCCCATGGCATCTCAAACAAAACATGTTCAAAAACTGAAATCATTGTTTTTTGTCAGCGTTTGTTATCCCTTTTCAGAATTTGACTGCTTTAGAGAACAATTTTTACAGTTATTCTTGTTCGCAATTTGGAGTGGTATGTCATCCCCACCTCCTCTGCTACATGAATCACCTAGTATATCCTGTCACTTCTATTTCTGAAGTTAATGTTTCTTCTGCCCTCACTGCATTGGCCCTTATGCAGCTTCTCATTACCTCATGGGTTGTAATAGTTATTTGAAGGTCTTTTAATTCATAATTGCTCTGGTTCTAATTTGTCCTGCACATACTTGCCAGAATGATGCTTCTAAAGGGCACATTTTAATCATTTCCTTTTCTTGTTCATAAGCCTTCAAAATGTCTTATTCCCCCTACTCGAACTCTCAGTGTTCCATACTTGTGATAGGAGTCACCAACCTCAAACCTTAAGAATATACCAGATTCTACATTCAAATACAGTCAGTTAATTGGTTGTAGAGGGGCATGCGCATGTGTGTGTGTGGTTTGTCGTTTTATTTAGTGATCTCAACAAAAAACTTAGGGTTAGGATTCTCTGTGTGCATTTGCTTCTGCCTACCATTGGATTCCTCTCTGTTAGGAAGCTACTGTCTCTTATTAGACTTATGTTCTACTCTTTCCCTTCTCAAACCATGGTCTTCTCCCTGAAACATTAATAATTATAGATAAAAATCATTGACTTAGGCAAAGAATTTAAAATGCTATTTTCAGGATTTATATATTTAATGCTAAAAACTCTTTAGCTCTGGATCTTAATTTGTTCTGTAGACAGCTCTGGGGCCAAAGAGACCAGGTCATCTTCCTGTGGATAACTGACCCCGTCAACATTCTGAGGAAAATGGAACTTGGGCTGGCCCCTAACATTTGCAGGGCCCATGGCACAAGTCCACATGGGAACTCACATACATTCTCATAAACTTGATTATTGATTCAGTGCACAAATTTTATGTAGGTCTTGCTCTTTATAGATTATCTCATTTCTTCACTTAAGCTTTTTTTCCCCTTGAATTGCACTTCTGTATTTTATTTCTATCATAAATACTATTCTGTCATGACATGAAGGTTTAAAAATAAAATGTGTTCAATAGTTCAACTATGAATATATTTTATAAAAATGCAAATTTAAGTAAATGAAAAAATTATATAATGATTATTTTATTTGTACTTTTAATTATCATTCCTTTTACATTATTAAAATTATCTGTTAAAAGGCATGATAGAGAGACCTTCAAGATGGCAGAGGAGTAAGACGTGGAGATCACCTTCCTCCCCACAAATATATCAAAAATACATCTACATGTGGAACAATTCCTATAGAACATCTACTGAATGCTGGCAGAAGACCTCAGACTTCCCAAAAGGCAAGAAGCTCCCTACGTACCTGGGTAGGGCAAAAGAAAAAAGAAAAAACAGAGACAAAAGAATAGGGATGAGACCTGCACCTCTGGGAGGGAGCTGTGAAGGAGGAAAAGTTTCCACACACTAGGGAGCCCCTGCACTGGTGGGAACGGGGGGTGGGGGGGGAAGCCTCAGAACCACAGAGGAGAGCGCAGTAACAGGGGTGCAGAGGGCAAAGCGGAGAGATTCCCACACAGAGGGTCAGTGCTGACCAGTACTCATCAACCTGAGAGGCTTGTCTGCTCACCCGCCAGGGTGGGTGGGGCCTGGGA
This sequence comes from Delphinus delphis, assembly GCF_949987515.2. NCBI lineage: Eukaryota > Metazoa > Chordata > Mammalia > Artiodactyla > Delphinidae > Delphinus > Delphinus delphis. The sequence goes on along the minus strand of NC_082687.1, from coordinate 115,058,990 downwards.
GCTGAGGCTCAGGCTTCGGAGGTCAGATCCCAGGGTGAGGACTGGGGTTGTCTGTGTGAAGACAGTCTGAAAGGGGCTAGTGTGCCACAACTAGCCGGGAGGGAGTCAGGGAAAAGTCTGGATCTGCCAAAGAGGCAAGAGACCATTGACTTGGGATGCATGAGGAGAGGGGATTCAGAGCACCGCCTAAATGAGCTCCAGAGTCGGGCATGAGCCACAGCTATCAGCTCGGATCACAGAGATGGGCATGAAATGCTAATGCAGCTGCTGCCGCCACCAAGAATCCTGTGTGCAAACACAGGTCACTATTGACACCCACCGTGGGAACATGTGCAGCACACCACTGCCAGGGTCCCGAGATCCAGGGACAAATTCCCTGGAAGAACACATGGTGCGCCTCAGGCTGTTGCAGTGTCATGCTGGCCTCTGCCACCACAGGCTCACCCCTCATTCCAGTTATGACTACCATACCCCTCCCTCTCCCCGGGCTGAGTGAGCAAGAGAGCTCTAATCAGCCTCTGCTTTAACCCCCTTTTATCTGGGTGGAGAACACACTCCTGAGGGTGACCTAAGCACAGAGGCGGGGCAAAAACCAAAGCTGAACCCCAGGAGTTCTGTGAACAATAAAGAGAAAGGGAAATTTCTCCATGCAGCCTCAGGAGTAGCAGATGAAATCCCCACAATCAACTTGATGAACCCTGTATCTGTGGAATACCTGATTAGACAACGAATGTTTCCAAAATTAAGGCTGTGGACTTTGGGAGTAAATGTAGACTTGGGGTTTGCTTTCTGCAACTGATTTCTGATTTTTGTTTATCTTAGTTTAGTTTTTAGTGCTTGTTATCATTGATGGATTTGTTTAATGGTTCGGTTGCTCCCTTCTTTTTTTAAATATTTTTTTAATTTTTTAAAATTTTATTATTTCATTTTATTTTTTCCTTTTTTTTCTTCCTTTTCTCCTGAGCTGTGTGGCTGGCAGGGTCTTGGTGCTCCGGCTGGGTCAGGTCTGAGCCTCCAAGGTGGGAGAGCCGAGTCCAGCACATTGGACCACCAGAGACCTCCCAGAACCAAGTAATATCAATCAGTAAGAGCTCTCCCAGAGATCTCCGTCTCAACACTAAGACTCCAATCCACCCAACGGCCAGCAAGTTCCAGGGCTGGATGCCCCATGCCAAACAACTAGCAAGACAGGAACACAACCCCACCCATTAGCAGAGAGGCTGCCTAAAGTCATACTAAGTTCACAGACACCCCAAAATGCACCATTGGATGTGGCCCTGCCCACCAGAAGGACATCTTCCAGCCCCATCCACCAGAACACAGGCACCAGTCCCCTCCACCAGGAAGCCTACACAAGCCACTGAAACAACCTCACACACTGGGGACAGACACAAAAATCAACAGGAAGTATGAACCTGCAGCCTGAAAAAAGGAGACCCCAAACACAGTAAGTTAAACAAAATGAGAAGACAGAGAAATATGCCTCAGATGAAAGAACAAGGTAAAAACCCACTAGACCAAACAAAAGAAGAGGAAATAGGCAGGTTATCTGAAAAAGTATTCAGAATAATGATAGTAAGGATGATCCAAAATTTTGAAAATAGAAAGGAGAAAATACAAAAAACATTTAACAAGGACCTACAAGAACTAAAGAGCAAACAAACAATGATGAACAACACAATAAATGAAATTAAAAATTCTTTACAAGGAATCAGTAGCAGAATAACTGAGGGAGAAGAACAGATAAGTGACCTGGAAGATAAAATAGTGGAAATAATTACCACAGAGCAGAATATAGAAAAAGGAATGAAAAGAATTGCGGACAGTCTCAGAGACCTCTGGGACAACATTAAATGCACAACGTTCGAATTATAGGGGTCCCAGAAGAAGAAGATAAAAAGAAAGGGTCTGAGAAAATAGTTGAAGAGATTATAGTTGAAAACTTCCCAAACATGGGAAAGGAAATAGTCAATCAAGTCTAAGAAGCGCAGAGAATCCCATACAGCAAAAATCCAAGGAGAAACACGACAAAACACATATTAATCAAACTATCAAAAATAAAATACAAAGAAAAAATATTAAAATCAGCAAGGGAAAAGCAAAAAATAACATATAAGGGAATCCCCATAAGGTTAATAGCTGATACATCAGCAGAAACTCTGCAAGCCAGAAAGGAGTGGCAGGACGTATTTAAAGTGATGAAAGGGAAAAACCTACAACTAAGATTACTCTACCCAGCAAGGACCTCATTCAGATTTGACAGAGAAATTAAAATCTTTACAGACAAGCAAAAGTTAAGAGAATTCAGCACCACCAAACCAGCTTTACAACAAATGCTAAAGAAACTTCTCTAGGCAGCAAACGCAAGAGAAGGAAAAGACCTACATTAACAAATCCAAAACAATTAAGAAAATGGTAATAGGAACATACATATCGATAATTACCTTAAATGTAAATGGATTAAATGCTCCAACCAAAAATCACAGACTGGCTGAATGGTTACAAAAACAAGACATGTATATATGATGTCTACAAGAGACCCACTTCAGACCTAGGGGCACATACAGACTGAAAGTGAGGGGATGGAAAAAGATATTCCATGCAAATGGAAATCAAAAGAAAGCTGGAGTAGCAATTCTCATATCAGACAAAATAGACTTTAAAATAAAGATTATTACAGGAGGCAAAGAAGGACACTACATAATGATAAAGGGATCAATCAAAGAAGAAAATATAACAACTGGAAATATTTATGCACCCAACATAGGAGCACCTCAATACATAAGGCAAATGCCAACAGCCATAAAAGAGGAAATTGACATAACAAAATCATAGTAGGGGACTTTAACACCCCACTTTCACCAATGGACAGATCATCCAAAATGAAAATAAGTAAGGAAATACAAGCTTTAAATGACATATTAAACCAGGTCGACTTAATGATATTTATAGGACATTCAATTCAAAAACAAAAGGACACACTTTTGTCTCAAGTGCACATGGTACATTCTCCAGAATAGACCATATCTTGGGTCACAAATCAAGCCTTGGTAAAATTAAGAAAACTGAAATTGTATCAAGTATCTTTTCGTACCACAATGCTATGAGACTAGATATCAATTACAGGAAAAAAATCTGTAAAAATACAAATACATGGAGGCTAAACAATACACTACTAAATAACCAAGAGATCACTGAAGAAATCAGAGGAAATCAAAAAATACCTAGAAGGAAATGACAATGAAAACACAATGACCCAAAACCTATGGGAGGCAGCAAAAGCAGTTCTAAGAGGGAGGTTTATAGCAATACAATCCTACCTCAAGAAACAAGAAATGTCTTAAATAAACAACCTAACCTTACACCTAAAGCAACTAGAGAAAGAAGAACAAAAATACCAAAAGTTAGCAGAAGGAAAGAAGTCATAAACATCAGATCATAAATAAATGAAAAAGAAATGAAGGAAACAATAGCAAAGATCAATAAAAATAAAACCTGGTTCTTTGAGAAGATAAAACTGATAAACCATTAGCCAGACTCATCAAGAAAATAAGGGAGAAGACTCAAATCAATAGAGTTAGAAATGAAAAAGAAGAAGTAACAACTGACACTGCAGAAATACAAAGGATCATGAGCGATTACTACAAGCAACTATATGCCAATAAAATGGACAACCTGAAAAAAATGGACAAATTCTTAGGAAAGCACAATCTTCCGAGACTGAACCAGGAAGAAAAAGAAAATATAAACAGATCAATCACAACAACTGAAATTGAGACTGTGATTAAAAATATTCCAACAAACAAAAGCCCAGGCCCAGATGGTTTCACAGGCTAATTCTATCAAACATGTAGAGAACAGCTAACAACTATCCTTCTCAAACTCTTCCAAAATATAGCAGAAGGAGGAACACCATCAAACTCATTCTATAAGGCTATCATCACCCAGATACCAAAACCAGACAAAGATAGCACAAAAAAAGAAAACTACAGGCCAATATCATTGATGAACATAGACGCAAAAACCTCAACAAAATACTAGCAAACAGAATTCAGTAGCACATTAAAAGGATCATACACCATGATCAAGTGGGGTTTATCCCAGGAATACAAAGATTCTTCAATTTGCAAATCAATCAGTATGATACACCATATTAACAAATTGAAGGATAAAAACCATACAATAATCTCAATAGATGCAGAAAAAGCTTTCAACAAAATTTAACACCCGTTTATGATAAAAGCTCTCCAGAAAGTAGGCATAGAGGCAATTTACCTCAACATAATAAAGGCTATATATGACAAACCCACAGCCAACATCGTTGTCAATGGTGAAAAACTGAAACCACTTCCTCTAAGATCAGGAACAAGACAAGGTTGCCCACTCTCACCACTACTATTCAACATAGTTTAGGATTTTAGCAACAGCAATCAGAGAAGAAAATAAAATTAAAGGAATCCAAATTGGAAAAGAAAAATTAAAAGTGTCACTCTTATCAGGTGATATGATACTATACATAGAGAATCCTAAAGATGCTACAAGAAAACTGCTAGAGCTAATCAAATGAATTTGTTAAGGTAGCAGGATACATAATTAATGTACAGAAAACTCTTGAATTTCTATACAGTATTGATGAAAAATCTGAAAGAGAAATTAAGAAAACACTACCATTTACCATTGCAACAAAAAATAAAATACCTAGAAATAAACCTACGTAAGGCGACAAAACATTTGTATGCAGAAAATTATAAGACACTGATGAGAAAAATTAAAGATGATACAAACAGATGGAGAGATATACCATGTTCTTGGATTGGAAGAATCAACATTGTGAAAATGATTCTACTACCGAAAGTAATCTACAGATTCAATGCATTCCCTATCAAACTACCAATGCTATTTTTCACAGAACTAGAACAAACAATTTTACAATTTGTATGAAAACACAAAAGATCCCAAATAGCCAACGAAATTTGAGAAAGAAAAACGGAGCTGGAGGAATCAGGCTCCCTGACTTCAGACTATACTACAGAGCTACAGTAATCAAGACAGTATGGTACTGGCACAAAAACAGAAATATACATCAATGGAAAAGGATAGAAAGCCCAGAGATAAACCCATGCACATATGGTAACCTTAACTTAGATAAAGGAGGCAGTAATATACAATGGAGAAAAGACAATTCTTCAATAAGTGGTGCGGGGAAAACTGGACAGCTACAGGTAAAAGAATGAAATTAGAACACTTCCTAACACCATACAGAAAAATAAACTCAAAATGGATTAAAGGCCTAAATGTAAGGCCAGACACTATAAAACTCTTAGAGGAAAACTTAGAACACTCTATGACATAAATCACAGCAAGATCCTTTTTGACCCACTTCCTGAAGAAATGGAAATAAAAACAAAAATAAACAAATCGGACCTAATGAAACTTAAAAGCTTTTGCATACCAAAGGAAACCATAAACAAGATGAAAAGACAACCCTCAGAATGGGAGAAAATATTTTCAAATGAAGCAAATGACAAAGGATTAATCTCCAAAATATAGAAAGCAGCGCATGCAGCTCAATATCAAAAAAACAAACAACCCAATCCAAAAATGGATGGAAGACCTAAATAGACATTTCTCCAGAGAAGATATACAGATTGTCAACAAACACATGAAAGGATGTTCAACCTCACTAATCATTAGAGAAATGCAAATCAAAACTACAATGAGGTATCACCTCACACTGATCAGAATGGCCATCATCAAAAAATCTACAAACAATAAATTATGGAGAGGGTGTGGAGAAAAGGGAACCCTCTTGCACTGTTGGTGGGAATGTAAATTGAAACAGCCACTATGGAGAACAGTATGGAGGTTCCTAAAAAAACTAAAAATAGAACTACCATACTACCCAGCCATCCCACTACTGGGCATATACACTGAGAAAATCATAATTCAAAATGAGTCCTGTACCGCAATGTTCATTGCAGCTCTATTTACAATAGCCAGGACATGGAAGCAATCTAAGTGTGCATCAACAGATGAATGGATAAAGAAGATGTGGCACATGTATACAATGAAATATTACTCGCCATAAAAAGAAACAAAATTGAGTTATTTGTAGTGAGGTGGATGGACCTAGAGTCTGTTATACAGAGTGAAGTAAGTCAGAAAGAGAAAAACAAATACCGTATGCTAACACATATATATATATATAGAATCTTAAAAAAATGGTTCTAATGAACCTAGGGGCAGAACAGGAATAAAGATGCAGATGCAGAGAATGGACTTGAGGACATGGGGAGGGGGAAGTATAAACTGGGACGAAGTGAGAGAATATAGTTGACATATATACACTAACAAATGTAAAATAGATAGTGGGAAGCAGCTGCATAGCACAGGGAGATCAGCTCGGTGCTATGTGACCACCTAGAGAGGTGGGATGGGGGGGTGGGAGGGAGACACAAGAGGGAGGGGATATTGGGATATATGTATACATATAGCTGATACACTTTGTTATACAGCAGAAACACAACATTTTAAAACAATTATACTTCAATTAAGATGTTTAAAAAATAAAATAAAGAGATTTATAAATAATAAAAAACATGATATAACATCATTAAAATGCCAAAATATTTACATAAAGCTGTTTTTTATATATTCAATTAAATGTCATTAAAGATGTTATAAAAGTGGACCTACTTCCAATTCTATTCCTCAAAGTTATCTTATTGACAATAAAAAAATGGTGATACACTTCATCAATGTGTTTTCAGCACATACACATACACAATTTTAAGAGTAAGATGAATTGTTCAATATTACAAATGTACATTGCCCTCCATTTGCCACCGTTGCAAAAATTATTTCTAATTCATGAGTTCCTCTGAAAACACAAACGGGAACATCAAGATAAGCAAGAAAACAGATGTTTAGAACTACTGGGAATCAATAACTAATTATGCAAGGATCTATTGCATGCTTACTCTCTGAGAAGCAGGATTTGACAAGTTAATTAATTTGTCTTTCCTCTTATCTAAGCCCATCCATCACTCAAATCCTACGTACATTCTGTATCAATATCTATCTCTAACATTGGCAGGAATACAATAGACAAGCTTCATGGTTCTCAGATGCAGTTGTATTTTATTTTGAGGCGGCTCGTGTCCTGTATGGAGGGCTGTGTCCTTATGACCTGAAAGGTGTTGTTCAGATTTACAGATGGTGCTTTGCCCAGTGCTGAGTGCTAGGCTGTGAATGAGGCTCCTGTGTGTGCTCTAACGAATGCATTTTCTGTTTGTACTGATGAAGTGTGCCCTCAAATGTTGGGCCTTTCGTGCTGGGATACAGAAGAGGTTTCCATAATCTTTGAATGTTATGCTAGCTAAGTCCTCATTGTAACTCCATGACCTCTAAATTACAAAAGAAAAAATAGGCTTTTAATTTAAAATAAATCTTGGCAGAAGTCACGTAAAAAGTAGCTATAGCATTTCCTGGTAACGGCCCAGCGTTATCTATCATGACTGGGGTAGTCAGAAAAGGAATATCGGTTACATGACTAAAGGTCCATTGATTTAAACTTCTTCAGTTTGTATACTCAGTAAATCCAATCCGCTCAAGTCCTAATTTCTCTCTTTACCCCATTTGGAGTTCCTAATCTATGTTTATTATCAAATATGAATCTTGTGAGCATTTTAATTCCTTTGTTTTTCTCTCCCTCCTTCAGTCTTATCCCTGGAGAAAACCCAGTTGACTTCCTTCTCTAGGTATGCTTGTAAGTAGGTAAACACCTACGAAAAACAACAAAAACAGCAACACTGAATGTTGACCAGCCTCACTTTACATTAATAACCAGAAATGTCGTATCAGCAAACACTGCCCAGTAATGCTACACATTTCCCTCATGTTTGCTTCCTGGCTCTCCAAAGCAACTGGTTCACATTTCCTCTCTCCTCAACCATTACATGTCCTCTACTCTTCCACTCAAACAGTGGCATTACCTTATATTTCAGTGAGAAAAGACAAATCATGAGCAACCAACATCTCATCTTACTGCCAGCAAACAAGTTCTGCCCTCCTTCCTATTGCAATGAACAATTTGCCCCCGCTTTAAAATTCTTGGGCATTTCTATATCCCATTACCTTCTGCTATTTTGGGGACTTATCTGTAATTTCCTCTATAATACTCTGTAGAGTATCGATTTCACTCATGCTACGTCATCAATCCCTTCACACACTGTTGTGCTTTGGTGTCTTCCACCATGAAACAAGAGAAAATAAATTCTCCCTTTGCATTATATCTCCTTTTAACTACAGCTCTTTTTTATAGTTACCTTTCAGAACAAACTTAAAGAAAAAACTCTCTCTACTGTAATCTGCAGTTCTGCACCTCCCTTAAGCCCCTTTTGCTCTTCAATTCCCTAGGTGAGTCCATCTAATTCTGTGTTTTATGTAACAGCTAAATGTTAATGACTTCTCCCTATCACTCCTGACTTGTATACTACCTAATTAATTACTTGATATATATACCTGGATGTCTTATAAGTTCACACTTATTCTTAAAATAGAATAATTCTCACCTTCACCTGCATACACTTTTTTCTCAAAGAATTATGCTGTAATCGACACAGATTGTAAACCACAAAAATCTAGGATTTTTCCTTTATGCTTTTTGGGAATACTGTGATTTATAATAAGAAATATATATTTGGTCTTTGTACCCATTTCTGGCAGAGTTCCTAAAACAAGTGGAATTTTCTAAGCGATGAGAGTGATAAAACGTATCTTTTGTCAATTAATGAGGTGACTTTTGGACTCCACTTAAGAATGGGGACTGGAACTTATAGTGCCACTCCCCCCAAAAACTCTCGCACCTTCAGGAAGGGGAAAGGGGCTGAAGATTGATTTCAGCACCAGTGGCCAATGCTTTAATCAATCATGCCTATGTAATGAAGCCTCCATAAAACCCCCGAAGGACAGAGTTCAGAAAGCCTCCAGGTTGGTGAACACATGGAGGTGTATATAGAGAGGCACACTCGGATAGGGTGTGAAAGCTTCTCACCCTTTCCCTTTCCCTTGCCCTATACACCTCTTCCATCTGGCTGTTCCTGAGTTATATCCACCGATAATAAACTGGTAATTCAGTAAGTAAAATGTTTTTGTGAGCTCGGTGATCTGCTCTAGAAAATTAATTGAACCCAAGTAGGGAGTCATCAAAAGCATAGATGATAACCTGGCCTTGCAATTGACATCTGAAGGGTGAGTAGTCTTGTAGGACTGAGCCCTTAACCTGTGGCATTAGGCTACTATCTCCAGGGAGCGACTTTCAGAATTGAGTAAAATTGTAGGACATCATGTTGGTGTCAGAGCATTGCTTGTTGGTGCTGTGGAAACCCCCCAACTCCATACACATATGTCAGAATTGAGTGCTCAGAATTCTTATGTTTGTTTCCTTTACACTCTATACCCATTCCATCAGTATCACTATTTTCATAATGTACTCTAAATTGGTCCTATTTTCTCACCTCTATGACTACCAAACTGTTCCAAACCACAATCATTTCTCATTTGAACATTGCAAAAGGTTCTACATCCTTGCTACGCAGATCTACAGCACTGGTAGGCGTTTCCTGGAAGCATGTTGGAAATGCAGAATTTCAGACCCTGCCCCAGACCTGCTTAATCAGAATCTGCATTTTAACAAGATCCATCCCCATGTAATTTGTGGGCACATTAAAGTCTGAGAAGCCTTGATCTGTGTAATATGACTCCTGCCTATCTCTCTGACCTCACTTATTAGACTTCACCCACCCATGGCTTATAATGGCTTTCTTTTTTTTTTTTTTCCCCCTATATTGCCACATTCTTCCTTTACTTAGAATCTCTGTAGTGGTTGCATTCACTGCCCATGATGTTTTTCCCTGATTATTAGTGGCTCTGTCCTTCCTGCTGTTCAGGTGTTTGGCTAAGTATCAACTCCTGAGAGTGTCGGGATACAATTTTTAATAGATGTCTCAGGTTTTTTCAAGTCTTGTATCTGACTTTGTTCCCGACTACATTTTCAAGGATGTTTACATAGTAAACAGCTGTGCAATACAGAGAGTGTGATCCAATCTGGAGCAGAAGACAAGTTTGTTTGCTGTCCAGGAAAAAATAAATGTAATGTCTCCCTCTGTGCAAGGGTCAGGCAGATTCTTTAGCAACCCACTTTATAAGATCGGGGTTTCCCAAGCTTGAAGTTCTTCACTGTGAACAAAACATCTGACTAGGTGTGGCTATCCATCACTCTCCTGGGACTTCAGGGCAAAGGGAACTGATGTAAACATGAAGCTTATGCTGCCTACTGGGCTATGAGTAATAAAACCCTTTACTGTCTCCCATTATCCATGAAACTGTGGCATGAAACAACTGGACTTTAGAAAAGAGGAAAGACTGACAGGGAATACACAGGAGTGCTGGTTCTAAGGTGGCCAGTGAAAAAGTGGAAGGTCTTTTCTGTATAGCAATACCAATGTAACTGTTTGCCTGAGTTTACCTATCAAAACATAGCTTCCTCAACAACAACAAAAAAGCTAAAATGTATTAATATAAAAGTTCTTTTCCTTTTGAATATTTAGAACTTCTCAAATGTTTTTGAACAGTTAAACCATATGGTTTTGATTGCTCTTTTGATTCTTTCTCCAATACTGAAACTAAAACAGGTAAGGAAAACACATTAGATTATGTATTATGCAAAACACCAATCATTTTCTATTCTATTACTGCTGCCTCAGCAGCTTCATGGTTCTAAAAAGACTATAACTCTGTATGCTTTAACAGCTTCTAAATGCTTAAAAGAGAATTTTATAATGAATTATGTGTTCTTCTACATGGGCAAACTCCATACTGAACTTTTGGAGATGAAAAGCTCATTATTTCAACATCTTAATTAATAGCATTTCACAAGTATAAACAACAATGGTAATTAAATTTGTAGTGTTATTCTATTAGTACAACATAATTTGAGATATATTTCTTTAATGTATTTCCAGTTTTTATGGCAAATTTATTGTATTCATAGGTTTTTAAAGAATTGTTTTGGTAAGAGGATGTGAGAAAACACACATCAGGAAAATTATTCATGGAGAACTAAGAGACAATAAATATGACAGGGATTGGTAGTTATCTGTTAAACTTAACGTTGCTTGTTAACTTGATGTCAATTTATATACTGTTATTTTATTTTATACACATTGACTAATATTAAAAATAAAGTGTTTTCCAATAGTCAAGACATGGAAAAAACCTAAATGTCCACTGACAGATAAATGGATAAAGGAGATGTTGTACATATACAAAGGAATACTACTCAGCCATAAAAAAGAATGAAATAATGCCATTTGCAGCAACATGAATGGACCTAGAGATTATCATATTAAGTGAAACAAGTCAGAAAGAGAAAGACAAATACCATGTGATATCACTTATATGTGGAATCTAAACTATGGCAAATAAACTTACGCAGGAAACAGAAACAGACTAACAACATAGAGAATGGACTTGTGGTTGCCAAGGGGGAAAAGGGATAATGGAGGGATGGATAGGGAGTTTGGAATTAGCAGATGCAAACTATTACATATAGAATGAATAAACAACAATGTCCTACTGTATAGCACAGGGAACTATATTCAACATCATGTGATAAACCATAGTGTAAAGGAATATGAAAAATATTGTATATATACATATGTATATCTGAATCTCTTTTCTGTACAGCAGAAATTAACACAACATTGTAAATCAACTATACTTCAATAAAATAAACTTAAAAAAATAAAGTGTTTCAAAAAATCAAATTTAGGTAAAATTATGCCAAAAGAGGAAAATGGCTTATTAACATTATTTAGGCACTTAAATTTGTAGTAGTCTCATTGTGAGTCAACAGTGAGATACATCTCACAGGCATGCTACTATAATCTCAGGTACTGTAATAGAAGTCAAGCATTTAGAATAAGGGAGGTGATAGCTCTTTTCTGCTCTTTACTGGTCAGGCCACACATGATAATTTATTCAGTTTTATACCTTTGTCTTAAGAAGTATGATGTCAATTTGGAGAACAATGGAACGGTTCCATTGTTGAGAGTTGAGAATATCGAGAATATCCAAATTCATCAAATACTGAACAATGAAATTAAGGATATATATCCTGTACCAGAGAAAGCTCATGGTTGTCTTCAGCCACGTGGATAACTGTTATGCAGAAGATGACTTGTTCTGTACTCCCTGCTTGAGTTTTTTTTTTTTTTTTTTTTTTTTTTTTTTTTTTGCGGTACGCGGGCCTCTCACTGCTGTGGCCTCTCCCGTTGTGGAACACAGGCTCCGGACGCGCAGGCTCAGCGGCCATGGCTCACGCGCCCAGCCGCTCCGCGGCATGTGGGATCTTTCCGGACCGGGGCACGAACCCGCGTCCCCTGCATCAGCAGGCGGACTCTCAACCACCAGGGAAGCCCTTCTGCTTGAGTTTTTGATAGGACAGTAAAGAAAGAAAATTTTGAGAAAGTGATATTTTATCAGACTTAAATAATGTAGTGAACCATATAAAGATCTGGATGATCAAGAACATTACAGGATAAAGGAAGAGCAACTGTGGAGGCAGAGCAACTGTGGAGGCTTGAGGCTAAGCTGAGAAAGGGAAGTTAGAAAAGGCAGGATTTTATACACACAAATATGCTATACCTATAATATGTGGGTATGTCAACATTACATCAAATAGATACCTATTGATTTATTTATTTAAAATCCTGTTGTCAAAGAAGCAGTCTGGGAAGTTACATAGAGATACATACAGTGGTTGATAATTCTAAAACTCACTTTCTCTTAAATTAATCAGTGCTAAATGTGGTTTAATAAAACCAAATAATTCTTCAGATTTATTTCCAGACTACATTATTGTCAATAAACAGCAATACTTGGTTTCAGTGAAAGTTATATGAAATGACACTTAAAAATATTTTCCCAGAGTCATTTAGGAAAATTAATTGTGACAAAAATTTATGTTCTGTGTATATGAGGAGGATTTTGAAAATCTTAGCACCGTAAATGTTTCAGATGACTATTCAAAGACAAATTATTGGCATTGCAGTCAAATATTTCTTTTGTCAAGTTCTGGTTGACAAGTTATCATTGATTTTGCTAATTCACTTTTTTGTTATGTCATCTTGTCTTCTAACTTTCCACTATTTTTTTTCCAGTCTCAAGATTTCAGTAGGTTACTTTAGTGCAATTTCCTTATATAGATGTCAATCACATTTTTATGGTCCTGATGACTTTTTTTAAAATGATAAATTCCTGATAAAGAAGCTCTTAAAGATACAATATTAGGCCATTGTCATCTTGTGATAATTGCATTTAAAATGTACTAGATGGGGCTGGGGAGAGAAAAGTGGAAATAAAGAAGCCAGTAAGTCAAAAATCTATATTTTTCTAAAACAAATGTCTACTTAAAATTATGTGATCTTTTACAAAGTACATTTAATATAATATTAATTTGCTTTTCACAAACTGATAAATAGGGTAGGTATTACTCTACACATTTTGAATGTCAGGAAACATCAACAGACGTTGCACAATTTGCAGAAGTTGAGTGGAAGGGTAAGAGTTAAAAAGTTTTCCAGCTCAAGGTTATTCATACTTTTAGACGACCGCTTTTCCTGAAAATATTTTACTGCCAAGCTGGAGAAACTGTTCAATTAACAACAACGAAAATTCTAACTAATTAGATTTAATTATGTTAATATGTACAAGCAACTATATTCCTCCTCGAATTTTCAGTAGCGTTTGATCATGTAAATTTTCTATTCTATTTGAAACTACATTCTCTCTTAGTTTTCAAGATCCTGGATATTCACCAATCTTCTTCTGATTCATTTCTTTTCCCCAATTTCTCTTACTGCTTTATCTGTTTACTCTCCAATTAGAGGATTTTGGACTTGCTTCCCAGTATGCACCTATGTCTTTAAAAATGCATTCATCCTCATGGAGTGAGAAATCAGTTACTAAAGAACAGCTCTCCAATATCTATTTCCAAGACTGGTCGATTTCCCACAATTCAGACTTTACTCTGAGTAGGAGAGGTCTACTATAAAGACATGTGTAGGCGTGTGGGGATGGGAACTATAAAAGCCTGGAAACGTTTGAAATGACAGTGTTGAAAAATGTGATAAGTCAAATAAAATTGAATAAAAATAAAGTTTATCAGAATTGAAGAACTGACTTTAACTACAATAGCTATGGGAATAAAACTGATAAACCTGTTTAAAGACTTTTAAAAATACTTTTTTTATTGCAAGATTTTATTTTAGGTTTTTTATATACATTTTCAAAATCTTAAGACAATGAGACCAGAGTCACCAAGACCTTACCAGAAGGTGAAGGAGTAAGGATTATTGTCTCTAAGAAGGAGGGACAAAAGAGCAGCCATGTAAGAGCAAAGAGGTCTATTTGTTCACTTTCATATCCCAGCAACCACAAAAGTGGCTACTGCACTACAGTTGTTCAATAAACCTTTGTTGAAAAAAATGAATGAATGATCTAAGATAAGTGACTTTAAAATAGTAAAAGAAGACTAGAGGCGTTTTACTAAAATAAACAGTGTATATATTTTATATTTCTACTCTTTAGAACAGTGGTAATCAAATTTTCAGGAAACTTACAAACTTAAAATTTTTTTGACACCGCCCCAAAAGGCTTTTATTTCTTTCTTATATGTGGTTCTTTACTGTACTGAAAAGGGTAATACTAAAATATGTATATATCATGTCTTTTTATAATAGCAATAAACCTGTTATATCTTACTTTTGTAAAAATATTTTAATGCAAAAATTAATAAGGAAATATAATTGTTTTACATTTTCAATATTTTTATATATATATATATATATTTCTAGATAATTGTAGATATTCTTCTTTGATGATAAACCAAAACATAAGTAAAAGTTAGTTTCAGTGTGGAATATCACTGTGTGTGACATTAAAATCCACTGGACCTATTTGTATTTTGAATGAACATTTTATCCATGCATGATTTTGCAACATAATGCGTTGGTCATTTCGAAAAAGTTGATTGTTTGTATTATAAAAAACAGGTCCAAATGTTGACACATTTTATTATACAAAATAAAAATAATTGCATTTGTTAATTTCCTCATCAGAAAAGTATTTAAGACTGGAAGGTATCAAGCTTAGAGTGGGATATACAATTTTTCAAAATTCTAATGTTTGCTCTTAAGTTCAAATTTTAAGTTATTTTTCTTAAAGTGTCAGTCTCAGTTCATTTCCAAGAAAATGTCTGACAAACACTTAAGCCAGTATAACCCCAGTTTATCTCTCAGTCATTCTTTCAAGCATAAATTGTGGTCATTTGAAAAAAGCCACTATTCCATTCTCAAATCAATCACTCAGGTGTTTTCACTTAAGGCAACAATTGTACTTTGATATGCACCATTAGTGCTGTATGCATATCTTCACTTTACATGTTTTCACATGTAATATTAAAAATACACATGCGCTGTTGTCAATATTTAATGATATTAACTTTTATATCTTCATTGAAAATGAAATCTGGCTTGTGTTTTTTTGTTGTACAATGAGCATTTGCTGCTAAAAAAACAATTACTATCAGAAGTGTTGGGTGCCACTGTCTTGATTCATGCTAAAGCATCAGCAGTTTTACTCACCACTGAGTTTGCCACTTTAGTGGCAAACTCAATGAAATATTAACACAATGAAAAAAAGAAAATAACATCCTAACATTACTACAAAAATAGTATTGATCTCTTGGACCCCCTGAAAGTGTTGTGGGCTCCCCAAGCAAGTGGATGGATACACTTAGAAAGTGGTTGCTCTGTAAGATCATCACATTCTATTTCATTTTCTCCAAAATATAGTCCAATAAAAAATAGTTTCTGAATGTATTTTTCCTATATGCTATTGTTAACTTCTCTAACTCTAAATAACTATCAAAGTCTATGTCTACAAACAAAGCAAGAGAGTATCTGGCAGAAGTTTAAATTTGTGAGAGAGAGTTACATGCTAAACAGCATGTGCTTTCAGCTTCTTGACCAGCTTGGACTGGTACTGATTGTTGTCTAAGTCTAAGGCAATGTTTCATGCTACTCTGGATTTATTCTTTCAGGCTCATTTACTGTGCCAACTATAATTTTGTTTCAGCACTGACCTCTTGTTTTCTGTTACAATTCTAGGATTGACAGTATAAAAATAAACTATTTATAGAGCACTGATTAATACATATACCTGGGGCGTATGCAGGCCTGATCTTTATGAAGCATTCTTTGAACATCAAGTAATATTTTGGGTCCCTTATTAACTATTATTAATTAAAATTAATATAGTAGCTGTCTTCATGATCGATTATTTTTTGAACTGTTGTATCATTGTTATCGACCTAGCTTGAGCTACATGCTCAAGATTATCTTATAAACATTAACTAATGGAGAAAACTAAAGTTTCTAAAGGAAATTGTGGTACTGTTAGAAAGAGGAAAATATTTGGTTTTGGCCTGAGTTATTAAATAGATGACTCAGTTCTGTAATTTGCAGGCATCATGTATATCAGGTCCAGAGAGCCAGGAAACAACTCCAGGAGGGGTTCCATAGGAGCCTCACTCTCCTGGAATATGAATTGCTAGCCAAGTGACAAAGAGAATGAAAAAATTGGAGTCCAGTCACCTTTATGGAAATTGAATGAAGATACATGGAAATCATAATCTTTACTTCACAAGACTGTAATTTTGTGTTTCTATAATTTTTTACCATAAGACAATTTTCCTATGTGAAAGAAACCTTTTTAAAAAAGTAGTTTTTAGAGTTTATTTTTCTGAAATTAATTTGTAGACATAGCCTAGGAGACTGGTACTCAAACCAATTTCTCTGTGAAAATAGAGAAATTCTGTAATGATATCTGTGATGACTTTGCAATGAGTCACCTTGGAGGAGCTAAACTTCATTTCCTAGAATTCCTTTCCGATTTGTCTCCAGTTAGCGTGGGCCATGAGAGAGATTCTTGCTGGAGATTGAAAGGCAAAAGTGAAACAGCAGCCATTTTCTGTACCTCATATACATTCTTGTTTTTCTCACTGCATTCAACCATTCCACATTCCCGCGCATCCTTCTTCAGCTTCTCTGAGTTCTATGCCAGGTGTATGTGTTTCCCTTTATAATGAGGTCCCTGCCCCTCACCCCCGTTTTTTATCAAAGTCAGAGGTAATAATAAGTTACACAGATTTGTCTGTCCTCATGGGCTCCAGGTCATATTTGTGGGTACCAGCTTGTTCTTCTCCCCACCATACATCCATCTTTCTTTCCTAACTGCCTGCTATTCTCTGGCTTCAAGGTGCTGCGTCAAACATGACCATAGCTTTACAGAAACTACTTAACTAGCTCCTCTACTTATGTAAAGTCAAATCCCTGTAAGATATAACTGCATTTACTTTCACATAAAACCAAGATTTTTGTGAAGATAAAATTGAATCTAAATTCACTTTATTCCTAGTATGTCAAGAGAAAATGTATTATGAAGTATTTTCTCATTTTTTTTTCAGTTTTCTATATATGAAGACAAATAATGGATATGAAAAGAACAGCAGGGTTATATACAATTTTTAGAAAGTGTGTTGAACTATGTTAAATCTCTTTTGGAAATTTTAGAGAAAAAGACTTCACCATCAGCAGCAATCATCTGATGAAGAAGGAAGGTGACAACATTGGGAAAAAATTCCCTTGAGAAATAAGTCGATTTATTTTATCTGAGGCCAGGAGAAGCATAACAACAAAAGTGAAGACTGTTATACATTGCTCTTACAGCTTCTAACTTACTACACAGCTGACATTATTATCGTGTTCTGTCTCCTCCTGCTAGAATGCAAGTTTTATGAGGAGTTTTATGAGGATGGACATTCTTTTCTGTTTTCTTCTTTAAATAGTACCAAGCACAGAGGATATAACCTGGCACAAAATAAGTGCACAATAAGTATTAGATTGATGAAGAAATAAATGAAGGAGTGACTGTATGAATGATTACAGTGCTTTCCTTTCCTCAGGCTATTTGTGTTTTAATGGAAAAGGAACTCCATGTGGTTAAAATAAAAATCAGCCTCTGTGCTCTTAATTTCAAAAGAACTGTCTTAGCATATAAAAGCAACACAAATATGTTGCTCAAGGCATTCAAGAACATGACTGAGGAAAAACAAAACAATACAAAATGACAACAAAAACCCTTTTATTCCTGCTACAGGCTGAATGTTTATGCTCCCATCCCCCAATCCATGTGTTGAAACCTAATGTCAATATAATGGTATTAAGACGTGGGCTTTTACAGTGCGATTACAGGTCATGAGAATGGACACTTCAAGAATGGAATTAGTACCCTTATAAATGAGGCCCTAGAGAGCTCCCTTGCCCCTTCTGCCATGAGGATACAATGAAAAGTTGGCAGTCTACAACCCAGAAGAGAGCTCTCACCAGAAATATGCTGGCACTGTAACTTGGACTTCCTGTCTCCAAAACTGTAAGAAATAAATGTTTATTGTTTATAAGCCCATAGTCTGTGTTGCTTTGTTATGGCAGTGCAAACAAACTAAGACAATTCCTCTTCCCTAAAGTTTATGTAATCTAGGCAGTTTCTCTTAATTTTTTTTCTCTTTCCCCATTAACTGGCAGTGACACTCTTCTTCCTCACATACTAATCTTCTCTTGACTTGTTAGCCAAGCTTCTTGCCTTTTATTTTTTCAAACAATCCTAGTTCCATTTAATCTACCTCTTCTTTTAGTTTTTGTAGTTATGAAGCTGAATCCATTTAACTGAGTATCAAGGCCTATATTAACTCAACAAGAATTTTTACAAAAATTAACTCAAAATGGATTAAAGACTTACATATAAAACCTGAACCCCCTAGAAGAAAATGTAGGAAAATAACTTCCTGATATTGGTTTTGGCAAAGATTTTTTGCATATGACACAAAAAGTATAAGCAACAAAAGCAAAAATATACCTGTAGAACTACCTCAGTTAAAAAGCTTCTGCACAGTAAAGGAAACCCTCAACAAAATGAAAAAGCAACCTATGGAATGGGAAAAATATTGACAAGAAGCTAGTTTCTGACAAGAAGTTAGTGTCTAAAATATATAAGGAACTCTTATAGCTCAATAGAAAAGCAAAAAACCACAAATAATCCAATTTTTAAAATGGGCAAAGAAACTAAATAGATATTTATCCAAAGAAGATATACAAATGGCAAACAAGTTTATGAAAGGTGCTCAACATCACTAATCATCAGGAAAAATACAGGTCAAAATGACGAGATATCATTTCATTCCTGTTACAATGGCTATTATCTAAAAGACAAAATATAACTGCTGGTGAGGATGTGAAGAAAAGGGAGCCCTTATACATTGTTGGTGGGAGTGTATATTGGTGCAGCCATTATGGAAAAGAGTATGAAGGTTCCTTAAAAAATTAAAAATAGATCTGCTATATGATCCAGAAATCCCACTGATGTGTATACATCGAAAGAATTGAAAATAGTATCGCAAAGAGGTTTCTGCATTCCCATATTTATTGCAGCATTTTTCACAATAGTCAAAATATGGAAACTACCTAAGCATCCATCCATGCATGAATGGAGAGTAAAATGTCATACACACACACACACACACACACACACACACACACACACACACACACACACCCCCACCCAATGGAATATTATTCAGCAGTAAAAAAGAAGGAAATCCTGCTATTTGTGACAACATGAATGGAACTTAAGGACATTATCCTAAGTGAAATAAGTCAGAAACAGAAAGACAAATACTGTATGGTATCACTTACATGTGAAATCCCCCCAAAAAGTCAATATCAAAAAACAAAGCATAGAATAGTGTTTGCTAGGGGCTGGAGTTGGCGGGAATGGGGAGACGTTCGTGTCAAGACTAGCTAAGCCATTCCATGGCACTGCCACCTTGGCATCCATTTTGTTTGGCCAAGGGGCCGGCAGGAGCCTTAAATTAACATTAGCCCATCATGCAAGCATATGCCCTAGATAACAGCCCACAGAGTCACAGGTAAATGAAAGTTCCTGATATGACTTCCCCAATGTGATAAACAGTCTCTTCTACCTCCCAGTGCCTTCTTGTGCACCTCTTAGGTAAGACCCCATGGAGCTTACCAAAATTCCTCTTTGTGGGTTGACTTTGTCACAGGCCTTAGCCCAGGAACCCCAAAGCATTCCACCAACAGACCCTAATAACGGCACATCACTCTCGCTCTTCCCGCACCCTGCCTTGACCTACCCATGTGGCTCATGAGGCATGCCTTGTAGTTCCACCAAGACCTGTGAGTAATAAATATTGAGATAACTATTTCAGTTCCTCTCGTGGCCTTTTGTTGAACTGTGCTCATCATATGGCACCCTGTGGTTCTACTTAACAACTGTTGATTTAACAAAATCATAACAGTTGTTCAAAGAGTACAAACTTTCAGTTGCTAAAGTTCTGAGGATTTAATGTACAGCATGGTGACTATACTTAATGCTGCATTGTATATTTGAAATTGGCTGAAAGACTAGATCTGAAGCGTTCTCAAAAAAAAAAAAAAGTAATTATGTGAGGTGATAGATGTGCTAATGAACGTGTTTGTGGTCATCATTGTATCCTCAGTGCTTGCTCTATAATAATTGTTTGGAAATGCTTGTAAATAGAATAAATAAATTGTTGAATCATGTTTCTTTTTGGATCAAAGCGTTAATGGTATTTTAAAAATATTCTTGATGTTGGTATTTTTCTACCTTTGCAACAGATCTATAATTTTATTATATCCAGATCGATAAAATTTTCTTTATTTCTACTTTTTTGGGATTGTTTTATTCCTACTATATGATGCTTATTTTCTTTATTTCCTAATTTATGATCAAATTTTGTGGTTATTCCAGAGACATTGATGGTAGAATCTCTCTGTTCTTATGGTACAGAGAGATATTATTAGGCTTAGGGTAGGGTTAAGGTTGTACTACATGGGTCATTGAAATTAAAGCTATTTTATTCTTAATTAGATTTCTACATCCATATTTTGGGGGGTTCCACATGAGCACTCATGTGCTAAGACTGGTAAACTTTTTAAAAAATATAGCTCTAGTGAAGTAAGTTTGATTTTTATTGTGGTTTATGCCTTTATATATTTTAACTCTTTATTCTTTGTCTTATTTCATTGTCTGTATTAAGTTTCTGACGATGTATTTTTTACATGTGCAAAAATCACATTATTCTGTCCAAAGAGTAATGATAGATCATGTATTATGGGGTCACTAGGAAAATATTTTCTATTTGGGGTCACAGATATGAATAAAGGTGGTCTGTTTCTGAATCTCAGCATTGCCTTGCCTTGATGTAGTGTCTAGAGTTACTTCAGCTATTCACCAATGGACAAAACTAAGACACAAAGGGTAGCAGAGTAGAAAACATTGTAAAATCTGGCCTTCATGCTGACTTGAGATGATAAGTCTTCTTATTGTTAAAGAAAATTACACGGAGCAGACATTATCCAAACATGCAATCCTCTAAAAGATTCTCCAAGAAAAATCCTGGTAATTGTACACCCCTGTTTTTTTAAATCTTTTGAGGTGCTTTGACTCTGTTCATTTTACACTTCAATGACAGTTTGCTTGTAAAAATTTTGGTTCACCCTTCTTTCCATGAATACTTCATACGGTATTCTTTCTTTAAAAAATGCAAAATTATAATATGGAAAAGCCTCAGGAGAATTAACTTCCTTCTTTTTTAGGTTATTTGATTTTTATAACATGGATGCCAGATTCTGCCCTTTTCTCTGATGTGCAGTAAGTTTACTAAAGTATATCTTATCCTATCATTTTTCTTTTTCTTTGAAGGGGAGCAGTATGCACTTTTAGTCTATAGATGTGTTTTGTTTTCTTTCTCAATTACTGTACTGCCTTTGAACCATTTTCCTTTCTTTTATTTGTTTGGTTCTCTTCTTTGTAGATACACATTATCTGTAAACTGGACCTTTTTTTTTTCTTTTTCTGTATGAACATTATTTTTTCTATAAAAGTGGTATGTATATGTATTTTTTTGCATGTGTCTGTGTAGAAGATTGTTCAATAATAGGACTGAAAAAAGTATTCTCTTATAATTCTTTTGATTTCATTAGGGCTTATGATATCTTATTCTCATTTCCTTTTTAAATTATGTGCACTTTTTCCTTATTATGTTATCAATCTCTAAATGTTGATCTCTTCTATTGTTTTATATGAAAAGAATCAACTCATACTTATTCAGTAGTTTTATCAGCATTTTGTGGTCTACCTCATTATTTTATGCAGTTATATTTATTCTTCTGTTTCCTCTTAATGTTTCCAGTTCTCTATCTAACTTTTTGATCTGGATGATTATTCAATTTATTTTACCATCTTTTCAATAAATATATTTAGTTAAGTTTATGAATATTTTTCTAAACACACTTTAGCTGTATCACATAGGTTCTAGTAGGTCATGGCATTAGGATAGAGTCTGTTCCAAGATTGAAGGTTGGTGAGAATAATGAATTGCCATTTGTTCAAAGTTGCTTTCCTTTGGTTTAGTCTTCAAGCACCTACAAATATGCAAAGTTTGTGAACATGGTGTCCTGTTTGCCTCTAGATTGTCTCATAGAGATGCACAGGATGTCGGGATTCTTGGCAGACATCCCAGAGTGAGATACCTGCCCAGTTAAAAGATAAGTATTGCCCTTTATGTCTCCAGACTTACAGGAACCCCAAACAAGATTACACCAAAATATAGAAAATAATATTCCTACCTGTGACATAGAATTACCGTCACTATTATTCTAATATTTTGGGACAATCCTTCATTATCTTTGTATGGAGTATAAGACCTAGATATTTTCCATTTGTTCTATTAGAGGCTTTCCAAATTCAAACCTGGTCATCACCTGCTATAATAGTAAATGTTTTACTTTAATGTGTCCTTTAGAGAAAATAACTTAAGGTGTCTTACTTTAGAATTTATCTACTTGGTTTATAAATTAGTTTATTTAATTTAATAAACTATTCTCACTGAGTGTCAGAGGAAAGAATAGGATACTTGAAGTTAAAAGATCAGAGTCTGAGGTTAAGCTTCATTAATCAGGAGCATGAGAAAATTCTTAAAACTAATTTATAGATTTCTACTTTGTAACAGGATACTAGTAGTATTTTTTGAGAAGTTAATGTGATAATATATATGTAAATAATCAAATTACACACAAAGAATAGTTATCATACTTGTTTTCCTGATAACAACACCATTGTATCTTACTAATTTTTAGTGTTATAATCTTTCTGGGTATAATACATTAAAGATGATACATTTTCTATTTTAACCAAGGGATTTGATCTACTTGAGCTCCCATGTAAAATGTGAGAAATTCCAGAGTAATAAATTAGAAAATATAGGTAATGAAATGGCATATTTACACATAGTAGATTCTTAAGCTGCTGGTCATAGTTTTTTTTTGTTTTTTTAAATTGACGTATAGTTGATTTACAATGCTGTGTTAGCTTCTGCTGTGCAGAAAAGTGATTCAGGTATACATATATATACATTGTTTTTTTAATACTATTTTCCATTATGGTTTATCACAGGATATTGAATATGGTTCTCTGTGCTATATAGTAGGACCTTGTTGTTTATCCATTTTATATATAATAGTTTGGATCTGCCAATCTCAAACTCCCAATCCATCCCTCTCCCACCTCCATTCCCCTTGGCAATCACAAGTCTGTTCTCTATGTCTGTGAGTCTATTTCTGTTTTGTAGATAAGTTTGGTCATAGTTTTTTGTTTTTTTTTTTTTTTTTTTTTTTAGAATTACTTAACCACATAACTCTTGATTGACTTTTCACTTTGGAATGATTGCTGTGGCATTTGAAGAAACAGAAGATTAAAGTATAGCTATTTTATAGCAATCCCCCATTTATTTATGTGTGATTGTTTTTGTTATATTTCAAAATGTGAGTTATATTTAGGGATTATTAATGAGATGGGCATAGTAATGTCATCCACAACTTATTTCTATTAGGAGATGACATTGGCTTAAATTTCATTTTCAAGTGGTAATTGGTATGTCTGTTTTTTATGCTTTTCAAAAGCATTTTCTTGGTTTTATTTGTGTATGTACTTGCAAGAGCACTAAATAATTTTTATTTGAATTAATTGGTTTGATGTGTGCAAAAATAGTATAATCAATAGATTCAATTAACTCTTACTGAGAACTTGTGCAAAGCACTTTAGCACAAAAGATAAGCACAGTGCGAAATACAGTCTTGAGTTAAACATGAGATTGACTTCATAGGGCAACATTCACTTCACATTTATTTCATATCCTCTTCCCATATTGATAACATATCAAAGTTAATGAGCTGGGTGGTTAGTGAACTCTGCATGTACTCTCAGATGAAGAACACACTTAGTGTGCCTTATTAGGATCTCATTCTGAATATAATAAGGCTGCTTACTTTTTTAAAAATCTTAGTGATAAACCAATCTACTGATTATTTTTTAAAGTCCAAGTAATACATTTTTAAGTGATCATGCAAACCATCTGTCAAAATAATTCAGAAGCTGGCATTTTTTACTTACACGATGAAATTAACCTACAAACTAATTTAGAATACTACTCAACTTTAGTGCAACTAAAATGCAGAAATTATATTCAAAGCAAGTCTATATTCTCTGAATGGGCCACAGATTTTTGAAATTTGGTCTATTATGACTACAGTTAAGTTGAAAATAATGAGCTGCTTGTTTTTCATTATTTACAGGACATTTAAAATAGAGTGGGATACAAAAAAATTGGATTTTATGTTCAGCAACTGGCATCAGTAAGGAAGTGAAAATTGTTACATATACAATATATACATATATCCTTACTTTCAGCTCTAGAAGATAAATGTGACCTGTGTTTTGTTGAACTGTTAATAAGTATATGAGTAGAAATGCCTTACAGGCAAGTTACAAACTCTATGTTACACTGCAGTGAAAGGAAAGAGATGGGCACTGTCTGGAGGATAACAAGGGGATAAACAGGATTAAAATTATACCATTATTGTATTAGAGAGATTTGTATTATTTTAGAGAGATAGATGGACATAACAGGTGACAGAGCATAGAAATTACCTATGTATTTATCCCAATTCATCACAGAGTATTATTAAACATTTCAAAACTTTCTAATTAAATATATAAACATTTTTATAGGTAAGTACTACAAATCTCCATTTAATTGGCTCATTATTTTAAAAAGTTCAGATTTAAAGAAAACATTGTAAATTATTAACCTAGGCCTAAATCACTTTAACTGTTGATTAACTGGATGAAAATTATTAGTATGTTTCCTTTGTTATTTTGTCACCAACTTGAGATACATACTTACACACACACACATATCACAAGTTGATGGAAGGAATATAGCACATATTTTGGGAGAAAGAAAAATTTCCTTTACTGAATGAGCATTTCACTAAGGTTCATAACACTCTTATGAAAACAGAAGGTGTAACTTAATATTATGCTTGGTACAATTTATCAAAACTGAAATAAAATTCTAGTTCTGACATTTGATGAAAAGACCTAGACTTCATGGTCTTGCATTATTTTCCATACTAGTCCAGTTTACTGTGTATCCTTCCTCCTTGCCTATTACCTGACAAATTCAGAACTGAACCAACTAGCAGATCGTTAAAGACTGAGTACCTAATGCCATTTTTATTGAGGTTGTTAGTCTGCAAAACCCAGGTACATTCTCTGCTCTCACCTCAAAACGATTCCAGATATCCAATCATACCCACAATTGAAGCTAGACTCTGACAAAGTTTTATTTGACGGTGAGTGTAAAATCTAATATTCCATTTTTGCATGAAAAGTGACTAATGCATTTGTGCAGCAGTGGTTATCTAAGGAAGGAACAATAAATACTAGCATACTGTTAGGGGGAGTATTGCCATAAATGGTCTATTTCTATTTACCTGTTATCATAAAAATTATGACTCTTTCTATAAAATCAAAGCAAATAGATCAAATTTTTGTGTTTGAAATCATCATTAAAATTGACCATGGACAGTTTATTTGATTCCTCTAAATTTCTAAAGCTAAAATAGGGGTATGTTCATGTTTATTTGTATATTGGGTAAACATTTTTTGTGGTAATCTTAACATTTCTGTTTGTAAATTATTCAAACCATTTTCTGATGCTCAAATTGGTTTGCTCACAGCAATGTCGTTCTGGAAGTAAATGATATAGAGCTGGTCCAGCTTCCTGGTTAAAACCGGAATGAAGAGCAGTTTCTGTAGGTTGCATCTAAAAGTAGAATTTGGAGACAAATTGGGCAGTTGGAGTGGGGGTTGTCGGGGGGGAATTGTCTCTATGATGATGTGGTTTCGTGAAAAATCAATTACTGATCCACTTTATCCTATGGAGTACATACATTGATTGGCACTTTTTTAAAAGATTTTTTTTTAAGTTTTTTTTTGTTTGTTTTTTAATGCAGGACAATAAAAGACGTATCTTGAAAACTGAAATGCACTAAATGTTGGCAAGGGTAAAGAAGACTATGTGGCATTTCTTTTAGATGAGAAAAATGGTTTAATATTTCTAACATACCTTTCTCACAAATCCCTTTATACAGAATGCATCAATCTATGAATGTCACCTTTGTCACTGTCATCATTAGTATTCCTTCTGATAGTTCTATTACTGTATAGGCACTAAAGTAGGCGCTGTCATAGCCTGTAAGAATAGGGGAACGGAAATCTTTCCTAATATTTGTTTTCTCAGCTCACTCCAGAGTTATATAATGTTACTGTTTTTCTATTTATTTGCCATCAAAATTATTGACAATGTTACAAAGTGGACCAATTAGAAATTGATTCTTTTTCAAGGAAAAAATCTAGGGCCATACATATGAAGAAAATAGTAGAAAGGTTTACATAAAAGGTCCCAAGGCCAACAAAAATCTTTAAACAATGGCATATTCTGATCCAAAGGAGATCTATAATTTTTCAATTAGTGAAAATAGATAGTTTAAGCTCCTACTGTATCAGTTTGTAGTTTTTATCTTATATTAATTCATCATTCTTTAAACTGAGTAAAGATACAATTATTTTCAGTTAGGCAAAGGAAATTATTTTTAAAAGTTGGTTTGTCATCTTCCTAAATGAACTCCTTCTCACAACTCACACTTACCACACAATTTTTTTTATCAAATAATGAGCCTATTTAATATTTTCTCTTACAAAATAAGATGCATATGAGCATCACTTTTTGTTACCAGTCTTACAAGACATAATTCTTATATGAATTAGAATTTGCTGCCATTCTGGGTTATATCTGATATAAATAATTTGTAAGATAAATATATTCAATTCCTAGAGCTACCATAACAAATTACTACCAACTGGTAGCTTAACATAACAGAAATTTATGCTTTCACAGTTCTGGGGATGAGAAATCCAAAATCAATTTGTGGGCAGGGCTATGGGTGGAATCCTCCCTTGCCTCTTCCTAGCTCCGGATGGTGGCTTTCAATCCTGGTGTTCCTTGGCTTGCAGTTGCATTTTTCAATTTCTGTCTCTGCTGTGCACCATGCTGGTGCCCTCCTATGTATCTCTGTGTCTAAATTTCCCTTTTCTTTTAAGTATAGAAGTCATATTGTATTAAGGCCTACACTAATAACCACATCTTTACTTGATTACGTCTCCAAAGACCCTATTTCCAAATAAGGTTACACAGGTACTGGGGGTTATGACTTTAACATATCTTTTTGGGGGACACAATTCAACCCTTAACAATAAAGGTCATGATAGGCAGGTGCTGTATAATGATAGTTACTCAGGTACACATAATAAGTAGTAATCGGATCAAAGATGCTCATTAGCAAGTAGAATTCTCTAGAAACTCAGCTGGGGGTCATAAATAATGGTTTCAAAACTTGTGAGGGAGAAAGACAAGATAGTGGCAGGCTCCCAATCCTAGAGTAGCTTTACTAAAACATAGATCCTATACATGAATAAAAAACAAGGACCTATTTCCTAGGTAAGACTCAAAATTCAAGAACTAGACTGCTAGCAATAAACATGGAACTGGTGTCATTTCTTCAGAATAGAATTTCTCCTGCATGTTAAGATAGACACAATGCACTGAGAAAAGTGTGAAACCTGAAGTTAGGAAATCAAGTGGAAATTTTGGAGGTCAGAGAAGAAGTACAAAAGTTAGAAACCAATTATTAAAATGCACACATCCATATATTTTCTAGTATTATTCATGTAATATATCTGACTTTTTCAGTAAGTCGAGTCTAAAATTTCAATACATTACCCTAGTTTAAAAAATTTTTTCCCTTAAAACCCTTACAAGTTAATTTAATTATTAATAAACATATGCAGTTTAGAATATTAGCCATTCAAAATGGCAGTGCTCTCTGACAAGTTCCAGCGGACTGTATTTTTCTGATCAAATACAGTTTGGGTACACTCCACTGTATTCTTCCTCTGTCTTCTCTAATTGGACAGCAGTCTCTGGTATGTCATTGGGCACCTAACTACATAATTAAATAACAGAGTGTGAAATAAAGCCTCACCTGTTTCTGTAAGTTCAGTTTGTAATTATATTACCTATATTAATTGCATTTGTCCATTACATGCATATTATATTATTTCATATTTAGGATTTTTGTATTATGCACTCTTATAATGGGTTTTTGAATTAGTATTCATTAAAATTCAAGAGTATTCATCTGATTATTGGTAACAAGTATTAAAAATATTCAGCCAGGCAATTTTTAAAGTATTTTACCTATTGACTCAGTAATCACAATAATCATATGGATTAGTTAATATTAACATCTTCGTTTTTAAGATGAGAAAACTAAAGCACAGGGAGACTAAATAATTTCCCTGTGGTTACTCAGGAGGTAAATGTAAAAGTCAGACTATACATTTACCCTGTCACACTCCAGAATCTAGCCTCTTATGCTGTTCATTGTCTCTCTGAGGTTGTGAGATGTGTTCCCAAGACAGTATAGTGGAACTGAATAGGAGCATTTAAAGGATGCAATATTGAATTTTAAAAGTTTTAAAACTGTTTTAAAATTAGTGGGAGAAAACTGGTATTTGTGTAATGGAGAACATGAGGAGAGTCTCTGTAGTATGAGGATCTATGAGTCAGAAGTTTATGAAGTTACACTTACACATCTAGAACCTGAGTGTAGTTATTTGGGGACAAAGTTTTTCAAATATCAATACATTGTTTCTGGTTTTACAAGAATTTATGAGACCTGGAAACTGGTATTTGGAATTAGTGATGCTTATTCATTCAGCAAACATAGGAATAACTTATTTGAATCTGGAACCTTGGTAGACATTAGGCAGATATTTAAAAATTATATATTATATGTAATATAATATATAATTATATATTAGAAATATATATGGCAGATGTGGCATCAGGAAAGACTACATAGATACAGTAACAACATATGTGGGAAGAACATTCTAAAAAAAAGATAACCTGTGGAAAGGCCCAAAAGCCAGTGCCATCATGCCCCAGTCATTACTGTGATTTCTCTGCCCTTCTTTCCTTTGCACTGCAAGGGGCTGACCCCTGCAATATTCCCAGGTGCACTTGCTCACTGGCTCTATGTTTTACTAATGGGAAGCACAGGAAAAAGACTGGATGGTAAAGAAGGCAGGATATTTCTTCCATTTCATCCTTTTCAGATCCTAAGTTTTATCCACTATGGTTCCAGCTCCTGATTGACATCTGCTCTTCATGTAGTTCCAGTTCCCATTAGAAAGCCTAGTATCCTGGGCTCTGGTCACGTGAACTCTTCCCTTTTTCCTCTCTGTTCCTAGGCATGGTGGCTGTTGCTTTTACTAACCTCTGGGATACCTCATCCTCTTTTTTTTTTTTCTTTTTGCCTTTAAAACGCTTCCAATAAGTTTGTATTTGCAGTATTTAAAGCACAGTTTGCAAGTGAGTTCACTCAGAGGCAAGGTATAGAGAAGAAAAACGTTAGACAAAGAGATCTGGCAAAGGAAACTGAGAAAGGAAAGATAGGGGAAAAAAGTGGAGAACCAACAGAGTAATGCCATGGAAGCCAAGAACAGTTCATGGAGCAATGTTCACCAATGTACAATATCCAGGGAAGAGAGTCTGAGTCGTTTTTTTTTGAAAATCAGGAGGTTATTGGTTTCTTATTGATAGGAAAGAGAGTTAAGTTTGGGCAAGAAGTTTAAGGAGAAATCAAAAGTCTGAATGCTCACTAAGTGGGGAATGAGAGAAAGAGCTGGCCAAGATAAGCTAAGGGACTGATGAAGAGTGTTAATGGCTGAAAATCATCAGCTTTTATGCATTCTCCCTAGCACTTCTTAGGTGCCTAGGTACAGAACGAGAAAACTTCAATTGTAGAGGTAATCTACATTTTATAGGTTATACAGAAACATATAGAGGAGAAGCTATTGCAGATTCCAAAGAAAGTGGATCAAGTGACCAGCTACAGATCTAAGATGGGAATGGGAGAAGATTAATAATGTGGAATAAAATGGTGATTACACAGGGTTGTGATATGTATAAAAATCATACATATATTTTACAACATAATAAGGCATATATAAAGATGTTTATGTCTCTGAACACCTCAGAAGAAGAGGTGTTCTAAGCTAAAAGAAGAGCGCCAAAATCATTCAAGGATGATAAAAGGCTTGGTGAAGGCTAAAAGAGAAGTAGTCTTTGAAGGAGATCCTTCAATGAAGCCCCAAAGGGATATGATGCTATTTGTGAAGATATTACGAGTGTAGGAGTATTTATTTATGATGAAATGGTGGCCCCATATGGTATGGGTTATAGTGAATGTCAGTAGGTGAATAATGAATCCAGGGTTCAGGATTACAGAGCAGTGTGAGAAACAGCATAAGAGAAAAAAAAATTATAGATCCAAACAGTCTGTTTTTTAAGATGGGAACAAAAATAATAGGTATGTTGGACTGCATTTAACTGGTGGGCCTAATTACCCCAAATTTCCAAATATGCTATGATAAATATTGAATCCTAGAGCACTTTTATGCCTTTTAATTTTAAATATTCATATTGGTTTCCCTTACTCCTAACCTCATTTCTTAAATTTCTGAAAATGTATATGCATGTGTGTGCCTACCTGAGCCAGTCTGTTTCAATCTCTCTAAAATTTTTTTATTTCTCACTGTGTAAAAATTTGGAGTAATACATCCTTACGAATTAGATGTTCACAAAGAGAATTAAAAATCCCAGGAAAGAATTGAAAAATAGAGAGCAGTCAGCAAAAACTTTCCCTACTCAAATCTGAAGAATTTTTAAAGCTATTTCATTAAGGTCAGCTGTTCCCTTACACATCATACATAGGTTTACTGGCAAATGCCTGTGAAAGACAAAATAATTATGGTATATTAATCATGGACTCATGAATTCATTTGATTCATAAAGACAACAAGATGTTACTTATTATTTTTTTTTTTATATTTCATTCTGGTTGTATCTAATTTTTAAACAAACTTGGTGACCCTGCCGCATGTTATTCCCAGATTAGGTCTTCTTTTGTCAGGTCCTGTTCTACAGTCGAACTAAAATATGCTAGGAAGGTAAATCTGCAGTGAAACCATTGCAGTTATTGCAAAAATATTTTCTAAAAATATTTGGATTAAACACCTTTTGATTATTCATACTACCATTTCTGTCTTTCTCTAAAAAACTTGAAAGACAGAAAGACAGAAAAGGCTTAAATATTCAGAGAATATGGTCCTTACTTATTCTTGTAATTTGTCAGTATTACACTAAAGATAGAGCTGCTTCCAAAAAATATCCCAAAACAACACTTGGAGGAAAAAATTAATAATTTTGCACAATGATATGAGGGTAGAATGTAATAGTCATAAAGTATAATCTTCTAAAGCAGTTGGGTATTATGATATGAAGGTAGAATATACTAGTCATAATCTTCTGAATCAGTTCAGGATCAGTTAAGAGAAGAACTACCACTGTATATAATTTTTAAATAAGAAAATTTTTCATTGGACTAAGATCTTACATAGTGAAGCTATGATAGTAAAGAACACAAAAAGGAGGAATGAGAGAAAAACCCACACCAGGCCTCCTGAATCAGTGGTGTGGGTAGGCATGTTAGAGCGTGCAGAGAGTTCGGGAAGCCAGCCATGTCCTGCTCTTGCAGGGGGCCTGAGGAGTGGGCTTTGGAAGTCTGTTGCCTCTTGTCATGCATGGTTCTATGAATTTGTTCCAAGCATATGAATGTGAGTCCAGAGTTGCAATTGGTTAGCAGGGACCAGGGGAAAGAAGAGCTCAATGCAGAGTGGGAAGAGTGAGGCGAAGGAACTTGCTGGTCATCCTTCTTCAAGGACTCTAACCATGATGACCTTCAGAGAATAATAACAGACTCAACTTCCTCCTCCAAATTTTGCTTAATTATTTTCCTTCAAAGTCAAGGGGATTCTCTGAAATGTAGTGTCATCATTTCAGATTCTATTATCTTTGTTTTTTTTAATTTTTTTGTAGTAATGGACTGCTTCTGCCATTATATAGCTTCACTGGAAGAGAAAATAGCATGTGTTATCATAAACACTGTAAAATGCCAAAATATATATAATTTTTACTAGTGATTGCCTGGATGCAATGTGTTATTCTTTTTCAATATTTAAAGAAGCTCAGGTATCAACCAGGTGGTTGATATTGCAAATTTTTTTGCCTAGCCTTCATTTTTTTCACACTATACTTTATATTAACCTATTGCCAATAATACCAATAATCTCAAAGACGTTTTACACTTGAGGCAATTAACTCATTTCAAAACAAAAAAGAAAACAGTGGTTTCATATAGTAATTAGGTTGGCCCAGTATAATAGTTATGGTAATGCTAAATGTTGTAACCTACAAACACAAAGTTACATTTGTTCAAACAAATTAGAATAATAGGATTTTATTATACTCTAACATAAACTCCAAAATAGTGTTTCTGATCAGCAGTTTTCCTCTAACTGCTGATTTATAAAGCATCATAAATTCATTCATTATGAATCATAATTCACAAAGAACTAGATCCTTCTAGTTTATGACTCAGCTGTCCCAAGATGGCTTTCCTCATCTGCACTTGGATGAAAATAAGAAGAGCATAGTTATTTAGATATGACATAGTTTAACGAGTCTTACATCAAATAGAACAGTTATGTGGCCTTGTGTGATTTTCCAAGAGCCTGGAAACTCAATTATACTACATGACTATGTAGAAGAGAAATGAATTCGAGGAGCTGCAAGCCAGTGTCCTTCAAGCCAGATGAGTTGGAAAATATTATTGAAATTAGTTAGTTTGGGGAATATTGTGTTCTAGAAAATAAAGTTAATTGTTTGGGAATATTTTAGTATTTCTTACTTCACATTTCTCTTTCCCACTTTTGCGTCTCACATGCTTTCTGGTTAGCTTATGATGTTTGTGAGACATTCAAGGTCTAAAATTATTTATTGTCACGTTTCTTTGTACCACAACATAAAAGATCGGGAAAGTTATCTAAAGTTTGCACATGAGAAAAATGCTGAAGACAGTTGGATCCTTAGAAGTCATGACAAAAGTCTGAAGATTTGGTGATGTGTGTGTTTGGGGTGAGAGGGTGATTAATTAGTATAATTTTCACAGTTACCAACTGTGAAATCAGTCAATCTAATTTTCAATTTAATGAGGTCATTGTTACTTTATGGGATCGAGCATAGTCTACATGCTGAAGTTGGAGAAGTGTTTGAGGGCCAAACAATTCTAAAAGCATCTTCTGGGAATAAGTTGTGCATGGTGACTGGGAGATCCTTCCTACTCATTTTGGTATCCATGATTTCTCAAAGACTATGAAAGACTAGATAGTCACACTTCTCATACAGAATCCAGTACTGACCCCACTAAATCTGATGTGGAGAATTAGTCCACTTTCCCTAATATCCCAGCCCACAGTCTAGCATGAGGTGAAGGAATATCAATATCTGTTTTCCTCTGTTAATAGCCACCACAAAATGGAATAGTGCATTTGAAAACCAAAGCTATGCAAAGGGCTTCAATCAATATTCTTTAAATTTTCAATACCAATGACACTTAAGATAATGCATTTATCTTCAGAAAGTAACCAAGTCCTCTTAGGTTTGATAAGTATTTTCATAGTTAAATTATTTCCATGATATTGTTTTATTGCAAACTTGACTTCCACTTTGAGATTTATATTATCTAATAATGCGGGGTTATTTTTAAATTTCCATTAATTGGTTATATTATAAACTTGACTTTTCCTTTGAATTTTGTATTATTTAATAAAAGGGTTATTTTAATATTTTTATTTTAAGTTATATGTCTATTACAGTATGAAATAATTACCAAGTTTTATTTTTAGGAATTAATTGATACTTTCATCGTTACCTAATATGGATCAATGCTTTCTCGTGCTCTAATTTGATTTAAAGGTGTATTATCTAGGTGCACGATTTATCATTTGAGATATTTCTTATAAATAGAATATTTATTAATTTCTTATTTTTCATTGCTAATTCTTTTATATCTAATTTATTTGACAAAATCAAATTTCTAACAGCATTTTTTTCTGTTTGGAACTTCATGAACATGAAAATGCTATTACTTAATTCAACTGTATACAAAATTGTATCCTATATAGAAATATCTGGGTTTTGCTATTTATTTATCCTACAATAATTTTTATCTGTTATTTATATTTTAAAACCTGGTTATCTTGTTTTGTGTTGCAATTTTTTGATCCCCTCCCCACCCTTCTTTTTAAATGTCAACCGTTCTGCTTAAACATCTTCTACATGAATTCTGTTAGAGTCTTAGTCTCAAACATTGTAATACATGCCTAAATGTTATATACCAATTTTAGTGCATTCCAGTTAATTTGCACTCTAATTGAATTTTATTTAGCTGTCCTGCAGAGGGAGACTAGGTTCTCAATGTCTCCTTTACTTAAGGTTTTGAATAAGTAAATATTATTTATTCTGTAAATTGGTACAACCACTATGGAGAACAGTATGGAGGTTGTTTTGAAAACTAAAAATAGAACTACCATATGATACAGCAATCCTACTCCTGGCCATATATCCGGAGAAAACCATAATTCTGAAAGATGCATGCACCCCAATGTTCATTGCAGCACTATTTACAACAGCCAGGGCATGGAAGAAAACAAAATGTCCATCAACAGAGGAATGGATAAAGAAGATGTGGTACGTATATACAAAAGGATGTTACTCAGTCATAAAAAAAAGTGAAGTAATGCCATTTGCAGCAACATGGATGGACCTAGAGATTATCATACTAAGTGAAGTAAGTCAGACAGAGAAAGACAAATATCATATAATATCGCTTATATGTGGAATCTAAAAACATGATACAAATGAACTTATTTACAAAACAGAAACAGACTCAAAGACTTAGAAAACAAAGTTATGGTTACCAAAGGGGAAAGGTGGGGAGAGGAATAAATTAGGAGTTTGGGACTAACATATACACACTACTATATATGAAATAGGTAATCAATAAGAACCTACTGTATAGCATAGGGAATTCTACTCAATATTCTGTAATAACCTATATGGGAAAAAAATCTGAAAAAGAATGGATATGTATGTATGTATAACTGAATCACTTTGCTGTACACCTGAAACTAACACAGCATTGTAAACTTTACTCCAATATAAAATAAATTTAAAAAAATATTTATTCCAATATAATAGGATGGAGCTCTTTTCTTGCCAAAAACCAATAAAAGAAACACTAAATTCTTCAGAGATAACTGGTTCCAAATCCAGCTTCTTTCCTGTTCTTTGTCTACTTTTTTCTTTCTTTCTTTCTTTCTTTAAAGTAAAATAACACATCCTCACACCCTGGTATATCTCTACCCTTCCCTGGTGTATCTGGGGTTTAGCCAAGGCTCTCTGCAGAATTTACACGATAAAACAAGGGTTTAATATCTCCTCCTCTCCACAACTCAGAAATCTTTATTCACATTGGCCTCATTTTGAGCAAGATCAACACCAAGTATTCTGAGCTATACACAAATTCTGCAGGGATCATTGTGTCTACAGGGTTTACATATATGCATTCTGCACAGAGAAAATCAAACAAACAAAACTATATAAAAACAAACAAACAAAACTATATAAGGTGTTTTCTAGTTAATCAAATGATTGTACTATATGCCTGTTGAAATTTGGTTAAGTTCAAAATAATTTTTCTTCAACATTATTCAGTGGTTCATAAATTTTGTTATATATCAGAATAATCTGGGAATTTTTCTTTTTAATGAAAATAACGGACCACAGTCTGAGGATATTCTGGCATGGACTCTCCCCTCAAGATTTTTTTTAAATTAAACTTTTTTGCTGTTTTTTATTTTGAGATACTTGTAGATTTACATGCAGTTGTAAGAAACTATACAGAGAGAGCTTGTGTACCTTTAATCTGTTTCCCAGAATGGTAGCATCTTGCAAATCATAGTTCAATGTCATAATCAGGATATTGATAAAGTAAAGATAACGAACCAAGGAGTGCAGGATTTGTGTTTGAACTATCAGAATGGCAGGAAATTGGGGAGGGAGACTTAAAGGGGTGAATCCTGAAATCCCTGCACAAATTCTCCTTAACACCATAACTGACTCCAAAACTTGTTCATGCGTAGGCTGAGACTCTGAGAAACATAGGGGAAAGCTAGAGATGTGATGTTAAAAAGCTTAGCAAAGATTTCAGAAGCTCCTTCCTGCCAGAGAGGTCAAGTTTCTAGATTAAACTAAAAATTAGAGCTGTGCCAACTAAATGCAACATTTGATCCTGATAAGAGACAAAAAACAATAAAATGAGAAAGTCTAAAATATTTTTTCATTGAATTTTCAGAAAGAGATGAGGGAACGACTGGGGTAGAGAACTGTTTGAAAGGATAATGATTGAGAATTTTCTGATATTAACGATAGAGCTAAAAAGAAGAAGCCCTATGAACCACAGGAATAAGAATAAAATCACATTGAGGCACATCATTGTAAAACTGTAAAAAATCAAAGTAAAGAGAAAAACCTTAAGGCAGCCAAGGAATAAAGGGAGGTTACCTTCAAAGAGGCAACAGATAAAAAGAGATTCTTTTTCTATGAAAACAATGCAGACCAAAAGGCAATAGAGTATAACCTTTCAAAGAGTTGAAAGAAAAACCCTCCTGACGTATAATTTTGTGTCCTTTGATAGTATTCTTTCAAGAATGAAACAAACACTGAAAGAATTTTAATAGAAGAACTGCATCAAAATTGAAAAACATCAAAGCATCCTTCAGAAAAAAATGGAAAATGAACTCAGAAAAGAAGCTCAATTTGGATGAAGGAAGTAAAAAAAATACAATGACTAAATATTAGGGAAAATCTAGATAAATACTGACATATAAAACAATGATATCTTATGGAATTTTAAATATATACAGAATTCAAATACCAAGAAACAACTGCACGCTAGCTGGATAAACAGAAAGCAGAAGTAAAATGTTAGAAAGGCCTTGTATTTTTATTGGTAAGTCAAGAATACTAGTTTTCATTACTAACATAAACTTTAACAATAATAAAAAGTATATAACCAACAAGCCAATAAAATATTCAATATAGATTAATGCAAGGAATGAGAGGGAGAAAAATGGACCCACACACATATGATCAATGTGTTTCAACATAGATGCTAAGGCAAATTTATTGGGGAAAAGAAAGTCTTTCCGATAAATGGTACTAGAGATATTCTAAAAAGATGCCTACAAGAAAAAAATACATTGATTAGTATTGACAAATTTTTAATTACTTATAGAACTTGGTGTAGAAATTAAGGTAACAACAAGGAGATATGTTTTAATAAGTACTTCCAAAGATACAATATTTTTAAAGCAATTTTTTACTGAATATGTTGCAGATATATTTACAATGTTGATGCTGTTATTTTTGGATGGTAATAACTGTGATGCTTACTTATATGTTAGTTCTTAAAATATCATGTAAAATATGACAAATCTACACTTATATAAACATAAGTCTAGATCTCAGTTTATTTACTCTGTTACTTACTACACATGACTACATTTCTCAAAGGAATGTTTACCTCTGTTATAATTTCTTCATGTATCTTTTCAAGATTAATCAATTACCTAAAACAATAATTAACATGTTCTCACTATATTCTTTGGCATATAACAGCAAACACCATGTTTCATCAACTTTTGTATATTCTCTCTGTCATTTACTACCTCCTTCAAAGAAGGGATTTTAAATGGAACTAAAATTCAAAAATACATATATGTGTTTTTGTATATGTATTTATAGATACGTATACATTCACAAGTGTGTTGGATTTTAGTAAAATAGTAATTAGGAAAACTGTTTTTAGGAAATTGGCTTTAGGGAAATTTAAAGAGGTAAAAGTTTACTACTTCCAAATGTTTACAGCAATTTGAATTACTAATGAAATATTTCTAAGAAGTAAGTTGAGCACTGTAAGTGGAAACATAAATTATTTTTAAATTACATTATTTGCATACAAATTATTATTATTATTTTTTTTTTGCGGTACGCGGGCCTCTCACTGTTGTGGCCTCTCCCATTGCCGAGCACAGGCTCTGGACGCGCAGCCTCAGCGGCCATGGCTCACAGGCCCAGCCGCTCCGCGGCATGTGGGATCTTCCCGGACCGGGGCACGAACCCGTGTCCCCTGCATCGGCAGGCGGACTCCCAACCACTGCGCCACCAAGGAAACCCCAAATTATTATTATTAATAATAAAATGTTAACAATAATATTTATGGACTATTAATACATGCCAGCCACTTTGCTAAACACTTTAAACAAGTTATCCCTATTAATTTTCATAACAGCATTTCATAGGAAGGCACAGTTATTATATTTCTTATCAAATAACAAAAGACAGAAATAAAGTGACTTGTTCTTTAACCCATCCAATAATAGAAGTTAAAACTCAAAACTAGTCCCAGCTAATATTGGAATTTGACTTCTCTATACTTCGTTTGATTATATTGCTAAAGTTCTCCAAATATCCTGCTTTTGCAGTGAAGTTAACATACACCTATGCTATTTTACAATATTTGCTCAGCAAACGCTTTCTTTGAAAAGTCTTATTTTTCAATTTTTCAAAAATTAAATGCCAACACAAACTTTCCAAATGTTTAGATCTTTACATTAATGGAATCTGATTTACTGAGATTAGCAAATAGAAGCAAGAATTAAGTTTCTCTACTGAATCATCAAAGATATGACAGTAACCCCATATTACTGTCTACTGAATAAAATAATAATACTATACATAACAACAATAATAATAGGGACATATTAGTAATAAATAATTTTATTACTGTATTAGCTCATTTAAAATAAGATATTGATTTTAATCTCCAATTTTTTGTGACTTAGTACAACAAAAATTTATTTCACCCTTAACTAAAATCAAAAGCAGGTGCTCCTGGTCTGTAGCAGGAGTGGCAGAAACTTAATGAGCTATATTTCACACAGTTATTTGGGGATGGGATTTCAGAATTTCTAATATCTTAAATATGTGGCTTGCAGATTTTTCATCAACATCCAGTGGGCACAAAAGGGAATAACAAGAAGACAAATCCACACTTTACCATCTTCAGATACAAAATAGACATTTCTGATGCTTACTCTTCATTGTAAGAACAAGTCACCCTACTTAGAAACAAGGAATAAGAAATATAGTCCTTGGTTGGTTCAGTAGTTTGAGGCAAAACTCTAAACCATGGAAGAGGACACAGATCTTTTCTAAACATCTAGTTACACAAAGAGAAAGCTGCAATTTGAGAATGTATGTATGAAAATTTTGATACCTAGACTTCCTTAAGCAAATGAGTAATAAATCAAGGAAAGTGACATAAGAATGCTTAGAATTAAAATATACTAAATTGGTTTGGCACAGGCCTCTGGCCGAAAGACAAAATACTGGCAGGACATAGAATTTGGCAATGCAGAAGTTGTGTAAACTGTTCGGTTTAAGACTTGAAAGATAGATTTTTCCTGGCTTATCCAGTCATAACACTGGTATTCATAACTTCCTTGTTACAGGAGAAAAATGTAGTAATGGTGCTCAAGAGAGCTGGTTTACGATCCTA
Organism: Delphinus delphis; assembly: GCF_949987515.2. NCBI lineage: Eukaryota > Metazoa > Chordata > Mammalia > Artiodactyla > Delphinidae > Delphinus > Delphinus delphis. Next base: position 115,018,713 of record NC_082687.1, on the reverse strand, counting down.
AGAAGTCCTTGTTATTTCACACATTGATCTCCTCTGGCTGCCTGACTGGAGATGTACATTATAGGAAGCTGATGGAACTGCCAAAGTGATGGAGAAGCAAGTACTCAGTGTTTTCATGACATAATGAAGATATATGCAGCTCCACATCAATAATATGAATCCAAAAATTAAAAGTATTTTCATTTTATAAAGCAGGAGTTTCTACTGTATATCACAACTCTTTTGCAGAATTAAATTCTCAATGTACTGTAAGGATTTCAAACTTCTTTTAGGCTAATTTGGATGAAATTAAACATATACATCATTCTAACAAGTATCTCCCAAATGATTGTGAACTTTGGAAATGAGAAAGGGATTAATGGTAATGTATTCCATAATCGTGTCCTCTCTGTAACAGTTCAATTATTTTTCCATGAGAATTTATTATTTCTTTCCAACAGACATTGGACAGACTTTTAATAGACACTGCTGAAAGTAACATAGAAAATGATTCTGAGTTCAGTAAACTTCACAGCTGTTATTTTTCTCATTATCTAAGTGACAGGCCTAATAACCCATGTCAAAATAACAGGCGAAAAATAAAGGGGTAGTACACAATCCTCTTTGTGGTTTGAAAGGATTAAGTGACAAATGAAAGCATGAAAAAAGTTGTAAACAAAGGAGGTGTAAGATCAGAAGGAAGTTCATTGAACACATGGCAACCATTTTCTTCAGGAAAGCAGTATGCATCAAAGACAGTCTGCAATGGAGAAGACAGTACAATAACTTAGCAAACATGATCCTGCCAGCTAGTATATTAATAATTATAGCGCCGAAAGAGTGAAACTGAAGATGTACTACAGTCATTTAATTTCTGCTATTGGTGTATTTTTAAGGGAGGACAGAAAGGCAAAAATCATGCATTAACTAAGTGAAGTTATATCAGATACTTTCCTTTTGATTTTAAGTAAACACTTTGATTTGCAAATGAAGCAACCAACAAGGTATTAATCTCCAAAATACACAAACAGCTCATGCAGCTCAATATCAAAACAACAAACAACCCAATCAAAAAATAGGTGGAAGACCTAAATAGACATTTCTCCAAAGAAGACATACAGATGGCCAACAAACACATGAAAAGATGCTCAACATCACTAATTATTAGAGAAATGCAAATCAAAACTACAATGAGGTATCACCTCACACTGAGCAGAATGGCCACCATCAAAAAATCTACAAAAAATAAACGGTGGAGAGGGTGTGGAGAAAAGGAAACCCTCTTGCACTGTTGGTGGGAGTGTAAATTGATACAGCAACTATGGAAAACAGTATGGAGTTCCCTTAAAAAACTAATAATAGAACTACCATATGACCCAGCAATCCCACTACTGGGCATATACCCAGAGAAAACCATAATTCAAAAAGATACATGCACCCTAATGTTCATAGCAGTACTATTTACAATAGCCAGGACATGGAAGAAACCTAAATGTCCACTGACAGATGAATGGATAAAGAAGATGTGGTACATCTATACAATGGAATATTACTCAGCCATACAAAGAGAGAAAATTGGGCCATTTGTAGAGATGTAGATGGACCTAGAGACTGTCATGGAGAGTAAAGTAATCCAGAAAGAGAAAAATCTTGTATATTAACGCATATATGTGGAATCTAGAAAAATGGTATAGATGATCCTATTTGCAAAGCAGAAATAGAGACACAGACATAGAGAACAAATGTATGGATACCAAGGGGGAGAGTAAGGGGGTGGGAGGAATTGGGAGATTGTGATTGACACATATACACTATTGATACTAGGTATAAAATAGGTAACTAATGAGAACATACTGTATAGCACAGGGAACTCTACTTAATGCACTGTGGTGACCTGAATGGGAAGGAAGTCCAAAAGAGAGGGGATATATGTATATGTATGGCTGATTCATTTTGCTGTACAGTAGAAACTAACTCAACATTGTAAAGCAACTATACTCCAATAAAAATTAATTTAAAAAATAATACAATTAAATGAAATTTAAGAAAGAAAAATTGTTTACTGTTATTAGGACTATTGCCCAGTGAACTATGAAATTTGAATAAAAAGTAATGTGACAAGATCCATTAATTACAATCCTATAATTATGTTTATGTTTATAGTCTGTGATGACAAAAATATTATTCCCATCTAAAATAACATTCCAGAGCATATAATTTTCATGAGGCTGGTTTAATTATTGTATCTATCATTTGAGCATCCCTTGGTTCAACAATACATGTCTTTTTCTTCCTTTTTCCAGCAATACTGTTCACTGTGTCCATCTATCATGTATAGATATCCAATGATCCAATGTGGAGGCTCAACATTCAACCCAAAGACTTGGAAAGTTATGTCTGTGACTTTATTACCTTAATTTCTCAGAACTTTTTAAAAACCTTTAAGCATGTAACTTAGAGAAGTCATCACTCTTTTTTTAAAAAAAAAACATCTTTATTGAAGTACAATTGATTTATAAAAATTTTCACATATTTAATGTATACAATGCAGTGAGTGTGGACATATGCACACATCTGTGAAACCATCACTACAATCATTGTAAAAAAAACAATATCCAGGGCTTCCCTGGTGGCGCAGTGGTTGAGAGTCCGCCTGCCAATGCAGGGGACACGGGTTCGTGCCACGGTCCGGGAAGATCCCACATGCTGCAGAGCAGCTGGGCCCGTGAGCCATTGGCCGCTGAGCCTGCGTTTCTGGAGCCTGTGCTCCGCAACGGGAGAGGCCATAACAGTGAGAGGCCCGCGTACCACAAAAAACAAAAAACAATATCTATCATCTCCAAAATTTCCTAGGGCCCCTTTAGTTTTGTTTGTTTGTTTATTGGTGTGGTTTATGTTTTTGTGTGGTAAGAACACAAAATGAAATCTACCTTCTTAATAACTGTTTTAAGTACTCGACAGGACATTGGTAACTATAGGTAGTATGTTGTAGAGCACGTCTCTAGAACTTATGCATCTGCACAACTGAAACTTTACACACATGGAACAACGCCTCCCCATTTCCCCCATCTCTAGCCTCTAGTAATCACCAGTCTACGTTTTGTTTCTTAAATTGTCTTTCTTTTTCTGTTACTGTTTTTCTTTTCTAGAATAAACCCTACTTGGTGTATTATCATTTTCTTATATTACTGAATTTTCTTAGCTGATAGTATGCTCATAAGGAATGTTGGGGTGAAGTTTTTTTTCCTTGTGGTCTCGTATTTTTTTTCTTCTTCTGACTTTAATATCAGGGTAATGTTGGCCTCACTGATTATTGGGAAGATCTTTGTTTCTCCTCTATTTTATGAACAATTTGGGCAGGATTGCTATAACTTACTTCTTAAATGTTTGATAGAATTCACTAGTAAAGCCATTAGCACTTGGATTTTTCTTTGTGGTGAAATAACTAGTTATGAATTTCTTTGTTAGATTTAAAACTACCCAGAATTTCTGTTTCTTCATGAGTCTGTGAATATAATTTGTGCCTTTCCAGGAATTTATTTGTTTCATCTAAGTTGTTGTACTTACTGACATAAAGATGTTAATATTTCCCTATTATCCTTTTAATGTCTGTAGTGATAATGATATAACAATGATAAATTTTTCCCCTTCAATTTTTTAATCTATCTAGATAGCATTTATGTCTCTAGATATAAGGTGCAAGCTTATATAATTGATTACAGCTTTTCTTCTTATACAATATAAGCATTTAATTCTGTAAAATTTCATCTAAGCACTTGCTTTCATGTATCGCATAAATCTGAATAAATTTTGTATTCATTTCCACTTATTTCAAATTATTTTCTGACTTACCTTGTGATGTCTTATCTGACCCCTTAGTTATTCAAAATCATGCTTTTAAACTTCCATATATTTGGTGATTTTTGTGTATCTTTCTTTTATTTAATTTCAACTTATTTTAATTAGTGTGATTTCAATTCATTTAAATGTTTTGAGACTTTTGTCATGTACTATCATATGGTTTTTCTACCATTTAAACTTGAAAAGAATGTGCATTCTGTTTTTGTGAGTTGAACTATTTCATAAAAGTGAATTATGTAAAGTTGGTTGATAATGTTTAATTTTTGTATATCCTTAATGATTTTATATCTATAAATTTATTAATACTATATTATGGCCCAACACATGGTCAATTTTGGTGAATTTTCCATGTGCATTTTAAAAGTAACCTCTGTACACTGAAAACTATAAAACATTGATGAAGGAAGTTATAGAAGAGACATAAATGGAAAAATATCCTATGTTCACTGATTGAAAAACTTAATATTATTAAAATGTCCATACTACCTAAAGTGACCTACAGATTCAGTGAAATTCCTATCAATATCCCAATGGCATTCTTTACAGAAATAGAACAAAGCTATCTAAAATTTATATGGAACCACAAAGACCCTGAAGAGCCAAAGCAAACTTTCACAAGAAGAACAAAGCTAGAGGCATCATGTTCTCTGATTTCAAAATATATTATAAATCTATATTATTAATTAAAACAGTGTGGTACTGGCATAAAAACAGATATCTACATCAGTGTAACAGATTAGAGAACCTAGAAATAAACCTACACATTTATGGTCAACTGATCTTCAACAAGGTTGTCAAGAACACACAATAAAAAATGACATCTCTTCAATAATTGGCATTGAGAAAACTGGATATCCCATGCAAAAAAATGAAATTAGACCATTATCTCACACCATATACAAAAATCAACTCAAAATGCATGAAAGACAAACATAAAACTTGAAACTGTATACTGCTAGAAGAAAACAAAGGGGGCAAGCCTCTTGACATTGGCCTTGAGCAATAGGTTTTTGGATATGACACCAAAAGCACAGGCAACAAAAGGAAACAATAACAACAACAAGAAGTGGGATTGCATCTAAAAAAGTTTATGCACAACAAAGAAACACTCAACAAAATGAAAGGCAATCTATAGTATGGGAGAAAATATTAGCAACCCAGATATCTCATAAGGAGCTAATATCTGATATACGTAAGGAACTCCTACAAAAAAAATAAAACACCTGATTAAAAATTTGGGCATCTGAATAGACATTTCTTCAAAGAAGATACACATATGGCCAACAGATATATGAAAAATACTCAAAAGTCACTAATCATCAGGGAAATGCAAATCAAAGCCATAGTGAGATATCACCTCATACTTGTTAGAATGGCTATTACTAGAAGACCACAAGTGTTGGTGAGAATGTGCAGGAAAAGGAACCCTGGTATACTGCTGATGGGAATATAAAGAGTACACCATATAAACTGGTATAAACTGGTATATAAACTGGTATAACCATTTTAGAAAACAGTATGGAGGTTCCTCAAAAAATTACAAATAGAACTATCATATGATCTAGCAATTCCACTTCTGGATATATAGCCAAAGGAAATAGTCAATATCTCAAAGAGATATCTGCACTCTCATATTCATTGTAGCATTATTTATAATAGCCATGATATGGAAACAACCTAAGTGTCTGTCAACAAATAGTGAAAAAAGAAATCTTAGTGTATAAATGCAATGGTATATAATTTGGCCATAAAAAGAAGGAAATATTGCCATTTTTGACAACATGAATGAAACTGGAGGACATTATGCTAAGTGAAATAAGCCAGACACAGAAAGACAAATTATCTTATATGTGGAATCTAAAATAATAAAACACATAGAAGCAGAGAGTGGAATGGTGGTTGCTAGGGGTGGAGTAGAGGAGGAGGGAAAGGGGAAATGAGAAGATGTTGACCAAATGGTGAAAAATTTCAGTTATGCAAGATGAAAGAGCTCTGGAGATCTAATACTGTACAGCATGGTGATGATAGTTAACTATACTGAATTGTATACTTGATATTTGCTAAGAGAATAGATCTTCAATTAATCTCAACATACACACAAGGGGAACTATGTGGAGGTGATGGATAAGTTATTGAACATGATTGAGATGATCTTTTCACAGTGTATACATATATCAAAACACCAAGTTATACACCTTAAACACATACAACTTTCATATGTCAAAAATATCTCAAAATGAGTTGTTAAAATAAATAAAATGGCTATATTTCTATACAACGCCCCCTCTAAATAAGTTGCCTTCTGCTATTGTTTATTGGTGTATGTAAAAAAATCAATTAGGTCAAGTTGTTCGATAATACTGCTCAAGTCTATAAAAAGACCAAAATATAAAAACATATATTCAAAATGAAATTGGTTGACAAAAATATGGAGCAATAAAAAGAAATATGGAGGATCTTACATGTCTGAAAATAGAAGAAGAAAACAAGTATGATGCAATTAAATTAAAACTAAAATAGCTACCAGAGGTAGTAAATGCACACAAGTTGATGCTGAAGCAGATAACAGAAAATAAGGGAAGAAGCATCATGAGGAGAAACAAAAAGAACATTGCATACTTTATTTTTCATTATTAATTAATTAAAAAAAATTGAAGTATAGTTGACTTACAATATTATATTATTTTCTGTTGTACAACATACTGATTCAGTATTTTTATAGATTATACTCTATTTAAAGTTATTACAAAATAATGGCTATATTTCCCTGTGCTCTATAATATATCCTCATTATTTATTTTATACATAGTAGTTTGTATCTCTTAATCCTCTATTCCTATCTTGCCCTCCCCCCTTCCCTGTCCCCACTGGTAACCATAACCACTAGTTTGGCCTTTGGAGAAAAAATTAATTTTGATCATAAAAATGAAATATTTATAAGGTCAGCCTGAAAAGTGAAAATGCGGCTTTCAATGGCATGACAGCCTTATATAGAGGCAAATGTACTCTGTCCATGGTTTGCTTTATTCTTTCTCTGGATCCATTTCTCTGCTGAATTTCCTTTCAGATGCCTGGATCAATTTGCTTCTACATGATAGGGTTAATAAGAGAAATGCAATGGACATGATACTATCTGATACAAAATTGCCCATGTTTTAGACAATTAATTTGTGTCTGCTCCTAAAAGCATGAATTCATTTCCTTCAAGTAAACTGATTAGAATTTTTTGAATATTTATTCCTGGAAAATGATAAACCATGTTGCCTTTCCAACCTGTGACTCAGTAAGAAGAATAACATCAAAGTTGATTTTGAACTTAATATGCCATGTCCTCATGTCAAAAGATTTGCAAAGGGAAAAAAATCAAGATTATTTGATGAAATGAATAAAACTGAAGATAGCTCTAAAATAAAAGAAACTCCTTTATGTATCTGCCCACAATAACATGTATAAATAAACCTAGAAAATCAACTATAACCAGCAATTGTAAATTACTATTACTTTACTTTGAGAAAACCAATTTCATAGTACTGTGTCAGATGTTTTTAATTTTTTTAAACCATGTACTTTTATAGATTATTTTCAAAAGTGAAATTTTGTACATATCTGAGTAGTTTGAATTTATTTTTATAGTATTTTAAAAGAATTAAAAGTTTGACCATCTGAAAAAAATAGACTGCTTTTCTGCCTGTTGGGTTTATCAATTACTGAGAGAGGAATGTAAACTCTACAACTATAGTTGGGAATTCTTCTATTTTTCTTTAAGTTCTGTGACACTTTTGCTTCTTTTTTGAAGTTCTGTTGTCAGGTACATACACATTTAAGAACACTATGCGTTCTTGATGAATTGATCCCTTTATTGTAACGTCATATATTGTTTTATCCCTGGTAATAGTATTTGTCTAAAGTCTAGATATTTCCTATTGATATTGCTACTCTAGCTTTTTCCTTAGTGCTAGTATGGTATATCTTTTACCACCATTATATTTTTATATTTGCTTCCTTGATATTAAAGTGATATTAAAGTCTGGGGTCATGATTCTTAATTTTGATGCACTGATTAACTCTGACTTTTAATATGATTGTCAACATGGCTTTGTTTAACAGTACCACTTTAATATTTCTTTTCCATGTTTTCCCATTCAGACAATCTCTAGGCTAAGTATTCCATCCAAGAAATAAAACTGAATTTTAACAGTTGCTTAGTCAGTATATTAGAACATCATTATCTTTTGTTTGTTTGTCTCTTTGATACATTTGGGTATCCAGTCTTTGCACTTAGAAACTTCTGACTCCAACCAAATGAACCTATATTATGGAGGAATGGAAAGGATTTCTGGAGTCATATTTAGTTATGAAGATTTAAAAAACAAATTAATTTTTATAGAATAAAAATCAGGTAGGTCAGAAACATTTCAAAAATTTTTCTTGTAGGCAGCACTTTAGTTCCTGGTGTTCTTGGTATGAAAATCTGTCTCCACACAGAACTGGAACAAATTGATTCATGATTTCTCAAAGCAGAGATTTCCAACAGATTACATGAAATCTTTTCTACCTTCTTCCCCTCTTTGTGAATGATAAAAAAGAAGTTAGGTAACTTTGATGTAAGCCACAAGAGAGCCTTTACGAAAGACATTTAAAAACTATGACTTTCTCTTTCACATTCAATAAGTATCCCAGTAAAAGGTCTCTGTGCTCAAAGTTGTTTTCTTTTTTTACGGTACGCGGGCCTCTCACTGTTGTGGCCTCTCCCGTTGCGGTGCACAGGCTCCGGAAGCGCAGGCTCAGCGGCCATGGCTCATGGGCCCAGCCACTCTGTGGCATGTAGGATCTTCCCGGACCGGGGCACGAACCTGTGTCCCCTGCATCGGCAGGCGGACTCCCAACCACTGCGCCACCAAGGAAGACCATGTGCTCAAAGTTTTAAGAATGCCATCCCTGAAAGAGCTTGTGAACTCTGACCTTTCTTCATTTGGATGAACAGCAGATAAAGAGTCTGTTTTCCTCATATGACCTTATTACTGTTTCATCAAACATACTTCCTAGAAAATATATGGTACCTAATTTATTTTTAAATAAAGTTTTATTCTAATCACAAAGTAAACAGATAAACTTTCAAAAGCCTTGGCAAATAAATAAAATTTTGAAAAAAAATTTTAATGTTATACTAGTTAAATCCATAGCCTCAGGTTAACCATGGTTATTTTTTGGTATATATCATTATCATCTCTGTTCCTGCCTGTCTATTTCTCTCTCGCAGATTACACAACCATACACACACACACACACACACACACGATCTAGTGAAACATCATTATCTTTTGAGAGAACAGATAATAAAAAGCAACATGTAATGCACAGTTAATTTATATCAGAAACCTCATTAACTTCCTTACTAATTTAATTAATATACAAACAACTCATAGGACCTATTATTATTATTCATCTTCCAGAGAAAATAAAATTGAAGTTTGGAGAAATTATGGGTCAACATATTAACAACTGGTTGAGCCATGATTCAAAACCAGCTCACTATACCTCTAAATAAGATTTGTTTGTTATTATTACTATTACTATTATCATTATCCAAGTTAGTCAGTCTTCAAGAATAGAAATTATCTTATCTGACCTTCTTTTATTTATACACACTTAGGATTTTCTTGTTCTTTATTCTTATATATCACTTGTCAGTGAACATCATGAAAGGGTATTTCTGGATATAGCATCTGATTATGACTTAAGAACAAAGTAGCAGAAGTTTTAGATCACATGTAAATAATTTTATTCACAATGCTATGCCACCTTCCAGAAAATGTATATTATTTCCACTATTATTTTTTGCCATGCCACTGGCTTGCGGAATCTTAATTCCCAACCAGGGATTGAATCTGGGCGCTCAGCAGTGAAAGCATGGAGTCCTAACCACTGGACGGCCAGAAAATTCCCAGTTTCCACTAATGTTAATACATGCTGATTACAGTTTTCACATCTTAATTGATGATTCTCCAAATATGAATATAACATGTCTGAAATAAGAGTTGTGGACACACACATAGTATTACTAAGCTACTCTATGCCTCTTACAATGGATATCTTCAAAATCTTCGTTCCATTGGTTATTTAGATTGGGGGTATGTTAAAATATACTTGGAGATTATTAAAAACCTAGGGTTTCCCAGGGGTTAAGAAGGGGGAGAAGACTCAAATCAATAGAATTAGAAATGAAAAGGGAGAAGTAACAAATGATACTGCAGAAATACAAAGGATCATGAGAGATTACTACAAGCAACTATATGCCAATAAAATGGCCAACCTGGAAGAAATGGACAAATTCTTAGAAAAGCACAACCTTTTGAGACTGAACCAGGAAGAAATAGAAAATGTAAACAGATGAATCACAAGCACTGAGATTGAGACTGTGATTAAAAATATTGCAACAAACAAAAGCCGAGGACCAGATGGCTTCACAGGCTAATTATATCAAACATTCAGAGAAGAGCTAACACCTATCCTTCTCAAACTCTTCCAAAATATAGCAGAGGGAGAAACACTCCCAAACTCATTCTATGAGGCCAACATCACCCTGATACTAAAACCAGACAAAGATGTCACAAAGAAAGAAAACCACAGGCCAATATCACTAATGAACATAGATGCAGAAATCCTCAACAAACTACTGGCAAACAGAATCCAACAGCACATTAAAAGGGTCATACACCATGATCAAGTGGGGTTTATCCCAGGAATGCAAGGATTCTTCAGTATATGCAAATCAATCAATGTGATACACCATTTTAACAAATTGAAGGAGAAAAACAATATGGTCATCTCAATAGATTCAGAGAAAGCTTTCGACAAAATTCAACACCCATTTCTGTATGATAAAAACCCTCCAGAAAGTAGGCATAGAGGGAACTTATTTCAACATAATAAAGGCCATATATGACAAACCCACAGCCAACATTGTTCTCAATGGTGAAAAACTGAAGGCATTTCCTCTAAGATCAGAAACAAGACAAGGTTTTCCAATCACACCACTATTATTCAACATAGTTTTGGAAGTTTTAGCCAAAGCAATCAGAGTAGAAAAAGAAATAAAAGGAATCCCAATCAGAAAAGAAGTAAAGTTGTCACTGCTTGCAGATGACATGATGCTATACATAGAGAATCCTAAAGATGCTACCAGAAAACTACTAGAGCTAATCAATGAATTTGGTAAAATGGCAGGATACAAAATTAATGCACAGAAATCTCTTGCATTCCTATACACTAATGATGAAAAATCAAAAGAGAAATTAAGGAAACACACCCATTCACCACTACAACAGAAAGAATAAAATACCTAGGAATAAACCTACCTAAGGAGACAAAACACCTGTATGCAGAAAACTATAAGACACTGATGAAAGAAATTAAAGATGATACAAACAGTTGGAAAGGTATACCACGTTCTTGGATTGGAAGAGTCAACACTGTGAAAATGACCATACAACCCAAAGCAATCTACAGATTCAATGCAATCCCTATCAAACTACCAATGGCATTTTTCACAGAACTAGAACAAAAAATTTCACAATTTGTATGGAAACACAAAAGACGCCAAATAGCCAAAGCAATCTTGAAAAAGAAAAACGGAGCTGGAGGAAACAGGCTCCCGGACTTCACTATACTACAAAGCTACAGCAATCAAGACAGTATGGTACTGACACAAAAACAGAAATATAGATCAATGGAACAGGATAGAAAGCTGAGAGATAAACCCATGCACATATGGTCACCTTATTTTTGATAAAGGAGGCAAGAATACACAATGGAGAAAAGACAGCCTCTTCAATAAGTGGTGCTGGAAAAACTGGACAGCTACATGTAAAAGAATGAAATTAGAACATTCCCTAACACCATACACAAAAATAAACTCAAAATAGATTAAAGACCTAAATGTAAGGCCAGACACTATAAAACTCTTAGAGAAAAACATAGGCAGAACACTCTATGACATAAGCCACAGCAAGGTACTTTTTGACCCACCTCCTAGAGAAATGGAAATAAAAACAAAAATAAACAAATGGGACCTAATGAAACTTAAAAGCTTTTGCACAGCAAAGGAAACCATAAACAAGATGGAAAGACAACCCTAAGAATGGGAGAAAATATTTGCAAAAGAAGCAACTGACAAAGGATTAATCTCCAAAATTTACAAGCAGCTCATGCAGCTCAATATAAAAAAAAAAAAAACAACTCAATCCAAACATGGGCAGAAGACCTAAATAGACATTTCTCCAAAGAAGATACACAGACAGCCAACAAACACATGAAAGAATACTCAACAACACTAATCACTAGAGAAATGCAAATCAAAACTACAATGAGGTATCATCTCACACCAGTCAGAATGGCCATCATCAAAAAATCTACAAACAATAAATGCTGAAGAGGGTGTGGAGAAAAGGGAACCCTCTTGCACTGTTGGTGGGAATGTAAATTGATGCAGTCACTATGGAGAACAGTATGGAGGTTCCTTAAAAAACTAAAACTGGAACTACCATATGACTCAGCAATCCCACTATTGGGTATATACACTGAGAAAACCATAATTCAAAAAGAGTCATGTACCCAATGTTCATTGCAGCTCTATTTACAAGAGCCAGGACATGGAAGCAACCTAAGCGTCCATCGACAGATAAATGGATAAAGAAGATGTGGCACATATATACAGTGGAATATTACTTAGCCATAAAAAGGAAACGAAAGTGAGTTATTTGTAGTGAAGTGGTTGGACCTAGAGTGTGTCATACAGAGTGAAGGAAGTCAGAAAGAGAAAAACAAATACTGCATGCTAACACATATATATGGAAGCTTAAAAAAAAAAAGGTTCTGAAGAACCTAAGGGCAGGACAGGAATAAAGATGCAGATGTAGAGAATGGACTTGAGGACACAGAGGGGGGAAGGGTAAGCTGGGACAAAGTGAGAGAGTGGCATGTACATATATACACTACCGAATGTAAAATAGATAGCTAGTGGGAAGCAGTTGCATAGCACAGGGAGATCAGCTCAGTGCTTTGTGACCACCTAGTGGGGTGGGATAGGGAGGGTGGAAGGGAGACACAAGAGGGAGGAGATAAGGGGATATATCAGCTATATATATAGATAGCTGATTCACTTTGTTATAAAGCAGAAACTAGGGCTTCCCTGGTGGCGCAGTGGTTGACTCCGCCTGCCGATGCAGGGGACACGGTTCGTCCCCCGGTCCAGGAAGATCCCACATGCCGCGGAGCGGCTGGGCCCGTGAGCCATGGCCGCTGAGCCTGCACGTCCGGAGCCTGTGCTCCGCGTCGGGAGAGGCCACAGCAGTGAGAGGCCCACGTACAACAACAACAACAAAAAAAAACAAAAACAAAAGCAGAAACTAACATACCACTGTAAAGCAATTATGCCCTAATAAAGATGTGAAAAAAAGAAGGGGATAGGGTGGAGAGAAATGTGTGTGATTATAAAAGAACAATATGAAGATCTTCATGGTGATTAATGTAGTGATACAATATTTTCAAATAAGGTCATATTCTGACATTCTGGGTAGTTTGGGAGGACATTATTCAACCCTTTACACATAGTTTGCTTCATTTCTTGCCATGATTCTGCCTTTGGTCGCTCTCCAGTCCCTTAAAATAATTGCTTTTATATTGTTTACATTTTTTATTATTGTTTTTGGATGAGTGGTAAGTCTAATACAAGCTACTTTTCTATGAACAGAACGGACTTCTACTCCAATTTTCTTTTCTCAAAGAAAGAAGAAAAAGGTCACCTGATAGTTGCTGCTATCAGCTACATTCCCCAGAGTACTTTGCACAATGTAATACGTATGATAAAGGCTCAAATATTGTTAGATTAGGTGCATCCATGCATGTTTCCATTACTAAATTAAAATATTATATTGTTATCGTGTTTTTGTGTCTTTGTCTGCCACAAAGTTGAGTGTATCTTTGTATGCGCATTGCCTTACTCAGCATCTGGTGTATAGAAAGAGCTCAGAAATCATTTATTTAATAAAGTCTGTAGTTGAATGAATGTAGAGAAAAGGAAATAATTATAATGATCTCAGTGTTATGAAGAAACAAGAAACCTACTCAGATATATGACAGCAAGAAGAAAGCAAAAGAACGTGATTTGAGTCTGACTCTAATAAAACTAATTATTTTGATTAAAATTCAATAACCACCACTTATGTGCCGGGCAATATGATAATTACATTTTACAGATTGTGCATTTTAAAGTTAGTTTCATGAGATATTATTCACAGGCCTTTGTTATCAGCTGGACTCCTAGAGAAAGCATCCTGCCTGAGATGACTCAACTAACTGCTACTTAGAACTCTTTTTTTTAAAATAAATTTATTTATTTATTTATATTTTTTATTTTTGGCTGCATTGGGTCTTCATTGCTGCACGTGGGCTATCTCTAGTTGCGGCGTGCGGACTTCTCATTGTGGTAGCTTCTCTTGTTGCAGAGCATAGGTTCTAGGCGTGCGGGCTTCGGTAGTTGTGGCACATGGACTCAGTAGTTGTGGCTTGGGGGCTCTAGAGCACAGGTTGAGTAGTTGTGGTGCACCGGCTTAGTTGCTCCGCGGCATATGGGATCTTCCCGGACCAGGGCTCGAACCCGTGTCCCCTGCATTGGCAGGCGGATTCCTAACCACTGTGCCACCAGGGAAGTCCAACTTGGTACTCTTACTCTAGAAAGTATATTCAATTTTCTCCCATGGGTTATGATTAATTTTGAAATCAGTTTAATTTTCTTGACCATTTTAATATATAAAACCTAAGCCTGGGAGCAACTGACTCAATGAACTGATAAATCTGACCTAATTTGCATGTGAAAAACTGGGCTCAGGGTTTGACTTATGAATGACACTCTTTTGTGCCTGAAAGAAGAAGCCTGAGAAGTTTTGCAACCTAGGTGTATTAAATTGCTCTGTTCTGCTCTATGTAAATAGAGACAGAATAAACATGTCAAAAACTGGGCTGAACTGGAAAGAGCTTATCTGGCAGGTGTGTCAGAGTAGTGATTAAGACAACAAACCAAAATGAATGTAACAGTCAAGCCTTTAATCACTTGTAGCAAGAGACTAAATAGAGAAAGTTCTAACTCTCCCTGTGTCCCATTCTCCCCATGGAAGAGTGCTGTGTATGGGTCAAATATATCAAAACAGATCAGGGTGGGTGGCATGGTGTCATAGCTGAGGGAGTTCTGAACAAAGGATTCCTGCATTTTATGGTCTCAGGGGCAAGGAGAAGAGCTAGGAGTAGAGAAGTGATGAGTAATGACTCAGAATGGAAAAAAGTCTCTTGAGTGCCCTTCCTTTCCCTCTATAAGGAGGTCTCAACAGAAGCACCTGAGGAAGCTCTCAGGGGTGGGCCACTAATAGAGGTCTCTGAATGGAGATGTCAGGGCTAGGAATGCAATTGCACAAGAAAATGGCCAGCAAGGTGGACCTGAGTCCAACTCTCTTCAGAGACTACAATGCATTGTCTGTTCACCATTTTTGGTGTAGGGAGGGCAGCTTTCCCCATGAAGCATGTCAGAAAAAGCCTTTGTAGTTTTCTGTGGTCAGCACTGAAAGATCACAGGTAGGATTTTGGCCTGGAGCCAAACTCTTCAATTCGGTTATCATTTATTGATATTTTAAAGGCAACTAATTTACAACTATGCTCAAATTGTTCATTATGCTACAGGGAATGTATTCTTTCATCAAAACTATGTGTTAACATGCAGAATGCTAACTAAAATAGTTCAGCTGCTATTCACATATTTTGGGTTGAAAGAAAATGCACATGTGACTTTACTGGAACAAGGAGAGAGCTGCATGGTTTTGCAGTGAAAAGCTGATTAAAAATTTCACATAGAGCCATTATCACAATGTAAACTATGGAATTGTAAAGTGATACATGCATTTTTCTAGATCAATTAAACATGACAATTATATATCTCAAGGCATGTAAGTAATAATGTGATATATTTTTTTGAATATATTTCCTTTTACATAAGTGCAAAGAAATAAGTGATAAACAAATGACATAGTAAAAACTTAAAATTAATTACTTTGTAAAACTTTTTTTTTTTGGCCACACTGTGCAGCTTGCGGGAACTTAGTTCACCAACCAGGGACTGAACCCTGTTCAGTCCCCCAGCAGTGGAAGTGAGAAGTCCTAACCACTGGACCCCCAGGGAATTCCCTGTAAAATTTTATAGTCTGTTTTTTTTTTTTTAACCTAGGAAAAGACATTCCTTTGCTCTTTTTATGCAACTCTGTCAGAATCATGGATTTCTTTTACTCTATCAGTAGAAAAATTTTTTAAATGTTTTTAATTTATTTACATTTTAAATTTCCAATTTTCTCCTGAAAAAAAGTATTAGGTTGACTTGGATAAAAAAACTGCTATAATTAAATGTTCCTCTATTGACTAAGCTGAAATGGGGAAAAAGTAGAAAAGAAAATCAGTCATTTTCTAAAACACTCAACAAATTATGTAGACTCTAAATATAAACCTAAAATATAAAAACATACCCCAACTGGATCTCAGCAAAATATTCAGAGTTGGTAGCTTAGGCATTAAATGCACTGTCTTGCTTCTATTTCTGACACACACACATTTTTATATAGATATATGTAGATACAGATATACAATATTACGTACATATGCATATATATGTACATGTGGTAATTAATTATTTGAATGACAGTTCAGGGGTATGAGGCATGCAAAGGGAACCCATATATTAGGATTTTTGTGTTTGTGCTCCTAACTTGAAAATGAGATATAAATTTTGAGAGATATTTTCCTCATAAGTTTACTTCTTTTTATTGAACTAATTAAACATATTTCAGCCTTTCATGTCATAACCATTGTAGGAATTATTGAACATTTTAAGGTGTGATGTTAGTAGGCATTTATTATGTTTGTAAAATAATGGGACTAGTTTCTGACATCTACAGAAGGCATCAAACTTATGTCACTTAACATTGTTATTGGATATTTCTCATTATGATTTTGTTAAATGGTAGGGAGGAAAATGATCTGTCTTTATATATGCTTAAAAAATTGAAGGGCCAGCAATGCAACATAACTTTCTTGGGAGTATATTGCAGTTTTTTTAATTACAAAAATGTTGAATAATATAGTGAGTCCTTGTGGAAAGAAAAGTGTTTTGTTATGTCCAGAATATTTAATAAAAGAGGCAGAAAAAATAATTTCCCTCAGGGTAGTACAATGAAATAATTGAAATTTCATCATCCTTTCAAACACGTATCAGCTACTATGATGTGATAGGCAGGAACAAAGTATATAAAAATAACAAAGTATATAAAAGTAAGTTGTGATGGTGTCTGGCTGTGTGTGTGTGTGTGTGTGTGTGTGTGTGTGTGTGTGTGTGTGTGTATTTGCAAACAATGTGTGAGAGGGAGACAAAATATCAAAGATCTTTGTGAAGGAAAATGTTTTAAAACATATATTGTGTCCATTTCTGATTTATCTTAGCATTTCTTGGTTATTAAAATTACCGAAGATAGCAGGTAATAGTAATTTTCTTTCATCAAGAAAACATTTGGTTTGTATTATATGTGAAGACAATGTGTCAAATTATCGAATCACATTCACATGAATCTCACACATTATCATTTAAACTAGTGATTTAAGAACTACAGGTTTATAACACAGAGGTGAACCATTCTTTGGGAAACTTTGATCCTGTTAGACATGCCTCCCTAGAAAAGGCCCTTTCTTTCTTGTATTGGGCCAATGTCTGATTTCAGATTTAATGCAAATTACATTTTGATAGTAGGATAACTCCATTTTATTTTCCCATTAATTGCACAGTTTGTTTTTTATTCATTTCAATAGATGTAGAAGAAGTATTTGACAAAATCCAGTACTCTTTCATGATACAAAATCAACAAACTGAGATCTGAAGGAACTTTTTCAACCTGATAAATGATAGTTATGAAAACCCCACAACTAATATCTTACTTGATGGTGAAGGACTCAACGTTTTCCCCCTAAGTTAGGAACAAGACAATGAAACCTTCTCTCATCACTTATATTCAACATTGTACTGGACGTTTTAGCCAGGACAAATAGGCAAGAAAAAGAAAGAAAAGGCATTCAAATTAGAAAAACTATATTTGCAGATGAAATGATCTTATATATAGAAAATCCTATGGAATCCACATAAAAAGCTATTCAAACTAATAAACAAGTTCATCTAGTTTACAGATCAATCTACAAAAAAATCAGTTGTACTCTCTATACCAGCAATGTACAATCCAAAAATGAAATTTTAAAAAATATTTACCACAGCATTAAGAAGAATAAAATACTTAGGAAAAATAAGTACTAAGTATACTTAGGAAAAATAAAATAAGTGCTAAGTATACTCTGACAACTTCAAAACATTGTTGAAAGAAATTAAAGAAGGCTTAAATAAATAAAAAGATATTCTATGTTTATAAATTATAAGACTTATTGTGGTTAAGATGGAAATACCTCCTAAACTGATCTACAGATTCAGTGTAATCCCTATCAGAGTACCAGCTGCCTATTTATTTTTTGCAGAAATCAAAAAGTGTATGCTAATAGTCATGTGGAATGTTAAGGGACACAGCATAGGCAAAACAACTTAGAAAAGAACAAAGTTGGAAGACTCACATTTCAGATTTCAAAACTTCTGACAAAGCCGTAGTAGCCAAGACAACATTAGACTGGCATAATAATAGAAATATTGATGACTGGAATAGACATGAGAGTCCAGAAATGAACCCTTTCACTTATGGTTGGTTGATTTTTGATAAGGATGCCAAGACATTTCAAAGGTAGAAAGAATAGTCTCTTCAATAAACAGTGCCAGGACAACTGGACAGTAAAAATTTAACTCAAAATGGATCATAGCTATAATAAAAGAGCTAAAACTATAAAACTCCAGGTGAAAATGTAGGAGTATATCTTTGTGACCATGGTTCAGAAAAGGCTTCTTAGATATGACACCAAAAACACAAGTTATAAAAGGAAATAAACAAACAGACATATACATACACAGAACTTCATCAAAATTAATGATTTTTTTTTTGCTTCAAAGGATTCCATCAATAAGGTGAGAGAACAACCCACAGAATGGGAAGAAATATTTGTAAATCATATATCTGATAAAGGACTTATATCTAGTATATATATAAAAGACCTCTGACAATGAAATAATAAAAGATTAAATAACACATTTTTTAAAATGGGCAAAGGATCTTATTGGACATTTCTTCAATTGAACAAAAGGTACATGAAAAGATGGTCAACATTATTAACTATCAGGGAAATGCAAATTTAAACTATGAGATAGCACTTATCACTAGGATGGCAATAATCAAGAAAACAGAAATGTGTTGCCAAAAACATAAAAAATTTGGAACTCTCATACACTACTGGTAGAAATGGTGCTTTTGACAGTAGTCTCTAATTCCTCAAAAGGAAAAATTTAAGTTATCATATACTCCAGAAATTCTTCTCCTAGATATATAACCAAGATAAATGAAAACATATATCTGCACAAAGAATTGTGCACTAATGTACACGGTAACACATTCATAATAGAAAATGTAGAAATAGCAAAAATGTCCATAAACTAATGCATGGATAAATTAAATACATGGAATACATGTACACGCAATGGAATATTATTAGGCAACAAAAAGGAACGAAGTACTGATACATGCTAAGCAAAGGATGAAACTTAAAATATTATAAGTGAAAGAAGCCAGTCACAAAAGATTGTACATTGCATGAAATGTCTAAAATAGGCAAATATATAGAGATAGAAGGTATCTTAGTGGTTGTCTAGGGCTGGGGAGGGGGTATAGGAAATTATTACTAATGTGTATCGAATTTCTTTTTGGGTGATGAAATGTTCTAAAATGAATTGCAATTATGGTTATAGCCATCCATGAGTACACTAAAACTCACTGATTTGTGTACTTTAAGTGGGCAAATTCTATGTTATGCAAATTATATATTAATAAAGCTATTATGTTTAAAAGATAATAAATATTCAAAACAAAAAAATTGGAAGCAAATTCAAAACAAAAAAATTGGAAGCAAATTCAATTTTCATAAAAGAAAGACTGCTTCATGTTTCTTTTTTTGGAATCTGTGGCCAGCATTCAGGAGACATCAAAAATGTGTAAACAGCTGCATATTTCTAAAGAGAACTGAAAACTTTTAAAGATAGGTAAATAACCAGAATTTATTAATAGGAAGCCAATTACAACTGTCATCAGCATCAGTCTACTCCTTCCTTTGAAAGGCATCCCTTGAAATTATTGAAGTCATTGTTCTTTTGCCTACTGGGAATATATATTGTTTCCACTCTTTGTGGAATTGCAAGATATTTCTCTATTTACCACATCATGTGGGAGGACTACAAAAGACTCAATTATGGTGATCAGAAGTCACTGCAAGAAGGTGAAGTGTGCATCTGTTTTTCACAGATGGCATCTGCTTTTGTGTGAGATTTCTTATTCTGCATCTCTTTTTTGAAGAAAAAAAATTGACAAAATAAGAATCTTTGAGTTTTCTGTATGTCAAGTGGACTATGTGGAAGATGGCCAGGCATGAGCCCTCTTTTTGACATTCTTCCCAAAGAGGCTGCCTTCAGAAAACAAAAACAAAGGCAACCTCCCAGAAAACTTAGTTGTACTACTACAGGCAAGAGTTAAGCAGGGAGTCTTGGGAGAGTTCCACCTGAAGTGAATTTCCATCCTGCAAACCCTCTTAAACATCTCCCTTTTGTTCTATGTCATTATTGTATATCAGTAATTTGGAAGACTGCTTTACAGATAACAATGAGAATCAATCTTAGTCAGGGGAACCAATAGAGGACAGAGCAGCACTAATGAAATAAGTGTTAATTTCTTCCTCTTCTGCAGTCTCCCCAATGCATTCCCCAAACTGGAAGAAAGTCACCCTGTAAATGGAAGATAGAAGTAGGTTTGGCCTCTTCCCTATTCAACTTTGGCTTAATGCTTGGGAAAGGATGAGTGTTAAATTACATATGTGACTGAAGATTTAACTGGGCTGATTTTATTACATTTAGGGTTTGGAAGTCTGCCTAAGGTATAAGGAAAATCAAAGAGATACAAAATGAATGATTTAAGATAGTGAGAGGAGAAAAATATAGAGTACTCATTTTTAAACAATATTCGTAAAAAGAAACAAAGTACAAGCCAAAGGGAATATAAGTAGATTCAGAAAACATGGGTTAAAAAAATTTATATCAGATGATCTCAGATTACATTGTAACTTCAATATCTTCATTGGTTTATGGCAAGTGGAGGGTACTGGTGAAGTTGGCTAGTTAGGGGAATGCAAAATGTTCATAATATTTAAATGGGAATTCCAGAGTGATTAATAAAAAAAATTGTTAAGGCTTAATTAATTTATAATGCACACTTTTTAGAAAGAATCTTAATATTCAGGTGACTCCGTTAGTTTAAATGGAAATAAGGAGATGTGTTTGTCGGAGTTCACTCATCTTTCTATTGCCAAAATTTTCTTATAAGCAAATAATGTTCCCAAGGATGTGTTAGACTTCAGGTGTGAAATGAAAAATATTCCAGATATTATCCCTTGAAGAAGCCTGTGGTATAGTAAAGACATTATATAAATAAGTTAAACAAACACATTAAATATTATTGAATTCTGCAGAATACTATGAAGGAAGCAAACAACGCTGAAAGTTAAAATCAAAACAAGTATATGGTTGAATTGACCTATTTTTTGGATGTTATCCAAAAAGCATCTTCTAGGAGGTAAGATTGAAGCTGTAATTTGAAGAACAGTGATAAATTATTGCCTGTGAAGGTGAAATCAGGGCTAACAACATTTGCTGTGTTTGGAGTAGGAAAGAGCTCAGTACATGCCAGGAATGGACATAAATGAATAGAGGTGTGTGCAGCACATAGGGGGGATGCACACTGAGGGTGCAAGATAAAGGGGAAGAGCACTTGAAGTCTTTGAAAGGTTTTAGGTGAGCAGCTATGTGATTGCATTTAATTTGTACCATGACTAGTTACAGCATGGAGTATCCAAAATTTAGGGAGAAAAGAAGAAAGGACAATTAGGAGACCATAATGATAAATAAAGAATGCAAGTGAAAATCTGGTGACTGGACCCATGTAGCCTCTATGGAAATGGATAGAATTTAAAATATATTTTCTAGGTACATCATGTATGGATTAAAATCAAGGAGAAAATCAAGAACTAGATTTCTGACTTGGCCACTGAGAGCTTGACGGAGACATTTTTCAAGATAAGGGAGAAATGAGGGTGGGGACACAGCAGGTTTAAGGGTAGGAATCAAACACTCAATTTGGGGTGTATTAGTTTAAATATACTTGTGTATGATCAAACTGAGATATAGAGTAGGTTATTGGATAGAGGAGACCCCTGATCTTTGTTCTAGATAGAAAAGCATTGGCATGGCATTGAGAGAAATGTCTCATACAGAGCCGCTGAAATTACTGACCCAGTGAGGAAACCTCTATTGCATTTGCCAAGCACTACATGAGTTGTCACTGCTGCTTTGCTTTACAAGGGGTCTGAACATGCCTTAATCATTTCTGCTCCAGAGACATTACTCCATGTTTCTTGTGTATTTTTAACAAAATCAAATTAGTGGAGTCTAAGTTACGTAGCATTGCCCTTTTGTAAGGAAACTTGGAAAGTGAATATCTGCAGCTTCAGGTTTGTTAACAGGAGGCTACATGTGCTTCCCACTGAGATCCACAGAAGGGTCAATTCTCCAAAAGAAGAAAAGGGGTTCAGATGTTACAACCCCCCCAAGATTATAAATGTTCAGTACAAGCCATCATGTTTTCTGTCTAAAATAGATGTTCCTACCATACATAAATTTACCTTAACTCCTGAAAACACTAAGTACAATGAATCTATCCACTATATAATCAATAACACCAACTCATTCTCACAAGGCAGTGAACCAAAAATCACTAGATACTTCATCAGTTCCAAGATCAAAATATTTGATGATAGCCATTTCTTCTTTAGCATTTTCATGTTCCCCTTTTGAAATAGTAGGAAAAGGAGGAGAAATGCCTTATTTAAAATGAAACAGCAAATAAAAGAATATGAAAAGAAATTTTGTCCCAATGCTGTATTTGGTGAATATGGTTTTCCTCATCTATAACAATTCATGTTCCTTTTACATTCTGTTGGTGCTTCACTGGTCAGAGTTCTTTACTTGATGACATGAGTAGATTATTCCTGAAGGTCCTGATTACTTGGAGCTCCTTGCTGTATAGGTTTTCATTAGCTTTTATTACTTTTAATGATGAACAATGACAATACTGGAGGTTCTCCAAGAATCACCTTGATTCAATCCATGCTTCTTCCATTTCCTTATAAAGGTCAAGGTGAACACGCTAACCAATGCTAAAATACATTGTTTTGGTCACTATGAATACCCCAAATGGCCAGAGAGCACTTTTGGCTCCTAAACAAATACAAACTTTGCTTTGTTCCTTAACGGAGGCAATTATAATTGGATATAAAAATCTCTAAGTAGGGGAATTCAGAGTCAATGAGATGGAAAAGAAAAATTTGCTCATGAGTTATTAGGCACAGTTTTGGAAGATGCCAATTGCTTCAAACCCTTTGAATCCAAAGTAAATACATTAAAATGTTGAAAAAAGTTCCACACATTTGCTTCCTTGTTCACAGCATAAACAAGAATCTATGATTTGAAGCATATTTTACCAAGTTAGTACATGGCAAATTTTTGGACACTCAACTCAATACTCTAAATAGAACCAGTTAAGATTGTTGAAAAGATCAACTTGAAGAACATTTCTCTACAGGCAAATTGGCATCAAATTACACTCTATTAATATTACTTATTTCTGTGTGAATTTGTGTATGTGTGTGAAAATCCATAGAATATCTTATAACTTTTGATTCTAGCAGTAAGTTTTTATACCCAGATGAACATGTTTGATGATTCTTATTGAAGCAACAATATTTATAAATGAATAGCTTAAACTTCTGCCTTGTCCTTTAAGAATCCCATAGTTAAAAATGATTTCCAGTTTTAGTAACAAACATCTGCCAAATTGCCATTTTTCAATTTCTCTGTTTTTCAAAGGCTTTTGTAATATCTGTTTACAGTACACCTGTCACCAAGCTGCTATTGCTGCTAAGACTTCCACTAACTATCACTTAGCCTCAAAACTGGTTGTACTGAAGATTCTGGACAAGGTTCAGAAGGTCACCTGGGCCTTCAACTCTTCATTGAGATCTTTCTATTTAACACTCTATCCACTATTGATATCACTGATTTTACCTTTCCATTTTTATAAATCTCTTTAGAACTTAGAAAACAGGCTCAAACATTACTTCTGGGACAGACCATCATAGAGGAATACGTTTCTTTCTGTCCTGATGATAGATACATTCAAAAACAAGAAACACTTCATAAAACCTACTCTATCCCCAGCCCTGAATAGCTAGACCTACTTTATTGACAATTGTATGGACCTTGTAATTGGAAGCAAGCAAGAAATAAAAGAATTCTTCTGACCTTGGCACATCAAGTGAATAAAAGAAGGGAAAACTCTGATCTGTATCTAAGAAACAGCAACCACAACCATTAATAAAACATGAGTCAATGGGTCTCTCAGACTACTGAATTAAAGTAGCTGAATGAAAAAAGAAGCTTGAGGATGAAAACTAGTGGAGGAATATGGGTCACAGGAAAAAGAACAGAAAAGGAGTATAAACCCTTCTAATCAACATTCATTAAATAATAGGAAAGGAGATTTGAACATTAACAGATGATTTTTATGCACACTAGCACTTGAGAACCACTGATCTGAAAGAATGTATAATTAGCAAGCATTTTAGACTATCTCTTTCAAATAGTAATTATCTCAGTCATGCTTTTGTCATATCCTGGAAAACAACCAATTTATTGGCAAATTATGAGATGAGTGCCTTATGTGCATATTTTATATAATGATTCAAGATAAGTCCCAATGATTCAGAGCATGGATGCTAATACTAACATTGTGTTGTTAAAAAATTTGAGATCATGAAAAATAATCTTTTATCTAACATAGACAAATAGTATTTCCATATTATATTAAATTTAGGGGTGACATATTATGACATTCACTCTAAAGGTGTGCATGGTATAAGGTGCTTTATTAGAGATACAAGAATATCTGGTTTAATTGAATTATAAATCAATCTCAGGTAGATACAACAAACAGGCAATAACAAAAATAATTTTATACCAACATTATTCAAAAGATGATGTTATTGCTCTTAATGATAAAGTATCAATCATATATAAAACATCAAAAATGTGTGCCTTTGGGAACTATTATTTAAATTCAAGAAAGAGAACACATTTTTGTGTTATTTTTTTCTCAGTTTCTTTGAGATTTTCTTTTTTGAGAAGATAAGAATTGCATCTGCTTTCAATAAAGTGACTGTTTATATGAGTGCTTACTTTGATTAATGATCTGAGTAAAAATTTTTGACTTGTAGGATCTGTGCTCTCCTTTTATATTCTTCAAAGAAAATTTAGAAGGATTTTTTTTTCTTTTTTTTCTTTTTACAATTCCAATGTGACTTTCCAAAAAACTAAGTTAGAGCTTGAGAAAAGTAAACTCATAATTTAGGTAAAAGTAAAACATATCAGAGAACTGATACTTAAGAATAACTAAGAACTTTAAGAGTTAATCTTAAATTATGAAATATTAACCAGGAAAAAATATCTACTTTCTACTGAAGAGCTAATTGCATCTAAGCTCTCTATGGACTATTGGCAATTCTTCTTTCTTTAAGGGACAACACAAATGAAAACTACAGAACAGAGAAAAGCCTATTTCACAGATAAGTGACTGTCTTTGACAATAAAGTACTTGTAAAATGGAGTCTGGAGAGAGAGAGCTCCTTCACAGCTAAATGCCTGCTTCATAGTGCAGACACCATGGTGAAAAATGAAAAGCAGAAGAGCTGCTCTGGAGGAAAGTTGTTTGATTCCATAACACGTTTTTACTATTTAGATGGAATAAAAAGTTGTCAGACTCATCTATTAAAGCTTAGTGTTGAGCAAGAGAAAGAAAGGTTGTAAAACAAAACTTAATCTATATGCTAGTTGAGAGTTGTCTAAATCAATTTCAATATATTCTAGAAAGTTTGTATATTGCAGCAAAGTTTCCAGCCATAAGACTTGAATTAAATAAATATGTTTTTAATATTGGAAAGAAATAATTAATATGTGATATTATTTCTTGGCATAGTATCTTATGGAATAATGATTAAAGCCTCCTCCAACAGGATTTGATAGAATTTGAACCTTGTTAACACTATGAAAAAATAATACAATATAATAAGTTCTTTGAATAAATCTGAGATTACACAAAGCTTGTCAAAAATGGATATACAATAACAATCAACTGTGCATTCTTGTCTTCATAATACTAATATTCATTTCAATTTTTTATAAAAAAAGTAAACTCAATGTTTCAATAATTGACCACATAATAGGTTTGGACTTTTAAGTTCCATCATACAATTTTTCTTATTTAGATTGTTGGTATAGATTTCCAGAATACAGGCTGCATATATTCAAAATGCTATTGTAGTGCCTTGGTTTCTTAAGTTTTTATCATATGTTTTTATGTTCTCTTTTATAATTTCTATCTTTATTGCTAAACATCTCTTTCCCCAGTTCATATTTAATGTAATAATTTCTTTTGTGATTGATTCTATTAATTATATTAACTTTTGTGTGCCTTGTCAATTTATTTTCTCTCATGTCTTTTGATTGTGAATGTACATTATGGTGCGAAACAATGATAAAAATAATAAGTAACATTTCATTACATTCTCAAAAGAACCCTATAGTCTGGGGTAAACTTTTATCTCTCTTTTAGAAATCAGAAGATTGAGACACAAGAAGTTAAAGTAATTACCAATAAGAGGCAGAATTCAGAGTGTTTGCTATTTTACCCCACATATACAAAAGTGTGTGATTTTATCCTTAGAATATAATCTTCATGTCCCAATGTTTTCATACTGTAACTTATTATAACAAATTATAATTATTATTAACAAATTGTAACTGCCACTTAATTCAGAAAGAAATGTTATTTTATTGATTTATTGAAGACATTTAGGGAAAATGGCTTATAAACTATGCTCTTGTGCAAAAGAAAATATTAGATATCATAGGTTTAGTTGCTGATTGTTTTATGCATTTAAATGCAGTGTTTTAAATTGTATAGTTTAAAATATGTTTATTAAACTGGAAAACTATATTCTTAGCTTTAATGAACATCCCAACTCTTCAGAATTAATTCTGATAAACACATTCCAAGAGATTTGCTTCATCATTTTCTCATTTAAATCATCTTCAGTGACACACCATTTAATAAGGCAAGTAATACAGGTACTGACAGTTAAAATTCTGTATTTATCACAGGCATTTTTAAGTTGACTAACATAATAAATCCTAATCGTACCAAAGTCACTATCTTTTAGAGAAATTAATAAGCTATCAACACTTCAAACATGGCATTGGTGTTATTATTCATGAACTATGGAGTCCTTTCATTTGTTTATTGAGTTTCTAAATATTTCCTTCCTAGAATATATTTTAAGTAATTTTTATTTCATATTCTGGTTCTATTTCAGGTTCTATTTCCAAGGATTATTTTGTTTTTAACAAAATAATCTTTTGACATCAAAATTTTTTCCTTGTTACCTTTTAGGAAAAATCTATTAAAGTTTAACAAATATAGAAAATAGCACACAAATCACAAACATTTTGCTTGATGGAGTTTCACAAAGTGGACACATCACTTATAGCCCCAGGACCCAGAAGCCCTTTGATGTTCCCTCCAAGTCACAATCCCCATAATAGAAACCAGTATCCTGACTTAAACAACATAAATTAGTTTTCCTGTTTATGGATATTATTTATAAATAATTATATAGTATCTACCCTTTTGTGTGGTTTCTTTCCCTCATTATTTACAAATATGAAAAATGTTAATATTACAACCACAGAAAATTTAACGTGATTCCCAATGCAGAATACCGACGTAGTTGAAGGAATACTCAACCAGATACCTTTCTGAATAACGTGTAGCTCATAGAGTATATTTAATCTTTGTCTATGCCAGTTGCCAGTGGACTAAGTAGTTTCTTAAAAGTAATACTACAATTCTTTTAGTGTTAAAATGTCACAAATTAAATTCAATTTGTGAACACTTTAATAGAAACTATATTTGAGCCACTAAGCATTAAAAATACCATAAAATGTGTTGTTCCAATGAAATACATTTGCCTATTTTGTGTTATTACATATCCATTGCTTTGAATTCCAAAATTATTTTAGTTAAAATTTAAGTTATAAAATGTTAAGTTTCATTAGTTTTGATGAACAATGTGATTTGCGTAATTTAGACATCATATGATTTTTTGTTATTAATGAAAACACAGTGATATTCTAATTCATGCATTTCATTTGAAGAAATACCTTTTTAAATTCCCTCAGTGCCACCCTGTGGCCAGCATTGTTCAGTCTTTCTTCAAGATATATGGCACATTGTCTGACTATGATTTAGTGGAAGAGCCAGTATGCTTCCTTATAATAAAATTAGTAAAGCTAATTTCTTATAATTTTTAAGTGTTAATGTAAATATAAATGTAGGTACCAACAGGAAGTACAGCTGCCAGCAGAGAAGTTGAACACTGATGAGGCAATGAAAATTATAGTAGACAAGATTACAGTAAGGAAAGATTCTGCCACTGATCTTTCCCTGGAGTTTTGGCCTTCCTGGGCACTGGCAAGGGGCTGAAAGTTCTAAGCAAGCTGGGTGTAAAGACCAGCAGATGATGCATGTGGAAGCCAGAACAGCTAATGGTGGAAACACAGGGGTTCTCAAGAACATATTAGTTTTTCCCCTCAGGACATTTGCTGAATAATAGAACATTGTGCAGTATTAAACTAAAAGCCTAAATGTAAAAATCTCTGAAAAACCGAATGAAACTTTTCATCATTTTCACTCGGAATATAGTTAAGAGCTCCTAGGGAGCAGTTTCTTCCAGAAGAAATTACACTTTTAGTTAAAAAGCCTGGAAGTCAGGTGCCAAGTCTTAGTTAGACTGGGCTCCCCTAGAACTGCAAATTAGTCTCAAATCACCACAATCTCTGGTTGGGAAAGTAACCAGACATACTCTACTTGACCAAAGAAGGGAAGGGTAAACTCTGCCAGGGAAAGAGATTATCCTGAACTTGTGCAACTTTTTCATATATAATCTTTGGGATTTGAAAAAAATCACTATACATGTTAAGAATATGAGCAAAACCACAAAAAAGCAAAACCAGAGAAAGCACAGAAAATAAAAACTACTTCATAGGTGATCCAGATATCAGTTTGGCTGTCAAGGACACTGAAAGAATATCATTATACTATTCAAGTAAATACAGAAAAATATGAGAAATATTTTAAAATATAAAGAATTTCACTAGAAAATAAGAATATATAAACATGAAACAAATATTCCTTCTAGAAATAAAAAAAATCAAATATATAAATTTAAGGATTTGTTTTATGATTTTAAGAGCAGATTGACAGTGAAAACTACAGATTAGTGAACTGGAATATTACATCAATACAAATACAAAATTTGCAGAACAGAAAGGGATAAAAATGATGGAATATCCCAAATAGCTTGAACTACAAAGAGGATTCAGCAACAATGGTGAATAAAATGTGTAATTGTAGTCCCCAGATAAGAAAAGTGTTGAGAATATTAATACAGATAAAGTCTATTTTCAAAATTGAAGAAAAATATGAATGAAGATTTTCAGGAAGTTCTGTAGATCTCAAACAGAATATATACAAAGAAAATTACACTGAGGCATACTAAAATATGTGTGGTGAAAACCAATGTGAGGGGAAAATGGTAAAACTGCCAGAACAAAAAGAAACCTTACCTCAAATGGTGAACTTCAACATTAACAGCTTCTTAAATATATGAAGAAATGCCTTATAAAAAGAAAAAAAATTAACAGTTACATTGAAATAATTATCCTTAATCATAATTGAAAACATGTAAAAACTGGAGTAGTCTTCTAAGCATTTTATTTAAAAATTGTAACATCTGAATATAAATTTGTGTTGAATGTAGACACCTAATTTACTACTGATGGCTCTATCATTTATTTGTTCACTTAATCAGTGTTTATTCAATATTATCAATGTAAAAGATACTTTTCTTTGGATATGAGAATACAATTAGAAAAAGATGGATGAAGAAGAGGTAAGCAAGAAATAGAAAGAGAAAATAAAGAAAAATGAGAAGGAAAGAGAAGAAGAAATCATCAATGTCTTCATTGTGATTTTTAGTAGAGAAAAAAGACACTGAGTTTAATTTTAAAATTATATATTTTAATAAATGATGTAAATAACAAAAATGTCTTGGAATAAAAATAATTGTGTGTACATGTGTTTGACATTTGTTTTCATAATCGGACGAACAAACTTTTAGAGAAATTACGATAATCATGATGAATCCTAAAGCAAATATATTTCCAGTCATGTGAAACAGAAAAAGCACACTCAAGGAGCATACACAATATGTATAGAGTTCCTGAGTTGGAAGATGTTGACCCTCTGAGAAAATGAAATAAGAGTAGACTGGATGGATCATAATGTGTGTTGGGGGAGAGTTACATGAGATAAAGTTGAAGAGATAGACAGAAACCAGATAATAGAGGGGCTGGTAGGTCATTAAGGTGTTTGGATTTTATCGTGAGTGATTTGGGAACCCATGTCTGGCAAGCTGCAAAAGAAGTGCCTAATTATTTACTCTTTAAATAACTGTGCCTTTTTTGTTAGGACTTTGCCACTCCTCCTATCAAAAAGTAGAATAATTTCCCATGGTTTGAGTCTGGAATGGCCTTGGGCAAATTATAAGCCTGGGCCTCAAGAGCCTTGTGTATTTTGACACTCTTTTGCTCTTCTACTTTTGTCATGGTAATATGCCTTAGCTAGTTGTCTGCATAATAAGGAATCACAGGAAACACAGCCAAGACAGCTCAGTTGTTCCAGCTGAGGCTCTGAGCATCTTGGTTGACAGAGCTCAATCAAGATCCACAAAGCCATTTAGCCAGACCAATGCTGAGCATAAATGAGACTTCTGAGCTGAGCATGGGTGAGCAAACGTAAGAAATAAACAATTCTTGTTCTTTTAAGCTGTTAAATTATGTGGTGCTTTATTACATATCAATAGCTCACTGATATAAAATGGAATACTTTATACGTGTGAGAGACAATAATATATAAATGTTTCTAAAAAATTTTGAGAGGATACATAAAAATAGCAATTAAGTTATTTGGAACACCTGTTTCCATAGTCTATGTGAGAAATTATGAGGCTTTTACTAGGTTAGTGGCCATAGAAATGAAGAGAAAGGAAGAATTCAATATATAGTTTGCGGTTACAATCAACAAGACTCACTGATGCAGTGGATATAGGGTATGGGAAGGGAATATATAAGCTTAATTTATAGAGTTCTCTCTTGAATAATTGAGTATGTTGTGGTGCTAATTTTTAGGATAGAAAAACCAATAACAAAACCAGTTAGCTCTGGAACATGGAATAGGGAAGACCACAGTTTTACTTTGAATATTATATATTTGTTTTTTGAGACCTGAAGATACCTGGTCCAATAGTATTAGTTGTGGTTTACTGAAGGCAAGACTGGAAGGATAGTCAGAGTGGTTGTGCAAAGAGAAATTATATGAATCTTGAGGAGTTTTGGAAACATGTGACTTTTTGGAATCATAGGGCTTAAATACCAGGGGAAGGGATATTTCTAGGTTTGGATCTATGACCATATCCTGCTTGAACACTTCTAGTGATAAGAAATTTTTATCACATAACAGCCCAGTTTATTCAGACAACTGAAATTGTTGCATCATTTTTCTTTTAATCCATTTATTTTTTGAGGGCATCTTGCATACTTTTATCCCATATAAATAAAATATATATAGTTTTTTGTTCTTGCTTTGGTTTTTTGAGGCAAATATGTATATAGCATAAAAATCATAGGGCCTTGTGTCATCGTTACATATGCTAGGGATTCTGCTTCTCCCTTTCCCATCAAATATATTTGCCAGACTTCTTTGCCAGTGTATGCTCCCTTGAGGTCTGAAAAGGGGAGGCAATCATATGAGATTAGAGGAAATAAGATGAGGTAGAAGACATATGCTTGAGGCAGTGACTCTTGTAGTGCTGACCAAAGGGATCCTTCAAGGTGACATCTGCTATCTGAGTTCTGGATTTGGGGTTAACATACTCTTCAGTCTTTTGCTCTTCCAGTCCTTCGACTACTTTTGATAACCAACTCCCCGGATTAAATACTTTTTTGTTTGGAAGATTTAGAGTAACATCCAAGTTCTTGAGTTGATATTCACAGTGTTTGGATGATGGATGAAATAAAAAGCTTTCCTCACCAAATTGATAGTGCCATATTAATGTTGGATATGAATTCAAATGGTTGCTAGAGTGGTAACTCTCAAGAGTACATATTCCTCAGGGGTATATTCTATATATAGAATAGCTAAAATATCATGCCTTTTAAAGCTGAGGATAAGATCATTATTATTTAAAAGAAAATGATGAAGCAAATAAATTTTATAATAAGATTTTTGACATTTTCTAAACCCTCTTTTTTCAATCTCAGGAGAGAGAAAGTAATGGCAAATTATTGGGCATATAGGCATATTTCAGAGATACTGCCAGTTTAGCTCCTGACCACCACAATAAAGCTAATATCAAAATAAAGTAATACAACTTTTTTTGATTTCCCACTGTATATGAGTTATGTTTACACTATAATATTGATTAAGTGCACAATAACAGTATGTCTAAAAAATGTACACACCTTAATTAAAAATACTTTATTGCTAACAAGAAGCTAACCATCATTGGAGGCTTCAGCTGATTATAATCTTTTTGCTGACAGAAGCTCTTGCCTTGATGTT
The DNA here is from genome assembly GCF_949987515.2 of Delphinus delphis. Lineage (NCBI taxonomy): Eukaryota > Metazoa > Chordata > Mammalia > Artiodactyla > Delphinidae > Delphinus > Delphinus delphis. The sequence goes on along the minus strand of NC_082687.1, from coordinate 114,985,753 downwards.
GATGGCTACTGGTTGATCAGCATGACGGTTACTGAAGGATGGTGTGTCTGTGGCAATTTCTTAAAATAAGACAACAGTGGAATTTGCCACATCAATTGACTCTTCCTTTCATGGATGATTTCTCTGTAGCATGCAATGCTGTTTGATAGCATTTTCAACCACACTAGAACTTCTTTCAAAATTGGAGTCAAGCTTCTCAAACTCTGCCACTGTTTCATCAACTAAGTTTATGTAATATTCTAAATCTTTTATTGTCATTTCAACAATTCTTACAGAATCTTCACAAGGAGTTGATTCCATCTGAAGAAACCACTTGCTCTGCTCATCCATAAGTAACCCCTTATCCATTAAAGTTTTATCATCAGATTGCAGCAGTTCAGTCACATTTCAGGCGCCACTTCTAATTCCAGTTCTCTTGCTACTTCCACTACATCTTCAACCATCTGAGGAGTGTTTATCCGAGAATCTCTGCTGAAATGTGGAAAACACATCTGGGTTTGCAGCATACTTCCATCCTCTTCTCAGGTCTGCCACAGCCTTGAAAGCCAGCAGTCTCATTATCATCGCAGCTGTTAAGATCAGCAGCCTTGCAAGCACAGGAGGAAGAGTGGAGATCCTCCAAAAGTTCCATCTCTAGAACACTGTCACTACCTGACCCCTCTCACAATGGTCTGGGAAAGCCCCATTCACTGCAATATCTGTAGGGGACAAATATACAAGTTGTTGCTGCTGAAAACAGTGTTTCCTGCATCTTTACAACTGCTTGTGTCCAATGGCAAAACAGGAAGTGTAGTGTAAAATGAAGGGAAAAAAATGGCTATTAAAATATGATAGTAAGGCACCAAAGAAAAAGTTGATGACTAGAATTAGCAAAATAAAAGACCCAAGAATGAATTATAAAAGCCATTTGCTAAAAAAGATAGTACAAATCACTGAAAATCCCATATTTAGAAAATAATTGAAAACTTTAGAAAGACATTTTATTTCATAAAGATTTAAATTAAATGGTCAGAAGAAATCAAATGAATACTTTCACAAGAAAAGACAATTAACACAGCAATCAAAATTCTTGTTAATGGAGAATAAAGCTAAAGCAACTCTATGATTAAAACTTAATAATTATCAACCTACCACAAAACTACTAATTATTCACAAATAAGAGGTTGTTATAATGCTAATTATGTATAGTTATAAATTTCATTGTCCTAATTCTATTCTCCCTCATTATACTTCACTGATTTCCATTCGGCATTTGTCTAGCCAAGTGCAAAGAATTTTCAACCCACGTATAGTCATTTCATTTTATAAGAATGAGTATAATTATCACCTTGCTAGAAGCTAAGGGGCTCTTTTTTTGAACCTAGCTGGAGTGAAGAGACCCAGTTAACACCTTGCATGAATACTCTGAATATTATTAATTTTATAAGATGTTTTGAGCTTAGGATATTTTTGATTGATAGGTTTCTCTTCTTGAGAAGCTTTTATCTTTTTCTCATTATCTGAAATTTGGTTTTAGAATCTCAGCTCAAAAGTTACAATCCTTTTAAAATTTATAATCATTCCAGGTGCTGTCTTACCCACTGTCTTACCCATGAAGTAATGTAGTTTTCTTAATGTTTCTGTCATAGAAACATATCTAGAAGATACAAAGAAAATTAGAACTACCTGCTTAATGTTTTTCTATAGGAAAAGAAGACTAACATATTTATCCATCATAGAGGACTTATATAACCATATTTAGTCTCTCTCTATAGGTATCAGATATTCTTCATTCTAAGTGCCTTTAAGGTCCATTCTACAAATAAGTAGGTGAGAAACTGCTTAGCTTATGGATTATAATTTGAAAAGTGAATTAGTAAGAGAGACTCTAATAGAATAATTCTATAAAAGCTTATTGATCCTAATGATATCCATATTTTTGAAAATAAAATTAGTTTTGTATCTTTTCTTATTTCCAAAACTTTATCTCAAAACCTTGTAGTTGGACTTTCAATTCTACACTTTTTTTTTTTTCCTGTATGCGGGCCTCTCACTGTTGTGGCCTCTCCTGTTGCAGAGCACAGGCTCCGGACGTGCAGGCTCAGCAGCCATGGCTCACGGGCCCAGCTGCTCCACGGCACGTGGGATCTTCCCGGACTGGGGCACGAACCCGTGTCCCCTACATCGGCAATCGGCAGGCAGACTCTCAACCACTGCACCACCAGGGAAGCACTACACTTTTTTTTTCTTTTTAGAATTTACTACTCACACTTCCCCCACTGAATGATGAGTGTTGGTCAACCCTCAAATGACAAAGTGTCACTCTCTTCTGATTTGTCTCCATATCTCTGGCAGCTCCTTCTAATAGCATTTCACTGCTTTATTTCTATTTCCTCAACCCTCTAAAGGTTAGTGCTTTCCTAGGTTCCATCTTTGGCCCTCTTCTCTTCTTACTCTTTGACTTCACTTGTACGATAATGATCCCCAATAAATTTCTTAGCCCTACCTCTGGAGAGTCTCAATAATAGCTGCTTATTGTTTCAATGAATATTATTATACACTGATAATAATACTGATTGCTTCTTAGACACTATTGTGTTGTTCTCATAACAATTAATGAAAAAAGAGCCCATTCATAACCATGAATTAGGGCAAATTATTAAATACTAGTTTGGAAATGAATAGCTCTTTAGAATTAGAGTTATAACCAGCAGACTATCCCAGTGGCCACAATTGAATTCAGCATACCTCAGCTACTCTGATCATTATGCTTTAATGTCACATTTCAAGGAGATTCTTGATTGAAAGACTTTGTTTTGTTTTCTCAGCCTGGGATTTCATCCCCTAGATATCTTCATGTTCACTCCTTCACTTCCTTAGGTCTTTTCTCAAATATCACCTTCTCTAGTTGGCTTTCTCTGTTTTTTAATAATTATGAAGACAAATAGACTTTTATTTTTTTTCACATCTTTCTTAGAGCATAAATGTTTTACAATGTTATGTTAGTTTCTGCTGTACACAAAGTGAATCAGCTGTGTGTATATATATATCCCCATATTGCTTCCCTCTTGAGCTTCCCTAACCCATCCCTCTTGATGGTCACAAAGCACTAACCTGATCTCCCTGTGCTATGCAGCAGCTTCCCACTAGCCAACCATTTTATACTTGCTAGTGTATATAAGTCAAGGCTACTCACTCATTTCATCCCAGGTTCCTCTTCCCCAACCCATGCCCTCAAGTCTGTTCTCTACATCTGCTTCATTATTCCGGCTCTGCCACTACGTTCATCAGTACCACTTTTTAAAATTCCATATATATGCGTTAGCATATGGTATTTGTTTTTCTTTCTGATTTAACTTCATTCTGTCATACTTCACTCTGTATGACAGATTCTAGGTCCAACCACCTCACTAAAGATATCTCACTAAAGATAACTCAATTTCATTCCTTTTTATGGTTGAGTAATATTCCATTGTATATATGTGCCACATCTTCTTTATCCATTCATCTGTTGATGGACATTCAGGTTGCCATGTCCGAGCTGTTGAAAATAGTGCTGCAATGAACACTGCGGTACATGTATCTTTTGAAATATAGTTTTCTCTGGGTATATGCCCAGTAGTGGGATTGCTGGGTCATATGGTAGAACTATTTTTAGTTTTTGAGGAAACTCCATACTGTTCTCCTTAGTGGCTGTATCAATTTACATTCCCACCAACAGTACAGGAGGGTTCTCTTTCCTCAACACCCTCTCCAGCATTTACTGTTGGTAGATATTTTGATGATGGGCATTCTAACCTGTGTGAGGTGATACCTCACTGTGTTTTTGATTTGCATTTCTCTAATGATTAGTGATGTTGAGTTTCTTTTCATGCATTTCTTGGCCACCTATATATCTTCTTTGGAGAAATGTCTATTTAGGTCTTCTGCCCATTTTTGGACTGGGTTGTTTGTTTTTATGATATTGAACTGCATGAGCTGCTTGTATTTATTTTGGAGATTAATCCTTTGTCAGTTGCTTCATTTGCAAATATTTTCTCCCACTCTGAGGGTTGTCTTTTTGTCTTGTTATGGTTTCCTTTGCTGTGCAAAAGCTTTTAAGTTTCATTAGGTCCCATTTGTTTATTTTTATTTCCATTATTCTAGGAGGTGGGTCAAAAAGAATCTTGCTGTGATTTATGTCATAGAGTGTTCTGTCTACGTTTTCCTCTAAGAGTTTTATAGTGTTTGGCTTTACATTTAGGTCTTAATCCATTTTGACTTTATTTTTGTGTATGGTGTTAGGAAGTGTTCTAATTTCATTCTTTTACATGTAGCTGTCCAGTGTTCCCAGCACCACTTATTGAAGAGGCTGTCTTTTCTCCATTTTATATTGTTGCCTGCTTTGTCAAAGATAAGGTGACCATATGTGCATGGATTTATCTCTGAGCTTTCTATCTTGTTCCACTGATCTATGTTTCTGTTTTTGTGCCAGTACCATACTGTCTTGCTTACTGTAGCTTTGTAGTATAGTGTGAAGTCAGGGAGCCTGATTCCTCCAGCTCCGTTTTTCTTTCTCAAGATTGCTTTGGCTATTCAGGGTCTTTTGTGTTTCCATACAAATTGTAAAATTTCTTGTTCTAGTTCTGTGAAAAATGCCATTGGTAATTTGATAGGCATTGCATTGAACCTGTCGAGTGCTCTGGGTAGTATAGTCATTTTCACAATATTGATTCTTCCAATCAGGGAGACATAAAAATATGTCTCCATCTTTTTATGTTATCCTTGATTTCTTTCATCAGTGTTTTATAGTTTTTTGAGTACAGGCTTTTTGCCTCCTTAGGTAGGTTTATTCCTGGTATTTTATTCTTTTTGTTGCGATGGTAAATGGGATCATTTCCTTAATTTATCTTTCTGATCTTTTGTTGTTAGTGTATAGGAATGCAAGAGATTTCTGTGCATTAATTTTGTATCCTGAAAACTTACCAAATTCATTGATTAGCTCTAGTAGTTTTCTGGTGGCATCTTTAGGATTTTCTATGTATAGTATCATGTCATCTGCAAACAGTGATAGTTTTACTTCTTCATTTCCAATTTGGATTCCTTTTATTTCTTTTTCTTCTCTGATTGCTGTGGCTAGAACTTCCAATACTATGCTGAATAACAGTGGGGAGAGTCGACATCCTTGTCTTATTCCTGATCTTAGAGGAAATGTTTTCAGTTTTTCACCATTGAGAATGATGTTTGCTGTGGGTTTTCTTGTATATGGCTTTTATTATGTTGAGGTAGGTTCCCTCTATGCCCACTTTCTGGAGAGTTTTTATCATAAAATGGTGTTGAATTTTGTCAAAAGATTTTTCTGCATCTATTGAGATGATCATATGGTTTTTATTCTTTAGTTTGCTAATATGGTGTATCACATTGATTGTTTTGATTATATTGAAGAATCCTTCCATCCCTGAGATAAATCCCACTTGATCATGGTATATGATCCTTTTAATGTGTTGTTGGATTCTGTTTGCTAGTATTTTGTGGATGATTTTTACGTCTATGTTCATCAGTGACCTTGGTCTATAATTTTCTTTTTTTGTGATATCTTTGCTGGTTTTGCTTTCAGGATGATGGTGTCTTTGTAGAACGAGTTTGGGAGTGTTCCCGCCTTTGCAATTTTCAGAAGAGTTTGAGAAGGACAGCTGTTAGCTCTTCTCTAAATGTTTGATAGAATTCACCTGTGAAGCCATCTGGTCCTGAACTTTTGTTTGTTGAAGGATTTTTAATTACAGTTTCAATTTCATTACCTGTGATTGATCTGTTTATATTTTCTAATTCTTCCTGGTTCAATCTTGGAAGGTTGTACTTTTCGAAGAATTTGTCCATTTCTTTCAGATTGTCTATTTTATTGGCATATAGTTGCTTGTAGTAGTCTTTTATGATTTTTGTATTTCTGAGGTGTCATTTGTAATCTCTCCTTTTTCATTTCTAATTTTATTGATTTGAGTCGTCTCCCTTTTTTTCTTGGTGAGTCTGTCTAAAGGTTTATCAATTTTGTTTATCTTCTCAAAGAATCATCTTTTAGCTTTATTGATCTTTACTATTGTTTTCTTTGTTTCTATTTCATTTATTTCTACTCTGATCTGTATGATTTCTTTCCTTCTACTAATTTTGGGTTTTCCTTGGTCTTCTTTTTCAAGTTGCTTTACGTGTAAGGTTAGATTGTTTATTTGATATTTTTCTGGTTTCTTGAGGTGAGCTTGAATTGCTACGAACTTCCCTCTTAGAACTGCTTTTTCTGCATCCCATAGGTTTTGGATTGTCGTGTTTTCATTGTCATTTGTCTCTAGGTATTTTTTTTATTTCCTCTTTGATTTCTTCAGTGATCTCTTGGTTATTTAGCAGTGCATTGGTTAGCCTCCATGTATTTGTGTTTTCTACTGTTTTCTTTTCCCCTGTAATTGATTTCTAATCTCATAGCATTGTGGTCGGAAAAGATGCTTGATATGATTTCAATTTTTTTAAATTTTCCAAAGTTTGATTTGTGACCCAAAATGTGATCTATTCTGGAGAACATTCCACGTGCACTTGAGAAGAAAGTGTATTCTTTTGCTTTCAGGTGGAATGTCCTAAAAATATCAATTAAGTCTATTTGGTCTATTGTGTCATTTAAAGCTTGTGTTTCCTTATTAATTTTCTGTCTGGATAATCTATTGGTGTAAGTGGGATGTTAAAGTCCCTCACTATTATTGTGTTAATGTCAATTTCTCCATTTATGGCTGTTAGCATTTGACTTATGTATTGAGGTGCTCCTATGTTGGGTGCATAAATATTTATAATTGTTATGTTTTCTTCTTGGATTGATCCCTTGATCATTATGTAGTGTCCTTCCTTATCTCTTGTAACGGTCTTTATTTTAAAGTCTATTTTATCTGATATGAGTATTGCTACTCTAGCTTTCTTGTGATTTCCATTTGCATGGAATATCTTTTTCCATCCTTTCACTTTCAGTCTGTATGTGTCCCTAGGTCTGAAGTGGGTGTCTTGTAGACAGCGTATATACGGGTCTTGTTTTTGCATCCATTCAGCCAGTCTGTGTCTTTTGGTTGAAGCATTTACTCCATTTACATTCAAGGTAATTATCAATATATATGTTCCTATTACTATTTTCTTAATTGATTTGGATTTGTTTTTGTGGGTCTTTTTCTTCTCTTGTGTTTCTCGCCTAGAGAAGTTCCTTTAGCATTTGCTGTAAAGCTGGTTTGGTGGTGCTGAATTCTCATAGCTTTTGCTTGTCTGTAAAGCTTTTGATTTCTTCATCGAATCTGAATGAGATCCTTGCTGGGTAGAATAATCTTGGTTGTAGTTTCTTCCCTTTCATCACTTTAAATATGTCCTGCCACTCCCTTCTGGCTTGCAGAGTTTCTGATGAAAGATCAGCTGTTAACCTTATGGGGATTCCCTTGTATGTTATTTGTTGCTTTTCCCTTGCTGCTTTTAATATATTTTCTTTGTCTTTAAGTTTTGATAGTTTGATTAATATGTGTCTTGGTGTGTTTCTCTTTGTGTTTATCCTGTATGTGACTCCCTGAACTTCCTGGACTTGATTGACTATTTCCTTTCCCATGTTCGGGAAGTTTTCGATTATAATCTCCGCAAATATTTTCTCAGACCCTTTCTTTTTCTCGTCTTCTTCTGGGACCCCTATAATTTTAATGTTGGTGCATTTAATGTTGTCCCAGATGTCTCTGAGACTGTCCTCAATTATTTTCATTCTTTTTTAAAATTCTGTTTCCTGGCAGTTATTTCTACCATTTTATCTTACAGCTCACTTATCCATTTTCTGCCTCAGTTATTCTGCTATTGATTCCTTCCAGAGAATTTTTAATTTCAGTTATTGTGTTGTTTGTCACTGTTTGTTTGCTCTTTAGTTCTTCTAGTTCCCTGTTAAATGTTTTTTGCATTTTTCCATTCTGTTTGTGAGATTTTGGATCAATTTTACTCTCATTACTCTGTTTTCTTTTTCACGTGGCTTGCCTGTTTCATCTTCATTTATTTGGTCTTGTAAGTTTTTACCTTGCTCCTTCATTGGTAACATAATTTTTGGTGTTTCTTTTTTTTGACGGGTGGGGCTGTATTCCTATCTTACTGGTTGTTTGGCCTGAGATGTCCAGCACTGGAGTCTGCAGGTAGTTGACAGAGCCGGGTCTTGGTGCTTAGATGAGGACCTCCAGGAGGCCTCACTCCAATTAATATTCCCTGGGGTCTGAGGTTCTCTGTTAGTCCAGTGGTTTGGACTCAGAGTTGTTATCACAGGAGTTGTGCCCTACCTCCAACCTGGGAATTATGTCCTACCTGCAACCTAGATCCCACAAGCCATGTGGCATGGCAAAAAAAAAAAAAAAAAAAAAGAAAAGAAAGAAAGAAGAGAGCAATACAATAACAAACAATAAAAAACAAAATAAAATTAGAAAGATAAAAAATATATTAGGAAAAATAAAAATACAATTGAAACAACTGCAACAAGGTAAAATAAAACCACAACAGAAAAAAGAAAAAAAAGAGGGGAGGGGAACAAGCCAAAAGGAGCAGAAGAATAACAAAGTATAAAGAATAAAATAAAATTAGAAAAATAAAAGATTAGAAGAAAATAAAAATATAAATGAATCAACAACAATGAATCAACAAGGTAAAATGGAATCCCAATATAAAAGAGGAAAAAAGAAAAAAAAAAAAAGAAGCCTTGGCTATGGGGGGTGGAGTTTAGGCAGGGCATGGAACTTAGGTAGGGGCGGGACCTAGGTGGATGGGGGGTTTGAGTGTGGAGCAGGGCCTAGTTTCAGGACCCATGCAGCCAGATAAGGCCTTGGGCATTGGGCCTAAGTGGGGCAATGTTCAAGCTTGGGATGGGGCCTCTGCTTAGGACCTGCGAGGCAGGTGAGAGGCAGCACCTCCAAAGGAGGACCTCCAGAGTGTGGGGTTCTGGAGTTTGGAGGTAGGGCCCTGAGTGAGGGTGTGTGGGTGGGATTTAGGCCCAGCACATGAGAAACAGATTTTTGATTACTGCCATGACATTTTATTCTTCTAATTTGCAATATATTCTTTTAATAAGTGTTTCTACCTTCTTTTCCTTTTCTAAAAATAATTTTTAGAGCAGTTTTATGTTTACAAATTTGAAAGGAAGGTACAGGCACTTTCCATATACCCTTGCCCACATAAATGCATAACTTCTATTATCAACATCATTCACCATAATAGTACATTTCTTACCATGGAGGAATCTACTGAACATAATAATCACTCAAAATCTATAGTTTACTTTAGTGTTCAGTCTTGGTGTTCTAAATTCTACTGGGTTGGACAAATATATAATGACATGTCTCCATTATTATATTATACAGATAATTTCACTACCCTAAATATCTAATTCTAGAATTAGAAAAATAATAATATAGTGTTATTCTTGCAAAAGGGCAGCTACATGTCCCTATGAATTTTATAAAAGACTGATAATAAACTCCTCAAAGACAAAAATAGATTCAGATTTGTGCCACTTAATTCAAAACAGAATTTTTTTTAAAACAGTGAAATGAATTCTCTGTTCAATAAATATTGTCTAGTGAATTTTAAAAAAACACTTACTTTTCTCTTTTATTCTAAAAATAAAATCTTCCTTTTTAAGAAAATAATTATAAACAGATTCATATGAGTGGCCATATAATCTAAAACAATCTTATCTCTTTTTAATTTATGTGAGTTAACAGAGCCTCATCACATATACATTTCTCACACTAATAACTAAGTAAATAAATACAAGCTCAGCAAAATATTTTCCATGAACAATAATAACAACAACTTACCAGAGAGTGCCCAGCCAAGGATAAAAGGAGTTAGTATTGGAAATATAAATGAGATGAGAGAATGAAATATAAGATAGATGCTGGAGGCAACTGAAAAGTAGAAATATAAAACAATATTGCTAAAACAATAAATGCTAGGTAGGAATGAGATCTATTGGACAGAAGGGAGGTTTGTTTGTTTGGAAATACAAAGCAGCAACACTGTATTTTTGTTCATAAAGGTTTAATAACAAACTGTGATCTCTCTGGGAGTTTTAAATTAGGAAATAATCCCTACAACATGGCTTATTGTTTGGCTCTTAGGAATCAGACCACATTGACTGGGGTCTTGGCTCTCGCACTTATTAGTATAACTTGATTGTGTATAACTTGAGTTCTTCCTGTGACTTTTAAAAAAATCAGTTCAGTTTTTATTATGATAGTACCTACTTTATAGAGTTGATCTGACAATTAAATGAGCCAAAGTATGTGTTGCATAATGCTAGATGTTCACTATAGATTCATATTCCCCTTTAATCCTTCCTAAAAGATTCCCAATTTTTTCGTGCCCAGATAAAAACTACAACTTCCAGCCTCCTTTGTAGACATGTGTAACCACGTGACACAGTTCTTGTCAACAAGATAGTTTGAAACAGAAGTCTTTGGGTGGGAATATTCCTAAAAATGTTCTAAAAGAAAGGCAGACTCAGCTGCCATGTACTTTTCATTGGTCTCCTATCCCCATTTTCAAATGTGGCATATTTTTGTGATACCAGGTGGCCTAGAAGGAGAAGAGAGGGAGAAAGGAGTCCAAAATGTAATGATTAAATCATGGCTGCAAAATTTCCAAACATGAAGAAGGAAACAGATATCCAGGTATAGAAATCACAGAGTCCCAAGTAAGATGAACCCAAAAAGACACACACCAAGACATATCATAAGTGGCAAAAACTAAAAAAAGAGATCCAAAGGAAGTAAGAGAAAAACAAAGAGTCACATACAAGGAAACCCATGTAAGTCTATCAGCTGATGATTTTTTTTTTTTGTAGAAACTTTGCAGGCCAGAAGGGAGTGGCATGATATATTTAAAGTACTGAAAAAAAAAAAAAAGAAAAGAAAAAAACCTACAAGCTACCCAGGAAGATTATCATTCAGAATTGAAGGAGAGATAAAGAACTTTCCAGACAGGCAAAGCCCTATATTATTCATCAATGCTAAACTGACCCTAAAAGAAATGTTAAAGGTCTTATCTAAGTGGAAAAGAAAAGGCTACGAGAAGAAGTAAGAAGTTATAGGAAAGGAAAAATCCAACTAGTAAAGGCAAATATATACTGAAGACTGTGAATCAACCACTTAAACAAGCTACTACATATATTAAAAGAAAAAATTGAAAAATCAACAATAACTATGATAAACAGTTAAGGAATAAACATGAAGATGTAAATATGACATCAAAAAAACAAAATATGGGGGAGCAGAGTTAATAAAAAAAAGTTTAGATTGTTTAGAATGCATTTGAACTTAAATGACTTTCAGTAAAAAGCAGGTATATAGACCTATATTGTTATAGTCAACATATATGAACCCTATGGTAACTGCAAATCAAAAACCTACAATGGCTACACAAAAACCAAAAAGAAAGAAAGTTAAGCATACCACTAAAGAAAATCATCAAACCACAAGGGAAGAAATAAAAATAAGGAAAGAACAGAGAACTACAAAAACAACTAGTAAACATGTAACAAAATGTCAATAAGTACATACTCATCAATAATCAAGTTAAATGTCAATGAACTAAATGCTCCAATCAAAAAACATGATGAAGTGGAATTTATTCTAGTGTGCAAATCAACCAATGTGATATTCCACATTAACAAAAGGAAGAATAAAAATCACATGATCATCTCAATAGATACAGAAAAAACATTTGAAAAAATTCAACATCCATTCATGATAAAAACTATCATCAAAGTGGATATAGAAGGAATATATCTCAACATATAAAGGCCATTTATAACAAACCCATAGCTAACATTATACTCAATAGTGAAAACTTGAAACCCTTTCCTCTAAAATCAGGAATAAGACAAGGATTCCTACTCCTGCCACTTTTATTTGACACAGTATTGGAAGTCCTAGCCACAGCAATCTGAAAAGAAAAAGAAATAAAATGTACCTAAATTGGAAGGGAAGAGATAAAACTGTCACTCTTTTCAGATAACATGATACTCTATATAGAGAACCCTTAAGTCTCCACATCAAAATAATTAGAGCTAGTAAATGAATTCAGCAAGAACTAATTAGAGCTAATTATTAGAACTAATAAACTAAATGTAAATTGGTGCAACCACTATGGAGAACAGTATGGAGTTTCCTTAAAAAACTAAAAATAGAGTTACCATATGATCCAGCAATCCCACTCCTGGGCATACATCCAGAGAAAATCATAATTCAAAGATACCTGTACCTCAATGTTCACAGCAGCACTATTCACAATAGCCAAGACATGGAAGCAACCTAAATGTCCACTGACAGATGAATGGATAAAGAAGATGTGGTATATATATATATATATATATATATATATATATATATATATATATATATATAATAACACATTACTTAGCCATAAAAAAGAATGAAATAATGTCATTTGCAGCAACAAAGATGGACTCAAAGATTATCACATTAAGTCAAGTCAGTCAAATACAAATATCATATGATATCACTTATACGTGGAATCTAAAAAAAAAAAATGGTACAAATGAACTTATTTACAAAACGGAAATAGACTCACAGACATAGAAAACAAACTTATGGTTACCAAAGGGGATAGCAGGTGGGAGAAGGAGATAAATTAGGAGTTTGGGATTAACATATACACACTACTATATATAAAACAGGTAAACAACAAGGACCTACTATATAGCACAGGAAACTATACTCAATATCTTGTGATAATATATAATGGAAAAGAATCTGAAAAAGAATATATATATATAACTAAATCACTTTGCTATACACTTGAAACTAACACAACATTGTAAATTAAATATACTTCAATAAAAAAGAAATAAAAAATAAAATCTCTACCCCAAAATTATTAGAACTAAAAAATTAATTCAGCAGGGGTTCAGGATACAAGATTAATATACAGAAATCTGTATATTAATCTAATAATGAACTATCAGAAAGAGAATGCAAGTAGACAATCCCATTTAAAATAACATCAAAAGAACAAAATACCTAGAAATAAAATTAACGAAGAAGGTGAAACCCCTTACTGTGAAAACTATAAAATATTTATGAAGGAAATCAAAGATGATACAAAGAAATGGAAAGATATCCTATGTTCATTATTTGGAAGAATTAATGTTAAAATGTCCATACTACCTTAAGCAACCTACAGATTTAATACAATCACTATTAATGTACTCATGACATTTTTCACAGAACTACAACAAATAATCCTGAAATTTATATGGATCCATGAAAGACCCTGAATAGCCAGAGAACTCTTGAGAAAAAGAATGAAGATGGAGGTATCACATTCCCTGATTTCAGACTGTAGTACAAAGCTACAGTAGTACAAATGGTATCATACTGGCACAAAAGGAGACATACAGATCAGTGGAATAGAACAGTGAGCCCAGTAAAAAACCCCACACACTTTGTTAATTAATCTACAACAAAGGAGGCAAGACTATACAATGGGGAATATACAGTCCCTTCAATAACTGATGCTGAGAAAACTGGATGGTTACATGTAAAAAAAATGAAATTAGAACATTTTTGCATACTACATACAAAAATAAACTCAAAATAAATTAAAGATCTATATGTTAAGACTGGAAACCATAAAATTCCTGGAAGAAACATAGACTATAAATCCAGCAATATTTTTTGGATTTGTCTCCTCAGCCAAAGAAACAAAAGCAAAAATAAACAAATGGGACCTAATTAAACTTAAAAGCTTTTACACAGCAAAGGAAAGCATTAACAAAGCATAAAGATAATTTACTGAATGGGAGAAAATATTTGCAAATTATATGATCTATAAGGGATTAATATCCAAAATACGTCAACAGCTCATATGACTCAGTATCAAAAAACCAAAACAAACAGCCCAATTCAAAAAAAGGCACAAGATCTGAATAGACATTTTTCCAAAGAAGATGTACAGATGACCAACAGGCACATGAAAAGATGATCAACATCCCTAATCATCAGTGAAATGCATAATCAAAACCACAGTGAGATATCACCTTGCACCTTTCGGAATGGCTATCATCAAAAGACCACAAATAAAAAATGTTGGCAAGGATATGGAGAAAAGGGAACACTAGTACATTATTGATGGGTATGTAAATTGGTGCAACCGCTATGGAAAACATTATGAAGGTTCCTCAAAAAACTAAAAATTGAACTACCATATGATCCAGAAATTTCACTTCTGGGTGTATATCAGATAAAATGGAAAAAATAATTCAAAAAGATACATGCACCCCAATATTCATAACAGCACTATTCACAATAGCCAATATATGAAAGCAACCTATGTGTCCATCACAGATGAATGGGTAATGAAAACGTGGTGTATATACATACATACATACATACATACATACATACATACATACATACATACATACATACAGTGGAATATTACTCAGCCATAAAAAAGAGTGAAAATTTGCCCTTTGCAACAAAATGGAAGGACCCGGAGGCTGCTATGTTTAGTGAAATAAGTCAGACAGAGAATGAAAAATACTGTATGAGTTCACTTATATGTGGGATCCAAAAAATAAACAAATGAATGAATATAACAAAACAGAAACAAATTCACGGATATAGGAACAAACTAGTGGTTCCAGTAGGGAGAAGGAAGGAAGGGAGGGGCAAGAAGGGGTAGGGGACTAAGAGGTACAAACTACTATGTATAAAATAAATAATCTACAAGGATATACTGCACAGCACAGGAAATATAGCCAATATTTTTAAATAACTTAAAGTGGAGTATAATTTATAAAAGTATTTAATCACTACATTGTACACCGAAACAAATATATTGTAAATCAAATATACTTCAATAAAAACCCTGTCAAAAATTAATAAAATGCCACTAAAGGAAAAATCTAAAATAAACAAGAAAAAAGTGATTTATATGATATTGTAGAAAATTAAATGTTTCATCTTAAAAGAAGGAAAACAGGCATGTGAAAAAATAATTTCAAGTACTATCTGTATTTGTCAATGCCTAATAACATGCTAAATGACAGCATAAGCAAATAGAATCTAATGATCTATTTTAGAGATTATTTATTGCAACAGGCACATGCTGTATGAAATTGTACTGTGTAACATATAGCTATACACTTGTAGGTCAATCAGTTCTTACATGCATTTAATTTTTCTTTATGCTCATACACACACACACACACACACACACACACACACACACACACACACACACACAAGCATAATGAGTTAACTTCAGTTCCTCTAACTCAAAATATTGGGATAAATTTCTTGATACAACTTCCCTGCTAGGCCTTTTATGTATGGAGCAATTTTTGGCAAAACCAACTTACGCACTTCAGCTTTCACAATTGGCAGAAATTACCCTAGCTAAAATAAGTTTAAGGTAACCTGTATTTAAAATCAAGAGAGCAAGATACTTGTGCTCTGTCTATATTCTATTTAAATTGCAACACAGTTTTCCCCCTTTTTGCCCAGCTTATTATTATCTAACCAATTCATTAAAAAAAGGCTTGGTTTTGGTAGTAGCTATTCAGGAATTATTGGCAAATGTATAATATGGCATTGCTATTTTTTAATTTAGAAATAAGTGTACCAATAAGATAATTTTTATAAAAAGCAACATGAAGAAGCTAAAACAGTGTTATATATAAATAAGTTCTTTTGAAATTGATTTTATTGTCCTGGTGAGTAAAATCCATAAAGCTATCTTACACTTACTTCACTAATCGTTAAAATAAGCAAATACTGAGTTTCCAAATGGCTTCATGAAGCCTATTATCTTTATAATTCAGGCAGTCAAAAGTACAGAATAATCAAGTAGATCCATACCCCTGCCTAATTTTACCACAAATCCTTTTTCAATAATCTGAATATTCTCCTTTATTTCTCTGCTCTACATACTCAGGGGACAAATGCTTCTCAGCCTGTAGGTTATAAAGAGATACATATGCCTGAAACTTTAGAAAATGGAATTTCAGATTAGCTTTTATATTTCCTAAAACTTATTTTCTTTACAACAGTTGTACTAAGTAATAGGGGTGAAAAATAAGCAAAGTGTTTGTATAATAAACTGCAAAGGATCTAAAAGTACAGCAGTATTGGAAAGAACCCTAAATACGGAAGGGAGTAAGAATTGCCTTTCACCACTGAAGTAAATGCCATCTTGAATATACATTTATACAGGAAAGCTCAGGATTTCAGATTAAGAAATGGATTTGTGTGGATCATTTTATGTGTCATACAACATTTATTTAGAGAAAACATCAAATTAAAGTATTATCATTCAAAAATTGCAAGTTCAACAGTATGGATGTTCCTTAAAAATCTAAAACTAGAACTACCATACAAACCAGCAATCCCACTACTGGGCATATACCCTGAGAAAAGCATAATTCAAAAAGAGTCATGTACAAAAATGTTCATTGCAGCTCTATTTACAATAGCCAGGACATGGAAGCAACCGAAGTGTCCATCAACAGATGAATGGATAAAGAAGATGTGGCACATATATACAATGGGATATTACTCAGCCATAAAAAGGAAGTAAACTGAGTTATTTGTAGTGAGGTGGATGGACCTAGAGACTGCCATACAGAGTGAAGTTAAGTCAGAAAGAGAAAAACAAATAGCATATGCTAACACATATATATGGAATCTAAAAAAAAAAAATGGTCATGAAGAACCTAGGTGCAAGATGGGAATAAAGATGCAGACCTACTAGAGAATGGACTTGAGGATACGGGGAGGGGGAAGGGTAAGCTGGGACAAAGCATGGACATATATACACTTCCAAACGTAAAATAGCTAGCTAGTGGGAAGCAGCTGCATAGCTTAGGGAGATCAGCTCGGTGCTTTGTGACCACCTAGAGGGATGGGATAGGGAGGGTGGGAGGGAGGGAGATGCAAGAGGGAAGAGATACGGGGACGTATGTATATGTATAACTGATTCACTTTGTTATAAAGCAGAAACTAACACACCATTGTGAAACAACTATACTCCAATAAAGATGTTAAAACACACACACACACACACACACACACACACACACGAAGGTATGTTGTAAAAAAAAAAAAGCAAGTTCAGAGGCTTTCTTTATGAATAAATGTATAGCTATAGTATAGCTATACCTATAGTATAGCTATAGGATAATGTTTTATGAAGAGACTCCAGAGCTAAATCTCAGAAGCTAAACTGAACAGCAAAACAGATGTTACTCACCTCATTACAAATAGCTCAATTTCATTTCTTTTTATGGCTGAGTAATATTCCATTGTATATACGTGCCACGTCTTCTTTATCCATTCATCCAATGATGGACACTTAGGTTGTTTCCATCTCCAGGCTATTGTAAATAGAGTTGCAATGAACATTTTGGTACATGACTCTTTTTGAATTATGGTTTTCTCTGGGTATATGCCCAGTAGTGGGATTGCTGGGTCATATGGTAGTTCTATTTGTAGTTTTTTAAGGAAGCTGCATACTGTTCTCCATAGTGGCTGTACCAACTCACATTCCCACCAGCAGTGCAAGAGTGTTCCCTTTTCTCCACACCCTCTCCAGCATTTATTGTTTCTAGATTTTTTGATGATGGCCATTCTGACTGGTGTGAGATGGATAGACCTAGAGTCTGTCATACAGAGTGAAGTAAGTCAGAAAGAGAAAGACAAATACCGTATGCTAACACATATATATGGAATTTAAGGGGAAAAAAATGCCATGAAGAACGTAGCGGTAAGACAGGAATAAAGACACAGACCTACTAGAGAATGGACTTGAGGATATGGGGAGGGGGAAGGGTGAGCTGTGACAAAGTGAGAGAGAGGCATGGACATATATACACTACCAAACGTAAGGTAGAAAGCTAGTGGGAAGCAGCCGCATAGCTCAGTGCTTTGTGACCACCTAGAGGGGTGGGATAGGTAGGGTGGGAGGGAGGGAGATGCAAGAGGGAAGAGATATGGGAACATATGTATATGTATAACTGATTCACTTTGTTATAAAGCAGAAACTAACACACCATTGTAAAGCAATTATACTCCAAAAAAGATGTAAAAAAAAACCAAACAGATGCTACTTCACTGACTAGTGATAGAGATGAAATGGTTATATTTAGCTTTAAAGTTCTATAACAAAGCATTTTAACTTAAAAATCTGGCTTAGTACAGTAACTTTAGAGTTATATAAATTAATTTTTATGCAGAAAAATTGTCTTTCAAAAACAAAATTTTTTTTTATTTTCTGAAAGATTTTATTATACTGCAGTCTTCCTTTTTTCATTCCATTTTTTGGAATTTTAATTGACTTTGTTATCCACACATTAATACAAATTTTATTTTTAGTTGAATAAAAATAAGTTGGATAAAATAATAAGAATAATTTGCATGGAATTTAAAAGTCATAGGGTTTCTCTCTTTCATATATCACCAACAAGTTTGTTTAGTCATGACCCATGTGTTGATCATTCACATGTATGGATAGTCTTGACTGCTATCCGGAAGTGTAGGCATTTAATTTTTCTGGTCCACTTCCATAAGTGTGAAGCACATCTTGTCCCCAAGGGGCAAAAATGCAGAACCACGATGTTGACAGTGTACTGGTAAAGCTCCCATGACAAAAGTGATGAGCCTACTCATGACAGCTATCACACTTGCTTCTGGAAATATCTGTCCTGTCTAGTAGGTGTCTGCCTCCGAGAGAGAAAAATACAACTGTACAGTTATAAGAGAACAGTTGCATTTATTTATCTTCCCCCAAGAAAGCTTCAGTTTCATGAAGATTGTCTAGGAGAGCAGGCAAAATAGCAATTGCAAATGCTAAAAATAATAGTTTTTATTTTCTCAAGATGTAGCAATTCTTTAGCATCTATTATATTCTATTACATACCATAAGTATTCAGTTATTGTCAGTCTTTGTATCTCTTCTTACATAGTTTATTGTAACTGAAATATACATTTTTAGTTATGTAATGTAGTTATGTAATGTAGTCTTGCTTGCATTTTTATTTTTATTTGTCTTTCTATGAATAGGATACAAATTGCATGTATATCTATATATACACCCATGTAATACATTCTCTCTCTCTGTATACAGACACACAGAGAGAGAGAGAGAGAGAGAGAAAATAAAATAAAGCATGGGTGAAAACTACTGTTGCCTACCACTTATTCATGAATTGTGTTGAGTATGGTTCGTAAGCTTTCTCATGGGTAATCATGCCTTGCTATGGACCTTCATGAATTCAGTTGTTCTAAATTTCCTTCATTAATGAACGCTTTTATTTCTAAGTTTTATATTTTACACTTTGAAAGACTGTTGTTGGAAAAAAGGTATTACATTTATGTAGGAAAATTAATATTGACAGTAAAAGATTACATATGCTTAAAACAAACAAAATTTTTACCACATTCCTAATACCTAATGTATTAAGATATGTGGAGCTAGATGCTCTAACAAACAAACTCGAATCTCAGTGGCTTAGCAAAACAAAATGTCTATTTCTTGCTCACATTACAGCCTTACATGTGCCACTTACTGATTCAAAAAAACCTGTATTTAAAAATATTGTTTTATTAAAATGAAATACATACTTAATATATAAATGAAATAGGCATAATATGTACTCTTTAATATCTGTACATTTACACATAAAATTGAAGCTACTTTATATTAAAGTTTCTCCAATATTTAATTCATAAAATTCTTTAATATGAAATGAAGACATGGTAACTGAGACTGGGATACCACTGTCAAAGGTACAGTATAATATTTTTTCATCATATGGCTTACTTGCAATAACAAAATATGATAAAATAAGTATTTTCATGCTATTATGAAAAAATTGATGGTAATACAGGAAACTATGAGTTTCCAAAGAACAATTTAATATAGTTCTGCAGGCAATTCAGTAGAATGTGATTCTTTCTTCAGAAAGAATTATAAAGTTACTGGAAGTGTGAAAATGATGTGGCCAATGTAATTTTTGCATCATGTTAGAAAAGTTTATTCTATCAATAAGACTACTCATCAATTATGTGAAAATGTATTCTTGTGTGCATTTGGAATATGCTTAGATTTATATGCTGAATAATGTATGATGTACACTTTTCAAACTGAATAAACTGATATCCTGTGAATAATGCATAAAATTTTATAAACTTTTATTATATAACATAATTACTTCCTGACAAATAGCTTGAGTAAAAAGTTCACACTTTAATAACGAATTGCTTTAAAAAATCTCAGAAATCATATTACCCTCAGAGTGAACATCCTCAACCACCTATGCACTTTAAAATAAAGTACAGAAGCCAAATCACACAAAAATAAGCTCATATGACATTTTATGCATAGCATTTTTTAAAAGTTTATCTTTAGTTGAGAACTATTGTTTAATATATTAGCATAATGTAGTCATTGGTAAAAATAATATTTTATGTTTTCTAATATAATGCCATGTATTTTCAAAACAGAATAATTTTAAATTTATAAATACACAGATTTACAAGTATTTTTATTCTTCATAATGATATCTCTTTTTATCCACCTGGGATTTAGAGATGAGTATGAAAAATACATTTATTTTCAAAAAATAAAATTCAGCCCAGTATAATGTTGCTTAGGCATTATTATTCTTTCTTAAGCCCTGCTTACTTATCTAAACTTCCATATTTGAAGCGAGCAGTTATGCTCAACATTGAATTCGTGATTTGTGGTAACATGATCACCTTTGGAGTTATTATAGAAATGGTTATTTTTTATTTAAATAATTGAAATATATTTTCTGTAATCCAGATTATGAGTAATAAATATCATAATATGGGTACTTTAGCAATGTATCTCTAATATGTGTCCAGAGTCAAGTATATCATTCCTTCCTTTCTCAGGATTTAGCATATTGCATTTAGGTTTCCAATGCAGAAAAATGCAAATACACAGAAATTGAGCAGCTAGTTAAAAAAAAAAAAATCACTCACTATTAAATTTTAAATTATTTAGTCTTGGCCAATCTTTTCAATTTATATCCCTGTTCACTGTCTTGTGCCCTTCGCTGAATTAGCTTAAGAAAATTCTAAGTATTCTATCATTTTGCCTGTAAATATTTCTGTAGGCATGTCTAGACGATAAGGACATATTTAGCAACTACACAATCATTAAAACACCAAAAATTAAAAGTAATTTCTAATCAGTGCTAAAATTTCCCCAATTGACTGTTTACTAAGTCAGGGTCCAAACACAAACATTATTATAATATTTTTAAGGTATTTTTAACGTCCTTAATCTGTAAATTCCCCAATCTCATTTTTTTTTCCTGCAATTCATTTCTTGATGAAACTTGATTGCTCTCAAGAGATTCCAAAATTACCACATCTTTGACTAATGGAAACTGCTTGAAGTTGACTTCTGCATCCTTCTGAAAATCCTTTTGTTTCTTTGTTTTCTAGTAAAAAAAGAGATCTCAGCCTCATCTTGTACATTTCCTGCAACAGGCCTGGAATCAGCCATTTCAGCAATAACTTATAGAACAAACTACTATTTAGAAACTAGGAGCCAGTGATGCTCATTGAAACTACAATGGTCTTTTTTTTTAAGGACTTTTAAATATGTAGGCATATTGACTTTTTAATCAATCATAAGATCAAACAAATATTTAATTCGCCATAATTTTGAACTAAGATTTTTACATAGTCTCTGAAGTTATACATACGTTTCTTCTAATGCTGAAAGTATTGGTTCCTAATATTAGCATAATATAATTTAAATCTAATTCATCAGAATAACAATACCAATACAATTACTAAAAAAAAATTATACTTTTTAAAAAGAAATCTTTGTTTCACTAAGATATAAAGTTACTTTGTTTTAATGCCTCTGTGATTTTAACAGAAAGTGAATTCAGGTAGATTAATTTGTGTCATTCTGCTTTTTATATGCAGGAATTGAATTTTTAATTTAATTTCATATTTATGAAAAACATATTACTGTGTTTGTATCCTAAAACACAAGTTATATTTAGACAACCTAGCTTTTATCCCATCTCCTCCATTCAGTTCCTTAGCTACATGTAAAGGCAAAAGCTAAATTGTTTGGGGATTTTCCATCCATTTTTACTGTATCAATCTATATGACCACATGGTTTTTCTTATTTAGACCGTTTAAGTTGTGAGTTATATTGACTTTTCAAATATTAAAACACCTTATTTACATTCTTGAAATAAATCCCAGCTAGTCATGGTTTATATTGCTGAATTCTCTTTGCTAATATTTTAGTTACAGATTTTTGAGTCAAGATTCATGAGAGAAACTGGTATGTGGTTTCTGTATTTTCTTTCCCTTCTCTTCCCTTCCCTTCCTTTACTTTCTTTTCTTTCTTTCATTGTCATTGCCTGGTTTTGGTATCAGGTTAACACTAACTTCATAAAATGAATTTGGAAGCATTCCCTCTACTTGTATTTTCTGGAAGAGATTGTGTATAATTGGTATTATTTCTTTAAACATTTGGTTAAATTCTGTTTCAAAACCATCTGGGATTAAAGATTTCCTTTCAGGTAATTTATTTAAGTTATACATTTAATTTCCTTAATAGTTATGAAGTTATTCCAATTATCTATTTTGTATTGAACTGGCTAAGTTGTGGCACCTTGTGATTGTCAAAGAATCGGTCAATTTCATATAAGTTGTGAAATTTATGTGCCTAGAGCTGTTCATAGTTGTCCTTTGATGTCTTCAAAGCTCATAGTAATAACTCATTTCATTTGTATCTTCTCTTTGCTTTGTTTATTTTGCTAGAGGTTTGTCAATTTTATTGATAGCTTCAAAGGAACAACTTCTGTGTCACTGATTTTTTTCTATTTTCTTTTCTTTTTCAATTTCATCAACTTTTGTTCTTATTTTCCTTCTACTTTCTTTAAGTTTATTTCGCTCTTTTTCTGTTTCTTAGGTGGGAGCTTAGATTGTTGACATGAGGTATTTCCTCTTTTCTAATGTAAATATTTAATGTTATATATTTCCCTCTTAGCACTCTTAGCTGTGTCAAAGTTTTATATGTTGCATAGCATTTTAATTTAGTTCAACTTTTCTCTTTTTATTTTCTCTGAGACTGCCTTTATGGTCCATGAATTATGTAGAAGCATGTTGTTCAGTTTCCATGTGTCGGTTATTTTCCTGTTTTTGTTTTGGTTGTTGTTACTAATTCCTACTTTCCATCATTGTGGTTGGAGAACAAAGTATGATTTCAAATTTTTTACATTTGCTGAGGTTGTTTTATGACCCAGGATATGGTCTATCTTTGTATATGTTCCATGATTATTTGGAAAGAATAAGTATTCTGTTGTTGTTCGGTGGATTGTTCTATAAATGTCAACTGGATCTTATTAGTTGATGGTGTTGTTCAGTTCTTTATATCCTTGTTGATTTTCTAATTGTTTTATCAGTTTTTGAGTAAGGGATATTGAAGTCTCTAGTTATATAATTATGGGTTTATTTATTCTTTCACATCTATCAATATTAGTTTCATATCAAGTTTTACTTTTCTACACAAAATAACATTTATTCTATTTTTAAAAATTGATTTTCCAACAGTTAATATATAGATTCATTTCACTAGGAAATTTCTATTTAAAATAATGCTACAAATATGTGTTAGGGCATTAAGAAGCTGTACTGAATCTAATAGATATCTAATATAGTTGGTTACCAATTAAGGTTACTAAATTACACATTCATATTATGGCAATGAACTCCAACTTCAAAAGTTTAACTTATTCTGACTCTGCTATTCAAGTCAATTAGAGTTTGCTAAGTGGTTGCAAGATGACAGACAGTTTACCAAACTGGATAAGACATGGGACTTAATGCTGAGTAGAAATATAACTTGCCCTGACTAGTCTTATTAAGTACATGGTATCTAAAGAAGCAGCCAAAGTTATTACATACAAGTTTACATACTACTGAACTAAATGCCTCTCATTTGCAAATGGCCTTAATATGTTATATGCCCATTTGCAAATGGCCTTAATATGTTATATGCCCAGAATTATATGTGAAACCACTACAGATTTATTCTTTAGAAGAAAAAAGGGCAATTTTTGCAGAAAATATTCAGGCTTGTCATCTAAAAAAAACAAGAACACAAATATATATTTTTGTCCCCATTATCATGACAAATATTTTTGTTTCCTTATGAAAATTGTAATTATAGAAAACATGCATGTATAATTGAATATAATAACATTACTATATGTATAGGTCCTTTGCAATGTACATTCCACATATACTTTTATAGCATGTTTGCTATAAAATATATATTTATTATATAAAATATATATGTTTCTAATAAATATATTTGTATAGCACATCTCCAATGTGCATTTCACATAAATAAACTGGTATATTTATCAAAAAGTTAAAATGAGGACTTCCCTGGTGGTGCAGTGGTCAAGACTCTGTGCTCCCAATGCAGGGGGCCGGGGTTCAATCCCTGGTCCAGGAACTAGATCCCACATGCATGTTGCAACTAAGAGTTTGCATGCCACAACTAAGGAACCCACAAGTCGCAACTAAGGAGCCCACAAGCTGCAACTAAGACCTGACACAATCAAATAAATGAATATTTTTTTAAAAAGTTAAAATGGGTTATTTTACAATTGTTTTGCAATAGTAGAGGTTACTTCTCAAAAATTCAGTACAATCAATAAAGGATAATAAAATTCAAGAAGTAAAACTATTTGTATTGTTAAGTTTTCCAGAACCTATTACCAGGGTTATTACATCTAATAAGGTTCAAAGTTTTTATTTTAACGATGTCTATCTTCAGGAGAGGATGGTCAAAATTGTTTCCGGGCTTGTAAATCTAGGTAATATTGTGTGTGTGTGTGTGTGTGTGTGTGTGTGTGTGTAGTGTTACAGTAGTATTCCTAGGTTTAAATTCAAGGTTAAAAAAATGATTCAAAATACCATACAAAAAAGAAAAAATATATACTCACAGTGAGGAGAAATAACTTTACTGGTGCATGAAAGAAAAATGTTTTCATAAAAGAGCAATCTAAAGGAAACAGCAATCTCTAAGAATCCTATGACATAGTCTATAAATCTTTATAGTTCATTTTTTCCTCTAGCTTAAAAAAACAAAACTTCACTAAAAGTAAAAAAGCCAGTGTGATAAGAAAACTCAAAGGAAAAGCCAGGAGTTAAAAGAGTTTAGATCTTTGTAAATTATTTTCAAATTTTTTAACACAGAAATTCATTTCAAATAGTATGCATTACTATTATAGAAAAATATGTACTTTTTTTTTTACTTGTTGTTGCCTGCTTGTTTTGCTGGATAATATATGTTATTCTGTCTATAGCCCTCAGACCCTGATGCATTTTCTGCTAACACATATTAATGTGCAATTGATATTTATTATTATTAGTTTTCTATAGCTAATATTTTCAATAACTAGGTCCGCATAGACCAAACAATAGCCCATATAAGTGTGTGACTGCAGATGAACAGTAGATTCTCTGCAGAATGGGGAGGAAGCACGGTACAAGGAAAGAAGACTTCCCTACTTCTCTTTTACTGTACTAGTTTGGCTATTATTTTATTAATTATTTGATTTTATTTTATATTTATAATGGATATATATACCATCTCCCTTTTAAAATTAACTCAAAATTTAAAAAAATAAGATGGAGTTTTAGAAATAATTTGGGAAAATAACTGAGCTCCTGTTTTTCATACCTTTTAATAGTTTACATATGGCTCTAGTTTTAGTACCTCATTTGATTCTCACATTTAACATGAGAATGAGAACTACTGTGCTCTGTTAAAAAACAGTGTCTGGGACCAAAATTCTGAAGTATTTCAGGGTTTGCCTTTTCCTGACAGATAAGACTTCGGTAAAAGTATTGAAGCTCTGTAAGCTTAAGGTTTCAAACTTAATGACACAGAGATAATAATGACACCTAATTCACAGTATGGTAGTCAAATAAGTTCATATATGTTAAAGCAATTTGTAAACTGTTAACAAACAATAGCCAATATGCGCCTTATTGATCACCTAAATTCACATGGTTAAAATGTGATACAATGAGGGACAGGATTCAAGTGGCCTGACTCATCCAGTAACATTTTTCTTAAAAAACAGTGTCTCTCATCCACCTATAGGAGTATGCCATCATTCAAATATGATGCCAAATATAGATTAATTTACCCTTGAGCTCAAATATATATCATTACTCATATAGATGGCACTAATGGAAATAGTGGTAGTATTGATAAATCCATCTAATGAGTTTTAAAGATAATATTTTCCATTTTAACACTAATGAACCTCAACAAAAATTTATTTAACAAACATTTTATTTTTTGAACATGCTTATTCTAAGATACACTTGACACTATCAATTTGGCATATAACTTTGGATGTGTTTATCAAGGGTTACCAAGGTTTGAGAAATGTTTAAGAGATACAGGGCAAATATTTTGAACTTTCTGGAAAGCTTAGTTTCTTGCAGAACTAATCATCTATGGGCTAGTTTCTATTTTCTTTCTGATTTGTAGAAAATCTTAATATATTCTGAATATAATATTTTGAGAAAGCATATAAACATTTTCACTATGTTTGCTTATTGTCTTTAAAAAAATTATGGCATTCTTTACCAGTAATACCTTTTTGAGAGATTTAATAGAGCATAGTTAATTGTATCTGTTACTGGAGATCAAATGCCTGGTTTCAAATAGCATCTCCAATGTTTCTCACCTTTTGACAGTGGATAATTCAATTAATTTGCCTAATTATTTCCCTTTCCTTGTGGTCAATAAGTAACCAACACACACTGACCATATTCCAAAGGGCAATTTACTTAAAAGTGCTATGCCTTGTTTTCTAACATCCAACAATAGGAAAAAAAAACAGTACTTACCTCCCATTGTTATTATGAGTGTTGAAAATATCAATAACAAATTATGCACTTAGAATAAATCCTGGAATAATAAATAAGTGCTCAGTAAATAATAGCTGCAGTATAACTATATTATTATTTTATTACTATTATTGTTATTATATTGTTTCTGTTGTTGCTATTATTGTTATTGTTACCACATTTCCTCTTTGCATGTTTCCTTGTTATTTCTACTATCTGATTAGTCATATTTTCTTTGTTTTATTCCTCCTCACCACTTCAGCCTGGGCGACCTTTGTTTCGGTGATGAAAGGCATTACTGCACCTCTCTCTTTGAATTGCTTCTTTCTGCCTCTCTGCTCCTGCAGTGGAGCTCTCAAACACTTTTTAAATTTCACTTAGAAACCCACACCCACACTACAAGGCCTTCCCACTTTCTTAAGAGTGTTAGCCTTAGAATTTAGACTAGGTCAAATGATTCTGGAGGGTCTCTTTTTTTGCTGAGATTGCAAGTTTGTAATCACTTTGATGATTACAGCAGCTTTTTTGTGTGTGTGGCTCTTCTGTGTTTTGACTTGGGGTAGGAATTTCTCTAAATCTGTCATTATCTTCACACTGGCCTTTTCCTGCAGTGTACTGATTGCACTATGGTTACTTCCACATTGTCATTATGACTTCTATCTGCTTTCTATTTACCAGGCATTCCCCAATAATTTCCGGTCTCTAGATGGCATTCATTCTTTTTCCTGTTATACTTATTAATATAAATTGTTTTTTATTTTAAGGGATTTTTGGTAGATTTTGGATCTAGACACAATCTCTTACTTTACCTTATTCTTTTTTCACTCAGTAGTATATTTTGTTTATTTTTTAATTCTTAGAAATATTTTAATAAAATATTAAGATAAGCCCCCAGGCTATCAAATTATGCTATTTATTGATGTCGTATAAATTAATCAGCTACTATACCTTGACAATCATATCAACTGTCTTCATAACTTATAAGAACACTGAGAAAATTTCCCTGGATGTAGACATTGAAAAGTGAAATCTCTTTTTAAATAATTTTTTATAAAAAGAATACTAGTAAGCAATAAAATTTTAAGAGACAATATTAGATTAAATTACAGTTTTGAAGAAAACTGTTTGGGACGTCTGGCCTTTGTCTGTACTTTGCTTTCTTGTCAATTTCTCACTGTTGATTTTATTGCATTTCTCTATTTCAGTGTCAAAAACCTAATGGCATGTATCTATCAGATTCACCTTCAACTGATTTCAGCATTGTTTCCTTCAAAAGTATCTACAGCATTGTAAAAGTTGTTTTGATAGACGCAATTTCTTGTCTTTTAAATGTGTTGGTGACTGTGGCATATTGTATTTTTTATTCCTTAGCCCTTAAGGAAGGCCAAAAAAACTAAAATATATTATATCTTATGAATAGAGCTTTCAAAATATTTCTCCCACTGACTTTTCATTGCCTTGGTCTTTTATTATTCAATACACTTCCTCCAAATAGCTGTGCTTCACATACTCTGACTACAATGAACAGCAATAACCTAAAATGCTGCTTTAGTAAGATTTAGTAAGGGGCACTGTTGTTTCATTTAATTTATTATTAATTTACTGGAGGTATCTATGCTCTTCATTTGTAAAATAACTATAAGATTCTGAAGGCCAGGGAATGAAATTTCTGTAAATAAATCTTCCATATAGCAAGTTGATTATTATTACAACAATTTGTGGAATTTCATTGATTTCTACTTATATTTTCATGGAATATAGAAAAGAATACTACACTGCTACAGTTTCCCAATCTCACTCCCTCTCCTAGGGACTCTCTAGTTTCTGAGACACAGCAATATTGAAATTATTAGGCCACTTAACAACCCTTCAATGGCTTCTAAGTGTTCAAGTGAAAAGCAGAGTCAACTGATGTGCCAAACATCATTGTCATATTTTAAGAAATTGTCACAATCACTCCAACCTTTAGGAACCACCACCCTCATCAGTCAGCAGCCCTCAACATCAAGGCAAAAAGATTAACAACTCCCTGAAGGCTCAGATGATAGCATTTTTTAGCAATAAAGTATTTTTTAATTAAAGTATGTACATTGTTTTCCTAGACATATTCTATGCACAATTAATAGACTACAGTGCAGTATAAACATAACTTTTATATGGACTGGGAAACCAAAAAGTTTCTGTGACTTGCTTTATTGTGATACTTGCTTTAATGCAGTGGTTTGGAACTGAACCCACAAAATCTCTGAAGTATTCTGTATATATTGATAACATATATGCATATATATAGTAATATATAATATTTATTTAGTATACTTTCTCTGAGAAGCTATACCATGCTTTTGCAATGTATAGTTCAGATTTGAACTAAAACTTCCTCGTGCTCCATTGCCAACTGTAAAGTCAAGTTGTAGACAAGTACAATTCAATTATTAATTTTTTCAAGGGTATAACTTTCCAATTGGATTTTTGTTAATAAGGATAAAAATAAACAAATATTCAATGGTATTGCTGATTGGATTCTCCTAAAGTTAATTTACTAGCAGTCTATTTGACCTTTTCCATGGCAATGTAAGATCTTTGCATGCAAGGAATGGTAATTTGCTTATTAATATATGTCTAGAAGCTAGAACTATGTTTGATATATTTGGCATTCAAAAAACATTTACTGAATGCAAATTTAATCCTTAAAAAGTCTATTCAAATATTTCAATTTAATTGAGCATACAAGGTAGAAACTTTAAAAACTTTAGAGAAATTACATCGAGTGTAGGGGAGAACAAAAGAAATTATAACAATGATAACTATTTCCCAGCACTCCCCTTTAGTATCCAATGTCTTGTGTCTCAGGATAGATAAACTGATGGGCCAAATATACATTTCTCAAGCTGTATAAGGCATATACAAATATGGTGTTAATGGTTCCTTCTGGATGACAACCAGGTATGTGGGTTCTATCTTGAATAACTAGTGGAGGCACAGAGAAGTAGAGTTATAGCTCAGATACCATCTGAATAGGATGGATGCAGCAATCACAGCAGAAGTATACTCCTGACTGTTCTTCATTTATATTATTCATAATTATTTCTCCTCACCACCATCTGCATTTTAATCCTGTTCATTTGAAGCAAGAGTGCTAACGACATATTGATCTCTCAACTCTAAAGCCATTATATCAGAAAGCAGATCACTAATTTATTCATTCAGTACATATTTATTTGGGCATCTAAACTCTACTAGGTACCTACTATACTTTAGGTTTAGCTATGTTAAGGCAAACAGGATTAAAAAAAACCCTTCCTTTAAATAACTTTCAATTTATTAGTGGGAAAAAATTATCTGCAAAGTAGATTTAAAAACTTATTAAGTTCTAAGAAAGAAAAAAGATAAAATGTTAAAGGTATATGTGCACATGGGAGGTGTCTTTAACTTGGGGGTTAATTCTGATTGATTTAATCTTTTAAGACCTATTTGGAGGGAAAGTATCTAATTATTATTGTTCTGATTTATTAAATTTAGAGTCATGCTGACTAATAAAACGTTACCTCTGAATAATGGTATATTATAAAAGTGAAACACATTAGTAACTGAACCACACAAAGGCCCGTTATTCTCCAGAAGAAAGAAAGAACTACATTCTGAAGGACACTCCCAATATATAGGTTTGCATGTGCATTATCTTTTTGCAACTTCCTTACAGATATATTCCATAAAACTATATTTGTTCTAACAGTATTTCTCAATTCCATATTTAAGCTAATATGATTGAAAATGCCATGAAATGAAATGATCTCTCTACTAACTCACCTTAAACTAGGGAAAGGTTTATTAGTACATGTATATTATATCATATAGCTATATTATACATTAATATTACATATATATGCAATATATCTTGAGCTTCAGAGGGCATTTTCTGCAAAAAGAAAAGTGAGGTCTGCCATTTTACAATGTGAGATACTTAAATTCATGTTGAATCATTTATATTCAAGGTAAGGATATAGTAAATATTTCTTGTAGACAATATTATAAACAAGGGTTGTGATAGCATACTAAAAAAGATGCTAGTTAAAATTGGCAAAGAAATATATAGTAATGATAAATGTAAGATAGAAAATGAGGATAGGACCAAAGGAAAGAGATTGAAGAATTTTAATCTTTATTTAATCTTTAGTGTTGAATTAACAGTGATTCAATATTAACTCTGAGTTTTTTTCTGTTTGGTAAACTTTATTCTTTAATGTTATAGGGTGGAATTTTTTGCCTCAATATTAACTTCTTTCCAAATTACAGGTACTTATATTGGACATTATTTGGGATCAATTTGGTTCTAGGATACTAAATAAACTCTTCTCTCTCCCTCTCCTTTCTCTCTCTCTCTCTCTCCTTTCTCTCTCTCTCTCTTTCTGTTTTTGTCACAGGATTTGTGAAAAGATTACCTCAATTATTGCTTTGATAAAATTTAGTGATTTTAACATTTAACAGAACAAAGAGAAGAAAACATTTTGAAAAGTGAGACACTAAAATTCTGCTGAGCAACACTGTATCAATCATTGGTTTATTGTACAAAAATAGAAATGGAAGGGGCAGGAGTGAGGGTCAGGAGAATCAACAAATCAAATATCATTATATTTTTTGCCAGGAACTGAATACACAATGGTGAATGACGCACATAATTATCTTGTTCTCATTTTCTTAGCTTCTCAGTGAAAAGACAGACAAAATTAAGCAATAGAGTAAAATAACTACAAATTTTATAAACCCTGGATTTTTCCATATTTCCCATACTGAATCAACTGTCACTCTGTGCTTCATTTATTGTCTTTCTTCACATCATTCATCATGTTTTAGTTTTTTTGTTTGTTTGTTTGTTTTTTTGCGGTACGCGGGCCTCTCACCGTTGTGGCCTCTCCCGTTGTGGAGCACAGGCTCCGGACGCGCAGGCTCAGCGGCCATGGCTCACGGGCCCAGCCGCTCCGCGGCATGTGGGATCTTCCTGGACCGGGGCACAAACCCGTGTCCCCTGCATCGGCAGGCGGACCCTCAACCACTGCACCACCAGGGAAGCCCATGTTTTAGGTTTTTGCATAAACTATTGAGTTACTTCGCTTCTCAAGTCTCATTTAGATATCTAAGATGTTTTTGTGGCTTTCTGGTTTCAAAAGTAGAGAAAGAATGGTTCTGTGAAGGTGGGTAGCACAGAGATACAAGGAACATTAGAATTTTAGGGGTAAAGCTTATATAAAAGAGATTTGTGAGCATAAACAGTAATGTGAAGAGAACACATAGAATTTGTCCTGGAAAAATGGACTCCTGTATTTGTCTGTGTAGGAACACAAACGAAACAACAGTTTTGGCAAAGGTAAGATATAACTCAGGTGTTTTTTTTTACTATTTCATTTCATTAAATTATTGAGCTATAACGTGAAGTCAAACAAGCCTGGGCACTATATTACTGGATTAGAAGGTTATATTCATCATTTTTCTCCTTGTACAGAACTGTTTGGCCTTATAAAGTTATTAAATTTAGAGAGTCAGTCTTTTGTCTATCTTTTTGTTAGGATTCTATCTATCTAAGTTTGAATCTGTTTAACATAAATATAAATTCCACTTTAAACATTAAATTTTAAAGCACTTTAAAAATTAGTAAGAGGGCTTCCCTGGTGGCGCAGTGGTTGAGAGTCTGCCTGCTGATGCAGGGGACACGGGTTCGTGCCCCGGTACGGGAAGATCCCACATGCCGCGGAGCGTCTAGGCCCGTGAGCCATGGCCGCTGGGCCTGCGCGTCCAGAGCCTGTGCTCCGCAGCGGGAGAGGCCACAGCGGTGAGAGGCCCGCATACCACAAAAAAAAAAAAAAGAAAAAAAATTAGTAAGAAAATCCTTTATATTCCTCAAGTGAAACATGCACCGTATATGTGGTCTAATCTGAGGCCATCCAATAAGACTGAGAAGAGTGTACACAACTGACACCAACTGAAAAGCATGATTTTCCTTCCTACCTTCTGAACAACAGCTATGGTAGAAGGAAAACTTTGGCTTGTGAACATTTGTATTTGCATAAGAGAATTTCTCTAAGTTGGTCAATGCAGTGGAAAATCCATACTGAATTTAGTTATCATATGTTATTATAAGTTCATTTTCCTAAATGATCCTGTTTAAAATGGATTCAAACAGATGGACAGAATTCCTCTGGCTGGATATCAGCTGAATAACTGAACCATGGCACTTACTTCGCAAACACATGGAGAAATACTAATTGATACAAATATCATAGATATCATTTTATATTTTCTTTAATAGTTTCTTATTGCTGAAAATTGGAAAATGAATATTGCAATGACCACCATGAAAATTATGGCCACTTGGCTCTTTATAATTAGCAAGTTGAGAATTCAGTCATATCAAACCATTTGTTTTCTTTTGTTTGTAATAGATTGTGAAAATAAGTTTTCTCACTGTTCAAGGATAATGGTGAAAAAAAAACCCAGTAAGAATAAAACTAGAATTGACTTCTGCATTGGATAATTTGAACTTGTTTGTAGTGCTACAGTCCAAAGTACATAATGTAGTAAAAATACACAGTTATAAATCACTACAATAGGGAGAAAACATACGATGAAATATTCAGTTAGAAGTGAAATGTCTCATGTTTTGTTTTGTTTTATTTTCAGTATGGTGGGCAAGTATTGATGTAAAAGGAATGCAGACCTGTGACTCAAGAAATTTAAGTTCTCACTCTGACACTGTCTTTCCCTGGACCACAGTCTGTTCTTTCTGAAAGACAGTGAATGGGCTATTTGATCTGCAATGTGTCTAGTGCTGGCATCAGGAATTTCAGAGTACAATTTCTTGTAGGTAAAATATTAATATAATTGATTTATTTGTTACCCATTTTAATCTAAGAGCATAGAAATTGCACATTTCATAAACAATTTTTAATAGATTTCTGAAACAGACTAAGAAATGGAAAAATGTTAATATATACATTTAAAGGCATATAGTTATCCTGTATATTGACTTGGTTGAAATAGCATTAAGCTGCATATATACTTAAGACATTTAGATAATTAACTTATAGTGTGATTTGTATTTATTTATTATTTGCATTTAGTTTTGAATTACCAGACCTATTAGCTGTGGCTAAAAGTTAAATTTATGAATTTCACACAGAAGATTGCAAAGCAGAGTTTAGAACTAGAAGTAAGACTGCCTTAACTTTCTCATTTAATTATTTTGGAAGATAAAAATTATCCCTGTAAACACTAGATGGCTTCCCAGCAGACAAGAGGGAAAAAAGGTTAACAATCAGTGTTTTTTTAATGCTGTGTGAAGTTGCAAAACATAGAATTAATTAAATGTAACTTTATGTATTTTAAAAGCACTGCAAAATAATCAGATTACAGAAATGCATAGTACAAAAGATAGAATAGTCTGTAATTATTTCTGGAAAAAGGAAACGACATATAATCAAAAACAGATAATTCTTTAAGCAGTTAGTCTGTACTTAGGATATAGTAAGGACCCAATAATTATTAATTATCATTATTAATATTTATTAATAGTGTTATGATTTAACATATTTAGAGCTACTTTAGAGGAAATACATGTTTAGGTATATAATAAATTTTCTTACAAAGGTTTAACATTAATTAATCATAGCTTAGTCTTATTTATATAACCATATTTTCTAATATCCTAAAAGACTTATTAAAATTAAATACACCTATATATGTGGTAATACAGACTTGATGGGATATTTTATGTGGGCAAAGCTTCGTTCAAAAGCTAAATTTGTTAAGTATGAACTGATACTGATACAATGTTTATTGATGATTTGCATTCATTTAGAAAACATCTTATTCCCAATATCTATTTGGTGACCAATTTATAATAAATTTCTTTCTTCTAAATTCTAAATGCAGATCTCTATCTAAATTTATAACTAAATTTTTAAATGCGGTACCATATATGTTGAAAAAGATTTACTTCCCTTTACAAATAATAGGTTATTAGAATACCTATGTTAAGTAATATATATTAGCAAGAAACTTAATTGGTATTGGTAATTGAAGTATGATTTATAAAACCTTTGACTCTTTAAGTTTAATTGATACTGTCATTTGAGGATAAAACAAATAAAGTCATATTCTTTTTTCTTCCTGCTTGTTTTCAAAAAATTGTTTTGAACAAATTAGATGATGACTGTTTATTACTTAGTGACTTCTAGTATAAAATCCATCTCCTTGCTTTGCTGATAGCATTACATTTCTTTATTATGTGGTAATATTTTATACATAATTTGGAACTTGTTATGAATATGCTTCTTAAAATGCCATATTAAAATCTACAGGGTCTAAAGATTCTTTGTTGTACTTTTTCCTATTTTAATCAATCAAGAATCAATCAAGATTCTTTGTTGTACTTTTTCCTATTTTAGTCAATCTTTTCATCTCCTGAAAATTATAACAATTTTTCTCTCACATCATTGAATATTGGTTTCTACAGTGTTGAATAATCTTAAAATACTTATAATCTTACCCTTAGAATGTCTTTAAAATTTTACAAAAGATTGTGCAAAATGATTGTAACAGAGTTGAAAAACAGTTTCAGTAGAAAAAAAAACTGAATTAATGCAGGTTTGGTGAGTAGGAGTTTGGTAATTCTGGTTCTATGATCACTTTAATTTGCATAAAGATTATTCTCAATAAATCAGAACAACTTACTCTAATACTTCACTTGATTCCATGTATCTTTCTTTCTAATTTTCTAGAATATTATCAAACATATATGATAATATAAATATCTAGGATAGATGATATGATAAACTATAAGTTACACCCCTGGATAGGGCAACCCAGGCACTCTCACTGCTCAGATGCTACTGTAGAAAGATAACTTAGAGCTCCTCTAGGGTAACGGATTTTCAGGTATCCAACATAAACCAACCATTTAAAGAGAAAACCTCTGTCTTCTACTGTATATTTATAAGTACAAACTATATAAAGCAATTTAAATATTCTTAATTATGAAAGTCCTGGTCTCCAACATTTGGAAGTAGATTATCTCTCTGGTCTAATTCTTCATGTTTATTTCAACATTTGGTTCTACTTATCATTATCTTAGCTTGAGACTTAATTTTATCATCACTCTTAGATACTGAAGCTATAGTAACTAACTCTTATGTGAAAACTCCACTCCAGTTATTGTACTGTAATATGAATGTTGTTGAGCTTTCTTTAATGTCCATGTACAGAAACATGCTGGGCATACTTTTCAGTGTTGGGATTACTAAATCACTTACTCTTGCAAACTTAACCTAATTTCTTTTTTTTTCTTCTCTCTGATCTATCTCTGGTTATCTTTACATCTATTTCTTCACTCCATCATACATAGCTTAGAATAACTTTTCTCACACACCACTAACTATTCTGATTTTATCTTTGTCCTAAAATACAACATAATTTAACAAGCTAATTTACAATAAGGAAAAAAAAATTTGAATTATATAGGATCCTTAAGTTTCAGGCCTTGTTTGACTAGTTAAATTTTGCCATTTGTTCACATTTATAGAATTATAAGATGTATACAAATATTAACAGTAAATAGGCCTTCAAACAACTTGAATATGAAAATAGTTATATAAGATTTATAAATAATGAATAATGGAATAAATTGTAATATTTTATGAAACTCATTAAGATCCTAAAAAGGCATTTGTAACTTAAGTGTATGACTTTGATAAATTATAAAATTTTTTTTTTTTAAAAAGGTAAAAGTTGAGCACATGGATTTTTGCTCCTACTGGCAGCCAAAAAACTGTGTTCTTTATTAGACCTAATGTGAATTATAGCTTGGCTGTTGAATTTGCAAATCAATAAGAACACTTGTAAATCTGTTACTTTTTATGGATGTGGCCAAACACCTACATACCAAGTATAAATTGGTTAATACCACTTTCGGCAAGATATCTTTGGAGATATTATCTTTAGCTGTGTAATAATATTAAGAGCAATCTAACTACATGGGAACAGTTAACCTTCCAGAACAAAAGTTTATTCATCTATTAATTCTGTTGATGCTTATTATGTAATGCAATGGATTTTCTGTGTTTAAAATTAGCTTTTGTACTGCTTTTACTAATGCATCTATGTATCTGTCTATAACATTAAACACTTCAGATAAAAAGAAAAGTATAAAAACTAAATTTTTGATATTCTGCTTCTCAATCCTATATCATCCTTATGGCTGCTGAATTTAATATCAGCAAAGGCATCTGAACTTAATGCAAGCAAGTCAAAAGAATGTAATACACAGAGAAAATGCAAAAGTGCTAAGTTAATGAAAAATACATTCTCTATTAAATTTATTTGTAATCCGTGTGTAGTGGAGGCTAACAACATTGTAAAGCAACCATACTCCAATAAAAATTAATAAAAGAAATTTTCAGCCATATGGATTGAAAAAAAATTATTTGTAATCTAATGATATAAATGTATGTTCTTTTGCCCCTTGATAAATTAGACACTGCTTATGTTGCCTATATGTGAATAAGCATTCAATAGGTATAATAATCTTACTTAATTTACTTAAAATTGATCAAAGCTATTGTTATTAAAAAGATCGTAAGTTATTTTTATGATTTTATTGGGTGTAGTCAAACAGTAGTATACTTTGACATGGTTCCTGACCTAGTTATATTTAGCAGGTCAACATTTGACAACTCTGTTGTAGATATATGACACTAAAATTTTAGGGATTGGTATTAGGTATTGCTTGAAATACATGAGCCAACTTTTCAAAAGCGATGAATAATAGTATAAAGCTTCTAACTATGCTATAATCTTAGAAGCAAGATTATATGTTTATGGTTTTGTGTTGATAACACTACATAAATGTATAACAATCAAGGAACTTCTTTTACCTGAAATGCATTCTTCATCTCCACAAATGGCTTTTGTAAACATCACATTGGAATTATAGTCAGGAACTGAAAAAAAGAAATTGAAAGCTTAACTCTTGAAAATGAATAGATGAGCATATCAAAGTTACCAAGAAATTTTGCTGCACTAAAATTTCAAGACAT
The DNA here is from genome assembly GCF_949987515.2 of Delphinus delphis. Taxonomy (NCBI): domain Eukaryota; kingdom Metazoa; phylum Chordata; class Mammalia; order Artiodactyla; family Delphinidae; genus Delphinus; species Delphinus delphis. The sequence continues at coordinate 114,947,714 of NC_082687.1, read as the reverse complement.
AGCAAGCCATTCCTGAGGTAATTAAATTAATAACTGATATATTAAAAAAGAAGAGATGTATAAAAAAGGGAGACTACCACAGTTATTCAGAAAAGCTAAATGAAACGAAGGCAAGAGCGAGATACACCAGACAAATTAAATAACAAGAAAGCAAGGATTGGGTTTTTTTACCAACCAAAGAAAGACACTCTATGTTAAAATACACAGTGTATGATAAAATACAATAGTTATAAATATCTATGTATTAAATAAGCAATCACTTGTAGAAAGCAGAAATTAAGAAGATAAAGGAATCCTATAAAACACGTTGGTAATAGGAAAAAGTAACATGCTACTCCCAGTTCAAGAGAGGTCAAGTGGAAAAACAGGTATAGCAACTCTTGCTGGAATGAAGCATTGTTTTCAGAGGCAAATGGGCAATGAAGCCTGTGGAAACTGATATGGGGTTCCAAATTCTAATCCTGCCATTTCTTAGTAAGATATTTTTTGGGGAAACATAAATCTTTGAGGTTTCTTTTGCCAACTAAAAATTGTAGCTAGCCATCTGGTTCTATAAGAATGAAGTCCCTAGCCACTGCAGTTGCTGACCTTCAACACACCCTGAAAGGAGTTTAGGGCAGAGATCAGGAATGAGGCACTCTGTGCTCTGGGAAAAAAATGGCAGAACAGGCCTTCAGATAGTTAGATATATTCAGGAGAAGACTTTATAGGCCCAATTTTTTGCATCTTCTCATATCTAAAAAAGCACTAAATCATTAACGGAGGTATCTGCTCCTCATGACTAGTAGCAAACTTCTTGTGACTAGCAGCAACCTTCTGACGAAATGTGTGCTTAACTGCATGTATCCTCATTCCCTAAAATCATATATATACTGACCATTCCCCTACCTCTTTGGAACAGTTCCTCAGAGCTATCCGAGAGGTGACTCCTGGGCTATAGTCCTAATTTGGCCCCAAATAAAACTTAACTCACAACTCTTGCATTGTGCATTATTATTTTTTCAGTTGACACTTTCTTCTTGTGTACAAGGGAACAACAACAAAAAAATCTTATGACTTTACTATAAGGAATATATGTGATAATGCAGGTAAAGGATTTAGCCTGGAGCCAGGAACATATAAATTTTTCAGGAAGTATTAGCTGCTATTATTCAAATACGAATATTGTCTCTTTGTTTAGCTCTTATTATAGAAATTTTCAAACATTCAAGAGGACAAAAAAATTTTTCTTTCTATGATTCAAAAATCTAGACACAATTAGGAGTTTTAAAATTTGACTTAAAAAAGGTATGGCTAAAAAGAAGCAATCAAAGAAAAAACTATAAGTTATATATAAAGACAAATGTCAAACTTTGTAAAATACCTACAATGCATATGTTATAAACTTAGAGTTCACTTGAGAGAAACATCCCTTTAGGTGGCTAATTTTAATACATTCCTACTAAAGATTACAGAAGCCTAAACTTTTCTAAACCTTATCCTCTAAGTCTTAGTATTTCCAATGTCTCTCAAATATGCCAGTAGTCAATTTTTTTTAACAAATGGAAACTAATGTTAACTGAGGTTTAACTAGTAAATAGTTAAAATGATTTCTTTTATATTCTGCAATATTCTGCTGAATCGGAACCTGGTCCCATCAGGGAAAAAAAAAATCTAGTAACTCTAGTCTTGCTGAGAAATAAAGAGATGAAGTCAGAAGAGCAAAAACTGGGGACAGATAATGGAGAAATGTGTAAGAGTCATACATTCTAGTACCAGTTCAGTTATCTGTTTTCACCGAGTCCATTCTGATTATTTAGAGTTGCCTAATTTCCTTGTTTTTACTATTAATAAATATTAAGTTAATTTCAAAAAATGTCGATGTCATTGACAGATTTCTGTAAGTGCTTTGGAGACTTCACAGCAAGTATGTTACTCTGCTGTCTAGTTGACAGTCAATTATTAATATATTTATATCATCAATTTATTATAACAAACAGTGGTGGATGATAATAAATAAATAGTAGGGTTAATTAGTGAAAACTAATTTTGTTCTTATTTAGCAAAATGGCAATTGAAATTCTGAAAACTCACTGACTAAATATTAAAGTCAAAATAAAACTATTGCATACTGTGCTTTTCCTTTTGATAACCGTTTATGAAATCCATTTATTCTTAGCACATGCAATTTCAAGCTGGGTCTATTTTAGATTTTAAAAATCAAACACAACAAGGTGGAAATTCAAAGCAGTGTTTACTAATAAACATTGAAAAATGGACCTTGAATACTGTAACAGAATTTAAATAACAAAATAAAAATATTGTTTTAATAGATATTTACCCGTAAAAAGGTAGTTAGAAAAAATGTCACGTTTCTTCACAGATAGTACATGCATACTTACTATCTTTCCATGGGTCTAAATGGAAAATACTCAAGTAAACAGTTTTTCTTTTAAATTAAACTTACATTTAAGTGACAGTATTAAAATAAGTACACTGATATCATTATCAACTAAAAGGCGAAGCTGAAAAACTTTCAATTATACTCAGAATCTTTAAGGCTGCTGTTTGAAATTATTACATGAATTAATTACTATAAAATTTTATTTTGCAGTTTTAATTTTATTTGTACCTAAATATCTGTGCATATGTTTGTGTGTGTTTTCCAAAGTCACAGAGTTTCACTGTAGAGTTCATGGCTTTTTAAATGTGACTAACCTATGACTCTAATAGGAGCTCAATAAATACTTGGTGACTAAAATATGGTTATATCTAGTAAAATGTAAGGAAATATGAATAACCAGGGTGACATTTATTACTTAGCTCAAAATTATTAAGTTCTACATTTTTAGCCCTTGGGAGAGTCTGACTGTGAGTCTGGTGTGATCTTCCTCAAAGTAAGAACATGCTGGAGAAAGTAAAAAGTCTCATGTTAGATCTTGAACTCAATTCAGAAGCCACTAAGTATATTGTCTTTTATGTCAAAAGTGTTTATTTAGCTAAATGATCTATACCACAGCAAAGGATGTGGGAATTTGATATTCCAAGTGCTCGCATGTTCACCAAGTGTAAGTATCATATGTAGGAATTATTAATGTGGGATGTGAGACAGAAGACAGAAGGAGCAAAGTTAAAAGTGATGGAGATGCAGCTAAACAAATGAAAGGTATCATAAACTGCAATCAATTTTGAGTTTCAAGTGTCCTGTAAGTTAAGACCACTTTTAATGAGAAAAACTAACTTTTCAATGTGATTGTGATTATTCTTACACCTTATTCAATTATAAGACTTCAAATCTACAAATTTAAAGCTGAATTTTAAGTAATGTTCATGTGTCAAGTGTTTTACATATTTATGTGCTATATTAACAGACAAAATATAATGTACAATATTACATTTTAAAGTATTTAATTGAAACAGAAATAACAGGAGATATTTCTATTTAACTTCATATTCAGGTGAAGAATAATACCAAATGGCCATAGAATATTACCAACATACATCTGACCTATTATTCATATTACTTAGTAGTTATATGCATAAAATAAGCAATATTTGTTAACATTTATGATACTATTAAGGTATTTTATTTCATACGTCCTATACTATATTTTAAGTGTATGGAGAGTTGAACAAAAATTATAATGTTCATATTTTACTAATGAAACTATTATTTATGAATAACATTATCAACCATATCAGACAATTCGTGATGTACTAAAACTACAGAAAAGGCAAGCACTTAACATGACTTAAACAGTTAAAAATTTAGTGTATTCTGTGTCCTTAGTATTGAGTTATCTAGATTAATCTATGTGTTTTTCTAATATGTCATCATTAGCATTAATTAAGTCTGATTAGTGATCTTAATAATGCAAAAATTTTTCTTTAGACTAAGAGAAGTAAATCTCTTTTTAAAAAATAATAATATTACAACTAATGATGATAATAAAGACAGAAATGACATATGAAGTCTTATCATAGATAGTTCATTGAGCTACCCACTTGACAGAATTCTGGAATACCTTGCAAATTCCTTAGACATCTTTTTTATTAGAAGAAGTATCTTTTTAAAATATTTCTAGAAATGATAACATCGTATGGGCATGTATCCAGTTCAGGAAAATATCTTTGATTTATATTGGACCAAATAAAGAATTAAGTGAAGCTGTCAGTAAACACCTAATTTAGCCCATCTAACTCATTTATGTATTTATTCTACAAAGAATCACAAAAGCTTATCCAGATAAAATATGTTGACTTCAGTTTTGGTGCCATTCCTACACTGAAAATATTGTAAGTTCTGTAAAGTTTCTATTTAATAAATGTATTGTTACAGAGCAACATATATTAGCACAAACAGAACACCTATTTTGCATAATGGAACTGTAAATGACAGCAATATGGGCCTCTATATGTTATATTAGTCTCTTTTCTCATTTGCACTCCCCATTCAGCCAAATGACCACATAATGACTTTCACCACAGAAACTCATTAACAAAAGCAAGTGCTCAGATATTTATCTCTGGCCATTTAAAAACTTTATCTAATGTGTCCTGATCAGAATCAAGAAGAGAGACAATAACCTACAGTTTTCAAACACAAACGCAAATGTAGGTTTAATCATTTAGCACCTTGAATTATCATGTTGTTTTAATACAGAGAATCATATGATGATTTAGGATACGTTGTCTTCATGAAGACCCGTTTTTGGTTAGAATCCCAGAGATACATTTCTTTTCAATCAAACCATATACATTTTAAAGCCAGCTTTCTGATGTTTGAAAAAGGAGAATTGTATTGAGGCTGGGCACTTATCACAAAACAAACAAATGAACAAACACACGGAGTATTATATATGTATATTTATCTACTGGCATTATTTATTTATTTATTTTTTGCCACACCACACAGCTTGTGGGATCTTAGTTCCCCAACCAGGGATTGAACCCCGGCCTTAGGCAGTGAAAGTGCAGAGTCCTAACCACTGGTCCACTAGGGAATCCTCTCTATTGGCATAATTTAAAGGTGTTGTGTCCAGAGGTTGAGAATCCCTCTTAGCCATATGCGAGAACAAAATTGTCTGTTATATTCCTGATGTCCGTTTAGTTCAAAATCATTATTACTTCTGAAGATTGAGTATGACCTTCTGAAAACATATAAAGATCGGGAGGAAGATGTTTTTGAGGTTGTTTTTTTTTTTTTTAAAGAAAATATACGTAAAATTGAATATGTATGGAATTAACTTCAATAACCATCCATAGAAGTCATAAACAATAAAACAAGTTTGGTAGTGATAATAGGAGAATTTCCAAACTCTGCTTTATCTATTTTTATGCATATTTAATATTAGAAAGTTTTCTTTTAATAAGCATCAGCAGACCTAAAACACACTTTTTAAAACAACATCACCTGCTAATAATTTTGCTTAGTTGTTGAAAGTGTTTAAAAGTGATTTAAAGTCTTTATTGCGTTTTCATGCTTCTGGAGCAAATTTTTAGTATTTGTGAGGCAAAATTCTGTCCTTACATAACACCAGTGAAGTTAAAACACAGTCAATTATTTTTAAGAACAATAAAAATGAGAAATAAAGTTTTAAAAATTATTTACCCACATATTCATTTCTTGATTTCTTTTTTCATATATATATATGAATGAATATAATCTATATTTATCCAGTATTATTTTACTTCTGCTTGAAATGTTTAATGAACATTTCTTAGAGTGTATAATTCTATACTGTGTACAGAATGCTTGGCTGAGGATATTTTTTGTTTTCAGCATGTGATGATACAATTCTATCAGTTTCTGGATTGGGTAGTTTCTGATGAAAAGTATGCTGTAATGTGCTTCTTTGTTCTTATAATGTGCTTTTATCCCTTTGTGCTTTAAGATTTTTTTTTTGCCATAGGTTTCTATAAATTGGTTATTTCGTGGTCTAATGTTGTTTTCTATGTGTTAATCTTAATGGGATTTTCTTGAGTTCCTTAGATTTGTAGGTTTTTAATTTCATCAAAGTTAGAAAAATCTTACCTATAAATCCTTTAAATATGTAAGCACACTGACTCCTTTCTTTCTGCATCTTCAAATAAGCTTTGGTTAAACTGCTTATTATTTTACAGGTCACTGAAACTATTATTTTTTTCATAATTATTTTTTCTCAACGTGCTTCATGTTGTCTAGTTTCTATGGTGTCTGCAAATTCATTAAGATTTTCTTTTGTAATACCTAATCAATAGTTAAACCCACTCCAGGGATTTTCAAATTTCAGATACTACAATTTCCATCTTTAGAGGTTCCACTTTTTATATCTTCCCCTTCTGGGTTGCATTTTATTGCTTTCTGGAATGGTTAGTAATATTTGTGTAGATGCTGACACATTTAATTTTCTCTTATTGAATGTCTGGAGTTTTTTGTCTTCTTCTAAAGAATATTGTGCTTTTTTCTTCTAGGCAATTCATTACATTAAGTGTCAGCTTGAATGTCAATTGTTGTTTTAAAGCTTTGTCAGGGAATGTTTGGAGTACCCTACACATTGATGAGCAGTTAGCCTTAATACTAACCCATGGCTCTTATGGAGTATTATTGAATTCTACTCCAGCATGTTGAAACTCAATTTCATTACAGCTATGTGAAACTCTGGAAACCATTCCACTCATATGTTTCAGCTCATTTCTTTACCCATATTTGTGGTATTTTACCCTTTCTTTTTGGTTGAGTTTTCAAGAAAAATTCAACAGGATCTAATGTCCATTTATAGAGCTTATTTCTCTAGAGCTCCCTTTTCTCTGAAACTGTGCCCTGAAATGTTCAGACATGCCATCATCTTTCCTAAAATCTGATCACTATTCTGAAACTCAGCAAGACTACTGCTTGGGATATTCCTCCTTGCTCTGTGCTCTAGGTGTTCCTCCAGCCATTGAGCCTGAAAATCAATGGGTTCATCTTGTTTGGTTTAGTTCTCTCAAAAACCACAGTCCAATTTTGGCTTTTCAATGTCTGAAAACAGTTATTTTTTTTTAAATTTTGTCCAATTTTAGTGTAACTCTGGTTCCTCCAACTCTAACATGGTCAGATGCATGGTCACATGCATATTCACAGGCTGACGTTTTCCAAAAAAGAGCTCAGAGTGTGTCATTATTTCAACCAAAGTCCATTTCCATTTTGTAAATGGCAAATTAATTATGTTAGATATATGTTTGTTGTTACAGTTCTAATGATTATGAATTTTTGCTCAATTTATTAGCAAGTTTTAACTGGGTAAAGTTTTTCTAGATTTACAGGGGATAAACATTCTACAGTTCTTGGCCTGTTGTAGATAAGCAGACTCATTTGTGGTTTTTCTTTCACACAGGGCTCTTACTTGAAAGTCACAACTTCCCATGACTCATTGCTTATAATACACTCATGTTTTGCTTCCAAGTACTTTTCTCCAAGGAAATACACATTCAAAGCTGTTTTGCTGGGACTTCCGGGAAGATGGCGGAAGAGTAAGACTCGGAGATCACCTTCCTCCCCACAGATACACCAGAAATACATCTACGCGTGGAACAACTCCTACGGAGCACCTACTGAACGCTGGCAGAAGACCTCAGACCTCCCAAAAGGCAAGGAACCCCCCACGTACCTGGTTAGGGCAAAAGAAAAAAATAAACAGAGACAAAAGGATAGGGACGGGTCCTGCACCAGCGGGAGGGAGCTGTGAAGGAAGAAAAGGGTCCACACACTAGGAAGCCCCTTCGCGGGCGGAGACTGCGGGTGGCGGAGTGGGGGAGTTTGGGAGCCGCGGAGGAGTGCACAGCAACAGGGGTGCGGAGGGCAAAGCGGAGAGATTCCAGCGCAGAGGATCAGGGCCGACCGGCACTCACCAGCCGAGAGTCTGGACCTGCCGAAGAGGCAAGAGACTTTTTCTTCCCTCTTTGTTTCCTGGTGCACGAGGAGAGGGGATTAAGAACGCTGCTTAAGAGAGCTCCAGAGACGGGCGCGAGCCGCGGCTAAAACTGCGGAGCCCAGAGACAGACATGAAACGCTAAGGCCGCTGCTGCCGCCACCAAGAAGCCTGTGTGCGAACACAGGTCACTCTCCACACACCCCCTTCAGGGGAGCCTGTGCAGCCCGCCACTGTCAGGGTCCCGGGATCCAGGGACAACTCCCCCGGGAGAACGCACGGCCCTCAGGCCAGCAACGTCATGCCGGCCTCTGCCGCCGCAGGCCTGCCCCGCACTCCGTGACCCTCCCTACCCCCTGCCTGAGTGAGCCAGAGCCTCCGAATCAGCGGCTCCTTTAATCCAGTCCTGTCTGAGAGGAACAGACGCCCTCTGGCAACCTACACGCACAGGCGAGGCCAAATCCAAAGCTGAGCCCCTGGGAGCTGTGAGAACAAAGAAGAGAAAGGGAAATCTCTCCCAGCAGCCTCAGAAGCAGCAGATTAAAGCTCCACAATCAACTTGATGTACCCTGCATCTGTGGAATACATGAATAGACAACGAATCATCCCAAATTAAGGCGCAGTGTGGATGAAAGGCTCTTGGTGCTGCAGCCAGGAGTTAGTGCTGTGCCTCTGAGGTGGGAGAGCCAACTTCAGGACACTGGTCCACAAGAGACCTCCCAGCTGCACATAATATCAAACGGCGAAAATCTCCCAGAGATCTCCATCTCAACGCCAGCACCCAGCTTCACTCAACGACCAGCAAACTACAGTGCTGGACATCCTATGCCAAACAACTAGCAAGACAGGAACACAACCCCACCCATTGGCAGAGAGGCTGCCCCAAATCATAATAAGTCTACAGACACCCCAAAACACACCACCAGACATGGACCTGCCCACCAGAAAGACAAGATCCAGCCTGATCCACCAGAACACAGACACTAGTCACCTGCACCAGGAAGCCTACACAACCCACGGAACCAACCTTAGCCACTGGGGACAGACACAAAAAACAACAGGAACTACGAACCTTCAGCCTGCAAAAAGGAGACCCCAAACACAGTAAGATAAGCAAAATGAAAAGACAGAAAAACGCACAGCAGATGAAAGAACAAGATAAAAACCCACCAGACCTAACAAATGAAGAGGAAATAGGCAGTCTCCCTGAAAAAGAATTCAGAATAATGATAGTAAAGATGATCCAAAATCTTGGAAATAGAATAGACAAAATGCAAGAATCAGTTAACAAGGACCTAGAAGAACTAAAGGTGAAACAAACAATGATGAACAACACAATAAATGAAATGAAAAATACTCTAGATGGGATCAATAGCAGAATAACTGAGGCAGAAGAACGGATAAGTGACCTGCAAGATAAAATAATGGAAATAACTACTGCAGAGCAGAATAAACAAAAAAGAATGAAAAGAACTGAGGACAGTCTCAGAGACCTCTGGGACAACATTAAACGCACCAACATTCGAATTATAGGGGTTCCAGAAGAAGAAGAGAAAAAGAAAGGGACTGAGAAAATATTTGAAGAGATTATAGTTGAAAACTTCCCTAATATGGGAAAGGAAATAGTTAATCAAGTCCAGGAAGCACAGAGAGTCCCATACAGGATAAATCCAAAGAGGAATACACCAAGACACATATTAATCAAACTGTCAAAAATTAAATACAAAGAAAACATATTAAAAGCAGCAAGGGAAAAACAACAAATAACACACAAGGGAATCCCCATAAGGTTAACAGCTGATCTTTCAACAGAAACTCTGCAAGCCAAAAGGAAGTGGCAGGACATATTGAAAGTGTTGAAGGAGAAAAACCTGCAACCAAGATTACTCTACCCAGCAAGGATCTCATTCAGATTTGATGGAGAAATTAAAACCTTTACAGACAAGCAAAAGCTGAGAGAGTTCAGCACCACCAAACCAGCTCTACAACAACTGCTAAAGGAACTTCTCTAGGCAAGAACACAAAAGAAGGAAAAGACCTACAATAACGAACCCAAAACAGTTAAGAAAATGGGAATGGGAACACACATATCGATAATTACCTTAAATGTAAAAGGATTAAATGCTCCCACCAAAAGACAGAGATTGGCTGAATGGATACAAAAACAAGACGCATATATTTGCTGTCTACAAGAGACCCACTTCAGACCTAGAGACACATACAGACTGAAAGTAAGGGGATGGAAAAAGGTATTTCATGCAAATGGAAACCAAAAGAAAGCTGGAGTAGCAATTCTCATATCAGACAAAATAGACTTTAAAACAAAGACTATTAGAAGAGACAAAGAAGGACACTACATAATGATCAAGGGATCGATCCAAGAAGAAGATATAACAATTGTAAATATTTATGCACCCAACATAGGAGCACCTCAATACATAAGGCAAATACTGACAACCATAAAAGTGGAAATCGACAGTAACACATTCATAGTAGGGGACTTTAACACCCCACTTTCACCAATGGACAGATCATTCAAAATGAAAATAAATAAGGAAACACAAGCTTTAAATGATACATTAAAGGAGATGGACTTAATTGATATTTATAGGACATTCCATTCAAAAACAACAGAATACACATTTTTCTCAAGTGCTCATGGAACATTCTCCAGGATAGATCATATCTTGGGTCACAAATCAAGCCTTGGTAAATTTAAGAAAATTGAAATTGTATCAAGTATCTTTTCTGACCACAACGTTATGAGACTAGATATCAATTACAGGAAAAGATCTGTAAAAAATACAAACACATGGAGGCTAAACAATACACTACTTAATAATGAAGTGATCACTGAAGAAATCAAAGAGGAAATCAAAAAATACCTAGAAACAAATGACAATGGAGACACGACGACTCAAAATCTATGGGATGCAGCAAAAGCAGTTCTCAGAGGGAAGTTTATAGCAATACAATCCTACCTTAAGAAACAGGAAACATCTCGAATAAACAACCTAACCTTGCACCTAAAGCAATTAGAGAAAGAAGAACAAAAAGAACCCCAAAGTTAGCAGAAGGAAAGAAATCATAAAAATCAGATCAGAAATAAATGAAAAAGAAATGAAGGAAACGATAGTAAACATCAATAAAACTAAAAGCTGGTTCTTTGAAAGGATAAACAAAATTGATAAACCATTAGCCAGACTCATCAAGAAAAAAAGGGAGAAGACTCAAATCAATAGAATTAGAAATGAAAAAGGAGAAGTAACAACTGACACTGCAGAAATACAAAAGATCATGAGAGATTACTACAAGCAACTCTATGCCAATAAAATGGACAACCTGGAAGAAATAGACAAATTCTTAGAAAGGCACAACCTGCCAAGACTGAATCAGGAAGAAATAGAAAATATGAACAGACCAATCACAGGACTGAAATTGAAACTGTGATTAAAAATCTTCCAACAAACAAAAGTCCAGGAACAGATGGCTTCACAGGTGAATTCTATCAAACATTTAGAGAAGAGCTATCACCTATCCTTCTCAAACTCTTCCAAAATATAGCAGAGGGAGGAACACTCCCAAACTCATTCTACGAGGCCACCATCACCCTGATACCAAAACCAGACAAGGATGTCACAAAGAAAGAAAACTACAGGTCAATATCACTGATGAACATAGATGCAAAAATCCTCAACAAAATACTAGCAAACAGAATCCAACATCAAATTAAACGGATCATACACCATGATCAAGTGGGGTTTATTCCAGGAATTCAAGGATTCTTCAATATACGCAAATCAATCAACGTGATACACCATATTAACAAATTCAAGGAGAAAAACCATATGATCATCTCAATAGATGCAGAGAAAGCTTTTGACAAAATTCAACACCCATTTATGATAAAAACCCTGCAGAAAGTAGGCATAGAGGGAACTTTCCTCAACATAATAAAGGCCATATATGACAAACCCACAGCCAACATCATCCTCCATGGTGAAAAACTGAAAGCATTTCCACTAAGATCAGGAACAAGACAAGGTTGCCCACTCTCACCACTCTTATTCAACATAGTTTTGGAAGTTTTAGCCACAGCAATCAGAGAAGAAAAGGAAATAAAAGGAATCCAAATCGGAAAAGAAGTAAAGCTGTCACTCTTTGCAGATGACATGATACTATACATAGAGAATCCTAAAGATGCTACCAGAAAACTACTAGAGCTAATCAATGAATTTGGTAAAGTAGCAGGATACAAAATTAACGCACAGAAATCTCTGGCATTTCTATACACTAAGGATGAAAAATCTGAAAGTGAAATCAAGAAAACACTCCCATTTACGATTGCAATAAAAAGAATAAAATATCTAGGAATAAACCTACCTAAGGAGACAAAAGACCTGTATGCAGAAAATTATAAGACACTGATGAAAGAAATTAAAGATGATACAAATAGATGGAGAGATATACCATGTTCTTGGATTGGAAGAATCAACATTGTGAAAATGACTCTACTATCCAAAGCAATCTACAGATTCAATGCAATCCCTATCAAACTACTAATGGCATTTTTCACAGAACTAGAACAAAAAAATTCACAATTTGTATGGAAACACAAAAGACCCCGAATAGCCAAAGCAATCTTGAGAATGAAAAACGGAGCTGGAGCAATCAGATTTCCTGACTTCAGACTATACTACAAAGCTACAGCAATCAAGACAGTATGGTACTGGCACAAAAACAGAAATATAGATCAATGGAACAGGATAGAAAGCCCAGAGATAAACCCACGCACATATGGTCACCTTATCTTTGACAAAGGAGGCAGGAATGTACAGTGGAGAAAGGACAGCCTCTTCAATAAGTGGTGCTGGGAAAACTGGACAGCTACATGTAAAAGTATGAGATTAGATCACTCCCTAACACCATACACAAAAATAAGCTCAAAATGGATTAAAGACCTAAATGTAAGGCCAGAAACTATCAAACTCTTAGAGGAAAACATAGGCAGGACACTCTATGACATACATCACAGCAAGGTCCTTTTTCAGCCACCTCCTAGAGAAATGGAAATAAAAACAAAAGTAAACAAATGGGACCTAATGAAACTTAAAAGCTTTTGCGCAGCAAAGGAAACCATAAACAAGACCAAAAGACAACCCTCAGAATGGGAGAAAATATTTGCAAATGAAGCAACTGACAAAGGATTAATCTCCAAAATTTATAAGCAGCTCATGCAGCTTAATAACAAAAAAACAAACAACCGAATCCAAAAAATGGGCAGAAGACCTAAATAGACATTTCTCCAAAGAAGATATACAGAGTGCCAACAAACACATGAAAGAATGCTCAACATCACTAATCATTAGAGAAATGCAAATCAAAACTACAATGAGATATCATCTCACACCAGTCAGAATGGCCATCATCAAAAAATCTACAAACAATAAATGCTGGAGAGGGTGTGGAGAAAAGGGAACCCTCTTACACTGTTGGTGGGAATGTAAATTGATACATCCACTGTGGAGAACAGTATGGAGGTTCCTTAAAAAACTACAAATAGAACTACCATATGAACCAGCAATCCCACTACTGGGCATATACCCTGAGAAAACCATAATTCAAAAAGAGTCATGTACCAAAATGTTCATTGCAGGTGTATTTACAATAGCCCAGAGATGGAAACAACCTAAATGTCCATCATCGGATGAATGGATAAAGAAGATGTGGCACATATATACAATGGAATATTACTCAGCCATAAAAAGAAATGAAATTGAGCTATTTGTAATGAGGTGGATAGACCTAGAGTCTGTCATACAGAGTGAAGTAAGTCAGAAAGAGAGACACAAATACCGTATGCTAACACATATATATGGAATTTAAGGAAAAAAATGTCATGAAAAACCTAGGGGTGAAACAGGAATAAAGACACAGACTTACTAGAGAATGGACTTGAGGCTATGGGGAGGGGGAAGGGTAAACAGTGACAAAGCAAGAGAGAGGCATGGACATATATACACTACCAAACGTAAGGTGGATAGCTAGTGGGAAGCAGCCGCATAGCACAGGGAGATCAGCTCGGTGCTTTGTGACCGCCTGGAGGGGTGGGATAGGGAGGGTGGGAGGGAGGGAGACGCAAGCGGGAAGAGATATGGGAACATATGTATATATATAACTGATTCATTTTGTTGTGAAGCTGAAACTAACATACCATTGTAAAGCAATTATACTCCAATAAAGATGTTAAAATGAAAAAAAAAAAAAACAAAGGTGTTTTGCTTTTGCTTCTAAACTCTTAACACATTTTAAGTTGTAAAACAGGGGGTTATAGTCTATGAATAGAGGTAAATAGATTTTTATCAAGAGGAAGGTAGAATAAATACAGCTGATTCTGAAAATAAGCTTAATTCTGGGAGATGGGGTGAGAGTAGGGAAGAATATCTGATATTTTTACCTTTAGAAAGTAAAATTATAACAGGATACATTTGCATCAAAGTTTTCCCAGTCTTTTTGATGGCACCTATCCATAAGTGATGCAAGGAGTATTGTCGAATTATACAGGATTATGATTATAAATGAAACTCTATCATTGTTAAAGTTAGTGAACATTTTCCTCAGATATAACTAATGCTTGTCTGATTCCAGGGTTGCTGTCTACTTTTGTGTTATCTTCACAGATATTTTAATGGGATTTTGAATCAATGCAAAAGTTTACAAACACAAACTATATATCTGCTATGGTGAAATCTGAAAGTTTGTTCTTTAGACATGGTAGGAAATATGAATTCATTTCTTGATTTGGAAAAAAAAGCATTAAAAATATTATTGTTGATATCTTATATGTGATATAATTTAGCATTTATACAAACCCCCCAATATAACAAAATAGCTTTATATTAGCAGAATCAAGTAGATCTAATCATTATTAAGTAGTAACTTTTATTTTTGGATTAAATTATGTAAATGTTAGAATTAAGTCATGTGTTCTCTTCCTGTAAAAGATTTAGAGTCTTATCAAATATTTTTTCTAAATAATTCTGAAACATATTACAAGAAAATATATTTAGGGATTAAAATTAATTTTAATATATTCCTATATTGCTCAGTGGTAACTTTAAAATTCACCATTCAAAAAATTTTTTTCAAAATTCCAAACAACTAGTTTATTTTAGTAATTTCTGTAGAATTCAATTCTATAGAATCTGAAAGGAAAAATTCATCTCAACTTTGTGTTCAGAGGTGGAAAACAGACCAAGATAAATGTTTAGACCCAAGTAAAAATAAGAGAGTGTGGGGAGTTTAGTTTGTTTTCTAACTGGAAAACTACATTTCCCAAGATTCCTTTCTCCATAATTATATGTTAAAATTAGCCACAAGATAATTTTGCATGAGATTTGTAAGGTAGAATTGAAGCAACCTCATGCTCTGTAGGTTAATTTAGAGTGGCAAGCACCACTGTAGTCTAGCACATTGTTACTATCTGTTGATTCACTTTATTGATGAAGGCAGCAGACAGGCCTTCACTTACCCTGCCCTCCGCCCTGTACACAATGTACAAACTGCACAAAATGTTCTAGTTGTCCTAATGGGCTCCGATTTCCTCTCATGTTCCAGGATTTCATGCCCAACTTTTCTTCCTGACTACCAGCTTACATTTAGCAATTCAGGTCTATCACCAGATTCAGAGGCTACAGCTCTTTATATATATTTTAACCAGTTCCCCAACTAATCAAAGTCTGATTCCTATAATATAACCCTTACTCCATAATGCTCTTGGTATTTCTGCTTCCCTGATTAAAACCTAACTGATACAGAGAGAGATAGGGATATTATTACTTTACTTGCAAACCTCAGTTTTCTCACCTGTTATATGTGTAAATTGTCATGTTCTCATAGACATGTTCATGTTCTCATAGATATAAATGTAATAAGATATGTATAGCACTTAGGACTGTATCTGTCAAAGTAAGCACTATATATATATATATGTATATATATATACTGTATAATAGGAATAAGTAAATATGATGCTTGACCCGCTGAATTTCATGTTACTTATATTTTTCCTTAAAATGAATACTACATTTGCATATTTAAGCACAAGTTTCTCATCTCTGTACTTATTTATTATGCCTCTATTGTGAAAGTGGCAAGTCTGTTACATTTAATTCTGTTAAATCCACTTTCATTTTTATATAGGATAATTTTAAAGTGGAATAAAGCCATATTTATAAAAATAATTAAATGAATAACAAACAATATTTACAATTTTGAGACAAAATAATTCAGTGGTTTGTTTTTCAAATGTTTATAAATACTTAGAATAGAACTTTTCATGTGAACAAGTAGCATTTGATACAAATGTCATGTTTTAGAGTTGAAATACTTTATTTCTATTTTTAACTATAAGGATAAATAGAAATATTCATGTAAAAGTACAATCTATGCTATCTGAAATAAAGGAGAATTTAAAATTTTGCAATTTAAATTTACATGTATGGAAATATAATACTTGTCCCGGCTTCTGATTTTATTATATTCAATTACTTAAACAGTCATTTTGACAAGTATCTTATTCATAGAAAATTTCCTTTCTGTTAGGTTTAAATAATCCAAATATTTTTAATAGATAAGGCATCTCTTTTCCTTTGTTTAAAAAAAATCTTTAAGAAAAGCTTCAGTTTCAGAACCCCAGAAAGAACTGACAAAATTCCAAGATTCCTAGAATGAACATTTATATTTTCCTTTTCAACTTTATATATATTAGATTGTGTATTAAATTCTCATTAATTTCAGATTCATTAAATTGTACTCTAAAGAAATAAATCCCAACTTATATACCACATTTTAAAAATATAATAAAATTAAACTCTTGATGGAGAAGATGACTGCCCAACAAGAGACCATTAGCAATTCCTTCTTATGCTCTACAATAAAACATGCTGTGTAGAAGTGACTGCCTTTGAAGTTATTCGTACATTTGAATGCAAACTACCCAACCGTGAAAATGAGGCTTCCATTTGTTATAAAAATAAATTAAGAGGCAATGTTTTGCTGGCAAAGTCATTTGAGCATCTCAATTCATAACTATTCATGGTAACATAAACAGATGTCTTTGCTCATACTGTGAGCTGCTGTATGATATTGTTTTATTCAACATTACTTTATATCTAAAGTGACTGTAGGTGACTTGTTTTAGGATATTAAAAAAACCACTCCTGATATAGAGATCCTGAGGGAAATTATACAATAATGTTACCACCATAACTAATTTTCTTCTTACGAAATCATGATCCCACTACAATTTTAGAGCTAAAGAAAATATTGTTTAACATCACCATTTCCATGTTCATATCTCAGTAAATCACAATACGGTAATTTTTTAAAATAAAAACATACTTTATGTTTCTATAAAAAACATAAAGGACTGCCTTTGGGAAATATGTTTTCATTTCTAAATTAAAAGTACCGTGAAGACTGAATAAGTTACATACTGCTTATTGACACTCTAATTACTTCTCTTTTATTAGCAAAAAATACATTTCTCTGAGAAAATATCGTAATAGTGGTGCCCAGCACATTTTAAGAGAGTTTATTCAAGAGAAGAATAAATTCTGCTGAGTATGCATTTGTTTAAAACTCTTGGGAAAAATTTAAGAATACAAAGATATTACCTTAAATGTAGCAGTCCTTTCTGCGCAAGTACATGCACTCACATTCATATATTGATTTATACGTTGGAAACCGTATAATGTAATGGAAAGAACAAAGATTTGAGGTTTAAAAAAAACTATTTTTGATCTGAATTCAAACGGCTATATAAGTTTTTCATTTAATATTCAAAATTCATTTTCTCATCTATAAAATGGGAATAATAAAAACTACCCTCTACGTTTTTGAGGATTGCATTTTTAAAGGTTGAATTAGAGAATGATAATGAAAATTTTAATTTAGTGCTACACTAAACTTATTACCATAAATTTGCATTTAAAAATGTTTCTTGGTATTTAATAACACTTGAATTAATCCAGTGTCTTTATATTGGGCCCCCCAAAATAAGACACTCAATTAAACGACCCTAAAGACACCTCCAAAAATACTGACTTATGAAAAAAAAAACTCCAAAGCAATCTTTCAGATGCTCCTTTTTTGTTACATTTGACCCAGTGATATATTAATATCAGGCATTAATGGCAATTTTAACGGCAATTGTTTGGTAGTAAGTGCTCCTAACATTTTTTTCTTTTCACAAGAAAGAAAGGTAATTATGAGAGAAAAAAATTAATTTTGGGCATGGGGAAAATCATAGCCTTCTTTCCATTATATTGTTCAAGATATTAAAGCACTTTTATGAATTTAGTTCACTTATACTAAATGCTACCAATAATCTATCACTAGTTATTTGCCAAATAATATACAGTTTAAATTTTATCTCCTTTCAACATGCCATTTAACACTGTTGCTCAGGTTGACTTTCCTTGAGATTTCATGAAAATGTTTTAAGTGATACATCCATATGTATTTATTCTCTGTGTATGTGTCAGTTTCTATGTACTGTAAAAAAAAATAATAACAAACACTTCAGTTAAATAGAGTTTGGAGACCAGAAGGCGGAACTCTCATGCACTGCAACCATAGCAGAGCCCAATAGAAAGACTCCTCCTCTTTCCTGGCAAGGACAAAGCCAATGAAAAGCCATAAACTCTTTGTTTACTATAGCCCTCTCAACTTCTTTTTACCCTCTATAAAAGCACAGTCCTTCCCTTGCTGTGCAGGGATGTGCACATAACTTGACATGGTTGCAGACCCTGAACTGCTGATCCCAAATTCTGTTGATCCCAAATAAAACCCACTTTTACAGAAGAAATATCTGGCAGTCTCCTTAGTTCAGGTCAACATTTTGGTGGCCCATATGGGGCCCTGAAGGCTTCAGAGCTCGTGAGCCACAGGTGTGGTACCCTGGAGTATACAGGTATGGCTTTCTCCCAGATCTGAGCTCACACCCTCTTTACATTTGAAACTCTCCAAATTTTATCTCAGATTGAGGGGGCTATGTTCTAGTTTGGTGAGAATAGGACTGAGTTGACGCCCTGCATTCAATTTGTGCTTTTCCTGGAATTTCTTTTCTGTTCTTTCCGGAGGGGGAGGGCCGAAAAAAGGACCATTCCAGGGCGCGGCGCTGGGCTTGCCACATTTGGGAGCGCCGCCTGAAGTTGGGCGCACAGCCTCCCGACGCCCTGCCGTTGGGCTGGTGGAGGCCGCAGCACTGCTAGGGTTGTATCAGTCCTCCTGTTTGCACTATTTCTTTTTGCGACCATGGCCCCGCCTTAAGTATTTCTAATTAAGAAACAAAACCTCAGGAAACCGAAACTTAACCAGCCGCTCTCGCTTCTGTAATTACGCCTGCTGACCCCCCCCCCCCGCAACCGTCCAACCAATCAGACGGCGACTAGTGTCTCTGTTTAAAAGTCAACCAATCGGCGACTAGCGTCTTTGTTTAAAAGTCAACCAATCGGCGACTAGTGTCTCTGTTTAAAAGTCAACCAATCGGCGACTAGTGTCTTTGTTTAAAAGTCAACCAATCGGCGACTATATTTGTACCGGTCTATAAAAGAGCTGTACTAAACTCCGCCAGGGCCTCTTAGCGTCACGAACAAGGAGTGCGCGGAGGTCCAGGTTCGAACCTGCAATAAATGACCCTTGCCGTTTGGCTTTGACTCTCGACTCTGGTGGTCTTGTGGAGGGGCCTCGCGACCTTGGGCATTTCATTTGGGGGCTCGTCCGGGATGCCCCCAAGCCCACCAGACATCAGGTCAACGGGTCATCGCTGACAACCGATCGGTAAGTAAGCCGGCTCAGGGTACCTTCTGTTTTGGGGACTAGGACAGTCCTGGCGGACGCGCTATAGGACACCTAGTCGGGTGTGGTTGGAGACGTCCACCACGACCCATCTGGGGCTGGCAGCCCATCTGAAGCGCGCACGCGATAACCTCCCCTTCCTCCTTTTACAGACTCCGCTATTGGGACTGCTCTTAATCACTTTTGTTTTCAGAGTAACCTTTTCTAATCAATCTCTTACAGGACCTAGACATGGGCCAAGCACAGAGTACCCCCCTCTCCCTCCTTCTCGCTAATTTCGGGGATGTAAAGTCCCGAGGACACAGCTTCAGTCTGGATATCTGGAGAAGAAAACTAATTACCTTCTGCCGCTCTGAATGGCCAACTTTCGGGGTTGGCTGGCCCACCGAGGGTACCTTTTGTCTTCCTATAATCCTAAAAGTTAAATCTAGAGTTTTCTTGCCAGGAAAAGAAGGCCATCCGGACCAGATCCCCTACATCCTGGTATGGCAGGACCTGGTAGAAAACCCTCCTCCCTGGATGACCCCTTTTTGTCATCAGGGTCATATAAGATCCTTGCGGCCCGACCAACTAAACCTCCCAAGCCTCAGACCCGAACTGCACCCATACTCTCTGACAGCCAAGACCTCCTTCTCCTAGACCCCCCCCCCATATCAATCTCCTCCTGTGGCCCCACGACCAGTCCCCCTTCCTGCTCCTGGCTCTGCTCCTCTCCCCTTGGTAGAACCTCCTGCAGCCCCTCCCGGAGGGCCACCCAGGCCAGAACCGGAGGACCGAGAGGCAGAGGCACTACCGGTCCCCCTGCCCAATGAAAATAATTCCCAGGGGCCGGCTGGGCGCACTCGCGGACGCACTCAGCGCGACCCAGGGTTCCGCCATCCTGATTCTACCATAGCCCTACCCCTGCGAGAAATAGGCCCTCCCGATGAGACAGGGAACCCCCGACTCCAGTATTGGCCATTCTCTACCAGTGACCTATATAATTGGAAAACCCAGAATGCCCGTTTTTCTGATAATCCTAAAGACTTGATAGCTCTTCTAGATAGCGTTATGTTCACTCATCGGCCCACCTGGGATGACTGCCAACAGCTCCTCCGGATCCTATTCACTACCGAAGAACGGGAGCGAATCCAGCTGGAGGCGAGAAAACTGGTTCCTGGAGATGATGGTCAACCCACCGCTAACCCTGACCTCATCAATGCAGCCTTTCCCTTAACTCGCCCCCCGCAGGATGATTGGGACTATAACACCGGAGAAGGTAGGGGACGACTGCTCATTTATCGCCAGACTCTAATGGCGGGTCTCCGGGCTGCCGCGCGCAAGCCCACTAATTTGGCCAAGGTATATTCAATCGTACAAGGTAAAACAGAAACTCCCTCCTCTTATTTAGAAAGATTAATGGAAGCCTTTAGGCAGTATACCCCTATGGATCCAGAGGCCCCCGAAAATCAGGCCGCCATTGTAATGTCCTTCGTTAACCAGGCAGCCCCTGATATTAAAAAGAAACTCCAGAAGTTAGAAGATCTGGAGGGCAAACAGATACAGGACTTACTCTGTATCGCCCAGCGCGTCTTTAATAACCGGGACGCCCCAGAGGATAAACAACTTAAAGCCACTGAGAAAATGACTAAAGTCTTGGCCGCCATTGTTCAGAAAGACCAAGAGGGCCCCCCAGCCACTCGACCTTCCAGGCGACCATTGGATAGAGATCAATGTGCCTATTGCAAGGAAAAGGGCCACTGGGCTCGGGAATGCCCCAAGAAAAGGCAGCCGCGCCCCAACCAGGGGCAATGGCAACCGAACGCCACCCCAGTCCTGTTTACACATGATACAAAGTAGGGGGGACGGGGTTCGGACCCCCTCCCCGAACCCAGGGTAACCCTACGAGTGGAGGGGAAACCAGTCCAATTCCTGGTGGATACAGGGGCACAGCATTCGGTCTTGGTTAAGCCCCACGGGAAAATTTCTAACAAATCCTCCTGGGTCCAGGGAGCTACGGGAGTTAAACGTTACCTTTGGACCACTCAGAGAACTGTGGACTTGGGCACGGGGAGGGTAACCCATACCTTTCTGGTCATTCCCGATAGCCCTTGCCCCTTACTGGGGAGAGACTTACTCACTAAAATGGGAGCACAAATTCATTTTCGGCCAGAGGGGCCAATCGTAACAGACCCTCACGACCAACCCATATCTGTGCTCACCCTGAACTTGGAAGATGAGTACCGACTTCACCAGGAACCACCCTCCCAAAATCAAGATATAGAGTTATGGCTTCAGCAGTTCCCCGAAGCATGGGCAGAAACAGGGGGGATGGGACTAGCCAAACACCGCCCAGCCCTATTCATAGAGATCAAACCGGGGGCAGATCCTGCACGTGTCCGACAGTATCCCATGCCCCTAGAGGCCAAGACTGGTATCACTCCTCATATTCGCCGGCTTCTTGACCTGGGGATACTGCGTCCCTGCCAGTCGGCCTGGAATACACCCCTGCTGCCAGTCCGCAAACCTAACAGTAAAGACTACCGCCCAGTGCAGGACCTGAGGGAAGTTAACAGACGGGTCATAGACATCCATCCTACTGTGCCCAATCCATATACTCTTTTGAGCGCCCTTTGTCCAGAAAAACAATGGTATACTGTGCTGGACCTCAAAGATGCCTTTTTTAGTTTACCCTTGGCGCCCAAAAGTCAAGAACTCTTTGCCTTCGAATGGTCAGACCCCGAGAGAGGTATAAACGGACAACTCACCTGGACCAGACTTCCCCAAGGATTCAAAAACTCGCCTACCTTGTTTGATGAGGCCCTACACGAGGATCTCAGTGAGTACCGGAGACAAAACCCCAATGTAACCCTTCTGCAGTATGTTGATGATCTCTTAATAGCTGCTGAGACCGCTGAAGCCTGCCTGCAGGGAACCAGAAACCTCCTGCGGACTCTCGGCACCCTGGGATACCGAGCCTCTGCCAAGAAAGCACAGATCTGCAGGCCTGAGGTAACTTACCTGGGATACCTATTGAAAGGGGGGCAACGATGGCTCACAGATGCACGGAAGGAAACCGTCCTCCGCATCCCCAGACCCACCACGCCTCGACAGGTGAGGGAATTTTTGGGGTCGGCTGGGTTCTGCCGTTTATGGATACCCAAATTTGCTGAAATGGCCAAACCGCTATACCTAGCCACCAAAGAGCAGACGCCCTTTGAATGGACAGAAGAGGCTGAGCAGTCATTTCAGCAGATCAAAACTGCCTTGCTGTCCGCACCCGCCCTGGGTCTCCCTGATGTCTCCAAGCCCTTCCACCTCTTTGTAGATGAAAGCAAAGGCATAGCTAAGGCCGTGTTGACCCAGCCCCTCGGTCCTTGGCCCCGGCCTGTTGCTTACCTATCAAAAAAATTGGACCCAGTGGCTGCCGGCTGGCCTCCTTGCCTCCGGATGATCGCCGCCACGGCCCTAATGGTAAAGGATGCTGACAAACTAACTATGGGGCAGGAGTTACATGTCACCACCCCCCACGCCATCGACGGGGTTCTCAAACAGCCTCCCGACCGATGGATGAGCAATGCTCGATTGGTCCACTACCAGGGTCTACTGTTAAATCCCCTCAGAATCAGCTACACTCCGCCGTGGGCATTAAACCCTGCCTCCCTATTACCTGACCCAGATTTGGACTCCCCACTCCATGACTGTGCAGAGGTACTGGCCCAGATCCATGGGGTTCGGGAAGACCTACGTGACCAGCCCCTACCGGATGCACAAGTCACATGGTTCACTGACGGCAGCAGCTTTGTCCAGCAAGGTCAGAGGTATGCGGGGGCAGCAGTAACATCAGAAACTGAGGTGATATGGGCAGAGACTCTCCCCCCAGGGACCTCAGCCCAAAAAGCTGAATTAATTGCCCTGACCCAAGCTCTCAAGATGAGCAAAGGCCAAAAAGCTACCATATACACAGACAGCCGGTATGCTTTCGCTACCGCACATATACATGGGGCAATATACCGAGAGCGGGGACTACTCACAGCAGAGGGCAAAGACATCAAGAACAAAGAGGAAATCCTGGCCTTGCTAGCGGCCATATGGGAACCCAAAAAGCTAGCCATTGTACACTGCCCGGGGCATCAAAAACCCACGAATCCAGTCACCCGAGGCAACAATTTGGCAGACCAGACGGCTCGAAAGGCGGCACACACTCCAATACCATTACTTCCCCTGCAACTGCCGGATCCAGGCCCCCGGGAACTACCGCCTCAACCCGACTACTCGGAGGATGACATCAGATGGATGAGCAAGCTTCCTCTAACCCAGGTTAGAGACGGATGGTGGCGGGACGCTAAAAACAATATCCTCCTTCCTGAGAGACTAGGAACCCTGGTCCTTGAACGGATCCACCGTAGCACCCACTTGGGCGCCCGACGGCTACAGGATCTCATCAGGCAGACTGGACTTAAAATTAAAAATGTCTCCGAGAAGACTGAACGACTGGTTGCTGACTGTGCAGTCTGCCAACTCCATAATGCCAGCACCCACCCGCCAACCACTGGCATCCGGGAGAGAGGAAACCAGCCTGGAGCCTACTGGGAAGTGGACTTCACGGAGGTAAAGCCTGGCAAATATGGGTATAAATATTTACTGGTGTTTATAGATACCTTTTCAGGTTGGACTGAGGCATTCCCAACCAAGAATGAGACTGCACGAATAGTAGCTAAGAAGCTACTAGAAGAGATCCTGCCCAGGTATGGCTTTCCAGTTATGATAGGGTCCGACAACGGGCCAGCCTTCGTTTCTAAGGTAAGTCAGGATCTGGCTTCCATACTTGGGGCTAATTGGAAATTACATTGTGCATACCGCCCCCAGAGTTCAGGACAGATAGAAAGGATGAATAGAACACTAAAAGAGACCTTGACTAAATTGACCATGGAGACTGGCGCTAACTGGGTAGTCCTACTCCCCTATGCTCTGTTTAGGGTGCGAAATTCCCCCTATAAGCTAGGATTTACTCCCTATGAAATAATGCATGGTAGGCCTCCTCCTATCATCCCTAATCTAAAGACTAACCTTATCCAATTGGACCCAGAAAATAATCTCCTGTCTTCCCTCCAAGCCTTACAGCGGATACACGAGACAATCTGGCCCAAACTAAAAGAGCTATATGCAACAGGACCCCCACCTACTCCACACCAGCTCCGGCCAGGTGACTGGGTCCTTGTCAAACGCCATCGACAAGAGACCCTAGAACCCAGGTGGAAAGGACCTTACCAGATCATCCTGACAACGCCGACAGCCATTAAGGTGGACAGCATAGCTGCCTGGATCCATCACACGCACGTCAAGCCGGTGGACCCATTTTCTGACCTCATCAAGTCCACTAAAGCTGACGTCACCTGGACTGTTGACCGGAGTAAGAACAATCCCCTCAAACTGACTTTGCGCCGTACCCTCCCCCATGATGACCAAGGTACTGCTGATAGCCCTAATGATAGTCCTAACCCTCAACCCTCGGGCCACGAGGGGAGGATTCGGCCCTCCCCCCAATAAGAATACTTTAATACAACTACTATATGGTGCACCGTGCGAGTGCAGGGGAGGTACTATGGAGACTCCTGTTGTTCCCCGAGGGTATACTCATATGCAGGACTGCGGGGGCATAACTGCGTATCTTGTTCAGGAATATAGGGTTACCGGGGCCTCTCAAAACTGGCAATGCTACCATAAGCCTAAGCCACTTCCCCCTCGAGCTACTTGCCCCTGTTCTACCTTCCAGGAATCAATGCATAGCATGTGCTATTCCTCTTACCAGCAATGTATAGGGGCCAATAACAAGACTTATTTCACAGCCATACTACAGAATAATAAAAGCCCCACCATTAGTGATGATAATAAATACCTTCAGGCTGGATGCACTGGCACCCCCGGGACCCCGGTATGCTGGAATACCAGGGCCCCCACACATATGTCAGACGGTGGGGGGCCCCAGGACGCAGTGCGCCAGATAGAAACCCGAAGACAAATAGAAGAGGCCTATCGGCATCTGTACCCACAGCTCAGCTACCACCCCCTAATTCTCCCTAAGGTCGATCCCTCTGAATTGGACTCCCAGACCATGTCCATACTAGAAGCTACTTTTGCGCTTTTGAATACCACCAACCCCAACTTAGCACAGGATTGCTGGCTCTGCCTTCCTCAAGGACCGCCCCGCCCTATAGCCATCCCCACCTTCGCCAATTTAAATATCAGCGAACGATGTAACCCTACTTCACTCCCCGAGCCGTTCCCCATACAATTTTCAAAATTTTCAACCACCTTTAATACCTCATGCTTTGTCAAGAACGATTCCCTCTCTAACGCCAGTATTGACTTGGGAATCCTTTCATCCACTGGATGTAGTCAATATATCCCCGTGAACTCCTCCCTCTGTAGTCTTAATACCACTGTCTTTGTCTGTGGAAGTAACCTAGCATACACCTATTTACCCCCGAATTGGACAGGGGTCTGCACCCTGGCCACCCTTCTCCCCAATGTAGACCTGATCTCGGGAGACACCCCGTTGCCCATTCCCAGCTTTGACCTCTGGGCAGGCAGAACCAAACGAGCCATTACAGTCCTACCCCTCCTGGTAGGATTAGGAATTACAGGAGCTGTGGCCACAGGGAGTACAGGTCTTGGGGTCTCCCTTCACTCCTATAGTCAGCTGTCTAGGCAATTAATAGAAGATGTAGAAACTCTCTCTGGGACCATTCAGGACTTACAGGACCAATTAGATTCGCTGGCCGAGGTGGTCCTACAGAATAGGAGGGGCTTAGACTTACTGACAGCTGAACAGGGTGGGATATGCCTCGCCCTAAAAGAAAAATGTTGTTTCTATGCAAATAAATCAGGCATTGTAAGAAATAAGATCCACCAGCTCCAGGAAGACCTAGCTCGCCGCCGGCAAGAATTAGCGGATAATCCCCTTTGGTCAGGATTTCATGGGATGCTCCCCTTCCTCCTCCCCATCCTGGGCCCTCTACTATGCCTCCTTCTCCTCCTCACTATAGGCCCCTGTATACTCAGTAAAGTCATGAATTTAGTTCGCGAAAGAATAAATACAGTCCAGCTAATGATATTAAGAACACAATATCAGCCCTGCGAGGCCTCAGAAATTGAAGAAACGGAGCCTTGAGGACCCAAGATTGGCTCCTCTGGTTCATGAGAAAGGGGGGAATGAGGGGGCTATGTTCTAGTTTGGTGAGAATAGGACTGAGTTGACGCCCTGCATTCAATTTGTGCTTTTCCTGGAATTTCTTTTCTGTTCTTTCCGGAGGGGGAGGGCCGAAAAAAGGACCATTCCAGGGCGCGGCGCTGGGCTTGCCACATTTGGGAGCGCCGCCTGAAGTTGGGCGCACAGCCTCCCGACGCCCTGCCGTTGGGCTGGTGGAGGCCGCAGCACTGCTAGGGTTGTATCAGTCCTCCTGTTTGCACTATTTCTTTTTGCGACCATGGCCCCGCCTTAAGTATTTCTAATTAAGAAACAAAACCTCAGGAAACCGAAACTTAACCAGCCGCTCTCGCTTCTGTAATTACGCCTGCTGACCCCCCCCCCCGCAACCGTCCAACCAATCAGACGGCGACTAGTGTCTCTGTTTAAAAGTCAACCAATCGGCGACTAGCGTCTTTGTTTAAAAGTCAACCAATCGGCGACTAGTGTCTCTGTTTAAAAGTCAACCAATCGGCGACTAGTGTCTTTGTTTAAAAGTCAACCAGTCGGCGACTATATTTGTACCGGTCTATAAAAGAGCTGTACTAAACTCCGCCAGGGCCTCTTAGCGTCACGAACAAGGAGTGCGCGGAGGTCCAGGTTCGAACCTGCAATAAATGACCCTTGCCGTTTGGCTTTGACTCTCGACTCTGGTGGTCTTGTGGAGGGGCCTCGCGACCTTGGGCATTTCAAGATCTATTTTAAGGTTTTGTCTTTCAGGTGAAGGTCTAATTCTGTATTCACGTACTCCTTTGGCACTTCAGTCTGATTTTAAATAAGACTGTTTCAACTGAAGCTGAAAACGCACTTGATCCATTCCTTCAGAATTCCTGCTTCACTAAACCTGTGCTGGTTTTTCAGCCTTGGTGTATTACTGTGGAATAAGTTATTCTCTGGAAACTGGCTGAAAAAAAGCCTTTGGCCTGGCTCCTTCAAGACCAAGCTGTTTCTTTAGAACTGGCTGCTATTAGCTTGCAAGCTGTTTGTATTGAGCTGTTTGCCCTGTAAAATGTTTAAACTGTTTGAAAATTGTTCTTTTACTCTAGAGAAAAACCTCTGAGAAATGAGATCCAAATTATCTAAGTATTTTGAGGGCACCCACCCCATAGGGACTCTGGCAGATTTCATGCTTAAACACCTTGGTCCTTTCTCATGTGCATTTCTAACTAAATGGATTGACCTGACCAAAGGCAATTTAGAATATCAATGGCCATTATGGGGAACTTTTGAAATCCCCACATTTAGTTTCCTTAAAGCTGGATTGTGTTACAACAGCTCAGACATTTCCAGAATTGAGTGCAATGCCTATTTTCACTGGTAGTTTGAGGCTTCACAATGTTATCAGGAGTCTAAAATTGCCTTTCTGCAAAATAAGATTTTAAGATGAACTGAGTCAAACAAATGACAAAAGAAAGAGAAAATGGCAGCCAAGGCCTCAGGCTCTTCTTTCTTGGCTCTTTGTCCCAGGCTCTACTTCTGACTCCC
This sequence comes from Delphinus delphis, assembly GCF_949987515.2. Lineage (NCBI taxonomy): Eukaryota > Metazoa > Chordata > Mammalia > Artiodactyla > Delphinidae > Delphinus > Delphinus delphis. Next base: position 114,919,271 of record NC_082687.1, on the reverse strand, counting down.
CTGTAGCCTCACTTCACCCACGCTAGTCACCTTGCTGAACTTCCTCTTTTCTCTGAAACTCTCCTCACTCCTTTTTCCTCTGAACTTTTCAGAATCTGTCTCTTTAAAAATGAAGCCTTCTGAGGATCCAGAGGCTAAACCCTAATTTTTTACATTTCCTGGTAGAAAGCTGAACCGTGAGCCATAGACAAAGATTTCCCCAAAGTAAAAAAAAGATGCTCACAGAATTGCTGAGGAATTTAATATAATCATTTGAACTTATCAACCTAGTTTCTATGACTTATATCAGCTGGTTCATGTGCTTGCCAGAGAAGACCAGGCCCAGCACTGGATGAAACTGCTAATGGGAAAAATCCTGAAAGGTCTCTGTAATTATAAGCGGTAGACCAGCGTGCTAACTTATTATATGATCAGACTAGAGTAATCGCTAGGCAACTTCATCAAAGCAATTCCTAGAGCTTTTCCAAAGCCTGTTGATTGGAACAAAATTCAGGTTTGCAAACAAAAATCTGATGAACCTGTTCATGACTATTACAATTGACTTCAAATTATTTTTAAAGAAAATTCTGATCTACCTTCAGATGTTGATTACACTTAGAGAAACTTAATTCTACGGTTACTAATAGGTTGAACCAGGACCTTTCACTTCTTGTAAAAAAAAGGACTGGGATGGAATGAGAAACTATGTCTATCCAGATTTAGTTAATCTGGCAAACCAGCTCTCCTGTACTCTAGATGAGTGACTTCCAAGGAAGACTGCCGAAATTCTTAATCTTCAAGTCCAGCAAATGAAGGCTTATAAATAAAACCCAAACCCCCTAGTTTCAGCTTTTATTATCAAAAGCCAGGATATTGGAAATGAAATTATTACAAATCTAAGCGCATTAGGCACTTAAATAACCAGACTTCCCAATGTCCTCCCAACTCGCAATGACAGGGCTCCAAGGAACTACAGAGGCTCTTTCCAATTCTCCTTCCTCATCAGCTTGGAGAAACAGTTCTCCAGATTGGAGATGAATCCCTTCTATTTCTAACTAACACCAAATCCACACTCTCAGTGCTCAACCCCACTACTACAAAAAACAAAAAACAAAAAAACAAACCTTGCCTCAGAGTACTAATACGATTCAAATAGTGGAGACCTCTAATAAACCAGTCTCTGAACCTATTCCCTTTTGTTTAGGCTCTTTAAGAGATATCCACCCTTTTCTCCTTAGTTGCTCTGCCCTTACCCATTTATTAGGCCAAGACATCTTAGAGAAGTGTCATTCCAGAATCTCTTTCTCCAGATGGTGGAATAATTTGAGAATTTGATAGTAGTCATCAAAGTAATCAACCAGGAGAATTAAATGACCCTTTGACATCTTTTTATTTGTTTCATCTCTAACAGTACTACAGCTCATTCTGGAAACACTGATAATTTGTCCCTAGTGAAACAGCTACTATCTTCCTCATGGGAAAAAAAATCTCCAACTGATGTTGGCAAAATTCACAGCACACCTCCCATCAAGATTCAAATAGACCCTTCAAAATTTCTTTCCAGATTAGTTAATACCATATAAATAAAGAATTCCTTCAAAGCATAAATCCTGTAATAGAAGATGTTAAGGCTCAAGGCCTCAGAATCACTTGTACTAGACCCTGTAACACTCCCATTTCACTGGTGAGAAAACCTAAGGGCCAAGTGTGGAGATTTGTCCAAGATCTCTGAGCAATAAATGACATTATTTTTCCTAGACACTGTTGTTTCTAACCTTCATACATTACCAACATCCATTCCCATTAGAAACAAATTCTTTACTATAATTGATTTAGCAGTGCATTCTTTACTATTCTAGTTGAGGAGGCTAGCCAATACCTTTTGCCTTCACTTGGGAAGAAAAACAATTCACCTGGACAGTAGTGCCTCAGGGTTTTATTGACAGTCCTTTTTATTTCTAACAAATACTGAAGGCTGATCGAATGATATAAAGTTCCCTAGAGGTTCTACTCTGTTGCATTATGTGGAGGATTTGCTGCTTTACTATCCTTCTCAAGCCTCCTCACAGGAAGACAGCATCCACCTGCAAAAACTTTCAGTCTTAAAGGGACATATGTTCACCAAAGAAGAGTTGCAGTTTGCCCAAACCCAGGTTTGATATTTAGAGCAACTGGTATCAAATCATGGTTTACACCTAAATCCAGATAGACTTCTTAGTGTCCTAAGTTTTCCAAAACCCAAAACGAAGCACCAGCCATGACGTTTTCTTGGGCTGGTTAGTTACTGTCAAAATTGTATTCCAAATATCCCTTTTATGGCCAAACCTTCATATGTTTGTTTTACTAAAGGAAAACAACCCCAACCCAATTTATGGGAAGAACAAGATGACATGAACTTTAAGGTCTTAAAGGAGAGTTTGATGAATCTACCTGCCATTAAGAATCCCAATTATCAGATTCGTTTTTCCTTTTTGTATATGAAAGAGAAAGGAACAACTTTGGGGTACTCACCCCAAAACACAAGGACCCATAAGATATTATAGCTAGCCACTGAACCTTATGGCATGTGGATAACCCCCTCACCTTAAAACTATTATGGCTATTGCCCATTTAAGATCATCAAGAAAATCACTGTGGGAACCCCTTTAACCATTTTTGTACCTCATGCATTAGAAGCTCTTCTGAATTCTCATTACACTGAACATTTCTCAGTCAGCCACGCAACCTACTATAAACTCCTTTTGTTAACTGCTCCTCACATTACTCTTTTATGTTGTAGTAACCTTAACTCTGATACTCTTTTCCTCTCTATCACTGGTGAAGTCCTTCACAACTGCTTAAAGCTGATGGATAACTTTCTGACTCTTGTGATGATCTACAGGAAATTCCTTTGGTATTTCTGACTTCTCATGGTTTGCTGATGGTTCTTATTTAAAAGGTGACAATGGCAAATAGTGTGTTGGGTATATTATTGCAACTCCTTTTGATGTCGACGAGCCAGTATCTTTATGGCTACTTTGGTCCAACAGGCTGAATTATATGCTCTTACACAGGTTTGTACTTTAGCCAAGAACAAAACTGCCAATATTTATTTTGATAGTAGATATGCTTTTGGAGTAGCTCATGATTTTGGAATGCTGTGGAAGCCACAGGTCTTCCTTACTTTCAGTGAAAATAAAATTTAAAACAGCCCCTATGTTCAAGAATTATTAGATGCAATACTTTTGCCTGCCACTTTAGCTATTATAAGATTCCAAGGCATTAAAAACTTGATTCTCTGGAAGCTAAAGGAAATCACCTTGCTGATATTTCCAGAAGAAATGTTATCATTATGTTTTTGTCATGGTTTATGTGTTTTCACACTGGACTGAAGCCTTCCCTTGCAAACAGGCTACTGTCTCTTCTATGACTAAAGTCTTTTTGGAAAAGATCATTCACTACCTAGGAACCATCTCTCCAACTTCATAGTGATTGAGGAATTCATTTTACTGGCCAGGCAAATTTGTGTTGTTTGGCTGGTTTTACAACACTTTCACTATGCTTATCATCCTAATCTTCTGGTTTAGATGAACACACTAATAGCATTATTAAGATTCAACTGGGAAAATTTATAAAGTTCCTCCACATGCCTTGCACAAAAGCACTGCTGTCAGTCTTTCTAAATCTTAGACCCACTCCTTTTGTACTTCATAAACTCTCAACCTTTGAGATAGTTGCAGAACACCCAATGCACTTGGTTCCTGCTTCTTTTGAACCACAACTGATAAAAGGAAATATACTTGAATATTCCAAAGGCTTGATTGCTTCTATTAGAAATAACCGTGTTTTAGTAGAGCAATCTTTTCACAGTGTGCCCTTGGGAAACAAAGACTTTAGGCATCACACCTTGCAACCTGGAGATTTTGTTTATTGAAAAAGACACCTCCAGAAAAACTCTCTTCACCCTCACTATAGAGGCCCCTATCAGGTACTGCTAACGAACATTTCTGCCACCAAACTCTAAGGAATAAATTCCTGGATCCACATGACACACCTAAATAAAGCAACAAACCTTAGCTAGAACTGCGTATTATCTGGTGACCTGAAAGTAAAGATTTTCCAGAATTCAAGTAGACAACATCTGATGAGACAGTTTTCCCAACATATCTGGACCAGGCCTGTTGGAAGCTTGTCACTAAACCTTTGGTGATGACATACTACTTCAGAAGATCTCCATGTCTATGTCCTTGATAGCATACAGATGTTAGATAAAAAGTATCTGAGAGTTCTCTCTCCTACCCTTCCTTTTCCCTCAAATGTGACCTCAAATTCTCATCTGTACACTTTCCCTCCAACATGAGACACACACTGAGGAAAAGTTCTTCTTGACACTGAGGGACAAAAAGCAACTGAAACTAGAAAACCTGACTTTGGATCAATAATGCTTTCAAGGAAAGATCTTGATCAAAAGAGGGAAATGTAAAAAATTAATACACAAAAACCTCAAATAAATAAAGTTGGGAGACCAGAATGGGAGCTCTCATATCCTGTGATGATAGCTTAGCCCAACAGGAAGAAGAAAGACTCCTCTTCTTCCCTGGAAGGGACTCAGCCAATAACAAGCTATTAACTCTTTGTTTACTGTAGCCCTCCCAACTTCCTTTCCCTCCATAAAAGTGTTCTCCTTCCCTTGCCATGTAGGAATTTGTATGTGGCTTGCCATGGTTGCAGACCCTGAATTGCAATTCTCTGCTGATCTTGAATAAACCTATCTTTGCTGGAGAAATATCTGGCAGTCTATTTAGTTTATCTGAACAATATTTATATAGAAGTATAGAAAACTTCTCATACCCTTAGGAATCATATAATCTAGCTATTGAAATAAGGAAGATTCACACAAAGTAATTTCCTAACAGTATGAGTATAAATTTACATTGCATCTTTGAATGAATAAACCGTAAAACTAATTAAAAGAGTAAGCAGAAAAATAATAATTTTAGGTCAAATAACTTACCTGAAATACTGCAGAAATTTAACAAAGCTTAAAGATAAGTATTTTGCATTTGTGACAATTAAAATATTAGAATATCTATGTTGTACTTATTTCTATTGCATCATCTTAAATTTAAATTGTTGGATATATAATAACATAGTTGAGTAGTGGCCCTGTATCATTTTTAAGTAGAATGTATTTATTAATTCATTAAAAATATTAATTGATGTGCTACCACTCTTCTTGCCTTAGGATACAGATCAAAACTTGTAAAGATCTTTGCCCTTTACATTCTGAGGGAACAAATAATCTGATAAATTTTATTACATAAAATTATGTAATATTTTGGAGTACAATAAATACTGTAAAAAAATACTCAAAATAAGAGGAATAGTGTGTGTCCATTAGGCTAATGGTGGGGAGGTAAGATCCTTTTTTTTTTAAACCACTTTATTGACATAAAATTTTAAATAAAATTCAATCTTTTTCAAGTACACGATTCAATAACTTTTAGTAAATATGTAGTTTTGTGTAAACTACACACACAAAAAAACAATTTTAGAACATTTCTGTGGCGTCAAAAAAGAATATTTGTGTTTACATGCAGCCATTCCATTTTCCTACCCCCGCCTAAGGCAAACATAAATCTACTTTATGTTTTCTTTCTATAGGTTTTCTTTCTCTAGCAGTTTTACATAAGGCAATTGTACAAAATGCAAAATGCAGTATTTTCTATCTGACTTCTTTCATTTCAGGTATTTTGAGGGTCATCAATATTATAGCATGCAAAATTATTTCATTCTTTTTTAATGTAAAACAGTATTCCATGGTATGGGTATGTAAGCAGCTCTTTGTGGGAAACCTCCGTTAGCAGGAAATGCCTTTTCTGGCCACTTTAGTAAAGCTCTATTATTGTAGCTAACTTTTAAACCAGGCACCCCCACGCTCTACTAATCTCAGGCACAAGCACACCTTTCAAATCTTCTAGTCATACAATACCTTGTCTAACTTGTTGGTTCTTTCCATAGATCAAAGTGGTAGAAATGAAGAACAAGTAATTAACAGATGACCATACCTCTTTCCTACCTTCCCGTTCAGTAATCTCCTGAACAAACTGTGTGAACAAGATAATATCTAGAGGAAGATCATAAGAAGTCCATGAGCCCGTATGCAATGGGGGGATGGCAACCACTTTGACCCCCTATCACAATAAGTAACTGAGATTGCTTCCCTCCTTCCCTTTAAAATTCCATGACCAAGCAGAATGGAGGTGGTTTTGGGGGGATGTTGAGTCCACCATCTCCCCAAATTGCTGGTATTCTGATTAAAGGCACCTTTCCTTTACTATCAACATTTGTGAGTATATAATTGATTTTGTAAGTGGCGAGCAGAGGGACCCCATTTGATAACAGGTATACCACATTTTGTTTAATCATTCACCATTTGATAAACATTTGCATTTTTCCATATTTTGTCTATTATGAATAACGCTACTATAAGCATTCATATATGTATCTTTGTGTGGACATAGGCTTTTATTTTTCTTGAGTAAATACCTAGGAGTGGAATTGCTTAGTCATCTGGTAAATTTGTGTCTTAATTTTTAAGAAACTACCCAATTGCTTTCCAAAGGGGCTGTACTATTTTACATTCCCACCACCTAGGAGAGAGGCATGGAACAGATCCTTCCCTAGCACCTTCAGAAGCATTGTGGCCCTTACCCACAACAGGATTTTGGACTCATCCCCAAAACTGTGAGAAGTAAATTTTATTGTTTTAAGCCACTCAGTCTTGTAAATTTTTAAGTTAACCCAAGGAAACTAACACAAAAGGGGAGAGCAACATGATTCAGCTGACTGTTTTATTAAAAGGTAGCACTGACAGCATATTTGTATGCTAATGGAGATGCCTCAGGAGAAAGGAAAAACTGATGATATAAAGAAGAGAGGCTTCAGTGTCTGCTCTGACAGGAAAAATACTTGGTGATCATCACCCTGCCCTTGCAAGAAAAAGGTCAACCTAAAAATCAACAACTTCTCTTGGAATCATCAGAGAACTGAGGCCACAAGGTAAAGGACTACCCTGAAATCTGGAGAGCTGGGCAAATCCAGTTCTAACTGAGATGTTTCCCTAGAACAGAAGCCAGTGAAACCACACGCTGGTGGGAACACGAAAATGATAATTTTCCTGAACTGTGGGAGGCTAAATGTGAACTAGTGTGTAAGACAAAGACTCAAGACTCTTGAGTGTCACAGTCCAAGGGGTTAACCCTGTGATTCCATGAGTTTTACCTTCAGGAGCCCCAAAGGGTTCACACAGTGAAGAGCCAAAAAAGATCTCTTCCTGTATCTGGCAAGGGGAGAGAAAAAATAATCCTTTTGAAACATGAATCTTTTGCATTTTGAAAAAATGCAAAAATTTTTTTTTTTTTTTTTTTTTGCGGTACACGGGCTTCTCACTGTTGTGGCCTCTCCCGTTGCGGAGCGCAGGCTCAGCGGCCATGGCTCAAGGGCCCAGCCGCTCCGCGGCATGTGGGATCTTCCCGGACCGGGGTACGAACCCGTGTCCCCTGCATCAGCAGGCGGACTCTCAACCACGGCGCCACCAGGGAAGCCCCTGCATTTTTTTTTAATACGAAAATCTTACTCTCTAGAAGAAGCCTTTATCTGAGCAGTATCCCACTTTTCCTGAACTCCATTTCCCTATATTAGGCTTCCAGTCTCACCAAAGGGGGAGTTTTAGAAACATTCGTGAAGGTCTCAACTGAGAGACACAGGTTCTCAACCTTAAAAGACTCAGATTTAATCATAAGATTAGATAACTCTTTCCTTTCCCCATACCTTATCATAACATCAACAGCACTCCAGTAGGAAAGTGGATTACAGCTGGAAGAGCTGCAAGCCACAAATTGTATTTAATGTATTCTTAGGGAACTCAAAAACAACAGTAGCAGTAAGGACGCAGGAGGAAACTGAAGGCTCTGGCATGTACAGTTACAGCAAATGTCAAATACAGCCCAACTTTATTAGCATAAAACTGTAACCAAGCAGGACCCTATGGGGCCTTCCCGGGTCAGGCCGTCCCCCATATCCTCTGCTTTAGCTCCTCTCTGAAGTACAACAGTATCTGATGCACATTTCCTGAGATGTTTTACAGCTGTGAAAAAAAAACCAGCAAATGGAAAATATTAACTACTTGATGACCATGAGCACACAGCCCCAGGCCTTCTGGAGCCTAAGGACTGATAAAGTTAACCCCTGTGACACTACTCTGCTCCCTCACCATCAGCCAATCAGAGAATCGTGCACGAGGTGATCACGCATACCCTGTGACCACCGCCCCCCTCATCTGGCTTTTAAAAATGCTTTGCCAAAACCCTTTGGGGAGTTCAGGGCTTTTCAGGGCGTGAACCACACGTCTCCTTTCATGGCCCTGCAATGAACCTTTCTCTGCTCCAAACTCCAACATTTTGGTTTGTTTGGCCTCACTGTGCATCGGGCACACAAACTTGCACTAACAAAACCTCACACTAAAGACCTACTTATCTCAGTTCTTATTAGCCAATATATCAAGCCTAGTTTTTAACAAAACATTACAAAGAAAAAGAGTATTTCTAGTAATGTCCTTAGCTAGAATAGAAGGTATAAGATGCAGTGCACAAGTGGAAGGATTGTTTACTGTGGGAACATAGAAAATTGATGTATGGCCAAGAGGTTTGGAGGCAGAGAACCATACGTACAGATGCTGGTAGTGAGTAAAGGAGATGTGAGTTTATGCAAGTTCTTTTCTAATTGCCCTAGTTCCCTCAGGTAAGTAGGAAGCAACAGCATCAGCTTTGATTGTGGACAGGGCATCAGAGTCATAAGATCTTGAAATTTTGCCAAGAGGCATGACGCAAAATATTTAGAAGACTGAGAAAGTAAAAGCAAAGGTAAATGTGGTAAAATAGCCTGATGGCAGTGTAAGAGTCCCATGATGTTTATGGTTTAAATTGATGTTTATCAATTTAAAATAAGACTTTATGGCTTGATGGTTTGTCTGCTGGATTATATGCTCAAATTTGCTCTACTGATGGTTTGGAGATCATTAACCTAAAAGATCAATTATTTGTACAAAAGCTAAGAGCCTGTCAGAGTGCATAACACTAAGGTGTTATTTTAGCATATATTAAAGTCCTACCTTTAGAAAGGAAACTCTTGAAACTAGAGCCATGATTTGCTAACAGTGAGACTGAGGAAACAATTAGAAGCTAAGTGAAGGATTGTCCCGCTTCCTGAGGCAGGAGATAGATGGGTTCCAGGCTAGGCATTTACAACTGGCCTCCTGTTTACATTTCCTGAGGAAGGAGGCAGGTGGACTCTAGGCTAGATATTTAATCGGCCTTCTATTTGCACTTCGAGATGGAAATAACAACAGGAACAGGGTAAATAGCTGGACGTTGCTTCTTGTGGACACTTTAACAGTCATGGCAGGGACAGAGAGGGGCTAAACCCTGTTTGAGTAAAAGATCAAGAGGTCCCATATTCCCCATTTTGGGGGCAAGGGAGACACTGCACATGTGCAGAGGAAGCACTACCCCATTAAGGTGATGTCAAGGCCCCCCATAGGCCTCTGGGCTGGAATCCATCTTGGAAAAAAAGTTGGGCATGCATGTTGGGGAGGGCCCTAGGGCAGGTCAGGTATGGAAGAAGAAACCAGATAATTGGTCAAAGGTAAACAAAGACCCAGAAGAACTGCCTTGTATAAATGATTTAACTGCCTCTTTACAGCTCTCCTAGGGAGGATGCCCACATCCTTTCTTCCTGGGTGTGTATCTCAGCTTTGCTTCTGTCTACAAACTGTTTCTCTGTGTGCTCTCCCACTTGTACTGTGTCTCTAATAATAAACTTGAACCTGTTTTTATAGTCTGTGCCTCCTTTAGAAATGCATTTTTCATTGGGGGCAAGGGCCAGGGAAATTTTGCTTCTAGCCTCTAGCCCCTGGTGGACTAGTGGCTAGGATTCCTGGTTTTCATCCAGGCTACCCAGGTTCAATTCTTGGGCAGGGAACTAAGATCTCGCTTCAAGCCACCACTCACTGCTGCTTCTCCTAGATCATTCCCACTACAATTTAACCCTCTGAACATATTTTAATTGTTGCCTATAAAAAGTCAAGAATATGCATTTTGAAAATGTAAATGATTTATACATGACAAATAAATGTTTAAAAAGAGCTCAGTCAAATCATTTAGAGCTAACTACATCATCTTTTCTGACTGATGATTTTATTTATCACTGAAATATGTTGGTATTTCACAAAATAAAAAGGAATTTTTTTCTTAAGTAATCCATGCTGCATGGCTTAAGCTATCAACATTTGGCTTTTTCCTCCTTTCCTGCCATGTCCCTGCACTCTGCCCGTACATCCTCAACAAAATGCTGTTTTGTCGATTTAATAGCATCAATTACATTGTAAAAAATTAGTTTCTCTTCTTTAATGCTAAACATTTCAACACTTGTGATTTTGATAGTGTCGGCAATGCTATGATTTGAAGAATGATGTTGCATTTACTCATTTACTTACCAAGCTCTCTGTTGATCTTTTCTTCTTTTTAGTTCATCATCACAATTCATCTAAAACAGGCTGTCCAATTAACAGTGATACTTAGCAGAAGCAATTTCCTTTATGTGTTTGATGTGTGCCTACTGATACGGTATCAATCACAATTAAGCAAAGGTATTTTTGAAAGTCTAATGAGTTTCTAATAATTCAAGTGTCACATACTGATACTAATTATCAGACTAAAAGTATATTCAGTTTGCAAAGAATTTTCCCTCTTAAAGTAGATGCAGCTGACAGTTTGATGCATGATGATTCTATTTAAATATGTAATAATTCATTACTCATTGAATTATATTTTCAAATGTCATATATATTTGAAACATTTAAAAAGGCAAATATAAAATCCAAGTTATTTGAGCCTGTGTAATCAAACGTTATGCTGTTTTAAAATATTATATAGGGCTTCCCTGGTGGCGCAGTGGTGGAGAGTCCGCCTGCCGATGCAGGGGACACGGGTTCGTGCCCCGGTGCGGGAAGATCCCACATGCCGCGGAACGGCTGGGCCCGTGAGCCATGGCCGCTGAGCCTGCACGTCCAGAGCCTGTGCTCCACCATGGGAGAGGCCACAACAGTGAGAGGCCCGCATACCGCAAAAAAAAAAAATAATTATATATATATATATATATATATAATATAAAATATTCTACATGACTTTTTTTAAATCTAGAAAATGTAATGGCTCTCTGTAACATGAATATATCAATTTAAAAGAATTAATTATCTTAATTCACATGAAGCAAAATCTAAATTTTAACCAAGTGTCAAGGGCATATAACAAATGGACCAGTGAATTGAAGTTTCTGTTGTTTCATCTGAATTCTTTAGTTAATGTTTCATTTGTCCTAGACATTCTGTAACTGCATATATATAGATATACATACAACACACATATAAACACATATATAAATATATATTTATTTACACACCCACACATACTCATATAAAATTGTTTGCTCATTAATTTTATCTTCAATACATGTAGCAACAGGCTTTACTCAGAACTATGACTGAAGTAGTATAAAACTTAATAATATTCAGATCTTTATTACTTTAGAAATTATGCCTGCTTCAAATTCATGTTATCTTAGTTGTGTATCATTTATTGACAGCTAACTGCTGCAATTTGCTTACATATGAAAACATACTATTCATATTTCACATTTTATACAAAACTGAAATTTACTCAAAATGGATAATAGACCTAATGTAAGAGTTAAGTTATAAAGACTATACAAATTTAAGCAGCAAAAATAGGAGAAAATCTTTTAGTTCTTGGGTTAGGCATAGAGTTTTATAAGCAAAATCAAAATAATCCATTAAAAACGCCCAAAATAATACATTGGACTGCCTCAAATTCAAAGCTTTTGCATCTCTAAAGAGATAAGAAAGACATAGAAAACAAGCCTCAGAGAGGGAGAAAATGTTTGCAAATAATATATCTGACAATGGATGAAAAATAAGCAAATTAAGAAAATGTCTGATACTATTAGTAATTAGGAAATAACAAATTAAAACCACAACATAAAAGCACTACACACACACACACACACACACACACACACACACACACACACACAAAGCACTACACACACACTATATGGCTAAAGTAAAAAAGACTGATGATAGCATGAGTTAACAGGGATTTGTAGAAACTGGAACCCTCATACATTGCTGTAAAATGGAACAACCTTGGAAAGCAATCTGGTAAATTCTTGTAAAGTTTAACATACACTTAGATGTCAGCAAGCAATTCTACTCTGAGGCATTTATGCTCAGAAAGAAAGAAAAATGAAGCCGTAGTCCAAAATAAAACTAGTACACAAATGCTCATATTAGCTTTTCTTGTTAAGAGTCAAAACCTAAAAATAATCGAGATGTTCATCAATAGGTACATAGATAAACAACATGGGGTATACCTGTATGACTGAGTATTATTCAGCAATAAAAGAAATGAACTACTGCTACGTTCAAGAACATGGGTGAATATTAAAAAAAAAAAAAAGTATGCTGAGTGAAAGAAGCCAGCAGAAAAGAATACAGACTGTATGACTATAGTTATATAAAATTTGAGCAAATGGAAATTAACCTATAGGGATGAATATGGAGGAATACATGGATTATAAAGGGGCTTAAGGAAATTTTGGAGCTGATGAAAAGTTTTGTCATCTGAATTGATGATTGTTTCATGAGTATACACATATATCAAAACATCAAATTATACATTTTAAACAGTATTTTATTGTATAGAAGGATTTTTATCATTTTCAACCTCTTTTTACAGCAAAGTAAACAATGTAGTATAGAATTTATAATGTAGGAATAAAATGTAATGTGTACAGAAATAAGATGTAAGACAAGAACAAAAGGACAGGAGAGCAAAATGGAACTATATTGTTGGCCATATCACACTATTGATGCTAGCAGAATTTATAGCCAACGAATTTTCCTAAGATGAAGTGTCATGGAGTTTGTATTCATAAATAGTAACAATTGTAATTATTTTCTACATTGTTTCTTTAATTAAAAAAAATTAATTTACCTATAGAGAGATTGTATTTAGAGTAGGACAAATGGTTGAGCTATATATTTAAATAAGCATCCAAAACACAGACTGAGGAAAGGAGGATAAGAGAAAGAGAGGTTATCAATAATTAATGTGTGATGTGTGTGTCTCTGTGTGTGGTGAGTGTATGTTTGTGTGTAATTACAGTTGATATGTTAAGCATTCATTCTCAGTCCTGAAACTTTTGGGGGAAAATAGCTAACTTTAACTAACATAATTATTTCTGAGTTTATATTAATAAATGTAATAATAAATATAATAACTACTTCTGGTTTATATTAATTTCCAGAAAATATTTTTATTTGCATCTCCATGGCTTAAAGCAGTCTATTATGATCTCCATTTTTATTTAATTCACATTAAAAATATAACCACATAATATAGAAATTTACATTTTGACATTTAATGTTAACATAATAAAAATGATGGACTGATGGTGTCTACATCACTTGTATACAATAAAAAAATTATAGAATTATTTGTAATTTGTCTGGAATTATGATCATTATCCCTTTTTTTGGGTGTTCTATGAATGTGTCTATTTGCAAAATAGTTATGTCTTTGTATCTTTATAAAAGCATGTGTACTCTGCTATTTCATAACCCCTGAGCATTTGTGACTGACTTTTTGTCCATGGATTTTACAAAATCCTAACAATGTAAGATCTAATATTATTGAGCACTAGCTGCACTCATTATTTCATTTAGTCATTAAAATAACTTGATGAGGAAGAGAACTTGCTCCTTTTGCAAGGGAGAATGCTCATGTTGCGTGTGGATAAGTCATTTCCCCAAAATCCCTTTTCTGATAAATGCATGGATGACTTGAAAGCCTGTGCCTTTACGCATTAAGGTATACTACGTCCCTACACTGACATGTTCTTTTATTTTTCTAGCCTTATTGTCCTTTTTTTTTCACTTCTAGAACTTAATATTTCTTTTATTTAAAAAAATAGTTTGAACTACAATTGATAAAAACAATTTATTGAATACTATTGCTAGGACAGTAAATTTATTGATCATATATATGCATATATATACATATATAACATATATATAAATACTATATAGATTTTGCTTTTATGAAATTATTTATTTGCAGTATGATTAATGTTTTATCAGTAAGTAGCAAAGTGATGGAGACACTCGTTGGCTAATAATTGAAATATTTGCACCCAATAGTCATAAATTGATTTTTACTTACTCTCTTTTAAAAATTTAATTTAAATTTAATGTCCATGTCAGCTTACCCCTGGGATTCTGAAAATCCCATAATCATTTGAAATATAATTTCATTGTTCTTCAGGAACCCTTTCAGCAATCCTCATATTACTTTTTGGATTTATGAATTAAGATGAGCCCTATGTCAACTCATATCAAGACACTGCATTTAAGTCCAGTAAACAGAATTGAAGAGAAAATAAGATGGTACTTAAATAGAGCTATTACACATTTGTATATTATCATTTTAATAATTGATAGTATTAATTAAATTGATACAGTTTTATTCTCAGGAAACATAAGAATGCTCAGAGACTCTGTAACGTAACATCTGTCTGGTGTAGTTTTTAATCATTTCTTCCATTTAAGACCTAAATCTTGCTTACATTTGGAAGACTTCGTAATGATGTATTTGTTAGGCATAGAGCAAAGTATTCAGATAGAAGTTGCTTGACATTCATTATTCAATATTGAAGGGGATTCTGGAGCTGAGAGGAGCCTAGAAATACAGTTTTAGTAGAAAAAATTATTAATCTTACTGTAGATTTTAGAGTTTTGCCTTGTGATGATTTTTCCCAACTGACAAACTACTTATACCCAGGAGGCTTGATTAGATCTTTAATTAACTCAATCTGGAAGCTCAATGACCTCTAATTAAATTAAAGTTTGTTTCTTCTGGCAGCAAAATAATGAACTTATTCAAATGAGTTTCACAGCTATTCAAAATCAAAACATATTAGAAGCTAATAATGAAGTATGTCAACAGGTATACAACAAACTAGAAAAGCAGCAAGTTCCCCTCTACTTATTAAAATTATGAGGGTTAAACATTTGATTAGTATAAATGAAGCAAACTGTAAACATCCATATGTAGTTAATATGAATAAATGAAATGTATCTTCGCCAAAGCACATCAGGAAATCATAAAAATTGTAATTATTTTTCTGAATGGTTTCCCTCAAAATCAATTTAGTTTGCTATTGCCTGAAACACTTTTATAAGTGCTATTTTTGAATTGCCTACAAAATCAGTATGTCACATTTGAAAATCGACTATGTATAATCATGCTACGTCCTTTTTTAGTAGGATTTAAACATAAATGTATATGTATGAATAAAATGCTATGTTCTCTGATGGATCTATTACTCAGATCTAATAATATGAAAACCTCTAATAAACCAATATGTAAAATAATATCAGAGAGAAATAATGCCAGCCTCTATCCATTAAATAAAATGTTTTGTCTTATTGCTTGTGACCTTAAATATATTAATCCTTTATTATAGATATTTTTATTTATACTCATTAAGAAATTACTGGGGATAGTGTATTTTTCAAATACTTTAATATTTTCATTTGTTTTATTTGGTTTTTGACTTTAAAAATTACATGTGACTATTTAAGCAAAATATAAAACAAAGAAATATATTTTAAAAGTTTGTCTCTTAATGCCACAACCCAGATACATTGTCCTTTTATTTAATATTTTAAATGCTTAGTTTTATTTACAGAAATTTTTCTTTTAGTAAGATTCTTACGAGGGGAGATACACATTTTATATGTACATGAGTGAGTTTGAAAAAAGCATGTCTATACATGTTCTATGACACAATAAAATATTTCCATCTTTCAGAAATTTATCTAGCTCTTCAATGATTGGTCATGTGTGTAAAAGAATCTACAAAAATTCTTGTATTGGCCCAAGCAGGTCACTTGGACATTTTCATAGCCCTATGCCTTATGATGAGTAACAAGCCCATTGCGCAATTAATCATTAGAATGGTCTATGTCTGTGGCTTGATATACCAACAAATTGTAATATGCTGGCAAAATACAAACGCTAATAACACCAGTTCATGCCATTTTTTTCCCATGTAACTGACTAACCTGAATGAAGTAAATATTTGTTTGCATAGCCAAGGAAATATGGATTTAACACTTAGAAGAGTAAAATACAGCATCTCGAGGCCACATGCCCATATATAATTCATTAATTTGGTCCCAGATTTATATCTTGTATATGTTTATCTCATTTAAGTTTATCACCACTAGTTATTTTCACTATTCAGAAATACTGTGAAATTTGGTTCAATACTTCTTCATTCTAAATATCCAATCATCAAAAAGGGCCTTAACTTCTCTCATATCCCTTGGCATCTCCCCATTCATACTGGAACTGCTTTAATTTTGGCCCCCATCATTTCTCACATGGACAAATATCTGCTTCTAGTCTAACTCATTTCTATTCAGACCTCTCCAGTTCTTCGAGAGTGATCATTATAAAGCACAAATTCAGTTATATCATTTTTAGAAAGAAATCTTTCAATAAATTCCCATCATAAAATACAATCTTCTCAGCATGGCCTATATAATCTGTCCACCACCGGTCTCTCCACCATTATTTCTTGCATCTCTCCTATGGTCTCAGCATTTGAATGATGTACCATTACCTCAAATGCAGGTGTCTCTATAAAGTCTTTCTACTTGTAGTTTATTTTTGCATTTGCTATTTCTGTAGAAATTATCTTCAGTCCCACTACCTCTAGAATAGTCCTGAGTAATGATATAGGAAGAGTTTATATGAATCAGTTAAGTCTGATGTCAAAAAAAGAACAATGTGTTTAAAATAGAAGACTTTTTAGGAACATCATAGAACCTGTAAGAGTTTTTAGATCCATGACCCCCACCAAAACATATAAAGTTGTACCTATTATTCATAGATCATGAGGTTTTAAAATGTACTATTTTACACTTTACAGTTCGTAAATGAACTTGTGAATTCACATGGTATGGTTTTTATTATTGAAATAGGTATTTCAGGTTACAGTATAATTCAATTTTTTTTACATGTCATTGCAAAAAAGTTAAAAGATAGTCAAGACATGGCAGCTTACTCTTCACTTTCTACATTTATCCATTATGTTTTTTCTGATTACATGTTTATGTCCCTAACTTTTTTTTTGATATTGTAATTTATTTTTTTTTAATTGGAGTAAAATTGCTTTACAATGTTGTGTGAGTTTCTGCTGTACTTTGAAGTGAATCAGCTATATGTATACATATATCCCCTCCCTCTGGGACCTCCCTCCCACCTCCCCTGATCCCACCCATATGATCCTTGAATCTTATAAACGTTTTCTTTGGAAAACAAGATCATCCAAACAGATATATGTTATAATTCACAGTTAAAAGCACTGAAGCTTAACCACTATATGCGCTTCCATATGATTTAGAAAGTAGACTTCTCTTTATTACTTTCCTTCTCATGCAGTCTTTAAAGAACTTTGACAAGGAGAATTCCATATCTGTTTCATAAAAAGGGCACAGATATTTGTCAACCCAGGAACAGGCATTAGCGTTAGAATATGTTTTAATCCAAGCTATAAGACCTAGGACAAATGAACTTTTCTAAGTTACCATGTTCTCACCTATAAAATGTAGAAAGTTAATAATACCTGCTCATTTTGAGGAAACAAAGCCCAAGCCAAGCAGTGAAAGTTTAATGTGGGGAACTATTTTTTAAGTGTTGGAAATGGGTAAAAAGACATAAGGTGACAGTGAGGCAACACTTTGATCAGCCATAGCAAGAAGCCAATGCCCTAAGTAGAGCTGTGGGGTAGGTAGAAGAGAAGGTGAAGGTTCCCTGTCTCTACATCTTGTCGTTGTCAACACTTGATATCTTTTGTCTTTTTAATATTCACTCTAACAGATGTGAGGTGATATCTCCCTGTGGTATTAACTTGCATTTCCCTGATGATTAGTGATGTTGAGCATTTTTTCATGTACCCATTAGCCACTTGTATTTCTTCTTTGGAAGAATGTCTATTCTGTTCCTTTGACCATTTTTAATTGAATTATAGCTAGCAACACTGTATTACATACTTGAAACTTGCTAAGAGACTAGACCTTAAATGTTTCATCACAAAAAGAAAAAAGAGAGAAGGTGAGGAACAGAGCCCAGGAGTCAGAAGCTGTTTGTTAAGAGCTCAAACTCTGGAGAGGATGTCACTGCCAGAACCAGTGCCTGCAGCAGAAAGAAGGGGGGGAGAAACCCAATCTCTTCACCTCCTGCACTCCTATTTCCTGCAAGTGCTCTCAGAGGCAAAACTTCACCAGAAGCCACTTGGTGAGTGCTGGGAAAATATGCTTTAGAGTTGTATCCTCTGTAATACAGATTACAACAAGGGAATATGTAGGCGATGGATTTGAGCAGAAAAACAGGCACACGACGAGCACAGCAGGATGTTCAAAATTTCACGCAACCATTTTCTTAATGGCAGGCATTCACTTTCTTTCCTTTTGCCACTCTGAACAAAGCTAGATTAAATATGTTTCCATTTATGTGCTTTTTCTTTCAATTCTATGTTAATGTTTCAGAGATGAGGACTTTGGGGATCATAGGATATATTTCCTTTTCAAAATTTAATAGGTATAGATTTTCAAGCATCTGTCATAATTTACTTTTACTCGAGCAATGCCAACAATATTATATATTATCACTTTAAAAATATGTTTCAGGGCTTCCCTGGTGGTGCAGTGGTTGAGAGTCCGCCTGCCGATGCAGGGGACACGGGTTCATGCCCCAGTCCGGGAGGATCCCGCATGCCGTGGAGCGGCTGGGCCCGTGAGCCATGGCCGCTGAGCCTGCGCGTCCGGAGCCTGTGCTCCGCAACGGGAGAGCCCACAGCAGTGAGAGGCCCGCGTACCGCAAAAAAAAAAAATATTTTTCAAAATATTTAAAGTAGTATTAAATTAATGCTATGGTTTGCATTTTATCTGAACTTCTCAGAAAGTTAAATATGTTTTCATAAGTTTTATGACCATTTAAAAGTTAATCTAAGAATTGTTCATTTTTCTTTTGGCTTCTGGCCTTTGTATCATCAGTGTATACTCAATTAACCCTTTATCCCTTATATGTATATTATTATTTTCCCAATATTTCTTGCCTTTTAGGTTATTTTGACCATATCCAAATATTAACTGTATTATTAAATATATTAATTGTTTTATAATCTGGGCCTTTTGTCTAGAAATGTTTACCCATATTTTAATTTAATATTTAAAATATTTTCTTAGGATTTTTACTATAGTTAATTTTCAAGATTATTTTTGTATAGTAAGAAAAATAGTGAGTTTACAATTATTTTTAAAGGTTTTTAGAGTTTTGTCAGTTATTTTTAATATAACCTTTATTTCCCTCTAAATTAAAATATCACCTATTTCATACATTATATGTTCAAATACCTAGGCATTTATTAGGTATTCTCTACTGTTTTGATTATCTATTTGTCTATACATCTGTTAATCTCATTATTTTAAAAGGTTTATGTAGGCATAAGTAACATAGCATAACATTCAATGATTTTTCTATTATATATGGTGTCGTGAAACCCTCAACACAATATATATTAGAATATTTCCATCTGCCCAAAATAAATTCGTATTTCCTTTTGCAATCCACCCCTGTTCCTAGCACCAGTCACAGGGAGTTACTAATCTGCTTGCTATCTCTATAAAATTGACTTTTCAGGATATATCATATATATGGAATTATACAATGTGTAGTTTTTGTGTCTAGAATCTTTCACTTAGCACAATGTTTTTGAGATTCATCCATTTTGCAGCTTCTTTCAGTAGTTTAAACAATTTTAATATTGCCGAATGGTATCACATTTTACATATATACCATCTTTTATTTATCCATTCACCACTAAATAGGCATTTGGATTGTTTTAAAATATTAGTTATTATGAATATCACATTAGTTAAATTAGTGTACAACTCTTTGTGTGCACATGAGTTTTGATTTTTCACAGGTAGACTCCTAGGAGTGAAATAGCTGGATCTTAGGGTAAGTTTATATTTAACTTTTTAAGAAACTGCCAAAATATTTTCCAGAGCTGGTGTCATTTTACATTTCCTCCAGCATTGTAGGAGGGTTCCAGTTTCTTCACATCCTGGCCAATACTAGTTATTATCTGTCTTTTTAGTATTGCCATTCTACAGAGAGTGAAGTAGAGTCTCATTACGGTTTTAAGTTGTAATTATCTAATTACTAAAAACGCTAAGCTTCTTTCCATATGCTGATTAGTCATTCAAATTTATTTGGTGAAATGTTAATTCAAATATCTCGCAAATTTTTATTTGATCTTTTTTTTATGATCTGAGTTGGATATATTCTTTAAATGCTTTAGATACAGTCCTTTAACAGATATGATTTTCAGGTCAGTGACTTGTCTTCTCGTTCCTCTAATTGTGTCTATTAAGGCATATACTTTTTAAATTTAGATGAAAAACAATTGATCAAAATTCCTTTTATGAGTTAAGAACTATTTGTTTAACCCAAGTTACAAAGATTTCTTCCTATGATTTATTCTAGAATTTCTAAAGTTATAGCTTTTACATTTTAGGTATATGATCCACTTTTAGTTAATATTTATGTATGATGTGAGGTAAAGGTCTAAATTATATTTTATTTATGTATTTACTTATTTACATATATGATGTCCAATTGACCCACAAAACTCTACCATTTGTGAAATAACTATCTTTCCCACATTGAATTGCCTCAGCAACTGTGTCAAAAGTCAATTGGCCATCATTTTGGTTTTAGGATCAGATTGTAGATTTCTGCAAAAAATAACTCTGCTGAAACTTTAATAGGGATTGTGTAGACTCTATCAATTTGAGGAAAATTTCATCTTAACAATGTTAAGTATCCCAATTTTTGAATATGTAATGTCTCTCTATTCTATTTATTTAGATTAGAGGTTGGCAAGCTATGGCTTACTATCAATTTTGTTATGTGTTTT
Organism: Delphinus delphis; assembly: GCF_949987515.2. Lineage (NCBI taxonomy): Eukaryota > Metazoa > Chordata > Mammalia > Artiodactyla > Delphinidae > Delphinus > Delphinus delphis. Next base: position 114,898,124 of record NC_082687.1, on the reverse strand, counting down.
TGCATATTTAATGCTTAAAATGATTACTTACATACTTTTATAATAACCTTGATTTTGCTTCTTGGCTGGAAAAGTCTTCAGTTTGTTTGTTTTCTCAGGACTTTAAGAAAATATTTGCTTAAACTGGATTTGGATCTTCCTTAATTTCTTTCATAAATGCTTTGGGGGTTACTCTTTATAAGACTTGCTCACATTTGTTAAAGTTTTCTTAAGTATCTTATTTTTGGATGCTATTGTGCACTGAAAAGTTTTTTTTTTAATAGATTTTTTATTGTGTAAGCAGCTTTTGGCAGGAAAAAGCTCTTTTCAGGAGGCTCCTTTTATCTTGTCACTAACCTTAAATCAGGCACCACCATGCTCTACTCATCTCCAGCCCAAGCACACCTTTCCAAGCTTTTGATCATATAATTTGTTGCCCAACCTGTTGGTTCTTTCTGTAGCTCAAAGGAGAAGAAATGATGAATAAGTAATTAACTGATGACCAGATCTCTTCCTAGCTTCCCCTTCAGTAATCTCATGAACAAACCACGTGAACAAGACAGTATCTAAGGAAAGATCACAAGAAGTCAACAAGCCAGCAACGCAGTGGGGGATGCAACAACTCTGACCCTCTATCTCAGTGATTAACTGAGATTACTTCTCTTTTTCCCTTTAAAAACTTTCATGGCTGAGCAGAATCTTTGAAGATGATTTTTGGGGGAGACCAAGTCCACCATCTTCCCAGATCACTGGTATTCTGATTAAAAGGAACTTTCTTTTCTACCAGCATTTGCCTCTCCCTCGGGTATTGATATGAGTGGCAAGTAGCCAGACCTCAGCTTGGTAACAATTGTTCAGTTCTAGTGTATAGGAATGCAATTGGTCTTGTATACTGATTTTGCATCCTGAAACTTTGGCGAACTTTTTTCTTAGTTTTAGTAGGTTTATTTATTTATTTATTTTTTGTGTGGGGGGTTGATTCCTTAGTATGTCCTACATGCAGGATGAGGTTGTCCGTAAAGAAGAAGTTTATTTCTTCCTTTCTAATATGGATGTTTTAAAATTATTTTTTTCTTTTCTTTTGCTTTTAGTTTGTTTCGTTTAATTGCTCTTAGTGGAACATTCAGTACAACATTGAACTGAGTGGAGAGAGAAAATATCTTTACCATGTTTTCTATTTTAGCAGAAAGCATTTAATCTTTGATCAGTTAGTATGGTATTATCTGTAGGCTTTACATAGGTGGTCATTATTAACTATCTTGAACTTATTTATACTTATTTCTTTGAAGTCTTTGTCTGCTAATTCTAATATTAGGGCTTCTTTCAAATAGTTTCTGTAAACTATCGATACTTCTTTCTTTCATATGTCACCTTGTATTTCTTCTTTGAATTATCATATTATTTTGTTTAAAATTGGACATTTTAGATAATATAGCAACTAGGGATTCAGATATCCTCTGGGGTGGTGGTGGTTGTTGTTTGTGTGCTTGTGTTTTGTTGTAGTGATTTCCCTCATTTAATTCTGTAATGTCTGTCTCCAGCATAGCTTGTAGTGAGCCAATGACTGACCAGAGTTTGTGTTCAAACACTGTGAGCCAGTAAGGTTTCTACCCACTTCGAATAGATCTGTTCATGGATCAGGGAATGCACTCAAAATTCAGGCTGTTGACAAATCTGCACAACCTTTACTCTTTGCTGAGATCCTTCTTGTGCTGAACCTCTGCATGCATGGGCTTCACATTGAGTCTGGGATATGTGAATAGCTAGAGCCCTGTGCTAGGCTGAACAGTCCACCCAAAGATGCCCATGTTCTAATCCCTCAGAATCTGCTAATATGTTAACTTACATGGTAAAGAGAACTTTGCAGATGTGATCAAGTTAAGGATCTTGAAGTGGGGAGATTATCCTGGATTGTCCAGGTGGGTCCAATGTCATCACATAGATCCTTAGAAGAGGGAGGCAGGAGGATCAGAGTCAAAGAGAAGACGACAATGTGACAGGAGAAACAGATTGGAGTGATACCACCCCAAGCCAAGGAATGCCCAGAACATTTACAAGCCGGAAGACCTAAGGAATGAATTTTCTGCGGAGCTTCTGAAAGGAACTAACCTAGTAACACCATGACATTAGCCTAAGAGACAGATTTTGGACTTATGACCTTCAGAACCAATAAGACAATATATTTTTGTTATTTTAAGACCTGTGTTTGTGGTAATTTGTTACAGCAGAAACCGGAAACCAATGCTGACCATTTCTGTTCTCTCCTGTCCTTGGATGTACTTTGGCACATGTGCGCAGCTTCTCAGATCACCAGAGATATGTGGGGGTTATCAAGGTCGACTATAGCTACCATATTCCCTGGATATTATCAAATGGTAATTACAGATATTTAATAGTATGTTTTAATTTTCAGTAATGTAAATTCAACATATTACTCATATGTGTTACTAAGCATTGACTTTGACAGACATATATTTATCTAATGATTTTTAGATAAATTATTTTCTGACTATTATGATGTATATATGGGCATATTTTGGTCACAGTAATGGTCCTAGTAATTGTCGGTCTGTTATATAACAGAATACCATAAACTGTGGGGCTTATAACAAAAAAAGATATATATATATATATATATATATTTTAATCATAGTTCTGTAGGCTGGGAAGTCCAAGATGCAGATTCAGTGTTTGGTGAGAACCTACTTTTAGTTCATAGATGACTGTCTTTTCACTGTACTCTCACATGGTAGAGTGGGCAGGGAGCGTTCTTGGATCTCTTTTATAAGGATACTGATCCCATTTATGAGGGCTCTACTCTCATGTCCTAATCACTTCCCAAAGGGCCACTTCTAAATTCCATCCTTTTGGGGATTGGGCTTCAATATATCAGTTTTAGGAGGTTTCAGTTTATAGCAGTAATGCTTCAAAATGGCACTCTATGCCCATGTAGTCAAAACCTAAAGCAGTTCCAATACATTAAAGTCAATAAAATCACTTATCTTTGAAAGTACCAAATAATTCAGCAAACAATCGTTCTACTGACTTTGTTTTCAACTAATATAATTTAAATGATTTTCCTGTATATAGATTTATTAATGATATGGTCAGTAGATATGCCCTCTAGAGAACTAAAAATCAAAAAGAATGATACTTTAAAAAAGCCTATGTGGATATAAATATATATTGACCATTGTAGAAGAAACTGTACTTTTAACTCTTCAAATGGGTTACAGTTTGTTAATGAATAGACAGTTAGGAAAAGCTCTTAGTAAAAGCAAATTAGACTAAATTTTAGTAACTAAGACTCTTTGAGAGCTTTAGAGAAAGGTTTTATCTTTAACACATACTTGACATATAAGGAGAGAAAACATTTAGTAGTCAAACTGTGAGATTAAGGGAGATAAGAGTAAAACATAACATGAAGAGACACATTTTTGTCATTCAATTTTACTATAAAAATCGTAGACTTGGGCCCTTTTCTTCTGTACTTTTACCCTTTATCTACATGAAATTACTTAACCCCATGGTTTTAAGAAACATCCATGTAATATTGGCTCCCAAATTAATTTCCATCCCACTCTTCTTGAGGTTCAAATCAAACTGTCTAGGTCATTCATGTATAGATGCCCACGGTAAGAGCCTCTGATGAGACCAACTGGAAAAAATCTACTAATCCAGTCTGCACCATTCAGACTGCCACAACTGCTGCCTGGGCCAAACATCACACTGGGCATAGAAAAACATATACCATTATATCCTGGGCACAAAGTAAAGGACTCCATGTTTCGATGCAAAGTCTGCAACTGAATGCCAGATTGGGACTACTGCCAAAATTTAACCTGTTTGTCTCATGATGGATAAACCCACATTACATGTGGCACTGCCCCCAACCTCTTCTAGAAGATAAACTATGGTAGGCCTTTGTTCCCTCTCAGGGTTTTTTTTTTTTTTTTTTCTGCGGTATGCGGGCCTCTCACTGTTGTGGCCTCTCCCGTTGCGGAGCACAGGCTCCGGACACGCAGGCTCAGCGGCCATGGCTCACGGGCCCAGCCGCTCCGCGGCATGTGGGATCTTCCCGGACCGGGGCACGAACCCATGTCCCCTGCATCGGCAGGCGGACTCTCAACCACTGCGCCACCAGGGAAGCCCGCTCTCAGGGCTAATAATGGTGCCTCACCTCTGCTGACTTTTTTTCATGTTATGATGTTGCTAATCCAAACCAATTGGCCAATTTCTGTCACAAACAAAGACCACTGAAACTAATCTCTGTCATCTGTTTGTTTTCCCAGACCATTTGCAGCCTGACATGGTATGCCTATTATCGCAAAAGCCACTCAGCAATGGGTCACAGCCAAGATATAATATGAACCCACCACAATCCCGACTATCCACAAGCACTTGGTATCTCTGAGAGATTGATCTCCTCAAAAATCAACTCGAAAGAACTTCTAGCCTTTCTACCCTCACCTCTTTCTCTTCCACACACCTTACTAATGACATTTTTATTTCAATTAATGTGGCTGTCCTAGAAAGCAATCATCTCCTTTCAGGTGCTTCTCAGGTAATGATCAGAATGAAAGAGATAGGGGATAATACACTTTGAAATTTCAGGGGTTTATGCTAGCCATTGCTGGGCATAATGCACTTTTCTTTCCCCCAACTTAAACCCATGGCCACACTGTTGGGCCAAAAGGAAGCACAGAGGATTTAAATTTCATTCTGGATACATTTTCTAAAAATGCAGTTATAATAACTTTGTACTTGCCTCATCTACCTGAAAAGTTTGGGTGTAAATAGGTGATTGAAATTACAGGTAATGCATAAGAAACACAGATTTTGTGGTGGTGAATGGTGTAAAAGTAAATAAAAATCGAACGTGGTAAAGAAATAATTTCCCTGTTGAAAATGAGATCAACCTTCTTTTCTTAGGGACTTTTTTAGAAAATATGTGAATTGTAAGTTATTTCTCTGTCTCTTTGCAATGTATGTAAACCTTTTTAAAAGCTAAGTCAGGCTCTTGCCAGCTTTAAGGCTCAGAAAGTCTTTTCTCAAGGGCCTATTCACCATCTCTTTCAAATGCAATCATTAAAGAAGCTAGACTCCCTATCTTCCAGTTTCTGTGGGAGGATAGGAGCCTAACTTCTTTAGGTGCCTGCCTCCAAGATGCAGAACTATCTCCTATCACAAAGATACCAAAAGTTTATTTTTCCTTTGGATAAAGTCAATTAGCTAACATAGATGGTCACCCCAGTTACCAAGTAAAGTTAAGATGAGCTGTGTGTGATAAATGGTGCTGTTGAATCCTCTTACATATGCATTCCCAAGATCAACAATAACTAGTTCGAGTAGTAGGACTTGTATCTGCTTGGTATACAAAATGGTGAGATTTTTTTGTCTTTGAAAATTTTTAGCAGATTGCCTGTGATGTGCATCACATTCTGGTTTAATGCTTATTCAATAATAAAACGATTTCTTTCTCTTCTACCTTTGTAAAGACATTTTCTGTTTGGGAAGGAGATTTTAATTTTTATTATATTTTCCAAACAATGGAGATAAAAATTCTGGCAACTAGGGAGGAAAGAATATGCCCCAGGTGGTAAGGGAGTGAGAGAGTGACATTCATAATCTCTTTTGGAACGGCTGCTGAAGCCTTTCTCACAAAGGAAAACACAATGATGTCTCTTTCTCAAACCATTATAAGCATCTTAAATTTAATGGAGTGCTGCTCTGTCATTCTTTCCAGATGGCTTTAACAATGATTCAATCACTATTCCTCTTAACTTTACCAAGAAGTATATTGAAAATAGCAGCAAATAGTGTCAAATTCTGCACCTCTAACACAAAGTACTTGTCAATAGCACCAGGTGTCTTCTCTATCCCCACTTACTGTTTCCCAATCACTTTGTAGGGTGGACAAATGCCCTTTGGCTGGTGGCATGGGCAAATAGAACAGATTTGACTGATTTCAGTCAGGTAGTTCTAAACACAAGAACCAAGCTCAACAGTCTGACGTAAATTGAGAATCCTAAGTCTCGCCATCTGGCTTGGAGGCCACACTGGATACATTGGCATAACATGCCTTCCAACAGACATAGCTCTCATTGTGGATCCTTGTGAGTTATACATAACAATATCTTTCCAATGGCACTGTGTATGTACATGGGACTTTACATTATGTGTTGAAGCCAGGCGTTAACTTCTCTTCAAAACATTGGGCCTTAAACACTATGTGTGGTCATAAGAGACCTTAACTGTTTAAGAAATCCAATGAATCATGTAATACTAACATGGTTATGGCATTAACTCTAAAATTAGGCCACCCTTCTGTACCTGGATTAACGTCTCAGGTCCAAGGGAAGAGTCAATAGAGAAACTTAAGGTTAAAGCTATCTGGATTTCTAAGCTAAATCCTGAGGTTTTATGGGATTTGTTCAGCTGGTTGGATCTGGGATGCTGGGTTGCATTGCCGTGGTCAAAAGTGCAAGTTGGTTTCATCCTTCGCCACTTGAAGCCAGGTTGAGAGTAGCTTTAATTAAATGTTGTTGGTCAGATTATCAAAGTGTCTGAGGGAGAAGTACACTCATAGGAAAATTTGTCAGAAACCAAGACGGCACAGAAGTGAGGGTAGATATTATTGGGAAAATTCCCCAGGGATCTCTGGCATGTCTGTACATCTGGCAAACAAAGGCACTCCTGCTCTTTTGTTCTGGATTATCTTTCAAATATAGTTATAAAGGGCAGATTTGTTTACTATCTAGTATAGTAAATATAAGTCTCCTTCTGGGAAAATGGTCAGGCAAATTTGTTGCAGCACATTATGAACATTTGGGTTCATTAAGCCCAGGGTTCCTCAACTGTGATGTAAGTCCACTGCACATATAGCATCTACCTGGGCTCCTCTGCATCACCTCACGTAGGACTTGGTGGTAAGGAGACCCAACAGGAACATGACACTCATATTACTTGCTATGCCATGAGTAATACAGTTCTTATCTCCAATCTAAGTCTCCTGTATTCTTCCAGCATTCATCAAACTGTTGCAAGTTTACCTTCTTTAGACTGAAGTAGGGCGAAATCTGAGACCCTTCACAATTCCCACCAACTCTCCGATGGTAAGCTTAGAAATCCCAATAAATGTTCCACAGAGGAAGATTTTAAATGCTATATTGAAAATATTACATTTCATTACTTAGGCAGGAAAGCATCGCTGCCTATTTCTAATATGGGAACTAATCAACTTCGCGTTGTGCTTTCAGAAGATTCATGTACTAATGGTAACTAGAAGGATATGGAAAAAAAATGAGACTTGGGCTTCCCTGGTGGCACAGTGGTTGGGAGACCACCTGCCGATGCAGGGGACACGGGTTTGTGCCCCAGTCCGGGAAGATCCCACATGCTGCAGAGCGGCTGGGCCCGTGAGCCATGGCCGCTGAGCCTGCGCGTCCGGAGCCTGTGCTCCGCAACAGGAGAGGCCACAACAGTGAGAGGCCCGCGTACCGCAAAAGAAAAAAATGAGACTTGCCTTATGGATAACTGTTAGAAGACATTTGTTGTAATCCAGGATAGAGTTAACAGTGGTCAATATAAACCATAGTTCTAAACAGAAGGAGCTCCTCTTCCATTTTACTTTACCTTTTGTTATATAAAACATGATTTAATGAGATGAATAACTGATATTGAAATGATGTGTTGGTGGGTTCATTCATACTTAGTTCAAATTCCTAATAAAACATGATGGCTCTTTACATACATTAGCATGATTGATATAGCTGATTCAATTAGCTGAAGCATTTCATTACAAAATTTAAATGTAAATATATCATTTTCAAAAGTTAGATTTGCATCTGTTGTTTTGAATATTTTACACCCCTTGGAATAAGTTCATGCTATCAGATAAACAGTAAATATTCTGAATTCAGTTGACTGTTATCTTTATTAAATCCAACTATGACTAAATTGTCAAAGATATGACCCACTATACACCCCCCAATAAATCATTACAATTAGTCACAGATAAAACTCACATGCTCTAATATCTTTGAGTAGTCACCTAGTTTCAACTTATTGGTAAAGGGAGTAAAATAAAAGGTGTTTTGTGGAAGAAAAACTGAGAATATCAAAAATAGATGAAATACAACTATGATTAAAGAATAATAAACTTTAGCAGTAGGACTTATAATAATATCTATGGAATCAGTAATTTATTTCTTCTGTGTTTTCACTACATGGAAAACATATTGTACATCAGTAAAAATACATCAAAAAAACCTGATGTGGTTATATTGTATTTTTAAATCTGTTTTACTAGGCTTTTGGAGAAGTAGTTCAATTGAGTCATGATAAACTTTTTTTGCTCCTCAAAGTTTCTCTATTTTTTTTCATTATAAGGAACAGTGCTTCCTTACTCCTAATATATAGTATTGGATAGTATGCTTCATATTTATGAAAAACATCAGTAAACTAGGAATAGAAGGAAACAATCTCAACTTGATAAAGACTACAAAAAACCTAGAGTTAACACCATACTCAATGTTGAGAAACTCAGACGTTTCCCACTAAGATCAGGTAAAAAGTAAGGACGTTTACTTTCCCTGCTCCTTTTCAACAATAAGCTGAAAGTCCTTTCTAATGCAATAAGGCAAGAAAATAAAGTTATAGAGATTGGGAAGAAAGGATAGAACTGTCTTTGTCTACAAATGACATAATTATGTACATAGAAAATCTGAAAAAATTGACAGAAAAACTCCTGGAACTAATATGCAATTATAACGAGGTTGCAGGATACAATATTAATATACAGAGGTCCATATCTCTTGCACCCATGGCTGCCAGCTTTCCTGCACATTTGGTGCCACCAGGGCTCCCATGATCCAAGCAGTCATACCACCTCTGTGCCCTGTCCTCTACACGACAGACTCAAGAGCCCCAAGACAGCCTCAGGACCAGACTCCTGTGTGTGGACCACACACAGAGGTGGGGATAAAACCAAAGCTGAACCCCAGGGATGGGGCGACTAAGGAAGATCAAAAATCTTTCCATCAGCTGTACAAGCTGTGGATTAAATCCCTGTGATCAGCTAGGTAGACCCTGTGTCTATGGAATATCTGAGTAGACAATGAATGTTCCCACAAATGAAAACAGTCTAGCTCTGGCAGCTGTGGAATTTGGGGGCAAGCACACGCAGGAATTGGGCCAGATCAGAGTCTGAGGGGTCCCCACAGGGCCCACAGCAGGTCCAGAGACCAGCCCTGATGCAGAGGAGAGCCTCTTGGGGAGGTGGAGGTGGGTTGTAGCTTATGGCATGTGCGAGGACACTTATAGTGGAGTCTGCAGAGAAACATAATTATTACTATTAATTTTATTATGTTTTGAATCATTCTGTTGTTGGTTCTGCCTTTTGTTTTTTGTCTTTCCTTTTTTCTTTCTTTTTTGTTTGTTGTTTTAGTATTTTTTTAATTTAGTTTTTTGGGATCTCCATGTTTTAAAACGTATTTTTAATTTTTTGATATATTACTACTTTTACTTTCCTTTTCTGTTGTTGTGTTCTTTATTTTTTTCTTCTTCTTTTTCTTTAATATATATACCTTTTTGTATTTCCATTTCTACTTTGCTTTTCTGTTGTCCTGTGTTTTTTCCCTTTTTATTTTATTATTGATTTTAATCAGCTTTAATTGGTTTGTTCTGTTTTCTTGCTTTATTCTGCAGTTGGCACACTGCTTTGGTTTTGTTTTTAGGTTATGTACTTTTGTTAGTTTCAACCCTAATTGATTTCGTTTTGGGGTTCTTATGTTGTCTGGTTGTTCTCTTGCTTTTTGTTTTATTTGGTTCTGTTTTTGTTTCTTTTGTGTGTGTGCATGTTTCCTTCTTTCTATTTTTGTTTGTTTGATTTTACTTTTTACCATTTGCCTGGTGTTTTGTTAGATTTTTTTTTTTTAATCCCCTTTATTGCTGGGATGAGCGACTCGCGGGGTCTCGGATCCTCAACTGGAAGTCAGGCCTGAGGCTCTGGGGTGGGAGCACCAAGTCCAGGATGCTGGACCACTAGAGAATTCCTGGCCCCAGGGAAGATTAATTGCTGAGAGCTCTCACAGAGGCCTCTATTTGAATCCAAGACCTGGCTCCACCCAGCTGCCAGCAGATCCCAGCACTGGACACCTCACACCAAACAACAAACAAGACAGGAATACAAAACCACCCATCAGCACATAGACTACCTAAAGTCATACTAAGCTCACAGACACCCCAAAACACACCACCGGACATGGCTGTGATCATCAGCGGGAAAAGACTCAGCTGCACCCACCAGAAATCAGGCATCAGTCCCTCCCATCAGGAAGCCTACACAAGACACTGGACCAACCCCACCACCAGGACAGAGAAAAGAAGCAAAAGGAATTATGACCCTGAAGTCTGGGGAAAGGAGACCTCAAATACTGTAAATTAGACAAAATGAGAAGACAGAGAAATATCTTGCAAGCAAAGGCGCAAGATAAAAACCCACAAGACCAAATAAATGAAGAGGAAATAGGTAAACTACCTGAAAAAGAATTCAGAATAATGATAGTAAAGATGATCCAAAATCTTGGAAATAGAATAGAGAAAATAAAACAAATGTTTAATAAGGACCTAGAAGAACTAAAGAGCAAACAAACAGTAATGAACAAAACAATAACTGAAATTAAGAACACTCTAGAAGGAATCAACAGCAGAATAACTGAGGCAGAAGAACGGATAAGTGAGCAGGAAGACAGAATGGTGGAAATAACTGCTACAGAGCAGAATAAAGAAAAAAAGAATGAAAAGAATTGAGGACAGTCTCAGAGCCCTAGGGACAACATTGAGTGTACCAACAGTCAAATTATAGGCATCCCAGAAGAAGAAGAATATTAGAGTTGAAAACTTCCCCAACATGGGAAAGCAAATAGTCAGTCAAGTCCAGGAAGCACAAAGAGTCCCATACAGGATAAACCCAAGGAGAAATATGCTGAGATACATATTAATCAAACTAACAAAAATTAAACACAAATAAAAAAATTAAAAGCAGCAAGGGAAAAGCAACAAACAACACACAAGGGAGTCCCCATAAGGTTATGAGCTGACCTTTCAGCAGAAACTCTACAGGCCAGAAGGGAGTGGTAGGACATATTTAAAGTGATGAAAGGGAAAAAACTACAACCAAGTTTACTCTACCCAGGAAGGATTTCATTCAGATTCAACGAAGAAATCAAAAGCTTTACAGACAAGCAAAAGTTAAGAGAATTCAGCACCACCAAACCAGCTTTACAGCAAATGCTAAAGGAACCTCTCTAGGCAGGAAACAAGAGAGAAGGAAAAGACATACAAAAACAAACCCAAAACAATTAAGAAAATGGGAATAGGAGCATACATAGCAACAATTACCATAAATGTAAATGAATTAAATGCCCCCACCAAAAGACACAGTCTGGCTGAATGGATACAAAAACAATACCCATATGTATCCTGTCTACAAGAGACCCACTTCAGATCCAGGGACACACACAGACAAAGTGAAGGGATGGAAAAAGATATGCCATGCAAATAGAAATCAAAAGAAAGCTGGAGTAGCAATACGCAAATCAGACAAAATAGACTTTAAAATAAAGAATATTACAAGAGACAAAGAAGGACACTACATAATGACCAAGGGATCAATCCAAAAGAAAATATAACTGTAAATATCTATGCACCCAAAATAGGAGCACCAAAATATATAAGGCAAATGCTAACAGCCATAGAAGGGGAAATGGACAATAACACAATAATAGTAGGGGACTTTAACATCCCACTTATACCAATGGACAGATCATACAAACAGAAAATAAATAAGGAAGGACAAGCTTTAAATGACACATTAGAACTGATGGACTTAATTGATATTTATAGGACATTCCATCCAAAAACAACAGAATACACTTTCTTCTCAAGTGCACACAGAACATTCTCCAGATCACATCTTGGGTCATGAATCAAGCCTCAATAAATTGAAGAAAATTGAAATCGTATCAAGCATCTTTTCTGACCACAATGATATGAGATTAGGTATCAATTACAGGAAAAGAACTGTAAAAAATACAACCACATGGAGGCTAAACAATACGCTACTAAACAACCAAGAGATCACTGAAGAAATCAAACAGGAAATCAAAAAATATCTAGAAATAAATAACAATGAAAACATGATGACCCAAAACCTATACATGCAGCAAAAGCAGTTCTGAGAGGGCAGTTTATAGCAATACAATCCTACCTCAAGAAACAAGAAACATCTCAAATAAACAACTTAACTACATACCTAAAGCAATTAGACAAATAACAAAAAAAACCCCTAAAGTTAGCAGAAGGAAATAAATCATAAAGATCAGATCAGAAATAAATGAAAAGAAATGAAGGAAACAATAGCAAATATCAAAACTAAAAGCTGGTTCTTTGAGAATAGAAACAAAATTGATAAACCATTAGCCAGATTCAAGAGAAAAAGAAAAAGAAGACTCAAATCAACAAAATTAGAAATGAAAAAGGAGAAGTAACAACTGACATTGCAGAAATACAAAGGATCATGAGAGACGACTACAAGCAACTATATGCCAATAAAATGGAAAATCTGGAAGAAATGGAGAAATTCTTAGAAAAGTACAACCTTCCAAGACTGAACCAGGAAGAAATAGAAAATATGAACACACCAATCACAAGAACTGAAATTAAAGGTGTGATTAAAAATCCTCCAAAAAACAAAAGCCCAGGGCCAGATGGCTTAACAGGTGAATTCTATCAAATATTTAGAGAAGAGCTAACATCTATCCTTCTCAAACTCTTCCAAAATATAGAAGAGCAAGGAACACTCCCAAACCCATTCTGAGTCAACCATCACCCTGATACCAAAACCAGACAAAGTTGTCACAAAAAAAGAAAATTACAGGCCAATATCACTGATGAACATGGATGCAAAAATCTGCAACGAAGTACTAGCAAACAGAATCCAACAGCACATTAAAAGGATCATACACTACAACCACATGGGGTTTATCCAAGGAATGCAAGGATTCTTCAGTATATGCAAATCAATCAGTGTGATACACCATATTAACAAATTGAAGGATACAAACCGTACGATAATCTCAATAGATGCAGAAAAAGCTTTTGACAAAATTCAACACCAATTTATGTTAAAAACTCTCCAGAAAGTGGGCATACAGGGAACCTACCTCAACATAATAGAAGCCATATATGACAAATCCACAGCCAACATTGTTCTCAAGGGTGAAAAACTGAAACCATTTCCTCTAAGATCAGGAAGAAGACAAGGTTGTCCACTTTCACCACTGTTATTCAACATAGTTTTGGAAGTTTCATCCATGGCAATCAAAGAAGAAAAAGAAATAAAAGGAATCCAAATTGGAAAAGAAGAAGTAAAACTGTCACTGTTTGCAGATGACCTGGTACTATGCATAGAAAATCCTAAAGATGCCACCAGAAAACTACTAGAGCTAATCAATGAATTTGGTAAAATAGCAGGATACAGAATTAATGCACAGAAATCTCTTGCATTCCTATACACTAACAATGAAGAATCAGAAAGAGAAATGAAGGAAACACTCCCATTTACCACTGCAGCAAAAAGAATAAAATACCTAGGAATAAACCTACTTAAGGAGACAAAACAGCTGTATGTAGAAAACTATAAGACACTGAAGAAAGAAATTAAAGATGATACAAACAGATGGAGATATATACCATGTTCTTGGATTGGAAGAATCAACATTGTGAAAATGACTCTATTACCCAAAGCAATCTACAGATTCAATGCAACCCCTATCAAACTACCAATGGCATTTTTCACAGAACTATAACAAAAAATTTCACAATTTGTATGGAAACACAAAAGACCCCGAATGGCCAAAGCAATCTTGAGAACGAAAAACGGAGCTGGAGGAATCAGGCTCCTTGACTTCACACTGTACTACAAAGCTATAGTAAGCAAGACAGTATGGTACTAGCACAAAAACAGAAATATAGGTCAATGGAACAAGATAGAAAGCTCAGAGATAAATCCAGGCACATATGGTCATCTTATCTTTGACAAAGCAGGCAACAATATACAATGGAGAAAAGACAGCCTCTTCAATAAGTGGTGCTGGGAAAACTGGACAGCTACATGTAAAAGAATGAAATTAGAACACTTCCCAACACCATACACAAAAATAAACTCAAAATGGATTAAAGACCTAAATGTAAGTCCAGACACTACAAAACTCTTAGAGGAAAACATAGGCAGAACAGTTATGGCATATATTGCAGCAAGATCCTTTTTTCAGATGCCAATATGAAAAAATTATGTACTATATGATTTCCAATATTGTGGAAAAAGCAAAACTATGGAGAAAATTAAAAACAGTGGTTTTCACGGTTGTACATGGAGAGGGACTAGGCAGACCACAGAGGATTTTACAGTAATGAAACTATTCTGTATGATATTCTAATGATGGATACATGTTATACATTTTTTCCAAACATGTAGACTGTACACACCAAGAGAACCCTAATATAAGTTTTGGACTTTGGGTGATCATGAACTGTCAATGAAGGTTCATCAGTTGTAACAAATATACCACTCTGGTGGGGAATATTGATAATGGGGGAGATAATGCTTGTGTGGAGACAGGGGCTATATGTGAAATTTTTCTTCCTCTAAAATTTGTTGTAAAACTAAAACTGCTCTAGAAAATAGTCTTAAAAATGGGGGAAAAAAAGAAAATCATTTCCTCATTAAGGGAAATAAGTTCAAAAATAACCTACTTAATTATAAGATAATTGATATTTGTAAGGTTTGGTATGTCATATTAAGTCTCTACTTACTTATTACTTCCTCAGAGAGGGCTATAGTAATTTTCATTTTTTTAGTCCTTACTCAATCTCTCAAAACAGGATATAAACTTTGCACATGTGTGTGTTTGTCTGTAGGAATCATTCATTAATAAGACTGCTATTTGTATCAGAAAAAGTACTTAAATAAACCTCAACAATGATTCATGTTTGAATCATTAGATTGAAATTTCTTTGACAAACTAGAAAGGAAAAAGAAAAAACTTGCCTAAGCTTGTATACTTAATAGGGTATATACAAAAAAGGAAACTGGTAAACATAAAACACAGTAATTCAATTGAAATATTAAAATCATCACTTTTAAAATTAGAGTAGGAAAACAATGGTAAATTTTAGTGCTTCAGTTAAAAATACTAGTCCCAGATACAACATCAGAAGACAGAAAATAATTACAATTTTTGAAGATTAAAAAATGTTTACTGCTATTTTCATAGATATGCTTATTTATTTAGAAACCCAACGGTAGTCCTACAAATATTATTAAAATTAATAAGATACTTTGGCAATGTAAAGGTTAAAATAACATAAAATTTTCAATTTCATTTCTGCAAATAAACACTTTAAATGAAATTTAAAACGTCTAACAAGAGCAACATTAAATAAAGATAACTGAGAATAAGCTTACTGAAAGTATGCAAGATCAACAGGGAAAAATATAAAATATTATTCAAAGAAGCTTAAATAAATGGGGAGTAATTTCTTATTCATGGATAGGAAATATAACTTCTTCTCAATTTAGATAATAGATTCAATTCAATCCAATCATATTTTTGATTTTTTTAGAACTCAACAATATTCTAAAATTTAAATAAAGTCATAGTACCTGCATTAACATGTATAAAGTCTATAGAATTAAAGTTGGTTTAATACGGGCTTCAGAAAAGACAAATCTAAAATGTGGCCTTTGTGAAGGACCTTGGAAGGTAACTCTAAATCCTTGTAATTTCCTTAGTGATAGGAGTGTATTTGTTATTCTTGGTGAACCCCTTGGACTACATCTGATAGTTTATGTTAATGAGATGACTTTTCTGTCAGTGAAGGCTGGTTTCATCATTTCAGAATGCAGCATGAATTGAATAATATTAAACTGTCTGTTGAAACTTCTAGCACATATAAGGATGCTGCTACAAAATTTGCACCCAGATTGAAGAATAAGTAACAGTAGGGGGTTATGATCATAATTATGTATTTAATGTCTATTAGAAAGATTTTTTTGGGGGGAGGCAACCTGTGTGATGAAAACTAGGATTATGAAGTAGCTATAAAGGAGCTAAAGATATATTAACTCTTTCATTAGGAGGCACTACAGAGGTGACTTTAAATTAAAACCTTTACTTATCTTTCAAGCTTTTGAGACTCCCAGAGCCCTAAAAATAATGACAAATCATCCCCACCAGTCATTTGGCTGGCAGTAAGTAACAATAACATGGTTTTAACTGTTTTTACACTAGCAACAATAACACTAGTTTCAATTGTATTTTTGTCCAGAATAGAAAGGTATATAAGTAAACAATTAATCTTTTTTAGAATAAACATGAAAACAATATTTCACTGTACCTATTCATAGTTTTCTTATGTCCTTTTTCTAGAGATTCTTCTTTATATGGCAATCAAACAACTTTGCTCATTATGAATTTTCTCCTATTTCTGAGGCAATGCTGGAAAGTGCTTATGGAAAAGAGCTAATTTTCCCCTAATGACTTGATCCATGTTGATTTCTTCCTTCAAAGACTCCTTTTGTAACTTTTATCTGAATCATACAATTAGCAACTGATTACATGCTTTCTGTACAAAACTTGTTTAAAAACAAATTGTGAGACTGTAAAAGTTGTCTAAGATCTTCTTCACCTCTTTTCTACACATTTTTCCTTACTTGCAGGAAGACTTGACTCAGATATACTAAAATCTTCTTTCAGGGAAATTGTACATCATGAGTGGAAATATAAAACAATGGTCTTCCTTTCAAATATTTAAAGTTTTAATTTTTCTCTCATTATTTGGGTAAAAGATTTTGTTGCCTGTTACTTCGTATGGTATCCTTTGAATCTTCCACAGGTAATCAAATACTTGGATCCTGTTTTTCCCTTCAGTGTACTGTTTTTACTATAACTTCAGAGTAATTGTACTCTGCTCTCAATGGGTCAAGAGTACTCATTAGTCTGCAGTTTCTCCAAGCTTTTCTCTGATTAATATGATAGGCTACTCTTGCTCTCTCCCTTGCTAGGCTCCCATAAGTTTTTAAGTAAAAGCCAACATTCTCATTTCAATTCCAAAATTGATGAATTTTTTTTCTCTTTCTAGTTTTGAACATCAACAAGTGAAAATAAATAAGTGAATTTAAGCATATCATATTACCATGTAGAAATGTGGAACAGTAAGGTGTATATATATATATATAATAGTATACATATATAATAGTATACACACTATTGTATGTAAAATATGTAAACAAAAAGGACCTGCTTTATAGCACAGGGAACTATACTCAATATCTTGTAATAATATATAATGGAAAAGAATCTGAATATATATATATATATGTATATATAACTGAATCACTTTGCTGTACACTTGAAACAACACAACATTGTAAATTAACTATACTTCACCAAAAACAAAAAAAAATAAAATAAAATAAGAGGAAACAAGATCACAAAACGAGTAAAATAAAATACAAAGCCTGTGTGAAAAAAAGGACAAAATTCTATGATTATGTCAATAAATAAAGTAAAAAGATTTGACAAAATTTAACATCCATTTATAATAAAAACTCTCAATAAAGTGGGTATAGAGGGAATGTACCTCAACATAATAAAGGCCATGTATGTGATAAGCCCACAGTTAACATCATACTCATTGGTGAAAAGATAAACGCTTTCCTTCTAAGATCAGGAATAAGACAAGGATGCTTACTCTTGTCACTTTTATTCACCATAGTATTGAAAGTCCTAGTCAGAGTAATTAGGCAAGGAAAAAAATAATAAAAGTTATTCAAATTGGAAAGGAAGAAGCAAACTGTAACTATGTCCCAATAACATGATACTATATATAGAAAACCCTAAAGACTCCACAACAAAGGACCCAAGAACATACAATGAGGAAATGACAGTCTCTTCAATAAATAATGTTGGAAGAATTGGGCAGCCACACGCAAAAGAATTAAAGTGGACCACTATCTTATACAATACACCAAAAATAATTCAAAATGGATTAAAGACTTTAATGTACGACCTGAAACCATAAAACTTCTAGAAGAAAACATAAGTGGTAAACTCCTTAACATAGGTTTGGTGATTATTTTCTGGATCTGACTCCAAAAGTAAAAGCAATGAAAGCAAAAATAAATAAGTGGGACTACATCAAGCTAAAAATCTTCTGCACAGCAAAGGAAATAAACAACAAAATAAAAAGGCAACCTACCCAATGGGAGAAAATATTTGCAAATCTCATACCTGACAAGGGTCTAATATCCAAAATATATAAAGAACACATACAACTCAATAGGAAAAAACAATTCAATTAAAAAATGGGCATCTGAATTGACATTTTTCCAAAAAACACATACAGATGGTCAATATATACATGAAAAGATGCTCAACGTCACTAATCATCAGGGAAATACAAATCCAAACCAAAATGAAATGTCACCTAATACCTGATAGAACATATACTATCAAAGAGACGAGAAATAAAGTTGTGAAACAAAGGCTACTCTTGTGCATTGTTGGTGAGAATGTAAACTGGTGCAGCCACTATGAAAAACAGTATGGAGGTTTCTCAAAAGTTGAATAGAAGTACCATGTGATCCACCAATTCTAACACAATTCTACTTTTTATACAAAGGATAAAAATATACAAAGTATTATATAATTTGTATATTTGTATATAAAAATATACAAAAATATTAACTGGAAAATATACATGCACCCCTATATTCATTGCAGCATTTTTTTAAATAACCAAGACTTGGAAGCAACCTAAGTGTTTATTGATGGACTAAAAAAATTATATATATATATATATATAAATATAAATATCACAGTACCTTTATATTTTACATTATATATATACCATTATATATATATGCTCTTTTTCTTTCTTTTTTTTTTTTTTTGGTACGTGGGACTCTCACTGTTGTGGCCTCTCCCGTTGAGGAGCACAGGCTCTGGACGCACAGGCTCAGCGGCCATGGCTCACGGGCCTAGCCACTCTGCGGCATGTGGGATCTTCCCAGACTGGGGCACGAACCCGTGTCCCCTGCATCGGCAGGCAGACTCTCAACCACTGCGCCACCAGGGAAGCCCTATATGCTCATTTTATATACATATACATATACAATACCACTTAACAATAAAAAAGAATGAAATCTTGATCTTTGCAACAACATGGATGGACCTTGATGGTATTATTCTAAGTGAAATGCGTCAGACTAAGAAAGACAAATACTGTATGTTTTCACTTATATGTGGAATTAAACAAACAAACAAAATCAAGCTATGGATAGAGAGAACAGATTTGTGGTTGCCAGAGGTGGTGGGTGGGAGAGTGGATGAAATAAATGAAGGGGGTCAAAATGTACAAACTTCCAGTTATGAAATAAATAAGTCATGGAAGTAATATACACCATGATGACTAGAGTTAATAATTCATTTAGAAAAAAGAAAATGTATATTGTTATTAAGAGCCACATGTAAAATTTCCTACAGTTTGGTTTCACAAAGCAAAAATCTTTGAATTATATAATACATATTTCTTTGCTGCTTTAGCGGTACGAATAAAATTAATGACTCCTAAATAAAGATTCCTCTGTGTTCCATTCTATTTGTATTAATGACAAATGAATCTTATTCATCATTTCTCATCTAAACTAATATCGAGAGCCCTGAAAATTTATTACAGTTCAAGTAATTTAGATGTAGAAACAGATATGCATTGAGAAGAGCAGCTCACGAAATGTCCATTGCAAAAGATAGAGACCATTCTATGATAAATTTGGATCTCTGTAATTAAAACAATTCTAACTTATCAAAGTACTCTTCATGTAGTATGAAACACCAAAGAAAACATTAAACAATGTCAAATAAGGAATGCATGTTTTCAAACTCTTTCATTATTATTATTTTTTAACATCTTTATTGGAGTATAATTCCTTTACAATGGTGTGTTAGTTTCTGCTTTA
Source organism: Delphinus delphis (assembly GCF_949987515.2). Lineage (NCBI taxonomy): Eukaryota > Metazoa > Chordata > Mammalia > Artiodactyla > Delphinidae > Delphinus > Delphinus delphis. The sequence goes on along the minus strand of NC_082687.1, from coordinate 114,878,062 downwards.
TAACAAAGTGAATCAGTTATACATATACATATGTTCCCATATCTCTTCCCTCTTGCGTCTCCCTCCCTTCCACCCTCCCTATCCCACCCCTCTAGGTGGTCACAAACCACCGAGCTGATCTCCCTGTGCTATGCGGCTGCTTCCCACTAGCTATCTATTTTACGTTTGGTAGTGCATATATGTCCGTGCCACTCTCTCACTTTCTCACAGCTTACCCTTCCCCCTCCCCATATTCTCAAGTCCATTCTCTAGTAGGTCTGTGTCTTTATTACCATCTTACTCCTAGGTTCTTCATGACCTTTTATTTTTTTTCTTAGATTGCATATATATGTGTTAGCATACGGTATTTGTTTTTCTCTTTCTGACTTACTTCACTCTGTATGACAGACTCTAGGTCCATCCACCTCACTACAAATAACTCAATTTCGTTTCTTTTTATGGCTGAGTAATATTCCATTGTGTATATGTGCCACATCTTCTTTATCCATTCATCTGTTAATGGACACTTAGGTTGCTTCCATATCCTGGCTATTGTAAACAGAGCTGCAATGAACATTTTGGTACATGACTCTTTTTTAATTATGGTTTTCTCAGAGTATATGTCCAGTAGTGGGATTGCTGGGTCATATGGTAGTTCTATTTATAGTTTTTTAAGGAACCTCCAAACTGTTCTCCGTAGTGGCCGTACCAATTCACATTCCCACCAGTGGTACAAGAGTGTTCCCTTTTCTCCACACCCTCTCCAGTATTTATTGTTTCTAGATTTTTTGATGATGGCCATTCTGACTGGTGTGAGATGATATCTCATTGCAGTTTTGATTTGCATTTCTCTAATGATTAATGATGTTGAGCATTCTTTCATGTGTTTGTTGGCAAGCTGTATATCTACTTTGGAGAAATGTCTATTTAGGTCTTTTGCCCATTTTTGGACTGGGTTGTTTGTTTTTTCGTTATTGAGCTGCATGAGTTGCTTGTAAATTTTGGAGATTAATCCTTTGTCAGTTGCTTCATTTGCAAATATTTTCTCCCACTCTGCGGGTGGTCTTTTGGTCTTATTTATGGTTTCCTTTGCTGTGCAAAAGCTTTGAAGTTTCATTAGGTCCCATTTGTTTATTTTTGTTTTTATTTCCATTTCTCTAGGAGGTGGGTCAAAAAGGATCTTGCTGTGATTTATGTCATAGAGTGTTCTGCCTATGTTTTCCTCTAAGAGTTTGATAGTTTCTGGACTTACATTTAGGTCTTTGATCCATTTTGAGCTTATTTTTGTGTATGGTGTTAGGGAGTGTTCTACTCTCATACTTTTACATGTACCTGTCCAATTTTCCCAGCACCACTTATTGAAGAGGCTGTCTTTTCTCCACTGTATATTCTTGCCTCCTTTATCAAAGATAAGGTGACCATAGGTTTGTGGGTTTATCTCTGGGCTTTCTATCCTGTTCCATTGATCTATATTTCTGTTTTTGTGCCAGTACCATATTGTCTTGATTACTGTAGCTTTGTAGTATAGTCTGAAGTCTGAGAGCCTGATTCCTGCAGCTCCATTTTTCGTTCTCAAGATTGCTTTGGCTATTCGGGGTCTTTTGTGTTTCCATACAAATTGTGAAATTTTTTGTTCTAGTTCTGTGAAAAATGCCATTGGTAGTTTGATAGGGATTGCATTGAATCTGTAGATTGCTTTGGGTAGTAGAGTCATTTTCACAATGTTGATTCTTCCAATCCAAGAACATGGTATATCTCTCCATCTATTTGTATCATCTTTAATTTCTTTCATCAGTGTCTTATAATTTTCTCCATACATGTCTTTTGTCTCCTTCGGTAGGTTTATTCCTGGATATTTTATTCTTTTTGTTGCAATGGTAAATGGGAGTGTTTTCTTAATTTCACTTTCAGATTTTCATCATGGTGCCTGTTCTTTTTTTTACAACTTTCCCTTCTGCATACTTAAAATATATTAAACTATTAATCTATTGGTCTTTCCGTAGGATATGATTCATTGTGTGTACCTATTGCCTCAAACAAGTATTCTTTCTGCTTGAGTTACACATTTTAGTTGGTAGAAAATTAGAGAAAGTAATTATTTTACCCAATATGAAGATCAGTTATAATTCTTCTCTTCCCTGGGTCCTCTACAACTTCTGAGTTTTTTTCGTTTTTTTTTTTTTAACAGATTGCAAGAATCATATCTAGAAGGCCAGGAGGAATCCTAAGACGTATGGCTATCATTCCTCTTATATGACAAATGAGAAGACGATTGAAAGGTTTAGTGATTACTATTCCAGAAGTATGCAGCTAATGGAAGGCTCATGACTCCCTAAAATATACTATGTTCTCTTCCTTTTGACTCCAAACGTATAACAGCAATGACATTAGTCATCCCAGAAAGTGGAGTTGGGTGCATATTTTACTTATAGCTGCATACTGATAACATTATACAATGTTTTGTATCTTCGAATACTTAATAAGGATGCCTACATGTATGATAAATGATGGTATTTTAAAAGATCTTACTTGGTAGACTGGTTATAAAAGGACATTTTGATAATGTGAAGTTTAATTGTACTGGTTTCCATCATTTTAACGGCCCATTATGCTTCAAAAACAATTGCTGAATTACTAGAGTAGAAATTAAAGGAGTAGAATGAAGACATAGGGAGATAAAGTGAATTTTTAAAATCTATTTAAGTTTTTAATGCATAAAAATATTATCTTTTCAGTTTATCCATCAAATAAAACAATATTCATTCTATATTTAATGTCAAATATGTAATGTTTACTTTGAAATGGAAATAGTACCTTAGGGTAAATGATTACGAACCTCCTTCAATTACATTTTATGCTTATGACCTTTATTTCAAAAATAATTTAACATTTTAATTAAATTTGAAGTCATTTTCATTTCTAAAAATATATTCTTCATCCCTTTTTCTCCAATTTAGTGGAGTGTTTTTCCATCTTAATCTGCAATATCTGGTTATAAATTTTAATAGCATTTTCTAATGAAGTTCCTCTATGTTATTTATATTAAGGCAATATTCAGACTGCTTGAAAATTAACAAATACTTTGATTTATCAGCAAATACTTGAGTAATACACAATTGAGGTAAATATATAGTTATCACTTAAGTGTAAATGTGTTTTAAACAGTCCTTACATGCAAATACATATGTGTAAGCAAATTTTTTCTTTAAAATTTAATATGATGCCAGAATTTCACATTTTTGGGGGGAAAAATCTTTTTTTTTTTTTTTTTTTGGCCATTCTCAAATGAACACATTATTTATGGTGCTTGTGTCTGTTGATATAAAGCTAACTAATCTAAAAAGTTTACCAAAATCTAAACGGCTTTTATTAGGCATGCACAACTATATAAATCCAAACTAAGTTGTACAATAATGCATATATTTTCCAAGTCCCGCATTTCACACATAAAGAATGGTTGTTCCTTTTCTGCAGCCACCCATTAAGTTAGAGAATTGAATCTAACTTTCTATCCCTTGACTGATAATTTTATGTATCACTAAAAACACTAGATTTATATTTAATTTTTGATGTATTCTTAGGTTTGGGGAACTCTTCCTGGTTCTGTGATATCACAGTGATTAAAACATTCAAAATTCTTGCCGTCATAGAGGTCAGTGTGGAATATAAAGTAAACAATTAAAGAAATGTCACATTTTCTGAGAGTGATAATACTATATAGAAAAATAAAGCAGAGTGAGGTTATAGAGAATGGCAGGGGAAGAAAACTGTTTAAGATAGATTGGTCCAAGAGGATTCATTTTCTCTCATGTAAAATAAGTGTAATAAAAATACCTAACTCATAGTTTTTGAGAATTAAATGAATTATTACTTTAGAGCCTACATGAAGAAGTGTTCAAGAAATGTTAAGCAAAACTATGCAAGAAGGTTTGATTTTGATGCAATGATAGCTTTTTGATTTTATAAAAACATATTTCAATAAAAGTTGTTTAGCAAAATAATGAAGATATGATTAGATGAAGTGGACTGAAGACAAACTGATGCATAATCTTTAGTTATGTAACATTGTCTTAAAAATGAAAGTGTTGGGCTTCCCTGGTGGCACAGTGGTTGAGAATCTGCCTGCTAATGCAGGGGATACGGGTTCGAGCCCTGGTCTGGGAGGATCCCACATGCCGCGGAGCAACTAGGCCCGTGAGCCGCAACTACTGAGCCTGCGCGTCTGGAGCCTGTGCTACACAACGAGAGGCCGCGATAGTGAGAGACCTGCGCACCGCGATGAAGAGTGGCCCCCACTTACCACAACTAGAGAAAGCCCTCGCACAGAAACGAAGACCCAACACAGAAAAAAAAAAAAAAAAAGAAATAAAGTGTTACTTAAACAAAAGAAATCATTGTTTCTACTCTGAAAATGCTTAGGTCAACTTTTATGTAATTAAAAGATGCAGTTCTTATGTCTAAAGTAAATTATTTGAAGTCTATAGCTTAAAAATGGAAATTTATTTATCCTTGTATTTACATTTATTAGTTGCCTACTAGATACAAAATACTCTGCCAGTACATTTTGACCACACAAAACACATTAATTGAAAAAATTTGTGATGCCGCCTATGAAGATGATAGTTCATTGCTGTTTAGATTTGCATTTCTCTAACAATTAGTGATGTTGAACATCTTTTCATGTGCCTGTACACCATCTGTATGTCCTCTTTTGGAAAAATATCTGTTCAGGTCTTCTGCCCATTTTCTGATTAAACTGTTTGTTTCTTTGACATTGAGTTGTATAAACTGTTTATATATTTTGGATATTAACCCCTTGTAGATCATGTCATTTGCAAATGGATAAATTCACTGACTTTAAAGCGAAATGTTAATGTTCCAATCCTATCTTTGTTGTCTTACAGAATTTAACTTTGTTCCCAATTAGTTTTCTCTCTTTAACTTTAGACATATATTAATGCCACCGAATTAAAATAGTAAAGGTTAATAATAAATGTATAATTATCTCAAGAGATGCAGAAATCCATTCATCATAATTCAAAATCTATTCAGGATTTAAATTCAAAAAGCATTAAAAATGTTATATTACTAAAAATTTCTAAAACTAATTTCATTATAGTGAGACATGACAATAGTACCATTTAAAATCAGGAATGAGACCAGAATGCTTACCATCTCCAATTTTGTAAATAATATACTGGAGGAACTTGCCAAAGAAATAGGGCAGGGAAGGAAATGGAATATATTTAAGGATACAGAATACATATTCCAAACAATCTTTATCTGTCAGATATGATTATTTGAAAAGATTAAATATTAGATTTTAGCAAATTTTCTAATTATAAGCAATATTTTAAAAATGGAACCCTTTACGATAGGAACAGTTTAATTATATAAGACATTTGACAATGTCAAAGACATTTTTGTGCAAGGTTTGGGTGAAAACTTTGGAGTAGGTTTAAGAGATCATGGAATGGAAGAATGGGAAAAGAGTGCAAATAACTCAGTAGCAGAGTTTTCAGGCAAAGGGGAGCAACTATTTTGCTCCAACTTGTTTGGTTCACTCTATGTTGATGGAAATGCCTTGAATGAAAAACACTTGGTGTGGAAGAGATGGGAGAATTGGCAGAGTGATGATCTGAGGTAGAGAAGCAAAATGGACTCCAATGCACGAGTGAATAAATTGGTTTTATGTAGGACAATAGAAAGCTTGTCTTTGCTAAAAGTAGAAGGGGAGAATACCTGCTGGGTACCTGTGATAGGAGATTATGCAAAAAATTATTTTCTGGCTGTATCAATTTCCTCAGTAAAGAAGGAAATGCAACTGTTGGCTGAGTAAGGCTAGAAGGACAGGTGCTGGAGTTTGAGGAGGGAAGATAGGTTGTAAAACAGTCAAGTTGGAACAAGAGAATGTCAGTGGATTACATGCAGTAATGCAGCAGCTTTAACAACCCATTTAATAGCTACGGACATGAGATAAACGTAAAGTTTTTTCAGCATGACTGTTGCCTTGTCTCTGTCCATGCTCTACTCCCCAGGAATAGTGATGGATTATTTTCCAAGGCCATGGTACTGCGTATGGAAAGAATTCCTTAGATTTGTGTGGTGTTTGCATTTATATGAAATAGTATCTTATGGTTCCCATTAAGATATGGGTCCAGAGGAAGAAGGAAGAATCAAGAATAATACCAGAGTTACTGTCTTGGACTACAAGGCAATTCAATTATTATAATTAGGAGATGGGGCAGAAGGGTTTGTACAAGGACTGGGAATGAGGAAAATCAATTATATTAGCTTTTACTTTTTGTATAAAATTTCTTTAATCAATCAGAGTAAAAATGTTTAGTTGCTTGTAGAATATATGGAATATAGAGCCTTGTGGATGGAAGAAGTCATTGGAATATAGAAGATTATTTAACCACAAGAATAAACATGATAATTTAAGCCCTTTCAGTAGAATTATAAGAGAAGACCCCAGAATGGAACCTGGAAAAACACTACTATTTAAAGATAGAGGGAAAAGAACCATCAAATAAGCTTGTTTTGGGATGAAAGAACATTCCTTTCAAACAGCTAATACAAACAGAAGGGATTAAACTGTACTCGTACTTTAGTTTAAATTAATATAAATATTTATTATAATATAACAAATATATATTTGTTACAAATATAGGCATTAAGCATACCATATAAAAACAGTATGCTTAGTGCCTATATGATATGGATGGCAAACAGAGATTACAGCTTTGAGTTGGTAGTAATAGTTTTAAATACAAATATTTTGGGGTTTTTTGTTTACAAATCACTTTAAAATTTAAGGTATTTTTCAACCTCAACAAGAAGCAATCTTTCTCTCTGGGATTGATGTCACACACTTAGAGAACACATATAACAGAGTGAAGTAGTAGACTACGGACAATGAGAATGTCATCTGAAATCACTCAATTTCTAGATTAAGAAGGAGATAGTAGGAGGCTCCAAAGACCAGCTGGAGAGAGACGGAAAGAAAGCCATGTCAATTCTTGTTTACACATTCATTTTTCCTAAGGCTCCCATGGTAGTTATTGACACACTACAAATCATTTTCGATACATAAATTGAATAAACACTAGAAGTTTGTTTATGTCTGATTCAAGATACTATGATTCAGTTGGAGACATGTATTTAGTATCTACCAGTCCATAATGCTGGTTTAAGACTGATTCGGTGTCTCTAGGGCAATTACATTTCAGTCCACTGTCTTTAAATAAATCGGCATCTCTCCTCATGTGGTAAGATGAGAAGCAAGAGAGAATGGAAAGAGATGGGGAACAACAGTTTCATGAACTCTCTCTAACTTCTCCAACTTCAATATAGCATGCCACCTTACCCATGGGAAACTCTAGGTACTCTTAAAGAATGGAAAATCTCATAGTACTTGTCCCAAATTAAACTGTAACCATTAAGTTTAAATTTGAATAGCATATTTATTAACTAATAACAAATTTTATGATAATTGAAAATATATACAGGAAAGGTATTATCACTTATAATATTCATGGTCTATCATCAAAATGTAGCTAATTAGTTTTGAAATTCTGCAGAGTTACTTTAGATAAATATATGACCTCTAAGTCTAAAAATCTTTATTAAAATCATAGTATTTCTATAAATATCAAAGCAATTAAACATGTATAAGACATCATTTCAAGGCATTTTTCTGACAGATTTTGGGTTTAAAATAGCTAGCTTTGTAACACGGAAGTAGTGGTTATGAAGAATATGTAATCCTAATTCAGAATAGTAATATCAGAGGAACAAAGATTTTTATTCACAAACATTCTTGCTGTGACTCCAATTCAACTTGAATCTTTTTTTTTTGATTTTCATTTTAAGTCTAGCATCTCAACTGTATCCCAAGCAGACTAATTTTCAATTGAGAATGCCAGGGAAAAGCTAAAGATGAGAAATCAATTGGCAGAATATGGATTGAGTATTGAAAATACAGGCCTTTGAAACTCCCATTTAGGAGTTTAGAATTTAGAGATAACCCTGGTATATCAATTAGGAGTCCCTGAAATTTTACCACAATAAAATCCATATTTTCAGAGAGGCTTAATGCATACGTTATACATATGCTGTTATAAAACATTTTGAAATATCATGTTATTATTTTAACTTTGAAATGCTATATCATCAGTAAAGATGAAATGAAGTGTTTAAGAACCTTAGAGTCATTCCTAGTTTTTATAATGACTTGTGGTACTTAAAATAGCCATTTCTTTTTGTCTTTCTGTATTTCTTAAGGAGTTAGTTATTTTTATTTAATAATTATCAGGAATTATTACTACCTAATAACTATATTCTAATTAAAACTTTGTAGAAATAGTTGTAAAATCTTTCTTCAACAGTAAAAATGTCAGCATGCTACAAGTAAAACTACAATGATATTCACCTATTATAGTCAATGTACACTTTTGAAGGCATGAAAACTAATTCATTCTAAGCATGAAAAGACAATTTTTAAAAAGTCTTATCCATTTGTTTTTCTTCTAGTTCTATTTTATTATTACTAAGGTTGATGTATTACTTGGAGCTTCTATTAATATTAAATATTTGATGGATTACATTAGGCTAACCCTCTCTGAATTCAATCATTCTTCCTTGAGTAGAGTAGAAATGAATTGACAGTTTATTTTTAGAAAAGGAACTAAAAACAGCAATTCGGGCTCATTTTTAAGGGAAAAATCCAATTTGTGAGTGAATATGCATACCTCTTTTTCTCACTTAAAGATTTTACTGTCTATTGCTCTGCTTGAACTTAAGCATATATATTAAGAGACACAAATGTTGGAAGAGCATAAATAAATGGATAAACTTGTAAGAATCAGTGCTTACTTATCTAAATTGAGTGTCTCTTTCTATATGTTTTATCAATAGTGTTTTATTCTCTAAATGCATAATATTTTTCTTCTGATTTTAAAATTATGCACACTATATATAATTTGGAAAGGAAGAAAACAAGAACTATATTTGTAAATGATGCAAATTTAGAAGAGATTCAAAACATCATGAAAATTTTATTGACTGCCTTTTTAGCCTTTTTGATGTTTATGCATACAACTATGTTACATAAGTATAATATATATATTTGGTTTTCACATACAATTATAAATATGTATATATAAATCATATATATATATGATTTTCATTTATCTATGATCACCTAGTTCATACTCTTTACAATATTTTCACCAAAAAAGGTAAAATTGACTATGTAAAACATAAATATAATGTAATGATAAATTCACTGAGGAAAATATTTGAAACATATATTAGAAAGAGCCATATATTCTTATATTTTTGAAAATGGAAGCATAGCAATGATTATTACAAAAACAAAAACAAAACCCCCAAATCAATTGTTAGTATTTTCCCTATTAGTAAGTGTTTATCTGGTTAGATACAGCTGTGTCTGAAATTTGGACCCAAGATTTAATAAAATTTTGAGTCTACTAAATTACATAATGCCTCTAAGTTTTAGCTTTCATGTATAAAAGTGGTGATAATGATACTGCCACTTATGACTGTTGTAAGGATTTATAAGAAGACTATAACAGGTAAAATTATGAGTAATAATTAGCTATTATTAAAATAGCTATTTTTATTCTTTACAATGAACCTAAGTTCTGCGTAGGAGCTGTCTCTGTATTCTAAAAAAATTCTATATTAAAAATTACACAGGGGGCTTCCCTGGTGGCGCAGTGGTTCAGAGTCCGCCTGCCAATGCAGGGGACACGGGTTCGTGCCCCGGTCCGGGAAGATCCCGCATGCCGCGGAGCAGCTAGGCCCGTGAGCTATGGCCACTGGGCCTGTGCGTCCGGAGCCTGTGCTCCACAACGGGAGAGGCCACAACAGTGAGAGGCACGCGTACCGCAAAAAAAAAAAAAAAAAAAAAAAAAAATTACATAGGGAATTGAAATTATTCATCAAATGGCATGAACAACTTAAAGTCTTAACAAAATATTGCTAATTGATTTTAAGAAACATTATATCAATAATATTGCCAACAATGTTGATATCTCAATATTTTGAAAAATATGCAAAAGCATTTAAATAGTCATTGCCAATTTGACAATTTTGACATTTGCCAATTTTGAAAGATTTTGTAACAATTTAAGTTCTACCAATAATGCTTTCTTTGAAGAAGTTTGATTCTGGAGCCAGCATACCTGAGTTCAAAACCCAGTTCTGCCATATATTATAGATATAATAAATCTGAGACGTTTGAATCATGTAAGTAAAGTATAAATACATGAAAATATATATACTTTATATGTATTTATAAAATACTTACAGTCCTTAAATTTGAACAGATTCAGAGTCACTAATTTATTTTTAATGTAAAGATGAAAAGCACTTTTTTCAATTCTTAGTGTTAAATATTTGTCCAATTGCTGTATAAAAATTAAGGGACTTTAAAATTTGTAGTGCCAGTCATATATGTATATTGACCCATGGGAAACCTTTTTTCCACAGTAACATTAAGAATTACATATTTTCTTATCATAGTCCAACAGTTTTGCAGAAAATTATTATAATGTAAATTAAAAACACTGAATTATGGATTTCTTCATTGTATCATGCTCACTAATTTGTTTTATTCAGCCTAAGCTCCAAGATCTTAAATCGTCTGCATTCTAAATGACTATCAATTACAGTTGCATATTATAAATTTAATGCTCCATTTGAATATTTTTGCAGTTTTAGAAGATGGTATTTCACAATTGGTTTATATATTAAATGGCATAACAACTCAGATATCCATATCAGCAGACAGCATACAGACATACACATGCACACACCCACACACACATCACACATACCTTTATAATCTGCAGGGGACAATTCACTAAGGAGAGTCACCTGTCTTTAATCCCTGGCCATTTATTATTTATCTTGTCTTGCTCTATCTTTTTTTTCCTAATGAAATTTTCCCACGTTAGTTGGTACAGCCTCTATGGCAAACAGTTTGGAAGTTTCTTACAATATTAAACATAATTATTCAGTTACAGCAATGTGACTCCTAAGTATTTACTCAAGAAGACTAAAACCTGTATTTATAAAAAGACCTGTATATAATTATTCATAGCAGCCTTATCTACAATAGCTAAAAATTGGTAACAACGCATATATACATGAACTGGGACGTGGATAAACATATTGTAAAGCATTCATACAGTGAGCTACAACTCAGAAAAAACTACAGATAAATGCAACATGTAGATGAGTGAAAGAAGACAACAAACCACGTGATTCCACTCATGGAGTTCTTGATTAGGTATAGCAGACTGGTGGTAATAGACATAAGAAAATGATTTCCCTGGATTGGAATAAAGGGGGAATTGTTTGGAAACAAGCACTAGGGGACTTTAGTTACACATTAGTTACACGTTTGTGTAGAATTGGCAAAATTCACCAAATAGAACAATTGGAACTGCATTTTATCTTTTCATATATAAATTGCACCTGAAAATTAAAAAAAATAAAACCAATATAGTACCAAAAGTTACCAGGTAAGGGTATATGATAATCTATCCCATTCTCTCCCTTCCTCCAAAATAAAGGAAATGAAAAAGCTTCCCTTTGAATTACTAGAATGTAATTTTGCCTCCCTATGAGGAGTCCAGATTAATGAATTCCTGAGCATTTGTGCTACAATTAGGGGGAAATTATGGGGGAAATACCGAAAAAAAGTGTATATAAAAGCATATTTTTATGCCTTTATTTACTGTGATTTAAAATCTCATACATAATTACAAATAAGATTTTTTTAAGTAGTAAACTATCTGCAGATGTAGATGTTTTCTGCATTCAGTGCACAGATAATAAATTTTGTTATGTCAAGTTTGAATTTATTTATTCTAGATTTATTTTTTATCAAGTTAACATTTGTTTATATCATTATATAAGTTTCATGTGTACAAAATTATATTTCTCTTTCTATATACCGTACAGGGTGATCACTACCAAAAATTTACTTTCCATCTGTCGTCACAGAGTTGGTTCACTACCCATATCCCCCTTCTCCCTCCCCTTTCCCTCTGGTAACCAGTACTCTGTTCTCTGTATCTACGTGTTTGTTTGGTTTGCTCACTTATTTTGTTTTTTTGTGTGTTTGTATTAATATTCTACATATTAATGAAATCATTCAGTATTTGTCTTTGTCTGGCTTATTTCACTTAGTATAATACCCTCTAGGTCTATACATTTTGTCACAAATGATTTTATTCTTTTTTATGGCCAAATGATACTCCTTTGTATATATATATATACCACATCTTCTTCATCCATTAATCTGTTGAGGGATATTTAGGATGCTTCCATACCTTGGCTATTGTAAATAATGCTGCAATGAACATAGGGGTGTGTATATCTTTTGAATTCACATTTTTGTATTTGAACAAATACCCAAAAGTGGGATAGTTAAATCATATGGCAGTTCTATTGTTAATTTTTTGAGGAATTACCAAACTGTTCTCCACAGTGGCTGCACCAATACTCTTTTCTACTAACAGTGATTAAGGGTTCCCTTTTCTCTACATCTTCCCCAGCACTTGTTGTTGCTTGCCTTTTTGATAATAGCCATTCTAACAGGCATGATGTAGTATCTCATTGTGGTTTTGATTTGCATTTTTCTAAAAATTTTTAATTTTGAACAACCTTTCACATGCCTGTTGGTCATCTTAATTTCTTCTTTGAAGAAATGTCTATTCAACTCCTCTGCACATTTTTTAACCAGGTTTTTTTTTTTTTTTTTTTTTTTTGGTTGTTAAGTTGTATGAGTTATTTATATATTTGAATATTAACCCCTTATCAGATACATCATTTACAAATATCTTCTCCCATTCAATAGATTGTCTTTTCATTTTGCTGATGGTTTCCTTTGCTGTGCAAAAGCTTTTTAGTTGATGTATTCTCATCTGTTTATTTGTCCTCTAGCTTTTCACTTCATCATGTTGCTGTTGTTACACCCAGACTTCTTGAGAAATTTTAAATTAGGTAAATTAATTGCTTTGGTTGCTACATTCTAAACAACTGGTTTTACTTAATTTTTGCACTAAATTTACTCACTCTTTGAACATTCTGCAAATATTTGCTTTGAGTTCTATTATCTAGAAGAAAACACTAGGAAAGGAAAAAGTTTCAAAGGAATAAAGTTTGGCTATGACTCTACTGACATATCTTTTCAAATGATAGATTCTTCTTTTAAAGCAGTTTCAGAAATTCAGCAGTTATAAAATAGAACTATGTTTTCTATGATTTCACAATCAGTTGACTTTTGTTAAGTTCTCTTCCCTTGACCTTCTGTGGTATTAAGGAATATATTCCAGGATTATCTGTCTTCCTGAATTTTCTCTGAAAAGTTAAAATATTTTCTGAATAGGAGTGACTGGGCATAGTGAAAGAGGATTTCAAAAAAGTTGCCTCAAATATTCCAGGAAAATTTATGAAAATAGATATTCCTACATAAGTGTGCAAAAGCACTCAGATCTTCAGAAACTTTGGTTTCTAAGAAACTCATATTTTTGTAATTATTTTAAGCATGGTTTTCATAGCCACATTATTCATCCATTGCCTGTAGAAAGATCTGAGTGTATAGTTCCATTGTGCTATACTCAGTTTTCTTTCCTTAAAGCATCATCAACAATTTACCAACAACCCAGCCGCTGTAGACTTAAAACAAATTTTATTTTTCTTTACCAGTTGATGAGGCTGCAGGTAAGGAAGAACAGCCAGAAGGTGTTCAGGGAAACAATCCCATTATATTCGTGAGAGAATGGAAAACAACCTGCTATGAACCAAAAAAAAACACACCCCCCCAAAACCAAAAAAAACCCAAGAAGACAAAAAGAAAACAAAAACAGGGTGCTTTAAAGAACTCTGCAAAAAACTAACCCTTTATTAAATTCTGACCTCTTTTTTACCTCTTTAAGCTTAAACAGAAGGACAAGTTCTTCTGCTCATAATTACTTATTAAATTAATTCCAACAGTGGTATCATATTGTTCTCCATACAAAGATTAATTTGCATGTAATCGATGGCTCACACCACTAAAAAGGGTAGGTGACTAGTCCAGAGTCATTCATTATGAACATCTCCCCTATACACACACATACAAACACACACAAACTCTTTTTTTTTTTTGGCCGTACGCGGGCCTCTCACTGCTGTGGTCTCTCCCGTTGCAGAGCACAGGCTCCGGACGCGGGCCCAGCCGCTCCGCGGCATGTGGGATCTTTCCGGACTGGGGCACGAACCCGTGTCCCCTGCATTGGCAGGCGGACTCTCAGCCACTGCGCCACCAGGAAAGCCCCACACAAACTCTTATACACACAAACTCAAACACACAAATACTTTCACATATTTGTTCACACTCTTACATATACTCACACACACAAATCCATATACACAAGTCTCAAAAATCCCATAGGATACTGGCCATTACTTTTTATCATTTTCTATTACTTGCAGTATACTTAATAAAAAGTTACATATATTTGATACCACCGATAAATATTGAATAAATGTTAAAGATTAAAATATCTTAAGGAAGTTTGGAATATAAAATTTTTACTAGAAAACTGCATCTCCTCCCTCCATGCTTAGAACAAGTGAGGCTTCTATTGTTGTTGCAAAATGAAAGTAACAAAATTTTGGAATCTGTATTTCTGAGGATACACTCTTGAATTAATGAAATGTCTCCATTAAAAAATGAATACATAGAGACAGACATATATACCTATCTACATACATATATAAAGCAGGGACAGAGAAATGCAATAGAGAGGATAAGAACTTTTAATTTTTTTCAATCTTTTTGTCCCTGGACAGGGTTTTAACATTTATTTGATTGTTTTGTCCAATATTTACAAATACTGGCATTTACAAATTTCGATTTCTAGTTTTCAATAGATGCCATAACCCTAACCCTAACCTTTGCTATAATTGGTGCTCAATGAATATTTGTTGAATGACTTAATTAATGATAGTATGAGGCAATAATTAGGTATCTGAAAGCTTTGTACCCAAAGAAATACTCAGAAGTATGTAAGTTTGGAAAAGAAAAAGGAGATTTCACTCATTCTTTCAAAGTACAGACATTGATTGATCACCCATTAACAAAGATCCAAAGGAAAAAAAATGAGACTTCTCTAACAGAAGCAGAAATAAGTACTGTGAAGATTCATAATAAGAAGTGGTTTACAATTATACTAGACCAGTGAACTTCACATCTTAAACTTCTCAGCAAATCTCAAATTTTAATTATGAATTGATTTTCTAATATTATTACAATTAAAGGTTTTAAGACCAATGCACACAGGGTAATTACATTCAGAAAATAGAAAAATGTTAGAGATGAGTTGGTTTTCAACATTTAAATTCTGTAACATTGATTTGTATAGTCTGAGGATTTCTGTCTAAACCACTCAAGTAGACAATGAACATCTTAACCCTTCATAACATGGAAACTGTTAGCATTTGTTTTTAAAATAATGTTTGCTAACTGAAAAATGCCATTAGGGAAACAGTAATCCTATTCTTTGGGATATATAATAAACATTTGAAAATCATCAATGAATAATGTACTATATTAGGCAATAAAAATGTTAATATTACTACTAATCTAAATACTATATTATATACCATTAGTTTGCACAATGATAATACGAAATTGCAGTTGAATACTTGATTAAAATTAAATAGAAGAAAACAAAATTAAATAGAAGGTGTGATTTTTGATTCATTGTCAGCTAAATCAAAAATAGTCATTTGTGTTGAATAGATCCAGTTGACAATGTCTAAACAAAACTCTTTCAA
This sequence comes from Delphinus delphis, assembly GCF_949987515.2. NCBI lineage: Eukaryota > Metazoa > Chordata > Mammalia > Artiodactyla > Delphinidae > Delphinus > Delphinus delphis. Next base: position 114,862,222 of record NC_082687.1, on the reverse strand, counting down.
AATCCTTGCAACATGTTTCTCAGTTAACTACAGAGAAATATCAATAACTCATCTTGAAGTATGTATTGACATTTAATTAACTAACACTAACTATTTACATGCAAATTAAATACCTATCTGAGCAACCTAATTGAAGTGTTTCTGTGATGCTTTTATTGATTTGACTAACAGCTTGGAGTATCTCATCAGTTTTAGCTGTCTAGAGTAACAGCAACAAGCTTTACTATAACCATATCACACAATAAATGCCTAGAATAATATTTTTTGCATAGGTGAATACTAGTCATCCAAATTCACAGATAGTCTTATGTTATACTAGAACTATTCATCTACATGAATTATTCAAAAACATCAAATAAAGCTAGACAAAAAGGGTTAATTTTTAAAAACATAAATAATAATTAGAAGTATTAGATTATGGTTATGTAAACAGAATCACTAAATTTATTTTATATTTCAAACCTACTAAAAAACCAGCACTTTTTTACTCAGTACTAAAACATTCAAGTTATTTAAACTATAAATACTAAGCACAAGATTCCAAAGAATGGCAACATAGAGCAAATATATTTTAGCATAAAAATAGCTATTGAGACTAAAAGTTTTTGCACCCATCTTTATGTAACATTTCATAAAGTGCAGAGTCTGAGTCAACTAACCTCTCATATAGCATCAGCATCTGAAATTAAATACTTCAATTATAGTAATAAAATATTAATAAAAAAAAGAAAGCACAAAGTTTTTGTACATCTTAAAGCCCTTACTATTATACATATATTTTCTATTTTTTACTGCTAAGTTCAAAAATAATCTTAACCTAGTTAAATTGTTCAATTTCTTCCAACTAAGTTCATTGCTTACATATTGTTAGAATGTTCTGGTTGAAGATTCTTGCTTTCCTCCCTATAAAAGTGTTATACTTAAATGCACCAAAAAGATGCAATGATAACTTGAATGCATTTAAAATTTATACATACATCTCAGGTAACCTATTAACACTTCAATAGGGTCTGCTATGGACTGGATGTTTGTGTCCCCCCAAAACTTATATGTTGAAATCCTAACCCTTAATGTGATGGTATTTAGGAGGTGGGGCCTTTGGGAGGTAATAATGTCATGAGAATGGAGCCCTCATGAATGGGATTAGAGCCCTCATAAAAGAGACCCCAGAGAGCTTTCTAGTCCTTTTTCAGCCACGTTAGGATATAAGGAGAAGACAGCAGTCTTCAACTTGGAAGACGAATCTCAGCAGAACCCAACCATGCAGGTGCCTTGAATATGGACTTCCAAGCTTCCAGAATCATGAGAAAAAAATTCTGTTGTTTATAAGACACCCAGTTTATGGTATCCTGTGATATCAGCCCACACTGACAGAGATAGGGACAAAATATTTAAGTCAGAAAAGTGAGATATTTTTTATTTCATGAATGGGAATCAAACAGAAGAAAAAGGTATTCTACTTGATTTATTTTCAATATTACTTGAAACTGCATAGTACATATAATTTTTCCCCACCAGACAAATGCAAAGTTGCTAATTCCCCATTCACTGAACTCTGATGTAAAATTATACGTATTGGTAATCATGGCAATATGATAATCCTCACAAATTTAGTCTGATAAAGAAATATCAGCCTGCTTATCCAAAACTGTAAATAACAGGATTCAAAAAAGAAATGCCAGGAGTCTTTATAGGATGATGGTACAAATACTTACTGAAGTAACTCTCATCTCTGCAAATCTACCTTAAAATAAAATAATTTTTATACAAAATATACAGACGTTAACAACCATGATGCTTAATTTTATGTGTCAACTTGGCTAGTGCCCAAATGTTTAGTCAAGCACCAGTCTAAACGTTGCTGTGAAGGTATATTTTAGATGTGATTAACATTTCAATCAGTAAATCCTAAATTAAGCAAATGACCCTCATAATGTGGACGGGCCTCATCCTCATCCTTAACTTGAAGGTCTTAAGAGAAAAAGACTGGTCCCTGAAAAAGAAGGAATTCTAGCTGCAGACTGCCTTGGACTTGAGACTGTAACATCAACTCTTTCCTTGGTCACCAGCCAGGTACCCTGCCCCATAGATTCTCTCCTATTGGTTCTGTTTCTCTGGAGAATCTTGACCAATGCAGATTTCAACTATATCGTACTATGTAAAGAATTAAATAACTATGCTTTCCTTGGCTAAAGTTGTAAAATTGCAATTTTACCTCTTCTTATTCGATCTGCTCTCATAATCAACCTGCAGATTGGATAAAAATCGAAACAATCTACATCAACAAGGAAATGATTGCTAAGTTTCAATGGACTCCTGGGGATGCAAACTATATTAACAACTACAATGAGAAGTAAGTACAATGAGAAGTAAGTAAATGGTAAAGTATCAAATATAGACAAACATTTTATTAAGTCTGACCATGATGAAGAAAAGGGAGAGAGTTGGGGTCAAGAGCAACTAATTTTCTAGTTTTCATTTTTAAATAATATGAAATGTATACAGGAATGATAAAAATACTCAGAATATCTCTATATCCTTCATCCAGATTTACCAATCATTAGCATCTCTTTACCCATAAATATTTCAGTGTATTTTGCCTAAAAAAAATGACATTCTCCTAAATAACTACAATGCAATTATCAAATTCATGTGGCCCAGATTTCTAAATATATAATCTTAAGCAAATCAATTAATCTCATCAAGTTGTAGATTCCTAAGATTCTTCAACTTTAAACGTACAGTAAAAATTAGATTCTTTGGATTTAAAAGTACAGTAAAAATTTATATAAACATACAGAATTTTCAAATGATTAAGGTAATATTAACCCTGAAGTACATTCAACATTAGTATCTACTTAAATATAGATGAAGATGATAGTGACATGAAACAAAAAGAGAATTTTAAAAAAAAAGGATAAAGAAAGAGAAAAGAGCTGACACCTTTGATAATGAAGAATTTCTCATAGGGAATCAAAACTCAGGAACACTTAGTAGCTCTTTCCTATTCTCAGACAGTCAGAATTAGGGACCAAATTTCTGAATTTTGGCTGCCAGCCCCAGGTCTAACTAATTACCCAGTAACACTTCTTCATCCATGTGGAGAAGATGACAGAGCATTAACAAACCCTTTATCAAAATCAACACTTTCTAGAAGTGTTGCAATCTAAAAACAAATCAACAAACAAAGACGACGAAACAAAATCAGGAAAGTTAGTGCTAGTAAAATAGTATTAACAGATATATAGGAGATATGCCAACTTCCCTAAATGTCTCAATAATGACTTTTATACCATTTTTTTTCCAATCTTGAATTTAATCCAGAAGCATGAATTGCATTTACTTATAATGGAAAGCAATTTGAGTTTGTGATCATGCTTACCTTGTAAGACGTAGTAATTTAAAACAAATGAAGGAAATGGTACAATTAAAATTATAATTCCCTAAATTGTTAGGATAAGGATGGCATGCAGCACATGAATGGAAGAACTGTGACAGAAAGTAGATTTACTAGTGGTAGTACAAGTAAATTTGTAGGTCTATTGGCAGGAAATTTGTGCCTATTTTCTCAGTAAGTTGAAAGCGAGTTTATCTGCTGAGTGTTAGAAAAGCGGTTGCAGGGTCAGAAGTATAAAGTGTTTGGAAACTTTTTAAGTAGTGTTGTGAAAAAAATGAGAAAGCTGATGAAGGAAATGGAAGGTTGTTCTACAATATTGGGGGCAAACATTAAGTTGAACACTTTAAATTTTATGATGGCAACAGTCTTTAAGGTTGTATGATTTACTGTGGCAGTATATAGTGGCCGCAGACTGTCAGAGAAAATTCACATTTGGAATTTCCCAGGATTGGAATTTTTCCAGATGAGTTAAAAACATGTACAATGAGGAAAATGGGTGAAATTTTTGATGAAGGGGCTTGAGTGATATACCATGTAGCCTAGCTGGAAAGCTAAAAAAAAAAAAAAAAAAAAAAGAGTGGAGTAAATAAATAGAAGTGTGAGGGAAACTAAGGTATAAGCTTGAAGACAAGTAAAGGTGGAGTAGATAAATTTTAAAAAGAATAAATTAAGACATCCAATTAAGAAGTGAAATTCTCAATAGGCCAAATATGATGTATGGTGGGGGTAAAAGAAGAAGAAAGATGGGATGCAAAGACAACAAAATATTGTACAGAAATGATATAGAGGCTCATGTTATTAAAAGAAGTACAGGTGTAGGTATGAGAAAGGATATCTGGTGGCATTTGATAAATATGATACTGACCAGTCACTAAGTAACTGTGTATTGTTGGAAATTCAATATGAAATTTGAAGTCTGCAAAATGTGGGCAAGTATTTAAGTAGAGAGGGAGACAAAATATAGTTTCCAAATCCTGCAATACATGAAGGAAATTTATTTGACAATAATGGGAAGGTGAAGAAAGGTGCTGTAGCTGGTGGCATGTGCCTTAAAGAAGCAAGACTACTTTACAAAAGATGGATGAGGAGAGACGTAAAGTCATGAAGCGCATCTGAAACTCCAACTTTCAAATTTTAGTCAAAAAGAGTATGCAGGAGAGGAAGAGCCTACTTGTCATTATCACAATAAAATGAAGAGAATGTAGAGGGGAAAATTAAGAATGAGAGTTTGTTTTTTTACCAAGGGACAGAGAGTCCAAAATGTACACTGAAATAAATCTGGAGAGAAAAGATAGGGGGATGCTCGGATAGGAAAAAAGAAAGCACAGATAACTATGAGAAAGAAAGCATGAGTGTGAACATTATGGTAGTGGTAACTGGAAGTATGATTTTCTAAAGCAGTAGCTAAGATAGGTGATTAGAGTTCACCTAGAGAATATAGGAGAGTAGCAGTGCTCTGCATGGGCTGCAGTCCTGATGGTGTTTTATTCTCTTCTTAATAGCAGGAAAACAGCCTAATTTGAAAGAAAGAAGCTGTGGATTGGACGCACTATGTTTTATATGTGTTCTGAGGCTCGAGGTAGAGGCTCAGAGTGTACTTCTACTTGTATTTACATTCATAGTTTTAAAGAATTATTTTACTTTCAGAAAAATTAGAAGTTATGTAAAAAGAAAATGGAGGCATCTGTATCTGTGTGAGATGTTGGGCCTAAGTGGGGCTGACGGGGGGACATAGAGTGTGTTCATGAGGGGCAGGGAATAGATTTAATAGGGATAACACAGTATGGATTTTCAGAGCCTGAGCATAGATATTCAGAACCCAAGAACAGAAGGAGGGCAAAAGAAGGGATGCGACATTGTTTACACATAGTGGAATGGGTGAAATAAATAAATGTATAATAATCAAATAATGATAATAACTAAATTTCTCACTGTGGGAGAACAGAGTTACAAATAAGGATCCTGTAGAGGTGAAATATTGTTTCTTAATTAAGGTGCTGGTTTCACTGATGTGCAAGATTTTTTGTGTGAATTTAATTTTTCATTTCTCTGGGATATGCATCTGTTGTCAAGTCTAAGATTTTGTTCTAAAAGTTTTATAATTTTATATTTAAATCAATGAATTCTTTTGAATAAATGTGTATATGGTCCTAGGTTTTCTTCTAAATGTTTTACAGCTTTACATTTTACATTTAAATCCATGATCCATTTTCAATTGACTTTCATATATATATAGTGTGAATTATAGGATTGGTTTTCTGTTTGTTTGTTTCTGGTTTTGTTTTGTTTTATGCCTAAGAAAGTCCAGTTGCTTCAGCACTTATCCATATTGAACACTTACCAAACTAATACCCATGAATTACATATGCGGTCTATATTTGCCAAAACTCATTGGGAAAAAGTAAATATTTTCCAAATGTAATTCTCAATCTTGACATTTAAAAATTATATATTTTTATCTCTAAACTTTATATAATCATTTTTTTCACTTTTTCCTTAATTTTTCACCCTACAAATACTTGTCATTTTGTACCATTTAGTTTGAAAGTTTTAGGAATATGGAAACAAAAAAACTAGCATTGTTAACTTGAGAAAAAGTAACAACAATTCCAACATTGTTTAAAAAATATGTTATAGATAATTACTAGAGATCTATAAACATAGAATCCTTATTAGCTGAAGAACACCAAGAAAGGGTCAACAGAGAATTCAATCTTTGTGTCTTTTGGCCCTGGATTTTCAAGAGGTACAGATACTCTTTTGTTAATTAATCAAGACACTCATAATATACCAAATTCATTTTCCTACTATAATTATTACAATCCACTCACAAAGTCCAATTTTGTTCCATTATATAGTTTTTAATTTTTCCCCTTTAAAACTGGCATGTGATGAAATACACTAAAAAGAAGGATGAAGCTTACTTGCAAAGCCTAATGTCTCCCTAGAATTTGAGAATTGATTCAAATCAACTTAGATAATGTAGATCTATACTAGCTGAACATATCAAAATCTATGTGTGTTGTTAAAGAAATAATCTTTTCTTCCATTAGAGATCTAAAACAGCTCTTGCCCATATTTTATTGGCACATTGCATTAGTATATTCCAGTTTTACAGAATGTCATGCTAATATTAGCTCAAAAGATAAGATTAAATATAACTTGGCTTTATAAAGGATTCTGTGAGTAACTGGTATAAATTGAGCATGAAATGATTGTATTACTGCAAAAGCGTGAAAATAAAACCTGTTATAAACTAGAAATTAATCGTTGCAATGACAAATCATTTTGTAAGCTGCAGGATTTTCTTTGAGACTGTTTTGCTTTATTCTTTTTAAAGGTTTGTTGAAAAGCAATCACTTTCTCTTTTTACTTTTATTACTTATGACTTTCATATGAATGTTTACCTCATCTATCTGGTATATATTTGAAAAACTAATTGGTTTTTAAAGGTCTATTTGATTTGGTGGCCATGCTCTTATATGCCTTTCATATATCTTTTTAAAATCTCTATCCATGACCTGAAATTGTCATAAAATAAAATCTCTAATTAAGCATAAATCATGTAAAATTAAAATTTCCTTCCTTGATACGTAAAACAGGATGGGTAAATGCTCTATAACTATTGAAACAAATTTTCTGAGAGTTTTACTCTATTATTCTTAAACTCTCTTGTGTCATGGCCATACAGTTAAGATATGGAATAGTAGAAGGCAAGTGCATTTGTTGTCTATTAAGTGAGTTTATGTACCTTTAGTAAACTTGGGGGGCCATTAATTGTTATTCTGAATAAATTATCAAGTTAGGGATTAATGTGTATATATGATATCTCTCTGTAAAAATCTGAAACTATTTTCTTTGTAAAATTTGTTCCACAGCTTTGTACGTGGGCCTCTCACTGTCGTGGCCTCTCCCGTTGCGGAGCACAGGCTCCGGACGCGCAGGCTTAGCAGCCATGGCTCACGGGCCCAGCCGCTGCGTGGCACGTGGGATCTTCCCGGACCCGGGCACGAACCAGTGTCCCCTGCATCGGCAGGCGGACTCTCAACCACTGCGCCACCAGGGAAGCCCTGTTCCACAGCTTTAAAATCAAACATATTAACATTATTTAAAGAGAGATATTCCTACTTGAACACTATATATGTATTTGTGGAAAATATTTTTCAGTAAAAAATATACCTGTGAATAAAAATAGGAATGGAGCCAATCACACTTATTAACCAGAATACACATAGACACACGAAAAACTGCAAATAAAAATCTAACACATTAAAATTTCTAACAAATTTTAAAAAATACTATAGTAAATATTGGGTTTTACAGAGGAAATAGGTGATGGCCATTTGATGGAACGTAAGAAAAGCATGGAACAGCTGAGTTTCATAAACAAAGGCAGAAGGCAATCACATTCAGAAGTTGTAAGTGAAGATGTAGTTAAAAACTCTGTGTGAATTGGAGGGACACCAGAGATGAAGGGCTCCAGCTCTTTGTTTTGTATTTGATTCCACCCTGAAAGTATCAGAGAAAACTGAGAATAAGCTCTTCCAAGGGAGAGCATGAAGTCAGGCCGAACCAAAAGGAAGATCATGGGGTAAATGAGAATTCTACTCTGTATTGTCTCCCCTTGCCTAAATTGTTTTTTTGGTGATGCAACAAGGTAATATGCACTCTTCATTGAGACTTCCACATTATATTAAATAATTATTTTCCATTTGCAGATGAACTAATTAGAGAAATATGCACTGGAACAGAACAGACTATATCTGTTTTGTATAATTAAATTTACTTTTTTCTTTCATATAATACTAGCATATGATTTCCAAAGAACTCTTATTGGAGAATATAGACCCATTTATACAATCACAGTAGATCCCAATGATAATCCTACATTTATGTTTGTCATGGAGAAAAAACTATCCTCAACAGTTAATTTCTTGAAAGGAATTTCCACATAAGAAGGCCTTTGAAAATACAGGCTGATCCCTCAAAATATTTCAGTTATGGATTCCTTTCCCAGAGACATGAAAAGAGATTATCAGATGCAGGCTTTATTTTCCAAACATTGGCTCATGGACTTTCCAAAGTTTCGTATGTTTCCTCAGTCTAAGATTCTAGGTTAAGATCCAATACTGCAGAAGGATTATGATGAGGCTAGTAAATGTGTAAAAACTCTCAGAAACATTCTTTTTCTTTTTTTGGTTTTTTTTTTTTTTTTGCGGTACGCGGGCCTCTCACTGCTGTGGCCTCTCCCGTTGCGGAGCACAGGCTCCGGACGCGCAGGCCCAGCGGCCATGGCTCACGGGCCCAGCCGCTCCGCGGCACGTGGGATCCTCCCGGATCGGGGCATGAACCCGCGTCCCCTGCATCGGCAGGCGGACTCTCAACCACTGCGCCACCAGGGAAGCCCCAGAAACATTCTTAATTAACAAATATTTATTGAAAGGCTTCTAAAGAAAAAAAAAATACTAAAAATTGGAGTTGAGAGGCATAACCCATGATTTGTCTCAAAGAATTTTATATTCCAATGAGAAATTTTAGTCATGTAATTCAACAAAACTGAAACAGTGTTATTGATGCTTTTCTAAAATAGGGACAAAGCATGTTAGTATAGAGAAAATTAAAGATTAAGAAAGGTTTTTAAGTGGATGTCATACTTAAACTGGGTTTGAAAAAAATAGGTATCCATTAAACAGTTAAACAGGATTATACATCCTTTTGAAAATATAAAAAGTGACACTGAAGGGTGGCAGAATATGCTATTCCAAAACATTCCATGTTATTAGAAGGATTATTTTGAGCTAAGGCACGTGAAAAACAGCAGATGCAAGAAGGACATTCTAATGATCCTTTTTATTCCTGATAACAAGGGTAAAAATTCCATGTAAAAGATGCCCTCCCCTGGGCTTCCCTGGTGGCGCAGTGGTTGAGAGTCCGCCTGCCGATGCAGGGGATACGGGTTCGTGCCCTGGTCCGGGAAGATCCCACATGCCGCGGAGTGGCTGGGCCCGTGAGCCATGGCCGCTGAGCCCGCGTGTCCGGAGCCTGTGCTCCGCAACGGGAGAGGCCACAGCAGTGAGAGGCCCGCGTATAGCAAAAAAAAAAAAAAAAAGAAAAAAAAAAGATGCCCTCCCCGTACCAGAAAAAAACATTCTTCTATGTGGAGTCATGGCAGAGAGAATTCTATTAAAGAAAGACTCTGTCAAAATTTTTCTTACCTTCCTTTATCTTCCTTACATAGTTCAGTTACGTTTCCAAAATTGCCTCTCTTTGTTCAGTCTAGTATATAGAAGCATTTAGGTTTTTCCATTTATTTGAGTCTTTATTTCTTATGAAGACTCCTGTGTCACACAAAACTAAAATTAAATAGATTTTTATACTTTTCTCCTGTTAATCTGTCTTATGTCAATTTCACAGGCTCAGCCAAAAAACCCAACAGGGTAGATGTAAAATTAAAGACAATTACATTAGCATCAAAACCATTTACAAAAGATGAAAAGATAGAAAATATATCACCTAAAGTTAGTTAATAACCTGTGTTAACCACGATATTTAAATAGAATTTCACACTGTCATTTTTTAAAAATTCCAATAGGCTACCTAGAAGAGTGGCAAAGAAAGAAATGGACAGTTAAATATAGTAGTCAAGCACACTCAATAAATAAAATGACATATAAAATAAATAGCAGATAAAATTAGAAGTCAGAGAGAGCATAAGGTAAGGTAGAATATGCAATGAAATTAAAGGATTCTGGGGATTTGAAATGGCAGAAAAACTAATTTCATTCTTTTAAATCATCCAAGAAACAAGGATATAGAGAAATTCAGTTCTTTGCTCTGGTTTATTCATTAATATTATGGAAGTATTTATGCCTCTCCTGCTATATATTTAAGAAAAAATTTTTAGTACTTGAAAACCCAAAATTATTGCTGTTGCTTCTATACCATAATAAAAATTTGTAATAGTCAATGCAAATGTATTTTGACTTTATTCTAAAGCATAGGAAAAGAAGACTAACTTCCAAATTCCTTTCCACGAGTCTAGTATAAGATTGAAATTTTATTAAAAGTCAAGTTGAACAAAAAGATTACGAAAGGCTAATTGATTGATTAAATGTATGCAACATCACAAGAAAATCTTAGCAATTGATTAAATGTATGCAATATCACAAGAAAATATTAGTAAACATAACCTAGCCCTACATTTAAAGAATAACACACAAAATATAATTCCAATGTTAATATTCAAGAAAAAATTTATAAACAACTTTTCATTGAGTGAAAGTCATGCAATAAAGTTTGTGTGCACTTGAGTTAAAAATACTATATAATGGAGAAATTAAACTACATTTACTCAATATTCTGAAGATTATATACAGAAATATGATACACCATATGATATATATAAGTATATATTTATAGATGTGTATAAGAAAAGAAAAGTGTGGAAGCGTTTCTCATAAAGTTGCAACAAGCATTTAATTACTCTTCTTAAACATTTTCTGGAGATGCAAGCTAACTTAGAAAAGAGAAAGAAGGAAATTTTATAAGAATTGAAAAGATGGAAGTAAACAATCATAATTATTTGTAGGTAATATGAACACAAGCCTGGAAAACCAAAGAAAATTAACTTAAAAACTATCCAAATGCCCTCCTAAAGATAGCTTAAAAATTAATATACACACAAAAAAATACTTAAAATGCAAAAGACAATATCAAGTGTTGGCGAATTGTGGAAAAATTGAAATTCTCATATACTACTGCGGTGATTACTAAGTTAATGCAACTACTTTGAAAAACTATTGGGCAATATCTACTATAGCTAAACACATGCATACATACAAATTTCCCAGCAGTCCTAATTCTAGATATATATCCAACAAAATTTTATATATATGTGAATCAAATACAGGCACAAAAGTCTGATAGTAGTGATATTAATAACCCAAATCTGGAAGTGGCCCACACAAGAACAGAATTGATAAAAACTTTGGGAAATATAGCATATGAAACGTTTTTTATGGAATTGTTGGAAAATACAGATATTCCTAAAATATATCAATTTTTGCTATTTGCTAGTCAGGAAACAGTGTGAAAACTCTGAAATTGACAAAGTTACAGAGTATATCGTTGAACTCTCTCAGGTTATCTCTGACTTTTCTTGTCTGTGACCTATTTACAATCTATAAATTGTAAGTAAAAAAACATAGCAATGAAAATTATTCTTGTCCTGAGAAATGCAAATGGTGTCACTTGTAACATAAGTGCTTATTGCTCTATGTATGTTGATGGCTTTGCCAGTTTTACTTCTATTTGTAAATTTATGGCATCATTCCTGCCTGTCTATGTATGTTTGGCACTCTGAATTCTCCCATGAACCAGCTGTAACATTGTCTCTCTCAATAGCTAATGAGTTAAATAAAAATGCTGACATGTTCATGCTATATTTGCATGAGAGTAAGCATTTTATTAATTTATTATTTTAAAAGCATTAGACTGTTTTTGAATAATGAAATGTTTCAACACTAAAATACTTTAAGTGATACATCAGTTAAAAATATTTGTTAAAAATATTTGTTTTATAATAAACTGTTATTTTTGTGTTACCTTTCAAACAGTATTTTGACTTGAATTTTAATTTAAAAATTCTGAAGTATGATCATAGAGAGAAAGTTACATGTGCAATACATACTCTGAATTATCCATAACCTAGCCAATGCAGAAAATTATTACAAAGAGCTACAGGAGATGATCATAGTTCATTCAAAAATTTGACAAAATTACATATCAGTTACATATTTTATGGAAAGGCATATTCTAAAATCTGTTCATCTTTGCTAGAATGATGTCAGAATTATGTCGCCAAGCATATAATTTTGAAAAACAAACAGATGCAATTAAAGTGTTCCAAGAAACTGCTTCTAAAATAACCCTTGTTTTGTGAAGACATAAATTAAAAAAAATTTGAAAACAGTTATTTGGAAAACTTTCCAGCACCGAGAAGAGACTCAAGTATTCCTAAAGCCTACTAAGAACCAACAAGAAATTAACCTTTGATTCATACTTCATGCTGGGAGGGATGTGTTTGAGTTGTTTCCAGGAACTTGCATGTGGCATCTTTCAAGAAGAGGATGGAGGAGCCTGAGGGGAGCTCATAAGGTCTTCATCTCTATCAGGAGGTGGAATGAGCAACAGTAACAAGAAGTGCCTTGAAGTGCCAACAAAACTTGCTCCTCAGATTGGGATGCGCTTGTGTCGTGTTCATCTCATTGCAGCTATGTTTTTGTGTTCTCTATCTAAAATCAGTGTTACTTTATTCTTTTTTTAAAATTAATTAATTTATATATTTTTGCTGTGTTGGGTCTTCGTTTCTGTGCGAGGGCTTTCTCTAGTTGCAGCGAGTGGGGGCCACTCTTCATCGTGGTGCGCGGGTCTCTCACTGTCGCGGCCTCTCTTGTTGTGGAGCACAGGCTCAGTAGTTGTGGCTCATGGGCCTAGTTGATCCGTGGCATGTGGGATCTTCCCAGACCAGGGCTCGAACCCGTGGCCCCTGCATTGGCAGGCAGATTCTCAACCACTGCACCACCAGGGAAGCCCAGTGTTACTTTATTCTTTATCTTGGTTCTTTATCATCTCTCTGTTAATCACACAATGTGATTCAGCTACAAATATAATATAAATATCTCACCTACAGAATTCTCATGACACTTTATACACCTTTGGAAAGGAATGTTCTAACCTTTTAAATCATTTTCCATATGAAGAGTTTCAGTGGAATTTGAAAATATAATCAAAATTATTATAATATACATTTATTAGGTTTTAAAAGCAACTGATTGATATTAGTTAAGATGAAAATTTATGAGCTGAATTTTTAAAAAGTGAACATTGTAACTGAAAATGGAATATTGTAATATAGTTCATGCAGCTCAAGATAAACTTATTCCTTTAAGATCAGCGTAATTTGATAAGGTATCATTTCCTTCTCTATAACCTTTAAAACCAAGCATTGAAAATCTACATGTATATACATTCATTTAAATCACTGCATTACAAAGTATTACTCGACAAATAGAAAAAAGAACACTAGATTAAATATGGAGAAGAACACCTAAGAGGAATCAAGGGGCTCTTTGCAGATTTCGATTTGGAGGTGCTATGTATCCAAGAGGGGAGGATATGGGGGATAATAAATCTGTGGGGCAGGGTGGTAAAATGAATTCTGGTTTGAATGTATTAACACTGAGATGTAAATAGGCATCTTTCATTTTGAGAATGTGAAGTTGGCAGGTGCATTTTCGAGGATGTTTTAGAATGAGTCTATGAATCAAGATATAAATTTAAGTATTATTAGTATACAGATAAGAAAAATCTGTGTTGTGATTGATTTACTATTACAGTTTTACAGCCTAATGTTATAGCTTTTCCACTGAACAGGAAAATTATCAAGAATTTGAGTCACTGGGATGAACTGGGAGATTGGGATTGACATATATACACTAATACGTATAAAATAGATAATTAATAAGAACCTGATGTATAAAAAAATAAAATAAAATAAAATTCAAAAAAAAAAGAATATGAGTCACTAGGGTTGGGTAAATCGTTTAAGCAATACATTCATATATTTAAAAATAAGTAATTGGTTACAAATAACCAAGGAATGAACGTTGAAAAACGTTATTTAAAAATTTTTTATCATTTAATAAAGTTTTTTAAATGTTTACTGAGAATGTATGTGAAAATAAATTATCTAAAGCAATAATTTTATATGCATACAGGCAAGATACCCAGAGAAATATAAAAAGGTTTATTCTAAGAGAGGGAGATGGAGGTTTTCTTCTACTTACATATTGTTGCATACATGTTAAAAATTACTGAGGAAGTATTTTAAATAGCTATGATTAAATGAATTAAGCAACTTTCCACTTTCCAAAAGACAACTATTATGTCTCAGTGGATCACAAAATGCATACAATTAATCATTTAACCAATTTTGGGGTTTGGTTCTTATGTTGTTTTGTGACATTGTACATGCCATTCTGTATACAGTTTCTAAAACTTGTGGCTCTGCTCCCTTATTTTATCCAAATATCTTATATTAACTTCGAGTAATGTTAAATTTACCTTGCAGAATTGTTTTACACCATGTAGTTTAAGGGCTATTGCCTCCAGAATTGATAGTGTCTTATTGACACAGTAATGTATTCTGTGTACCCAATCTCAGTCTTTCCACTTGAAAAGACTTTGTTATTTATCACAAGGAAAAGGAAAAAGGCTGTTTTTTAAAATTTTGTTTTGTTTTTCACTTGACAAAGCAAATGAAAATGAGGCATGTTTGGGGAAAGCTGCTTCATGAGAAGAAAGCCAGCGACGAAGAGAAGCTAACCTTTACAGTCAGATGTCAACTTTCAGTAGCATTAGTTAAATTTAAAGACACCATGAAAATTGTGTGACATGCCATTCATATGCTTTTAGAACTCATTGTATACAAAATGCAGGCCTTACATAACTTTCTCTCTTCCAGCTAGCAGGGACTAAGGCAATGATGTTAGTACTTTAGGGCATACTGAGTTACTGTTACAGAATCCAAATTCAGAAAAATAACACTTGGGTACAGCTTAATTTCAGTTATAATTGAGAAAAACAAAGGGAAGTTCCTTTTCAACCCCAAATTAGCAATAATGTGTTACTTTATATCTTGGTTCTTTGAATATTTTTTTAAACCCACTCACATTTAGATCTTAGAAAGCAATTTTTATTTTGTTATTTTTTCTGCAATACATTTGATAAATCTATATTTGACATAAGAGTGAGTTTCTTTTTTTTTTTTTTTAAAGAAGATGTTGGGGGTAGGAGTTTATTAATTAATTTATATATTTTTGCTGTGTTGGGTCTTCGTTTCTGTGCGAGGGCTTTCTCTAGTTGCGGCAAGCAGGGGCCACTCTTCATCGCGGTGAGCGGGCCTCTCACTATCGCGGCCTCTCTTGCTGCGGAGCACAGGCTCCAGACACGCAGGCTCAGTAGTTGTGGCTCACGGGCCTAGTTGCTCCTTGGCATGTGGGATCTTCCCAGACCAGGGCTCGAACCTGTGTCCCCTGCATTGGCAGGCAGATTCTCAACCACTGTGCCACCAGGGAAGCCATAAAAGTGAGTTTTATCTAATGAAATTGTTTAATGAATAGTTTACTTGAACCTGAAAATTGAACTGTTACTGAATTTCAGTCATGGTTCTATCACATCCTCCAGATATAGGTGAACATTCTGAAGAAGTGAGAGGGCATCCACCCCCACCCCTCCTTGGAAGGAAATCACTTAAAGACATGTTGGAGTCTCTTTTTCTCTCTCTTCCATATATATACACATATACAGATAATAATTAATGTCAGTAAAGGTTGCTTTTTGTGGATATTCTGTGGCTTTTTCTAGTAATCTTGAGTTCAAACAAGCCTGTTTGCAAAAGTCATTGCTCTTCTCTTTATTTCTGCTGCCAAGTATAAAGCTCTGCTTTGATGGAGAAAGTCACCCTATCTTGCAGGAAAAATATACCACCCACCAACTCTAAATATGTTCTATTTATAGGGGAAGAATTAAGAAGCTTTTTTGAGATTTAAAATAAAATCCATATCTCCAATATATCACTTTGAATAGAATTTTTAAATTTTAAATTATATGTAAGATAAGAAGTCTTCCTGTTTGGGGAATCTAAATGTTTCATTTGCCTACCAAGAAACAGATTTTATTTTGCCTAATATATCGATGTTGTTTCTGTTTTACAAAAAAGAGAATAAAGAGCATGAAATTTAATACTGATAGGATTGATAATTGAACATTCTGGCTTTTTCAGCAGCTATACTAGAATAAAAATAAAATAATGTAGGTAGAAGAATCTGAAAAAAATCAAGTTTAAACTTGAAACTGCAAAGAATAATAAGACAATTTATTTGTCTTCCTGAGAATTTTATTTTTATCCTATACAGAGGAATGACTATTAAGCATTCCAAGTTCTCAGGATATGTGATAATATCAAGTGCCTGAATCTCTTTTAGTGCCTTGCACTAAATTTCACATAACTCTCTTATTGTACATTCAGTAGACAAGTTGAGGAACGTATAGATTCAAGCTCGTTAGAATGGAATAAGAAAGTAATACTTTTTTGTGTATCTACTATGCATCAGGCACTGTGATAGTGAGTTTATACAGTCATTTTATTTAGTGCTTCAGTGTTATAGTTAATCTTCCAAGAGCTTCTCATACCTTGTTAGTCTTTTCTTGGTGGCCTTAGAATGTTTATTAGTCTGACAAGCACACATTCGTTGTTTCTAACATACTCAAGCAGGCTGCTTATAACCAATATTTCTATCTGAAGCATGTTGTTTCTTAATGTTCAAACTTTGTGAGTAAATGTCTGATTGTCATTAACATAAAGCCATTATATATTCTTCCTTAAACAAAAAGAAAGAATAAACATGCAAAGAAATGGAAAACAAAACAAAAATCAAAAGCTGAACATCACCAGCTGTATCATTACCTTGGACACTTGAAAAATAGAAATAAATAATACCTAGTATATTTTTTAATTCTACGAACATAATGTTGGCAATAGTATTTAATTCACTTATATGGAAGTCAGTACATTATGGAGCAAAACTCAGAAGGTGAAATACTTTAAAAGACTCATTTGTATCTATTTGTAATTCTGGTTTTAGTACCTTTAATAGTAAGAGAATAATATAAATATATATTAATTTATATACATGTATTTATAAATCTATAAATATAAAATATTAAGATAGGCATTCTTGTTTTCCTAATATCTATTCATTTTTTCCTTGAAAAGAAAAACAAATATCTATTTCACATCTCTACAGTGAAGCCAGTTTTGATGCACACATATTTCTTTACCATATCTTTAAAGTTAGCTATTTCACTCTAACATTACTAACTGCCTGTATACTATTAATATATTCTGTGTTCTTCCTATATATAAATATTTTATACTACAATTTGGAGAACTATAAATATATTAGATCTTCCAAATTATATTAATTATCTCCTATGAATTAGAATATCTTAGTTCTTTATTCTTCAAACTATAAATCATTATTTACATTCAATTGGTCTTGAATTATTTTAAAATGTCTATCACTGAAAGTGAAATATTTTCTAATTGCTAAAGTAAAGATTACTTGTGTTTTGATATTTTGGATATTACTTTGGGGGGTTATAAATACACACTGACCATTTATTTGATGAATCTATTAGTCCCTAAAAATGCTTTCTTCAAATCTACTTGGTAATTTTAGCCATTTTGAAAATATTTAGAAATACAGACTTGTTAAAGTGTCATTTTTCTTTAAGTACTGTTCTTTCAACAGTAACAATGTATTAACTGATCAAAATGATTAATTTCTTCTCATATGATTTTAAAGATTTTTTTGTGTGTGTTTTTGTTACATATTCAAAGAACTAGGGATTTCTTAAAGGATTTTCTGTCACGAAAAGCTTTATAAATCAGATCCAACTTCATATAATCATAACTGTAGATTCATTATCCGCTAAATTTCTTCCCACTAATGGTGTGCAAATTCTGACATAAATTTATTTCCTAACCAAGTAGAATAATCATGTCTGTTCCTGGCAACATCGTCAGTTTATTTTAAAGTGTTTATTTTTACATTCACTGAAAAATACATGTCACATTATGCTCTTGCCAACTGTGTAATGGAGATTTGTCACATAGCCTGTCTACCACACTACACATTTTGCAAAAATATACACCATGCACTGTGCTTGATTCCTGGCTGCACTCTGTGACCCTCAGATTTGAAGGAGTAATTCTCACTGGGCTGTGCTTTTTTGTTTGCTTGTGTTTTTGAAAAAAAAACAAAAAACACTTTTTGTGTTTACAGATACTAAGGTTTATTTTCCTAGATCTGTGACATAAAATAGAAAATTATGTGTACGAAGGTCAAGTGTTGCAAATCATAACTGAGAAATCCATACTGATAAATGCTAACCCTGAACATCTTATACTAATTTTTATTGTTACTAAATCCAAGAGGTTGTGGTCATTGCAGGAAATGTTAAAAGTTATACAATCAGGAGTTGGAACACTTTCCTCTTTAGAAGATCTTCTGAAATTCATGATGCCTGTATTTAAGATGATTCATTTTTTACCTCTGTAGCAAGGTCTTGAAAAATTAATTTGCCTACCAAATTAAAGGATAATCTTATTGCTGTCACTCCATTCTATCTTTAAATTTCCTCTCTTTCTGACTACTTTCCCTTTATTCAACATTCCTGCTGAACTAGTACCCTCCTCTTAACTCTTCTGTAGATGGGAAATGACTTCAAGGAATCAGATATATTATTTTCTGAGAAGTACTCTAGGGATGGATTAATTTTCTAGTGCTATGTAACAAATTACCACAAACTTAAATCACCATAATATTTTAAGCTCACATTTCCTGTACTGCAGGAATGTGGCATATCTTGGCCAGATCCTCTGCTCAGGATCTCACTGGGATGAACTCCCTTACTGGCTAGGGCTGCAGTTCACATGGGGATCTTCTTTCAAGCTCTCCTGTGGCTGACAGAATTAATTTCTCTGTGGTCATGGGACTCAGGTATGCTACCTGTCAACCAGGGATTGTTCTCCTCTCCTAGATCCTACTCTCATTCCTTTCCATGTGCCCCCTTCATTTTCAAACCACATGAGCAGATCAAATCCTACTGTGTTTCAAATCTTTGAATTCCTCTTCTGCTGCCAGCCAGAGAAAACCCTCCTTTTAAAGGGCTCATGTGATTTTACTAGGCCACACACTATAATTTCCCATTTGCCATATAATTTACCAAAATCTAGGAATTGATGTCTCATATTCACAGGTTCCTTACACAGAGAAAGCGGGGGATTTATACAAGGGCAAACGTCAGTAGGGATCATCTTAGAATTCTGCCTACCTCAAGTGGTAGATTGAAGAGAATAGGAATCTGGATATTATTATACTCATAGAGTACACATTAGAGAATGATCTATAACTTCTGTGAAGTTTTCAAACATTTTCACCTTCAAATAATTTATATTAAAATGTTTTGAATAAATCTCTTAATTTATAATCACTAATTTAACATGTAGTTTCTGTTAAACAGTTAAAATGGAGAAAGCACAAATAATTATTCTAATGGTTATAAATCTTACAAAAAGAGTTAAAAAACCTAATGTTATGGATCAGATATTTTTCTGGGACATATTTATTTTAATACCTAATGATATTTTATATGTAATCCCAAAATTGAGAACTCTAAAAAAAAACAGTACCATCACAAATCATTCAAAGTTTAGAGTTCTGGAATATCAGGGAGAGTTTGCTTGCCATGATAAAGAATTTCAAATAATGCAAGGAACTGATCAATTGAATAAACCTACTTATTTTATTAAATTAAAAAATTATTAAAGAGTTGATTTACATCATATTACTTTCAGGTGTACAACACAGTAACTCAAAATTTGTATAGATTACACTACATTTAAAGTCACCAAAAATAAAGGGATTACACTACATTTAAAGTCACCAAAAATAATGGCTATATTTCCCTGCACTGTACGATACATCCCTGTAGGCTGTCCTTTTTATACATAGTAGTTTGTACCTCTCAATCCACTGTCCCCACCCCACTTTTCCCACTATTGCTCTACTCATTGGTAACGACCTGTCTGATCTCTACACCTGTGTGTCGGTTTAATTAGTCTGTTTTATTTTTTAGTTTCCACATGTAAGTGATAACATACAGTAATTGTCTATCTCTGTCTGACTTATTTCACTACATAATATCCTCTAGGTCCATCCGTGTTGCTGCCAAAGGTAGACTCATTTTTTATGTCTGAGAAATATGTCATTGAATATATATATATATATATATATATATATATATATATCTCCCATTTTCTTTATCCATTCATCTGTTGATGGACACTTAGTTTGCACATTCCTGGTGCCTATTTGGGTGTCCAAATTTCCTCTTCTTAGAAGGACAACAGTCACATTGGATAAGAGCTCACCCTAACAGCCTTATTTTAACTTAATTGTATCTTTGATGGCCCAATCTCCAAATACAGTTATATTCTGAGGTACCTGGGGTTACGATCAATTACGAATTTAGGGAAGACACAATTTAGCCATGACAGTTAGATAATGCCTTGGTTACTTATTTATTTTTTTACTTTTTAAAATTCAGAGATTTTCTGCATCTTGCAGTAAATAACAGAGACAAAATAGACTAAAATTAAGATTAACTATCTTCATTAACATAGGAGTTAACTGTAAATTTTCTCTAGGCTTTGGCCTTTGGTCCACCTTTGCCTTTAAAATGTAAGAGTAGCATCTGCATTAGAAATTTAGTGGTAGCTTTGGAAGTGCTATATGAGACACTACTGTTTAGATACTGTGTTAAATGGGAGATCTCATCTGTAAGATATTTTAAATTGGAAACGATCCTTATTCCCTATGGTGTTATATTAGTTTCTATTTTATTCCCACTCAAAAGGTTTGTGAATATGGGTGTGCCAGAATTATCTCAAGAGTGTAGTAACTTTCTTGGTTATATAGTTACATATATAGTTGAGAAAATATATAATTGTCTAATCTTTTCTCCTCTTTATGGATTTTTTGGATTGTTGTTATTCCTTTTGAAAGAGCTTGCCTAACATAGCATAGCACATTCCCTAGAACCAAGCTGTCTGGGCTTTAATTCCAGGTCTACCACTTATTATGCTTTCTCATCTGTAATATGGTGACAACAATAGTACTTATCTCATAAAGATTTTATAATAATTAAAAGAGCCAATACACAGAGCACATATGATGATGTCTGTGAATAAAAATCTACATGAGAATTTTAAAACTAAATATTGGACCAGTGAAATTTTTCCACCAGGGTCTACAGAGGTATTGGGCTGTGCATATTCAAAAAATATTTCTACAATGGTAGATAGCATTATCCTTTCCCTTGTGTATTAATATGTACTTCCTAATTTTCCTTGCTTTGTTCATTGACAGTCCTCTTAGGTCTCTAATAATCAGCTGAATTTTGAATTCTGATTAGTTTTATCTCAAATGCACAAATTGTGTAACTACTATTGATCCTTGCTTTCTGATTCCATCACACTGAAGCTCCATCTAAATTCAGTCATCCACAGTGGAGCCAGATGCACAAATGGAAGATGTTATGGTACTTCTATTATGTCTAATTCAAGACCAATACATAACCATAAAAAAAGAGAAAGCCAACAAAGTTCTACTTAAATGATATTATAAAATCAAAAATAAAGTTGTATCCCAAATGATACCCCAGATTTTCTGATTCTTTAAAATATATTCACCAGTATAGCAGTTATTGTATATTTCCTCTAAATTTTGGCCTTTGGTTCACCTTTGCCTTTACCATATGAGGTTAGTATATGCCTTAAGTTTAGGAAAATTATTTGGTAAGCTAGTCATGGCTGAGCTCTTTTATGGGCCTCCTTCTTTCCCATTTCTCCATATTTCATACATCCCACTATTCTTTTTGCCATGAAGTAGAAACTTCCCTGAACACACTCTGAGTTCCTCTCTCTCCTTATGCACTGTCTTGTGGATAGAGTGACCTATCAGATGAACAAATTTTATTGGAGCAAATTGACGTGCATTAGCTCAGCTCCATTTATTCTCTTTGAAATTCCTCTGAGGATTAAACCCTCCCTAGAATTTAATAATAGACCTTATCTATATCTACTTCCCATGTGGAAAGGCCCACGGGAGTCCCAGTGCTCTCTGCAACTAGGTAGTTAGCCTGGTATTTAGAGAATAGGTCCATAAGGACCATCAGTTAGGTGGCATCATCTGATATACCCTTGTCAAGATTATAGGTGATATTTTGATCTTTATTTTTATTCTGTGTTTATTCATATAAATTTAAAAAAATAAGAGCTTAAAAGAAGAAAGTATTTACTAGGGGCCTGCCTAATGACCTGAAGAATTTTTTTGTTTGTTTGTTTTGCTTTTCATTTTCCAATTGCTTATTAAGATTTGTGCCCATTTTATAGCATTTTGACATATTCTTATATATCTGGAGCTGTACTTATTTATAGGGTATAATAGTAAACAAGACAAGGTCCTTTACCTAAAATAAATTAAGTTTAAGTGATACAATTTTTTTAAAGAAACAATTGCTGTTCAGCTTCTATGAGAGGGGTATTTACATAGTACAGAAAGTAGAGGCAGATAGCAATACAGTTAAGAAGTGGTAGATAAATATAGCTTTGTGGAAATGTAAACGGATATATTTTCTCCAAATACATCTTAATATGCAATAATGCTTTAAGATTATGTTCAGAAAAATGTAGCTTGAGATGCAATGAATAATGAAGCATCACTGCTTTACAAGGAGGAAAAGAATACAAGTTTAATGTGTAAAAGTGGAAACTGGCAGGAATAATTTAAAGATCACAGGATTTGAACGGCACTGGTTGTAAGAGAGTGTATCTAAAATACACAAAACTATTGTCTTTTTTCTATAACTCTGAGTATAGGAACTGTCTCGAAATAATGACTTTTCTTTAAACCAGAAAGTTCTCTGCCATGGTTATTCTATAGTAATAAATCAACAAAATTTTGTGTTCCTATTAAGGTCTCCTCTCTCTGAAGATAACTAGATGGTGGTGCCATTCTTTTAGCTAGAAGCAAAAAATTGTTTCCTGGGATGCTTACATGACCTGGATTTTATTTTCCTATTGTACTATACTCTGCATTTGTTGTGTAGACACTTGGAAGGTAAAATGTGTTTATATAACGTACACCCACACATCACATGTTAAGAGTATGGAATTACAAATTGTTAGTTGACATCACTAAATGGTCATTGTGTAAGAATTTTTACACATAAGTGTCTGAATGCTTAATACAGTTGAGACATGTATCTTAGTTCTTTTAAGAAGGATTCCAGAAAAGAGTACTTCTAAAGCCATAGATTTATTTTTTAGCAACAATTAAACCTATAAGATAAGTGAAATGGAAATACCATTCACAAAAAATCAATTCAAGACAGATAACTAATATTTTTGTGAATGACCTATTTTAAGAAAGCCTATAAAAATATGATATTGATAATATATTATAATATTATGATATTGTAATGATCATTATTATGATATTGTAATGTATTGAAGAAGGAAATATTAGGACAAAGAAAGCCAAAATTTAAATGAAAACTAAATAAAAATTAAGAATCTCTTTTTATCAAAATATAAATTAAATAACTGGAAAGACAAACCACAACTAGGAGAGATGTCGACAATATTTAAAATAGGCAAATGATTTCTATGCAAAACATATAAACAACTCTCAAGAATCAATGAAAAGCAGCAACACATTAGGAAAATAAGCAAAAAGACATAAGCAGACATTACACAGAAGAGGAAATACAAATCATCAATAATGCATGGAAATTTGTTCAACCTCATTTGTAATTAAGGAACTGCAGGTTAAAAGACACAATAAGATAACACTTCACTCACAACAGGTTGGCAGAAGAATATAAAGTCTGTGATACAAAGGTTCCATCAGTACCCTCTTGGGAGGAAATTGTTATATGCCCTTTAGAAAATATTTTTTGCATTAACTATTGTATTTGAAGATATGTGTACTCTTTGACCTATTCCCCAGAGCATACCTGTGAAAAGCTCTTTTGCATGTGCCTCCGGATATTCAAGGATACTCAAAGCATCGTTTTCTGTAATAAAAATGAAATATCATAACCTGTATGTCATTTAACAATGTAATGTATAAATACATTGTGGTATATTCATATAGTGGATTACGTTATAGACATAAATGCAATGAATTAAATCTTTAATTTTGATACTGATTTTTTACTGATAATAGTATTGATTTTATAATCATG
This sequence comes from Delphinus delphis, assembly GCF_949987515.2. NCBI lineage: Eukaryota > Metazoa > Chordata > Mammalia > Artiodactyla > Delphinidae > Delphinus > Delphinus delphis. The sequence goes on along the minus strand of NC_082687.1, from coordinate 114,837,888 downwards.
GAATTAAATGAAAAAACTTGTCTTTATATCTTTTATGATGTTATTTATAATAGAGTTTTAAAATAGGTAAAAATAAATAGTAAAACTATAAAAATTAACAACATATATCAGTAATTTCAGGTTATTGATTTCCTGAGGGTGAAGAGAATATTATATAAAATTAAAAGGCACTCATTGAGGAATCAAGGTGCTGGTAACATTCAGAAATTTGGTGGTGGATATACAGATAATGCCTAGTTACTATTACTAAAACTGTACATATAAAATATAATGTATTTTATATGTAAGTTATACATGCAGTAAGAATTTAATTAAAATAAGAATAAGGAAATATGTAAGATATAGGTCTGTACCCAAACCTCAATGAAATTCCTGAAACAACAGGAAATTTTATAATATTTTCACCACTGTGTGTCACATTAAATGTTGTAGTGAACCACCCATGGTTATCATTAAGATTTCTGTTAACCATTAACCAATAGTTTTAAACTGTAGTAACTGGATTATTCTAAGGTCCAAATCTCTCTGAGGTATATGTTATAAAATTCATTATACACTTTATTTCTTTCTATCTCTTAGAAAATTTTCCAGCAGCTTTAAGAGATGGAAAAATGCTGATATTTTTTTGTTTATATTTATATATGTAAGAAAACAAGTTAGTGACATGGGAAATCTATTTCTCTAGGAGGTGGGTCAACAAGGATCTTGCTGTGATTTATGTCATAGAGTGTTCAGCCTATGTTTTTCTGTAAGAGTTTTATAGTGTCTGGACTTACATTTAGGTTTTTAATCCATTTTGAGTTTATTTTTGTGTATGGTGTTAGGGAGTGTTCTAATTTCATTCTTTTACATGTGGCTGTCCAGTTTTCCCAGCACCACTTATTGAAGAGGCTGTCTTTTCTCCATTGTATATTCTTGCCTCTTTCATCAAAAATAAGGTGACCATATGTGCATGGATTTATCTCTGGACTTTCTATCCTATTCTATGGACTTATATTTCTGTTTTTGGTAGTATAGTCTGAAGTCCGGGAGCCTGATTCCTCCAACTCCATTTTTCTTTCTCAAGATTGCTTTGGCTATTCAGGGTCTTTGTGTTTCCATACAAATTGTGAATTGTTTTGTTTCAGTTCTGTGAAAAATGCCGTTGGTAGTTTGACAGGGATTGCATTGAATCTGTAGATTGCTTTGGTAGTACAGTCATTTTCACAATATTGATTCTTCCAATCCAAGAACATGGTATATCTCTCCATCTGTTTGTATCATCTTTAATTTCTTTCATCAGTGTCTTATTGTTGTCTGCATACAGGTCTTTTGTCTCCTTAGGTAGGTTTTTTCCTAGGTATTTTATTCTTTTTGTTGCAATGGTAAATGAAGTGTTTCCTTAATTTCTCTTTCGGATTTTTCATCATCAGTGTATATGAATGCAAGAGAGTACTGTGCATTAATTTTGTAACCTGCCATTTTACCAAATTCATTGATTAGCTCTAGTAGTTTTCTGGTAGCATCTTTAGGATTCTCTATGTATAGTATCACATCATCTGCAAACACTGACAGCTTTACTTCTTCTTTTCCGATTTGGATTCCTTTTACTTCTTTTTCTTCTCTGATTGCTGTGTCTAAAACTTCCAAAACTATATTGAATAAGAGTGGTGAGAGTGGACAATCTTGTCTTATTCCTGATCTTAGGGGAAATGGTTTCAGTTTTTCACCATTGAGAATGATGTTGGCTGTGGGTTTGTCATATATGGCCTTTATTATGTTTAGGTAAGTTCCCTCTACGCTTACTTTCTGGAGGGTTTTTACCATAAATGGGTGTTGAATTTTGTCGAAAGCTTTTTCTGTATCTATTGAGATGATCACATGATTTTTCTCCTTCAATTATTTAGTATGGTTTATCACATTGATTGATTTGCATACATTGAAAAATCCCTGCATTCCTGGGATAAACCCCAATTGATCATGGTGAATTATCCTTTTAATGTGCTGTTGGATTCTGTTTGCTAGTATTTTGTTGAGGATTTTTGCATCTATGTTTATCAGTGATATTGGCCTGTAGTTTCCTTTCTTTGTGACATCTTTGGTTTTTATATAAGGGTGATGGTGGCCTTGTAGAATGAGTTTGGGAGTGTTCCTCCCTCTGCTATATTTTGGAAGAGTTTGAGAAGGATAGGTGTTAGCTGTTCTCTAAATGTTTGATGGAATTCACCTGTGAAGCCATCTGGTCCTGGGTTTTAGTTTGTTCGAAGATTTTTAATCACAGTCTCAATTTCAGTGCTTGTGATTGTTCTGTTTATATTTTATATTTCTTCCTGGTTCAGTCTCAGAAGGTTGTGCTCTTCTAAGAATTTGTCCATTTCTTCCAGGTTGTCCATTTTACTGGCATAGAGTTGTTTGTAGTAATCTCTCATGATGCTTTGTATTTCTGCAGTGTCAGTTGTTACTTCTTTTGCATTTCCAATTCTATTGATTTGAGCCTTCTGCTTTTTTTTCTTGATGTCTGGCTAATGGTTTATCAATTTTGTTTATGTTCTCAAAGAACCAGTTTTAAGTTTTATTTATCTTTGTTATTGTTTCTTTCATTTCTTTTTCATTTATTTCTGATCTGATCTTTATTATTTCTTTCCTTCTGCTAGCTTTGGGGATTTTTTGTTCTTCTTTCTCTAATTGCTCTTGGTGTGAGGTTAGGTTGTTTATTTGAAATATTTCTTGTTTCTTGAGAGTTGTATTGCTATAAACTTCCCTCTTAGAACTGCTTTTGCTGCATCCCATAGGTTTTGGGTCATCGTGTTTCCTTTGTCATTTGTTTCTAGGTATTTTTTGTTTTCATCTTTGATTTCTTCAGTGATCTCTTGGTTATTTCATAGTGTATTGTTTAGCCTCCATGTGTTTGTATTTTTTACAGATATTTTCCTGTAATTGATATCTAGTCTCATAGCATTGTTGTCAGAAAAGATACTTGATACAATTTCAATTTTCTTAAATTTATCGAGGCTTGATTTGTGACCCAAGGTATGATCTATCCTGGAGAATGTTCCATGAGCACTTGAGAAGTGTATTCTGTTGTTTTTGGATGGAATGTCTTATAAATATGAATCAAGTCCAACTTGTTTAAAGTATTATTTAAAGCTTGTGTTTCCTTATTTGTTTTCATTTTGGATGATCTGTCCATTAGTGAAAGTGGGGTGTTAAAGTCCCCTACTATGACTGTGTTACTGTTAATTTCCCCTTTTATGGCTGTTAGCATTTGCCTTATGTATTAAGGTGCTCCTATGTTGGGTACACAAATATTTACTATCTGACTTTTTAATAAAAACTTTCTTGTAAAGTTGGCAGAGAAGTAAGAGTACATTCAAATTGCCACCACAGGAATACAAAAGCCTGTTGAAAGCCATAAATTTTAAGCTTAAAACTTAAAAAGCCATTGAAAAATCATAATTGAAATGGTGGTATATAGTAAGGTTATTTTACTTTGTAATTTAAATATAGCTTTGGTTAAAAAAAAAGACATTCTTATGTTAATAGCTACACATTACATGATGTATTGTGTATTATTCTGTAGAGTAAGAATGTAAACTGTATCTTTAATGTTGCAAAATAGTAATTCTGCCTTAATATGAAAAATGCCTTTAAGTGGAAAAATTATGTAAATTTATTAAAATGATGTATTATGTTTCAAAACCTTGAACACATTAGTAGAAGTGAAGTCACACAGAAATGAGCATGTGTGTATATACATATGGATAAAAATACCTACATTATGGAAAAATAAATTTCCTGGGTTAGGTCTGACTAAGAGAGTCAGTTATAAAACAGTAACATAATATAGTCTATTGATTATCTTATAATATCAAAGAGATACATATATCATTCTGAAATATGACAAGGATAAAGTTAAATAATCAAACTTAAATATTCTGTCAGCATTATCAGCTCCTATCATTTATCTAAAGTGTGGTCATTAGAAAATAAAGGAAATGAGTGGGCATTTAACATAATTTGTTATCTACCCTTGAAACTGAATTCCATCACCAAAAGACTAATTCTTTTTAAACCATTTAAAAATGAAAAATTGACATTTTTTGAAATGGTTTTCCTTAAAATCTGGTTTATATTTTCCAACACTTAGGTTCTGAATTCCATCTTGAATTGAATTGAAACTGAATTCCATCACCAAAAGACTAATTCTTTTTAAACCATTTAAAAATGAAAAATTGACATTTTTGAAATGGTTTTGCTTGAAACTAAATAAATGTTTGAATGTTTGAAAACCTCATCTTGCACATATATTGGGTTGGCCAAAAAGTGCCTTCAGTTTTTAAGTAAAAATAAAAGGCACATTTTTCATTTTCACCAAGAACTTTATTGAACAACGTAGTCACCCTTTTGTTCTACTACCTTCTGCCATTTTTCAGGCAACTTCACAATTCCACCTTCCCAAAACTTTTTATCTTTTTGAGCAAAGAACTGTTCCAGGTGCCTTTTACAGTCTTGCAGGGAATTGAAATTTTTTCCATTAAGAAAATTTTACAAAGTCTTAAATAAATGGAAATTCAAAGGCACAATGTCTGTTGAATCTGGCTGATGAATCAGAACTTCCCAGCCAAGCTATAACAGTTTTTGCCTGGTCATCAAAGAAACATGCAGTCTTGCATTATCCTGATGGAAGATTATGCATTTTCTGTTGACTAATTCCAGACACTTTTCGTCAGCTGCTGCTTTCAGTTGGTCTAATTGGGAGCAGTACTTGCTGGAATTAATTGTTTGCTTTTCCGGAAAGAGCTCATAATAGAGGACTTCCTTCCAATCCTACCATATACACAACATCCCCTTATTTGGATGAAGACCAGCCTTTGGTGTGGTTGGTGGTGGTTCATTTCACTTGCCCCATGATCTCTTCTGTTCCACATTACTGTACAGTATCCACTTTTCATTGCCCATCACAATTTGTTTTAAAAATAGAACGTTTCAATAGAGAACCTCATGCAGAAAATATGGTCAAGAAGGCTTTCTTGGCTTAACTTACGTGGAACCGAAACATCAAAGTGATGAACATAACCAAGCTGGGGCAAATAATTTTCAATGTTTGATTTGGATATTTTGAGTATGTCGGCTATCTCCCACGTGGTATAACATTGATTGTTCTCAATTAATGTCTCGACTTGATCTTTATCACCTGACCATGGAGCATCATTCAGTGAGAAATCTCCAGCACAAAACTTCGCAAACCACTTTTGACATGTTCGATCAGTCATAGCACCTTCTCCATATGCTGCACAAATCTTTTTTTTTTTTGCGTTTCAGTTGAATTTTTACCTTTCTTCAAATAATAAAGCATAATATGCTAAAAATGTTGCTCTTTTTCTTCCATCTTCAATATTAAAATGGCTATACAAAAATTCACTGATTTTGATAAGTTTTTTTAAAATGCATGCTGATATGACAGCTGCCACAAAAATCTAACAAAATTGTTTCGAATGAAGTTAAAGACAACTAAGCACCCACTAGAGCCATCTTATGGGAAAACTGAATGAACATTTTGGCCAACCCAATACATATTTGTTATATTTTCAAAACTATGGAGTTTAGATTTATTGTCATATTATTTTACATTTAGGTGTTAAAATCTTTTCAACAATTTACAGCAAATATTTAAACTTAAGATATGATATGGATATATTCAATACGTCAGAAAAGAAGCTTAAGACTGCTCAGGGCACAGATTTTTATGAAAACATCTGACAAGTGGTAGAGTGAGGTTATATTTTCTATAGTATTAGCAAATAAGTGTTCCAATTTACTAGTGCTTAATACATAGAAGAAAATGAATCCTAGCAGCAATCATTTAATTGCCCCTTAAAAAGTCCATAAAATTGTTATGGGCACTAAAAAAATAAAAGCAGTTATATTGACAGATAACTTGCTTCAGTTCATTAAAAATTAAATATTTTTATTGTATTTTTAGAATAAAATTTGAAATTTACACACTCCACCCTTACCTTTAAAATTTCTGGTTATTTGTTTTGAGATTTAATTTTAACTTTATAAGTTTGTCAGATGTAAATGAAAGTGAAAAGTCATCCCATTACAGTGATTTAATATTTGGCAATGAATGGTAAGCTAAGAAATTTTGACTAATTCTACCAATGAGAACACTGGAAAGTCTAGAGAGAAAAAAGAAATGAGGAAAGGAAAATTAGAGATTGAATAAGACAGCAAAGAATTGCAGAACCAAAATTTAAGAGACAAAGGACAAACAGATTTGTGAGTCCTGCATTTAGAATCATTGTTTACCTGGAGGTGTCTGGCAATTCAGAAAGACTAGCTGAGTGACAGAAACCAAGCAATCAGCAACATTTCAGAACTTCCTGGAGTGAAGAAGAAAAAAATTGAGTCTAGGGTCAGCCAAGAATGGCTTTGCTGGGAAAACTCAAGTTTTGGCGTAGACCCCAAATGGACCATGGGTGAATTGGAATTACAAGGTCCCTGCAAGGGGCAAAATATATAAATTTCCAAAATTATGCTAAGGGGATCTGAGATTGTTATGATATCTAGTTGTTGACAGATGTAAACATAAATTTCCCCTAGAGGAAGAAAATATCCTAGATCTCAAAGTATTTGAAATATTTTTTTTCAAATAAAGTATCTGGTATTCAAACAAAAGTGAACAGGTCTATTATGTTTCCATACAAATTGTAAAAATGTTTGTTCTAATTCTGTGAAAATTGCCAAAAAATAGAGCTGGAGGAATCAGGCTCCCTGACTTCAGACTATACTACAAAGCTACAGTAATAAAGACAGTATGGTACTGGCACAAAAATATAACTATAGATCAATGGAACAGTATAGAAAGTCCAGAGATAAACCCATGAATCTATGGTCACCTAATCTATGACAAGGAGGCAAGAATATACAATGGAGAAAAGACAGTCTCTTCAATATGTGGTTCTGGGAAAACTGGACAGCCACATGTAAATGAATGAAATTAGAACACTCTCTAACACCACACACAAAAATAAACTCAAAATGGATTAAAGACCTAAATGTAAGGCCAGACACTATCAAACTCTTAGAGGGAAACATAGGCAGAACACTCTATGACATAAATCAGCAAGATCCTTTTTGACCCACCTCCTAAAGTAATGTAAATAAAAACAAAAATAAACAAATGGGTCCTAATTAAACTTAAAAGCTTTTGCACAGCAAAGGAAACTGAAACAAAAAGACAAAACGAAAAGACAACACTCAGAACGGGAGAAAATATTTATAAATGAAGCAACCAACAAGGGATTAATCTCCAAAATACACAAACAGCTCATGAAGCTAAATATCAAAAGACAAACAGCCCAATCAAAAAATGGGAGGAAGATCTAAATAGAAATTTCTCCAAAGAAGACATACAGATGGCTAAAAAGCACATGAAAAGATGCTCAACATCACTAATTATTAGACAAATGAAAATCAAAACTACAATGAAGTATCACCTCACAGTGGTCAGAATGGCCATCATCAAAAACTCTACTAACAGTAAATGCTGGAGGGTTTGGAGAAAAGAGAACCCTCCTACATTGTTGGTGGGAATGTCAATTGGTACAGCCACTATGGAGAACAGTATGAAGGTTCCTTAAAAAACTAAAAATAGAGCTACCATATGATCCAGCAATCCCACTCCTGGGCATATATCCAGAAGAAAACATAATTTGAAAAGATACATGCACCCCAATGTTCGTTGAAGCACTATTTACAATAGCCAGGACATGGAAGCAACCTAAATATCCATCAATGGAGGAATGGATAAAAAAGATGTGGTACATATATACAGTGGAATACTACTCAGCCATAAAAAAGAATGAAGTAATGCCATTTGCAGCAACATGGATGGACCTAGAGATTGTCATACTGAGTGAAGTAAGTCAGACAGAAAAAGAGAAATATATGATATTGCTTATATGTAGAACCTAAGAAAAGGGTACAAATGAGCTTATCTACAAAACAGAAAGTGACAGATGTAGAAAACAAACTTAAGGTTACTGGGGGATAGGAAGGTGGCGGGATAAATTGGGAGATTGGGATTGATATATACACACTACTATATATAAAATAGATAACTAATAAGGACCTACTGTATAGCACAGGGAACTCTACTCAATACTCTGTAGTGGCCTATATGGGAAAATAATCTAAAAAAGTGTGGATATATGTATATCTATAACTGATTCACTTTGCTGTACACCTGAAACTAACACAACATTGTAAATCAAGTATACACTAATAAAAATTAAAAAAGGAAAAGTGAATAGGATCACAAGGAGAGAAGATGACATGTTTGAAGGCAAATCAATAGAAATTAATGAACCAAGTCACATGTCATGGGGTTGTGATGCAAAGACATTAAAAATATTTAGAGAACTGAAAGTCAAGATAAGAAGTTATTCAAATAATTAGAAATAATAATAATAATGGCAAGTAGAATGTTAATAATTAAATAAAATCATCAACATTAGAGAGACAGAAACTCAGGTCAAAGAAATAAACAAGTTAATACAAGAAAACTACAAATACACACACAGGCATATTTCAATTAAATGTTATTGCATCAAATACAAAACGAAGAAATCGTTTTTAACCAGCAGTCAAATTAAAAAGGAACTAGAGTCAAAATAACACCAAACTTTTCAATGGCAACATTGTTAATAAAATGTAATAAATTAAATACTTCAAAGAGTTGAAGGAAAATTACCTTAACTATCATATTTTAAAATAATTGCAACTTGAGGTATAATTGCAGTACAATAAACAGTGCACATATTTAAAGTGCACAATTTGATCAATTTTGACAAAGGATTACACCCATGATCAAGACAACAAACATTTCCATCAACCCCAAAAGTTTCCTTGTGCCCCACTGTAATACCCCTCTTCCATGTCCCATTCTTAGGCAGCCACTGACCTGGTTTGTACCACAATTTATTTTTTTCCATTTTCTAGGGTTTATATAAATTTCCTTAATTTTATATAATTTTTCCCTACCTTTTTATATTTAGCATAATTATTTAAAAATCCATCCATGTTTTTATGTTTCAATAGTTCATTCTCTTTTATTGCTAAGTAGTATTTCATTAAATTCATACAGATGAGTTTACTTATTCGTCTGTTAGTAGACATCAGATTTGTTTTCAGTTTGGGGCTATTATAACTAAGGCTTCTACATACATCCATACACAAATCTTTGCCTAGACATGTTTTTGTTTAATTTGTGTATATGTAGGAGCTGTATGTCTGGGCTGTATTGTAAGTATATGTTTAACTTTTTTTTTTTCATGGAAAGGCATTTTATTTTAAATGCAGCAGTGTTTACATACTGAACTCCCAATCTATCCCTCCCCACCACCCTTCCCCCAGGTAACCATAAATTTGTTCTCTAAGTCTGTGAGTCTGTGTCTATTTTGTAAATAAGTTCATTTGTATCATTTTTTCTGATATTTAACTATTTTAAGAACCGTTGAAACTGTTTTGCAAAGTTTGTTTTTTTTTTTAAACAGTTTTGCATTTTCACTAGCAATGTAGTAGACGTGTAGATTCCCAATGTCTTCACCATCAATGGTTTGGTCAGTTATACTTTTATTTTACCCAGTCTAATAATGTATTAAACTTCAAAAGTGTATATTCTGCTAAAAATATCATTTAAATATAATGACCTACAAAAAATATTCTCACACTTACAAGACCTGAGGAGATCCTGTGTGAAGAAATACTTTGGAAAGGACAGTAATAAAGCCAGAAGTTTACTGTGAAATATATATAGGTAGTATAACATATATCACCTAAAAGAGCAATTAAAAAACCAAACATTAGTGACTGATGCTAACTTTGGGCAATGGCAGTGTTGATGATGTTGAGAAGCAGCAATCAAATCCTATTCCTTCTTTTGTTTTTTTGTTTTTTTTCCTTTTGCGGTACGCGGGCCTCTCACTGTTGTGGCCTCTCCCGTTGCGAAGCACAGGCTCCGGACGCACACGCTCAGCGGCCATGGCTCACGGGCCCAGCCGCTCCGCGGCATGTGGGATCTTCCCGGATCGGGGCAAGAACTCGTGTCCCCTGCATCGGCAGGCAGACTCTCAACCACTGCGCCACCAGGGAAGCCCCCTATTCCTTCTTTATGGGGAGGCTGAAATGTAATTATCCTGGAGAATTCCTTCCCTGTTCAAATGTAAGGGCTTTCTTCTGCTTTCTACTACATAGTGCTTTCACCTCTAATTAACCCCTATTAAGCTCTGCCTTTCTATGTAGTATATCATGTCTTATAATGAAGGAAAACAAAAACAACAAAAACATGGTTAAGACCCTGACTTCACACTTATTTATGTGGCTAGGCAACCTTTGAACTACATTTCTCTCCCATAAGATGAGATTAATCATTTCAAGGATTGTTATGAGGTGATACTCTGAAGTATTATGAACCTACAGTTACTAACTTTTCTTGACCACAAGATTACAATGTCCTTGAAACATTAACAAATATATATTTTATGTGTTTAAAACTCACATTCAAGAGATGTAAAAAATTGAATGTTTCAGCTTTAAATGTAGTCATACACACACAAATGCATTTCAGTATATACTCTCATGAGTGGCAAAGTGATTATTCGTCCAGTAGATCAGTATAACATTTACATAATATTGTGAATAAAAGTATTTTTGTGATACTCTGAATTGTATTCTCTCTAGTAAGCATAGTTTACAACAGCACGATAAAACTCTAACCATATCCTACAGTGGATAACAAATAATGCCTGCCAAACTATAAAGCTAGTGTCTCCCTTTAGTGAACAAGTTTCATTAATTTGTTTTAAATTGGGCAGAAGGCTTACTGTTGGGAACACAATGGCAGGTACTTTATTATGAGTCCAGCACCACTCATAAATGGTTGAATTCAACCCAATATACATACACCAGCTATTTGTCCTTATAAGATTGTATGTCAGGTATGACTCACTATTCTTATAGATACACCAAGGGCCCAAAGAGGAAGTCAATTATGTCTATCCTATGCTAACCCATGGAGTGCCTTAAAGGATGCTGCCCCAAAGTAGCAACATCTTTCTGTGACTCTTATGAGAGTTAAATTCAGTTTGAACCAATAAATTCATGATGGGAATTGATATTCATCCAGTATGATTCCAGACTCTGCATGGCCACATCTGAAGTACAAATCTCGCAGCTGAAAACATTAGAATAGCATAATCTTCCTATAATGACACATGCCAGCTTTTGGTTTGCTTTTGTTTTTGTGGCAAATAATTCATCTGTTTTGTTTCACAGAAATTCGTGAGATTGCTTTAATGAAAACTATTTTCTTTCCATTTAGAATAGTTTTCAGCAATATTATTCTCTGAAGTTAATGTGTTTTGACATTGTCGGGAAAGGAAAACACTAAAACCATGCGCAATGTTTTAAGTTAGTCTCATGTTTAATTAAGAAATATTTTCTGAAGCCTTAAAATAAGAATAATTTATAGATAAACAAAAAAAAGTGTTTGTGATCAAAGATGTAATATGAAGTATGACTATAGGAAATGTTCTTAACCTATCTATTAATAGGCCAGAATTATCTAATCTTTGTGGGCATTTTACTTTGTATCCTGATGATCCATTATCCTTGACGCATTCATCTACCTTCTTCATATTTTATTCTCATTCTAGCCTCTTTCTCTTAATAGTGGTTGGAAAAATGAAACTGTTTGGTGAATAAACTGGAGTATTGAGATATGCTGCAAAAATATTGCTCTTCTTGTCGCTGCTGAGGAAAGAATTGCTACTTTGCTCATTCTACTGTCCTCTTTTCCCTACCTGTGTCCTTTTGTGTGGCTGAAAGGGGAACTGAATACCCAATTCTGTATTGAATAAATTAAAAACTATTTCTAGACCCACTGTGTTAGTTTCCTACTGCTGTTGAAACAATTACCACAAATTTAATTACTTAAAGCAATGTAAATGTATTATTTCATGTTTTGGAGGTCAGAAGTCTAAAATGTGTCCTCAGGGCTGCATTCCTTCTGGAGGCGCTAGAAAAAAACAAAACTATTTTCTTGTCTTTACCAGTTTCCAAAGTCTGCCTCTCTCTAATGTCTGAGCCAGTACCTTAGCATCTGCCGACCCTCCCTACCCACAACCCTTGACCTCCTGCCTCTCTCTTATAAGGATCCATGGGGTTCCCACAGGCCCAATGAGATAACGCAGGTCAGTCTCCCCATTTCAATAACCTTAATCACATTTACAAAGTCCTTTTTGCCATGTAATATAATATAGTCACAGATTTGGGGGGTTAGGACCTGGACATCTGTAGGGGGTATTATTTATCCTAGCATACTCATGAAGTTCTAACTTCTTGGTTAAGAGAAGTTGGGCAGGTGAGTATGTCTTCATTAGGGTTTCCTAGCCTTACCTTTATGAAAAGGACTATCATAATGATGTTAGTAGCTAGTCGAGATGTACATGTACTTGTTTTGTTCAAATGATGATCTTTTTTATGGAGTAGGGATAAGTAAGGGGTTAATTAAATCTAGTCTAGTGTTGTAAGCCTAACTTAATTTGAATAGTTACTTTGCTTAGTTCAGAATTTTGGAGACAAACTTTACGTTGAGGAGGCAAAGAGTCAATCTTTCAGGTTTCTGCCACTGCTCTCTTCCCCTTCTAATCTCCTAACTGGCTTATACCACCTTGTAGAGCAAGAAAGGACAGATTCTACAGAACCCACATGAACTCTGAAACTTCTCTCATAATTTCTGAGGAGTTAGGTGATCAGTCAGTCTACTCCATGAACGGATAACTTTTGAGATGTATCTGATTTTCTCTGCCTCTTTGGGTGGCTGGTTTGTAACAACAGAGTTCTGGTCATGTGACTACAGACCCAACATTTCCAACTACAGAAGTCTTATTTTCCCAACCCTGTACTTCTCCCAGGCCACATGCAATCTAAATACCGCCAATGTTTTTTTGGAATGGAACCCTGGTTATTACCTCTACATAAAATTATAAAACCATGGTAATCCAAGAAATTTGCTTAAATTCACCTATTTAGCTACTTCCAAATAATGATTCATTATCTCTGCCTTGTACCATGTTTGAAGTCCTTTCTATAGACCTACTAGTGGTTCATAGTTTTCCTTATTTAAGTCTGAGAAAATGCAACACCCCTTTAGATTCCCCACTGTCAAGCCAAAGCTACATATAAGTTTTTAACCCCACTCCAGCCAACAGGTGTGGGAAACATACATTGACAAAATCCTGGTACAGGATATTCTTCTAGTGTATCTAACATGTTTCCTTCTCATTGCAAAACACCACAGTGTTGACAAGGGAAAGTATTTTGTGTTCTATTTTTCTATATCATCTCTATTCATAAGTAAGAAAGCCTTACAATTTAGTTATCAATGGCAGAAGTAGTACTAACTTACATTGTGGAAGAATTTCTTGTAATCAGTCATTTGAACATCTGAGCTAATATTATAGTCAGAAACAGTTAGATATAAGTACCATTTTACATTTTATTTGTTTTCACAGTATTAAATTTTATCTTGGATTTAAATTTTGATATTAATTTGACTTATTTTAGTTGTTTACTCTTTTGCTAATAATCAAGTGTATGGCATCTAATGAAACAAAACTTTGTTACTGATAAAATAATTTTAAAACATTTGAATGATTAAACTATCGTCTCAAAATTTAAAAACTAATTTGATGATGTAATATATTACATTAGTTATATAACTGTCATTCATGCAATTAGCAAATATTTAGCGAGTGAAGGATATTTTGCTAAGCACCAAAAGAGACGATGACTATATTATAGTGTGAGATGCCAAGTGGTAATCTAGTAGTAACATTTTAATAGATAAATTTAAATCACAGGGAAGTTATTCAGGCCTGAGGAAACAAAATATAATTGGTTATTAAGGCAAGAATTCATCTTTTACACATTATGAATAGTGAGAAGTTGTGTTGAATCACAGTTTAAACAAAGAGCAGATAGTACCTTAGAGCTAAGCACTTTGATGGCATATTAAGAGCTGTGACTTGAACTGCATAGTCAGTGAAGGTTTTTGAAAATGTGGATGATATGAAAACTTTACTTTAGAAAGAAGGTTCTAGGTTCAGTATTGAAGATGTACTTTAGGTAGGAGAAGACTGTAGGAAGAACAAAGAAATATAAACATAAATTTGTGAGGTTGTAAATATGTACAGATATTTGGGGACATTTGCAAGAGACACTGACCAGGTAGAACTAGCAGAATACACCTTTCATAGGGAATGGTAGGAAATAGTTAAAATGACTCTAGGTTCTCATCTTCCACGGCTGGCAGGACTGTGTTATTAAAGAGAGAGAGAGAGAGAGAGAAAGAGAGAGAGAGAGAAAGAGAGAGAGAGAGAGAAAGAGAGAGAGAGAGAGAGAGAGAGAGAGAAAGAGAGAGAGAGAGAAAGAGAGAGAGAGAGAGAGAGAGAGAGAGAGAGAAAGAGAGAGAGAGAGAGAAAGAGAGAGAGAAAGAGAGAAGTAGGGAAAAAAATCATACTATGTCAGCTCAGAAAAAACCAAACCAAAACAAAAACAACTAGTTCCAGTAGTAGTTTTCTGATTGGTTCTTTCCTTCTATTTTTTAAGAAACTGTAGTATGATCTTCTAAAAATTATATTGATGATCAATATAAGATGAAAAAGTAGCTACATGTAAATCAATGAAGTTAGAACACACCCTCACACCATGCACAAAAAATAAACTCAAAATGGCTTAAAGACTTAAATGTAAGATATGACACCATAAAATTCCTAGAAGAGAGCAAAAGCAAAACCTTCTCTGACATAAATTCTACCAATGTTTTCTTAGGTCAGTCTTCCAAGGCAATAGAGATAAAAACAAAAATAAACAAATGGAACCTAATCAAAGTTATAAGCTTTTTGCACAGCTAAGGAAACCAAAAAAAAAAAAAAAAATGAAAAGACAATCTATGGAATAGGAGAAAATAGTTGCAAATGATGCAACAGATAAGGGCTTAATCTACAAAATATACAAACAGCTCATACAAATCAACAATAAAAAAAAATCCAACTGAAAAATGGGCAAAAAGACCTTAATAACATTTCTCCAAAGAAGACATACAGAGGGCCAGTAGGCACATGAAAAGATGCTCAACATCACTAATTATTAGAGAAATTCAAATCAAAACTACAATGGGGTACTACGTCACACCAGTCAGAATGGCCATCATTAAAAACTCTACAAATATCAAATGCTGGAGAGGGTATGGAGAAAAGGGAACCCTCCTACACTGCTGGTGGGAATATAGGTTTTACAGCCACTATGGAAAGCAGTATGGAGGTTCCTCAGAAAACTAAAACTAGAATTACTATATGATCCATCAATCCCACTCCTGGGAATATAACTGGACAAAACTATAATTCAAAAAGATACATGCACCCCTATGTTCATAGCAGCCAGTGCTGTTCACAATAGCCAAAACATGGAAAAAACCTAAATGTCCATCAACAGATGAATGGATAAAGATATGGTACATATACACAATGGAATACTACTCAGCCATAAAAAAAGAATGAAATAATGCCATTTGCAGCAACATGGATGCAGCTAGAGATTATCATACTAAGTGGAGTAAGTCAGAAAGGGAAAGATAAATACCATACAATATCACTTATATGTGGAATCTAAAATATGGCACAAATGAACATATCTACAAAACAGAAACAGACTCATAGATGTAGAGAACAGACTTGTGGCTGCCAAGGAGGAGGGGAGAGGGAGAGGGCTGGGCTGGGAATTTGGGGTTGGTAGATGCAAACTATTGCATTCAGAATGGATAAACAACAAGGCTCAATGTATAGCACAGGGAACTATATCCAATCTCCTGGGAGAAACCATAATGGAAAAGAATATAAAATAAGAACATCTACATGTGTATAACTGAGTCACTGTGCTGCACAGCAGAGATTGGCACATGATAAATCAACTACACTTCAATTTAAAAAATGTAAAAAAAAAAAAGAAGATGAAAATGTGATTGTGAGAATTTAAGATGAAAGTGTCTTTACCACACATGGGATGAAGTTGCACCTTAGATGTCAGTGTTCCCTTCTCTCAAGGCCAGAGCGCCTTATTGGCTATGGCCATTCAGGACAGGCTGTGACTGGTGCTGAGATCATCCAGAGGTGATAGAGCAACCTCTGTGGGCACTTGCATCTCAAAAAAGCAAAGCTCTACAGGCCTTAGGTTTCAGAAGATAGATTTTCCTTCTCAGCCAAGATCCTGTTACCAGTAACTAATTTCCCTTGTACGAACTTTTCTAGAATAACTTCAAATGGGATCAATCCCATCCCCAGGGCAAATCCCATATTATAATGTTCTTGCATAATTTCTGGGACTAGGGGAATTTAAACTCTATACTATATTCTATAATACAGTATAATATATTGTTATCAATATATCCTAGGCTAGTCATTCTTAAATAACCCTATGCATAGGGCAAAAATATTCAAGATCATTTCACTTTTTTTAACCCCTAGCATGAAGTTGTTTTTCTTTCTATTATTATTTGCTTTTAGTACTAAGTCTCAAATTTGTGATTCATATAAAAACTATTTCAACAATACACTCAAATGCTCAAGAGTAAGAAATTATTTAATTATGCATTACCTAAAGAGCTGAAAGCTATGTGCCAGATTTGCATAAATCAGGAGAAACATACTGCTAGACTTCATTTCCCAAGGCAAGGGTCTGTGTTTCTGTGGGATTTGAAGATAAGTACGCTTGGAAATAAGTTTTTAACAGAAGCTAAAGAATTTCTTTTATTAGATGTTATGCCTAAGACCTAAGGAGATAACTTTGATCCTACTCAGAACATAAAGTGCATATGATATTGGCAAAAATTCTCAGAAACTGCAGTATGGTCATACACAGGTGAGATTCAATTGTGTCTAACAGTGTTATGCTTGGGGTTGGAACTTACACATCCCATGAAAGATTCCTTCAGAATCCAAATCACTGAATGTCAAAGCAAAGAGTGGCTACAATGCATGCACTGAATTTATAATACCAGTTTACAGAGGGAAAACATGCTACGTATTTGCATGATATAAAAATTAGTACTTTGCCCAGGAGTGGTAGAACAATGGCATAGAGAAACAGAAATGACCAGTTCAACACAGGAAAGTTGCACTGTTAATGCTGATTTATAATCAAGGTTGTTTATTAAATAATGGTTGACTTAATCACACCTAAGGGGAATTGTGAAACTTATAAAACTAATAAGAAAAAGACAATTATGATAGCTTATCAAAAAAGGGATCAATTAATGAATCTCCATCTGAGACAGGAATGGTATTTATGTGATAGAAATCAGAAATCCTATTGACTGGTGATAATCAGGTTCTCTGATTCTTTACAGAGATCTCTAAAATGCAATCTCTGTCTTAGTTTTCTAGTTGCAACTATTACTTAATTTCCATCATGCCAAAACTGATCATCAGTGGAATCACTGTTAATATTTTAGCTACGTAACCCAAATTATTGCTCTAAATCTAGGGAATTAATGAGAATTTCACACTTATTTTAGTGAGGATTATTTGTGCCCAATTTTTATAGCAAGGGGGAAAAAAAACACTGAGAATGAAGAACTTGTCATATTCCTCATATTACCAGAGTCAAAGATTCTAACATTGCATACCATTTTTTACCTGTCCTCAACAACTCAAGATGAGAAGAACCATACTGCTTGAATCTTAGGTATCCTAAAACAAGAATGAGCCTGAAAAATTCTTCAGTCTTCTTAGAGGAATTGCATTCTCTGCAGTATAATTATGAGAAATGTGCTGGGGTGGGGGAATATGTTTTTACCAGACTGAAAATATGACAGGATCAGTATTTGTTCATATGTAAGAGTTTTCAGCCTTCTTCACCAGGTTTGTTCCTAATATATTTTATGCTTCAAAATCATAACAGTAAGTATAAAAAATAGGTATATAAAGATAATATTTTTCAGGATCTTTCTTGTTGTTGGAATCCAGATAATGGACTATGTAGAAGAGAAAAACAAAAACTCAGGGATACTGAATGGAGTGGGCTGAGTGTAGAGGTAAAATAAGGAGACTAGGGAGAGTGGGGGAAATTACCTGATCTTTCATAAACAACTGAACACTATGCTGGGAAGATGTTTTCAATTAGGTTCTGTATACATACTATTCACTGATACATAAATACACTCACTGATGGTGAAAGATTACTGGCCAAATTAAAGTGCAGAGACAAGTTTCTCCTGTATTTAAGCATTTCCACTTAATCACCTGAATGATCTGGACTGGAAACAGTTCCAAAGTGATATGCCCTAATAATATTAGTGATATAAATTATAGTCCATATCTTAATGGCCCGTTTTTTTCAGATCTATACTAGAATATTGTGGTGGCTATATAATAATTTGTCCA
Organism: Delphinus delphis; assembly: GCF_949987515.2. Taxonomy (NCBI): domain Eukaryota; kingdom Metazoa; phylum Chordata; class Mammalia; order Artiodactyla; family Delphinidae; genus Delphinus; species Delphinus delphis. Next base: position 114,819,403 of record NC_082687.1, on the reverse strand, counting down.
AAATGGTTGCCTTTAAAGACATTTGGACTTCAAAAATTCACTACTGTCTTAATTGGAATATAATCACTAACTTTAAGATCATAAGAGCTAAATGTTTATCATGAATAGTATTCCATGTTTCTAACTTCATTTCTATATGAGTTATGAATTCTCTTGTTAGTCAGAAAACAGTTTGATTGCACTTATTTGCAATGGTCCATAATAAATTGCTGGCCACAACAGATTACGTTGTAAAAATAAATTCAAATGGGAACATTTTTCTGTCACAATTTATATGCTAAATTCTTTTCCAATGACTTTTGACTAATGGACTTGCTTTCAAAGTGTCCAAGTTTGTCAATATTTTCAAATATCGGTATCCATGGTACTTAGAATTTACATGGTTACATGATTACTATGCATCAATATATAACAACTTTACAGCCAAACTGGGGGAGGGCTTCATGGTGCTGGTTCAATTGGTCAAATACAATAAAATTGCAAAAGCCAGGGTAATGTGGAAGAAAAAGGTCAAGAAAAAATCCCAGCTAATTTCCATATCAAGATTTAAATTGACTGGAGATTGCTGCAAGATGGCAGAGTAGGAAGTCTCTGAGCTCGTCTACCCTCGTGAAGAGACCAAAATTACAATTATTTATAGAGCAACTATTGATGAGAAAGACTGGAATCTACCAAAAAAAGGTCTTCTATAACTAAAGACATAAAGAAGAAACCACAAGGAGATGGGTAGGAGGAGAGGAGTCACAGTATAATCAAGACCTATATATCTCTGGGTGGGTGGCCAACTAACAGAAGAATAATTACAGTTGAAAAGGTTCTCCCCAAAGAGCGAGGGGTCTGAGACTGGCACCAGGCTCCCCAGCCCAGGAGTCCTGCACCAGGAAGATGAGACCCCAGAATGTTTGACTTTGAAGGACAACAGGGCTTTCTCTCAGGGGACCCAGAGGGCTGTGGGAAATAGACTCTGCTTTCAAAGGATGCACACAAAATTTCACATGCTCTGGGACGGGGGGCAGAAGCAGTAGTTTGAAAGGAGACTTTCTCAGACCCCTTTGCTTATCTTAAAGAGTCTCTTGGAGAGGTAGGAGGAAACTGGAGCTCACCCTGGGGACATAGACACTGGAGGAAGCCATTTTGGGGAGCTTGTTCTACCACATGGACACTGGTGCTGGCAAGAATCAATATGGACTCTTCTCTCTAGCTTATTAGCCTTGGGACTCAGCCCTACTACTGCCCACCACCCTGTCGGTACCAATACTGGTAGGCCTCAGGCCAAGCAACTAGCTGGGCAGGGACACAGCCCCACCCACCGGCAGGCAGGCTGCCTTAGGAACCCTTGAGCCGACAGCAACCCCTGGACATAGCTCTGTCTAGCAGAGGGCCCAGGGCCTGGCTGTACACACAAGAGAGCAGGCACCAGCTGAGGATCTCCTAGGCCCGAACTTTACCCATTAGTGAGATGGCTCTAGCCTTAGGTCCAGCCTCACACGCAAGTAGGCAGGCACCAGCCCCAGAATCCACTAGCCAAAGCCTCCCTCAACTTAGGGCAGACACAAACCTCAAGACCACCACAGCCCTGCAGCCTATGATGGCAGGACACAGCACATGCACCAGCAGGCAGGCACTAGCCATAGGGCATTCTGGGCTCCCGCCCTGCCCATCAGCAGGCCTAGAAAAGCCCTGAGATACACTGGACTCCTCAGCCAGCCGCCCTGAGATCCAACTCCTCTCAACAGAAGGCCACTAAGAACTTTGGGACACCCCAGAATCCATAGCTGGTGATGTCCAGAACCAGCCCCATCCACTAGCAGGCTGACACTATATCTGGAAACCCTGGCCCTGCAACCACCCACCCCAGAACCCAGCTCTGCCCACCAGTGAGTCAGCACTAGTTCTGGCTTCCCCTGGGGTCCTACACCAGCTGCCTCATGACCCATCTCTGCCAAACAAAAAACTGCAGCCTCTGCACAAGGCAAGGCCTGGCAGCCATGAAGACCAGGGGCTAGCCATGTCTGCCAGACCATCCAGAGCAGTCAGCTTGCCACAACAGAAGGACCCATGCAGCCTGCATAGGGGTTACCCTAGAGCATACAGCTCTGGTGACCAGAGGGGAGTATGCTGCTGGGATGCACAGGGCATCTCCTGCACAAGGCCACTATTCAAAAGTCAGGAAATGTAACCAACCTACCAGATACATATAAATAAAACAGAAAATTAGGCAAAACGATGCAACAGAGGAACACGTTCCAATCTATGGAATATAATAAAACCCCAGAAGAAGAACTAAGTGGAGATAAGCAACCTACCTGACAAAAGTTCAAGGTAATGATCATAAAGATGATAAAGTGAGAAGCTTAACAATGAGATAAAGGATATAAAGAAGAAGCAGATATGAATAAAATAACTGCAATGAAAAAATAAACTATGAGGCCAACGTCAGAGTAAGACCAAAGCCAGACAAATATATCACAAAAATAGAAAATTACACATCAATATCACTGGTGAATATAAATGCAAAAACCCTCAAAAATGTCTTAACAAATTTAATTCAACAAAATATTAAAAGGATCATACACCATGATTAGTAAGATTTATCCCAGGGATGCAAGGAAGGTTTAATATCTACAAATCAATCAATATGATACACCACATTACAAAGTTAAGAATTAAAACCATATGATTATCTCAATAGATTCAGAAAAAGCTTCTGACAAGATTCAACATCAAATTATGATTAAAAACTCTGCACAAAGTGGGTATAGGGAAAACGTACCTCAGCATAATAAAGGCATTTTATGACAAAATTCACAGCTAACATCATACTTAACGGTAAAAAGCTGAAAGCCTTTCCTCTAAGATCAGGAACATGACAAGGATGCCTACACTCACCACTTTTATTCAACATAGTATTGGAAGTCCTTGCCACAGCAATCAGACAACTAAAATAAATAAAAGGAATCCAAATTGGAAGTGAAGAAGTAAAAGTGTCACTGTTTGCAGATGGTATGACACAATACATAGAAAATCCTAAATATGCCACCAAAAAACGACTACAGTTCATCAATGAATTTAGTAAAGTTTCAGGATATAAAATTAATATACAGAAATCTGTTGCATTTCTGTACAGAAAAACAAACTATCAGAAAGAGAAATTAAGAAAACAATCCCACTTACAATTGCATCAAAAAGAATAAAATACCTAGGGATAAATCTAAACAAGGAGGTAAAAGACCTGTACTCATAAATCTGTAAGACAATGATGAAAGAAATTGAAGATGACACAAAAAGCTGGAAAGATACACTCTGTACACGAATCGTAAGAATTAGTATTGTTAAAATGACCATACTACCCAAGGCAATCTACAGATTAAATGCAATAAAAAAAAACAATGTCATTTTCACAGAAATATAACTAATAATTTTAAAATTTGTATGGAAAGACAAAACACTCTGAATATCCAAAACTATCTTGAGAAATACAAACAGAACTGGAGGAATCACACTCCCAGGCTTCAGACTATACTACAAATCTTCAATAATCAAAACAGTACGGTACTGACACAAAAACAGACACAAAGAACAATGGAAAAGAATAGAAAGCTCAGAAATAAACCCATGCACATATGGTCAATTAATCTATGACAAGGGAGGCAATAATATACAATGGGGAAAAGTCAGTTTTTTCAACAAGTGGTGGTAGGAAATCTGGACAGCAATATGGAAAAGAATGAGATTAGATGGACAGCAATATGTAAAAGAATGAGATTAGAACATTTTTTAAACCATATTTAAAGAAAAAAAAAACTAACCCAGCAATCCCACTACTGGGCATATACCCTGAGAAAACTATAATTCAAAAAGAGTCATGCACCACAATGTTCATTGCAGCTCTATTTACAATAGCCAGGACATGGAAGCAACCTAAGTGTCCATCGACAGATGAATGGATAAAAAAGATGCGGCATATATACATATATACTATGGAATATTACTCAGCCATAAAAAGAAATGAAATTGAGTTATTTGTAGTGAGGTGGATGGACCTACAGACTGTCATACAGAGTGAAGTAATCAGAAAGAGAAAAATACCATATGCTAACACATATATATGGAATCTAAAAAACAAAAAAAAAGGTTCTGAAGAACCTAGGGGAAGGACAGGAATAAAGACGCAGATGTAGAGAATGGACTTGAGGACACGGGGAGGGGAAAGAGTAAGCTGAGACCAAGTGAGAGGGTGGCATGGACTTATATATACTATCAAATGTAAAATAGATAGCTAGTGGGAAGCAGCCGCATAACACAGGGAGATCAGCTCGATGCTTTGTGACCACCTAGAGGGGTGGGATAGGGAGGGTGGGAGGGAGATGTAAGAGGGAGGAGATATGTGGATATATGTATACGTATAGCTGATTCACTTTGTTATAAAGCAGAAACTAACACACCATTGTTAAGCAATTATACTCCAATAAAGATGTTAAAAAAAATAGAATAAAACCCTAAATGTAAGACCAGAAACCATAAAACTCCTAGAAGAAAACATAGGCAGAACACACTTTGATATAAATTGTAGCAATATTTTTTTGGATCTGTCTCCCAAGGCAAAGAAAATAAAAGCAAAAATAAACAAATGGGACCTAATTAAACTTAAAAGCTTTTACACAGCAAAGGAAGCCACTGTCTTTTCATTATGTAGATGAAAAGACAATCTACTCAATGGGAGAAAATACTTGCAAATGATATGATTGAGAAGGGGTTAACATCCAAAATATATAAAAAGCTTATACAACTCTATACCAGAAAAGCAAACAACCCAGTTAAAAAATGTGCAAAAGACCTGAAAAGACATTGTTCCAAAGAAGACTTACAGATGGCCAACAGGCACATGAAGAGATGCTCAACATCACTAATCATCAAAACCACAGTAAGAGAACATCTCACACCTGTCAGAATGGCTATCAGAAAAAATAACAAATGTTGGCAAGGGTGGGTAGAAAGGGGACCCTTGTACACTGTTGGTGGGAATGTAAATTGGTGCAGGCATTGTGGAAAACATTATAGAGTTTTCTCAAAAAACTAAAAATAGAACTACCATATGATCCAGCAATTCCACTCCTGGCTATATATGCAAAGAAAACAAAAACACTAATTCAAAGAGATATATGCACTCCCATGTTCATAGAAGCAATATTTATAATGGGCAAGATATGGTTGCAACCTAAGTGTCCATCAACAGATGAATGGTTTTAGATGATAAGGTGTATATTTAGCATAGTAGTATTCATACCATATATAAATACTATTCAACCAAAATAAAGAATGAAATTTTGCTATCTGCAACATGGATGGACTTGGAGGGTATTATGCTTAATGAACTTAGACAGAGAAAGACAAATACTCTATGTTATCACTTATATTTGGAATCTAAAAAATAAAACAAATGCATTAATATAACAAAACAGAAACAGACTCACAGATATAGAGAACAAAATAGTGGTTACCAGTAGGGAGAAGGAAGGGGAAAGGGGCAGGATAGGAGTAGGGGATCATGAGGTACAAACTAGTATGTATAAAGTAGATAAGCTACAAAGATATATTGTACAGCACAGGTAACACAGCCAATATTTTATAATAACTTTAAATGGAGTATAACCTATAAAAATTGTGAATCGCTATGTTGTACACCTGAAACTAACACAATTCTGTAAATAAACTATACATCAATAAAAAAATAAATAATTAAAGATGAAAATTGATTTAATATAAATATTTTTATTTAAAGTACATCCAAATCTAGGAAGATATTTACCATTCCACATGTGTCTTACAGAAATATAAGGATAAAAAACCCTGCTAGTTTGATAACATCATGCAAATTGTACTACTTCCATGTGGACAAGGAAAGCCTATAGTTATTGAATTGATATAGTCAGGGCACAATAACACTGATGATACTATTTTTGAGCGTTGGTAGTGTAAACGTAAATTTACATAAATAAGGTTAGTTTTCTGGATAATTTTTTGCCTTTGTAACTAATTTGTAAACATTTTCCTATATTTTTCTATAACTGATACTCCATATTAATAATTTAATAATCTGTAATGAAGTGCTGATACCAACATATTTTTCTCTGCATGAAAGAATCAAGATCATAATTTATGGACTGTTAATATTTTAAAAATTCCAAGAATGATAGAAACATCAGTAGATAGAGGAGATAATCTATTCAGGAATAACAATAGTATGCATTAAAATTAAATTGTCTTCTCACTGTGAAGGGATGCTCACAGGATTTAATATCATCATGCATAATAAGAGAAAACAAGTTTATGTATTTTACTATTCTACTTATTTTAATTATAATAGTAAAAGCATATTATGATAGATTGGCTTATATTTTTCCAGTTAAGTATTACTATTTGATGTTAGTACATTACCAAATATGTTTTTCCATCAAGTCTCCAATCATGTAAACATAAAACAGTTCCAAGGCTGGTTCTGTTTCTACTTAGACTACTACTCAGAATTCTTCCATGACTTTTTTTTCATGTAAGTGTTCATATTCCTAAACCACTGCTTTCAGTCTTCTTCTCATGCGTTTTTACACTCTTCTTCGGTGAAATAATCCATAATTATGGCTTCAGTTAAAATCTATATGGTTAGGCCAAACCACTTCCTGGAGACCCAGATCCATTTTATTTTCCCTTGTAAACTGTTAGAAAGCTTATTAGTTACCATCTCAAATCTGAAGTTACCATCCTCCCCATCAAAATTGCCCAGCAATCTACATTCCCTATTATGTTGAATAGCAATAAAGCTTATAAATAGTCTTATCAAAGACCTTAAGAATGGACCACAAAATATCCTTTTTAAAAATTCTCTTCCTTCCTCTGAATATAATGTTTACTTTATTAAGCTATCTAACCTCTCACCTTGTCCATGAGCTTTAGGGGAGGCTGGCCCCAGCTCCATACCCCAGAGGGTAGGTCCTGAATGATCTAACTCAATCACACTATGGAAATATGAAGCACATTAGTAAATGAGGCATGAGGAAAACTCTGTTGAGGTGTTTCTAGATGTGATGTCTAAAAATGTTGAGTTTCTATAACATAAGGATAAACTTCTAAAGTTAAAAAAAACCTGGGCATTTAATGACATTACTAAGACACTGAACTAATAAGAGACCTACCATACATTGGGACATATTACATGCGTTGTCACTCTGAGTCTTATTTTTTATGTCATCATCAGGGATATTTTTTGCTAAGGTTAACTGAAAGCACCATGATATAAATGGTCATGGCAGATAAAGTAGGAGTTATCCTCCACACCAACTTAAAAGCATTCTCCCATTGCTTTCAGAGGTACATTCTATGTATCATTTGAATGAGCTATTTCCTCTTTGCCCAAATCTGTGCTACTTTAGTTAAATTGTTAAGAGAAGTTTCCTGGTATTATTGAAACAGCCTCTGAAATACGTGGGCCTAACTATTATAGCCTACATCTTTTTCCAAAAAAAATTTCAGGCTACTTAATATGATGAACTTTTTGAGTCTATCAAACATTTAAAAAAATGTTACTAATGCTTAGTATAGTCCTAGAAAATAAGACATCCAGTTTCTTGAATGAACAAATGACTCTGCAAGAATGTGTGTTAAATTCTATGAAGATTGATTTTCATCCCTTAGCTTTAATGGTAATAGGTAATTGAGTGTTTCTTCTATTTAGCAAATACTTTCATGGTACTCAAGAAAACTTTTAATATTTGTATTTTGCTTATATCCAAGAGTAATCTAAATCCTTAAAGAATAAACCTAGTATAGTAGAAAGCAAGATGAACTTTCCATAAAGATCCTATATTTAATTTATGGATATTCTTTTAATTAGACATACAATGTTCAACTATAGACTTAAACAGTTTAAACCCAGTCTCCATATATGTATAATAATGATAATTACACCATATATTGTGTCATATGAGAATAAAATGAGATTAATTATATTGACTTCTCTGAAAATGCTTAAGGACTATAAAACTGTTATTAATAGTAAAAATTCTAATATAGAAAAAATAATCATTTGACATAATCTCAATCATTTGAGGTACATATAAAGAAAGGTAAGAAAATGAGGATTTGTATTGATCAGATGATGCAACTGTATTGATCAGACTCAACTTTTAAAAGCCATCTCTCACAATTCTGTGTACTATCTCCTCTTCTCCCCAAGCACAAATGAAGTATTTGATTTAATAAAGTGCTAAACTATAAAGAGGTTGTTTGGTAATATTCAGAATTGTATTATAGTGAGATCAGATCAATTTCTATCATCTTTCTCCTGGGAATTCATGAATCAGTAATAAACTCACTTCTACAGAAAATAACAAATTATTGTTTAAAGGTTAGTTCTTCTGAGGCCCATGAATCATATATGAGGTATCATAATAAAAGCAGTAATACTGATACAGTTGAACACATATTGATAAAATTATTACATAATGTAGCTCAAAATACATAGGGCTTTGTGAGGTATGTGCTAGAGACTTAACTCAGGGAATGAAAAAACAAGTCCCTTCAGCTTGAGAAACATTACATGTTGTGCATCACATTTCATCAAGCGCCTACTGAAGAGAATTTGAAAGTTGTACAACCAAGCAAGAGTCAGGACTACCTCAGAATGGATTATAGAAAGTTGGAAAAGTATTGAATGATTTCTTTATATAATATTTCAAATATATGTGTTTAAAAATTTAAAAGAGATTTGAAAGTAGAGAGTGTACTAAAATTGATAAAACATAGAAAAAGAGAAAAAATAATAAGTATAGTAAGAAACAGGAAAAATGGAAACTGGAAAAACAGGAGAAATGGAAACAGACAAGTGGAATGTTGAATGAAAAGCTATATATGATGATAAAGCATCAAAAAGCAAGGAAGGGAGGAAGAAAATCTGTGTAGTAAAATTATAGACCAGAAGGCTGGAGAGGAGGCTATGCTCATGACAAAATAGATTTTAAAACTAAACTTCCAGAATGTCAGTGAAGAAGGAATAGGGCCATGTCAACCCGGGCCACTGTGTGGTTGGACAGGTTGTACTTTGCACAGGGTCCTTTAGATGGGAGTGGCTTGTCAAACAAGTGCGGGGGCCACTTGGTAATTAGTTCTGCCCAAAGAAGGACCTTTATCTAATACACCTAGAAAAGAGTACTTCTTTTTCTTTTCCTCCTTCTACTGATTCTTCGCACAAAGGCATCATATGTGCTTGATGCAGCATTCCTCCCCCCCAAAAAAACCCATAAGAATAAGGTTACAGGAGAGAGTGAAAAAATGTTTAAAAGTCAAATCATGATTGGAACTTTGAGAAAACATGTATTATTTGTGGTATGGTTCACAGGACAGTAGATGACTTAAGTAGTGGAGTCAATAATTAATGAAGGTAGCAGCCAGACTGGAAATTGACAGAATGTGCAAGGGATCTGTTCCATGTATACGGAAGCTGAATTTAGTCACTATTTTTATGTGGAGATTGTAGTGAGGAGTCCTTGACACATAAGTTTCTTAACCAAGAAAACTAGTCAGGCAATAATACTTAAGGAAGGGAGAGAGAGAAACTTTGTAGGTAATGACATGTAAATGATATGTGAATGAAAGCTGAAAGGATATATTAAAACACAAGATGTAAATTAAAGGGTAGATTTTGAAGCCATCTGCATCAATGTTGTGATAAACTACCTAACACAAACCTGACAAATTTTGATTAAATAATTGACTGATTTTCCTTTCATTATTTCATTTACAAAAAAAATTTTTGAGGTCTTGTTATAAATGAGGCATCTAATAGTTCTGTAGAAATATATAAATTAGGACCTTAAAAATGCCATTGGGTAGATATGTACCATATATACATACATAAGTTTGTTAAATCCCTAGTAGAGAATCCACCAAGGATTTGCAACACGGTATCATTCTGAGATTTAACTCAAAGTATATTTGGCTTTAATATGTATTTATTAAAATCAGTATGACTAATAATGAGCACTATTGTTGAATTATGATAAATCATAGTTTAAATGGTCCTAAGAGTGTAATGTATATCATGTTCATTAAAGCCTTAAAAAATAATATGTTTTTGAGATGGTCTGGCACATTCTAACATTTTCAACCTAGTTTCTGTGAGTAAATGTAGCTTTAAGTTTGAAATGATTACTTATGAATCACTGATTTTTAACTGAAATATCATAACTTAGGGACCACCTACAATGACTTTAGAACATTCCAAGAGTATGAAACTCTATGAGGAAATCCCTAATAATTCATGTAATAATTAATGTCAGCATGAAACCCCACATATTTATTCTAAGAAAAAATTATATTTTGTACACTATACTTGTACATTGATTTAAAATAAGTATTTAATAAAATATCATTCCATTCAATCATAGTGACAGTTTTCAATAATCTTAATAGATTAGAAACAGAGAAAATGGAAAATGCATCCAAGATATGCAAAAGTACCTCAATGATACCACAGGTTTTATCATCTATGAAGTCTTTGTCTTTCCACATGACCATCATATCATGCTGTACAAGCACAAATATGAATGAATACAGAGAGAGTCTGTCTAGAAAAGATTTAATGACTTGGTAGCATCTCTTATCTAAGAGTGGAATAGACAGAAAATTTCGCTGATGAGATCTTGCTGAGTTGATGGACAGTAAAAAGTTTTTACCCAGCTTGTAAAAATACTGCAAACCATATCTCTCCAGAAATATGAGAATTCATACTAAAGATGAGTACTATATTCATCTCTGTTTTCAAAGTAGGAAGTATGCACGTGCCATTAAGGTAAAATTTCTCTAGTTCATCCTTGGAAAAGTTGATTTTATTGAATGCTTGAAGTTTTTTCAGCTTTTTATTTCTTTGATGATAATAGTCACATTCTTAAGTAATATCTATACTATATGTTTAAAATCAAATTGTACTGAAGTACATGAGAACAAAAGAGATACAAATCTCCTCTTGAACAATGTGCCAGAAAGATCTAGAAGTCTATTTGTAGTTTTATGTGTTTGCTTGCTTGTTTTTTTGTTTTAACAAGTTACCTATTATACAGACTGGGAATTAGGATCTATTTTAATTGTAGCATTGTAATTCTGCCTTAAGAATGGGTTGGTTTATCTAAATTTCACATCAGTCCCACTGGTAATTTACTTATGTCTTAAAGATTTCAACAGTACCAAAAAGTCATAAATTTGAAGTAAAAAAATTGTTTGTACTTCCTTAAACCATTTGTAAGCACTGACAAATTTTCTTTTTGAAACATGCTAACTGAATCTTATTTTGAAAAATATACTCTCCAAGCATAATAGCTTTTCTGAGATAATATTGCGTATTGATTTTAAACTACTAACAATATGCTTTCATATTAACAATGTTTGATTCAATTGCAAGTATGATTCAAAGTCTAAGATGTTTTATTCTGCCCATTTAATGTCTGCCAACTAGAAACTTTTACTTTAATGATGATGAATGGACAAAAGCTCAACTATAAATTTTAAATAAGTATGTTGTATTATATGCAGAATAAAAGGCATGGTTTAGAATAAGCTGAGAGTACATATTGATGGATAAGATAACTAAATTCACTTATACAAAATAGTAATAATCTGTCAAAATTATGCAAACTATGTTGAATTGGTAAGAAAAAAGTTAGTTGTCAAACTGGGTAATAGATATATATCTGTTTTAGAATAAATTTCATTGTTCATCTATAAAACATTTCATGATGTTTGATTTCTTGCCTGTACTGATGCTTAAAACAAAAAGGTATCTAGATAATCAGCATTCTTATTCAAAATATATAAACATGACAATATTCTAGAATTTGATCATTAAAAAATTTACATATTATTATTTTCAAAACTTCAAGTCAAAAATATTTCTGAATAAAGTAATGAAATAAAGATATTTCCATGACATCTACTTTCTGAAATTAGCTGAACATAACAAAAATAACATAATTAAGCTCTAAGGTACACATGTGTTTTGAAACAAATAAGGTAGGATCTCTGAGAAACACATATTTCTACAGATCTTACCTCTCATGTAAAATTCTTTAGAAGTCAAATAGTACAACCACTGATTCATTACATGAATTAGCATGTAAAATTGTTCTTCTAAGCCACCTCAGAAGTAACTTACACATTGAAACATAAAAATAGAGTCATATCAAAATAACTAGCCAGGAAAATCTGCCTTGTTTACAGCGATAGGAAAGCAGAAACCATTCGAAATTTCTTTCCACTACTGGAATGGCTGGGGATAAAAGCTGCTGAAAAACTAAACCAAACCAAAACAACTTTATTCAACTAGCATGAAAAAGTGTTTCAAAGATAGGTTTTACTAAATTACTAAATTGAATAGTCATTGCCTTAGAACAATATGAATACCATGATGAGTTCAGTAACCAAGGACTGCACAATGACTTTAATGACATTAGATGGGTTAATCACAAGAACAGATCACTAAATTACTAGTTCAGCGTGCAAAGTAGAACATAGGGAGTTTTATGACCACCAGAGGGCCTTGAGGTCTGAATAAAACACTCATTTTTGTGATCCTTCTGGTACCTGACTTGAAATATGAAGTGACTTAATGATTTCACTAGATTGCATGGGTGAAATTGACTCTCAGATTACAGATTACAAAGAGTACAGATCCAAGAATTTACTATGTGGGAGGATTTGGGTTACTCAGAGTTCTTAAACTCTGAAGCCCCATGTCCACTGAGCCAATTTGTCAGAAGCAGCAGCAGTACTTCCCTTGAATGAAGAAGCTCTTATCTTGCTTTAGTAACTAATAATTCTTTCATCTAAGAAAGCTTCCTATGTCCCATTCCCCATTGCCTCTAGGCCTATTATTAGAATCAGATATCATCCTGCCTCTGGGAGAGGTACAAATACAAGGAAGATTAAAAGTATAAACAAACTCTGAGGATGCTAGAAATAAAGACAGACTATTTTAATTTTACACTGGAGTAAATTTTAAAAATGAGTGCCATTGTCCACAATCTGGATTCAGTGGACCACTCAGAACACCAGAATGTGGTTTCAATTGTTCATTCTTTACTTGATTAGTTAACTGGAACACGGCCTTAAAGAAGACAGAAATTAGAGAAAAAAAATAATTAGAGGAAACAAAAGATTTGGGGATATAGCCACCTGTGCCCAAACTATGCTTGAGGAGAGAGCCCAAAAGAGACCAAAATCATCAAATTCTTGAAGAACATATTAATAAGGGGGACACTATATATATATATATATATATATATATATATATATATATATGTCATTTTCATATATATATGTTATTTTCTGTGGGTTTGTGATGCTGCTGGGAGATTGTGCTATTAAAATCTGCTCCCAGATTTTAGTAGGAAGAGATGATTTGGGGCAACAGAGACCACATACTTGTACTACAGCACCAAAAGCAGTGGACTCCAAAAGAGGCAGAAGTGGTTAATCAGAAGGATTATATGAGAAAGAATCTTTAATGTTGCTTGATTGTGCACAGGGTCTCTGAAGTGAAATAAATGGGCAGCTCACTTGGTATTCTTTTAATTGGTATAACTAAAATTATTTCAGCCACGTTAACAGAAGTCTAACCTGGGAATCAAAGACTGGAGATACACATAGAATTAAATGAGTTCACATATTTCAGAATCTGTTGAAAGAAGTAAATGTCTGGTATATTACTTGAAACTGTATCTTACAATATACTTGCAAGCATATTATAAGTTTCCTCTTATATTCTAGATTTATATAAATAAACAGTAAAAAATTACATAAATAGTTCACAGGTTGGGCAGTCATCTAGAATGAATTATGCTCTCAAAAACAGAATACAGGGGCTTCCTGGTGGCGCAGTGGTTGAGAATCCGCCTGCCAATGCAGGGGACACGGGTTCGAGCCCTGGTCTGGGAGGATCCCACATGCCACGGAGCAACTGGGCCCGTGAGCCACAACTACTGAGCCTTTGCGTCTGGAGCCTGTGCTCCGCAGCAGGAGAGGTCGCGACAGTGAGAGGCCCGCACACTGTGATGAAGAGTGGCCCCCGCTTGCCACAACTAGAGAAAGCTTGCACACAGAAACGAAGACCCAACACAGCCAAAAATAAATAAATATAAAACAGATTACAACAATAAATTTAGCTCCAGAGTTTCTCCCTGATTCTCCTGGCCTATGTAGTCCAAGTTTCACCTGGGAAAGAATAACCTACCTACTTTACAGAAGTGTCAAAAAGCTGTCAAGGTTGAAGTGGGTATAATGTATTTCTACCTTATTTTGAGATCCAGGATAAAGTAACTGAAGTGAATTAAAACATTATGGTATTTTTATGCAAAGCAAAATGAGAGTCAAGTACAAGGCTTTGGAAAAAAGAAACAGTATTAGCAAAAATAGCTCTTTTGTCAGAAGGTAAGTAATCTTCCTCCTCACACTCAGAGCAAGAGAGGAGTAGAGGATACCCATCTTGAGAGGTAGGTTCTATATCCAAGTAGTATATATATATATAATAGGAAGCTCTCAGGTCAATAGAAAAATAGAGGACAGCCAATAGTGATCTTAAATTGTGTTGCTTATGGAAGTGTTTTTCATACTGAGGGTAGTAAACTATTAGTGAGTATAAAAACAGTTATTTGATCCTGCCAAATATTTTTGCGTTGAATTACTGGAGTGGATTAAAATTGAATGGAATAAATTGAGATAGAATCACTATGATATACATATTTCAAATCTTAATTGGGATGTTAGAAATAAACTATATTATTAATTGTAATTATGAAAAAATAAGAGCTTTTTCCCCTAGGCTGTGAAAGCAATTCTTATTGTGTTTCACAAAGGTAATTTTGAATTCTTGAATTTAAAGTATTATGCTGCATATGTTAGTTTGGTTCCAGAACTAAATAGTGACAACTAATCAATAAAAATAAATGAATATTGATATTGTAAGACTTTTACAATATTTTATAGCACCCTTAAAACAAGCTAGATATTGCATTTAAGGAATCAATACGGTGATATGGAAATTATAAGGCTAATATCCTGTACGTTAAATTCTTAGTGTGATGAATAGTTGTTAAATATTTATTCCTTGATGATTTGCTCCCTTGATTAGTTTGAAAAAGTTATTCCACTTTAAAAAATGAGCAACATGGAATTATTGATTTCCTTTACATTGGACTATACAGACATTCTCTAATTTTTTTGCTGGGTATGCAAAAAAGAGAAAAAGATCATCTAGAAAAAAAATAGAAAGAAGCTGAATGTTTACTTTATTCTGTGTCATAAATTTTGATGTGGTAGAGGATAAAAGAACGAGGGAGGAAGATGCTGGTGGTCTTTAATGTTCAATTATTTGACATTTAACATCTTAACATCCTGCTCTTTGGTTTAACTATACATTTGTAAATATATAACGTGTCTTCTATGCCTTGGACAACTCTCATCCTTTTTCTATTGTCTTCCACATGAAAATATGCAATGTTTGCTGTCTTTAAAGTACTAAAATTATAGAAAGAGATTCAAAGGAGATATTTTGTAGACTCTAATATATTATTATAGAAATATCACTGAAGATCGTGAAGTCCTCTTGACTGTGTGCTCCTTTAGGACACAGACTACAGAAAAGACTTCAGTTTTTCCTATGATCCTCAATGCTCAATATTCTTTCCTTTTGTCCACAAATAAAAGGGAAAAACAAGTTAAATAAATCTAATATGCCTAAATCATTCAATTTTCAAGAATAAGTACAATTTTGTTTTAATTATATAAAAGAAAGAGGATAACAATGGACAGAGGCTTAGGGAAGTTTATGAGGAATTTGAGCAGAAGCACTGAGAAGAGAGCAGAGGTGTGACCTTAAATATATCTTAGTCTTCACTGAATGCTCCTTTGCTTCCAGTCCCTGAGGTACAATGAAAACATCTTGGGATTTTTAACAAATAAATTGAAATTTTAGCTTGAGAAAGGATTAAACTGATTTGGAAAAGGAGAAGAACTATTTGCAATTTCTTATCCAAGTTAATCTACTAGCTGAAAACTCAGATGGTACCAAAAAATAGAACAAGAATAAAGAAAAGAAAAGGAAAGAAAGAAAGAAAGAAGGAAAGAATTTCCTTTATAATGGTAAAAAGACTTGATACATCTTAAGTTCTTAAAAAACAATCTCAAGATATTTAATAAGAAAGAAAAATTGTTTTCATTTTTTAAAAAATGTAATAGTCCAAATGAATCTTAATCCTAATAATTTGTTTATTTTCTTCTTTAGTCAGAAACTTTTTTCTGAAAACTTATCTATATAACACTTATTTTGCATTTCTAATTTTTATTTCCAGGCTTCAATATTCTATCTTAAACTTATTAATATATTGAAGCTGCAATACTTCAAAGCAATTATGATGCTAACTAGTTAGTGTAGAATCCACTAGTTAAGGGCACTAGTCCCCAGAAAGACTGCCCTCAGTTCAGATGTCAGCTGCAAGCTTGAGGATCCCCAGGCCACATGTTATTTTAAACCAAATGGCTACAAAAGCAGGAGGATTCCATCCCCTTAGTTTCAACGATTCACTAGAAAGACACAGAACTCAGGAATGTACTCTACTGGTGATCATGGTTTTATCATAAAGGATACACATCAGAATCAAGCAAATGAAGACACAGGGCACAACTTGGGAGGGTTCTCAACAAGTTGCTTCTGTACCCTCTCTCCATGTAATCAGGATACATTCCAAAACTGAGAACTTGAGGGCAAACTGGAATTGTGGATACCCTTTTGTTTTTTTTTAACACTTTTTTTGTTTTTCTTTCATTTTTTGGCCACACATGGCATGTGGGATCTTAATTCCCAGACCAGGGATCAAACCCATGCTCCCTGCAATGGAAGCGCAGAGTCCTAACCACTGGACCACCAGGGAATTCCGTGGATACCCTTTCATTTTGAGAGAAGACAAACCACTAGTTTTGTAGGAAATTGGTTTTAACGTAGCTAATCCTGATGGGGTAGGAGCTCCATTCCTCAGATGATAATTTTCAGTTAAGCCACAGAAGACCCCTTTTCAATTTACTGTATGATCCTATTTGTTGCCACAGTTAACATAGTAGAAGTTTATTTATTTCTCAAATAAAGTCAAACCAGCACCTTAGAGGTGCATTACTTCATGAAGCCATTCAGCAACCTAGGTTGATGAAAGCTTTGACCTCTTCAGTGTGTGGCTTCCACTGTAGCTCTGGATATTGACATCCAGCTGGCGAATGGATTTGAGATAGAGTTCAAGATTAAGAGCCAGATTTAGAAGTGTTGTGTATTATGTATGTCAACTTTTCATCAGTCAGGAACAACAAAGTGGCTATGGTAAAGAGGAAGCTAGTCTCCGTGAATTAGTTATCCAATTCTACATAACTTATTACCCCTAAAGTAAGCAGCTCGAAAACATAAGTGGGTCAAGAATCTGGAACCAGCTTAACTGGGTTCTCGGGCTCAAGGTCTTTCATGAGGCTTCAATTAACTTGTCAGCCAGGACTACAATCGTCTCAAGCCTCCTTTAGGGGAGATCCATTTTCAGGTCATGATATTCCCTCCTGTGCATACTCACATGAACCTCTCCAAAAGGCTGTTTCAAGACTGGGTATCTGGCTTTCTCAAGTACAAGCAATGTAAGAGACAGCTAGAGACACTAACTTAGAAGGAGGAAGCCATAATCTTTATATAATTTAATTTCAGACGTAAAATCCCATCACTTCTGCCATTTTATATTCATTAGAAGCTTGTTAATATGTCTAGCCCAAATCAACAAGAGGGGATTCCACACGCTCTGAAATGTATGAGTTTTGCATAAGTATTATAGAGCTCCTGCTATGTATACAGCAATGAACTAGTTAAGGAAGATGATGTGAATAAAGAAGAAGGATAAGGAGGGGAGGAAAAAGAGGAGATGGAGAAGAAGAAATTATAAAATAGCATGAATAACAGAGAATGAGAAGTTCTCATTAAATGTAAATTTTTTGTTTTGTTTAGGTTTTACAGTTTCCAGAAGTCAATTGTAATCTTTGAGGCTTTGCCATACTTTGTCACAATAAAAATAAATATAAAATATATTTTATATAAGATATATTATAAGAATTCCAACAATTTAATATTGATTACAAAGAAGCCATCCACATAAAGTATATCACCCAACATAATTTCCTAATCTAAATGACAAGAAATAGGTAAATATACATGATAATTAGTTCAGAAAAGTGAGAAACTCTTTACATATATGAAAATATATTGGTTAAAATTGTTCTAAAAGGTGACACAAATGAAAGGAAAAAAATTTATTGTAATGCTATATAAAACTCACTTAAAATTCATCTTATTGTGAATAAGCAATAAGGTCAAACAAAACATAAGTGAGAACTTTGCTTCAAAACTCATTGGCAAACTGATCAAACCTCATTGTTTAGTTCATGAGATTGTAAATCAATTTCACTGATAATAAAGACCAATGTATTTTACCCAGAACCCCAATAAACAATTTTTTTTCATTCAAGTGCTTTGCTTTATATTTTTCTTTAACTAATAATGAGTATATTTAAAAGGAGACACATGTTTTTAATGATATACTTGCATTTTCTGAAGGATCTCAACTATATTTGTTTCATAACTCAAAAATGTAAACATACAGGCATTAAGTAATGGATTTTTCTTGTAACTTTAGTACAACATTGCAAAAAGAAAAGAGGAGAAGATCCATGAGTTATGAGGTAACATTCTGAGTAGACAAAAAGTTTGGCTGAATAGTGAATATGATTTATGAGATGCAGGAAAAACTTTACCCCAAAGTACAAACTTTATCAAACAATTACAAAGCAGACAATTCTACTCCAAGTTATGCATGGATTTCTAAATTTCCTTTTAAAATACAAAGATACTATGTAAGCATAACTTTACATTTTAAGTCAATCTACTTGTAGTTAGTGGCATGCTAGTAAATGTTTAACAATTAGCTATCCAGGGAACAAAAACAGCTCCAAAATTCTGAATTGTAACATTTGTCAACTTCTGTAGTGTAACTATTCTTGGTTAGTTTCAAAATACTAATATGACCTCACTGAATGCAGAGTTGGGAAGAAATGTGAAGTAGCACACCATTACATAGTAGTTCCACCACAAAAATACAATATATGTATATATCCTCAAGAATATAGATAATAATAAAATATAAAATAATTGGGAAGTGATGAGTGCTAAGTATTTATTTTGCTTTTAATATAAGTAATTTAATTGTAACTTTATAATTTAGTTTTTACCAATGGCTGCCTTCAATAACCATCTTGCAAAATTTCTAAAAATTTAGCAATCCATTCACCTGAGCAAGTATGGGCCAACTCCAGCTAACTACTGACTGTAGCACATTTTGAGATGTTCATTTATAATAGGGGGCAGAGGAGAATTTAAGGGGACAATGACACCAGATCTGTGAAATCAGGAGAAAGGGGCAAAAAGGGGGATTATTCCAGTGATAATAATAAGGTGAGCAGAAGCGAGCTGTCTGTTTAGAATATTTCATAGAATTGCCTAACATGGCAACTTGGGAGGATCACTACTTGCAGTGGTAATCTAAAAAAGCCATTCTTATATAAATTGATTTTAGCCTTTTAATCTAATGGAATAAATTTTTACATATTGAGGGATGGGAAAGTCATTCTGGTTTATACATGACTTAACTTGAACTTTAGGCTAACCAAAATAGCCTGCTTATAGCCTATTAAACATCATTGTACATCTGCTTTAACCATTAGAAAAAAATAAAAATAAAACTGGAGCACCTGTGCTTCAGGCATCCAAAATGGAGTGAGATGGCATTGTGGATGTGGTTTCAGAAACATTCCTGCATCACTGGGAACTTGAATTTTCTGAGCTGTATGAGACTCAGATACCATCAGCCGTTCTTAAAACAGTATCTGCTAGCAGCTGCCAGCTACAACATTATGGTCTCAACGTCTCCCCTTGTAACTATGCAAACATTTTGGACCCCAATGAATTCTTGCTTAACAAGCACCTTTACTTCTTGACAGCTCGTTATAATTCTTGACAAGTAACTTGTGTAATTTTGTGGGTTTTGCCTTTATAAGCCTCCTCCATTTTGTAGTCTGGCAGAACGTAACACGGGTGCTTCTTGAGCCTGTGTCCTGGCCTATAGTTCTCAGTTTGGCTCAAACAAAACTCTTTTCTATTCTATTATAGATTGTTTATTGATTACTTCTGTCAACAAATCCATCAATCCATTAATTAAAATTTATAGGAAATTTTGTAGGAATTACTGTATGATATCACTTATGTGTGGTATCTAAAAAATACAACAAAATAGAGAATAAAACAAAAAAGAAGCAGACTCACAGATATAGAGAACAAACTAGTGGTTACCAGTGGGGATAGGGAAGGGGAGAGAGGCAATATAGGAGTAGAGAATTTTAAAGAAGTGTTATTATGGGATTATATGAAATCATATGTGTGAAACTTCTGAAAATTGTAAAGCACTATAGAATTTAAAGAATCATTCAATAAAAACTTTAAAGTAAAATAAAATAATAAAAAAAAACAAAAAATTAGAGTAAATTTGATATAGGAACATTATTAATCCTCAAATTTACCTCCATTTTCCAACTGCTCTTTACTATTAAACACCATCAACCGCATCTCGAGACATCCCCCACTTCCTATCCATAAACCTCCATTGACTTATCAATGTATGCAAATTAACAATATCCATAATATATATCTCATTTATATCTCCTGATTATATTTCTATTAGTATTATTATTTTTTGCGGTACGCGGGCCTCTCACTGTTGTGGCCTCTCCCGTTGCGGAGCACTGGCTCCGGACGCGCAGGCTCAGTGGCCATGGCTCACGGGCCCAGCCGCCCTGTGGCATGTGGGATCTTCCCGGACTGGGGCACGAACCCGTGTCCCCTGCATCAGCAGGTGGACTCTCAACCACTGCGCCACCAGGGAACCCCATCTATTATGTTTTTGTCTAAAGCTAAACGACAAGTTTAGACTGATTTAAGCTGAAAGCTTGCAGATATGGTTTTGTGTTATAAATACAAATTTATGATATGAATGTAGTTCTTGGAAAACTCAGGTGATCAATAGACTTTTCATTAATGGTTTGTTTGTTTTTTTTACAGTATATTATCATCATTCACAAATTCTCTTAATTTAAAATTTGACAGAGTCAAATAATAAACTCTTTAAGATCTGATCAAGTGTTTTGAACTTTGTGCTCAAATGTATTGTAGAGAAAATAATCGTGGAATAAAACTAATTTGGTCCCATTTCCATTTAGAGTTGAAATAATTATATTTCAATATATAATTATATACAATGTAAAAATATTAGATTATTTGAAAATTAATATTCAAGTAAAAATTTTAAAAAATATGTTGAAGAATGAAATTAATGTTCATATTTCCTTGAGAGCTAGTCATTTTGCAAATTTTACCTTACTGATGACTCAGCCTTTTAGCAATCTACTGCACTCAATAGTTTGCATTCATCTCTGCAGTTTGAGAGGAAGTTCACACTTGCTGTTATTCATTTATCTCTGCACATTTGGTGTCTTTTTCTCTGATATTTGCACCTCTTATTTGGTTCTATTTCTTGGTATTTTGCCATATATATTTTAGAAGTTATAAAAAGAAATATATATATATATATGAAGGAGAAATATGAATAATTCCATGTCAACCATACGTCAACTGTTTTTAGTCTAAGTTAATGAATTCCACTTATATGTCAAATCCTTATCCTTTTGAGGTGAATTGTACATATAGCTCTGTAGGAACTCCCTACTTAGAAGACAAATATGCATCTCTAGTTCAACAAGTACAAAACTGAATTCAGCTTTCCACCTAACCTAATCGTTCATTATTTCTTATTGAGCTCAGAACTTTGCTGAAATATATTTAAATTTAGCTCCAATGCCCTATCCCATGTCTGTAAGGAAGTTTCATTACTGCATTTATACAAAGTAGTATATATTTTCATTGTTATCTTTCTATCAGAAATCTAATTACCCGTTACCATTGAGCTTCCAATCTGATCTCATTTCACTCTGATCTCAACTGTTTTCCCTGGAGATGTTCTAATCCCTGAGCCTTCTAAGTACCCTAATATTGGAAAACAGTCCACTTCTTTAATTTCCTCCAAATTCCAATTGAATATATACATATATATTTAATTTTTATAAATTTAAAATGCATTTGAAAAATCTTATATTCAAAAACTAAATGAAAGAATATAGTTGGTCATATTGCTTGAATTGTTAGTCCCTTGTATTTTAGAAAATCTGATTTTTTAGTATTCTCAGAAGGCTCCAACTTCATACTTGCAAACATTTCTTAAGCTATTTTTATTAAGCAGGATCTAGTCTAAATGCTGGGCAGGCATCTCTTGCTTAATTATTACAGTAAAACATTAAAGCGCTTTTTAATATCTTCATCCTAAACATAAGAAAATTGAGGTACAAAGAAGTTAAATTACTTTCCCAAAGCCATATGCACAGTAAAGGGAGTAAGTGGGCTTTAAACCCAGGCAGTCTGGCTCTTAAAACTTCTTTAGTTATTAGGCAGAGTGTTTTTTAGTTGTTTTTTTTTTTTTTTTTGACTAATATCAAGTTGCTCAGCCTCATATTGGATTTCCTCATTAGCAAAAAGAGGACAATAAAAGCTTCCTCATAGGATTTTTGAGATGATTAAATGAAATAATACTCATAAAAGTGTCTAGCTATACAGTACAATGGTAGTTGTAGTATTCATTATTAATGATAGTTGGAGTATGAAGTCATTCTAAAGAAGTAATCTGAGATATGAAGAAAGATTTATGTATAATGAAATTGAAGACGGTTTTATTATTAAAGTAAAAATGAAAAACAGTCTAAATGCAATTTAAGAAAATGGTTATAAATAAATTATGTTAATCTAGGGAACATTATATAGTCAGTAGTACTAGTTTTCAAAAAATATTTAGTTACTTGGAAATGTTTGTAATGTATGACTAAATGGAAAAAAGAATAAAAATCACATGGAGGTAATTGTATACAAACACACTAAAATATATGACTTTAAGTAATTTCTCAGTGTTATTACTGATTATTTCTGGCTGGTGGCATTATGAATTTTTTTTTCCTTTTACCTTGTATATTTTCCAAATTCTCTACAATAGATGTTTATCAATTTTATGTCAAAATAAGATGTTAATTTAAAATGTCATGTCTTCAAAATAGAAGAAAAGTAACATATTATATCCTAATATGGCTTTTTAAATTTTATATCACGATATGTTATAATGAAAGTACTCATATTTTTAAGAGTAATGGCCAACACTTACTGAAAACTGTGTTCCCTACTTTTGAAATGAATCAGTGTCCTTGTCTAATAATCGAAAATAACAATGTATCTGTTGTATTAATTGTTAAATGTAAGACCTTAGAATATGGTCTTTCATATAATACTGCAATAATATTGTTATTATTAATATTTATATCATCATTATTATTGTATACCAAATTCATTCACTTTTCCCCGTATCTCCTGTAACTACCTTATTCTAAAATACTATCTTTTCTTGTCTGGCTGCCTATAATGGTCCCTTCTCTCAGCTTCCACTTTTGACTTTAAACATATATTTTTCAAAAAGCAGTGAGACAGATTTATTTGTTAGTACAAAATACTTAGTTTTTTTGGATAAAAAGTTGTGTCTCATTTGTATGATTATCTTATATGTGATATATCTTTTTGTTTTGCCTGCTTTTAAGGTCTGCTACTTACATTTAGTTTTTAGCAATTTGTCTATGCCTGTGACAGACAGACACTAAGATGACCCCACTGATTCCAGGCCTTCTGATGTTCACACTGTCGTGTGTTCCTCTTTATTTGTGTCTGGGCAGGATCTGTGACTTGCTTCTAACCAAAAGAATATGACAAATGTGATGAAATGGCACTCTCCTAATGATACTTGATTAGGTTACACTATATGGCAAAGGTAATGAGATATCATGTATGTGACCCCATTATATTAGAAACGACTTCACATTAGCCAATTAGGGATACAGAGTTTCCTCACAGGCTTGGTATAATAAGGGTAAGTGACCATGCTGAAAAAGTCCACGTAGTAAGGAACTGCACAGGGCCTCTAGCTGACTGTAAACAGCTGGTGCCCATTCTTCTAGCCACAAGGAAATGAATTCTACCAACAACCTGAAGGAGCTCAGCAGTAGATGCTTCTCCAGGCCAGCCTCCAGAAGAGAATAAAGCCTAGCTATCACCTTGATTGCAGGCTTGTGAGACCCTTAACAGACGACCAGTTAGGCCAGGCCCCTGCTCCTAACCCACAGAAACTGAGATAATAAATGTGTGTTTTTCTAAGCCCATAAGCTGTAGTGTTGTGTGTGTGCACCAATATCCATATCCAGAATAGCCTTGAACTTAGCACTTTATTTTGATTATGATCTACCTTGCTGATCCTTTAAGAGGAAATAACCAAGAATGACCATATATATTTGTTCTAAATTTATTTGGAATTCAGATATTATTGGTTTAATTTCCTTTTATTCCCATTTATTTTATTACATTCTATGAACCTTTATTACATTCTATGAACCTTATTACATTCTATGAACCTTCACTATGCTGAGTATAATTAGTTATATTGCACAAATTGTTAATGTCAGGAGAAAAAAAAAAGCAGTAAGTATATTTTTTTCCTAGATCACATACAGAGGCAAGTTAAGTTTCTCTCTATGAGCCCCAAACATTTAGTTCAATGCTCATGTTCATGGCAGAATGCAATGCCATAATTGGGAAACTGAATACTAAAATATTCCAGAATAGGATATGCATAGAATAATGATACATGTATATGTGGCTCCTTGACTTCTAGATTTGTAATAAATTTGCATTAGAGCTCTATTTAACGCTTTAACAAATTTCAAAACTATCTTACAACTCTATTAAAAAGCCCGTGACTTAAGTAACTCAAATCCCTACATTTTTTAAATGTTCAAAAAGAGGAATAAAAAACCACAAAAATAAAATTATATTTGGTGCCATATCAGAAGTGTGTTTTTTTACCTTGTGTTTTATCCATATTAAATTATATTGAATACCTCTCAAATTTCTTGCATTTCAGAAAATGATTGCTCACTCATATTTTTCCTGAAAAAAAAGTTACCTTAAAATGATGTTTAATCCAATATCTAGAAAGATAGTATCAGCACTACAGTTCCTATAAAAGTGTATTTCATTACTTCTGCCCATTTATTCTATCTCCAAAAGTAATCTCCTGTGAACGCTTCCCTGTATACCAATTCCCACTCTACCACTTACAGTGTAATAAAGGATTACATATTGGAAACCCCACTTCTATCCATTTCTTATTTTTCTGATTCCGAGGACATAAGGAGACATTAAAAACAGCTCAAGGTGACTAAACAGCCTACTGCACTTAATTTTTGACACAAATGAAACTTTTTAAAAGGTAGCTGCAATATTTAAATTGTACTTCATTTTCATACTATGTCCGTTCCTGCATGTTCTCTTACAAACATGGGATAATACGTGTATAACTATACATCACATGAAGATAATTCACATAGAGAGTCATAGTATTAGCAGTATTTTATCCCATCCATATAAAGTCAGCTAAAGATTCCAGGGCACATCTGAAAGTTTATGAGCATCCACATAGGATGAGTATCCGAATATGCAAACTTCTCACACTCTACTACATACCATCTCAAAAAAATTCTTATAGAAAGAGAATTATCTTTATTAAATGATTATTTCATACAAACTTTAGATTTAAGATAATATACTAAATGATTTTAAAGTTACCGTATTCACGGCAAATTTTGGATACAACAAACCTCATAGGTTCTTTTTTTCTTTATTTTTTTCCTCGAGGAGAACTTATGAGAAATAAAACATTTGGTCATAAAAATTAACACTCATATTTTCAATACTCTAGATATATTTTCAGATATAAAAGTTACGCTTAGTGAAAGAACAGTCTTTAAACTAATTATGTGAATTAACTATGAATAACAGCTAGAAGTTTAAACTAACAATAACATTTTTATAGTATGCTAGTCTCTAGTTTCAGTTGCACTGACCCTAAGTCTCAAGAAGAGTGATTGTAATAGTCTCAAAATACAGGTTCTATGAGTAAATAAGAATGAGTAAGTCTTTAAAGTAAATGATACACAGATAAAATGAAGCGTTTCAAACTAGTAGATATTCAAAATCTATTATTTTGAAAGTAGGTTATGAATGGATAAAAGCAGACTGGGATGAAGTAGAGTACCAAATAATTTATTCATTTATTTTTTACATTTAAAACAGGTGCTTTATGACTTCTTCAATTTCTTAATATGATGCTAGAATAAACATTTTTTCCCATAAACCATCTAGGAGCTAAATTTGAAAGTTAGAATTAGTGTAATGCAAAAATGTATGTAATCCATCCATACACATTTTCCATGATAAATAAGGAGAGATATGAAATTTATAATTAAATTACATTAATATGATTAAGTATGATTGAAGCATATCAAACAAGTATTAAAAGTGTATTAATTGAATAGGGCCTGCTTTTTGAATGTTAAACCAGTGTAGTTACACAAGGTCCCTTGCTCCAGAAGGCCCTGCTTTCAGGGTTTAATGTTCCATGGTAGTTATCCTGAAATTCTTAATTTTATTTTTGAATTCCTAAGTGAAGTATTTTGCCAGTGAAGACCTAGGAGGCAATGAATCATGCATCAGGTGCCTGAGGTCTCAGCACATGTGCCATACCACATCCTGCCACCCTCCATTTCCCTAAAATGGATTCTCAGCCAGCTGCTCCCTGTCTCCTGATGCCCAAATCCACCTGTCCCCTCTCACACCATCTCCTTCCCACAATAGCTGCTGCCCTCCACTTGGAGTGGCAATTGGATCCCATCAGCAGGTAGGGGAAACCTTCATTTTGTCTTTGCCCTCCACACCTGGTGGGGGCCTGAGCACAATCATGAGAAGGACTGGGGTCTCCTCACATCTTATGGCTTCTAGCATAAGGCAAGGCGACAGCTATCCTCTCTCTGGGCTGCAAACTCCATGGTGTGTTCAGTAGGTAACTCTGAAGGGGCCTCTTGCCCAGCACTGATCCAGGCACCAGCCACATCCTGGCATGGAGGTTGCAATCTCCTGTGGGTCACCCAGTGGATGTGAGTTGGAGTGGCAGCCTGTGACAAGGAGATACTGCATTCCCTGCCTCTTGCCAAGGTTCCACATTTTAATTTTGCACTGGACTCTGCAAATTATGTAGTCAGATATGACCACAAATGAATATAAATGCCATTAAGCATTTTGAATATATGAAAAGATTTTCCCGCCACCAAATCTTTGTTTGCTGAAATAGTTTTCCACTAACTTGATTATTTTGAATTTCAAACTCAATTATGTCAGTCTGTATTGAATGACTAAAAGTTTATCCCACCCTTCTCTCTCTCTCTCCTTCCCACATACATGCACACACACGCAAACACACACACACACACACGCACACACCCATAACTTTTACCAGAATCCTTTTGTCACTAATTTCTATTCAACCTAATATCTACAGTCAAGCCTTTAGTCCATATTAACTGTATCAGTTTTCACAGTACATCATACACTTTACTGGCTATAATTTTTTCACATAATTATTCTTAGGTTTGAATTTTTTTTGTTTTACCCTAGTTTGATTCTGCCATTTTTCATCTTGGTAACCCCCATTCATCATTCAGGTCTTGCCAGAAATGCCTCTTTTTTTCTAGTAACCATTACCTGTCACCCCACAAATGGTTTACATGCCCCCTTTCACTCTGCTGTGGTTGTTTCCTTATCTCTATGATCACCATGCACCAAATTATCAAATCCCGTCTCCTATCTTCTATCTTATTCTGTTCACTGTTATATTTTCAATCCCTATAAGAGCACCTTGCCCAACTATATGTGCTGAACATTATCTGACAGAAGCTCTTTTGTACATAACATTTTCATACTAGCTCAAAAACGCCAAGTGAATCCATAATGACAATTCAATATACATTTCTTAATAGCTATTTTGCTAAAGCAACTGAGTGCATACCCTAAATAAAAGATTTATTTCAAAAGATCTATGAGTGTGTTTTTGCCTAATAGATTGAATCTCATTGAAATCCATAGGAGATCCACAAAGTATCTGTAAAAACTGTTTCAGCTAAGATAGTGACAGCTTGGGTTAAAAGGAACAAAGAGTATAAAATGAAAGAAGCCTACTGGACTCCACAAATACTACTTCCAGGAAGCCAGCCAATAAAACTATTCAGTTGGGAACACATTCTACCTTCAGTGAGAAGGCTAGAATGACTCAAAATGTAGAACCAATAGCCCAGAGAGTGAAGTCAAAGCCACAGAGAGTTATTCCCGACCTTGAAACACACAAGAAACTCCTAACATTTGTCTAAGTGGATTTTAGAATTGCTATGGGCCAGTGACTTTTTTTAAACTTCAGTTTCCCTTCTTTTTGAATGGAAATATCTATAGTCGGCCCTCCAGTTCTGCATGTTTCATGAAACACGTACATAGAGTGCCTACTGTATTCATTGTATTATACCATAAATTTTATATAAGGGATTTAAATATTTGCAGACTGTGGTATACATGGGGGCTCCTGGAACTAATCCCCCACGGATACCAAGAGACAACTATAGTTGTCTTTCTATGCCAGTCCCAACATTGTATATTTTGAGTCTTAATTTGTCTATTTTAATATGTACAGACTGAGGGATCAAGAGGAACTATGCCTATCGTACCTCACACCTGGAGCTGATTAGATTCTGAAATTTGAGCAGACGTGTAATGGGATGAGACACTAGGTACTCAGGGGAGGGGTGAAGTTATTTTGAATGCGGGAGGGACATGAAGCATTGGCAATCAAAGGAAATAATGTGCTGGACAGACTCAGGTTGGCCCCATATAATCACTGCCTCCTTATGTTCACACTCTTATTTAGTACCCTCCTATTGAGTGAGCATTATCTATGAGTTGTTTCTAACCAATAGAACATGAAAAAGGTGAATGATGTCATTTCTGTGATTGCACAACACGATTTAAGACTTTGTCTTGCTAGAAGACTCATGCTAGAGACTATATCTCTAACTCCCTTTGAAAAAGTAAGCAACCCTTTTGGGAGGCCCACATGGCAAATACCTAAGGGCAGCCCTCTAGGAGCTGTGAGTGGCCTCCAGCTGACCCTCATCAAAAGGCTGGGACCCTTAGGTTTAGATATGTAAAGAAACAGATTATGCCACAAAATTTAAGCAAACTAGGAAGTAGATTATTGAATTGTAGCCTTGTGAGACCCTAAAAAGAAGAACCAGTTCTGTTGTGTCCAAACTCTAGACATATGGAAATTGTGAGATAATAAGTTTGTGCTATTTTAAGTCACCAAGTTTGTGGTATTTTACTGTGCAGCTACTGGTAACTAATACAAATTGATATCTGACTAATAACAAACATATGTATATTACCTTAACAATGTTTAATATATGATTGAAAATCTTCATTCTTCTCCAAGGAAATCAGATTATTTCTTCATATATTCTTTAAAGTCTTTATTTGTAAGACAAATTTTAACAAAATTTTACTGATAAGAGTAAATTTATATTACGTTAACTAATTAACAGAAATTGATTTTTTAAACTTCATACAACTATTTTATACTTGATGATAACATTAGTATTAGATGCAGGTACTAATTATCGAGCTCTAAAACATTGCATATGTGGTTGTTTTAATTTCTGGCAACTGGCTGGTGCTTTCATTTAGTTTTGGTGTTAAAATAATTTTTGTCAATATTAGTATATTCAAAAATACTAACTTCTAGTAACAACTATCCTTATATCAATAATGTCCTGACTTTTAGTATCATCTAAGCCATGAGTTTGTCTGCATTGATACATCATCACTACTGATATCCCTCAATAAAATATTTTAAAATCTTTAAAAATATTTAAGTATCTTCAGGTAAATCACCTGAAGCCCATGGAAGACAGAATTGCCAAAAGTCAACAAAAAGATTTCAGAAGATATAGAGTTAAAAGGACTCATGGGGGAAAAAAAAATAGAAGATATGGGAAGATCAGTAAGAGTGATAGGTGACACATATCCACGGTCTTCTCAGAGAAGAGAACTAAAATAACAAAATGTTATATGATCCAAAATGTTCCAGGGATAAAACAAGATTTTAATCCACAGAAAGAAATGGTGAATTGGTAAACAGTCCAATAAAGTAGCTGAATTTCTATAATAATGAAAAACTCAGGCAAAATAATCAAGTAAAAACAGGCTACATACAGCTTTCTTTCCGGCGACAATTTAGAACCAGAATATTGTAGATAAATGTCTACACAATGTTCAAGAAAATAAATTATGATTTGAGAAATGTCTGACCGTACAAATTGTCATTTAAGTCCAAGACAAGAAATTGGAACATCTGAACATGCAATGGCATAGATATTGCTTTCATAAGTGTTTCTTGAAAGCTCTACTAAGAATGAAACTAACTTAAGAATGAATTTTCCAAAAGCTGAAATACTTAGGTATCTATCTAACAAAATATGCACAAGATCTATATGAAGAAAATTACAAAGCTCTGATGAATGAAATCAAAGAAGACCTAATAAAATGGAGAGATAATCCCTGACCATGGATAGGAAGACAATATTTTCAATATGTCAGTTCTTCCCAAATTGACCTATGGATTCAACACAGTCCCAATAAAAATTTGAGCAAATTATTTTATGCATATCAAGAAACTGATTCTAAAGTTTACGTAGAGAGATAAAAGACCCAGAAGAGCCATCTCGGTATTGAAGGAGAAGAACAAAGTTGGAGGATTGATAATATCCAACTTCGAGACTTACTATATACCTACAGTAATAAAGTCAGTGTGATTGGTGAAAGAAAAGACAAATAGATCAATGGAACAGAATAGAGCTCAGAAGTAGGCGCCCAGAAATATAGTCAACTGATCTTTAACAAAGGAGCAAAGACAATATAATAAAGCAAAGATTATCTTCTCAACAAATGAGGCTGGAGCAACTGGACATCCACATGCAAAAAATGAATCTAGACACAGACCTTAAGTCCTTCACAAAAATTAACTCAAAATGGATCACAGACCTAAATGTAAAATGCAAAAGTAAAAAACTCCTAAATAGGGCTTCCCTGGTGGCGCAGTGGTTCAGAGTCCGCCTGCCGATGCAGGGGACACGGGTTCGTGCCCAGGTCTGGGAAGATCCCACATGCCGCGGAGCGGCTGGGCCCGTGAGCCATGGCCGCTAAGGCTGCGCGTCCGGAGCCTGTGCTCCGCAACGGGAAAGGCCACAACAGTGAGAGGCCCGCGTACCGCAAAAAAAAAAAAAAAAAGAAAAAGAAACCTCCTAAATATAACATAGGAAAAAACCTAGATGACCTTGGGTATGGCAATGACTTTTTAGATACAACAACAAAGGTACAATCCATGAAAGAAATAATTGATAAACTGGACTTCATTAAAATTAAAAACGTCTGCTCTGTGAAAAACAATGTCAAGAGAATGAGAAGACAAGCCACAGTCTGGGAGAAAATAATTGTGAAATACACAATTAATAAAGAACTGTCCTCAAAATATACAAAGAACTCCTAAAACTCAACAATAAGAAAACAAACAACCTAATTAGAAGATGGGTCAAAGTCCTTAATAGACATTTCACCAAAGAAAATATCTGGAAAACAATTAAGCATATGAAAAATTGTTTCAAATCATACATCAACAAGGAAATGAAATTAGAATGACCAAATCCAGAACAATAACACCAAATGCTAGTGAGAATGTGGAGCAACAGGAACTCTCATTCATTGCTGGTGGAAATACAAAATGGTACAGCCACTGTGGAAGACAGTTTGGTGTTTTTTTTTTTACAAAACTAAACATACTACTACCAGAAGATCCAGCAATCAAACTCCTTGGTATTAGCTCAGAGTAGTTAAAAACAAATATCCATGTGAAATTCTGCACATGGATGTTTACAGCAGCTTTATCCCTAACTGCCAAACTTTGGAAGCAATCAAGATGTCCCTCAGTAGTTGACTAGATAAGTAAACTGTGGTATATCCAGAGAATGGAATATTCAGTGCTGAAACAAAATGAGCTATCAAGCCGTAAAAAGATGGGAGAAATCCTAAATGCATACTAAGTGAAAGGAGTCAATCTGAAAAAGTTATGTATTGTCCAATTCCACCTATATGACATTCTGGAAAAGGCAAAACTATAGGGATGGTAAAAATATCAGTTGCTGCCAAGGGGTTGGAGGGCATTAAGCAGGAATAAGTAGGCAGAGGATAGAGGATTTTTAGGGCAATAAAAATATTCTGTATGATATCATAATGATAGATTACATATCATTATACATTTGTCCAAACTGATAGAGTACAGAACACCAAGAGTAATCCATAAACTATGGATTTTGAGTGATGATGTATCAATGTAGGTTCAAGTGTAACAATGCATCATTCTGGTGTGGGATGTTGATAATGGGGGAGGCTGGGGTGTGTAGGGTCAGGGTGTGTATGAGTAATCTCTACCTTACCTTCAATTCTGCTGTGAACTTAAAACTGCTCCAAAAAAATAAAGTCAAGAGAAAAAGGTGAGGCACAGAATTTAGAGTTAAAGAAAAATAAGTAGGTCAAGAAGAGCCTAAAAGAAAGAGGTTATGGATTTCCTTTGTTCCATTTTATAATTTTAGAAGTATTTTTTTCTCCTCCTCTGTTTGTTTTGGAAAATGTCAAACAAAAATCATCAAACCATTTTGTGAAATAATTGTTTTGCTAAAATTCATTAAACGTTTAAGGTTATAACTAACAAAAACAACCAAAAAACACACAGTTTGCTCTTTGATTCTAATTTAAGAGTTGAGAGAACACAGAAAAACTTTGAGCTTCATGGTAGCACCAACACAAATCCGAATAATACGTATTATGACAACTAAAGAAGTGTGATCAATGAAAGGTGTGTGTAGATCATATAAAAAATTTAAAAGATGAATAAAAGAATGTTCTGTAAATAGAGACCACCAGTAAATTTACTGCTATCTTTAAAATCAAGTCAATATTATTTTGTTAAGATTATTTTACTATAGAATACCTCTGTGCAGCTTCATAAATTATGTTTATTGCCCTCATAAATTCTTTTTCTTTAAATATACTATTTTATCTTTTTCAATCACTGACATAAATCTCTAGAAAGTACTATAAGAGAAATACATATAAGGAATGTCAAAAGAGTAAATTGTGTAAATAACAATATATAAAACAATAGATTTTAAATAAATCCTAATCATAATTTCTAGTTTTTATCCCTAGTACGTTATTACAGTGTGCTTTGGGCAAGATATGCTGACTAAAAGATGTTTTGTTTTATTTTTATTGTGGGAAGAACACTTAATGTGAGATCTACCCTCAACAAATTTTTAAGTGCACAATACTGAATTGTTGTCCGTAGACACAGTGATGTACAGCAGATCTTTAGAAGTCATTCATCTTGCTTAACTGAAACTTTATACTCCTTGAATATCAACTCTCCATTTCCCTCTCCTCTCAGCACCTGGCAACCACCATTCTACTGTCTCTATGAATTTGACTATTTTAGATACCTCATATAATTAGAATTATGCAGCATGTGTCCTTCTGTGACTGGCTTATTTCAGTTAGCATCATGTCCTCCAGGTTCATTCACATTCTTGATTGTGGCAGGATTTTCTTCTTTTTAAAGGCTAATATTCCACTGTCATCCATTCATCTGTCAATGGGCATGTAGATTGCTTTGGTATCTTGACTATTGTGAATAATGCTACAATGAACATGGGAATGCATGCATATATTTCTTGAGATCTTGATTTCAATTCTTTAGGATATTATGCTATTATATATCTCCAGTAGGACTGCTAAGTCATATGGTAATTCTATTTTTAATTTGTTGAGGTACCACTACACTATTTTTCATTGTGGCTGTACTCTTTTACATTCCCACAAGCAGTGTACAAGTGCTCCAATTTCTCCACATCCTTGTCAATTACACTTGTTAAATTTTGTTTTTATCTTTTATTTTTTTGGTAATAGACATTCTAACAGGTGTGAGGTGATAGATCATTGTGGTTTTGACTTACATTTCCCTTACGGATAATGATGTTGAGCACCTTTTCACATACCTGTTGACAGTTTGTATGTCCTCTTTCATGAAACGTCTATTCAAGTATTTTTGCCCATTATTTAATGTCTACTTATTTTTTGCTATTGAGTTATAGAGTTTTTTTAATATATTTTAGATATTAATCCTATGTTTCAACATAAAGGGAAAACCACCTACTTAAAAATAGCAGAAATGTTTTTATACATATAAACACACTATATATATATGCATTCATTCATTCCAAAAGCAACTACCCTACTAATACACTGAAATTGCCTGCTGAAGGCCCAACCTGGAAGCAATACTCTGTGAGGATAGTATACTGTCCTCGAGGAGGCACTATGGTCACTGAATCACAGACCTCTGTGTCTCTCTATCCTCAAAAGGAAGAATACATGGGTCTGGAAAGAAGAGGTGAATTCCCTTATCATTATTTCCAAAGATTCACATTTGGAATCAACTAATTCCATCATCAGTATTAATTCTTCAAAATAACTTCCTAAATGTGTTCATGTTCAACTGTTCTCACAGAAAACAAAAGGTGAAAATTAATATTCTTCAATGGATATAAAATGATAATGTTTAAACTACAAAAATCTCTAGAATTAATTAAGTTCTGTATATAATTCTAGAAGTCAAGAAAGTAAACTACAAAAATGACTTCAATTATGTATCAATATCATCAGTATCATCTCAGTAACTAAGATAATTACAATAATTAAATTGCAAAGTCAAATGAATAGCAATAGGAATGTAGAAATTTATAAATTCCTGATTATCCTGATACTTTAAAGCAAAGGACTAAGTTTAGGAAAGCAGTTACTTAAAATGATTTTACAATATATTGGTGTTCTGCCTAACTGTAATGTCATCTAAAATAATTATGAAAAGAAAGGTGACCAAAGTTGATTTTTTTTTTTTTTTTTATGTCTCAGATTACTTTCTAGGCAATCTCCTTGAACTTTTTCCTTGGCCATTGCTAATCAGATAATTCATTATTGAAATGGGGCTCTGAAAAGTTTACAAGTAATACATTTCAATTTTTTTCTAGTGCCCAAATCCATTAATTCATTTAATTAGAAGTAAGAGGCATTGATTTTGTGGCAACAATTTACATTAAAAGCAATGCACTATTCAGTAATCAGGGACACTGAGCCACTATAGAATGGGATAATTAATGATTATGGCTCCAAATGATGTTTTTCTAGATTAACACAGAATATAAAGCACTACATTGAACTAAATCTACAACAATTCTAATTTCAAATATTAAATGAGCAAAAATAATAAATTATTACAATTTAAGTAAAAAAAATATGGGATTTTCTTGAAAAGTATAAAAAGAAATTGCACAACTCATTATTAGATCATACACTATTTTGCAAAGGAATGTCTAAAATCACAAACGTAAGTTGTCATTCATGTTTTCTGTATTTCCCCCAAAATATACTTCACTGAACACACTTCTACCTCATTAGGCTTCAGAGCCAGATATATGTCACAATATCCAAGAGGAATCATAAAACAAATATATATAAAGTAATGATGAACACTTCACAGATGTAGACATGATACTTATTAGAACATGAATGGAAAAAAGATTTTCCTCTTGTTTTTTAAAAGCACCTTCTTGAAATATTTATATAGCTTCTAGCAATAGCTGTCACAATGAGTCTATTAGTATATATTTAATCCTTAACTACAAAAAAATTTCTCATAAAAAATTCTGTAGTTCTGTAATTATTACGTACTACACCATTTCACCAGGACAACTTGCACTGCCATTTAAGAACAGAGCCTGTCTGTCACTGAAAGGTGGGATGACAGTGGATACCTAAGCAACTTCATGGTTGTTGGATAGCCACTTTCTTTCATGTTTTACAGAGTTTGATTATTTACAGTTTCTTCAAAGGAAAAAAAAAAAAAACTAACCTCTTTGACTGCTTTGTAAAAACCAGATCAGATTGGAAATATTCTACCTTTGCTAACAGGTCATCTCAATATTTAGTTGGTTGATATATTGCACTACCAAATGATCATTTTTACAAAGGAAAAAAAAATTTAAAGATGATGGACCTAGACCACTTGTTATCTTTTATGTATTAAATATCTAATGCTTAAAATTAAACATAATTTCAGGTCAAATCAATATTCAATATTAAATCATATCAGACAATGTCTGATATTCAAATCTGTATAGTACATTACAGGTTCTCATACAACATTCAGTTTTCATTTGAAGTACCTATAGCAGTTGTGAATTTTTATGTACTCGCATGAATATTTTATCAACAACTTTTGGTCCCTCAGTATTTTAAGCTTATAAATGTAGGAACTATACTTACTACTTGATAATTTACCTTTCCCTATCACCTAACACAGTGACTAGCACATGGTAAGGTCTCAGCAAATATATGCTTTGTATACATTTGAATGGCTCAAATCTACCAATTGTCATAAATTTCTAGAGGGCACATTTTTTGGAGTCTCTACAACACCTGTTAGACCATATATGTAATTATCAGATTACCAATGAATTTTTATTTTGCTTAAGATAATAAAGTTGCATTTGATTAAATAAGTGAGGTTATTATACCATCATTATTTTTCTGATCATGTTTTCTATCATTACTATAAACAGACTAGTACCAAGTTATTGCATTTCACTGATGAAGACAATTATTGCATTAAATTCTCAAAACACTCATATAAATGGGCTTACATTTTTTTCTAATTCTTTATAACTATCTTCCTTTTGGTTGACATTTTTACATTCCTTCAACAGATATTTATCAAATAAGCACTCTTTGCACAAACACTGTGGTAGGTAGAGCTTTGCTGTATCAGTGAAGGAAATAAACAAAAATACCTACTCCTGTGAAGTTGAAATTATATAAGAAGGCTCTAAAATATTAGAAATGAATGACTTTCAGTTATACAAAAAATTGCTGAAGAATTCTCTTAGCATATACATATACATCTGCTCTGAATGATGTGAAAAAACACAACATATTAATCAGTATGCTAACCAAACAATGCTCAGAGATTAAATTTGTTGCTAGGTAGACTTTATTCTGCTATTGCTGTTGTAGGCATCTCAGTTTGCAAAACAATGTAACCTAATTTAAATTTTTTATTTAACTGCTTTTTGACATTATTTAGGTAATGCACTAATCTTCTTGTCAGAATTCTAATAGCATATATCCTATGCTAAATTTGGTAAAACTGTATACATTAATTTTTAAGACTGTGTGATATTACTGAAATTATATAACTAAGAATATTTTAATTAAAATAATTTTCATATAAGGAAGTTAGGAAGTCATTAAATGTGGTTAACCTGTAGCCATCCATTCATCTAGTTACTCATTATTTCATTAATATATTTAAAATATCTAATAAGTATCATCTATGAATTGAACATTATCCTTGGAGGGAAAAAAGGAAAAAAATGAAATGTGTACAGCCTTACAGACTTTAGAATAAAATGAGAAAGAGTTAAATAAGAGGGCGGGAAAATCTTGGGAATATACAGATTTGTAATAATGTCATCTATATACTATGCTTGACAAATGCAACATCATGGGCAGCACTTTTATCAATCATATAATGTAATTACTTTGCAAAACATGTGATTTGTTCATTCTTTGAGAAATAATTACTTGAAGGTCTACTGGGGAGGCAGACATTATTCTTTAAGATATAGTTAAAATGGTGAACAAGTTAATAAGATCTACGTGCTTATGGAATTTCAATTCTCCTTCAGGAGAAAGAAAATAAATAGTAAATTTATAAGAAAGTAAAATAATTAAATTGTGATAAATTCTAATTCACAGTCATCAAAAAAGTAATGAAAGTTGACTAAAAGGCACTGGTACAGGCAAAATATATAAAATATTTTTAACATATGTAAAGGGAATAATTTACCTTCCAGAAGTAATTGGACAAAGCAATTTCTGTTGGGGAGCTAAGCCTACAATACCAGCTGTACGCCAGCTGTTGTACTGTACTACTGTACTGTTCAAGGTACTGTACTGTAAAATTTTAAATGTTTTATTTTTTGTGCTTATTTGTTTTTTATGTATTATTTGTGTGAAAAGTATTATAAACCTATATTACAGTACAGTACTATATAGCCAACTGTGTTAGTTAGGTACCTAGGCTAACTGTGTTGGACTTATGAACAAATTGGACTTCCTTACTCTCAGAATAGAAATTGTTTGTATGTAGGGGACTTACTGTATTGAAATAGAGTAGTGAATGCAGCGTCAGACTGCATGTGAGGTCTTCCTATACTATGTTAAATAGAAGCACTGGGAGTTTTATCATGCTTGGAGGTGGAATTTGATCAAAGGCTCTTACAGCATGTTATGATCATATTCTTCATAATTTATTTAAATGGATAATGATATTTATAAATTTTCTAATATTATATCATGATTGCAATTTTGAAATATACTCAACTTGATTACGGGGTATTTTTATATTTTGTTAATATTTTGTTGAGAAATTTGCATATTTATTTGTGAGATTTATTTTATTTTTTGTACTTTATTTTTAAGATTATAATGGCTTCATTGATATACCTGGGTAAAAATATTTCCTCTAATTCTTTCTCTGGAAGAGCTTTATAAGATTCAAATCAGCTGTTACTTGAAAATTTGGAAGAATTCATAGTCTCAATGTCTTATGGGGGAGAAGATTTTTGCTGTTAAATAACTATTATTAGTATCTATAGGAATCAACAGGATATTATTTATACTTGATATAGTAGTAGTATACTTTAAAATATTTTATATATTTTATGTCACAAATATTAACTTCCACTTTGTTAATTCGATTTTTTTTTAAATCTAAAACTGTCTTAAATTTACAATGGTAATTTTTCCAAATGTATGGGTGTAAGCAAAGCCTCGGATTTTATGATGTCCTAATATACTAAAAAATAAATAAATCTCTTCTCAGGCTTCTATCTTTAGAGGTAAGATTAGAACATAAAAGTTTTTACTCTTCTTACTTCTCTGCCTTTCTTTTCTATGATATGCAGAAACTAGCTGTAGATTCTCATTATTTCTACATCACTTTCTTTTTCTTTAGGAAGCCTCCCAAAGCTATAATGGCAAATGGCAGTTGAAAAGGCAACATAAATCAATAGGCATTTTAAAAGTATTATGCTTTTAAATTTTGTGAGCAGTCATGTTCTTTAATTTCTCTGATAGAAATCTTTTGTAATCTAACAATTTTTATCTTAATTAGAACAGAAATAGATTTTTCTTTTTAACTTGTTAGTTTTCTTTTTATTGGTTATGGGGTTTTTCTTTAATTTCTTATTTATTTTTATTTAATGTGAGCATATTGAGGACACCTTATGTCTTACTGTAAAATATTGGTATAGTTTTTATTTGATTATTTTTTCTATTTAGCAACAAAAAATGTTTTTTATTCTCTTTCCAGAACATTATGTTCAGTACCAGGTATTACTGCTTTCCCATTTTTTAAAAGATCTTCCATGCTCTTATTCTGATAAGAGGGAATGATGGGCAGCAGCCACCAGTGAATTTATGTCTCTTTCTTTGTAACCCCAGTTAAAGCTCTGCCTTGTCTCCATTTTGTCCAGGCCACAGCTGAAGTCATAGAATATTTCTTCAGAATTAGGATCATTCCCCAGTGGAGGTTTAGTTGACAGAAGGGACCTCATTGTGTAGCTTGGAATTTGTGTTTATTTCTTTCCCATTTCCCTGCGCGTAAGCTTTCATTTAATCTACCCTAGTGAAAAAATCTTTAATAAATTGTTAATTCTACTAATGTATCTAGGGATTAAACTTTATTCATCTGCATAAAAGCTACATTCCCTCACAACATATACTTATATCCTCAAGCCCTGACCCCTAACTTCTTTGTCCCTGGATTATTGGGGACTGAGCATGGATACAAAGGTCTAATTTGATTTGAACTAAACAATTTGGATACTACATAATGCTTTTCAATTTTTGTGATTTGAAGTTGCAATCTTTCATTCACTTCCAAAATGTTAGCGTATCCTTTGCTACATCAAATTTTTATTTTTAGTAGGGGTTGGAAAAAGTAAGTTCTTCAAGATTGCATATTGTGTACAGTAAAGGGAACTCTACTCAATGCTCTGTAGTGACCTAAATGGGAAGGAAATCTAAAAAAGAGTGAATATACGTATATGCATAACATTAGTTTGCTGTATAGCAGAAACTAACACAAAATTGTAAAGCAAATACACTCCAATAAAAATAAATAAATAAATAAATATTTTAAAAAAGATTGCATATTGAGTGAGATTGAAGATTCACAGCAGTTGGGTTGAAAGTTCTAATCCAGAATGGCCCACTTCTAGCCACAAACATGAGAAATGATGGAAAAAATAAAACCCTAAACATTTTAAACTGACAGATGCTCTGGAAAGAAGGAAAAAAAACCACACATATAGAAGGAAAAGTAATGAAAAGCCTGTGTGGAAAGCAAGAGTTACAATGTGCTGACTTACCAGGTATTGGGTCAAGTACAAGATTCAAGGGATAATGGTTGAGGTTTTCGTATCCACTGGAAAGAGACCTAATTTGAGTTCACATGAGTTCTGGGAGCTAGAACTAAGTCCACAGTAGGAAGCCAATAACCCCAAGGTAAGCCTATCCATTATTTTAAAAAATGAGCTAGGAAGAACTGTACTCACTCAAGGAAAACAGTTTCGTGCCATTTATCTCTTCTTTCTCACTAGGTTAGCCTGCTTTATTTGTCTTCCTTTTTTTCCCTTTCAAATCAGTCTAAAAGCAGAAACAAAGATTTAAAGAATTTCCTCCTTTAAGTCAGAAGCAAGTTCAACTGCACATGTGTTCAGGAGCAGGTTTTTCATCTCCCTGACACTACATAATGTGAGTAATAAGATCATAATTATTCATGATATCATACATCACGTAAGTCATTCTCTCTCCACAATTTTATTGAAGTTGAAACATAAGTAGCAATTAAGCACTTAGATATTTATTGAACATTTACACATTCTTGATTAAGTGATGACTCCAGCATTACAGAACAAGGAAGTACATTTAGGAGAATACTCTGGCATTTCTCTCTCGTCTCCTGCACAATGAATGAGCTCTTTGTATTGCAATGTCCTTCAAGCTGTGCAATACAGGAGTCAGCTAATTTTAAAGGTGAAGTCAACTTTATCATCAGCTTTCAAATGTGACTCTTCTTTGCCAACCTACAGATCTTGGATAGATACGATTCACATTACTTGTTCCTTTTTCAGAAGCAAGCATATTAGACATGAAGAATATTCTCATGACTGACATCACACTGGAAGCATGATGACTGTGAATTGCAGGACTACTGATTAATCTAGCTGTCTCTTGCCTGTGTGCTTCCTAGTGTGCCTAGACAGAATTTTTGAATTGTTAACATCAGGCCTCTGATCACAGAGAATGAAAGAGCAACACATTTTTTTTAAGATAAAATATTGAAACGTGATTGTGTAAGGAGAATGTCCAAAGTCATACATGAGTTAGGGCTTCCGTGAACACATTATCTTAGATCCCTAATCTTTGATCTTAACTAGATTTTGTTGGCCTGTTGCTGTCCAAGGTCCTGAGGCTGGAGCCATATCCTGTAATATTTCATTCTTTTGGCTTCTTAATGTCCTTTCCCGGTTCACATTGATTTAGCCTTTTCCTTTTTCTTTCTTTTTTATTTTATTTTTCTTTCATTGTCTTTTTATAGGTTAAACAGGGGAAGTTTATAAAGAATCATTAATTATGATAAGACGTATAGTAAAAGAGATATAAGGAAACCCTGTGGTACCCTACAGCAGAGGACAGTATCCAAGGAAGGACAAAGTTGGCATGAGTCCAGACCTCTTTGTAAAAGGTATTTTGATTTTGTCACTGGATAACAGAGGAGTTCATTGGTTTAGCTAAGCCAGAGCTGATCTGGAGTTACTGAGCAAAAATAGGCCACCTTCACTCTTTACTTTCTACCTGAAGTGAATAGGCTCTTCACTTCAGGTCCAGAGCAGCTAATCAGTGTCTAGTATGGTATGGGTTCCAGTGGAAGTCCAGAAGAGACTGGAGAGATAGAAGGCTTTTGGAGCATGAAGGCTTTGCAGAGAGTGAGAGTGGGGCTGGGGTTGCAGAAGGTTTGGCTATTCAGTGTGTGACCTTCTGGGCCACAGATAGCTGTGCATACATGTGCAGTGTTTCCACATATAGAGGGTTGCCAAACGATTATCATCAGGTCAAGACTGGAAGGTTGCAGGACCACCACCTTCCGGGCTGGTGGCTGGGCAAGTTCCACTGGGTGTCTTCACATCCACAGCCTGGCCAAGCCAGAAATTGCAAGAAGTCTCCTTTTCCTCCAGCTCCTCACCAACACCCTCTACTGAGAAAGCTTAACATCATGCTTACTTTAAAGGGAGAAATAAAGAAACTGTGTTATTTATCATACAGGATAGTATATAGAAGGGTACACTAGGAGCTGAGAGGCAATAAATTGATAACTGACACATGTTATTAAGTATCAGAGATGAAATTTGACTCCAAGGTCACCCTCCTTTAGGTATGTGTAGTATCTGAACTCCAGTCTATGGCTACTCTAAACTGTTCATTGGTGGCTCAAATTTTTTTGCTCACTCTGAGTTCACAGGAATGACAGAAAAATACTGTGGGTACTGAGTTGGAGTTGGTGATTAGATGTATTCACAAATACAGAATTTGAGGCTAATCAGGATAGATTATATCCTTTCATAAAAGCAAAAGGTAGCTCTAAATCTACTACTTAGATATTTTTTAAACTGCATGCATGATGATATAGGTCTTATTACTCTCCATCCTGACATCCCCATTATGGGTAGGTCAATTCGGACTCCACAACTTATAAAGTAAGAACCCAATGGCCTCATAAATTAATAAAAACAAATCTGAGTCTCTATGGGCCGACTGGCTCTAGCACCAACCTGTTTTCATGAAAAAGTGGCAGCTGTCTCTTCTAGAAAAGTTCTTCTCTCCCACTTCAATCTCTGAAGCAAATGGGGTAGCTCAATGGAACCCTTGATTTGCAGAGGTTTTCTTAAATACCTGAGCCTGTTCACTGATGGTTCAACTGTCCAGGTCAACTACCACTCTGGAAAACCAGCTTCAGGAACGACTACTTAGCACAAGAGGCTGAACTGAAATGTAGTACACTCGCCTCAGACCAGGGTTAGGCAGCTACAGCTCACAACCTGTTTCTGTGAGGACAACAATCAAGCTCAGAATGTTTTGTACATTTTTAAAGAGTTGTTTAAAAATGTGCATATTTGACAAAGAGTATAATGGCCCACAAAACTTAAAATATTTACAGTCAGGCCCTTGATAGAAAATGTTTGCCGCCCCCTGCCTTAGACAACATTTCAAATTGCCAGACATCATATTTTATTGAATCTTAAGCTATCATCAGTGGAATTGGCATTTGGTGTGCCACCTGGAGGAATAAAGACTAGAACATCAAAGATACCCTTGTGTGGGACTGCAAACTATGGAAACAAATTGTGGTGGCCAATAGGAAATTTATATAGATGCCCATATCGAGGGCCAATTCTCCGATGAGACTTAGTGGAATTAAGCAGCAGATCAAACCTGAACTGACCAAATTACCACCATCACAATCTGGATCCATCATTGCATCAGAATGCTCTCCATTTGCCATAATACACTGGGCACAAAGTAAAGAACTATAGATTTCTGATACAGAGACACCATTGTATGCCAGATTTGTGACTCCTACCAGAATTTTGTCTTCTTTGTCTCATGGTGGAAAAACGTCACATTGGATGGGACTTTGACCCTGCCTGCTCTTGGAAGATTGACTGCATTTCAGATGCCTGAATCACTTTGAGGACACTATTGATAGAACAGTACCTCACCACTGTTGGTACTTTTCAGGTATGGGTGTCGCTGTTTTAAGATGATCGGCTGACTTTGGCCACACAATTATG
The DNA here is from genome assembly GCF_949987515.2 of Delphinus delphis. NCBI lineage: Eukaryota > Metazoa > Chordata > Mammalia > Artiodactyla > Delphinidae > Delphinus > Delphinus delphis. The sequence continues at coordinate 114,775,075 of NC_082687.1, read as the reverse complement.
ATCTTTGAAACTAATGTGTGCTATGTATTTGGCTCTCCAGACCATCTATATTCTTGCAATGATCTACCTTTCCTCGCAAATCCTACCTAACAATGGGCCATTAGTCAAGGTATTTAATGATAATTCCAAGGCACCTACCATCTTACAGGTTTATGGTTTCACTGAGCTCTAGAATAATCTCCTCAAAAATTAACTTATAATGATCTCTGTCTCTATCTCCCTTATCTCTCCCAGTCCACATAACTTTGTAATCACTGAATGTTGCTACACCCAGAATAGGATAATCTTCTTTTGGCAACTTACTGAATAATGATTAGGAAACAACATTAGTGAAATTTGAGATTTTGCTGTTATCATTACTGGGCATGATTGTTTTTTTCTTCTCCTGAGAACAAGCCTAGACAAGTCTGGCTGACACACCCTCCAGGTGGCAGCCCAGTCATAAGGGTACTAAGATTCAAACTTAATTCTTGTTAGTCACCTAGACTATCTTGTCAGATTTATGTGGTCCCATATCATAAAGAAAATAACCACATACCTGAGAACATTGTTTGCCAACCCCCCATATAATGCTTATTCAGACCAAGGCAGGAGATACAATGGGTCTCCAAGAATTTTGTAAAAATGTACCTATTCTTCATCCAGAGGAAATATCTGGGTACAGGTAGGAGATGACTAGAGAAAATGTAAATTTATAGCTACCAATATGGGTACACTGATTTTGTGGCCATAAAAGGAAAACGATAACTCCAGAACCTTGAGAGGAAATTTTAGTCTACAGAGGTATACAGACTAGAGAAAGTTAATGGTTTCTTTCTCCCCCTATATTCACCCTTCAGCCTAGAAAAACAAGCATAACGTCTATCTTAGTCAAGAAGTAGTAGTGGCTGGCCATCTGACCTCCTTGATTAGTCATTCTCATCAACATGCTATGACAATAGAATAACTCATATGGACGTGGCCAGTCCTATTTTTCTGTGGCTAACACCATCGATGACAAATTCCAAGTATGGATTCCTCTTTAAAGTGTACAATCACAATGACTGGCCCAAATTTGTTCTAATCTGACTGATACAAATGCTCTCCTAATGCCTGGATGGACTTGGCTTATGTTGTACATGGATACTGAAGCTGCAATTACTTGGTGACACTGCCCATGAGGCTTAAGCAAACCAATGTATTGGTGAATCAAGTGAAATTTAATAATACATCCCAAGCTGAAGTGACTGGTATGACTTTGGGTTATTTGTTTATACGTGGGAATGACTGAGCCATGGACTGTCTCTACTGGGGATGAGCTGCACCTTGGCACATCCATTAGCCCCTCTAATTATTGGTCATGGCACTAAAGATAAGCCAGTCTGTCTAAACTCTCTTGCTTGGATTGTAGTAGGTAATAGACTGGCCACGGCCTACACCCTCACCATGTAAAATAAGCCTACTTGTCTACCCTGGAACTTACTCAGAGTTGTCTGAGTACAGGACCCTGGCAACGTGATTGAGGTTAATATGGCAGATTGACTTCAACCTGCTCCTTGAAGTCCTATCAATATCCTTAAATAAATGCTATGTATGGAAAATTTAATAGATTTATTCTTAGCTTCTGCCAGTGAGATAAATCAAGAGTGGCTGACAAAATAGCATACTTATATGAAAATTCACCAGAAGGCTAGGAAATGCCAGATCCATAGAAGGAAGGATAGGAAGAAAAAGATGTTAATAATATAAAGCTAATTTTAACATACGATTATGCTTTCTCTGCCTTTATGGAACACTGTACATACTTATAGAGTGTTAAATGTTGCTTTCTTAATTAAAACAATTTGATGAGACAAACAGAGTGAGGGCGAGTGAAAGAAAACAAATGCTTCCATGTTTTGTCTGCTGCTCTTCTTTTGTAAAATTATGATGTACCTGTTTGCGTAATTTATCTATTATTCTTTCAACATACAATTCCAAATGTAGACTAACTTACAAGAAGAAGACAATCAGGAGGTAACTGATATTTAAGTAAAGATCTGAGAATATTTGTTCACAAATATTAAATCCATATATATCTTTATGAAGATAAGTACATTTTAATAAGAATTTGGTCAAAACATCTGAAATAATAAAAGGTTTTTGTTCTTTTTCTTTGGAGACATTCATGCATGGTTTCCCTTGATGAAAAAATAATTCTTTTATAACCATAATATCTATTTCTTTTTCAAATATGTCTAGAAATTCATTTAAAAGACTACTCTCACACTGCGGGGTCTCCATTTGAAGGATCCGATGTACATTTTAATACAGCTAAATTGTATACTGTATACGAACTTTAGAATTACTTTCTACAACACCTTTTATAATTGAGAACTATGTTCTCATTTTAGATAATAAATAAATTTCACAAAATTTAAAGTGACATTTTGGATATATATAACATACATATATAAATATATGTACATATATACATATATGTATATATACATTTATAAAAATTCATGTTTTGCATATTGGTGTAAAAGTTTGCTGAACTGTATAACTTATTTTTCAATAAGAGGTTCACATTTAAAATCTATCATAGGGGACTTCCCTTGTGGCGCAATGGTTAAGAATCCGCCTGCCAATGCAGGGGACACGGGTTCGAGCTCTGTTCTGGGAAGATCCCACATGCCGCAGAGCAACTAAGCCCGTGCACCACAACTACTGAGCCTGCGCTCTAGAGCCCGTGAGTCACAAGTACTGAAGCCCATGCACCTAGAGCCCTGGCCCAGCAACAAGAGAAGCCACCACAATGAGAAGCCTGCGCACCGCAACGAAGAGTAGCCACCGCTTGAAGCAACTAGAGAAAGGCTGCACACAGCAACAAAGACCCAATGTAACCAAAAATAAATAAATAAATAAATATATATATAAATAATTTTTTAAAAAAAACTATCATAATTTAAGACAGAAAACTACTTTCTACTGTTTTCTACGTAATTTGCTTATTAAATTCCTGTATATGTGTACTCTTTTTGTATATCATATTTTCCCAGTCAGTATGTGTGTAAATATGTTTATATACACACACACACACATACATACGAAATAGCATTTGAACTTCAGTAACTTTACATACAATACCATACCACAAACACATGTATAGGAAGATGTGTAGCTTTCATTTGACTGATGAATACAACTATTTAAATGTTGTGACTTATTATAATTCAATGTGTTTCAAACAGAAGGCATTATCTATATAACACTTTCTTTACAGCCTCACCTCATATCTGCCTTTATCTTTTTACATTTCAGCAACACTAGACTAGGCAGTATTCCCTGAATGTTCAATGTGTTTTATATACCTGAAACTTTATTGAATACCTAGAATACCTTCCAATATTTCAGTAACCCTTGGCATCACACTCACCATTGCAGGTTATATATGAGAATTTCTAGCAATAAGTTTAAGGAGAAATTATGTTTCTTCTCTGTGATCTTACAAGAGGCAACTATTGCTCTTACCAACAGTTACTCAATCAGTGAAGTATTAACATGCTCCATATTGGAGCAGCACTCCAAATCTGACTCTGAAGTCAGCTCTTCTCCACTCTGGGTTTCTGTGATTTGTGGTGGTACTGTTCCACAAACAGCTCTAAGAATGGCCTGACTCAGTCTGACAAATCAGGACATCATTCTGGTGACTTTGATCAGTTAGGGCACAGAGGAATTTATAACTGCAAGATTTTTTTCTCTGGAGAGTCTAGGCGAGGTGTTCCATTTCTTTTTGCTCAACTTGGAATATGAGATTTAAGCCTGATAGCCAGCCACACTGTAGAGTCAGCCTACTTGTAAATAAAGCAAAGCCAGAGTGAAGAGAGGAGGTGCTATCTTTTGAGTGTTTTCTATTTCTACGCATATATGTTGCAGACAAGTGACACAATAAATACTGTATTGTTTGGATTTTTATTCTCCTGTATCTAATGATTTTTAAAAATATTATTTCATATATATATTCATATGTTTAACCTTGGGTTAATATTCTATTCAGCTACCTATCATTTATATATATATTTTAGTTCATTTAAGGTAAAATGTATTGTAATGGCATTTGTATATTAGAATCTAATACTAGGCTTTGCATATAATGGATATTTACCAATAATCTGTTGAATTAAATAGGACCACAGATAATTGAATTTACACTGTAAATACTGACTTTTCAAATGCTTATTCATAGTAGAATTAAAAGCACAATTTTAGGAAAACATATGTAATACACAGAGAATCCATTCATATATCTGTTTAATAATTTTGTTGCTTTAATCTATTATGTATTTGGCACCATGCAAAACATTGAATTTAAAAAGGTAAATAAACTGATCTTTTCCATAAGAAGAACACAGGCTCATAGAAAACCAGATGTAGTTAGTTATTATACAATGTAAAATGTATTTTATAAAAGCACAAAAGACATAGAGAATTACATCACACTGCCAAAAGAAAGGTGAGAAGGTTAGATTTATCTGGCAAGTTTATTTGAATTAATTAAATGACAGTAATCCGTGGGATTTCTCTGAAAAGTTAACCAATTGGAGGGAAAAGGAGAAAATATCAGTGGATATTCTTGGAAGAAGTTGATTTTATGAGAATGGAGAGGGAAGGAACGAGAAAAGAGAAAGCCGCAGAGATTTTCCTATTTTCTAAGCAGCACAGGTACTTTCTTATTAATTTCTAATGTATAATGAGAGAAATATAAGGGGAGTTTCAGATTCCTTATCAGTTCTAAGTAAAAATATGCATAGTCCACATGGTTACCTAGGATTCTAGAGCCAAAACTCATGCCCAAGTAAGCTTAACATTAATAGTTAGGCTTCAGACAATTATATTTTTCCATGGTTTTTAATTTTTTACTTAAAAGTAGTATAACTTTTATTATTTTACAAATAGACTGCCTCAGTTTATTTTGTTTTATATACACAGAAAAATGTGGAATCAAAGTATGAATATTTGGTTCTGAAAGATGGGACAGCTCGTCACAGATAAACTGAAAACAAGTTTTTCATATTTTACTGATTTAATATGTCTTGCTGATAGTGATTGAAAGACAAGCTAAATAGGTTACTAAACTTTTTTTTTTTTTTTAACATCTTTATTGGGGTATAATTACTTTACAATGGTGTGTTAGTTTCTGCTTTATAACAAAGTGAATCAGTTATACATATACATATGTTCCCATATCTCTTCCCTCTTGCGTCTCCCTCCCTCCCACCCTCCCTATCCCACCCCTCCAGGCTGTCACAGAGCACCGAGCCAATATCCCCGTGCCATGCGGCTGCTTCCCACTAGCTATCTACCTTACTACGTTTGTTAGTGTGTATATGTCCATGACTCTCTCTCGCCCCGTCACAGCTCACCCTTCCCCCTCCCCATAACCTCAAGTCCGTTCTCTAGGAGGTCTGCGTCTTTATTCCTGCCTTACCCCTAGGTTCTTCATGACATTTTTTTTTTCTTAAATTCCATATATATGTGTTAGCATACTGTATTTGTCTTTTTCTTTCTGACTTACTTCACTGTGTATGACAGACTCTAGGTCTATCCACCTCATTACAAATAGCTCAATTTTGTTTCTTTTTATGGCTGAGTAATATTCCATTATATATATGTGCCACATCTTCTTTATCCATTCATCCGATGATGGGCACTTAGGTTGTTTCCATCTCCGGGCTATTGTAAATAGAGCTGCGATGAACATTTTGGTACATGACTCTTTTTGAATTTCGGTTTTCTCAGGGTATATGCCCAGTAGTGGGATTGCTGGGTCATATGGTAGTTCTATTTGTAGTTTTTTAAGGAACCTCCATACTGTTCTCCATAGTGGCTGAACCAATTCACATTCCCACCAGCAGTGCAAGAGGGTTCCCTTTTCTCCACACCCTCTCCAGCATTTATTGTTTCTAGATTTATTGATGATGGCCATTCTGACTGGTGTGAGATGATATCTCATTGTAGTTTTGATTTGCATTTCTCTAATGATTAATGATGTTGAGCATTCTTTCATGTGTTTGTTGGCAGTCTGTATATCTTCTTTGGAGAAATGTCTATTTAGGTCTTCTGCCCATTTTTGGATTGGGTTGTTTGTTTTTTTGTTGTTGAGCTGCATGAGCTGCTTGTAAATTTTGGAGATTAATCCTTTGTCAGTTGCTTCATTTGCAAATATTTTCTCCCATTCTGAGGGTTGTCTTTTGGTCTTGTTTATGGTTTCCTTTGCTGTGCAAAAGCTTTGAAGTTTCATTAGGTCCCATTTGTTTATTTTTGTTTTTATTTCCATTACTCTAGGGGGTGGGTCAGAAAGAATCTTGCTGTGATTTATGTCATAGAGTGTTCTGCCTATGTTTTCCTCTAATAGTTTGATAGTTTCTGGCCTTATATTTAGGTCTTTAATCCATTTTGAGCTTATTTTTGTGTATGGTGTTAGGGAGTGTTCTAATTTCATTCTTTTACATGTACCTGTCCAGTTTTCCCAGCACCATTTATTGAAGAGGCTGTCCTTTCTCCACTGTACATTCCTGCCACCTTTATCAAAGATAAGGTGTCCATATGTGCATGGGTTTATCTCTGGGCTTTCTATCCTGTTCCATTGATCTATCTTTCTGTTTTTGTGCCAGTACCATACTGTCTTGATAACTGTAGCTTTGTAGTATAGTCTGAAGTCAGGGAGCCTGATTCCTCCAGTTCCTTTTTTTGTTCTCAAGATTGCTTTGGCTATTCGGGGTCTTTTGTGTTTCCATACAAATTGCAAAATTTTTTGTTCTAGTTCTGTGAAAAATGCCAGTGGTAGTTTGATAGGGATTGCATTGAATCTATAGATTGCTTTGGGTAGTAGAGTCATTTTCACAATGTTGATTCTTCCAATCCAAGAACATGGTATATCTCTCCATCTATTTGTATCATCTTTAATTTCTTTCATCAGTGTCTTATAGTTTTCTGCATACAGGTCTTTTGTCTCCTTAGGTAGGTTTATTCCTAGCTATTTTATTCTTTTTGTTGCAATGGTAAATGGGAGTGTTTTCTTGATTTCACTTTCAGATTTTTCATCATTAGTATATAGGAATGCCAGAGATTTCTGTGCATTAATTTTGTATCCTGCTACTTTTCCAAATTCATTGATTAGCTCTAGTAGTTTTCTGGTAGCATCTTTAGGATTCTCTATGTATAGGATCATGTCATCTGCAAACAGTGACAGCTTTACTTCTTCTTTTCCGATTTGTATTCCTTTTATTTCCTTCTCTTCTCTGATTGCTGTGGCTAAAACTTCCAAAACTATGTTGAATAAGAGTGGTGAGAGTGGGCACCCTTGTCTTGTTCCTGATCTTAGTGGAAATGCTTTCAGTTTTTCACCATTGAGGATGATGTTTGCTGTGGGCTTGTCGTATATGGCCTTTATTATGTTGAGGAAAGTTCCCTCTATGCCTACTTTCTGCAGGGTTTTTATCATAAATGGGTGTTGAATTTTGTCAAAAGCTTTCTCTGCATCTATTGAGATGATCATATGGTTTTTCTCCTTCAGTTTGTTAATATGGTTTATCACATTGATAGATTTGCGTATATTGAAGAATCCTTGCATTCCTGGAACAAACCCCACCTGATCATGGTGTATGATCCTTTTAATGTGCTGTTGGATTCTGTTTGCTAGTATTTTGTTGAGGATTTTTGCATCTATGTTCATCAGTGATATTGGTCTGTAGTTTTCTTTCTTTGTGACATCCTTGCCTGGTTTTGGTATCAAGGTAATGGTGGCCTCGTAGAATGAGTTTGGGAGTGTTCCTCCCTCTGCTATATTTTGGAAGAGTTTGAGAAGGATAGGTGTTAGCTCTTCTCTAAATGTTTGATAGAATTCGCCTGTGAAGCCATCTGGTCCTGGGCTTTTCTTTGTTGGAAGATTTTTAATCACAGTTTCAATTTCAGTGCTTGTGATTGGTCTGTTCATATTTTCTATTTCTTCCTGATTCAGTCTTGGCAGGTTGTGCATTTCTAAGAATTTGTCCATTTCTTCCAGATTGTCCATTTTATTGGCATAGAGTTGCTTGTAGTAATCTCTCATGATCTCTTTTATTTCTGCAGTGTCAGTTGTTACCTCTCCTTTTTCATTTCTAATTCTATTGATTTGAGTCTTCTCCCTTTTTTTCTTGATAAGTCTGGCTAGTGGTTTATCTATTTTGTTTATCTTCTCAAAGAACCAGCTTTTAGTTTCATTGATCTTTGCTATTGTTTCCTTCATTTCTTTTTCATTTATTTCTGATCTGATTTTTATGATTTCTTTCCTTCTGCTAGCTTTGGGGTTTTTTTGTTCTTCTTTCTCTAATTGCTTGAGGTGCAAGGTTAGGTTGTTTATTCTAGATGTTTCCTGCTTCTTAAGGTGGGCTTGTATTGCTATAAACTTCCCCCTTAGAACTGCTTTTGCTGCATCCCACAGGTTTTGGGTCGTTGTGTCTCCATTGTCATTTGTTTCTAGGTATTTTTTGATTTCCTCTTTGATTTCTTCAGTGATCACTTCATTATTAAGTAGTGTATTGTTTAGCCTCCATGTGTTTGTATTTTTTACAGATCTTTTCCTGTAATTGATATCTAGTCTCATGGCGTTGTGGTCAGAAAAGATACTTGATACAATTTCAATTTTCTTAAATTTGCCAAGGCTTGATTTGTGACCCAAGATATGATCTATCCTGGAGAATGTTCCGTGAGCACTTGAGAAAAATGTGTATTCTGTTGTTTTTGGATGGAGTGTCCTATAAATATCAATTAAGTCCATCTTGTTTAATGTATCATTTAAAGCTTGTGTTTCCTTATTTATTTTCATTTTGGATGATCTGTCCATGGGTGAAAGTGGGGTGTTTAAGTCCCCTACTATGAATGTGTTACTGTCAATTTCCCCTTTTATGGCTGTTAGTATTTGCCTTATGTATTGAGGTGCTCCTATGTTGGGTGCATAAATATTTACAATTGTTATATCTTCTTCTTGGATCGATCCCTTGATCATTATGTAGTGTCCTTCTTTGTCTCTTTTAATAGTCCTTATTTTAAAGTCTATTTTGTCTGATATGAGAATTGCTACTCCAGCTTTCTTTTGGTTTCCATTTGCATGGAATATCTTTTTCCATCCCCTTACTTTTAGTCTGTATGTGTCTCTAGGTCTGAAGTGGGTCTCTTGTAGACAGCATATGTAAGGGTCTTGTTTTTGTATCCATTCAGCTAATCTGTGTCTTTTGGTGGGAGCATTTAGTCCATTTACATTTAAGGTAATTATCGATATGTATGTTCCTATTCCCATTTTCTATATTGTTTTGGGTTCGTTATTATAGGTCTTTTCCTTCTCTTGTGTTTCTTGCCTAGAGAAGATCCTTTAGCATTTGTTGTAAAGCTGGTTTGGTGGTGCTGAACTCTCTCAGCTTTTGCTTGTCTGTAAAGGTTTTTATTTCTCCATCAAATCTGAATGAGATCCTTGCTGGGTAGAGTAGTCTTGGTTGCAGGTTTTTCTCCTTCATCACTTTCAGTATGTCCTGCCACTCCCTTCTGGCTTGTAGGGTTTCTGCTGAAAGATCAGCTGTTAACCTTATGGGGATTCCCTTATGTGTTATTTGTTGTTTTTCCCTTGCTGCTTTTAATATGCTTTCTTTGTATTTAATTTTTGACAGTTTGATTAATATGTGTCTTGGCGTATTTCTCCTTGTATTTATCCTGTATGGGACTCTCTGTGCTTCCTGGACTTGATTAACTATTTCCTTTCCCATATTAGGGAAGTTTTCAACTATAATCTCTTCAAATATTTTCTCAGTCCCTTTCTTTTTCTCTTCTTCTTCTGGAACCCCTATAATTCGAATGTTGGTGCATTTAATGTTGTCCCAGAGGTCTCTGAGACTGTCCTCAGTTCTTTTCATTCTTTTTTCTTTATTCTGCTCTGCAGTAGTTATTTCCACTATTTTATCTTCCAGGTCACTTATCCGTTCTTCTGCCTCAGTTATTCTGCTATTGATCCCATCTAGAGTATTTTTAATTTCATTTATTGTGTTGTTCATCGTTGCTTGTTTCATCTTTAGTTCTTCTAGGTCCTTGTTAACTGATTCTTGCATTTTGTCCATTCTATTGTCCATTCTATCTCCAAGATTTCGGATCAACCTTACTATCATTATTCTGAATTCTTTTTCAGGTAGACTGCCTATTTCCTCTTCATTTGTTAGGTCTGGTGCATTTTTATCTTGCTCCTTTATCTGCTGTGTGTTTTTCTGTTTTCTCATTTTGCTTATCTTACTGTGTTTGGGGTCTCCTTTTTGCAGGCTGCAGGTTCGTAGTTCCTCCTGTTTTTGATGTCTGTCTCCAGTGGCTAAGGTTGGTTCAGTGGGTTGTGTAGGCTTCCTGGTGGAGGGGACTAGTGCCTGTGTTGTGGTGGAAGAGGCTGGATCTTGTCTCTCTAGTGGGCAGGTTCACGTCTGGTGGTGTGTTTTGGGGTGTCTGTGGCCTTATTATGATTTTAGGCAGCCTCTCTGCTAATGGGTGGGGTTGTGTTCCTGTTTTGCTAGTTGTTTGGCACAGGTTGTCCAGCACTGTGGCTTGCTGGTCGTTGAGTGAAGCTGGGTGCTGGTGTTAAGATGGAGGTCTCTGGGAGATTTTCGCCGTTTGATATTATCTGGAGCTGGGAGGTCTCTTGTGAACCAGTGTCTTGAAGTTGGCTCTCCTACCTCAGAGGGAGAGCCCTGCCTCCTGGCTGGAGCACCAAGAGCCTTTCATCCACACGGCTCAGAATAAAAGGGAGAAAAAGTAGAGGGAATTAGTAGACATATGAGGAAAGAAAGAAGGAAAGGAGGGAAGGAAGGAGGGAAGGAAGGAAGGAAGGAAGGAAGAAAGAAAGAAAGAAGCAAAGAAGGAAAGAAGGCAAGAAGGAACGAAAGGAGGGAGGGAGGGAGGGAGGAAGGAAGGAGGGAAAGAAGGAAAAACAAAAAGAAAGAAGATACAGTAAAAATAAAATAAAGTATAATAAAGTTATTGAATTAAAAAATTCTTAATTAGAAAAAAAAAAAAAAAAAAGGACGGATAGAACCTTAGGACAAATGTTGGAAGCAAAGCTGTACAGACAAAGTCTTACACAGAAGCGTACACATACACCCTCACAAAAAGAGGTAAAGGGGGAAAAATCATAAATCTTGCTGTCAGAGACCACCTCCTCAATTTGGGATGATTCGTTGTCTAAAGGAGGGAAGGAAGGAGGGAAGGAAGGAAGGAAGGAAGAAAGAAAGAAGCAAGGAAGGAAAGAAGGCAAGAAGGAACGAAAGGAGGGAGGGAGGAAGGAAGGAAGGAGGGAAAGAAGGGAAAACAGAAAGAAGATACAGTAAAAATAAAATAGAGTATAATAAAGTTATTGAATTAAAAAATTCTTAATTAGAAAAAAAAAAAGGGACGGATAGAACCTTAGGACAAATGTTGGAAGCAAAGCTATACAGACAAAGTCTTACACAGAAGCGTACACATACACCCTCACAAAAAGGGGTAAAGGGGGAAAAATCATAAATCTTGCTGTCAGAGACCACCTCCTCAATTTGGGATGATTCGTTGTCTAAAGGAGGGAAGGAAGGAAGGAAAGAAAGAAAGAAAGAAAGGACGAAGGTAAAGTATAATAACGTTCTTAAAATTAAAATTGATTATTAAGAAAAAAATTTTAAGAAAAAACCATGGACGGATAGAACCTAGGACAAATGGTGGAAGCAAGACTATACAGACAAGATCTCACACCGAAGCATACACATACACATTCACAAAAAGAGGAATAGGGAGAAAAATCATAGATCTTGCTCCCAAAGTCCACCTCCTTAATTTGGGATGATTGGCTGTCTATTCATGTATTCCACAGATGCAGGGTACATCAAGTTGATTGTGGAGCTTTAATCCGCTGCTTCTGAGGCTGCTGGGAGAGATTTCCCTTTCTCTTCTTTGTTCTCACAGCTCCCAGGGGCTCAGCTTTGGATTTGGCCCTGCCTCTGCGTGTAGGTCGCTGGAGGGCGTCTGTTTTTTGCTCAGACAGGACGGGGTTAAAGGAGCCGCTGATTCGGGGGTTCTGGCGTATGGAGGCCGGCGGCGGGGAGGGAGGGGCACGGAATGCGGGGCGGGCCTGCGGCGGCAAAGTCCGGCGTGACTCTGCACCAGCCCGAGGCCCGCCGTGCGCTCTCCCGGGGAAGTCGTCTCCGGATCCCGGGAACCCGGCAGTGGCGGGCTGCACAGGCTCCGCGGAAGAGGGGAGTGGAGAGCGACCTGCGCTCGCACACAGGCCCCTTGGTGGCGGCAGCAGCAGCCCCAACGTCTCCCGCCCGCCTTGGGGTCCGCGCCTCCAGCCGCGGCTTGCGCCCGTCTCTGGAGTCAGCGCCCTCAGCCGCGGCTCGCGCCCGTCTCTGGGGTCCGCGCCCTCAGCCGCAGCTCGCGCCCGTCTCTGGGGTCCGCGCCCTCAGCCGCGGCTCGCGCCCGTCTCTGGGGTCCGCGCTTTCAGCCGCGGCTCGCGCCCGTCTCTGGGGTCCGCGCTTTCAGCCGCGGCTCGCGCCCGTCTCTGGGGTCCGCGCTTTCAGCCGCGGCTCGCGCCCGTCTCTGGGGTCCGCGCTTTCAGCCGCGGCTCGCGCCCGTCACTGGGGTTCGCGCTTTTAGCCGCGGCTCGCGCCCGTCTCTGGAGTTCCTTTAAGCAGCGTTCTTAAACCCCTCTCCTCACGCACCAGGAAACAAAGAGGGAAGAAAAAGTCTCTTGCCTCTTCGGCAGGTGCAGGCTTTTCCCCGGACTCCCTCCCGGCTAGCTGTGGTGTACTAACCCCTTCAGGCTATGTTCAAGCCGCCAACCCCAGTCCTCTCCCTGCGCTCCGTCTGAAACCGAAACCCTAGCCTCAGAGCCTCAGCTCGCAGCCCCGCCCATCCCGGCGGGTGAGCAGACAAGCCTCTCGGGCTGGTGAGTGCTGGTCCGCACCGATCCTCTGTGCGGGAATCTCCCCGCTTTGCCCTCCGCACCCGTTGCTGTGCACTCCTCCGCGGCTTCGAATCTCCCCCCTCCGCCTCCCGCAGTCTCCGCCCGCGAAGGGGCTTCCTAGTGTGTGGAAACTTTTCCTCCTTCACAGCTCCCTCCCACTGGTGCAGGTGCCGTCCCTATTCTTTTGTCTCTGTTTATTCTTTTTTCCTTTTGCCCTACCCAGGTACGTGGGGAGTTTCTTGCCTTTTGGGAGGTCTGAGGTCTTCTGCCAGCCTTCAGTAGGTGTTCTGCAGGAGTTGTTCCACGTGTAGATGTATTTCTGGTGTATCTGTGGAGAGGAAGGTGATCTCCGCGTCTTACTCTTCCGCCATCTTCCCCAGAAGTCTACTAAACTTTTTATTGACATATATTTATAACAAATTTCTCAGTTCTGTCTGGATCTATCAGGTAGCTATATTTTTCCATATTTTATGAGAATTTTTGCTTTAGTTTCAATTTCTGAATTTGCTCTGCATAGGACTGCTGTCCTTTAAGCTTGTTTATGTTAGCTTTATGTCTCTAAATTTGTCTCTGTCAGTATCTTCTTTTTTTTTCCATGTAAAGTTGCACTCTTATTTGACAACAAGAAATACAGAAGTTTAGATTTAATGTAGTGATCATAATGCTTTCTGGTTTACAACTGATGGTTTCTAACCTTTCAACAAATTTTTTCATTAAACAAACATACGTTAAGTGTTTGTTATATGCTCCACTGTAGAAATAGAGAAGATATGACCTTGAGGAGCTTGTAATCAGTTAAAAAAGACAAATATACGTGAAATTTAAAATGCCAAAAGAATAAAAGATACTGCATAATTATACACAGTACATAAAGAATATATACATATCGGAGTTAACTAAATTGGCATATTATGGGCAGATACGGCATCAGAAAAGGGCTTTAGAAGAGGTCTAGCAATGTTTGGTCTTGAAGCATATATTTTTACATGTCAAAAAAATGCATTTCAGATAAGGGGATAGAAAATATAGACATAAATGTCAAATGAGAAAGTACAAATGGTTTCATGAAATATAAACTAAAAATAGAGAAGAGGATAGAAAAAATGAGATTAAAATTTGTAAATGACATGATATTATATACAGAAAACCCTAAAAACCCCACCCAAAACTCTGAGGACTAAAAAACAAATTCAGTCAATTTGTAGAATACAAAATTAACATACAAAAATCTGTTGCACTTCTATACACTAATAATAAATTATCATAAAGAGAAATCAAGAACAATCCCATTTACAACTGCAACAAAAAGAATAAATAACTTAGGAATAAATTTAACAAAGGAGGTGAAAGATCTATACACTGAAAATCATAAGATATTGATGAAAGAAATTGAAGAATCCACAAATAAATGGGAAGATATTCCACGCTCATGGATTGGAAAAATGAATGCTGTTAAATGTCCATACTACCCAAAACAACCTATGGATTCAACACAATGTCTATCAAAATTCCAATGGCATTTTTCACAGAAATAGAACAAACAACACTAAAATTTGTATGGAACCATAAAAGACTCCAAATAACCAAAGCAATCTTGAGAAAGAAGAATAATGCTGGAAGCATCACACTTCCTGATTTCAAGTATATTACAGATATATAGGAATCAAAACAGTATAGTATTGGCATTAAAAACAGACACATAGATCAACGGAACAGAACACAAAGCCCAGAAATAAATCCATGCATACACAGTCAAATTAATTTACAACAAAGGAGCCAAAAATATACTGAGGAAAGAATAGTTTCTTCAGTAGACAGTGTTGGACAGCCACATGCAAAAGAATGAAACTGAACCACTATCTTACACCATATACAAAAATTAACATAAAATAGATTAAACACTGAATGGAAGACCTGAAACCATACACTACTAAAATTGTAAGTATATATATATATATATATGTGTGTGTGTGTGTGTATACATACACACACACACACACACACACACATATGGGGTAAGCTCTTTGATATCAGTCTTGGCAAGATTTTTTGGTTTAACACCAAAAGCAAAGGCAACAAAAGCAAAAGTACACAACTGGAACTACATCAAACTAAAAAAATCTTCTGCACAGCAAATGAAGTGGTCAACAAAGTTCAAAGGTAACATATGGAATAGGAGAAATTATTTGTGAATCATATATCTGATAAGAGGTTAATACCCAAAATATATAAAGAACTCACACAACCCAAAAGAAAAAAATAATAATCTGAGTAAAAAAAGGACAGAAGATCTGCATAGACATTTTTCCAAAGAAGACATACAGACGGCCAACAGGTACGTGAAAAGGTACTCAACACTACTAATCATGAGGGAAATGCAAATCAAAATGATAATGAAATATCACCCACACCACTTATAATTAGAATGGCTAGTACCAAAGAGACAAGAAATAACAAGGATGTGGAAAAAAGGAAACCTTTGTGTACTGTTGATGGGAATGTAAATTTGTGCAGCCATTATGGAAAACAATATGGAGCTTCCTCAAAAATTAAAACTAGAACTACCATATGACACAGAAATTCCACTTTTGGGTATTTAACTGAAGAAACAAAGTCACTATCTTGAAGAGATATCTGCATCCCCATGTTCATTGCAGTATTATTAACAATAGCCAATGATAAACAATGTATGGAAACAACCTAAGTATCAGTGGACGAATAGATAAAGTGTTGTATATATACATACATATTTATATAGCGTACATATACATATTTATACATAAATATATGTATATTAATATATATAAAAAGTGGAATATTATTCAGCCACAATAAGAAAGAAATCCTGCCATTTGGGACAACATGGATGGACCTTGAAGGTATTATGCCAAATGAAATAATCAGAGAAAGACAAATACTGTATGATCTCACTCATATGTGGGATCTAAAAAACCAAAAAAACCAAAAAACTCTGAATTCATAGAAACATAAAACAGATTGCTGGTTGCCAGAGGCAGGGGAGTGGGTGAAATGGATGAAGGGGTCAAAAGATACAAACTTCCAGTTATAAAATAAAAAGTCCTGGGGATATAAGGTACAGCATGGTAATTACAGTTAACAACACTATGTTGTATATTTGCAAGTCGCTAAGGGAATAGATTTTAAAAGTTTCATTATGAGAAAAAAAAGTTTTTTGTAACTCTGTGTGGTGACGGAAGTTAACTAAACTTGTTGTAATTATTTTGCAATGTATATATATAACAAATTATTGTGTTATATACCTAAAACTAATACACTATATCTCAATTTTTAAAAGGGGTTACCAAATAGAAAAAAATGAGATTAAAATTTAGCTGCAGCCAAAGTAGCTTTTATACTCTATGAATATACTTGTATTTTAATCTGCAGGAAAGATATTTTATATAGGAGGGTGGAATATCTGTAAACACATTATAAATAAATTTCCCTGGTGCAATTCAGATGAACAAATTGAAAAGATGACAGTACAGAGAACTGAAGACAAGTTGACTAACAGTTAACAAAATACCTAAGAAATACAGAAATCCTGAATAAGACAGGGATTGCTGATGAAAAACAGGGAGCATTTATTTATTTTGAATGGGAAATTCTTGGAGAGGTGGTTTTGATTTGGAAGAAAAAGTTTGGACTTTGAATCAGAATGCTTAATTTTAATTCAATTTCACTACTTACTACCAGTAAGATTTTTGTAAGCTAATTACACATTTAACTCTCAATTTCTCATTTGTATAATGAATCTAACCATACTGTGTACATTTATATTTTTTTCTTATAGTTGTTCATGTTCTTTCTAGTTATATGTCTTTCCATATTTATCAATATGAAAGAATAATTATATGAAAGGAATAAGTGACATTGAAACTAGACAAGTTTGATCCTATAATAAGTAAGCATCATTAAATGTGCTGTTGGTCAAAATGAACACTTTTTTCATTTATCTTCCAAGACATCACACTCTCTGGATTTTCTGCCCACCTGTGTAGTCTCTCAACAAAGACACTTTGTCTGTTTATTCTTCTTCTTTTCCTTTGGAATAACAAATAATTATTGAATGTTACACTGGTGAGCTCCTGGTACTTGATCCTTCTCCCTACCTATAGTCAATCCTTAGTAATCTCATTAGTATCATGGCTTCTTTCTTTTTTTTTTTACATCTTTATTGGAGTATAATTGCTTTACAATGGTGTGTTAGTTTCTGCTTTATAACAAAGTGAATCAGTTATACATATACATATGTTCCCATATCTCTTCCCTCTTGCGTCTCCCTCTCTCCCACACTCCCTATCCCACCCCTCTATGTGGTCACAAACCACCGAGCTGATCTCCCTGTGCTATGCGGCTGCTTCCCACTAGCTATCTACCTTACGTTTGGTAGTGTATATATGTCTATGCCTCTCTCTCGCTTTGTCACAGCTCACCCTTCCCCCTCCCTATATCCTCAAGTCCATTCTCTAGTAGGTCTGTGTCTTTATTCCTGTCTTACCCCCTAGGTTCTTCATGACATTTTTTTCCCTTAAATTCCATATATATGTGTTAGCATACAGTATTTGTCTTTCTCTTTCTGACTTACTTCACTCTGTATGACAGACTCTAGGTCTATCCACCTCATTACAAATAGCTCAATTTCGTTTCTTTTTATGGCTGAGTAATATTCCATTGTATATATGTGCCACATCTTCTTTATCCATTCATCCAAAAATGGGCAGAAGCCCTAAATAGACATTTCTCTAAAGAAGATATACAGACTGCCAACAAACACATGAAAGAATGCTCAACATCATTAATCATTAGAGAAATGCAAATCAAAACTACAATGAGATATCATCTCTCACCAGTCAGAATGGCCATCATCAAAAAATCTAGAAACAATAAATGCTGGAGAGGGTGTGGAGAAAAGGGAACACTCTTGCACTGCTGGTGGGAATGTGAATTGGTACAGCCACTATGGAGAACATTATGGAGCTTCCTTAAGAAACTACAAATAGAACTACCATATGACCCAGCAATCCCACTACTGGGCATATACCTTGAGAAAACCATAATTCAAAAAGAGTCATGTACCAAAATGTTCATTGCAGCTGTATTTACAATAGCCCGGAGATGGAAACAACCTAAGTGTCCATCATCTTTTTTTTTCTTTTTTTGCAGTATGCGGGCCTCTCACTGCTGTGGCCTCTCCCGTTGCGGAGCACAGGCTCCAGACGCGCAGGCTCAGCGGACATGGCTCACGGGCCCAGCCGCTGCGCGGCATGTGGGATCCTACAGGACCGGGACACGAACCCCTGTCCCCTGCAAAGGCAGGTGGACTCTCAACAACTGTGCCACCAGGGAAGCCCTATTATGGCTTTTATAAGCCATCTTATGCCAAATTTGAGTTATTGTTATCTTTTAATTTTAGTATGTATCTCTACCTAACCACCTCTATGACCCAAATACCGAGAAGAGTGTTTGGCAATCACCAAATGAATAAATAAACAAACCAATAAATAAATAAAATTGAAATATTACATACCCAGTTTGCAGAACGATGAAGTATACATCTGCTGGGTATTGCCCTCATTAGTCTATAATGAGATTAAAAATGAAAGATAATACAGATTAATACAGAAAACATTAAAAAAAATAAGATGAGACTAAAATAAGAATTATTCTGAGTAAAAGAAAAAGGAAAATAGGGAAGAGAATAATGTTAATATAATGTTTAATAATGTTAAAACTCTGAAAAAAAAATTCCATTTTATGTTCTCCAATATGCATTGACGAATATAACTTCTTTGAGAACCAAGCCCACTAATGGAACTAAGGCTGTCTTTTTTTGTACAGTTTTGCTCTGGACTTGTTACTGGAGAATAAGGAATTAAAATGTGTCATTCGCTTAATGCCGATTTGTTGACGTTTAAATAGTAATACACATAAGCTTCATGGGAAAATGTTTATCACAATGTTAAATAATACCAGTTAATTTCATGTTAATACAAACAGTTATTATGCTGTAGAACTAAGGGAATGGAAGGAATCTACGATGATATGATGTTTCTGGCTTATCTGGTGGGGCTTTTATGTTGTCAATAAGCTGTTTTGTTTCTGTACTACATGTAAATGCTTGTGGGCATACATCTAAAGATAAGAACTCTTAACAACATAATTCACACATATATGTACTGCTATGCCACAGCACCCAAACAAGTGAAATATAAGAAAAAAATGGCAATGTCAAATGGCTCGCGTTGGCTCAACATGCAGGTGACGGGATTGTTAGCAATATATCGTTCGTATATATAAGAGTGAGTACGTTAGTTGAAATTGTTATTGATGGGAAAAAAAAATGCCTCAAGTGAATTGTCTTAGTCAGGGTACTCCAGAGATACATGACATATACATACATACGTATACACAGAGCAAGAGCAAGAGTGAGAGCAAAAGTGGGATTATAAGGAATTGGCTTATGTGATTATTAAGGCTGAGAAGTCCCATGATCTGTTTTCTGCAAGCTGGAAACCCAAGAAAGCTGATGGTACAGTTCTAAGAAACAAAGGACTAATGGGGGTTCGCCCCAGTCTGATGAGAAGACTGATGGCCCATTTTACACTGTCAGGCAAAGAGAACAAATTCTCCCTTCTCCTTTCTGTTTTATTCACACCATCAATGTATTGGATGATAACTACTCATAAAGGGGAGACAATCTGCTCTACTCAGTTCACCAATTCAATTGCTAATTTCATCCAGAAACAACCTCACAGATCCAGAAATGACATTTAGTCAAATATGTGGGAACCCAGTGATTTAGAGAAGTTGACACATAAAATTAACTAGCACATGAATGATTAACGAATTTAGTGCCCACTATTGGGTAATGGGATAATAGTTCCAAGTTGGGGTCAGAATCAGAAACACCTAATAGAGGCCTGGTTCAGCTTTATTTTGTGTGTGTTGTGTTCGTGGGGGTGGGGGGGTGGGGGATCAATGAGAATTAGTTCAACATGGATTAACATGCAAGTAAGAGAAAAAAAAGGGGACCCAACCAGAAGAGCACACAGGCAAAGGAAATGAAGTGAGAATAATTAACACCACTATTCATCAGCATTCTCCTAATACTTATTGTAGATTTGTTTAAAATCAGTGATTCCACTCTTTTTAAAGTAAATCTGTAAATATGTATTGAACTGTCTTTGCATCTCTACTGACTGAGTTTTTTTTGATATAGAAAAAGAGTCAGTCAGGATACTCAGTACTGTAACAGTCACACAAATATTATAAAATTGCTTTCTACAATATAACATTAGCACAAGAGCTTGGCTCAGAGATAAAAAGTGATTTTGTTTGAGCCCACTTAACCATGGGTATAAGCATCATAGAGCTGGAATAGAAGCTAATATGAACTGTCACAAGTAAAAATCTAGCAAGTTATAGGTCTAGATGCTCTCATAACTGAGTAGACTTAAAATCATATACGCTAGCATCAATGGGTCAATTAGGTCAACACAGGTTATAATAACAGGTAAATTTAAGCTGTTGTTAATCTTAACAACAGAAAGGTGAGGATTAAAGCACCTAAGGCTCATCATAGCAAAAACAGAACTTTAGGGTGAGGTATACAGAAAGTCTTATTTTGATAAAAGGTATACAGTAAACCCAAATCCAGGTAAAAAAAAGTTATTTCCTTCCTGGGGCTTGACAAGTTGGCACAAATCTGATTTTTCTGCGAGGAGGAGATTATACTTAGCCTTTAATATCTTGCACAAAAGAGACACTACCAGCAAGAATGTTTAGCAAAAATGTTACTGATTCCTTTAAACTTTGAGTTATCCCCAGGCCAACCTATTTAGTCAGTATTGAAGCCACGATACACATTATTTAGTTATGAGATATATAAACAATTACATTATTAATGTTTAAACCAATTATAAATAAAGTTCAAAGTTCTATGTATTCATACAGAACAATTCAAGTAATCAAATATTTAAAATCCCATATACCCTGTAAAAATTTCATGCTTAGGATGTCAAAAATTTAACCTTTGTCCTGTACTATTTATCTTACCTTATATCAATCATTTAGCTAAATAAAATTTAATAAAGCATAAAATATTAAGTAAAAATTATATAAATTTTGGAAGAATATCAATAGCTCTAATTTAGCTCTATTACTATAGATGGCTTGTTGGAAACTTCTAGTACAAATCTGTGTTGACAGTTTGATCACTTTATGTATTCTTTGAGGAAAAGGATTATCTCTGTAACTATATAAATAAACTAGTACTTTGCTGGTTCCAAAGAAATATATGCAATACCCAAAAATGAATATTATGTAGTCACTCCTGTAGGAAATTTTTGAAAATCAGCCCAAAGGTTAACCAGTGCAGTTGAATAAATTAATTTATTGTAAAAAAAAACCCCTAGGAGCTCTGCAATAATGGCATATTTAAAATATAATCCTGATGTTTAAATAGTTTATAAGTAGATCATTATAAGGAAGGCATCCATTACTAACGATATAGGTAATAAGGTCATTACCAGAGTTGAAAAGAATTAAAATTGCATGATTAATGTGTTCATTAATATATTAAATAGTATAGTATTAAAGAGATGTGTTCATTAATACATTAAATAGTACAGTATTAAAGAGATTTGAAATATTTCTTAAAGGCACATTTCATTTTAAGGAAATATCATATGAGGAAATCTAGTAACTTTAGGTAATTCTCTAAAAATAGTTAAAATAGCCACCAAGATGAAACAGCACAGATTTTTTTTTTTCCACAGAGAATAATTTACATCCAACTTCTCTACTGGAGTTAAAATGAGGGAAAATACAGTAATACAGATGGACCAGTGACCTGGAAGTCAGGGGTATAAACTCTACTTGTAAATACCAAAATCTAGCTTTATGACCTTATCCCAAGACTCCTAATCTTTCATTGCTTAACTTTTTTATCTGCCCATAATATATGAGGGATATATTGCATATTTTAAGTACTTTAAAAATTTAAAAGTGATATACCAATGCATTTGCAAAAGTGTTTGTAGCTTTTCAATAGTAGCAACAAGAATTACCTTTCTACAGATATTACTAGCATGTATCAATTAACAGTTACTAATATTTCAGAAGAAAAGTGATAGATAATGAATGGCAATATGAAATTAATTTTTGAATGTAAATTATATTTGTCAGGATTCTACAGAGAAATAGAACCAATAGGATGTGGATATAAGCAGAGAAAGATTTATTTTAAAGAACTGGCTCACATCATGATCATGGAGGCTGGCAAAACCAAAATCTGAAATTTAGGTTCAAAGGCCCCAAGGCTGGAGATACAGGGAAGAGAGTCTATGTTACAGTTCAAATCTAAGGGCCATCTGCCTACAGAACTGCCTCTTGCTCAGGGGAGATTAGTCTTTTCTTCTATTCAGGACTTCAGCTGATTGGATGAGGGCCACCCGCATTCTGGAGGGCAATCGGCTTTACTCAAAGTTCACAGATTTAAATATTAATCTCAGCAAAAAACACCCTTTCAGAAACAGTCAAAATAATATTTGACTACATAACTGGGCACCATGGCCCAGCCAAGTTGATACATAGTATTAACCATCATATATAAATTAAATACAATTATTAATTATGAATCCAATATATTCATTCTTTAATTACAAGGTTGCCTTAAAATTAATATGAGACAGAGTAGTGACTAAGTAAATGATAGGCAGCTCCCAGACACTGTTTACCCAATCCTTTGTCCTCATCAGCTTAAAGTTTATATAAAAGCCTTAACATAGAACACCTCAGCTTTCCCCAAGTCTTCACTTGAACCACTCCCATCCCACTTGCTTGCATTTCATTTAGTCTTTTGGTTTCCATGCATGTAGAATTTCCATTCAGGCCCACTACTGGGACTTTATTATTATTTTTTTTAATGCAAGGTCCTCACTCCAGTCTCTCTCCCTCCCCCTCCCTCCCTCCCTCAGTTGATAAAAATTCAATAAACGTCCCTCCTATTTACAGGGATTCAACATACTTATTAAATTTATGTTCAAAGGAGAATTATGTGCAGTGGTTATAAATTTACAGTCACAACTCACATATGAAAAACTATATTACAAAAAGAGCAGATTTAGTACCTATAGTCCATCACCAAATTGCATATACTATATAAAAAAACCCTGCTTTCCTTTTCTCAATATGAATGAAGTGTGACTATCTGACATGTTCAAATGAAGCATATAGTTTCACAAAAATTATCTTTTATAAAATTAACAACTTGGAAAGATGAACTAAAGGGGCTCTATTTGGAGTAGACTGGTGCAAAGCAGTGCATTTCTGATATGCTATCTGTGTGTGTGTGTGTGTGTGTGTGTGTGTGTGTGTGTGTGTGTATTTCAAAAACAGATGAGAGAGTTCAGAATAACTAAATATCTTTGTAGTTATAATGTGGGAATTAAAATATTTGCTTTGTCTAATTACTTGATGTTTAAATGCACGTGTTTATACACATAGGTTAAAACAACTAATAACATAACAATGGTTAGGTTATTTTTAACCATTCTACTATTCCTCTTTGATTAACCTGCCATATTATCTATTTAGACACATATACTAGGAGTACAGCTGATACTGTGAATGAAATAAACAGATTTTTCCCAAAATAAATTACGTTTCACCAAAAATCTAATCATGTTCTTTCAATCAGTGTAGATACCTCCTTAACACATACTCCAATATGAACCTTTATTTCAGAAATTCCCTACAATTTTTTCTAATTAAAAATTTTTTTATTTATAACTTTATATCCACACATATGTAGTACTTCAGTGCCAATAGACTTTGGCTATTTCAATATTAGGATATAGTGAATTATATGCTATTTACAGCTTTGACTCCAATCATTAGCTGGAGGTAACTTGTATGATGGATGAAGAGAATCCTTAGAGATTATAAATCATTGGATCCAGCATTTTTGTTGTTGCTGTTAAACATACAGTGGATCAAAAGAACGGATTTCAGGGCACGAGATTATAGAAATTTCCCTAATACAACTCTCCAATTATGCACATGATTAAACTGAAGCACATGAAACCCAAGAAGATTTTCTGTGATCACAAAAGTTTATTCTGAGAAATCTAGATTATTCCAGGTCTCCTGACTTTTAGTTAAATTTTCTTTTTTTAAAAAAGTTCAGGACTTCCCTGGTGGTGCAGTGGTTAAGAATCTGCCTGCCAACACAGGGGACATGGGTTTGAGCCCTGGTCCGGGAAGATCCCACACGCTGCAGAACAACTAAGCCCGTGAGCCACAACTACTGAGCATGCGCTCTAGAGCCCGCAAGTCACAACTACTGAGCCCATGTGCCACAGCTATTGAAGCCTGCATGCCTAGAGCCTATGCTCTGCAACAAGAGAAGCCACCACAATGAGAAGCCTGCGCACCGCAATGAAGAGTAGGCCCCACTCACCGCAACTAGAGAAAGCCCGCGCGCAGCAATGAAGACCCAACACAGTCATAAATAAATAAATAAATAAATAAATAAATAAATAAATTTATTTAAAAAAAAGCTTATACCACCTAATATGAAATTTTCTGCCTCTCTTGCTCAGCATCACTGTTTTTCTACTATTTTAATTAACCTATAGAAATAAGCAAGAATAATTTTATTTGTAAGCTATATTGTTTTAATCTACTTTAGATGAATATCATGTAAAATATTGAATAAGCTGAAATTACATAAAATTATAACAAAAATAAGTATTAAAATGTTTAGAAAACTGTTGATTTCCTTAAAGATTTTAGTCAAACATCTGAAGTTATAGATAGTTCAAAAAAACTCGAAATAAATGCCATGACTTGAAGTTGTTCCATTAGTAAATAAGATATTTGTAAATAAGACAAGCTAAATTTTTAGCTTATCTAAATTTAGAACTGAACCATACATATCACAAGATAGCATTTTATATATACATTGACAAAAATGTAAAAATACACTCCCAATTTTTGAAAAACACGGTTATTTTAAAAATGAGACCTATTGTCTTTCTTTTTTAGATATAAAAAATGAAGTTGGACTTTAAGTAACATCATAAACAAAAAATAACTAAAATTGTATCAGAAATTTAAACAGAAGATCTAAAACAATAAAACCCTTAGAAGAAAGCAGGATAAAAGCTTCATGACACTGGATTTGACAATGGTTTCTTGGCTATGACACCAAGAACACAGGCAACAAAATTTTAAAATAGATAAACAAGACTTCATAAAAATTAAAGTTCTGTGCATCAAAAGATATTGCCATCAGAGGGAAAAGGCAACACAGAATGGGAGAAAATATTTTCAGATCATACATCTGATAAGAGATTAATTCTAAAATACATAGAAATCCTAAAATTCAATAAAACCCTCAAAACCAAAAAACTCAATTTAAAAATGGGCAAAGACTTTGACAGACATTTCTCCAAAAAAGACAATAAAAATGGCCAATAAGAATATGAAAAGATGATCAACATCACTAACCATTAGGGAAATGTAAATCAAAACTACAATGAGATACTCCTTCATATCCACTAGGATGGCTACTATAAAAAAAAAAAAAAAAAACCAGAAAACGACAAATGTTAGTAAGAATGTGAAGAAACTGGAACCCTCATGTATTGCTGATAGGAATGTAAAAATAGTATAGCCATTGTATAAAACAGTGTGTCAGTTCCTCAAAAACTCAATGTTAGAATTACCATTTGATTCAGCAATTCTACTTCTGAGCATACTAAAGAAATGAAAGCATGGTCTCATTTTTGTACACCCAGCATTATTCACAATAACTAAAAGAAGCAGTCCAAGTGTCCATCAATGGATGAATACATAAGCAACCTGGGGTATAGACAAAGAATGGAATATTTTTCAGCCTTAAAAAGAAAGAAAATCCTGTAATATGCTACACCAAGGATAAACTTTGAGGACATAATCCTAAATAAAATAATCCAGTCACAAGAAGGCAAATACTGTATGTGTGATTCCACTTATATGAAGTATTCAGAGTAGTCAAAATTATAGAGACAGAAAGTAAACTGGTGATTGCCAGGGGTTGGAGAGAGGGGGTAAAATGGGGAGGTACTGTTGAATAGATATAGAGCTTCCATTTTACAAGATGAAAAGAGTTACAGAGGTGGATGGTGGTGACAGCTGCACATCGTGAATATATTTAATACCAACAAACTGTGGACTTACAAATGGTTAAGATGGTAAATATTTTATGTTATAAGTATTTTACACAATAAAAATTGAAAAAAAAAGTTAAACAGGAGTGCAAAGAATAGATAAGTAGGTACGTAGATAGATAAATAGATCTCCTTATTACAGCAATATTTTTTTTAGTCCCACAATTAGATTTTAGTAAAATATCCCAAATACATTTTTGTTTAAAAAATTAGAGGAATTCGTTGGACCCCAGCATATTCAATCATTGAATATTCAATCATTGAATATCTCTGTTTCACCTAAAATTCTCAACGATTATTGACTTGTTTTAAACTTGCTTCTTTGTATTTCATCTGTTTTTGAACCACACTCCATGGGAGTAAAATTCAATCAAGATACCACTTGATTATCAACATTGTTTAACTTTGTCATATTTATATATAAGTGAAAGAAGGAACAACTGCCTTTGATTTCATAGTAATAAATAAAAAGAAACTTTATCCATTATCATTGCACATTATTCATGAGTTCAATTCTGTACATGACTTCAAATATTTAAACTTATGATAGCCATTTGCATACACATATGCACATGTCTATCTAAAATAGAATATATTAGCAACTAATTGTAAGATTTCAAGTAAGTTATAGAGAAACATACCCTCTGAGTATTTAGAACAAGGCCTTTAAGGCTAGATTTATGAAACTCATCAAGCATTCCAGTTTAGTACTTGTTACTATTTCATAGGTCTAATACAATTATAGACCATTCACAAAATTTGTCAACTAAAAAATAACAAAGACTCTAGAACTAATTTTTTAAAAGGCCTAAAGTTGATCTGAATTTATCAAATGTTCAATAGATAATGGTGAATGAGTACATGGCATTAGGCTATGTATAAGATGTTTCTCTCTCTCTCTCTGTCTCTATCTCACTCCGTTTCTCTCTCTCTCTGTGTCTCTGTGTGTGCCTCTCTCTGTGTCTCTGTGTGTGCCTCTCTCTGTCTCTCTTTCTGTTGTGTGTCTCCCTCTGTGTGTGTGTGTGTGTGTCTGTCTCTCTCTCTGTGTGTCTCTATCTCTCTCTCTGTGTGTCTCTATCTCTCTCTCTGTGTCTCTTTCTGTGTGTGAGTGTCTCTCTTTGTGTGTGTGTGTGTGTCTCTCTGTCTCTTTCTGTGTGTGTGTCTCCCTCTCTGTGTCTGCGTGTGTGTGTCTCTCTGTCTCTCTCTGTCTCTTTCTCTGTGTGTGTCTCTATCTCTATCTCTGTGTCTCTCTCTGCATGTCTCTGTCTCTCTCTCAATGGCTCCTGTATCCCTTTGATAGACCCCCATCACTCTGTGTGTGTGTGTGTGTGTGTGCATGTGCGTGTGCGTGTGTGTGTGTGTGTGTAAGTACTTCCTTAAATTCTGGCTCTAAAAGATTCTTCAGGCTCATTGTGTATACTTCTTAACCCAGTCCTAGAATCAGTCATTTCACCAAGGAGCCCTGGTTCCTTTTATTGAATAATGGTATTAGAAAAAATTATTTGGGTGCTAGGTATGCTCATTGCCATTGGTTTGGGATCTTAAGTTTTTAAAAGATAGTAATTCTACAGGGAAAGTATGGTAAGTAATTTTGTATTACTGACAGGAAAGTTGGCTTCAGTTTTAAAAACATCAAAATGGTTTGTCATGAAACTTGCAAAGGACCCTAGCTACAAAACAATAAAAAGCCCTAGTCAACATAGTATTGGAAGTCTTAGCCACAGCAATCAGAAATGGAAAAGAAATAAAAGAAATCCAGATTGGAAAGGAAGAAGCAAAATAGTCACTGTCTGCAAATGACGTAATACTCTACGTAAAAAATCCTGAAGATGCCAACAGAAAACTATTAGAGCTCATTAATGAATTCTGTAAAGTTGCAGGATACAAAACTAATATACGCAAATCTGTTACATTTCTATGTATGAACAGCAAACTGTCAGAAAGAGAAATTAAGAAAATAATCCCATTTAAAATCACATCAAAAAGAATAAAATACCTAGGGATAAATCTATGATCTTTCTTAATTTTGCTGTCTCTCTCCCCAAATTTTAGTAAACATTGTTACATTTAACATAAAGTGTATAAAGTTTTACATGTGTGTGGATTTAGGGTAGATTGTGGAAAAGCCACTTTGATATCTTGGATTAACAACAATCAAGGTAGTGATCAGATTAATGGAAACAGGTAGCCAGAGTCTGAGGACAATTTAAAGATATAAAACCTTCAAGAATTCACAGAAATATCCGGAAGTATTTTGGACATCCTTATGATTTAAAATCACTCCAGCTTAATATCCACAATGTTACATTCGTCTCCTAGTGGTTGTTGATTTGAGCTTTATGGTTGGTTAACTACTCTCCCTAAATTAGAACTCTGTTTCTGCACTTCTTTGTCAACTCATTCTAAGAAGGTAAAATTTAACAAGGAGAAGATGTGGTAAATGTTCCACACCTATCAATTTCAGTGATACTCTATTCCATAGAAGGCAACTGTGAATAGGAAAAATATCCTAGCAGTCAATTTTATTATACCTGTTTAAATCCATAATTTCCCTCATGGTACTATTTTCTGAGTGTGTAAAACTACATTCATTTGCTGTACTAAGGATCTGATAACCAGGTCTCACAAGAAATTTGTCATTCAAATTAATTGTTGCTGATAGCGATTGTTTTAACATAACATATAAAAATGTTGTTTTGTTATATGTATTTTGAAATGATATTTAAGAGTATAACATAGAAAATTGAAAATATGAAAAAAATTTAATATAGTTTACTCAAATCAAATTTAAAAAGTCGGCCTTCCCTGGTGGCGCAGTGGTTGAGAGTCCACCTGCCGATGAAGGGGACACGGGTTCGTGCCCCGGTCCGGGAAGATCCCACATGCCGCGGAGCGGCTGGGCCCGTGAGCCATGGCCACTGAGCCTGCGCGTCCGGAGTCTGTGCTCCGGAACGGGAGAGGCCACAGCAGTGAGAGGCCCGCGTACCACAAAAAAAAAAAAAAAAAAAAATTTAAAAAGTCAAGTAACTATCCTGTGCACCTGAAACTAAAATAACACTATAAATCACCTATATGTAGAAAGATATAAATAAGTAAATAAAGTCAATATGTAGTATAATAAAACATGATAAAAATCCTGCAGTGAATACAACCTAGTTTATGTGCTTTAAATTTGGAGATGAATAGGGAAAGTGTTTAGCTGTATAATAGTAATGTAAATTTTCTGTAACTAAAGGCAAAAAATAATGTGGTTCTCAATAGTTTGTCTACTCAGTTGGAGCATTAAGTACTATAATTTTCTCGTGAGAAAAGAAAATACTGTATGTGACATATTAAGCCTAATACTATGGTCTAATGAAATTATTCTGAAGTATGTTGTAATTTGAGATACTGTTTCCAATTATTTGTATTAGTGGTTTTCTTGTTTTGTCTAAAAAAATTAAATATCTTCTTAGTTATTTATAAAGTAGGTCTTGCTACAATGACCAAGAATGAAGAATTGAAAAGTATCATGTATTAAATATAAAACTGCATTCACACACATTACAAAATTAAACATTTTAGGGACACAAAAATAAGCTTTATTCATGTAATTCAGATACTTAATTACTTTACATGGCCATTAAACTACGACTACAAATTAGGATGCTTAATGCAGTCACTTATGAATGGTTGAGAAGTTTTTTTACAACTACAAGAACATGGTTTCATATAAATTTAGTTGTGTTTTTCTTTCTGAAGCATGATAATAGTTATTTTAATTATGGGTAAGTTTTATACACTCAAGTCATATAATTTACAAATATTCATTCTTTATAACTTGAAATAAATTTAATTTATTTTCATTTATTTTGGTTTCTTAGTCCTTTGACAACTCCTCATTACTGATACACTTCTTACAATTACTCTGCAGCCAATCAGCACTCTGAATAACTTTGAATTTATCATCACCCAAATTTTATCACACAAACCCCTCAAATTTCAGCTTCCCATTTTGAAACCAAAAGTATTTTTCTTTCTATCTTAGCTATTCAAATATTTTACAACATTTAAAAAGTATGTTCTTAATCTCCCAATCCATTAAATAAATTGTTGACTTTCTAATAACATCTTCAGTATTTATTCCTCACTGGACTCAGTGCCCCGTGAATAAAATCATTCCATTTGAAAGTACATTTAACTTAGCCCCTTTATCTCCATTTTACTCACCTGGCAAGGTCCTGTATGAACCCAACCATGAATACATGCACATATCCAAATATTTTGCGATAAACTGACAAGCCTGGAGAAACTGTTTCTAATATAAAAGAATAATCTCAAACTATAACTATATTTCAATTCTTCTAGATAATTTAGTTTTCTAATAAACTACATATGAATTCAATATCTTCCTTTCTCTTTTGAAACCTTTTTTCCTCATGAAACGCCTCCCATTAGTCAATCTCAGAAGACTAATTTTCTTAATATTTCACTGAGGTCCTAGAAGTTATCGAATGAGAGCTCTTCTGTCACTCTGCTACCAAACCCACAAAAATTCTGGCATACGTATTCATCTTAACTTTCTCCCTAGCTATCACTGTTCAAATGCTTCTTACAGTACACATCCATTTCTCTGACAAGATCCCCAGTGCTACTTTCTTTTGTCTTCTTAAAGCACTGATTCCCTTAAACACACTCTTCCTCTTACATCAGCATGTCTTACTCTCTATGGAATAATCCCTCACATGTTATAAACTTACTCCAGACTACACATTACACTCCATCTCCAGCTGTCTTCTACTCTATTTGTACTCCATTTGCCTGCTCCTTTTCACAACATAGCTTTAAAAAAGCTGACTACATAAATCTGATGTTTTGCTCTCTGTACAACTCCTTTACTCTCTGTATTTCTCCTTTTTCAATATCTTCATCTATCACTGCTCAAAACTAAAACAAGGTGCTCATCTTGTACCTTCTTTCAATAAAGAACTATGACTTTTCCTCTACCACTTAATACATAGGAACTTAGTAATTATTTGTTGAGTGAATAAATGAATAATCAAAGTGTTTTGTTTTCTAAAAAATAAGTTATACATTGAAATATATTAATTTAAAATAAAATATACTTAAAGAGAAGGTTAAAAATTAATTTTTAAAGTTTTGTACATTAATCACTTTTTAAAATATATGAACCTACACTCTCTCAATTTCATAATCTCAGAATTTAATAAATAACTTACTATAAACGTCCCATTAGTATTTTGACTTAGTTACAAAGAAACTTCATAGAACTAATTCTTTTATCATGGTTCTCTGTTAGATTTCATCATATTAAAGTCACAATTGCAAATGTATTTTAAGCTAAAAATAATTTGGAAACTTTCAGTTAACAATGATTTTACAGTTCTTTTGTTTTAATAAAAATTGGGGGGTATGTTTCTAGAAAAAAAACATTGACATGGAAATTTATTTTAAAGGATTAAAGCTAAAATTCTTTAATTTTAGCTTTAATTAAAAAGTCAATCTTTACATTTTTTAAAATCCAGATAATTTTCAAAAGATGTTCAGTTAACGTGCAATTATGCTGCATTAAATATACTTCATATTATTAGAAGACATTTACTAGCAATATTATAAGTATAGCAAGAGCTAGTGGTACCCTTACTATTCCCGTACACATTGATGGCTTTCTAATGAACGCATTTGTAAACTTACCTGATATGTGAGTTAAGGAAGACATGCCAAGGAATTAATGCTCTGAAAACTACCTTTAACTAATGATGGAGAGAAACTAGGATATAAGAATTTCTACCCCTAGAGACAACTCTGAATTTTGTTCCATACTGTTTGCCAGAGATCCCTAACAAAAGAGACCCAGTTTCCTGTATTGTTAACATGCTCATTAACATACATTGAATTGATTTTCTTCATTTCCCTGTTTCATTTCTTCACTTCCCTTTCTCATTTCTCCACTCCCTTACTGTTGATTCTTGTAGCTAACTCTTAAAACAACTTCTTGCACTTGAATCCTTGTCTTAGGGTCTGTGTCTGGGGGAATCCAGACTAAGGTGCTTTGTATTTGAAATACTCCTAAGAGTAGACCCCCGGGATGGGATCGTGGCAGTGGATGGCTTGCCCACTACATGTCAAAAACTTTGCCGAGGCTAAGCCGAGTGTGTTATTATCCAGCATTTTGTAGGAGCAAAATTATTAAGACTTTCATCTGTGGTGTACTGGCATTGGTTACAAGTGGAGGCAATTATTATTTTCATGATTGTGGAATTGGTGAGCTATTACTAATTGTCACAGAAGCCTCAAAGTATTAAAAGATCAAACTAAAGTCAGCCAGCTAACGATTTAGGACATGACATGAATCTGCACTGAAAGAGCTACCTCTATCATAAATTAGATCTGAGAATTAATTGTAAAGATAAAAGAGTTACAATGAAAACCAAGTTCACAGTCTCTGCAAGTCTCCTGCACTGAAGTGAGGAACCTAAAAGAAAAGGAGCAGATCCCAAAGCAAGGGATTAAATCATTTTTCCGTATGTGTTTAAGAAATTTAATTCCCCAGATAACCTTGAACTTCTGGGTAGGAAGGAGCAGTCCCCTCATGATTTCCAGAAGAGAACCTCCTCCCAATATCTGGAACCCATTCAATATTTTCACTTGAAAAAAGTACCTTACAAAATCATATCTGTCCATTTGTCTCTCCATATCCCCACTTATTGCTTCTAAACAGCTTCTAAAACAGGTCAAGTTTCAGAGTGGCCTAAGTGGCCATAACCCTACCAGAAGGAGAAACATGATTATTCACCAAAAAACCTATAAGATGTAGCTAATACATTTAAGAACCAGGAAGACATGCTTGGGAATGGATTTTGAAAGTGCTAGTAGAATGTGGACTACAAATCCAGATAAGAGAGATTTTGATACAGGGATATTCTTAATTCAAGTAATATGCCTTTATACAGTTTTTATATGCTGTTGGAATTGCTGCTTGAAACTTGAAAGCAAGGATGGCATATAAGAAAAGAGATGAAGAGAGAACTGGTGGCTTCACCAATCTATCAGAAATAAGGCAGGCAGAATTAATGGAATGATCAGCAAGGCTGAAATAGCAAGTAGAGATCCTTACTTGCAGGAATCTGTGGTGATGGCTAATAGACCACAGTATTCTTAGGGATGAGAAAAGTGTGCAACCAAAAGTGTTTTTAGTTTGTTTGTCTGTTTTACCTATATAGCCACAAAATATCAAGAGTGGGTGGGCCAATGGCTAATGGTTAATGCTGTAATGGAAAACCATGACACCAAACTCAATCTCTAGACCTGAGTCAATTCTCAGACTGAGAGCCAGATGATTGAAGAAAAAGACATATCCTTTTTTTTAACTATCAGGTTACAGATTTGTTTTTAACAAGTAAATCAGAATGTTGTGCTTTGTTGTAGAAGAACAACTTGGGAAAACTAGAAAAAGTGTGATGCAAATACAGCCTCCCTTTCAAAGACGACAGCCTACTCGCCTCCTGGAAATCGGAGCTCCATTCTATCAAGACAACCAGCTGCAAGTGAAGGTGACATATCCTTTCTAACAAGGACCCTGCAGTACTTCAGGCAGTATATCTGGTAGCTATTCTGCAAAAGAGAACAGAGTAATGCATATCAAGAACAGTGGAGTAACCAGAAAATTCTGAGAATCTGAGCTGAAACTAGTATCAGGTGAATTAAAATGAAAAATATCCCCCATTAGAATGAGAGTATATGAACACTAGGTGATAAATGCTGTCCTAGTCCAGGTCTAATTCACAGTGGGTCCATAGAGTCTATAAACCCATCTAGTTCTTTCAAGTCCCTATGTGAATAATTGACATGGGTTTTTTTAATAGATAGCTGACTATCACATTGGTCCCCTTTCACGTGGAGTAATGCAAAATTATATCAGGAAAAGTCAAGTGGAAGCCTTTGAAACTCCTCCTACAGCCAACATAGTAAATCAGAAATGATGCCATATCCCAAGTAAAATGGCAAAGATTAATGCTACCCTTAAAGACCTAAAGATTAAAGAGATACACATTTAATTCACTGGTTTTGTCCATGAAAAGACCAGGGGATCTGAGAGATAATGCTATAGCCCTAATTTTAGAATAAAGGATCTGAACTTATAATAAGAGGTCAATATAAGATTGAATTTCTGCATGAGTAATTTTTTTAGGAAGTGAAAAATGATTTCCTGTAACTTCAAAATTATTTATTTTATTATTAATAAAATTAATTATTTTATTCCAAGTATTGTTAACTTGTAACCTTGAAATTATGTGATTTTGTTAAAATTAATTTCATGTTTAGTGTATTGTTAGAAAAATACCTGAATTTATTTAAATAGTAAATTAGTTCATTTTATGAGGTTGAATCGCTAATCTTGTGGTAATTAACTAGTTAACTATGTATTTATTATAAGTATAACTCGATTATGATTAGTCAACCAGTATATAAAATCTGTACCTTCCTCATTAAGATCATTATTTCAAATTATTTTTATTTCCATTAGTTCTTCCCAAGTAGTAAGTAAATGGAACTAATTGATTGACTTTTAAACTCGCCAAATAATCTTATTCTTCCACTAGTCAGTCTCAGCTTTGCACAAACTCTCTCCCATCCATCTTTCTAACAATACGTACTACAAATCTTACCATACATGCTATGTTCAGTTAAACTTCAGCTACCCTATGATTTGCTCCCTAATTCCTACACAAAGGAGTCTCACAACCTGGAATTCCCTTACACACATCTCCACAATATTTTCTGTGTACTCTATAGGGTACATATCATTCTTTCAATTGTACCTATAAATATATAAAATTTTTAAATCCTTTAATA
Organism: Delphinus delphis; assembly: GCF_949987515.2. Classification (NCBI taxonomy): domain Eukaryota; kingdom Metazoa; phylum Chordata; class Mammalia; order Artiodactyla; family Delphinidae; genus Delphinus; species Delphinus delphis. The sequence continues at coordinate 114,740,020 of NC_082687.1, read as the reverse complement.
AAATATTATGCCTGATTTTCCTCTATATTCTTTCCAACACTGAAAACTATGAGTAACATAGAGCACTCAAATATACCTGTTGGCCAATAAAATAAGTAAACCTCTAGCCATTCTGATGAAGAAAAAAAAGAAGAAAACGCTAATAACTAATATTAGAATTGAAAAAAGGCTTGCAGTATTGCTTCCATGGACCCTAAAAGGATAATAAAAGAATATTATGAACAACTCTATGCCTTGAAATTTCATAACTTAGATAAAATGGGTCAATTTCTTGAAAACATATTCTACCAAAACTCACATAATACAGAAATAAATTTAATAGGTCTATATGTATTAAAGAAATGTAATTAATAATAACCTTCCAAAACAGAAAGTCCCAGGTCCATAAGTTTTCACTTGTGAATTTTACCAAATATTAATGGAAGAGATTACACCATTTTTATAATCTCTTCTAGAAAACTGAAACAGAGAAAGTATTGCTTATTTATTTCTATGAGGCTAGTATTATTGACACACATAAATATCATCAACTTATCTTTAACAGAAGAGCATAGACAATACAGTGGAGAAATGACCATATTTTCAGCAAAAGATTCTGGAACAGCTGGACATTCACAAGTTTAAAAAAAAATTGAATCTAGAGATTGACCTTACCACTTTACTAAAATTAATTCAAAATGGCAATAGACCTAAATGTAAAAAAGCATAACTATAGAACTTCTGGAAGATAAAATATAAAGGAAAATCTAGGTGATCTTTGGTTTCGCAATGAGATTTTAGAGACAACACCTAAAGCATGATCCATTAAAAAAAATGTTTTTGTCGTAGGACTTAATTAGAATTAAAACCTTCTGCTCTGTGAAAGACACTGCTAAGAGAATGAAAAGACATGCCGCAGACTGGGAGAAAATATTTGCAAAAGACATATCTGTTAAATGGCTTGTATCAAAAATATGCAAATAACTCTTAAAACTCAACAACAAGAAAACAACTCAATTAAAAAGTGGTCAAAAGATCTAAACAGACACCTCATCTAAGAAGATATACAGATGGCAAATAAGCATATGAAAAGTAGCTCAACATCTTAAACGGTTCTGAGGAATTCCAAATTAAAACATAAGATGCCACTACACAAATTTTTGAATGTCTAAAATCCAAAACACTGATAACACTGAATACTGAATGTGGAGCAACAGGAACTTTCGTTCATTGTTGTTGAAAAAGGAAAATGGTACAGAACCTTTGGAAGAAAGTTTGGCAGTTTCTTACAAAGGTAAACACAGTTTTACCATATGATCCAGCAATCATGCATTACTATGTATTTACCTAAATTAGTTGAAATCTTATGTCCATCCAAAACCTGCACATCAATGTTCACAGCCACTTTATTGATTATTGCCAAAAACTGGAAACAATCTAAATGTCCTTAGATAAGGGAATGGAAAAACAAACTGTAGTATATCCCTACAATGGAGTATAATTCAGCAATAAAACAAAAAGAGCTACCAATCCACAAAAAAATAAAGAGAGTAACCTTAAATTCATATTGCTAAGTGAAAGGATCCAAGTGAGAAAAGGTTATGTACTATATGATTCCAACTGTTTGACTTTCTGAAAAAGAGAGTAAAAATAACAGTGGTTATCAGGGGTTCAGGGATGAGGGAAGGAAAGGAGGAATAGGTAGAGCACAAGGGATATTTAGGGCAGTGAAATTATCCTGTATTTTAATGTAATGGTGGATACATATCATTATACATTTTACAAAACCTACAGGATGAACAACACAAAGTGAACTCTAATGCAAACCCGTGAACTTTAGTTAATAATAATGTAACAACATTGACTCAACAACTGTAAAAAATGTCCTACACTAATGGGAAATATTAATAATGGGGGAAATTGGGGCTGTGTATGAGGAAGCTTGGGAATTCTGGGTACTTTCATTCAACTTTTCTGTAAACTTAAAACTTCTCAAAAACAAAGTCTTGGTCTATTAATTTTTAAAAATGGAAAAAGGAAACTTTTGGAAATGATGGGTATGCTACTTATCTTGATGGTGATAATGGCTTCACAGTTATATAAAATATGTCAATATCCAGTGATAAAGAGAAATGAGTTATCACACCATGAAAAGTCATGGAGAAACCTTAAACGCATATTACTAAGTGAAAGAAGCCAATGTGAAAAGTCTACATGCTGTATGATTCCAAGAGTTCATACGGTATGACATTCTGGGAAAGGCAAAGCTATAAAGAGTAAAAATATCAGTGGCTGTCGGAGGTTAGCGGGGAAAGAGGGAGATGATGAATAGGTAGAGTACAGAGGATCTTCAGAGCAGTGACAGTATTCTGTATGATACTGCAATGTCATGCATTTAGCAAAATCCATAGATGTGTACAACACAAAGTGTGAAAGGTAACATAAGGTATAAATGTTAGTTAATAATGTATCAATATTGATTCAATTGTAACAATTGTACCACAGCAATGCATGATATTAATACTAGGGAAAACTAAGGGCAGGAGAGAAATAGTATATGGAAACTCTGTACTTTTTGTTAGATTCTTCTGTAAACTTAAAACTGTCCTAAAAAGTAAAGTCTATTAATTAAAAAGAAAAGAAAAACCAGTATAAAATAGTTTAATCATAACAAATCTTGTTTTCATCTGGGTCAAAACTAGACATTTTGTTTTTCATCATAAACCACAAAATGTATTTTTCCATAACTTATTTTGTCAAGGATTTTGGAGAGCCCTTTGTTTAAAACATTAGAGAAGGGCTTCCTTGGTGGCGCAGTGGTTGAGTCCGCCTGCCGATGCAGGGGACACGGGTTCGTGCCCCGGCCCGGGAAGATCCCACATGCCGCGGAGCGGCTGGGCCTGTGAGTCATGGCCGCTGAGCCTGCGCGTCCGGAGCCTGTGCTCCGCAACGGGAGAGGCCACAACGGTGAGAGACCCGCGTATCACAAAAAAAAAACAAAAACAAAAACAAAACAACATTAGAGAAAAATTGAACTGTGTTAAGAAATACTGTTTGTAATTTCATTTTTAAATACAGTGAAATCAAATAGTATGCTGGGTTGTCCTCTTGGCCAATTGCTGCAATGGACAGATGGTTTTTCATTATCTGTTACACAGAAATTCAAGGCTGGTGACAGTGTGTTTGGTATGGATGCTTACTCATCTGTGAGAGAGTAATTTCTGCTGCTTAGCCAGAGCACATCCTAAATCTTCCTGTACGTCTGCAACAACATCTGCCTAAAACAACATGTTAATGTCTGTATTTTCGCTGGGAAGATACATTTCACCTTACGTCTTCCCAAAGGCAAAATTATATGAGCATAAAATGGGCTTTTAAAAATGATTTCAAGGGATTAATCTCTAAATGTATTCTTCTTTTTGCATAAAATGTAAAATCTTATTCAGTACAAATTTTGCTTTGCTAACGTATGTTCCTAACAATTAACTTGGAAAAAGTAATTTCTATTTGAAACAGCTTTGAAATGCAGAATCAGTGCATCAGCGTGGTTATTTATCTAAATGTTATGCTTTATGGATAGAAGAAATCTTGAGTAAATGACAAAATTTCATATAGTAAGCATTTAAAAGGTGAACACATTTTGTGCTTTTTCTAAAGAGAAATACAATGCATCATGCTTCATACTTTTCTTTGATAAGTGATTTGTACAATTTTTACAACTCAGTAAAATAAATTCATTTAAATAATACATGCATAACAAACTCAGTAAAATAAATTCATTTAAATAATACATGCATAACAAAACAAAAATAATACATTTTTGTTTTGTTATGCAATAGTGTTCTCCTCTAGGTTGAATATTATGTGCACATTCATTTTGTTTTTGCTTCAATTCTTCCTTCTATATTAATCTTCCTTAAATAATAATTATTGAAGCAATAGACAAATGCATTTAATATAGTATTTGAAATAGATGTAGTGACTTGATAAGCGAAAGGCTCCAAGAGTTATTTACTCACTTTTCTCTCTGTTTCTCATTAGTCTATGGTTATTTTTATTTTTTCTGGTGTTTTCTTCGCCAGTTTTTCAAGATTACACTATTGGCTGCTTGAAGTCAGATATACAGCAAAGCCCACTCTTCACGCTCATTTTTACATTCATATGCTCCATCAAAGAAATACATCTACTCACTGGAATATCTTAGAAAATTTCAAGTGAATGTTTTATGTGAGAATTATTGAAAATTTGGCTTAGCATAGGAAATTACCCTATAAAAAGTTCTAATTCATATTTTCCAAATTTCCTAACTTTTGCCTGTCCTTGCTTTTCACAGATTCAGTTCATATCCCAATAATATGATTACAGGAACATCAAAGAAAGACAAATATGCTAGCTGAATGTTTTAATTAACTTTCTATCAGATAACAGTCAAGAACTTTCTAAGGTTATCAGATAATACCCCCAAACAAGTTTATTTCCATGAAATTCATGGCAATAAATTTTAATCTTTTTAACTCTCTAAACATGGCCAGATGATGATCTTGAAACTATAAAGATCAATTTTACTAAGATATAACATATTATAATCATCAATAAGAGTAAACCTTATCATGTAGGGATGTTTTTCTTGGATCACTGGAAATCACAGGTCACTTAGAAGGTGAGTTAGCAGCTACCAGATGTAGGAACCCTCTTCTGGTAATGAATAGTAAGGCAAATTCATATCTTGAACCATAATGACATTCATTTGTTTCTATAGAAGGACTGGTAAAGAGCTAATAAATATGGGTAGAAAATAAAAATCCAAAGAGTGAGAGAACAAATATTCTCTGTTATTCATATATAGTCAGATTATATTAATATTAGACATTTAAGTAGACAATGCATTATATCATCTGATGTTTCTTTTAATGTTCCTTTATTTCACTGTATTAGGAATACAAATATGGATTCATGAAAGAAATAGAACTTCTTACCGATTTTAGTATCCTTATTAATTCTGATAGTCCTCCATAACTATGTGAATCTCAAGATTTTTGTCTTATTTTGGCATTGATGTATATTGTATTAATGCAAGGATATATGTCCTTAAAAGTCAGAATAGGTATCTTAATAGGACTGTACTGAGTATGTGTGTCTGTGCTAAATGCACATATTAAAATAAGGTTTCTGTCATCATGCCAAATTTGTATAAATTCAAATCTCAGACTTTCCATTAAATCTTTTCTTTTACTTTATTCCCCAATCTCTGTTCTGGCATTATCCTCCACTCTAGATATAGCCAGAAAATTACAAGTAATCAGTGACCTTCTTCCCTACTTGTGCTATATAATTAATTACAAAGTACTATACATTTTAGTTCCTCTTCTTTTCAAATGTATCTTTTTATTGTCAGGCCCCAAATTATCTCACTTCAAATGCCTATCATTAATAGCCCAAATGCTTGATAAAGCCTAGAGAAACTTTTGAGATTGGACTGTATGTGCTTAAGGAAAACATCATATTCAATAGAAATATCTTTAATAATACTAATTAAATGCTATCACAATAAAAGAAAATCTAGACATTTTCCCTTTCATGTTTTAATGTACTTTTACATGGGTAAATTAAAAGTAATGTATTAAAGCTATACATTTACTATTACCATACAATGGTCCATTTGTTTTATGCATGTTAATTTAATTCCCATAAAACCCCATAAAATTTCAGGTTTATTACCCTAATTTTATAAATAAACTGAATCATGTTACTTCAATAAAAATAAGAAACTGAAAAACATAAAATATTCTACATTCTTAAATAATGAATTTATGGTTGTAGTTAATGTTGTTTCCTTGCCCAGTACTTTATCATGTTATAGTTTTCAACCCATACTAACAAGTAATAACTTTTTCTATTTCACTTTGCTGAACATCATATTTTCCCATAGATACAATTACATCATATCACCATTGATGTGGCTAAATGATTTTACAATGAGTATATATGCATGAGAGAGAGAACGTATGTGTGTGTGTGGGTGTGTCTGTGTGTGTGGGTGTGTGTGTAAATGAACTAGTGAATGAAGCAAACATTATATGTAATTGTAGGGTTTTAAATATATATATATTTATATATACACCCATATACATATATTGGACATTATACTGAAATCTCTAAGTGGTTTATGAGTATATCCTTTTATAATATAAATTGCTGAAGATAGATTGATATAAATAAGAAACTCAGGCACAAATTAAATTAATTGAATGCCATGATCAAATTATTCAGGAATATTTAGATTAAATTATACTTTCATCTGAAACAAGGTGAAAAACCCCTCTTAACATATGGAAATCATTTGGACCATCATATGGAAATAGTAAATATTGAATTAATGACAGTACAGTGGCTTGTATTATTATTTCCATTTGTTCACTCATAGTTTCCACAAAAGGATTGAGCTTCCTGGCTCACGTTGTCATGTGATACAGCTTCCTCCAGTGGAAAGAGTAAACTTCCTTTCTACATTAACGTTGAGCTTGGGCATATGACGTGATTTGGTCAATGGCATGGGAGCAGAAGTGATAAATACAGCAAATTTAGAATTATGGTACGTTTCTGTCTTTTCTCTTGCTTTTTTGTATTACACTTGTAACTACTACTCCTTTAGCCAGGACTAAGAGTGAAGATTTAAGAAGACACATGGATCAGTTGAACATAGCAGAAGAGAGCTGCAGCTTATTCCCAGCTGCCAAAAGATAACATAAATGAAAAATGTCATTATTATAAAGCCACTGAAATTTCTGAGTTTTTGAGTATTTAGCCTTCCCTAAGGAAGATTACAAATGCACTTAGCTGTTTCAGATATTGCTGTAAAATGACCTGACATTCCAGCATGCTGTAATCCACTAAGAGTAGCATAATGTTGGACAATTTAGTAGAAGAAAAATAAACTGGAGCATTAGTATTGATGTACAGGCTAGGAGGCATCACAAATCCATTCAATGATTAAAGCTAATATCATAGATATGTGCTACTGGAACAGAAGCCACAAAGAGTAAAGGCCCTGCCTAAAAATTTGAACTATGCCAAGGACAGTCCCTAGAGAACATCTGCTATCACCATACTCCTAACCTATTTTACAGACGTACTAACTTTATTTCATGTCCTTACACATGCCAAGGACTATCTCACTTTAAGCCTTCTCACATGAACTTCCTTTTTTGAAAAAAAAAAAACAAAGAGACTAACCCTAATTTACTTTTAAATTCATGCCCCCCAAAGAATGATTGGGAAAAAATGTAGTTATTTATGCTAAATGGGACACACTGATTTTATATACTATGAGTAAATATAACTAGGGAAGACATAAGAGAAGCAGTAAGACATCAATAATCTTTGTTTTTCAGAACTGTTCCTGGAAGCTTTCTCCTCTTCCTCAAGGAGAATTCCCTATGCTGCCTTTCCAAAGTTCTGCAAGCTCTTTCAGATGAAATTGATTGCTGAGCCCAAGATCACACCTGGCAGTGCTGACTATGAGACAACAGGCAGTGTCCTTAGCTCCTCAAATTTACACACAGCACACCTTCAGATGCTGTCCACGCTGGTGAGGTAGATGAACTGGTATTATGGATAAGCAAGACTTTAAACTGACTGCCTTCAGGCAACCCCTCTAATCCTCTCCAAAATTACTTGGTCTAGACTGAGAACCATAGGTTAGCAGGGCTAACATAGGGTAGACTACCTGTGCTGCCTAACAAATGTATGGCCTGTTGCGGTGTCCTGACAATGGTAAAGTCTTTGTTCCTAGAGTGTACCACGTGTTATCTCTAGACTGTACTTCTTGTGCATGTTTTCTGACAATCATGGCATGGCCTCAGCCCTGGATGGCTTTCAGGTCAGCTTTAACATACTGGCCAGAGTGTTGCTGTGACCGATAACCTCAGGCCAGGTAAAAAAGTTGAATGTAGAAGCTAAAGAGGCAGTCATTTGACTTTCTAAGAGAGATCTTTATATTTAATGAGATTTGTTTTAACAAAGTCCAGGAATCCTGATGGACATAAATGAGATCAATATGCAGATTGATCTACATGGGGTCCTACTGATAATGATTTTCCTGTAAAGGTAACTTGACTAAGTGCCAAAGGTATGGACTGTATAAAAAAAGGATTAAGATAGCAGACTTGAGACTGCTGTCCTTAAAAGGAACCCCCTGCAAGGTTGGCCTTTACCTGGCATCTGGGAACTTGGATTTTGGGAGGGTTCCCACCATTCTCAGAGCTGATAAACATAGCTCACTGTGCTTAAAATGTTTGTAAAAGCAATGTGGCCTATAGTGAGCACCGTACTTTCTTCTGGAAGTCTCATATTTTGTACATGCTAGGCAGAGGGTGATTACATGACTAGCCTCTTATAACAACCATGGCATGAGTCACTACGGTATATGCTGTCACAATTTTTGCTGAAGGAATTAAGCATGCCTGTGTGACTCCAGTGGGAGAAGACTCTTCATAAGCTTGTACCTAGTTTCCTCCAGATTTGCCTCATGAACCTATTCCCTTTGTTGATTTTGCTGTGTATATTTCTATTGTAATAAATTATAACCATGAGTATGGCTAAAGTCTGAGTCCTCTTGAAAATCATCAAACATGGGTGTGGCCTTGGGGATCCCCAGCACAAAAACCATATCAATAATTACATTAAATATAAATGAATTATTCATACTAATTAAAGAGCTAAGATTGCAAGCCTGGATAAATAAAAAGACCCAAATGCAAGCCTCCATAAGATGCACTTAAAATTTTAAAACACAAATAAATTAAAAACTAAGGAATGGATAAACATATATCACACAGACAGTAAGCAAAAAAACAAAAAAATACTGGCGTGGCTATATAAATACCAACAAAATGGACTTGGAGTCAATGAGTATTAAAGGAGATGCAATTAAGGATACATTTACCATATGACCAAAAAATTTCACTCGTAGATGATCACTTATGAGAAATGAAAATACATATATACACAAAGTCTTTTAAATAAATGTTTAAATCAATTTTATTCATAGTGGCAAAAGCATAAAAAATACTCAAGGGTCCATTGATAAGTGAATGGACAGTCTCACTGTGGAATAGTCATACAATGGAATACCAGTCAGCAAGTCTGCAATAAAAAGAACCAATCTAAAAAAAAAAATTAAAAACTTGTTGAGTTAAAGTGACCAGACACACACACACAAAATGCTTATTGTTGACATGAAAGACAATATGCTCTAGAAGTGTCAACTTCTTCAATGTATGGTGATGGAGATCATGTCAGTGGTTGCCTGGGTTTGGGGCTTGTGGAGATTGAAATGTCTACATATTGTGTTAGAAATTACATAAGTGGTTATACAATGTAAAAACTGTTCACTAAGAATGTGTTTATTTCAATTCAGTTAATTATACCTCAAAAGTGAACCCATAGCCTGGAGGGGTGGGACGGGGAGGGTGGGAGGGAGGGAGACGCAACAGGGAAGACATATGGGAACATATGTTTATGTATGACTGATTCACTTTGTTATAAAGCAGAAACTAACACACCATTGTAAAGCAATTATACCCCAATAAAGATGTTAAAAAAAAAAAGTGAACCCATAAAAATATATTAGGAAGGGTCCAGATGACAAGCAAGCCATAACTGTGCATACTATGTAATATCCCAGTTTCTGAGGTGAGGTAAGAAGTGCATGCAAAGTCACCATTATTATATTTCATGGAAAATTCTGAAAACTTGAAAGTAGGAATTCCATTGTTGTGATCATTGCTGTGTCTTCATCACATAGAGCAATGCAGGCATATAGTAGGTATTTAATAAAAATTTGCTTAAAATAGAATTAAAAGAGTTCATAGCATATGAAGTGTAGCCTATTTAATATAAGATTGGTGTATTTCAGCTACCTTTTTTTTTTTTTTACATCTTTATTGGGGTATAATTGCTTTACAATGGTGTGTTAGTTTCTGCTTTATAACAAAGTGAATCAGTTATACATATACATATATCCCCATATCTCTTCCCTCTTGCACCTCCCTCCCTCCCACCCTCCCTATCCCACCCCTCCAGGAGGTCACAAAGCACCGAGCTGATCTCCCTGTGCTATGTGGCTGCTTCCCACTAGCTATCTACCTTACGTTTGGTAGTGTATATATGTCCATGCCTCTCTCTCGCTTTGTCACAGCTCACCCTTCCCCCTCCCCGTTTGCTTTTATGTTGGAGACATGTTTCTGGTTAGGTACCACTAATAACATTTATAGGGAATGTTGGTTATATTTTCTTGTTTCATTAATATATAACTCATAGAATTAAAATGATCAGCAAAATAAATTATAGAATATTTATCAACATTTTAGAACATCAGTAAGAAAGTTAAGAAATTTAAGTAAACATAATAAACTCTTCATTCCTTTTATGATGTTATAAGATATACTACATGTTATATTTGTATATATACTATATATACCTAGTATGTAAGATATATACTATATTTGTATATATACTATATATAGTATAATACTATATATTTGTAAACATATATAGTATATATATTTGTGTATGTACTATATTTGTATATATTTATACATATATATGTATGTTATCTATTATATATATTACCTACTATATATAAATTTTGGAATTATTTTATTTAGTTCTTTTCACATTTTAGCAACCTAAGAATCACCAAGGAGTTGCTAAAATACAGATACAGATTTTGGGGCATCACCCCTGTAATGCTATTTCAGTTGAATTGGAGTAGGGTCCAAAAATGTGCATTTCTTGCATGCTCTCAGTTGACACTAATGCAGTTGGTTCAAGAACTCCAAAGGTTCTCAAACTCAAAACTCTCTATTTTAAATTTTACTCTATTTTAAATTATAGAAGAAAAAGAGTCCTAAAAAGGCTAATATTTCTCAATTAAAACTTTTTTCCAAATTACAAACTAGGTCTCTTGATAGTCAATTTCATGTTTTATTCTCCTTGCAATTTAAATGCCCATACTACCCAAAGTGATCTATAGATTCAATTGAATTCCTATCAAAATTCCAATGGTATATTTCACAGATATAGAAAAAAAAAATCCTAAAATTAGTATGGAACCACAAAAGATCCCAAATAGCCAAAGCAATCTTGAGAAGAAAGAACAGGTATGTGAAAATGTGCTCAACATCACTAATCATTAGGGAAACCCATAGTGAGATCTCACCTCACACATGTTAGAATGGTGGTCATAAAAAAGTCAAGAGAAAACAAGTATCAGTGAGGATGTGGAAAAAAGGGAACATATATATATGTTCCCTTTTTTCTATATATACATACATATACATAGCATTCAGCCACGAAAAGGGATATCCTGCTGTTTGTGACTACATGGGATGGACCCTGAGGGGCAATATGCTTAGTGAATGAAATAAGCCAGACAAATAAAGACAAATACTTTATGGTATCACTTACATGTGGAACTTAAAAATGCTGAACTCATAGAGACAGAGTAGAATGGTGGTGCTAGAGGCAAAAAATGGAGATGTTGGTCAAAGAGTACAAACTTCCAGCTATAAGATGAATACATTCTGGGGATCTGATGTACAGGATAATAATTGTACAGTTGACCCTTGAATAACATGGGGGTTAGGGGTGCCGGCCCTCTGCACAGTTGAAAATCTGTATATAACTTATAGTTGACCCTCCATATTTTTGGTTCCCCCATATTTTCAGTTCTGCATCCTTAGATTCAACCAACCAAGGATCATGTACTACTGTAATATTTACTGTTGAAAAAATCCAAGTATAAGGGGACCCATGGAGTTCAAATCTGTCTTGTTCAAGGGTCAACTGTAGTTAAAAACACTGTATTATACATTTGAAAATTCCTAAGAGATCAGATCTTAAATGTTCTCACCACAAAAAAGAAATGATAATTACGTGACATGATGTAAATATTAGCTAACTGTAGTGGTAATCATTTTGCAATATATAAGTGTATAAAATCAACACATCAACCTGTTGTGTGCCTGCAGCTTATACAATGCTATATGTCAGTTATATCCCAAAGAAGCTGGTAAAAAATTCCCCAACAACAAAAAAAAACTGAATTCTTTTCTACTCCTTTGTTATATAAAAGTTACTCTAAATTCAATAATTGCAATATCTCCTTTAAGTTTTTTTTATTGTGTTAAGAAATAGGTCTTGAAGAAGCTGAAAGAATGTTTTTCATAACTATAAAGGATTTTTACCAATACTGATATTTTCTCATATTCAAGTATTGGCAAACTTTTCCTGTATAGAACCAGAGAGTAAACACTTCAGCTTGAGCGCCATAAAGTCTCTGTTGTAACTACTCCTTTCTGCAATGGTAGCATGAGTGCAGCCAGGGACAACGCATAACCAAACCAGAATGACTGTATTTGGCCCACAATGGGCCAGATTTGACTTGTCATAGTTTTTTGACTCAAGAATTGTAGATTAAAGGTGATATCAAATTAGATATAAGATTATTTTGAAAACTTACTGTGATGAAAATTATATTTATATACATATAAATTTATGCAATATGATTAAATTGGACTTAGACAAATTCATATAAGTGTTGAATATGAAATAAAGAAAATTAATAGACAACTCAGAAAATTGGAGGAAAGGTATAAATGAGGTATTAACCTAAACAAAAGAAAGGGAGTACCTACATAAAATACATTAATACATTAGGATAGATAAAAATTAATGATTTGACAAATCCAACAGCACGCTCTTTGGAAATAAAGAAAAAGCGAGTTAAATCATCCATTACTGAACAAGGAAACAATAATACATAATCCATCAAATTTCAAAGAGTACAACACAATTCACTTCAATATGCTATATATATTTTATAAAGTACAAAGTATTCATGTTTTATATGTGTATCTTGAGTCATTTGATTTTCAATGCACATGTGATGATTTATTCAATTATCACACTATAAATGGATATGAAGTTTGTTTTACACTTTGCTATTACATAATTTACATGTGGAAATATAAGATACTTTTCCAGAAATGGGTTTGCTGAGTCTTAGGCTAGTAGCCTTTAAAGAATTGGTAGCTAGTGACTAGCGTACTCATTATCATTCATTTAAACAAAATATATCTCCAAATAAATTATGTGAGATTACCTATCTCCCCAACTTTGTCTTCATCAACTGTCTCTGTCTTTCTGATATCATTGGGAAAATGTGTTATTTCATTGCAGATTTAATTTGAGCTAATTCTATTATCTTTTATACTTATTACTTCTTGATCTGTGAGATCATTGCATAATAATTCACCAGGCTGCATCTTATGACTTGTGTACTTTTCCTTATGAAAGTTTGTGACGTTTATCCATGTTGTGAATATAGCTGTAGATTATTCTTGCATTGCTACCTAGTAGTCCACAATTCCAATTCTCCATGCTGCTATTGATGAACAGTAGTAATCTTCACTAAGATGCATTAGTACAGATACATTATTTTTCTCCTCCCATTCCTCCTTCATATATTTCACACAGTGCAACTGAATTTTGACAATTATAGTAAGTCATTAAAATAACTCATTTTATTTACTATATATTCTCTAAATTATTAGCATTTTTAAATATCTCTCTTTTAGATTTATAGGTTATTGTATTCAGAATGGCAATAGTGCAATACTATTATTATGTCGATGTGGGATGGGAGAAAGAACAGTGGCCAAGGGATGAACAGACTGCTGCTAGCTTTAGCAGGGGTGACTATCTTCAAGCTACATAGTAGCAAAAGAATTTTTCCTTGTTCCAAACAGAAGACTTTCAACAAATATTCTATCAAGATGGAGTAAGGGCTATGACAAATGAGAATAACAGCATAATAAGTTTGGTTATACCTTCAGCACAGTGCTGCTCCTGAAGTCCTATCAAATATTAGTATTTTCCTTTATTCCACTGACCACAAGATGGAGTAAGGGCTATGACAAATGAGATTGTTGTATTTGGTTATATAATTATAACCAAATTATATGTATGTGTGTGTGTGTGTGTGTGTGTGTTTGCTATCAACAACTCAATCACCTCCAAGATTATTATTTTAAACATTTCACTACTAATTACCTTCCATTTTTCAAAATGACTTATTCCTGTATTCTCACTCTGGATTATCATGCCACCACTACTTTCATCAAATTTATTGACACTACCAATAAACTTTACTACACGTATCTTTTCCTCCCTTTCTCATTATTCTCTTGTTCCTCTCTACGTTTTTAAAACTTGGCTGTCAAATTTCTATCTCTGGTTGAAATTACAGTCATCCTCAGTATCCACAGGGGATTGACTGATTCCAGGACTCGCCAGGGATACAACATCAATGGATAGCCAAGTCCCATAGTGGGCCCTTCATATCCCAGATTCCACATTCGTGGTTTCAGCCAACCATGAATCATGTAGTACTGTAATTACTATTGAAAAATCCATGCATGAATGGACCCTCGCAGTTCAAACCCGTGTGGTTCAAGGTTCAACTATAGATCATTCCATACTCAGTAAACGCACCCAAGGAGAAAAATGTGACTAGAGAAAAAATATTTATTCTAAGTGAACTTAGAATAACTTTATTCTTTATTCTAGAAAAACTTTATTCTTTATTCTAGAAAACTTTATTCTTTATTCTAGAAAACTTTATTCTTTATTCTAGAAAAACTTTATTCTTTATTCTAGAAAAACTTTATTCTAAGTGAACTGAGATGCTTATCCATCTCAATTTCTTCTAGGCAGTCCTATTAATTTTTCTCTAATCAATGAACTCTCAAAAATCTCTAGGATGACCATTTTCTCATCAAATCTCTGACATCTCTACTCTTTAATCAAGCTGCCATCTATTTTACAGAAAATACAGAGACTAACAGAAGAAAGAGACTCATTTTCTTCCAGAAAATATTCCAACTCACCTGTATCTGTCATCAAATTCTGCCTGTACTCCTGTTACGGAAGATCACTTGCTGTGCTAACTCTGCACCTCAGTCTACCCAGCATAAGTCTTAATGTCTTTGTGGTTAATTGTACAAGGGACATAAAATCATCCTAGACATATTTGTTGATGCTCCCTTGCAAGGCCAAAATAAAGCTTGAATCTTGGTTATATTTTCAGGACAGTACCTACCAAAAAGACTTACTAGTTAGAAAGACAGAAACATTACAAAGCAGAAGTTAGAAAGGCAACATGTAAACTAAGTTATCACCAGTATTAGAACATATATAGAATTTATGTTCTCCCTGTGATCATGTTCATAAAAGGATAAAACATTACATCTTTGGTATTCCTGTCAGAAATGCCTAACCTGAACCTAAGCATAAAGAATCATCAGACAAACATAAATTGAAGGACATCCCACAAAATATAAATGATATTGAAGAGAAGAAAATACTGAGGAACTATCAGAACATATTAACATAAAACATAATTAAATTCAAGGTAAAATTCTGGATTGTATGCAGGACCAGATATTTTTTTCTGTAAATAATGCTAGTGGGACAATGGTTAAAATTTTAATCGGGTCATCAAATGAGATACTAGTACTGTATCAATGTTAATTTCTATAACCACACTGTGGTTAAGAGAACATCTTTTTTACACATCCCTTATTCATAACTAAGAAGAAAAACTTTAAACATTTAACAATATAATTCTTCAAGATAATAACAGAAAATTGAAAAGTTTTTTGTCTTGTCTGCTACAATATGTGGAGGTTAATGACCTGATTCTGCACGAGAAAGATACCTACGGAAATTCACCATTATGAGTTAATTCTCTTGTAGTTCATTTCAATACCATTTACTAAGCCTTTCAAACATATGGTTTTAAACATGCATATTTTATACAGAAAATTGCTTGAAACATTTCCGTATTCTTTGAGTAACCATTATGTTTATATGCATAAACCAGGAAAGGTCTAATTGCTATTTGCACGGATTATTTACAGCTAAGTGGTCTATGAAGAAATGAGAGCCCATAAAAATGCTATTGTGTACAGAAACCAATCTGTCTTGCTCATTTTAATTGGGTGTGAGAATATCAGTTTATAGATTTTAGAAACATAGCCATATAAATGTTTCTCACAAAGAACAAATGTTATAAAAGTAATCTGTCAACTAAATTCTTTAATAAACTTTTCCTACTGAATGTTTCATTTTCACAGAAAACTGGGCTTGCTGTTTCCAATAGGTCTATCACTGCAAATGTAAATATGCATTTTTAAAATCACTAAGATGCCACCTTTATTCTGTAGAACATACTTATCATTTTATCTGACATTGCTGTAATAACTAAACACATCTAACATTGGTGGCCACGAGGAAGTAATATTTTTTTTTCATTTATTTAATCAAAATATTTGAGGTATTTAAAAATAAAGAAATGGCTAATAAATAGTCACTGATCTCAGGATATTCATACTCAAGGAGAACAGAGGACAAGGTAACTATACCTTCTTCCCTTTTAATTTGTTTGTTTCAATGATAAAAGCAAATGATTCTACTCTACTCTGATGTAAGCACCAAAAGTTGCAACAGTATCATGACTGTAAATTACCAAGGTTCTCAATTATTTTAACAATTTTTATCTGTAACCTAGTGTAGTTGTGCCTCTTCTTAAATTTTTATGCTCCCATTTTCTTTCAAAGAGAAAATAAATAATACTCTCTTGAGTGAGAAATTTCTCACTCTTACATAAGTACTAACAATGGACAACTCTAAAGATGTTCAATCCTTAAATCAGCAGCCAGTGATAAATATCTGTAGAGAAAGTCACACAGAAAATGAAATAAAATCCAGGTATCCAATCAGATGCAGAGAATGAGGATGCAGAACAATATACAAGAAAAAGACTAAAAGATTGGCGGGTCTCAATGCTTGATGAAACATGGAAAGTCAGAGGATTATCTTCATTTTTGTTTTGATTTGCCATTAATGTTTCTCATTGTTGTGTAGCATGGTTAGCATGCATCTCTTTATGAATATAACTATATACATATGATTTTATTCATTTTAAAATATTTTATTTAGATATCCATTAATACTCTGTATTAATAAATTACTTTTTGTTCAATTATATGATATAATTTTATTTTATTTTATATGTAATGTGACATAAAATATGGGAAGGTTAAAATTGCTTTCCAAAGCATACCTTCAATCAAAACTTACAATCTTCTGGGACTTTTGTTAAAAGTGCAGATTTCTAGGGCCTTCAAAAGGTCTAATAAAGTAAATCCACAGGAACTAAATGAGTTCAACATCACCAGCTGTAAACTCTCTTGCATTATTTGGTGTAGAGTATACCAATGCACTTGTTGTCAATGTACATATATTATTTTGACTCTGTTTTTCATGTATTACTTGGTGTAGGCCCTTCTGTATTTCTATATCATTCTTGACAATTTTTTAAATGTTGTCAGAGGGAAGAGCAATTTTAATGGTTGTTTTCTGTAAGGGAAAATCTATCCCAAGTAAAATGTTAAGCAGATAAGGCAGGTGCAATTTCCCAGGTGTAATCATTCATGAAAATCAAAAATGCTGCTTTCAGGATATAAAAAGAATCTGGACTGGTTTACATTCAATTATTGCTCAAATATTGACTCTTTCCCCTTGATTTTAGGGACATGGAATTGATGATCACAACTACACTACATCTGTTCCAGGATTTCATCATTATAAAATGTCATGTTGGCCTTCCTAACATTCATCTTAAAGTGTAGGTATATTCTAACTTTATTAATAACTAATACCTGTCTCTGACATTCAAAAATTATCTATACTATTTTTATAAACACCTATATTTCTACTACCATCCTTGTATACTAAGTTCTACAAATTTGTTATATGCTATATGAAGTACTACAACGTTCAGATTTTTAAAAAGTGCTTCCTTGGTCCAGGAAAATTTTTATGTACTATTTTCTATCTTAGAATATGTATTTGTGCACTAGCACTCCTGTGGGACATTTATATCCTTTTGAATAATTTAACATAAGATTTAAAAATTATGCATACTTAAAGTTGCTCTTTATGTAATATATGTCTTATTTTTTAATGCTTATGAAGCATCTCACTAAAAAAGTTATACTGATAATTGCTTTTAATCATACCATTGTATATACTTCCTCAGAGATATGTGTACCAGTTGTCATATCATTGTCTGTATCCTACAATACATCCAAAAAGGACTGTAGTTGGAGAAACTAAAACAATAAAGTTAGAGAAACTAAAACAACAAAGGGTTTCTATCAAACAGTCCTACCTTATAGTTGTTATGGGAAGCCACTGGAGAGTTTTAATGAGAGTGACATGTGCTGAATTCCATATTAAAAGAAACATTTGCTTCTTTGTGTAGAATAAACTATAAGAGACAAGAGTCTAATGAGGAATAAAAGACTATTGAATTTATTTGGGTAAAAGATGATGGACTAGAGTAGTAATTTTGAAGGATATGTGAAGTTAGTGGATGTAGGGTATACTATGAAGTTAGGATTTATGGACTAGTTGTTCAGTATGAAAGAATGGAACTGTTCATTTATTAATAGTTTTTGCATTAACCCCTTGTAGGTCATATCATTTGCAAATATTTTCTCCCATTCCATAGGATGCCTTTTCATTTTGTCATTGGTTTTCTTTGCTGTGTAAAACCTTTTAAGTTTAATTAGGCCCCATTTATTTATTTTTCTTTTTATTTCTTTTGTCTTAGATCCAAAAAATATTGCTCTGGTTTATGTCAGAGTGCTGTGCCTACATTCTCTTCTAGGAGTTTTATGGTTTCTGGTCTTACATTTAGGTCTTTAATCCATTTTGAGTTTATTTTTGTGTATGGTGTTAGGTAGTGTTCTAGTTTCATTCTTTTACATGTAGTTGTCCAGTTTTCCCAGAACCACTTGTTGAAGAGTCTGTCTTTTCTCCATTGTACATTTTTACCTCTTCTTGTAGTATATTAATTGACCATAGGTGCATGGGTTTATTTCTGGGATTTCTATTCTATTCCATTGATCTAAATGTCTGTTTTTGTGACAGTAAAAAAAAAAAAAAAAAAAAAAAAACCTCAATCAAAAAATGGGCAGAAGACCTGAATAGACATTTTTCTAAAGTAGACATACAGCTGGCTCAGCTGGCTAACAGTCACATGAAAAGATGCTCAACATCACTAGTTACCAGGGAAATGCAGAACAAAATCACAATGAGGTATCACCTCACACCTGACAGAATGGCTATCATCAAAAAGTATTCAAATAACAAATGTCAGAGAGGATGTGGAGAAAACAGAACACCCCAGTGTTGGTGGGAATGTAAATTGGTGTAGCCACTGTGACAAACAGTATGCGGGTTCCTCAAAAAACTAAAAATACCATATGATGCAGCAATTCCACACCCAGGTATATATCCAGAAAAAATGAAAACACTATTTCAAAAAGATACACGCACCCCAATGTTCACAGCAGCACTATTTACAAGAGCCAAGATATGAAGGCAAACCAAATGTGCATCCACAGAAGAATAAAGATGTGGTACATAAACACAACGGAATATTACTCAGTCATAAAAAAGAATGAAATAATGCCATTTGCAGCAACATGGATGGACCTAGAAGATATTATGCTTAGTGAAATAAGTCAGACAAAAACAGATAGTGTATGTTTATCACTTATATGTGGAATCTAAAAAATAATACAAATGAGTGTATATGCAAAACAGAAATAAACTCTCAGATACAAAAAACAAATTAGTGGTTACCAAAGAGGACAGGGAAGGGTGGAGGGGAAAATTAGGAGTATGAGATTAAAAGATACAAACTACTATGTATAAAATATATAAACAACAAGGATATATTGTATAGCACAAGAAATTATAGCCACTATCTTGCAATAACTTTTAATAATCTGTAAAAATACTGAATCACTATACTTTACACATGAAACTAATATATATAGTAAATCAACTATACTTCAAAAGGAGTGGATAGTTAGTTTAATATTTTGGCCTGAGAAACTGAGTACTGTTTACAAGTCTAAAACACACGAGAAAAGAATAATTGAGGTGGGAGAATAAATGGTTTGATTTTTGACATCTTTTGATATGTTTATAATATCAAAATGAAGTTAAGTAGACATTTGTACATAAAAATATAAGGTACAGGACAGAGATCTGGCAATAAAATATACCTTTTGAATAGAACACATAATTTAAATGGAACTAATTGACATCATTTATCAAGATATGAATCGGCACTCAGCATGATTTAGATGCTTGCATATTAATTCATTCTCAGAATTCTTCTTCATGTATAATGACACAAAAGTTTCTATTTACAATGGATCACTGGACAAGTTTAATCATCTTAAGCATAAGAAAAAATATAAAATAAATTTTCATAGAAAAATTTCTTTAATTTTGAGACTACCCTTAAGAAATAAATAATAGATGATCCGTAAAGTAACTACTCCTTTTTGTTTTCTTTAGTAGCATCCCTTCCCATTATTCATTATTTCATCAATGCAGAATTGGCTTAGATTTTGTGAACATCTGTGTATGTTCATCATTTTCTCCTAAGGTCCAACCTCTACACACACTTTTCAGAGTATTTCTCCAGCCATCCTTTCTTTCCATTATTATCAGTCACACAGCTTTTCACCTGGACTATTGTAGAAATTGCAGTGCATGGCCATTTTATATTTTCTGTCTCTCCTTCCTAACCTACTCTACACTCAGCATGCAATTAAATTCTTAAAACATAATTTTAAGGAAAACACTCTTCTGAAATTAGAACACAAGCAAACAAAAATCTTGAAATCACTCCCTCACTCCCTCTATAATTACATTTCTCTCACTATGACAATTGATGCTTTCCTCAAAAACTCTGCCTGGCATCAGTCTCTTTCAGTCCCTCTTTTCATCTCTTTTACTCATTTTATACATCTCATCTTTTAAGAAATAAAACAAGCAACTTAAAAAGCTACGACACACTTGAAACAAAAAGGATAAAGACTGCTAAAGAAAAAAAAAAGTCTAGGGCTTCCCTGGTGGCGCAGTGGTTGGGAGTCCGCCTGCCGATGCAGGGGACATGGGTTCGTGTCCCGGTCCGGGAAGATCCCACATGCCACAGAGCAGCTGGGCCCGTGAGCCATGGCCGCTGAGCCTGCTCGTCCAGAGCCTGTGCTCCGCAATGGGAGAGGCCACAACAGTGAGAAGTCCGCGTACCGCCAAAAAAAAAAAAAAAAGTCTAAACATCCAAAATGGTAGTTAAAGTATAGGCATCAGGAGGTAAGAAGAAAGAAGTACAACTTCAGTTTTGAAGGAAAATATAATAGATTGGTTCTACCCAATGGTAAAACACAGAAAGTACAAAGGTTGTGAGAAATATTTGGATAATGAAAGTACTCCCCCTATTAAGGTATCTATATTTATTCTTTCATTCATTTACCAACCAGAACATCTAAGGGCTTTGAATGGGATCATTCACAACGTCAACTCAATATTTCACAATATCAAGCATTTGACCACGTCAAGTAAACAATTCAAACACCACTACTATCAGTTACTATCTGTACATAAAGTGATTTTAAGGAACTTAATGTATTGGCTAAACATGCTTTCTGTCTCTTTGTGTGTGACCCTATCAATGGAAAGAGCTCCACATCACCAAGCTGTGAACTAAAAACTCTCTCAGTCTGAGGCTAAATGTACATAGAATAAAAAATATTCTGCATTGGGCATAAAATATTCTGCATTCTATATTGGGCATTACAGAAAACATAGTCAGTAACTGGAATAAGCAATTTGCATTCTGTACTACTCAATCTCTACTAGAGCAGGCTAGACTACACTAATGCAGGACCCAATAAGAGGTGGCCCAAAGCTCTCCTTTTATAAAATGGAAGTAATATATCATAGAGTGAAATAACTAGAACCAAATAATATATATAATACTTAGATTAATATATAGTATCTTTCAAAAATTAAGCTTGCCAGATGTTGATAAATTTTCAATGGACAACCCCCATCCCCTTCACCTGTGGTAAATGGTTAGTAATTGGACACCAACAACCTGGCTTACTTATAGGGGTGATATGCTGACACCCCCAAAAATAATTAACTGAAAAGCCACAGGTCTTCCACCCTGCCTCTGGACAGAATTTAATCAAACCCAAAGGTCAGAGAAAACATCCTAATATGTTTAATTCTAGATCAAATATGATGCAAACCTTTATGATGTAAAGGTTCTCAATATATAAAAATAAAATATCATTTATACAGTAAGTCCCCTACATACAAACCTTCAAGTTGCAAACTTTCAAAGATGCGAACGTGTGTTCGCATGTCCAATCACATAAGTTAGTTCTCGTGTCTGGCATACATTGTCACATGCGTGCATCCTCTACAAGTGGTTGTGCTTTAGTGTACTTTACTACACAGTACTGTATAGAGTGTAGTCTAGTATCTTTATTACAAGCCCGGGATGTCCAGAAGCAAGCGTAAAAGCAGCAGTGTGTAGCTGGTGCTTTTAAGAAGCACCAAGTGATAGCGATGGAAACAAAAGTGAAAATAACTGAGAGAGTGGAGCGACAAGAGGAAGAAGATATAATTGAAGAACTGAAGAGATTCACAACACAGGAAATGGCAGGGGGATTTTCTTTATTTGAGGATTCACAGTTAGTTTTTGAGGCAGAGGACTCGAATGTAGAATGGTACACGAAGGTTGCAGCAGCCGTTCAGAATGCAATCCAGTGCTACCGTGTCATCTATGATGAGATAAAAAGAGCTACTACCCAGACATCACTGGATCATTTTTCCAAGAGGGTAGATAGAATTGAATCCAGCAAGGGACCAGAACCTGTGCCATCAACGTCAGGTGTGAGTGAAATTGCAGCTTGCCCTCCGTCTCCTATTGCTGACGATCCTTCAGCTCTACCATCTCCCTCCTCCTCTCCCCCCTCCCGTCAGTAACTCTTCTTGCCTGTTCACTCGATGCCAGCCCGTGTATTCCGGTTGTTGTACTGTACTACTGTACTTTTCAAGGTATCATACTGTACGATTAAAAATGTTTTATTTATTTTTTTGTGTTTGTTTTTTATGTATTATTTGTGTGAAAAGTATTATAAACATATTACAGTACAGTACTATATAGCCAATTGTGTTAGTTGGGTACCTAGGCTAACTCTGTTGGACTTACGAACAAATTGGACTTATGAACACACTCTCGGAACAGAACTCACTCGTATATAGGGGACTTACTGGTATTAAAAATATAATATCATTTCTAAAAAAACATATATATAATATCATTTCTAACTTTATGTTTATAGAGCATGGCTCATTATTTGTACAATATGATTTAATAGGGTATCAAATTATTATGCACATCAACTAAATCAATACTTCAGAGAACAGGTAGCAGTGAAGTAGTACCAGCTATGGCTACTTTAATCAATCATGGTTATACATTTAAAATGTATAACAGTGATATGTTTTTCATAATATAGAGTGAATTTTAGTCACACTAATTTCTAATTTAAGTCATGTAATCTCAAGAGTTACTGAGTCTTCTTAAAAAGTCAAGTGTATTTTTTTAGATTAAAGCATCATGAAACTGTAGACCAATTTACCTCATGTTAATAATAAACTATCTTAAGAGATTTTTCAAATATACCAATTAGCAGGCTTTTCAGTACTTCATATCTACTATCAAGTTACATTTTAAGTTATAAATTATTTTCTTGGTTTGATCCATATTAATCACTTATACTTCTGTAGCTTATAAAATTATATTTTTAAAAGTTAAACAGTAAAAAAATATCAATAATGATTATAGTGCTGAGTATATTTTATAACTTGGCTTTAAAAGTATTTTCAAATGCATTCCTTATCTTATTGGATTTTGACAACAAATATATTATAATCATATATACGCAGAGAAAAAAATAAGACCAAATTTTATGATTACATGAAAGTAATAAAGCTAGTAAACTACAACTTTTCTCTAAAGTATTTTGACTTCAAATGAAAACTATTTTCCACACCCCATGTTACTTCATAGAGAAAATTGGAAACAACCCACTCATGTTATAGTGCTATCTATCGTTGTAGCAATATAAAAATTAGTTCAGAGTTTGAAGTTGTTAGAAATTTGGTATATTATTTGTCATTTATTACTTTTTGAAAATCTTTCTATTCATATGCTCTGTATATTGATCCTTCTAGCAGTTTTGATAGTTTATTATCCTTTACAAATTTACTTTCCTTTTATAGTTCCATTTCTTCAAGTACATTATAATTTTTAATAACTAATTCATGTTATTATAACTATAGCTAATTCATTCAGTAAATAATATCATTATTAATGTTAATTTGACTTTTTTCCTTTAGTTTCCTCCTTATAGGCTTTATTCATTTTCTTGATTATGTGTAGTAAACTATTCTTATTTTCCCAATGAATTTATTCTCATGTAACATCCCTTTCTTTTTTCTTTCTTCTCCATGATTACATACCTTGATTTCTCGAATAGATTCATATTTGAATGGTATTTCTTCCTCCATCATCTTTTCTTTCCAAACCGTTCTCTACGTTTTTAAAGTTTATTGAAATTCTAAAGCCCTGATTTCATCTTGGAACTTGTGTAACTACTTATGAAATATCTCCTTAGACTGATATTCAGAAATTGCAAGAATCTGAACTAGCCTTTACTATTCAATCTTCTCTGCCCTACATATTTCTTCTGTTCAGTTCCCAAGGTATCATGTGCTTACTTAACCCTGTACATACTATGCTCAAGCTTCACACAGTGTTTATACATGTTATTCTCGTCTAAGCCCATCACATCTATAGTTCAGATCAGGATGGTGAGGCTTTCTTTACTGATTTCAGTCATCTTTTATTTTTCCCACCTCTGAACTTCTATAAGAATTATTTAGAAATTTAAATCACATGATGCCTTTATGGTTTTAGAATTTCTGGGTTATCTTGACTAGAAATAAACATTTTTAACATGTACACCCAAGTGATTCTTATGCACATTAAATTATGAGGACCTTGGTATCATGGAGAATGACTTTGGAGTTAAAAGTTGTGTAGACTTCTCTGTGAGCTTTAGCATTTTTCTTCTGTGTAAAATGAGTATATTGTGTATTGCATCGGTTGCTTGTGATAGATGAATGAAGTAACTTTCTAAAGTTCCTACACATATCAAGTTCTCAATAGGCGTTTCGTTTTTTTGTATATTTATTGTACCTGGAATAATAAAGTAAAAAAATAATCTCTACTTAATCATAGACATTTTAACACAGAAAGATAAAACTTTTGGTATAAAAGTCTAGACTTAAATATTTACTTTTAAACAATTTAATATCTAAGTGTTATGGGTTGAATTGTGTTCACCAAAAAGATATTTTGAAGTCCTAACTCAAAATACCTCAGAACATGTCCTTAATTAGAAACAGGGTCATTACAGCTAAAATCAGTTAAGATGAGGTCATATTGGGTTAGGTTGAGTCCTGTATCCAATGTGACTCGTACCCTAGTAAGAGAAGGTGATGTAAAGAGGCAGAGGTAGAGAAAGATGTGAAGACATACAGGGAGAAGATGGTAATGTGATGACAAAAGCAGAGATTGACGCTATTCCACCACAGCCAAGGGATGCCTGAGGCCACCAGAAGCTGGAAGAACCAAGAAAGGATTCTCCTCACAGGTTTTTGAGGGAGTGATGGTTCTGCCAACACCCTTATTCACACTTTTGGCCTCCAGAATCAAGAGAAAATACATTTCTGTTATTTTAAGCCACGCAGTTTCTAGTACTTTCTTATGACAACCTAAGGAAAATAATATACTAGGTAAGAGGAATATAGGTCTTATTTTTGTGCTTTTTACATTTCCTTCTTGTTCTCCATATTTTTCCAGTGTTTTAAAGTAAGTACATTTTTATAATGGAAACATGTGTGTAAAGATATAAAATATTAAATATTTTAAATTTCAATTTTTATTCCTACACATTGTTTTTATAATAATTGTTCAATTTTAAACCTCAAGTTTTTTATCAATGAGATATATTTGGGCAATAGGTTAAAATTATATTATTCATCTGTGACTCAACAAAACTATAAAATTAAGAGAAAAATTGGCTTTACAATTAAAAATAAGAATTTATCAGTTTCTAGTTTAAAATCCAATATCACATTATGCTTCTATTACAAAAAGTGTCTCTAATTTACTCTCTAAACAATTTCCATTTTCCATGTCAAACTCATCTCTTTCAATTCCTCCTTAAATCCTCTTGGAGACTATACTGTAGTATTTGTTTGTTCTTGTCACTTTAAAAAAAAAATTGAGTTAAGTGAGAGTTTCCAAACTTTTTTTGTTTTTTTCATTTTTTGATTTGTTTGCTTGTTTTGGATAACAAACACTGCATTTTAACACGGACATGATTCTAGAATTAAATATACCCGTTCAGTTGCTGAGAGTTTATACTCCATTAAAATTAATTATCTATGCCAAATGATTGTCCTAAGGTTAAGGGACAAAAATGTATATGTAAAATCAATCAGCTTGCTAATTAAGAAATTAATGCTCATACACATAATCTGAAGAAGACATTTTCTTTTTCTTTTTTAATAAACTACATTTGCAAGAGATTTGACCATAGTTCTCTAAAGCAGGGGTCCCCAACCCCCGGGCCACGAACTGGTACTGGTCTGCAGCCTGTTAGGAACCAGGACGCACAGTAGGAGGTGAGTGGCGGCAAACCGAGCCAAAGCTTCATCTGCCTCTCCTCATCGCTCCCCTCGCTCGCATTACCGCCTGAACCAGCCCCTCCACCCCACCCCTTCCGTGGAAAAACTGTCTTCCACGAAACTGGTCCCTGGTGCCAGAAAGGTTGGGGATGCTGCTTTAAAGAGTCAGATTTCTTTCCAGATCATTTAAGAGATCATTTCTAATTAAGACAATTGTTTTACAACACAGATTAAGAGCTATTTTTCTCACTTAAATACAGTTCTTGAGACATTTAAAAAATTTTTATATAGTAAGATGAAGATGTAAATTAAATGTTTTCTAGAAAAGCAAAAATTTCATTATTTATTGCCAATTCAAAAAACCTAAATAGCTGGAGCGCCGTAGGCCCTCTCAAATCTGCTTCTGCTTTTCTCTTGGCTTTAATAAACTTCTCGTTCAAGTAAAGTCTGTCAAATTACCTTACCCCAAATCTCTTTTAATCTGTTTCATCAACAAGCCAGTATTAAACCAGTTCCCTTGGCTAGAATTTAGGAGTCTAGTTAGTCAAGACCTCAAGACATTTTGCTTTCTTCCCCAGTGGTATTTCCTGGTGGTATTTGTCTAATGCTGTTGATCACTATTTGTCTTCATATCCGACTTCTTAGCTAGATTTTTTTAAGCATCACAAAGCAAAAAAAAAATTATCCAACATTTAATTATCACTAAATTGTGAAGTGTCCCCAAACCAATATGACACTAGGGAGTATATGTTGGATTAAAGCATGCATTAATTAACTGAGCAATTAATTGACTGAATGATCAATAAGTGAATGAGAATAGGAAGGGGAGTGCATCAAAGATAAGGTCAGTTTAGGAATTTGTCATGAGAGGAAGGAGCAGGCATATTGTAAAAACCATGAGGAAACAGTCTTAATTTTAGAGAGTACATTGTGAGTAAGAATAACACAAATTCAGGTACTAAGTGAAAGTTAGCACCTGACACCAATGACAGATGATTTTTAACTGTTAAAGAGCATGTTTAACTCATTAAGCTCTACTGGTTACCTAAGGTTATATTTCATTTTGTGGATTTTGCCAAACAATTTTAAGACAAAGCCTCCAAATTAGGTAAGGATTTCAAGAATTGCACATGGCCAATTAAAAAAACAAGAAAATGAGAAACAATATAACCTCTGCAGTATTACATGTGGAATAGAGGAGGTAAACTGTCTATCAGGGTCAAGTAGGGATCTAAAATAACAGATGAATCTTCTGTGGAAGCGGAATTGGATTTTGATAGAGCGCTTTTTGTTTAAAGGCTATTTAAGTCATGTACTATCTCCAGAATTCCAGTAAAAGGCAGGAATTGATTATAAAATATGAACCGTTTGCTTCCTGGAGAGTGAGAAGAGCCATTGACTGTAGGTTGGTGGGGGGAGCAACAATAGTGTGCAAGGTTCTGATTACAGTCATATATTTTATATTCCTAGGCAAAGCCTTGCTAACTGTTTTTGAAAATACTATCACTTAGAAAATATAAAAGGATAGAATATGTTTATAAAATACATCCCCACTGATTATGCCATCCCCCAAAGTGAAAGTAGAGGTGCATCTTTTAGCCCAACTATGCAAAAAGAAATATGAATATCCATTGCAAGGGCACCATCTGATGGAAGATAAGTAAATAAACATAAATTAGTATGCAGAATAGTAACCCATTCACAGTGGTAGACTGTTAACATCCTCCTTCTGATCTAAACTGCAGGCTACTATAAATATATTTAAATGTTTAATTTTCTCCCGAGGAAGTATAATAACATGAGAGCTAGTTTCATGATGAAAAATTATAATAAAAATTATTAAATAATTAGATTGAGTATCTTGTTAGGTGCATAAAGTTGTACTTTGCATTTCTGAAAAATGTTTCTTTTATACAAAATAAACATATACATAAATACTACTAATTACAATTCAAAAGATAGATTTTATAGTCTATACAAGTTTTGGTAATGAAATTTCTATTTTGGTGATACAGAATGGGTTGTATATTCTTTCATTATACATTGCACACAAACTTTCTTCAATGAGTTATTATATATAAATAAATTTTAAAACAAGTAAACAGACACTAGCATGTATTTCTAGCTTTTCATAACTTTATCTTACCATATTTTGTAAGTTCTCATTTCACTTAACTTCTTACCTGTTTCTTGCTGAAACTATATATTTAAAGAATGAAGGATCATTTCTTTAAAGCTACTGGTTTTTCAGGGTTTAAATATGACCCTCCTACTTATATCTGAAATCATGGTTTCAATCCTATTTCCAAATCTAATTTTTTTATCTTTCTTTTCATATCTAGTCTTTCCTACCACACAAGCCTATGTGTTCTGTCATATTGCTCTCTTCCATCTAGCACAGAGTATGCTACATCATTCTATCCAAGAAAGGATATAAATTATTCACTGGAACTCCACTACGCTAAAATCAATTTTGTAATTAGAACAGATAATCAATAAGCTGAGTATTTTGCAATGGATGCAAAGAACATGAACAACCAAATATGGTTAGGAAGGCGTCTTCTAAGGCAGGCAGACACTGATACTTACAGGACAATTGTCCTTGGCTAACAAATGATATGAGTCTGGATATATGCATTTTCAATAGAAATGGAAGCAGAGCTCAAATGATTTTTAAGGTAACAGGGAGGAGCCTGTCCTGGACAATGGATGACCATGAAGGGATATTAGAAAAGATAAATACTAATTTTGGAATTTCCCTGCTGTGAAGTGGGCTTTGTTAAAACAAATGCACAAGGAAACAAAACAAAACTTCCTTTTTCTTTGCTCCATAATACTGTGTTTATTTCTATGTAATATTCTGATGAAAAATCTAAATTGCTCAGTAAACATTTTGTGTGATGATATTATTTGGAAGGGCTCAAATAAGAGCTATTACCGCAGCCAGGTTGGTGTGTAGGGCATAAAGAGAGAAAACACATGCTCTAATAGTCCACATCCCTTGTGCTAAAAGTGTAAACGTGTAGTATGTACAAAATACAAAGTAAGAGTCTCAAAGACACCTCCCCTGATCTGCCTCAAATGGTTTAATTTTATTTAATCCACTTCTCAGAAAACTATCTTCTCCAAAGTTAATGCATTAGTTTTACCTCTTTAAAATAACGTTCTATAACCAAAATCTTGTACTAAGGTAAAAATGCATCTACCACTCACACACACACATACAGAAACATTCTATGCTTAATTCATTATGCTTTGAAGACAGTTTTTATTCCACTGAAAGTCTACATTTCTCATCCACTGGCAACATTCAATGATCTATTCCTTTTTAAACAATATTGAGAATTGTCAGTTCAGTTGGGACTGAGGTGGCTGTTGAATACATTGAGAAGAGCAGCTAACAAGCACAGGTTCTGATAGAATATACTGAGAAATACAACCATCAATTAGTTAATGAAATATCAAATTATACCTTAAAATATGTTATTACAAATTATAATTAATTCCCAAAAGTAAAATAACAAGGGTCAGTGGGGGTAGAAAAAAAAAAACATGTAGATGGGGGAGGGTTGGTTCAGGAAGAATCACTCTTAGGAAGACAAAATTGAGGTGAGGCTTGAAGACGGATATGATAGATTGTTTGCAAAAAATGGCTGTAATAAAGCCTCCCAGCTCTTTATGTATGTCTCCTTGTGATGTGACCTTGCCACAACTTATATTGAGGAGTGAAATTTATTTCTGAGCCTCGGTTTGGCCATATGACTTGTTTTTGACAACTGGACAATAACAAGAATGACCATAAGCGGAGGTTTGAAGGTGCTCATGCATACAGATTTGTCTTCTCTTGCTGCTGGGAACATTTGTCCATTATGTAGACAAGCTTAGGCTAACCCATGAAGGATAAGAGATCAGGAGAACAGAGGTGACAGATGAGGCAGCCATCCTACCTGAGGACCCAGATATGTGAATGAGTCTGTCACTGGGTGGATGTGCCTTGAAACAAAATAGCTTCAACCGAGGAGCCCAGACCAGCAATCTCGGTCCCACAATAGTAAGCAAAGAATTGCAAACTACCACTTTAAGTTTAAGCACAAAGCAAAGGGAGAGGGGGAGAGGGGGAGAGGGGGAGAGGGGGAGAGGGAGAGCTGTTTTAGCGAAGTGAAGCAAGCCCAAAGCAAAGTTTATAGAAGCACAGGTACACTCTCAGAGAGCGGACCAGAACTTGACAAGCCTAGACTTGAATGTGTTTTTCACCCACTATGAAAAACAGTATGGACATTCCTCAGAAAATTAAACATAAAACTACAGTATGATCCAGCAACCCCACTTCTGGGTAAAAATTCAAAGGAAATAAAATCAGTATTTCAAAGAGATATCTTTAATCCCATATTTACTGCAGCATTACTCACCACAGTCAAGATATGGAAACAAGCTGTGTCATTCAGCAGATGAATGGATACAGAAAATGTGAGAGAGAGACATATGTATGTATATTGAATATCATATAATATTTCATATATAGTATATAATACCCCATACATATATAATGGAATATTATTCATCCCTAAAACAGAAGGGAATCCTGCCATTTGTGACAACAACACAAAGGAACCTAGAGTATATTATGCTAAGAGAAATAAACCAGACACAGAAATACAAATATTGTATGATTTCACTTAAATGTAGAATCTAAAAGAGTTGAACTTGTAGAAGGAAAAAGTAGAACAGTGGTTGCCAGGGGCTAAGAGGTGGGTGAAATGGGAAGATGTTTGTCAAAGAATATAAATTTTCAGTAAGATGAGTACGTTCTGGGAATCTAATGTATGCCACGGTGGTTATAGTTAATAAGAATGTATTTTATAATTGAAATTTGCTAAAAGAGTAGATATTAAGCATTCTCATCACACACACCCAAAGGTAACTATGTGAGGTGATTGGTATGTTAATTAACTTGATGTGGTAATCATTTTATAATGTATACATATATCAAAACATCATGATGTACGCCTTAAATACATACAATTTTTACTTATCAATTATACCTCAATAAAGCTAGAAAAAAATTTTAAATATATGAAAAATGTTCCATATGAATTAATAACAGGCAACAATAGAGTTTAAGAGTGAGGCAACATCTAGGTCATATCACTCCTAATAGGTTGTGGTAAAATGTTGCAGCTTTGGGAAGAGTCACTTGGCAATGGGGATGTCAAGATTAGAACAAAAGACAAAGAGCAATATTGTAGCGGTCCTAGCAGATCATAATTGCAGTTTAAAGAAGGGTACTAACAGTAGAATGAGAGTATATATACTTTTAATCTTTTTCTTTTGTTCACCTTGCTGAAGATAGGAATAATTTTCCATAATCTTCAAGGTTGAATAATGTAACTAATCTGTTGTCACTGAAATACAATGGTATTTTCTATTAAATTAATGGTGCTAGCTTTCAGAATGATAGCATTCTGCCATATTCCAGAAGCTATAGAGTTGTTTATAAATAACTGACAGTTTTGAATTATTTCACCTTAATGTACCTATTTGTCAAAACTCTCCTACATAATAGGTCAGAGTCCCTTAGCTCAAGGTGTAAAACTGATTAGTATCCACAGAAAAATAACAAACGTAGGACGGTAGACATGAGAGCAATAACCCCTGACGTATAACGTATTAAGTGCCTTTATTAGTATGCATAAAGCTGGACATTGAAAAAATACTTTACCTTGATTTGGAGTGTACTTAAAATGAAAAACATTTGATTCTCCCTTATGGATTATAGTACTTAAAAAACAGAGTAAAATTGATTTAGTCAAAAGCATTTTTTTTGGTAAATTCATGCTGAATATTGATTATATTGAGAGGCATAAAATTACTTGATTAATGATTAGTAAAGATGATATAAAACTAAGCATATATTAAGGTATTTTTAAAATATTGTGTCCAGAGAGAACTAATACAAATCCTCTCAAAATAGTTTGACATAATAGAACAGATATATAATCCATATTCTGAATTTCTATTTACGCACAAACAATAACATTTATCATAAAATCAACACTCAGGAACTTCATCTTAATATAAATAATAATAAAAAAGAGAATACCATGAAAAATAGTAACAATGATTGAAGACATAATTTAATAAATATTATAAATATATGTCAATTTTATTTGATAGCACACCTATAAATTTAAGATATAAATAAATGAGCAAGGAGCTTTGTCGGTGAACTTTAGAATAAAGAAAGTGAAAGTTATAAAGTTAAGTGACTATCAAAGATTTTATCACATTGCTTAACTTCCATAAGTAAGGAGAAAAGGTCTTTAAAAAATTGTTGGTCCAGTCTTTGCTCTGACATGTAAAGAGCTTAGAAGTCGTCAGTCCTGTCCTCATAATTAAAAAAAGAAAAAAAAGAGGCTGAACAAACTAAAAATCATTGACTCTTCATAGATTTACCAGAGAATTGAAGTAACATGGCAAACCACTACTCTGAGAAGTGGAGAGGCAGGCAAATACAGAGAATAACAGACAGTATCAGCTTATCTGGAGCAGAAGCCACTGGAGCCAGTAATTGATAGAGGTACTTAAAACTGTATTGACACATTGCTGGAGACTGAGCATGCTGAGGAAGCTGAGGACTACGCTGAGAATTAAAAATTTCTGGGGGCCCAGTATTAGGGAGCCCTCACACATTATGGGTTTTACTTCCAGGAACCTCAAATAGTTCTCCTGGCTGAGACTGAAGAAAAAATTCCTGTGTGTTTCAAGTAGAAAGAGCAGGAAAGTAATCATTTTAAAACATGCTTATAACATCCTCCATAACAAAAGCCTGCCCTCAGTGGAATCTACTTTACCAGACACTTATGTGACTTGGGAAAAGGACAAGTGGACAATTCTAGCTCTCTCTAGCCTTCCAGTCATACTAAGGGGGTAAGAAAGGCTAAGAAACATTTTTGAATATCATAGCCCAGGGACTCAAGAAAAACTGATGTTTAATTATAAAATTATAGAATATTTCTCCTCCTCAACACCTTAACACCCATTAACAGGGCTCCAAAAGTTCAACTATAATTGAGAGAGCTATAACACAGACTCTATTTAAGGAGTTCTTTAGGAAACCAGGGAGAAAATAATTAGAAACTGAAGTGACAGCTTCAGTTACAGCTTCAGCAAATTTTAAACACCATCCAGTCCTAGCCAGATTGACATAAAGCCTCACACTTAAACCCTGATTACTTCAGTTCCTACTACTAGATACATTATGCCCAATTTTCAACAACAAAAATTACTAGGCACGCTAAAAGATAAGAATAAACATAGTCTGAGGAAACGAAACCTGCATCAGACCAACTCAGATAGACTTTTAAATTATTAGAGAATTTAAAATAAACAATAGTTAATATGTTAAGCAGTCTAACGGAAAAAGTAAACAACATTTAAGAATAGATAGGTAATGTAAGCAGAGAGATGGAAATCTAAGAATCAAAACAAAAATGCTAGAAATCAAAAACACTAACAAATATGAAGAATGTCTTCGATGGGCTCTTCAGTCGATTGGACATAACTGAGGAAAGAATCAGTGAGCCTGAAAATATGCCAACTGTAACTTCCCAAATGAAAAGCAAAGAGAAAAAAGAGCAAAAATAATGGAAGAGAATATTGAGAACCATGAGACAGTTACCAAGTGTGTACCATACACATAATGGGGATAACAGAAGAAGAGAGAAAAAGGGACAGAAGAAATATTCAAATAATGCCAAATAATTTTCCAAAATCAGGATACAGATCCAGGAAGCTCAGAGAACATCAAGTAAGATAAACAGCAAAATGCTTACACCTATGTATATCGTATTCAAACTGCAGAAACCCAAAGTCAAGTAAAAATTTTTGAAAGAACTCAGGGATGAGGGCAGGAATCAAACAGAGCTGAAATTATAGAATAACAAGGATAAGAACAACTTTGGACTTCTACTCAGAAATCAGGCCAGCCGGAAGTAAGTGGAATGAATTTTTTAAAATGTTAAAACAAACAAAAAACACTAAGGCACTAATGTAGAATTCTGTTTCCAGTGAAATTACATTTCAAAAGTGAAGGATTTAAAGACTTTTTAAGACAAATAAAAACTGAGAGAATTCTTCTCCACAAGACTTGCCTTGAAAAAAACGTTAAATAAAGTTCTTCAAAGAGAAGAAAAATGTCATAGGTGAGAAAATTGGGCATGCGCAAAGAAAGGAAGAACATCAGAGAAGGAATAAATGAAGGTAAAATAAAATCTTATTTTTCCTAAGTGTAATTTACTTAATAAATAACTGTTTGCTCAAAGAAATAGTGGCAACAAGGTGTTTGGTGATCACAGCTTATAGATTAGTGAAATGAATGACAGCATTGTTATAAGGAATGAAGGAAGGAATTGGGAGTACTGTTATAAGCTACCTGCACTACTTTTGAAGAAGTTAATGTTATATGAAAGTGAACTTAGATTATTTTGAATGTATATTGCAAACTCTAGAGTAACTAATAAAAATGTTTTTAAACAATGTGTACTTGATATGCTAAGAGGGAGAAAAAGTGGAACCATATAAAATGCTCAAAACCAGAGAAGGCAGAAAAGGAGAGTAAGTTACAAAAAAAAAGGACAAGTACAATGAACAGAAAATAGTTATAAATGTTATAGCTATTAATACAACTATATCAATGATCAGTTTAAATGGGAGGAAAAAACTATTAGAAATGCAAGGAAGAAAAGGCAAAATTTACTATAATAATTGGAGACTTCAATGCCCCTCTCTCATTAATTACTAATAGATCAAGCAGGCATAAAATCAACAAAGACGAAGTTGAATTGCACAGTAGCATTGATCAACTGGATCCAATAGATATTTTTATCTCAAAACTGATATTTCAACTTAAAAACAGTAGAATACATGTACTTCTCAAGCTCACATGAAACATTTACCAAGATAAATCATATATGGGCTATAAAATAAACTATAATATGTAAAAGAATAGATATTATACTAATATATGCTCTCAGACCACAGTGGAATTCAATTAGAAGTCAATAACAGAGAGCTGAAAAATACTAAATATTTGGAGATTAAACAACAACCTTCTAAATAACACAAGGGACAAAGACAGTCTCAAGAGAAATTTTTAAAAATATTTTGAACTGTGCAAAAATAAAAATAAAACTATCACAACGTGTGCAGTGCAGCAAAACTGGCATTTAGAGGAAAATTTATAGCAATGAATACATGTATCAGAAAAGAAGATCTAAAATCAATAATCTAAGCCTCATCCTTAGAAACAAGAGAAAGAAGAGCAAATTACATGCAAATCAAATATAAGAAAAAAATTAAAATTACAGCAGAAATGGATGAAATTGAAAAAAAGAAAATCAATAACACAGTCAACAAAACCAAGGCTGATTCTTTGAAAAGATGAATAAATTTGATGGACCTCTAGCCCTACAAACCAAGAAAAAAAAGGAGAAGACACAAAATTTTAATATCAGAAATGAGTCATTTCTATCGATCATGTGAACATTCAATGATAAAAATGCTAAAGAAGAAAAATTACTTGAAAATCAATAGATGCAGAAAAAGCATCCAATACTTATTTATAATAGAAACTTTCAGCAAAGTTTCTAGGGAATAGAGTGGAAATCCCTTGAGAAAAACAACGTCTCCAAAAAACAAAATGATACAAGACAAAACACAGGTCATAACTAATGGTGAGAAACTAGATGCTTTCTCCCCAAGACCAGAGATAAGGCAACCCATCTCACAAAACTGGAAGTCTTAGCTAATGCAATAAAACTAGAATAGGAAATGAAAGATTGGGAAGGAGGAAATAAAATTGTCTTTGTTCCCAGATGGCATAATTGTTTATGCAGACAATTCCAAAGAATCAATTAAAAAAAATCTCCTGGAACTAACAAAGCAAAATTGCAGTATACAAATTGATATACAAATATCAATCGCTTTCATATAATCCAGCAATGAATGATTGGAATTTGAAATTAAAATACAATAACATTTACATTAACACCAAAACAATGACATATTTAGGTATAGATCTAACAAAATATGCATAGTATATAAATGAGAAAAATTACAAAACTCTGATGAAAGGAATTAAAAATGATCTGAATAAATGAAGAGATGTTCCATGTTCAAGGACAGGAAGATTCACTATTGTTAATATGTCAGCTCTTCCCAACTTGATCTATAGGTTCAATTCAATACCATTTGAAATCCCTGGAAACTGTTTTGTGGATTTCTGCAAACTGATTACACATTTTGTATGAAATGGTAAAGCAAAGCACACAAATACTACTCAATACAGTAGTGAATAAGAACAAAGTCAGAGGATTGGCACTATTCCACTTCAAGACTTATCATCAAGCTACAGTAATCACAACAGTGTGGTATTAGCAAAAGAATAGATAAATTGATTAATGGAATAGAATAAAGAGTCTTGAATCAGACCCACACAAATATAGTCAACTGATCTCTGACAAAGAAGCAAGGGCAATTTAATGAAGAGAAAAAAAAAAGGGGGGGGAGTCTTTTCAACAAATGGTATTGGAGCAATTGGACATGCACATGCAAAAAAAAAAAAAAACCTAGACACAAAGCTTACATATTTTATAAAAATTAACTCAAAATGGATCTATATGTAAGATGCAAAATTATAAAGCTTCTAGAAGGTATCATAGGAGAAAACCTAGGTAACTTTAGGTTGGTGATGAGTTTTTATGTATAACACCTAAGACATGATCTATGAAAGAAAGGATTGATAAGTTGGACCTTATTAAAATTTAAAACTTCTACTTTGACAAACACAGTATCAAGAGAATTAGAAGACAAGCCACAGTCTTGGAGAAAATATTTGCAAAAGACACTTCTGATAAGGAACTTTATATCTAAAATACACAAAGAATTCTTAAAACACACAATAAGAAAAACAGTTCAATTAAATGAGTAAAAAAATCAAACGCTTATTTCACCAAAGATACAGAGATGACAAATAAGCATATGGAAAGGTGATTAACATGAATTATATGTGGTTAGGGAATTAAAAATCAAAATAATAATGTGATACAACCATACAGAAATTCAAATCACTAAAATCCAATAACTGCCCAAGGAAAATATTTGGGAAGATGCTGAGCAACAGGAATTCTCATTTGTTGCTGTTGGAAAAGCAAAATGGTACAGCTGCTCTGGAAGACAATTTGCAGTCTGAGACTTCCAGTTACTGCAGTTCCACTGAAAGTGACTGTAAAAAGTACAAGCTTCACTTCTGGGTCTTCAGTCTACAAATCTCAACATGAATAACAACTACACACCATGATCAGTGACCAATCACTTTACTTCTTTCAAAATCTGTGAATGCACATTCGTTACCCTATTCACACGTAGATAGCAATGCATGTAATTGTGGTTCCTATTCATTTCCCACTGAATAGCCCCTATGATATTACATAATAATCCATGATCAAAAGAGGGAAGTGGCCAACATAAAAACCAAAAGGTGATTATGCTGGAAATGAAATTCAAATCATACAAGCTGGAGTTATAGAAGAAATAAATGACTGTCAGAATGTTGGGCTGTCAGAGTTGAAGAAACTCTCGATATGCAGCCAGGGGAACTGAGTGTAGATAAATTTATCAGCATAGGGCTTCCCTGGTGGCGCAGTGGTTGAGAGTCCGCCTGCCGATGCAGGGGACACGGGTTCGTGCCCCGGTCCGGGAAGATCCCACATGCCGCGGAGCGGCTGGGCCCGTGAGCCATGGCCGCTGAGCCTGCGTGTCCAGAGCCTGTGCTCCACAACAGGAGAGGCCACAACAGTGAGAGGCCCACGTAATGCAAAAAAAAAAAAAAAAAAAAAGTTTTAAACAAATTTATCAGCATACTAAGAAACTGTAATGATAAAAAGGATAAAGGTGTTCCAGAGGAAATGACATTGGCCAAGAAACTTCATTAAAGGGATTCTAGGAGATATTTCATGACATTGACAGTGCAAACAATATAATGCTGAAAGCTGACTCAAACACAGAAAAGAAGTATGTTAATTCCTCATAACAAAGATATTTGTTCCAAATTGTAGATTATACAATAAGCAAAAGGCAATTGCTGTTCAAAGTATTCTTGGAAATTTTTCTACAAAGAAATAAGGCATGTTAATTCTGTGTTTCTAATGTTTTAAATTACAATGTAGTAAATAAATATTAGTTTTACCATTTTTTTTCATTTCCTTAGATATGTAACTGAGAGTAAGAAAAAATTTAATGTTTGAAAAATGATTTTAGAGGTTGTGGGAGAATCATAATTTTTTCCTATTGATTATTAAGAATACTTTGTATGATTTCAGGTTGCAAATTTATTTTTATGGTGTTGCATTACTCTGCAAAGAAAGGACTCCGTGTGTGTGTGCGTATGTTCTATAAAAAGCAGGAATAAATAAACACATAGATGTAAGTGATTGTGAATGCAGGAACCTACATAGGAAGAACCAGCAGCACCATAGCATGTATACACTATAATGATTCCTCCAATCTTTTCCCTAAATGGATCTAAAGCCACTTAATGTACAGTGCGAAAAGGGAAATCCCAGAAATTTCACTGACTGTTGGGCCACAGATTATAATGTGATATTTATCCCAGATACCTAGAGCATCACCATAGCCCCTCTTTTAGAAGAGCAAACAGAAACTAGGTAATAATGGAAATCCAAGCCAAAATCTGGCCTTACAGTGGTCATTGTTTCCATGGACACACCCAGTGTCATTTATCTACCCCATGTGCATATAATTGAAACACACATACTTAGAAGTTGGGATAATACCCAATTGGGTCTTTGGTCTGTGGGGCAAAAGCTATTAAGTAGGAAAACCTCTGTAGTAAATCACATCATCATCATATCCAGGGAAATAGTAGAGATTATGGATACCTTAAAAAGCTAAAGGGTGTAGGAGTAGTGGTATTTAGCATATCTTCATACAAGTCACATATCTGGATACTGCATAGTTCACTAGGTCCTACATGAGGACTACAGAATTCCAAAGGCTCAAGCAAGCCATAGCGACAGTTGTGGCTGCCATCCAAGAGATGGCATCTTTGCTAGAACAGATTCAAAGCTCAGGTATATAATATGCGGTCATTGATTTGTCAAATGTGTTCTTTTATATACCAAAAAATAAAAGAAAAAAAGGTCAGAAATATTTCAAATTCACATGGAATTGGCAAAAACATATATTCACAACTTTGTCCCAGGACTATGTTAATGTTCTCATTTTCTGCCGTAATATAGTCTAAAGAGAACTGGGCTATCTGAACATCCTGAAAAATATTAAAGAAATTTCTTATATCATGATAACTGGTGATAGAGAAGACTAAGCAGGAGGTATTTAACACACTGGAGGCTTCAGTAAAAGCCAATGTACTCCAGAAGGTAAAGTAAACTTTATGGAGAATTAGAGACCTGTTTCTTCAGTAAAGTTTTTAGGGGTCCAGGGAAAAGGGGCATGCCAGGAAATTTCCCTCAAAACTAAGAGGTATATTGCTACAACTTGTATTCCCTGCCATAACAAGGGACCATAATACCTGGTAAGCTATTTCACTCACCTACGAATACTTCTCCAACCCCTATACCAAATGACAAGGCGGCTGAAGATTTGAATAGGGTGTAAAACAAGAAAGGGCTCTGCAGCAGGTTCAGATTTTGATGCATGCAGCCCTGCAATTGGGCCTTAAAATCTGCAGAATCTATGGTGATGGTCGTAGAAAAAATTTCAGTGTGGAGTTTATGCCCCATTGGGAGAATCATAACATAACTCCCCACCTTGCAGTTCTGAAGCAAGGCCATATCATTTGCAAGACAGAATTACCCATCTTTTGAAAAAGAGCTCTAATATGGCTGGGCCCAAGTAGTCATGAAACCTTTTATAACAAGAGCTTCTGAATGCATGATAACTTGTAGAATTGGATCCTGTCGGATTAGCCAAGGCATAAATTCTGGAGGACTAAACCTCAATCTATTGCAAGATAAAAATGCTACAAAGGACAGAGTACCAAGAGGCATACTTATTTGGGGACTGTTTTGTCCCTAAAAGGTCACACTCTGCCACGGGAAGGGTAAAATCTATGGCTGCCTCCTGAGATTTTTGTGGTTCTCTGTAGTCCAGGACCGGGAATAAGTCAGAATATTGGCAAGGGTAACCAAGGAGCTAGAGCTGCCCTAATTACACAATTAGGGCAGGGAGTTATATACCTGGAACCCAGACTGTCTGATGGTACTACTCACCCAATTACGATTGAGTTGACAAGTCCATTGAAGGGGTCTTGACTATGCCACTGTGACATAAACATTATTTTGAGTGAAGGCATTTGAGAATAGGCTTTTTTCTTTAAGTAGCTTATCAACCTAAAAGCAGAGCCTCCCAAAAGAACTAGATTGTCATAAATCTGCTCCCCAAAAGTTTTACAACCAGTGACTCTTATCACTAGTGAGAAGTCGACAGCACACCAAAACATTGTCACAAAACTATCATATCACCCATCTATTTTCCTAAGGGCCCATTTACATTTTCTAGGAGTCATTTGTTTTCCCATAAGTGCCCTTTCTCACCCCCTTCCCCTACTAAGATGATGTGTACGCCTCAAATTCTAACCACCTCCTTGAGCCACAACTTTTCTGTGAACTGCATCTGTACATGAATAAAAAGCATCTGTCTTTTCTCTTGCTGATCTGTCTTTTGTCAGCTTAATTTTCAGGCCCTCAAACATTGAACATAAGAGGATAGAGGAAAAGTTTTCCTTGCCAACAGCCCTAATCCTGCCTGAGAAAAATATGGCTGTCAGAGACACAGACCCCTCAAGAATAAGGCGATCTAGAATAGACAGTTGTAAAGGGAGAGAGTGAGTGCCCACTGCTCCTTAAGTTTACCCTAACTTGTAAGTTTTCCCTCAGAAAAAAAGCCCACTGGAGCTAAGGAGGAGCTACACTCCAAATGTGCATGTAAAAGCAAAGGCATGGGTTGGAACGCAAATCATCAATACATCCACTTTGGAAGACAGTTCAGTGGTTCTTACAAAACTAAACGTACTCTCATCAGATGATCCAAAAATCATGCTCCTTGGTATTTACCCAAAGTAGTTGAAAACTTATTTCCATACAAAAACCTGGACGTGGACTATTAATAGTAGCTTTATTAATAATTGTCAAACCTTGGAAGCAACCAAGATATCCTTCAGTAGGTAAACGGATATATAAATAATGCTACATTCAGACAATGGAATACTATTCAGTGCTAAAAGAAATGAGCTCTAAAGCCATGAAAAGACATGGAGGAACTTTAAATATAATGCATATGACTAAGTGATGGAAGCCAATCTTCAAAGACTACGTACAGTATGATTCCAAATATATGACATTCTGGAAAAGGCAAACTATGGAAACAGTAAAAGGATCAGTGGTTGTCAAGAGATGTGGAGGAGGGGTGGAGGAGGGGTTGTGGAGAGATGTTCAAGCAGAGCCCAGAGAATTTTTAGGTCAGTGAAAATATTCTCTATGATACCATAATGATGGATACATGTCATACTTTTTTCTAAACCCACAAAACGTACATCACCAAGAGTGACTTGTAATGTAAACTATGGACTTTGATCATGATGTCTCAATGTTGATTCATCAGTTGTAACAAATATACCACTCT
Organism: Delphinus delphis; assembly: GCF_949987515.2. Lineage (NCBI taxonomy): Eukaryota > Metazoa > Chordata > Mammalia > Artiodactyla > Delphinidae > Delphinus > Delphinus delphis. The sequence continues at coordinate 114,697,555 of NC_082687.1, read as the reverse complement.
GGTGGGGGATACTAATAATGAAGGAGGATATTTGTAAGCAGCTCTTTTCAGGAAACCATCCTCAGCAGGAAACCCCTTTTCTTGTCAATTTAAGCAAAGCTTTTGGGTTGGTCAAAAAGTGCCTTCGGTTTTTAAGTAAAAATAAAAGACACATTTTTCATTTTCACCAAGAACTTTATAGAACAACGTATTCACCCTTCTGTTCTACTACTTTCTGCCATTTTTCAGGCAACTTCATAATTCCATCTTCCCAAAACTTTTTGTCTGAGCAAAGAACTGTTCCAGGTACCTTTTACAGTCTTCCAGGGAATTGAAATTTTTTCTATTAAGAGAATTTTTCAAAGACCCAAATAAATGGAAATCCAAATGTGCAATGTCTGGTGAATATGGTGGATGAATCAGAACTCCCCAGCCAAGCTGTAACAGTTTTTGCCTGGTCATCAAAGAAACACGCGGTGCTGCATTATCCTGATGGAAGATTATGCGTTTTCTGTTGACTAATTCCAGATGCTTTTCAATAAGTGCTGCTTTCAGTTGGTCTAACTGGGAGTAGTACTCGTTGGAATTAATCATTTGGTTTTCCTGAAGGAGCTAATAATAGAGGACTCCCTTCCAATCCCACCATATACACAACATCACTTTCTTTGGATGAAGTCCAGGCTTTGGTGTAATTGGTGGTGGTTCATTTCACTTACCCCATGATCTCTTCCATTCCACATTATTGTACAGAATCCACTTTTCATTGCTTGTCACAATTTGTTTTAAAAACGGAATGTTTTTGTTATGTTTCAGTAGAGAATCGCATGTGGAAATATGGTCAAGAACGTTTCTTTTCGCTTAACTTTTGTGGAACCCAAACCTCAAGACGATTAACATAACCAAGCTGGTGCAAATGATTTTCAACACTTGATTTGGATATTTTGAGTATGTCGGCCATCTCCCACGTGGTATAACATTGACTGTTTTCAATTAATGTCTCTATTGGATCACTATCAACTTCAACTGGTCTACCCGACAGTGGAGCATGGTCCAGCAAGATATCTCCAGCACGAAACTTCGCAAACCACTTTGGACATGCTCAATCAGTCACAGCACCTTCTCCATACACTGCACAAATCTTTGTTTGCATTTCAGTTGCTTTTTTACCTTTCTTGAAATAATAAAGTATAATATGCTGAAAATGTTGCTCTTTTTCTTCCACCTTCAATATTAAAATGGCCATACAAAAATTCACCAATTTTGGTAAGTCTTTTTTTAAAAGCATGCTGATATGACAGCTTCACATACAATCTAACAAAACTGTTTCGAATGAAGTTAAAGACATCTAAGTGCTACTAGAGCCATATCATGGAAAAAAACAAATGAACATTTTGGCCCACCCAATACATTGCAACTAACTTTCAAACCAGGTGCCCCCATGCTCTACTCATCTCTGGCCCTAGCACACCTTTCAAATCTTCTGATCACACAATACCTTGCCTAGCCTGCTGGTTCTTTCCATAGATCAAATAAGTCGAAATGAAGAATAAGTAATTAACAGATAACCAGATCTCTTTCCTAGCTTCCCCTTTAGTAATTTTGTGAACAAACTGTGTGAACAAGATAGCATCTAAAGATCACAAGAAGTCAACAAGCCTGCATGCACTGGGGGATGGTGACGACTCTGACCCCTATCTCAATGATTAACTGAAATTACATCCCCTTTTTTCCTTTAAAAACTTTCATGGCTGAGCAGAATCTTTGAAGACGGTTTATGTAGGACAATGAGTCCACCAATTGCCCAGATTGCTGACATTCTGATTAAAAGCAAATTTCCTTTCTACAAACAACTGCCTCCCAGGTATTGATTTTCGAGCAGTGAGCAACCAGACCTGAGTTCAGTAACACACGCATGTGTTGGGGCAGGGTGTAAATGGGAAATCGCTGTACCTTCCCCTCAATTTTATTGTGAACCAAAAACTGCTATAAAATTTTTAAAGAAAGAGTAAAAAATAAATAAATAAATCCATGAAGCACTATTGAACTGTGTCAACAACAGGGATGTATTATTCAGATATCTCTTCAAAGAACTTGCCATTCAACTACAGGGAGTGGGGTTGACCTACAGCCTTCAGCTGCATTATCTTTAGGATCTGCCTCAGCATTTATGCTGAAACCATGGTATTCCCAGGTTACCCCAGACAATAACTAGCATGAGGGTTTGGCCATTTCTGTCCACGCCTGATCTCAATTTTGCTTCACTGAAGACTTAATCTGACACAGGACAGAAGAGAAGATGGTGGAGAAGTGGATGGATGAATGGTAAATGACTTAGCAGGATGGGAAGTAAAAGTTGTTTTTGAGAACTAATTGTGAATGTGATTTATGTATAAGAACCCAAGGAAATATTCAGAATTACAAACCTCAGTGAAGTAGTTGGAAGCTGGAGGAGTTGAGTTCAAATCAGGAAAAATGACTGAACATAAAGAAATAGTTAGCCTACTGAGTCTTCTCCACGAAACCTTCTAGCCATGCCTTCACTTCCTTCCTACAAATGCAGGATGCATATCTGGATAAACTGACACATAGAAAAACTGAAATATAATTCACCAAGTAGATGGGTGAGCAAGGGAGCAACACTAATATATAACCTATTTACATAAATTATTATTGACATTCAAATAATAATAAAGTTTGTAATACTAATGAGAAGAATGAAATTCTTTTACAAAGGAGTTATGGGTTGAATTCTGTTCCCTCAAAATTTATATGTTGAAGTCCTAACCCTCAGTACCTCAGAATGTGGACTCATTTGATTATAGTATCTTCACAGAAGTAATCAAGCTAAAATAAGGTCATTAGGGTGGGCCCTGATCCAGTATAATTGGTATCCTTATAAACTGCAAAAATTTGGAGACAGATACACACACAAGGTAAATGCCTATGATCATCAGTCAGAGACCAGGGCAATGTGTCTACAAGTGAAGGAACACCAAAGACTGCTGCTAAACCACCCAGAAGAAAGACAGAGAACAGATTCTTCCTCAGCCCTCAGAAGGAACCAAATGGGCAAAACCTTGATTAATTTCTAGCCCTCAGAACTGTGAGACAACAAATCTGTTGTTTAAAGCCACCAGCTCGTCATACTTGTTATGGTAGCCCTTGCAAACTAAAATAGGGGGTAACATTTCACTTAATTAAGTTAGTAATCCCTATTGTCAAAAAGATTCCAAATGCCCATCTGTTAATGATGAGATGTGATGAGATTTTTTTGTATTTCATCTTTGAAAATGTCTTCTCACTAAGATAGGCACTGACGAATACTTTTATCAATCAATGAGCATATGATTTTAATTGAGCTTATTCAAGGCTTGGAAGACATTCATCAATTCTCTTAAATTCCTCTATTGATATTTGCCTTTTAGCATATCATTATGCTGCAGATTAATCATTTCCGATTGCAGGTGGGGTAAAAGCTCTTCAATTGAATAGTTAAATATATTTTGAAATATGGAAATTTCCTTTGCATCTGCACTGAGGTCTGAAAAAAAAAAGCTGCTGGAACTGTGGTTTGAGCTCAGCAAATACGTCTGCTGGGGACGTATGGTGGTGGTGATCTCATTTTTTTTTTTTTTAACTTTTATTTATTTTTTTAAACATCTTTATTGGAGTATAATTGCTTTACAATGGTGTGTTAGTTTCTGCTTTATAACAAAGTGAATCAGTTATACATATACATATATCCCCATATCTCTTCCCTCTTGAGTCTCCCTCCCTCCCACCCTCCCTATCCCACCCCTCTAGGTGGTCACAAAGCCCCGAGCTGATCTCTCTGTGCTATGCGGCTGCTTCCCACTAGCTATCTATCTTACGTTTGGTAGTGTATATATGTCCATGCCACTCTCTCACTTTATCACAGCTTACTCTTCCCCTCTCCAAATCCTCAAGTCTATTCTCTAGTAGATCTGTGTCTTTATTCCCGTCTTACACCTAGGTTCTTCATGACTTTTTTTTTTTTTTTTTTTAGATTCCATATATATGTGTTAGCATACAGTATTTATTTTTCTCTTTCTAACTTACTTCACTCTGTATGACAGACTCTAGGTCCATCCACCTCACTACAAATTTCTTAACTTTTGAGAGTATGGCAAGTATATAAAGCAGTTTGATATTCCCGGTGATTCAAACAACATTAGTTTTCATCTAAATGACACTGTAGTATAAATTTTGCATATCAGCACATTTTTTTGTCTTGTAATTTTAGGTTGAATTCATTTAAAGAACATTATCAAGTCTGCAGCAAAAGTTTATTTCCAAAGCTATTTAGTGGTTGATAACAGTAGTTGAGGACAGTTCTCTTTCATAAAAATTTCAATGTTGGCCCTGAGCCCAAAAAGTTGCAATAAAATTTTCTAACTTCTACTCCATTAAACCCTTGTGTACTAGGACAAGTTCAAATATTTAATTTTTATTTCTGACAAAAATGTATGCAACTAACGTTGATTAAGCCCATAAGATCAAATGAAGGTCACCATTGAGCCTACTGATTTAATTATACATGAGATTCAAATAATTTTTGCAAATTTACCTGCTGATAAATAACACAATGAATAGGCATTAAGCTTCTTAAGTTCTTATAAGCTTCTAACATTTGTCCAATTATGCTTTTTTCTGTGCCACACATATTTTTATGCTTATCAGTTGTAATACATCTTAGCTAATTCCATCTCAGGTTGAACTAAATTTATGTTCTCTCAATTCTTGGCTGTAGCTGTTCCACACAAGCTATTCAAAGAGGCTAACTCTTCAATCACTTCAAACTTACCACTGGCCTCTCAGATAAACAAAACAACTAAATAGTAATGGTAACACCTGTCAATTCATCAAGAACCAAGGAAAACCATTAGAAACTCTCTTTGTTTTCTAATTGCCTATTGATGTTGCTCCTGATGCCCTCAACTTGTAAAGCCACTATTATATCTGAAGGTTAATAGTCTTAAACAAGTTTATTTTCTCTGAATACATTTCTTCAGCCTTTGTAATCAAACATGATTTAATTAACTCACCATAGGTAAAAGGCTTTCACTTCTTGGCTAACAAATGAGTCACTTGGAAACTTACTTTGCTTGTAACCTCATTTTGACGTGTGTGTGTGTGTGTGTGTGTGTGTGTGTGTGTCTGCGTGTGTGTGTGTCTGCGTGTGTGTGAAAAATCCACTGTGATGAAGTATTCTGCTTTAACCTTTCTAATTTTTCTGACCATTTTTGGTGAGTTGGTAATACTCCACGTATATTGTATTATTTCAGCCCAACTAGAGTATAGTTGCATAACTAAAATGCTTTGCTGTATAATTATGTAACAAAATTATCAACACTCCCCAAAAGCATGGCATTTGAAGTTCACTTTTCTTTTTTGTTTTGTTTTGATAGGTATGCACTGATAATAAACACAAGGAAAAAACACTGTATTATGATTATATATGTGACATTCTAAATGCTGTCAAATTATAACTACATCACAGTAATTTGTAGTAAGCCCAACAGCAGTGTAAAACAATGAGGGCTCAAATACAATGTCAGTCACAACTACTCAGCTACAACTGATTTTATAGAATAAAAGTAGCCAGAGACAGTACATAAGCAAATGAGTTTGGCTGGATTCCAATAAATGTTTACTTATAAACAATTAAATTTGAATTTTATATAATTTTCATCTGTCAAAAAATCATTTTTAAAAAAATCATTAAAAGATGTATAATAAAAACCATTCTTAGCTCATGGTCAGTACAAAAATATGTAGTGGACAGAATTTGCTGACGTGTGATCTGTACAATGTAAAATTAAATTCTTAGTCCCATTCTGACATGCAGCAGCACAGCTAGGCTTGTAAATTGCACATGGAACTTTGAAATATTTCTCTTTGGAACAGTTATTTTTCTATATATCTCAGCATTTGGAGGGCTGTCCTCCAACCAAATGCCTAGGTTCCATCTTAGCATTCCTCACACCCTCATAGGACATAAACATAAGCCCAGAGCTGCCAGCCATTTTATGAATTGGCAACCAAAAAATACCAAATATGAAAGCCTTTATCATGAAAAAAATAATAAAGTAATCAGGAAACAAAGATTCAGAGGAAAAATATAGGTAAGAAAATCTAGTAGAAAATAGAGGAAAATAGGGGGGGAAAGAAAGGCCAAGAAGAGAATCATTTCAGGACGTCCAATATTCAACCAACATGAGTTTGAAAAATGAAGAGAAGTTGGAGTGAAGAAATGTACCACAGAAATAACAGTAAAAATTCATCAGAACCAAATTTCTTAGGTTTCCATTTCAAGATGGACCATGGTGTGTCTAATATGATAATGAAAAAATACCTAATATATACATCATAATTTGTATATAATCAAATATAGACAGGAGATCTAAAGCTTGCATTGAGGAAACTAGGAAAGTAACGACAAAAAGAATACAAAGAAATAAACAATATATTTGCCTACAAATAACTGTGATTTAAATGGCATAAATCTTTGCAAGAACAAAATATGAAATAAAACAGCAGGTAAATATTTTAAATTTCTGAGAAAAAATTCTTTCCAACCAGGAAATCTGTAATTAAGAAACTTTACAATTTGCAGGATCTTAAAATATATATTGCATGTGCTTCCTTTAAAAGTAAGCCGTGGAATGCTCAAAATGAATAAACAAACAAACAAAATTAAAGATGAGACATGAGATCCAGTTAATGAAGAATTTAACATAGAAAAAAAAAAAGACTTTTTCCTGAAGATGGTAAAGGGAATATCTAAGGTATCTTCTGTGTAGTAGGTCTAGTAAAAAAAAAAAAGGTCTGGATAGAAGAAAAAAGGCAGAAGGATCCTTGAAAGATACCTCCAAGAAGAGTAAATTGGAATTAATAATCTAATTTATGCATTTGACTATATCGAAAGAAATTTACAGTTAAAGAATTTTGAGAAGTTTTTATAAAAGAAGAAATAAATACTAAAGAACAGCAATAAACAAGCATATATTAATCCGAAGTGTTGGGGGTGATGGCAAACCCAACTGAAAAGAAAAGCAATTGTAACATTGTATTGTACTTATAAGCAATATTTATTTAGTCATCAAGTATAGATGTCAAATTATTATATAATTTTTATTGGGAGCTTTGGAGGGGAGAGAAAATTGACTGGAGCAGGGAGGGGTTGTAAAATAGATTACATTTTTCCACAGGTGAAAATCAGTACATAATATGTAAAGCTGGATAAAAAGAAATAAAGAACCAAGAGAATATACATATCATATAGAATTATGTAAGTAAATATTAAAGTACTTATTGAAAGATTTTAAAGTGGTTGCCTATGGATAGTAAAGGACCAGACTGGGGACTTTCAAAACTATATTCTGCATTAATTTGCATCTCCGGTAAATGCTTTGATTCAGGACTCAGAATGATCAGGCCCAGAGCCTCTGACTGCTTGCCAGGGAGCTTGGCCTGAATTTTAGCCTCCTTTCCTCAGGTACCATTCCTAGTGATTCTAATACAGATGGTTCTTATATCACAATGGGAAAAAAAATCTGTATAGTATATTCCAAAATTCATGTGTTTCTAAAGTATATGCTTATCCTTAAAATTGCTCAATAATCCAACAAACATAATAGACCCAACATTGTAGGAAGTAGTCTGTCATCTAATATAAAGGATATTTCTCTCCACACATACATCATAAGGATAAATCAAATAAAAAATATTCTATACAAATGCCAAAGTGTCATATTACAGAGCACTCAGAAATTATTAAATTGAATGTAACTGTTACCACTTGAAAGAATGTGTAACTACTTCATGTAGTAGTTATCTATTTTACATACTAAATTACTCCAAAATGTAGTGGATTAAAACAAGAAAATTTGTTGTCTCACAGTCTGTGTGCTTCAGAAATCAAGCTGTGGCTTGGCTGGCTTGTTGGAAGGATTTAGTTCCTCATGAGCCTTTGGCCAGGGATATACCTCAGTTCCTTCCCACGTGGACCTCTCCAAAGAGCATATCTCAACATGGCACAGTGCTTCATCAGAGTTCCAGCAAAAGAGAGAGAGCTACCAAGGCTACCAAGTCACAGATTTTTTTGTTTGTTTGTTTCATAATATAATCGTGGAAATGACATCACCTCATTTTATTATATTTTGTTAGAAGCAAGTCACTGAGTTGAGCCCACACTTCAAGGGTGGTGATTGCCTAATACTGTGCATACCAGAAGGCAGTCATTGAAGGCCATCCTTGGAAGCTGCCTATCACTCTACTTATTCAACAAGTCACCGTGAGCACCCCCTTGTCAAATGCCAACAAGAAAACGGGGTTCTTAGCTCTACAATCAAAGGCACCTAAATTCTGTGAATAACCTGAATAAGTCTGATAACATATCCTGAGCTCCACATTAGAACTCGGCCCAATTCGGATTGGATACCAAGAACTCAGATACCTTGATTGCAGCCTTTGAGACCCTGAGCAGAGAACCCAATTATGTCCTGACCAGAATTCTGACCTACAGAAATTGTGAGATAAAGAGCATTGTTTAAGCCATTAAGTTTGTGATAATTTGTAACATGGCAACAAAAATTAATACACATCCTTTTCAAGGTAATTTTTGAACCCGCAACTACTTTCAATATATTTGAACTCATTCTTTTTGTACCTTCCCTGACAACTGTAAATAACCAAAGTTTTAGGCATTTTGCATGAGCTTCCTAAAATATTTTCTATTCCAACACATCAGTTTATCTTATTTTTCAATATTGTGTCCATTATAGCAACAAATAAGTCACATATTTTAACGTCTGCAGCAAACTAAACTTTGAAATATATGTTGCCTATAGTCAGTAGGGATACTATTTAATAAATTATTTGTTCATTGCACTAATGGTTAATTTATTCATTTTATAACTCATATAAATCTATGTCTGTGAATTGTTAATGACTAGAGGATGGAACTGGACATAGTGAGTGAGAGTTGATTATAATGTTTACAAGTTAAAACCTTGATTGACAACTTTCTGCTCTAATCTGTGTCATATATTAACTAAATAATTGAATTTAAGGTATATTTGTGATTTTTATTTACTAATATTTACATAAATATTCTGCTATATTTCCTCTTTATTTTGACATAAATTCTTAGAATATAGTGATGTGTCAACAAGGAATTCTGCCTATATTTAAAGGGACTGTATTGAAACAGAAAATAAAACTGTCAGTATTTTGTTCAGTCCTTACTTTTAAATGTAAATACAAATCTATGTAAACCATATTTAAATGTATTTCAATGAGAGATATTTGACTTGTTCATGCATCCATGCTATATAGATTCCTTTAGAACTGTAGGTTTTTCACACTAGCTAGGATCTATGCTTCTTGAAATGACTACAAAATGTACAGATAAAAAGTGATACTCACTATAAGAAACATTATCTCTGCATTAGGTTGCCATCTAAGTTTAAAAAAAAAAAAGTCACAAATGTGGAGGCCTGAATGGTCAGCCATTTAAAGGTGGGCAAGATTGAAAAACAACCTGATAATGCATGTGACTAGAATAAATCACCAAATGACTATTTAGTTCTTGGAAAGCTCTGTAGAAACTGGATATACACATCAGGAAATAAACCACATTTTCTTTGTATGCTCTACTGATTTCAAAGGGAAAATTCTATTTTGAACACTTTCATATCACCACATTGCCTAAGGAAGCAAAGTCAATTAAGTTTATAATGTAAACCTTATATATAAACTTAGCTGTTTCAGCAGACATATAAAAGGAATCAGGTAGAAAATATTAAAGCCTTAGGTTAAAGAAAAAAAATCATTTATCTTGTCTATCTCCATACCTTTAAAGAATGTTTTTTATTCCACCCAGATATTAAAGATTTTACGTGGTCTGCAATATCCAGGGGCTATATTGATCTACCCAATTAATGCACCACATCCAGTACAAGAGGTACAACTGGGGCTACCATTTGGTTAAGTTTACATTAATTCTCTATTATCTGTCATAGTGCACTTGAATTTCCATAAGGCAATATGAATGGATTGAAATAAGATAGGATAGTGATAACCATCCATCCATCCTTTATGATGCAACGCTTCCTGCAGTTCCTCCTGGAACACTGTGCTGCATTTGCTTTACTATGTGGGCATGGGGCAATTTCAGAGGCTTACACTTTGCCATTTTTACCATAATGGCCATTTAGCTGCAGGTCAGGAATGTGAGAGCTTTGCCAGCTGCTTAGAGTATTTTAATTATCCACTTAGGAATGAAGAAAATATAAGGTTTTCAGCAGTCAGATTGGTCTCACTGAGAGCAGGATTGGGGCCAAAGTTAATTTATCACTTGGTCATTCATAAGCCCACACTCAGAAAACACATTATGGTAGTTCAGGGCCTGGTCACCTAAGGGAGTTCCTCTGAGACTTCCTGAAAAATCAAATTCTTTTAAAACATATTATTTACGATAAGAATAAAAAGAAAAGTGTGGCACATTTACATCCCTTCCTTAATCCTTTGAGTAAATTCCTAATTGTAATGTCCCAATAATGGGACAAAATGTCTAAAGATAACTGAGTACAAACATTTATCAAGGAAGTGTGTACTGTGTCATTTACTTAATCTTTCAATTATTTGATTTGGGTATTTGTCATGAAAAGCTCTGCATTAAGAAATGCATGAGTGTTGTGCAAAACAATGTGCTACTCCCGGACAGAATAAGCCCACATATAAAAACACACTTGTAAAATTATGAGAAGACTGGCTTTTGCAAAAGCTAGAAATCAGCTTTTTAAAAAATAAATTTTCCAATAGAAATACATGTTTTACACTATTTTAAACCTTGGAAAAGTCAGTCCATAAATTAAAAATAATTTAAAGTTGTTTTTTGCAAAAATGTAAAATATCACATTTTTTCATTGAGTTGAAAGTTAACTACAGACCTACAGCAATGTACTAGACACTGATATTCCAATAATACCACTTCTCTCTAATGAACAAAACCCTAAGTTCTTTGCTCATGTCAAACTGGCAGGTTTTAATAAGTACATTTTTATCCACATTTTTTAATATTTTAGTCATTATTCTTTGTCAATTCCTAACTGGTAATGATTATCTGAAACTTCTATGCTATTGTATCTAATTTATGCACATCTCAAGTTTCTTATTTAGCAGTCTGTGTGCTTGTTGCATTCAACTCTCTTTCAATTAAATGGTTATTGCCTTGGGACTATCTCAAATGAGAAGCTTGACTGGTAAAACTACACCCTTAAACTTTTATTTTTTTTCCCAGCACTGATTTCCTTTGGTCATTTTTGAGAAAACTCAGAAATAATCAGTCAGAGAATATGCAAGTAATACATAAATTGGTATTGATGACCACAAGTGTGGTATCGATACAAAATGTCAGGAATAATTTGAGTGCCAATTTAACTTTAATATTCTATTAAGATCTATGATTCAATAAACATTTTGTAAAGTTATAAAATGTGTGCAACTTTCTATCAGTTACTTTTATTTACAGAGGGAATTTTTGCAACAAACATTAATAAGGACGTAATTTTGAAAATGACAAAAATTTAACTAATATTTGTACAATAGCTAAATATACACATTTCTGGATATACATATTATACCATGGTGTCTGAAAACTATTAGGTACTTGATAAATCATAGAATGAATAAATGCAGGGATACACTGAAGAGAAATTAAACTGGATGTTATTTTATTTTTTCATTCAGAATAGCTTCAAAACATCAGAATATTTCCATTATTAAAGTGTCCTACTATGTTGTTATTTCCAGACTATTGATTAAAGTAGGGATGGCAAATGTCAGTCTGTATGGCAAATTTGACATTTACAAATAAAGTTTTATTGGAACACAGCGACACTGTTTACTTTCCTGTATTGTCTCTGGCAGCTTTCTCATTACAATGGCAGAACTGAGATCATATGACCCACAAAGCATAAACTATTTCCTATATGGCCATTTACAGAAAAGTTTGTTGACATCTAAATTAAAGGACTAAACCTATTTCTTAGGGATTCTGTAGTCCCTAAACATTCTTATTATATATAAGTAAAAAGTTGAAATAAATGCTATTCCATTATTGAGCGCTTCGGAACAGGGTTAACAATAATAACAGAAAGGTTTTGAACTGATAGCTACTAGTGTGTAGAACATTTATTTTGTACTAATTAATTCATAATAGAAAGATCATTGCTATCTTAAAATCAACAGGTAGAAAGGTCATTGATTCTACATTGTGGATTTTCATGTTTGACAGTGTTTTTCAGTGATGAATTCATATGAAACTTTTAGAAAGAAAAATGTTTTGTTTTACCTCTTAGCCATCATTTCATTGAAAGACCTATGTAAGCCTCAATAAATCTAGGATTGCTTTCAGAATTTTTACTTCAATTTAAAATGTGTATAGTACCTTATATCTGCAAATATAACAGTTTTATTAGTAAATATCTTAAAACTAACTGTAAATTTTGATCTCTAAACTGTGTCATTGTTATGAGGCATCTAAATAAAAGAGAAAATAAGTTAATTTTGTTCTCTAAGCTACCAAAGTTGGCTATTCCAATGACAGTTCAAATTTTTTCACTTGAAATTGGTTACTTTATTACACAGATTATAATAAAATAAATTGAATCATAAAAAAGCAGTCTAAGGAGGAAAGGAAGAGCCAAGAGATGTACTTTACTAAAAAAATATAATTACTTCTAGGAAAACTGACAAACCATTTGGGTCCAGATAGTTCCTAATTACTCACCTTTATTTTCATCAAGAGATATAATTTGTTTCCAAGTATATTAAATGTTATTTAATAAGTAAAGTTATACATTAATTTGAATGTTAATAGCCTAAAAATTTTTAATTTTATTTTATTTAGTCACTAACCCTGAATTGAAGAAAAAGAGTAAGCTTTATACTTTCTCTTTTATATATAAAGTACAAATCTATATACATTAAATGAAAAGATACACAGCATATCTATAGTATTAGGGAAAAAAAACTTTTTCAAAGACTTTTGAGGAGGAAGGAAATTAAGAAAGATTGAGACATAATGAATGAGACAAAAACTCTTATGTTCCCATGGAAATGCAAGATGAGATATTGGAATGGCATGGTATTTTTTGACTTCCCAAAGTGAAAGATGCATACTGAGGCAGTATTTCTCATGGTTTATAATGAAAGCAGCTTTTGGTCGAATTCTGAGTCTTAAGGTTTTCCTTATTAAGTCAATGTAGTAAGCACATTCTAATTTCTGATTATATCTATCTTTGCATATAATCAGATTTGGGGTTTTCTTTTCAGTGATTGGACTGAAAATGATTATTGCCCTGCATATGCAGGATGAGAAAAGGTTTCATAACAGTCCTTTGATCTTCATAGTTTTTCTTGAGATTAGTTACCTTTCCTGAGCCTATAACTGTTTTTCAAGGCATTCAGTGCCTTGAAATTCATCCCATTCTTTGATAACTATTACTGGTTTCCTATTGCATAAGTATCACAACCACTTTTTACTCCAATGCATTCTCTATCACCTGTATTGTCAAGATAGACCGTATTTTGGGTCATAAAGCACACGTTAGTATTTAAAAGTTTGAAAAGTAAGGTTAAATTAGAACTAAATAACAGAAAGATATCAGAAAAAATTTAAATATTTGGAAGTTAAAGGATATACTTCTCAAAATTAATTATTAAAAAAGGAACTTAATAAGAAGTACAAAGTTGAAAAATTCACATCACCTGTTTTTAAAATTTACTGTAATGGAAAGTAATTTGTGTTATTTTAGTGAAAGGATATATAAATCAATAAATTAACAAGGAGTCCATATAAAGACCCACATAAAAGAAGCCAGTTACTTTTTGAAAAGGTACAGAGCCATTCAATAGAAAAAGGATAAGTTTTTCCAAAATGGTACTAAATAATTTAATACCTAAATGAAGAAAATCGTATTAGCTTAAAATTATACCTTAAAAATTAACCCAAAATGGATCACAGACATAACTATAAAATGTAAAATATGAGAAAACATTGTGTGACTGTGTGTTTGACACAGAATTATTCTAAGGCAAATACTGTTGTGATAGTCAACAGGAACAAAACAACATAATTATCATCCCAATGATTTTATATGTTAGAATTAACTGATATAAAATATTATGAATGAGAGAGGGGAGATCAAGGTGGCAGAGTAGGAGGATACAGAGCTCACTTCCTGTAATGAACGTATCCAAAATATGTCTATATGTGGAGCAATTCTCAGTGAAAACAAACTTGCAACTAATAGAAAGACTCTTCTAGAACCAAGGCTGTAAGAAAGATCCACATGAACTCAGGTAGGGAAAGGAGAGAAGCAATCAGGTCTGGATGTGGGCTCCCGGGAGGGAACACAGTTGGAGGAAGGGATTACATGGGCTTAAATATCCTTCCTGGAGAGCAAGTGGTTCAATCCACATGCTGGGCACCCCAGCCCTGGCTGATCCAACACTTGTAAGATGAGTCCCCTTCAGTAGTCTGAAAACCAGTGGGACTAACAGGAGGGCTGTAAGAAACCTAGACCCTTCTGGTGTAGAGTGTGCACAATCTTGCTTACACCCGTAACAGGTCAAAGGAAGCAGACTGAAACTGCCTGGGATTCTGGCTGGTTTCCCCTCTTGCTCCATGGAGCAGCTCCACAATAAGGCAAGGGGTGCAGCAGCCAAGGGGAGTGCACAGTTGTGAGGGATGGGCCTGCTTAAACCAAGAAAGACATATGAATGGGACTAAGGCAGCCATCGCTGGCAACTGTGGAGGCAGCAAATCAAGAGGGGTCTGGAACTCTGACTGGGGCTGGACCACCAAAGCCTGTGCCCTGACCCACACTGAGTACCCACTCCAGCCCTTTCTGCCCCAGCACTGTGCCCCTCTAGGGTGAGGGAGATAATGCTGGGAGCAGGGAAAACACACACTTAGAGGGAACAGAACCAGCTGGGCCACAAAGTGTAGAGCTTCTGCTCCAGCAACTTGCTACATACCTCCACTTCCAGCAGGGTGGTGTTGGCCACTGAGCCAAGGTGAAGCCTCAGTTCACACCTGGCTCTAACTCTAGCACCTCCATCTTCAGCCCCACTTCCTACCAAGGTGATAACTACAAGAACACCCTGAGGGAAGATATGACTTATGTTCATGTCAAATCCAGGTCTCCCACCAAAAACACTGTACAGGAATGCAGACTGTACAGAGATGCTCCCACACAAGGAAACACCTTCAAGACTGGCATAGTAACAGCTTCACCTAATTTCATAGAGACAGAGAAAATTAAGCAAAATGAGAAGTCAAAGAAATTTGTTTCAAATAAAAGAACAGGAGAAAAACCCTGAAAAAACAATTAATGAAACAGAAATAATTTACCAGATAAAGAGTTCAAAGCATTCCACAAAATTCATCATCCATTCATGAAAAAACTCTCAACAAATTTGGTAGAGAGGAAATGTATCTCTACATAATAAAGACCATTTACGACAAACCCACAGCTAACATCATACCCAATGGTAAAAAGCTAAAAGTTTGTCCTCTAAAGTCAGGAACAAGACAAGGACGCCTACTCTTCCCACTCCTATCTGAGGTAGTACTGAAAGTCATTGCCACAACAATTAGGCAAGAAAAAGAAAGAAAAGACATCCAAATTGAAAGGGAAGAAGTAAAACTGTTACTATTTGCAGATGACAAAATACTACATATAGAAAACCCTAAAATCTCTGTGAAAAAACTATTATAACTTATAAATGGATTCAGTAAATTAGCAGGATACAAGATTAATATACAGAAATCTCCTGCTTTTCTTTACCCTGATAATGAACTATCAGAAAGAGAATTCAAGAAAACAATCCCGTTTACAAATGCATCAAAAAGGATAAAATACCTAGGAATAAACTTAACCAATGAGGTGAAAGACCTGTACTCTGAAAACTGTAAGACACTGATGAAGAAAATTAAAGATAATACAAAGAAATGAAAAGACAATCCATGCTCTTGGATTGGAAGAATTAATATTGTGAAAATGTCCATACTACTCAAAGCAACCTACAAATTTAATGCAATCCTTATCAAAATACCCATGACATTGTTCACAGAACTAGAACAAATAATTCTAAAATTCATATGAAACACAAAACAGGCAAAGCAATCTTGAAAAAAAAAGAACAAAGCTGCAGGTATCATGCTCCCTGACTTCAGACTATACTATGAAGCTACACTAATTGAAATACTATGGTAAGGGAACAAAAACAGACACATAGATCAATGAAACAGAACAGACAGCCCAGAAATAAACCCACACACCTATGGTCAATTAAGATACAACAAAGGAGGGAAGAATATACCATGGAGAAAAGACAGTCTCTTCACAAGTGGTGCTGAGAAAACTGGACATGTGAAAGAATGAAATTAGAACATTTTGTCACATCATATAAAAAATAAACTCAAAACGGATTAAAGACCTAAATATAAAACTGGAAACCATAAAACTAGAAAAAAACGTAGGCAGAACAGGATTTGACCTAAAAACGTCACAATATTTTTTTGTATCTGTCTCCTAAGGCAAAGAAAACAAAATCAAAAATAAACAAATGGTACCTAACTAAATTTAAAAGATTTTGCACAGCAAAGGAAACCATCAACAGAACAAAATGACAACCTACTGAATGAGAGAAAATATTTTCAAAGGATATGATGGATAGCGGTTAACATCCAAAATATGCAAACAGCTCATACAACTCAAAATTTAAAAAGCAAATAACCCAATTAAAAAATGGAGAGGGCGCTTCCCTGGTGGCGCAGTGGTTGAGAGTCCACCTGCCGATGCAGGGGACACGGGTTCGTGCCCCGGTCCGGGAAGATCCCACATGCTGCGGAGTGGCTGGGCCTGTGAGCCATGGCCGCTGAGCCTGCACGTCCGGAGCCTATGCTCCGCAACGGGAGAGGCCACAACAGTGGGAGGCCCGCGTACCACAAAAAAAAAAAAAAATGGAGAGAAGGCATGAACAGAAATTTTCCCTAAGAAGATATACAGATGGCAAACAGCCACATAAAAAGATGCTCAACATCTCTAATCATCAGAGAAATGTAAATCAAAACCACAATGAGATATCACCACACACGTGTCAGAATGGCTATCATCAAAAAGTCTACAAATGTTGGTGAGTTGTGGAGAAAACTGAACCCCTGCACACTGTTCATGAAAATATAAATTGGTACAGCCACTACAGAAAGCAGTATGGAGGTTCCTCAAAAAAAAAAACCCTAAAAATACAACTACCATATGATCCAGCAATTTCATTCCTGGCTATATATCCGAAGAAGACAAAAACATTCATTTGAAAAGATACATGCACCCTAATATTCATAACAACATTACTTACAATAGCCAATACATGAAGAAGCCTAAGTGTCCATCAACAGATGAATAGATAAAGAAGATGTGGTAAATATATACAACAGAATATTACTCAGCCATAAACAATAATGAAATTTTGCCACTCTCAACAACATGGATGGACCTGGTGGGTATTACGCTTAGTGAAATAAGTCAGACAGAGAAAGAAAAATACTGTGTTTTCACCTATATGTGGAATCTAAAAAATAAAATGAATACAACAAAATAGAAACAGACTCCCAGACATAGAGAACAAACTAGTGGTTACCAGTGGGGAGAAGGAAAGAAGGAGGGGCAAGATAAGGTGGGGATTAAGAGGCAATATAAAATGAATAAACTACAAGGATATACTGTTCAGTAGAGGGAAATATAGCCATTATTTTCTAATGATTTTAAATGGAGTATAATCTATAAAAACACTGAATCACTGTGTTGTATAACTGACCTTATATAATAATGTAAATCAACTATACCTTAATAAAAGAATATATAAACAGGACAAATATTATGAGTGAAAGGAACTAAAAAAGTGTATATTACCTAATTCCATTTACATAAAGTTGAATATAGGCAAAACTCTATCTGTAGCGTGCATTATCAAAGAGCATGACATCACATCCAAAGAGTCAAAATTAGTTCTTGGGGATGAAAAAAATCTTTCTCTTGATTATTTATGAAGCACAGATATACAGATAATATAAAACAAATACATAGTTACACAGATGGGCAAGAGAGGAAATGTCTACAAACATTTCTTGGGGAAGGAGAGATTTTAAAAAGAGTTGACAAACACTGATTTATAGTGTCACACCTTTCGAGTAGTTTGAGTAACAATTAGATTAATCCAGTGTTGGGGTACTGGCATGCTGGAAAATACGAGGTGAGTTGGGACAGCAGGGTTGAAACTGAGAACAACAAAGTAGTTAAAATAAATAATGAGAAGGGCCCTGATATATTGTTGGGTAAACAGGACAAACAGAACAAGGCATTACATAAGAGCTCTAGTCAAAGTTAACAAATGTATCCTAGTGAGTGTAACAGAAATAATTAGATCAAAAATTAAGATGTGTAGGGACTTCTGTGGAGGTCCAGTGGTTAAAACTTCACCTTCTAATGCAGGGAGTGACTGTTCAATCCCTGGTTGGGGAGCTAAGATCCCACATGACTTGGGGCCAAAAAACCAAAACAGAAAACAGAAGCAATATTGTAACAAATTCAATAAAGACTTTAAAAATGGTCCACATCAAAAAAACTTTTAAAAAATTAAGATGTGTGACTTTTTTGTTAGATTTTATGATTTCTAAGGTGAAGCAATTCCAAGTAATAACAAATTTCAAAATTTAGAGTATAGTAAAAATTGGTCAAGAAACAAAAGATTCCCTTACGACATTCTCTGACACTTCCAGTAGTTATATTAGTTTCAAGATCAAACCCATAATTTCTGTACTGTTA
Organism: Delphinus delphis; assembly: GCF_949987515.2. NCBI lineage: Eukaryota > Metazoa > Chordata > Mammalia > Artiodactyla > Delphinidae > Delphinus > Delphinus delphis. Next base: position 114,678,656 of record NC_082687.1, on the reverse strand, counting down.
AATTTTGGAAGGAATTCAGCAATACTTGACTAATTATCTTTTATGGAAATCAATGCCATTTTGATGTTAAAGGATATACTTTTCTGCTTGCTAATCTCATGTTATTAAAAAGAACTTTTGAGTTAGTAAAGAATATAAAAAAAGAGTTTAGAGTTTTATATATAAAGGCTAATATTTACATATAAAATAAATTTACCCATTTACAACTACATAATTTGTATTTTAAAATATACAAATGTATATTAAACATCTATATATATGACTATTAATATGTGTTTACTAGGTAATAAAAGATAAGCAAGTTATAATGCAAAATACTTTTTGTAAGAAAGAGGATGACTTAATTCACAATATCAATTCTTTTTATTCTCTAACAAAATGCCTATGTTTGCCTTAGAACTCATTAGACTGATAATATATCCAGTGAAATATAATTTAACCTTTAATTAAAAGATCACTTACAGGATTTAACATTTTAATGTGATAGCTAAAATGAATTAATTTCAAGTGAAAGAACTATATATACTTCAGTGTAAAATAAATTATAATTACATAATTATACCAAATATCATATATAAATTAAAATTATATGTTATTTCAATTATAACCTGAAGCTATTATCTTGATATATGACATGATTACAATTAAAGTTAAGTAGTTACTATGTCTTGATGAAGATATTAACAGCATATTAAAAATCCCAGCCAATGTTATTAGTACTTTAAATATAATACTCAGAATGTAGTAGGTACTAAAATAGAGCTCTTTTAAGAAGAATTAACTAGTTTATATGGTTCTTAATAATTTTTTTAAATAACTTTATTTACCATGTTTTCATATGTTGGACTGGAACACTATTCTTAGGACAGCCTAATGTCACATATTATTTCTTTTAAAATGCTTGGTTATAACACATCACATCATTTTAAAAATGTACATAAAGTAATTTCATTTCCAAAGCACTTTCACAGAGCAAATTTTACCAAATATAAAACAAGAGCTTTCTTTGTAAAATATTTACCAGTACTGACCAAAATACTGATCAGTAATTTTGTTTAAAATTGAATTGAGGAGTTCATTTTCTGAGTTAACAAACTGCAAGGGAAATAAACTGGAATACTAAACAGAGAAATGCTCAAAATAATGTACAAATATATACACTGGAAGTAATTTTATGTTACTGAAACCTGAGAAAATTACAATAAAATATGTAAACATACAAATATATAAAATACCTAGATTCTTTAAATTATAAATTAATAAGCTAGAAAGTCCTCACTAAATTTGAGAGAAAAAATGAGGAAATTTGGTGGCAGTTTTCAATTTCGCCACTTTGAATTATATGTATATATATATAAAATCATATATATGCTTGTTAGGAAAAAATAAAGTACTCCTTTTAATAAAATACTAAAATGTGAAGAAATTACCTTGCTTCAAAATAATTTTTATATTTACAAAATATATAGCTCTATAATTAACACTGATAAAATAGAATTATCATACTTCAGACTTTATTTAGAAACAAATACCATCATAATTTCCATAATGAGTTCTCTATGTGATATACTCATTTTTAAATTAATAGATTAAATGCCAGGTCTCCTTTGAAAAGATAATTTAATTAAATTACATACAAAGTTAGTTTTCTTAAAAATATTAGTATTTAATATGTATATGGGTATATGTGCATGCATTTTGTATGTATGGTCTTTTCCCCCACTTTTCTTAACTATCCATAACAGATAAGTAGATGAGATTTCTTAGTACTTATACTTACTAAATGTATTTTTTCAGTTATCAAAAGAATATTGTATATACATTTATACAAATTATAAAATTGATGAGTGAACTGAATAATAACAGCATTAAAGTCAAAGCAAGTTGTTCACTAATGGAACTTAATATTGGCTTACCTAGAAAAGATACTTAACTGATTTTTTTTTTTACAGAGGAGGAGTATTTCTTCTATAAGCTCTGTGTAATAGGCAGACTAAAAAGTACTAGTAAAAATGACTGACCTGACTTTTGCTTCTGGATAAAATGGAATAACAGGTACCAGACTTACCCTCTAACCCAAAATGAATGATAAATAAAATATGTGAAAAACTTTGGTGACACAAAAGAATGACCCTTGAGAAAAGTGAAACAAATGAGTTGAGTCTTAGAATTACTCAGTTTCCTGAATGGAAAGAGTCTCTAGTCTATAACACAGTGAAGACAAATCCCAGTGGTTTATGGCAACCTCTCTGATTTGAGTAGATTGAGAGTCTAAGAAGACTAGCATTCAAATGGCAGAGTAATTCAATGGAGAGAGTGCCAGAAACACACACCCAAAAAGAGAGAGAGAGAGACAGGATGAGAGAGACAGGTCTGTAGACCTGCAGAGGATTCTCCTTGTCTTCAGCTGAGTACTGATTAGTTCATGCATGTTCATACGACTCAAAGTTGGTGAAAGGACCACCCAAAAGAAGCAAAGTGAAGAGTGCCAGAGGTCACACAGTCCTAGGAATAGTTTATTTCCCCAATGGCATGAATAAAAAACTTGTAATTCATGGGGGATCTAAAAATCACAATTAATTCTTGGGGTAGAATAATGAGAAATGTATTGCCTCAGGAATGAGGAAAATGAGCCTTAGAATAAGACTGCTGCTTTGGTTCTGCAGAACTATATTAAATGCTCAAGAATATTTTAGGCATATAAAAATAATCATACAAGGTACACCTTATAATAATTGGCATCCAACTAAAAATTTTACAAAGAAGTAGGAAATTATACAGAATGAGAAGAAAAAAATCAACCAAAATAAACAGACTCAGAATTTACACAGATGGTATGTCTAAATAGTTACTGTGTTATACAGTGTTAAAAGGTAAAGATTGAACATGTTAAGTAGAGACCTGAGAGTATAAAAAGATCCATCTTGAACTTTTAGAAATTAAAAATACAATGTATTTGATTTAAAATATTCTATATATAATTAACAGTAGATTATGAAATACAGAGAAGGATTATTGAAATTGAAAGCATAAAAATAAAAACTACTGGAGAGAAGGCAGAGGAAAAAGAAATGAAGACAGTGAAATGTGGGGTAACTCAAGCAGCCTAATATACATGCAGTTAGAGTTTCCAAAGGAGAGGAAATAGAGGGGAATACAGAAAAAAAAAATACATGTATATATAATTGCCAGGATTTTCCAAATTTGATAAAATCCATAAACCCACAGATCCAAAAAGCTCAATCAGGCCCGAGCACAAAAAAAACAAAAAAAAAGAAGAAAAAAAGTGAAGACTACACCAGGAGGCAAGAATATACAGTGGAGAAAAGACAGCCTCTTCAATAAGTGGTGCTGGGGCTTCCCTGGTGGCGCAGTGGTTGAGAGTCCATCTGCCGATGCAGGGAACACGGGTTCGTGCCCCGGTCCGGGAAGATCCCACATGCCGCGGAGCGGCTGGGCCCGTGAGCCATGGCCGCTGAGCCTGCGCGTCCGGAGCCTGTGCTCCGCAACGGGAGAGGCCACAATAGTGAGACGCCCGCGTACCGCAAAAAAAAAAAAAAAAAAAAAAAAAAATATGGTTTCCTGTTAAAATCAATATAATAAGCCTATTTTTATAACTTTTAGTATAATAAACATCATCCCTACAATATCACAAATGCCACTTTGGGTAAAAAATAATTATTTTGTGTCATCAAAGAGGTGATACTCAATGAAACTGTTAAACATAAAACAAAGTGACTACTAGGACCAAGTTTATCATGCATTCATTGGGCACCTTGGATGTTCAATAAGTCATTAACAAGAGTAATGACTTTAATAAAAACATAATTTTCCATATTCACTCAGTGAATCAGATTAATATTGCATTTTGTGATTTTATGACATATAGTACTTAATCTACCTCAAGTTGCTCATTCTGCTTATATTAAACGCATCATATTGATGTTGGTGAGAAAGTTGACTGGAGACTTTTCAAGAAATAAACTCAAAACACAGAAACACATGCACTACACACTGGTAGGTACTGCAAACCTCTAAAACTCTAGAATACTATTCATAATGAAATATATTATGTTAATATAAAATGCCAGGAGAAACAGTTTAATTAAAGCAATGTCACAGACAGTAATGCAGGTACCCAAAATTATTCTTAAGTGCCATATAAATTGAAATAATTTACTTCATTCTTTTGAGATAAGTACATCTGATCATCTGAAAATAATCTCAAAAAACAAAGAGAATGAATTTGGATATTCCACAGAAATGTATGGTTATGAACGTATTGACTATTTCCCAGTTCTGTCTCTAAAGGAACATTATTTTATCTCTGTATTAATGAGACAGTATGTTGAAGCATTTATAATCTTTAGATAATTATAAGGTGAAAACACAACAATATCACCAGATTCTTTTTTTCTCTCTCTCTCTTTAAATAGCACACTTAGACAACAAAGAGAAGCAAGAGCTATTTGAACAAAAAGGAAGAGGGAAAATAAAACTCTCACTCTTTGCAAATGATATGATAGGATATGCTGTCTTCAATAGCACTTGCTGTCTGAGTCTCAGGTACTACCATGTATAGTCAGGGCTGACTGGCATCCATGGGACAGTCTTTTCCTCTTCACTTTTAGTTGAGACCAATGCTTCTCAAACTGTCAATTTGGTTTATCTGAGAAAGTATTTCCCCTTCACTTTTGAAAGAAAATTTTGCTGGATACAGAATTCAAAGTTGATGTTTTTGCTTGTTTACTTTTAATTTTTGTTCAACATTTTAAATATTTCGTTCAATTCTCATCTTGCTTACATGGTTTGTGAAAAGAAGCCTGATATAATTCTTAACCTTGCTACACTATAAGTAAGCCCCCCCGCCCCACATAAACACTTGGCTTCTTTTAAGATTTTCTCTCTATGGTTTTTTTGCAATTTGAGTATGATAGCTCTAGGTGTAGACTTTTTGGTTATTTATTCTGTTTGGTGTCCCTTGTAGCTATAGTCCACTGTTATTAAACAGGACCCCTGTTGATGTGGTGATAAAGTGTGGGGGGAGAGGAAGCATTCAATAATCCTCTGATTACATCTCAGTCTTAGTGATTCTGTCTGTGGCTGTGACCTTCACAAGCGCTTCTGAGTTTTCTTTTTTTTTTTCCCTACTCTTCTTGGATGAGACACAAAGGATAGATTGAGATGGGTTATATAATTTTCTACTCCCAAATCCAATAAGGCCCATGATGTCTTTTTGGAATCTTGCTGAGTAGGACTTTGTTGTGGAGAATTCTCTGAGATTACTTAAAGATGATTATTTTTCTTCTAGGAATATTTCAAAATGGCATTTTTTCCCCTGGACATAATTCAAAATTGTCACTGTTTCCATTCCCCTGGCCAAAGAGAGAATTTTTCTCTAATCTTGATTGTGAGAAGCTGGTGGAGCTCCTGGAGATAAAACCCATGAAAGCATGGTGGCCTCCCTTAGAATAGGCATCCAGGAGTTATTAACTCTCAAGTCTGTCCACACTTATCCTCCAGCAATTTAGCCAAGATACCATTTAATTGTTCCTTCCAGTTACTGGCTGCAGTGTATTCTACTTCAGGTAAGCTGATTTGTCTTCTCTGTATTTGCCTGCCTCTCCAGTTTTAGGGTAGTGGTTGGTTCTGTGACTTCAATTTACTGATGGATCGAAGAAAAGTTGTTGAGTTTCAGTTTGTTCAGTTTATCTCTTATAAGGAACTGATGCTTTTAACCTTTATTATTTATATTCAGTCAATTCAGTCAATTCCTCCATGATGGATATATCACTTTGGCAGAAGCTTCAGAGGGATAATTTTTTTGTTTGTTTTTGTTTGTTTGTTTGTTTGTTTTTGCGGTACACAGGCCTCTCACTGCTGTGGCCTCTCCCGTTGCGGAGCACAGGCCCCGAACGCGCAGGCTCAGCGGCCATGGCTCACGGGCCCAGCCGCTCTGCGGCATGTGGGATCTTCCCGGACCGGGGCACGAACCCGTGTTCCCTGCATCGGCAGGCGGACTCTCAACCACTGCGCCACCAGGGAAGCCCCAGAGGGATAATTTTATTGCTTTTATTTCTGAATTATTAGTTATATTATGAAAACAAATTCCTTCTTTTGAATGTGCATTGTTTTTCACTGGAAATCACCTAACGAAGTCAGAAACTAATTTGATATGTAAAGAGAAGCTATGTTTTTACTTGAAATGACTATTAGAAATAATCAGTCAATAACTACAAAGTATATTTTCTTATATGTAGAATGTAAAACAAACAAATATAACAAAACAGAAAGAGACTCAAATACACAGAACAAACTAGTGGTTGCCAAAGGGGAGAGGGGTGGAGGGAGGGGTGAAATAGATGAAGGGAATTAAGAGTACAAACTAGTAGTTACAAAATAAAAAAGTCACGAGGATGTAATGTACAGCACAGGAAACACAGTCAAGCTTTTATAACTTTGTATGATGTGTAATGTATAAAAATATAAAATCACTATGCTGTACACCTGAAACTAATATAAGTTAACTGTAAGTAAATATATAAGTCAACTATAAGTATATAAGTCGACTTAGCTTCACAAAATATCTAATATTCATAAAGTAAGTTTCTAATGTATCAGATAAATAATAATATTCTAATTAACTATTAACTATTTATGAGTGCAAAGTGAGAGATATATTTTTATATTAAGGGAACCTAATAATCATCTTTTCCTAAATAATTAGAAAGAAAATCTGGTTTCATGATTATTATGTGAGTTCTCAACCTTACAACATATTTGACTGTTTTGTTTAAATTATTTTTATTATTACAACTGTAATTTTCTCATTAGCTCTTATTTATAAAAGTGCATTTTTTAAAAAATAAAGGGTTTGCCTATCATTTCACTATTGATTTCTGAGAACATTATTTTTCAACTGGTTGAGAAACTTTATGACCTAAGGTATAGTCATAATTAAAATATTAAAATTTTGTTGAGAATATTATTTATTTTTTGAGGGAGTACAAAGTTTCTTATGTATCAACTAGATGAAATTTTATCATTGGTTGTTCAAATCTTCTATAGATTTACACATTTCTACTGCTTGAAACTTAGGTTAGTTTGAAAGATGTTGTTATGACTAACAGAAATTTGTATTTGTCAGTTTGCTGTTTATATTTACAAAATCACATGGTCCAAAGTGTTAAATTTTTATCATTAATTTCTTTAAAAACATTAATTGCTTATATTTATTCCTATTAATATTTTATCTTCAATTATATTTTGTCTGTAATTATAATAGTTTCTTTCTTTCTTTGGTTGAATGCTTTTCCCTACTATATTTGCTATACCCATGTGTCATTTTAACTATGTCCCTTTACAGTAGCATATCCATTCTGATTATCTTACTTACAGTAAGTGTTTCTCAGTAGTTTTCATTGATCAAAATGTCCAATATGCTTAGATACACTTCTGCTATCTTACTTCAGGCTAATTATTTACCATGCTTCATCTCTATTTGTTTTCCATTTCTTTCTTGTGCTTGGTTAATTAAATTTTCTCTTGATGGTTTTCCTCTTGGGTGGTTTATAAAAATTACTATTGTATTTCTATTTGTTTAGGGTTATCGCTAAATTTTAACAATTGTGCTTTAATTTATATTACAAAAAATGTTGCAAAAACATTTATTAAATGGGCAGTTTAAACATTTATTAAATTAAGGTAGTTCGGAAATTATACTTTTCAGAATTCAGGCTTCTTTACCACAAGAAGACTTACATAAATATTAGTCACTTATTTAAAAATATTAGGCATTTGTTAAATATTAGGCAGTTCAACTATACTGTTGGACCAAATTATTCATTCCTCCCTGTATTCTAGCCCTTGATTGTATAACTGTGTGTCCTTTCATTAAATCGCTAGTATATTTTCCCATTTCTTGACTTTGACTTTGGTCATATGACGATTTGATCAATAGGATACAACAAAAATGATGGCATGCCAGTTATAAGCCAAGCCCTCAAGAGTACTTCCATATTTTCACTTGTGTTTCTTAAGCATCTATTATCACCATAAGAATAATATACATAGGCTAGCCAGTTGGTCTTCAGAGGAGGATGAAAGCCAAATGAACATGAGCATGGCTTAGATCAACTGATCTCTAGCCTATACGCTGAAACTCAAGCTATAGGATTATTTATTACTCTACGCTTCCAAAATTTTCTTCTCTCTTTTGACTAATAATTACTGTAGCTGATGTATTATATATGGTAGTTTATTGACGTTTTGGAGGTGGTCATGGAATCAGAATTTACTACTACAGACTCATTGTATGATTATGGTTAAGGTTAGGAACAACAGCAACATGGAAAAAGAGCCAACCCTTCCCCAGAATTTCTGGTGAAAATTTCATTCCACAAGCTCCTGCCACTCAACTCTAAGACTACAGGACTAGAAACTACAGAATCAAACAGAGGTGCTCCAGAACAATCCAATGCCTTCTCTATTATGCTTAAAAAATTGTTTATATCTTTCTTCCAATTGCCTGTCACCTTTTTCTTCTTGGTAGAATTACTGGTCAGTAGGTCACATCTTGAACTTGAGAAGCAAGTCCATCTGTAAAATGTAGTTTTCAGAGTTCTACTTCTTTATTACACAAAGACAAGAAGAGTGTCATTATCAGAACTGAGAAAGCCACCTTACAAAAAGTTTTGTTATCTTTGAACTTGAATTAAGAGGTCTATCTTAATGGTTCATGTTTATTTTTCTGAAAGTAAAACCCTTATAATCTGTTCTTTAATTGATTTGCCTTAAAGAATATGTGATTTCACTCAGTTAATTGTATAGTTGCTATCTGTATCTGCATATTTAGTAATTATATGGTCATTGGGCTTCGTCATCTGAGGCCAGTTCTTCTTTCAAAGGCTAACATAGTGAAGTTTATTATCTAAGCACTTTCTTTTCCTGGCACTGATCCTGCCAACCAGCATAGCTATTATAAGAACAGCATTTTGATCCTACCCACTATTGGTCTTATATAGACACTGAACTCATTCTTGGTTGATCATGTTTCCTTCTCAAATGAATCTGTAATGAGAATTTTGAAAGAAAAAAGTAGCTATCACTAGGTGAATGAATCTCTGAGACAGAAAATTCAGGGGTAATTAGTGAACCTGTTTTCTCTCATGTGGAGAAAACCATTCTGCTACACCCAAGAATATAGTCAATATAGAGAGAGAAGAAGACAAAGGAGACAGGATCTTTATAGTCTTAGAGACATAGTTCTGATTGATGTTGAGGACTACTGATTTCCTGGTCATGAAAGAGGCACTCAGTGTATTTATCAGAATGTGTCCACTCTGTATACGCCGAGTCAGGAAGAGTTTCCATCACATTCAATCAAAGTGATCTAACCAACTCATCAGCAAAGAAGTGTTGACTAATCTTGTTACTCTCAGCTCTGTTAGTTCAACTTAAACATTTACTAAAATATTAGTCTCAACTCATTTTATTTTATTTTTTATTTTTCGGTACACGGGCTCCTCACTGTTGTGGCCTCTCCCATTGCGGAGCACAGGCTCCAGAGGCACAGGCTCAGTGGCCATGGCTCACAGGCCCAGCCGCTCCGCGGCATGTGGGATCCCCCCGGACCGGGGCACGAACCCGTGTTCCCTGCATCGGCAGGCGGACTCTCAACCACTGTGCCACCAGGGAAGCCCCTCAACTCATTTTAGGTTCACAGAAAATTTATTTTGTGTGGCTAAGTAAAAAACTATAAAGATAATTATTTATTACAAATAAATTATGATTATTCTGCTCAATGTAATGAGATACCTCCAAAAATATAATGGATATATTTTAACACACACACAAAATTACCTTGAAATATTTATTAGGTAAAAATGATGAAGACTATTTTATAATAGCAACCACTTAGAGAAAATATCTTAAAGGTTTATCTTAAAGAAAATGATACATAAATAATGATAAAATACTGAGCTGAATACATTTACATCTTATATTTTGATCATATTATAGTACAACAAGCTTGAGTGTACACATACTACCAGGAAAAAAAGTTCTAGTTAATAGAAACAAAATGTACACTTTAATTCTTAATATGGTTATACTTATTTATATGCTCAATAAATATCCATGGAAAGAAAAATCAGTATGGAGCTACCATAATTTAAGTCAATATTATTTGCCTAGATTCATCCTATTTCAATTAATTTTCAAAAGAACATTACAAGGTAGGCATTATCATGTTCCACAATTTACGGAAAAGGGAATTTATGCTTAGAGGGTTTTGTATAAAGTTATCCCTGTACCTATGCAAACTTAACTAATAAATCATTATCAGTTACTTTAGAAATTATTGAGCATTAATCAGCTGTCTTATGAGAATATGGATTTTTTTAACAAAATAAAAAGTAAAATATTGAGTTAATCTCATGGGAAAGAAGAATACCACTTACATGTTCAGCAGCGTATCTGAGTAACCACATTGTCAGGGCAGTTGTCTAAGTAGCACTCAGAACATATTCTGAAATGCTCAACTGAGAGGGATGCCCTTCCTCGTAAGGAAAAACCGTGGACTACATGAATGTACAATTACACCTAACTATGACCCAGAGTACCAATGATAGTAAAAGATGCACAACAAATTGGAATAATTAGCTCTCATATAGTAAGTAGAAAAAATAAAAAGCAAAAATCCCCCCCTCAATATTGTGTTAGGAAATAATATTTGAGGAAGCACTCAGAAAACTTTTTGTATTCAGTGTTACCCACTACAGATTCCATGGATACCTGACAATTTATTTTGCCTCTTAACTGAAAATCAAGGATATTTTCAAGTGTTCTGAATAATTTTAGTGACTGAATAAGCAGCTATTATATAAGAATGCTTTAGAAAGCACTATTCTAGCAGGGAGCTCAAAAGCTCAATAAATATGAAATCACTACAGGGTCTCTAGCATATGCGTATATAATAGGGTATGAAGAAAATAAGTATTTCAAAGTCTGTCAATAGAATTATGAACTGAACAATCTAGTATTGTTTACTCATCCATGCGTAAACTATTGATTTCTGCTTTTGAAAAGTAAAATAAGAAGAACATAAACTATTATTAATTTCAGCAAATTGGAAAGTAGCATCATTAGGGTTGGTGTCTTTAGACCATCTTTAACGACTTTGACTGAAATCAAATCCTGCTCTTCAATGCTTCATATAATTGCACAACTATAGGAACTCATCAAGCATCAGACAGTAAGAATAGTACATTGCAATGAACCTACTCTTTTCTGCATTTAAGATGGTCTCCAATGGAAAAATAATGTGAATCCTAGAAAACACGAAGACTAATTGTTGGTGTCCAATAAGTAAATCATAGAATGTCATTAATATGTGTTTCTCTCAAGTTAAACATACTTTAAATACATAATATATCACAAGAGTGTTTATACAAGACTATGTCGATAAATACATTTACATATATTGGGATGCATGCCAAAATGTTTTACTGATGGGGCTGCATGAATAAAAACATTTGAATCTAAAATATTTTTGATCTAAAAATTAATGAAACCAAAGAGATAATCTGTGGAGACATTTATTTTCAGAGTCTCAAAGACAGAGAAGGAAAAGATAAGCAATTGAATTCCAGAGCCAAGACACATTTTGTGCCAGTCATTCAGGCCTGGGGAAGGCCATTCCTCCTACAAAGTTAAGGGAAACTGAGATCCATTCCACCCATGTGCTACATGTGTCTTAGTGTAGGTACCATATGCAGATCATAAAAGAAATAAATAATGATTCACTATCAGTGTAATTAAAATTTACTTGTAACCTCTGAACAATATAAAGAGAGAAGAATATTGTTAGATCATGTGTTGGCTGGTGATGTTAACACAAATACTTAAGAGGAACACCTAGCTCCTGATTTCTAGTAACAGAACTAAGTGGAAATTTCATGCGTATGAACCTCAGTTCACCCCATATAAAATGTTTAGAAGACATGCTCCTATAAAATTCACATGCTATTATGAAGATAAATTAAGAAAGTTAATATTACTTAATAAAACACAAATATACTATCAAGCATGAGATTTAATAATTGTCATCATGAAAATATGACAAAAACAAAGTCTGTCTCATTTAATTCTAGAATTGCTAGGTCCCTCAGGAGACTACACATCCCTTACAGGGATCTAGAAATAAGGATATGTCAGGCCATAAAATAAATCCCATCTACCACTGTAAATTTTACTCTAATATTTTGATCAATAATGATGACTAGTGTTGATAATTATGATGGTGATGGTGATGATGATGATAAAGATGATGGTAACATTCATGAGACACCTGTAGTCTATAATATAATAGGTAATGCCTACTCACATGTAAAGTTATATATTATTATCTCCATTTTATAAGTAATTATCATTAGTATAAGTGAGACTAGGTGATTTACTGAAAGTCACCCAATGGTAGGATGCAGATCCACTTTAGTCTTTCTCCACAATTTATGCCTGTTATATTACATCATGTATAGACTCAGTAAGTATGTATTAAATTTATACACATAATCAGTCAGAATAAGCATTACTGACCATAAAGAACATATTAGTTGAAAGATTCATATTATAGGATAGCATGATGTATACAGAACATTTTTATTTCTTTAATTGAAAAAAGTCATTTTTTAAAGAAATATTAGATTAAAATGTAAGCAAAAGTGTGTGTCTGTATAGAGACCTGCTTACATTTATATGTGCCTATTTACTTGCACCATACTGCCTATGGGATTATGTACCAAGAATACTGTACATGCATTTTGACAATATGTGTTCTCTTGGGCACAAGGTGTTGTGGAAAGCCAAATATGCTCATTCAGACCAATTTATTAGTTGTATAATATTGGAAAAGTTACTTAAAGCTCTGAGCAATGATTTGTTCATATATAAGTTAAGGAAAATATCACCTACATCACAGAATGCAATTAGCTTTTGTATGTGAATAAGAGAATCTGGTACAATGCCTAGTACACATGTGCTACATATTTTTCTATCTTTATTTGTTCTATGGTATTAAGTTATGCACTCTTAAGAAATGAAGTTCTATGCTACATTTTCTATAAAACTGATATCCCTTAAATCACTATTATTCTAAAATTTTAAAAAATAAAATCTGAATCAGAAACTATCTTAAAATGATTATACATTTAAAAATAAGACGATAAAGATAGTGCATGCTTCCCTTGAATGCATCACTGTCAATATCCATTTTGGCTCACACTGCAGGCCAAGTGCAATGTACAATTAAACAATGAAGGGAAATTATTCTCACTGTATCACAGAGATAATTGTTTAGAGGATGTGTATATGTCTGTGTGTGTGTTTGTTAATGTAGCTAAAATTTTAAATGAAATTTGAAGGTTTTATAAAATGCTTTTTGAACTGAATTTTCAAAGGGAATTCCATTCCTATGGGATCCTGCTCACAGGATCATATTATATATTCAGTTTTAGTACTAACATACTAAATGTCCACATAAATATAAATGTCCATATTTGTAACTTCAGAATTATATTATACTGAAACTGAAGGCAGTGCAAGGCAATAAAACTATTCAAAAACAATTATAAGTTTTTGTTTTCATAGTGTGTTTTCAAAGTAGTGTTTTCATAAAAAATATCATACACCACGACCAAGTGGGATTCATCCCAAGTTCACAAGGAGGTTTCAACATATGCAAATCAATCAATGTGATACACCACATAAACAAAAGGCAAAAACAACATGATCATCTCAATACATGTAGAAAAAGCATCTGACAAAATTCAACATCCATTACAATAAAAACTTACCAAAGTGGGTATAGAGGTAATATATCTCAATATATTAAAAGCTATTTATGAAAAACGCACAGACAATATAATACTCAATGGTGAAAAGCTGAAAGCTTTCCTGATAAAATCTGGATCAAGACAAGGGTGCCCACTCTCAACTCTTCTATTCAACACAGTACTGGAAGTCCTAGCCACAGCAATCAGACAAGAAAAAGAAATAAAATGTATCCAAATGAGAAGGGAAGAGGTAAAATTGTCATTATATGCAGATGATATGATACTATATATAGGAAACCCTAAAGACTCCACACAAAAACTACCAGAACTGATAAATGAATACAGCAAGGTATCAGGATACAAGATTAACATGCAGAAATTGGTTGCATTTCTTTACACCAACAATAAAATATCAGAAAGGAAATGTAAAAAACAAAACAAAACAAAACAATATCTTTTAAAAACTCACCCCCCCCAAAATAAAATACTTAGGAATAAACCTGACCAAGGAGATGAAAGACTTATATGCTGAGAACTATAAAATATTAATAAAGAAAAGTGAAGATGATTCAAAGAAATGGAAAGATATCCCATGCTCTTGGATTGAAAGAATTAATATTGTTAAAATAGCCATAATACCCAAAGCAATCTGCAGTTTTAATGTGCTGCCTATCAAGTTACTCATGACATTTTTCACAGAACTAGAACAAATAATCCTAAAATTCGTATGGAACCAGAAAAGACCCAGAACTTCCAAAGCAATCCTAAAGAAAAAGAACAAAGCAGGAGGTATAACCCTCCCAGACTTCAGACAATACTACAAAGCTACAGTAATTGAAACAGTGTGGTATTGGCACAAAGAAAGGTATGTGGATCAATGGAACAGAATAGAGAGACCAGAAATAAATCCACACACCTATGATCAATTAATCTTTGAAAGAGGAGGCAAGCATACAATGGGAAAAAGATAGTCTCTTCAGCAAGTTGTGCTGGGAAAGTTGGACAGCTGCATGTAAATCAATGAAATTAGAACACACCCTCTCACCATACACAAAAATAAACTCGGAATGACTTAAGGACTTAAACATAAGACATGAAACCATAAAACTCTGAGAAGAGATCATAGGCAAAACATTCTCTGACATAAAGCATACTGATGTTTTCTTTGGTCAGTCTCCCAAAGCAATAGAAATAAAAGCAAAAATAAACAAATGGGACCTAATCAAACTTACTAGCTTTGGTACAGCAAAGGAAACCATAAACAAAATGAAAAGACAACCTACAAAATGGGAGAAAATATTTGCAAACCATGCAACTGACAAGGGCTTAATTTCCAAAATATACAAACAGTTCACAAAACTCAATATCAAAAAAAATAAACAATCCAACTGAAAAATAGGCAGAAGACCTAAACAGACATTTCTCCAAAGGATGCATACAGATTGCCAACAGGCACATGAAAAGATGCTCAATGGTGCTAATTATTAGAGAAATGCAAATAAAAACTACAACGAGGTACCACCTCACACCAGTCTGAATGACTATCAATAAAATTTCTACAAATAACAAATGCTGGACAGGTTGTGGAGAAAAGGGAACCCTCCTACACTGTAGGTGGGAATGCAATTTGGTGCAGCCACTGTGGAAAACAGTATGGAGTTTCCTCAGAAAACTAAAAGTAGAATTACCATATGATCCAGCAATCCCACTCCTGGGCATATATTCAGACAAAACTATAATTCAAAAAGATATGTGCACCTTTGTGTTCATAGCAGCACTATTTACAACAGCCAAGACATGGAAGCAACGTAAATGTCCATCGATAGTGAATGGATAAAGAAGATGTGGTACATACATACAATGAAATACAACTCAGGCATAAAAAAGAATGAAATAATGCCATTTTCAGGAACATGAATACAACTAGAGATTGTATTCTCTAATACTAAGTGAAGTTAGTCAGAAAGAGAAAGACAAATACCATATGATATTACTTAAATTTGGAATCTAAAATATGACACAAATAAACCTATCTGTGAAACAGAAACAGAATCATGGACGTAGAGAACAGACTGGTGGTTGCCAAGGGGGAGGGGATTGGGGAGGGATGAAGTGGGAGGCTGGGGTTAGCAGAGGTAAGCTATTATATATAGAATGGATAAACAATAAGGTCCTACTGTATAGCACAGAGAACTATATTCAATATCTTATGATAAACCATAATAGGAAAGAATATTAAAAAAATAATGTATATATATGTATACATATGTATGTGTGTATATATATATATATATATGTATATGTATAACTGAATTACTTTGCTGTACAGCAGAAATTAACATTGTAAATCAACTCTACTTCAATAAAAAAATCGATAAAGAAAGCTGTTTTTGTATATATGTGTGTATGTGTATATTTAAATATTTCCTACTCATTTAATGTATTAAATATATTAATTTAGGAATATTATTAAAATTATGAAAATATTTTAATAGAGCATTATCAGAAAAACTGATTATTTATGCATTATTCTTATCTTAATGTTTTATAAAATTACAGTATATTAGCTGATATCCCTAAAATTTCATTGACTGTCACACTTGTTTTTCATACCTGAAAATCTTCAGTCTTTTGGTGATGAAACACTTGCATACAATGCAAGCTGGTTCAACAAATGTTTATGCCTATACATCAGTGTTGAGCATGAGAAATCTGGCTCAGTGAAGCAATTTATTGGCATATATTTATTCACACTTAGGTGTGATAACAGTTCCTGGTTTTTTTTTTTAAGAAGTGCATTCATTTTTAACATGATATGTGATCATTTTATTCTATTTCCTTAAACATACTGGTAGTAAAATCTTTTTAAAATTTTGTTTAGGGATTTTATATTTTGCATAAACGTCTTTTAGTTTCACTACAAACTGGCTATGGAAGTCAACTTCAACAAGCAACTAATTTTGTAATAAATGTAACCTCAAATGTTTTCTATAGATTTTAATTATAGTTTAATATTTAAAATATACCTATAGTAATGTGTAGAAATGTATATGTTTATGTACAAATTGGTCAGTGAAGTTATTAAAGATAGGTTTTATCTATTTCTCTAATTGTTTTGTCAGTGGCCTAATAGCTTTACATAAATATTGTTAAGGATACTGGCCTTGATGGTCTTTACTCTGCCTTGTTTTAATTTATATAACTGATGTTATATATAAATAGTGATAATCTTTATTTTCCTTATAGGTATTCGCAGGTGGAACTTGAAGAATGCTCAAGTAAAAGAAATACAAATCATATAGTCCTTAACATCTGTCTCTAAAGTGAACTTCCCCTGCTTTAACTCTTTTCTTATATATCTAAAATTTATTTGAAAGAACATAGGTTATGCACTTGAAAATTAAGTCCCACGGCTAAAACTGGTGGAGGTCCACAATACCGTCTGAACTATAAATACTGAGAATAGAATTTGTTCAGCGAGCAAACTGATACTTTGTGACTAGGGCTATGTGGAAAGTTCTGTTTTATACCATAGAAAGACACATATTGAAAATAAAATTCTTGAAGAAACAGATCAATTATGCATCTTAAATTCCCAAACATATTTCCTAACACACAGTAAGTGCTCTGTTTGATGATTTACTGATTAAATGGGTACAAGATAATATATGGATATACATGAATGAAACTTGTAGATATAAGTATTGTTTTGAAAGATGTAAGTCTAATTTATTCATATATCTAATCATTCTGGCCATGGTTATCTTTCTCCCTACCAAGTTTTTGCTTTATGATCAAAGTACATATACAGAAGTAAATTGGCATTTTTGATCCATATTATTTGTTCCTTTCACAAATGCTCCCAATTGTACTCCTCAGATTATCACATCAAGTTGCAAATAATGTGCTCGAATGAGCACAGTAACCTAGTTGGGTTTGTTACAATACAGACCTTTGTCAGTTTGGAACAGAGCCTTACTCTAATATTACTCCATGAATCAGCTTGACAGCATTTTACACCATTCTAAACTGAAAAGACTTTTCTTTGCCTCGCTAATTATATTACCATTCAAATCCCTTGTTAGGGCTCATTCATTCTAAAAGCCATTAGTACTACCTGAATTCACAACAATAAAGGATACGGGCAAATGATAATTATTATTAAATTTTATTATCCAAGAGTATTTTCTTAAAGTAATGATAATATTAGTTCTCTAATTTTGAATTGGGCTTTGAAGTGAACTATATTTCTTTTTAAATGACAGAAATATTCTTAAGCTATCATTCTAATATTAACATAATGTAATAAAATGACAATCTAATACATATGGTTGTGTTTCACTGATTTTATTAAACTTCTCTCTTTTTGATAATTTACTAATGTACATTTCCACTATAAACTATAGAGCTACTAATATAATTCCATCCTTTGTAGGTGGCTTGGGTATTGCTGTCACTCAGCACCTTTATTCAGATCACACAATGGCAAGAGCATTCTGCAAGTGTTGGCCAGCGTATAGTGAAGCAAAACAGAGAGAATCTGTAATCAATGAATGTCGTGCTGGAAAGGCCCTACATGAGCGCATCCTTATTGGATGGCATAAGGCACAGGTCAATCCCTGCTAAGCCAGCGATTAGAGATCATTTAGGTTGATAATCTATTTGTAAATTAATTATTGAATATGTGTTTGCTTACTCTTTGATTAATAAGAAGTATTTTACTTATTATTTCATTAGCATTTTGATTAAATGGTAGTGACTTTCAACATTTCAGTTTTTAAAATAATATTAACAAATTGAATCTATAGAAGCATTTCCTCCCAATTATTAATATATTTCCTGATAACTAACAATATCATTAATGGCTAAGAGCTCTTTTCCTACAGAGTCATTAATAGGAGTCAAATGTTTGGTATAGTAAAGCTGTTTAGACCATGAAGGAGACAAGTTTAACTGAGAAAATGGACATTCTAACACCGGCAGAATGTATATTTGTGATAAGGAGCTTTATCTTATCAACTGTTACAGTATTATGATAGTAAGTTCAAATGAGTAAATTTAACTCATATTTAAACTAATAGAATTTACATAGGAAATAGGAAAATAAAACCAAAATAATAAAATTTCTTGATATTTCATCTACCTAATATTTGTATAAAATTAAGATTAGACATAAACAATATTTTTCAAGAATAAGTGAGTGAAACAGACTAAATACATCAAAGGAAAACTATGAGGGTAATCCATTTTCAAAAATTTAATTTAAATAGGCAATAGATTGCTAAAATATATAAATAAATTGCAAGAATGTATTAGGGATGAAAAAAGTAAGTTTGTAGATAGAGGCATTATCATTATTAAGAAATAATACACAATACTAAAAGAGTGTAAGAGACATACAGGACACAGTGAAAAAGTACAAAAATTAAAGGGTTTATAGTTATATAGAGAAAAATTACAAGCTTTAACCCTTCAGCTTTCATACTGCTGCTGCCTATCCAAATCCCTGGAGATATTTATTCTTCTAAAAGTTAACATTAGGGCTTCCCTGGTGGTGCAGTGGTTGAGAGTCCGCCTGCCAATGCAGGGGACACGGGTTTGTGCCCCGGTCTGGGAAGATCCCACATGCCGCGGAGCGGCTGGGCCCGAGAGCTATGGCCACTGAGCCTGCGCGTCCGGAGCCTGTGCTCCGCAATGGGAGAGGCCACAACAGTGAGAGGCCCGCGTACCACAAAAAATAATAAGTTAACATTAACACAGGCCAAGGGATAAATGATGACAGATACAGTTCCACCATATCTATTGACATATATTGTTGTGTATTTATTCACACATATGTATGTAAATTATATTTCCATCAAGCAATAACCAAGGCCATCATTATGACAAATGTTACTTTTGTTCTTATAGTCACTTAGAATTTATATTCTGTGAATTAGTTTTATTTTTTTCTTCCTACTCTCAGGATGAAGATTTGATCACACTGAATTTTAGTTACTCTTAGGAATTAAAAATTACTATAATCATTTAAGTGAAAAAACAGGCCAGTAATCAGAATATCTAGTTTTGTATAATTATCAAATATGAATATGATATGTTAATCTTATTCCTTCCCTTAGCTTGTAACTGTTATAAACAGGAAGACTATAGTTGGAATAGTGAGAATTCTGTTTCCTCTGTCTTCTCTGCCTCCTCCACTTTGAAACTTGTGTATTTTGATTCTGGAGGATGAAGCAGGGTAGGAAATATGCCTACTATCAAGGATCATTGTCCCCCGAGTTTGGTATATTTTTGACATTCTTTCTCCTTTAAAAACTCTCTAGCCTTTAGATTCTTGATATGAACTAATGTGTCTCAACTCTAACTGGTAACTTGAGATGACTTCTGTTCTCCTCAGCATTTCTTTGCCCACTGCCAGCTGCCTTATGTGGAAGTCTCACTGCTTCTCAAGATAGACAGGAGAGGAGAGAATAGGGTAGAGTAGGGTCAAAAGAAAATTTCTGTCATCTTTTCTTTTGCATGTGGCTCACAGAAAATACATACCCTTAGACTGATAAACTTAGAGCTCAGTCCTGATCCAGTAAAAGCAGCTTTCCTTTGGACGAATGCATATTGAACACTGCCCACACAACTGCTTATAGATTTACCTAATTTATTTTAGCAGGAGAATGTCATGTCCTTCTATGAATGAGATATATTTATGTAATTTTCACAACTGGTGGTTATTAGGTTATTTCTAGTTGTTTGTGTTTCAACTACAAACAATGCTAAACTGAACTTCCTTAACATTTTGAAATAGTATGACATTTAGGAAAATATCTAGAAGCTTAACTGATGTAATCAATAGTTCAAAAATTCTGAATGAACCAAATTTTGATCATTTGTTTTCTAATAAATGGTAGTAATTTACACTTTTAGTAACAATATAAGAAAATCATGGCTATTTTGCATAGATATTCATAAGTACCATTTGCCTTTAGTTTTCCTTTTTGCCTTGAATTTTGGGTTTGTGTTCCCTGTGTTTGCTTTGTAAAAACAACTTTAGATTTACTTTCCTTTATGAACTATACTATTTTAAACAGTATCAGGGGAGGAGATCAAGATGGCAGAGTAGAAGGATGTGGAGCTCACCTCCCCCCATAAACACATCGAAAATACATCTACAATTCTCACTGAAAACAACCTGGACACTGGCAGAAAGACTCATACAGCCAAGGCTGTAAGAAAGATCCACACAGATCTGGGTTGCAAGGGAAGAGAAGCAATCAGGTCATTACCTGTGCCCCTGGAAGGGGACACAGAAGAGGAACAGAATTACATGGGTTCACAGGTCATCCCTGGGGAGTGAGTGGCTTGTACCACATATTGGGCACCCCAGCCCCAGTGGCCAATACTGTGAGGATGAGTCATTTAGCCGATTTGAAGACCAGTGAAACTGACAGTGAACTAAACTCAGCTAGTGAGGACTGTATACACGCTTCTTTACTCCTGAAACAAGGTAGAGGAAGCAGAATGAAACTGCCCTGAACTCTGGCCAGTTTCCCATGACCACCCCAGAGCATGCCCCAGCCTGAGCTGAGCCCCTCCAGCCACTCTTGCTCTGTGGTACAGCATCACACCAGAGAAAAGGTTGCCATGTCCAAGGAATTTATGCAGTTGTAGGGGGTGGAGCCAGCTCAGACCTGGCATAGCATCTGAATGGGGTAAGGGCAGCCACTACTAGTGTCCATAAGTGTTACAGATAGGGAGTGGTCTGGAGCTCTGATTGGTGCTGGGACCACCCTGACCCATGCCAAGTACTCTTTCTGGTGCCTCTTGCTTCAGCACTGTTACCCTCTGGGGCAAAGGTGCCGATGCTGGACGGGGGGAAGAAGGCACACTTAGAGGGAACAGAACCAGCTCAGAACCTGACCCTAAGGACTGCTGCTCCAGCAAGTTGGGACCCAAACCTGCCCCGATAGGGTGGTGTTCGTCACTGAGCAGAGGAGGAGACCAGCTCACACCTGGCTTTAATTCTAATCCCTCTAACTCCAGCTCCACCTCCTACCAAGGTGATAGTACCAACACACCCTGGAGAGAAGACGTGACTGTGCTCACTTCAGTTGCACCACTCCTACCCACCACTGGGCAAACACACACTATACAGGGACACACTCACACAAGGACACTTCTTCAAGACAGGGATCAGTAAAGGTTT
The DNA here is from genome assembly GCF_949987515.2 of Delphinus delphis. Lineage (NCBI taxonomy): Eukaryota > Metazoa > Chordata > Mammalia > Artiodactyla > Delphinidae > Delphinus > Delphinus delphis. The sequence goes on along the minus strand of NC_082687.1, from coordinate 114,656,627 downwards.
CACATAATTTCATAGAGAAAAAGAAAGGTAAGCAAATTGAGAAGACAGAGGCATTTGTTTCAAATGAAAGAACAACAACAAATCATGAAAAAACAACTAATGAAACAAATAATTTACCAGAGAAAGTGTTCATAGCATTAGTAATAAGAACGTTAACTGAATTAATAAGGTAAAAAATAGATGAGTACAGAATTTTAACAAGAAACTAGAAAATATAAAAGAGAACTAGTCAGAACTGAAGAATACAATGACTGAAATGAAAAAGATGAGAAGGAATTAACAGCAGACTAGGTGATTGAGAAAAATATGTAAGTTCTCTGGAACACAGGATAATGGAAATCACTCAATCAGAAGAGCAAAAAGAAAAACAAATTTTAAAAATTAGAACAGTTTAAGGGACCTCTGGGACAATACCAAACATATCAGCATTCAAATCATAGGGATCTCCGAAGAAAAAGAGAGAAAGGGATAAAAAATGTATTTGATGAAATTAAGGCTGACAACATACTGAACCTGGAAAAGTAAACATATATTCAGATACAGGAAACATGGAGGTCCCCAAACAAGATGAAGCCAATGAGACCAATACATACAATTAAATGGCAAATATTAAGGATAAAGAGAGAATCCTAAAGGCAACAAAAGGAAAACAGAGTAACATACAAGGGAATCTCCATAAGGCTATCACCTGTTTTTTCTGCAGGAAATTTGCAGGCCAGAAGGGAGTGGTATGAGGCATTTAAAGTGCTAAAAGGGAAATGCCTACAACCTAGGATATTCTACCCATCAAGATTTTCATTCAGAATTAAAGAAGAGATAATAAAAGATTTCTCAGACAAGCAAAAACTAAGAGTTCATCAACACTAAACTGACCCTAAAATAAATGTTACAGGATCTTCTCTAAGTGGAAAATAAAAGGTTACAACAAGTAAGAATACATAGGAAAGGAAAACTCCAATCAGGAAAGGCAAATATACAGTAAACGCCATGGATCAACCACTTAAATAAGCTAATATAAATGTTAAAAGTAAAAAAAAAAGTCCTATCGACTATAACTGAACAGTTAAGGGATGAACATGAAGATGTAAAATATGACATAAAAAAATGCAAACTGTGGAGGAGGGGAGTAAAAAATGTGTATCTTTTAGAATGTGCTTGAGCTTAAGTGACTATCAGTTTAAAACTAGTAGATATAGATATAGGTCAACATATATGAGCCCCATAGTAACCACAAATCAAAGACATGTAATAGATACACAAAAATCAGAGAGAAAGGAAGACAAGCATACCTCTAATAACCATCATCAAACCACAAGGGAAGAAACAAAAGGAAGAACAAAGAAGTATAAAAGCAACTGGAAAACAAGTAACAAAATGGCAGTAAGTACATACCTATCAATAATTAGTTTAAATGTCAATAGACTAAATGCTCCAATCAAAAGACACAGGGTAGCTGATTGGATGAGGGAAAAAAAAAACAAGACTCATTTATATATATGCTGCTTACAAGAGACTCACTTAAGAGCTAAAGACACACACAGGCTGAAAGTGAGGGATGGAAAAAGGTACTTCATGAAAGTGGAAACAAGAAAGTTGGGGTAGCAATGCTCATATCAGACAATAATTAAATAAGGAAACAGTAGTCTTAAATAACACATAAGACCAATTTGACCTAATAGATATCTACAGAATATTTCATCCAAAAGAGTAGAATATACATTCTTTCAAGTGCACATGGAATGTTCTCTAGGATAGATCACATGCTAGGCCACAAATCAAGTCTCAACAAATTTAAGAGGATAGAAATTTTCTCAAGCATTTTTTTCCAACCACAATGGTATGAAACTATAAATCAATTACAGAAAGAAAAGTAGGAAAAACAAATATGTGGAGACTAAATAACATGCTACTAAGAAACTAATGGGTCAATGAAGAAATCAAAGAGGAAATCAGAAAATACTTTAAGACGAATGAAAAAAAAAATACACAACTTTCTAAAATATATGGGACAGAGCAAAAGCAGCTCTAAAACGGAAGCTTATAGTGATACAGGCCTACCTCAACAAAGAAGAAAAATTTGAAATAAACACCCCAACCTACCATGTAAAGGAATTAGGAAAAGAATAAACAAACCCCAAAGTCAGCAAGAAAGAATAAAATAATAAAGATCAGAGGAAATAAATAAAATAGAGATCAAAAAAGCAATAGAAAAGATCAGTGAAACCAAGAGCTGTTTTTTTTTTTAATGAAAAGATGTAAAAATTTGTCAAGCCTTTAGCCAGTCCCGTCAAGAAAAAAGAGGACCCAAATAACAAAGTAAGACATGAAAGAGGAGAAATAACAACCGGCATCACAGAGATACAAAAAATTATAATAGTATTACAAACAGTTATATACCAATGAATTGGATAACCTAGAAGAAATGGATAAATTCCTAGAGATAGGCAATCCTCCAAAATTGAATCAGGATAAAGTAGACAATCTGAACTTAACCAAGGAGGTGAAAGACCTATACTCTAAGAACTAGAAGACACTGAAAATAAATGGCAAGATAATCCGTGCTCTTATTTTGGAATAACTGATATTGTGAAAAGGTCCATACTTGCTTTGGTCCATACCAAAGCAATCTACAGATTTAACACAGTTCCTATCAAAATACCCAGGACATTTTTCACAGAACTAGAACAAATAATACTAAATTTCCTATAGAACCACAAAAGACCTGGAATAGCCAAAGCAATCTTGAGAAAAAAAGAACAAAGGTGCAAGTATGACATGCCCTGACTTCAGACTATAATATAAAGCTATGGTAATTAAATCAGTATGGCACTGGCACAAAAACAGACACATAGACCAATGGTAACTAATAAAGAGCCTGTGAATAAACCATGCACTTATAGTCAAATCATCTATGACAAAGGAGACAAGAATATACAATGGAGAAAATACAGTCTCTTCAATAACTGGTGCTGAGAAAACTGGACAGCTCCATGTAAAAGAATGAAATTAGAATATTTTCTCATACTATATACAAAAATATATTTAAAGTAGATTAAAGACCTAATAAATATAAGACCTGAAACCCTAAAACTCCTAGAAGAGGACACAGGCAAAACACTTTTTTGACAAAAATCATAGCAATATTTTTTTGATCTGTCTCCTAAGGTGAAAGAAATGAGAACAAAAGTAAGTAAATGGGACCTAATTAAAATTAAAATATTTGCACAGCAAAGGAATCCATTAACATAACAAAAAGACAACCTAATGAATGGGAGAAAATATTTGCACATGATATGGCCAATAAGGGGCTTATATCCAAAATATATAAACAGCTCATACATTTCAATATCTAAAACAAACACAAAAAAGCTGATTAAAAAATGGGCAGATGGTCTGGATCGACATTTTTCCAAAGATATGCAGATGGCCAATAAGCACATGAAAAGATGTTCAATATCACTAATCATCAGAGAAATACAAATCAACCACAGTGAGATATTACCTCACATCTGTTAGAATGGCTATCATCAAAAAGTCTACAAAGAACAAATGTTGGCGAGGATGTAGAGAAAAGGGAACCATAGTATACTCTTGGTGGGAATGTGGATTGGTGCAGCCACTATGGAAAGCAGTATGGAGGTTCCTCAAAAAACTAAAAATAGCAGTACCTATGATCCAGCAATTCCACTGCTGGGTTTATATCTGAAGAAAACAAAAGCACTAATTTGAAAAGATACATGCTCCCTAATTTTCATAGCAACATTATTTATGATAGTCAACATGTGGAAGCAATCTATGTGTCCATCAACAGATGAATGAATAAAGAGGATGTGGTGTATATATATACAAAGGATTATTACTCAGCCATAAAAAAATGAAATTTTGCTATTTGCAACAACATGGATAGACCTGGAGGGTATTATGCTTAGTAAAATAATTCAGACAGAGGAAGACAAATACTGTATGTTATCACTTATATGTAGCATCTAAACCATGAAAGAAATGAATGATTATAACAGAAACAGACTCACGGATACAGAGAACGAATTATTGGTTACCAGCAGTGAGAGGAAAGGGGGAAAAAAGGTAGAGGTAGGGAATTAACAGGTACAAACTACTATGTATAAGATAAACAAGCTACAAGGATATATTGCACAGCACAGGGAATATAGCCAATATTTTGTAATAACATTAAATGGAGTATAATCTATAAAAAATTATTGATTAGTGTGTATGCCTGATACTAATATTGTAAATCAACTACACTTCAATAAAAATAAACAACATCAGAAACTGATATTCCTTAACTGAAAATAATTTACTTGTGAAACTGGGACTTAGGAACAATTTTATTTTGTTTTATGGAATCTCCTTAAATTTTTTCTAAGCTCTTTTTAATGTGATAGGACCACAGGAAATACAGTAAAAATTAAAAAATCCCTTTTCCATCTCTTGATCATTGCTCTCCATGATTATCACTTTATGATGATTACTTTTATTTAAATTCTGGGATTTTATTTCCACTTACCAAGACTTTAGCTGTAGAAATTATATGAGTAAAATTTGAAGTTATAACTATGCTTAGAAGTGCAATACTCTCTAGCAACTTTATTTCTTGAGTGATTAAGTCTGCCCCTAGCAAAAAGCTAAACATAAAAATTGGAAGTATAAATTAAGGTATATATCTGTATAAGTATGCTAGAAGTCATCCAAACTTAAAGAGCATACTATAGTTATATTTTAGTCTATAAATTATACAAATACTTTATTTGTTTTTTTATATATGCTACTGATAAATATTACATACTCTGAAGTCAGAGAAGAGAATTTTGTTTTGAATCTAATTTGTTATACAAAGAAATAATGTATGATTTTAGAATTGTTGGCATATTACTGTTTATTGGTGTTCTGCCTAAAATATATGAATATGAAAAAACACAAATATATTCTCATGTATCTATTCATAATAATTCCATGATCTTTAGAAATACTATAGTTTTAAATTACTATATATGATACAATTCTAGAGCTTCTTACCATCATCATTCAGAATTATTAAATTCATTAAGTTCATCATTCATAGTTCAGATTATTAAAATAATCATATGCAAAGTAGTTATCATATTCCATTCTATATTATGGTTATTACGTTTGTCTTCTCTTAAAGGCTTTTCACTGTTACAGTGAAAATATCATATATTGTTAATTTATATTTACTGTGATGATAAATATAATTCATAAATGCTATTCATAATTAACAATGTCCCCAAAATGTGCAGTAACTCAGTAAAGCTTGAATTATACAATATGCTACAATTGTAAGTCACTTTCATGCAAAATACTGCATTACTGCACAATCCCATGAAGTAAGTGAAAGAGATAAATCATTTTAGAGGGTAAAGAAATTGAGACTTTATCAGAGGAAGCTGACTTTCTAAAGTTATAAACTTGGCTAAGCATACAATTTTGTTGAAACATGCACAATTATCAAGTTTTTGCAATAAATAACCCCAGGAATAGGAGTGTTCTGGGGAATTAACTGAGAATGAGATATCTAGATGGAAGGTTTTCCCTGCTCCATGGGCACACAGGATGAATATATGGACAAACATACTTTTTCATGTATGAAGGTTTTAAAACAGAATGGCTAGTGGGAAGCAGTCGCACAGCACAGGGAGATCAGCTCGGTGCTTTGTGACCACCTAGAGGGGTGGGATAGGGAGGGTGGGAGGGAGGGAGATGCAAGAGGGAAGAGATATGGGAACATATGTATATATATAACTGATTCACTTTGTTATAAAGCAGAAACTAACACACCACTGTAAAGCAATTATACTCCAATAAAGATGTAAAAAAAAAAAAGTAACAATGGAAATTAAAAAAAAAAAACAGAATGGCAAGTTTTTTTTAACAATCCTACCATTGAAAGATAGGCTTTATGTCCCTTCCCCTTGAAGCTGGGCAGGTTTATGACTGTTTCAACTTATCGCATGCAACAAAAAGGACACTATTTTTGAAACTAGCTAATAAAAGGTAATGGATTTTCTACCTTGTTCTCAGATACCATTGCTCTCCAATCCCCGGGTTATTATGAAAAAAGTTGCACAACCTGAGATTCCATGCTGTGAAGATGCCAAAGAGGCATAATCGTTACGTTAGAGAATTTCCAGCCAAGTGGATTTTGAATCACTGCAGCTGTCTCATGGTTGGGCCACAGAGGGTAGAGTCAACCCTCTTCTTCTCCCAAAATACTGGTTTGGATGTCGAGACTGCTGACACTACACACACACCATGAGTGCATGAAAATACTTATTATTAATATAATCAGGCTTCTAGGGACAACAGAGCAGGCACCCAGCAAAAGAAGGGGTGGGTGGCTCTGATTTTTCTTGTAGTTGGGGTTGGGGTCAAGGTGACAGCTCACACACACAGGCCAGGGCTTGAAGGAACTTCCTGCCAGTGCCAAAAGAGGGAGCATGTGTGGTGTCTTATGAACTTGTCCTGAGGTGAAGCAAAAATAAGGTAGAGATGTGGGGCTTGAAAGCTGGTTAAACATCAAAACTGGAGTCACACTCTATTATACAAGCCAAGGAAACAAATACATGAGTGAGGGACCCTCCATTGGATTCTAATCTATAGCCATTTGAATCAGCAATTTGAGTCTTCCCAGAAATCATAAAGGAGAAACAAACCATCTTCTCTGTCCTCTACTTGAAATTCTGACTCACAAATTCCATGAACCTAAAAGAAATGGGTGTTATTTTGTGATCTAATATTGTAGTGGTTTGTTAGGAAGCCATAGATAAACTGAATATTATGGGATCAAGGACCCCAAAGTCCAAGAAGTTGACTTTTCCCAGACTCTCATGAACTACTAACCATTAGCCTTTGTTAGCTTGGTAACTGACCCCAGATTTTGTTTTTCCCATGCAAAGGCACTCATGTGCATGCTTTTACATTTTACTAGGTATTAATAAAATTACTGCAGGGAATGAGTCACTTTAACCTAATTATATTCTCTACATGATAGGTTAAACAGTAACGAAAAAATAATGAATCATAATAAAAAGAATGAAGATGAAAGATAATTTTATGTGATAGTTAATATTCAGAGCAATTATGGAAAACGTGCATTAGAAGTACTTTCAATTTTACTAACTACTAATATCTCTGATTTAATAAGTATGGTTAGAATCATAAACCTGATATTTACTTATTCTGTTTGTTATTTATTGTTATTAAATTGTCAATAACCATATTTCTACAAGTCTAGATATTTTGAGGAATGCAAGCAATTTTGTCAAATGCAAAGCACGGTAACTTCCATGGCATAGACTGCAACACATGTAATTCACATAAAAGCAAAAAAATATTTATATTTAGCAAACTTGTAAATATTATTCTAGCTTGACTGTTGTGAAAGATAAACAGTGATATCCCACTGTAACTCTGAAAACTTTCATTCTCTAAATATATACACTGAAGATAGAATCAGCAGAAAATAAAAACTTGTTTAATTCATATGTACTTGATACATTTTTAAGCACATTATTTCCCACTGATAAATCTCACATCAGCCAGTAATATCTTTAATAAATTAAGAAAATCAACATAAGCAGATCATCAACTAGCTGTAAAAAAAATGCATATGACCAATAATTAGTACTATTTAATTTCCCTAATGAAGTTAAACCTATTTGTTTCTCTGTTTTAATACCTTATATAGGATTTCTTTTAACAGCAGCTTTATAGGTTCCTAAAGTCAATTTTAAAGGTGTACTTTCTCAAGACAAGCTATGAATCTAAACCATTGCTATATTAATAAAGAGAATGAAATCTTACATTTGCAACAATACGAATGGAATTGGAGGGTATTATGTTTAGTGAAATAAGTTAGATAGAGAAAGACAAATACTGTATGTTTTCACTTATATATGGAATCTAAAATGTAAAACAAACAAACATAAGAAAACAGAAACAGACTCACAGATACATAGAATAAACTAGTGATTACCAGAGGAGAGATGGGTGGGAGGAGGGGCAAAATAGGTAAAGGGAATTAAGAGGTATAAACTACTAGGCATAAAATAAGTTACAAGGATATAATGTACAGCAAAGGAAACACTGCCAGTATTTTAGAATAACTTTATGTGGAGTATAATCTATAAAAATGTCAAATCACTATGTTGTACACCTGAAACTAATCTAATAATATTTAAGTAAAAAATAAACTAATATATAATAAATAAATTTTAGTAAAAATATTTTCAATATATAAATAAGTATTTTCATGTTTATTTTAATTTGCCAAATTTAGGTGGATATTAGGTTATCAAAATTATTCACTTAATATTCTATTAAATACATTATGTATTAAAATAATCTGTTTTATTGCAGAGATTAGTTATAAGGTAAACTGAAAATATGAAAAGCAAATTGGCTTCTGTGTTTCATGATATTCATATAATAACTTCTATTAGTTTTTTTATCTTTATCCCTGTTAAGAAGATTTTGTGAAGTTGAGAGATTATCAAAAGCACAAATCAATTGGATTTATGTTAAAATATTATAAATACTTCTCCATGTATTTTTTTCCTTTGTTTATGCATCTCATTACTTACAGCCACAGGAGAGATTTAATTGTTACTTATATTAATAGATTTGACTTACTATGCTACAATCATCAAATACTTAAGTCATCAAAAAAGCTATTTCATTAACAGCATGGAATTGAAAGCATGTGGTTAATGCATTAGTTAAATTGTCTATTATTTCTAGTAAAAGAAAGACAAAACTTAGTCTGTTTTTCTAAGGTTGAATATCAGCTTCCTGACAGAATCAACGGAAGAGTCCAAATGCCTTTGAGGCCCGATGCTGTCTGCTAGTAAACCATAGATACTACTGTTTCATCTTAACTCAATCTATACCTTATTGAACATGTGTAGCACTTTACTTTTAAAATCAATAATACGATAATTCTGTTATATTTCAAGAATTTAATTTCTATATAATAAATATCAACAAAACAGCAAAAATATTATTTATTTAAAAATGCGGTGAATATAGAATGTTTATTAATAGACAAAAACTAAAGATATTTTGCCCAGAATATTCTTTGCTATTTTGCCTCCAAATGTATTTCCTTTTCTCTGTTCTCTATTTTCTTTCTCTTCCTGTACATGAGATTTGTTCCTGGTACCACTTGAGTTGTCAGAAAAGGGGTTACTAAATACTTGAGTTTAAATAGAAAAAAGAAACAAATGAAGCAATATAATTCCTTAATTTTTTAATTTTTTCAGTCCTTCACATAAGCCCTCTATATATTGCATGGGCTTAGGATCCCATTACCTTTTTATCTGTTCACTACTGAACAGGGGATAGCTTTAAAGTAAAAGAAAACTCATTTATTTCAGACAAGGTCAAATTCCTTATAACAAGTTAAGCTGGCATAATAAATTAGTTATGTAGATGAGAATTAGGATTCCCAACTGTATGTCAAAGTAAGTTTAATTCTAAATTTCTAGAACCATTATACAGTGTGAAAACTATTGATATATTGATAAGTGAAAACAAAAAAAAAAAGAACTGCTATACTCATCATAGAAGTGCGGACTCTTGAATTCAAAAGGCATGGGTTTATGTCATGTAAAAAAAGTGCATTATGTTTTAAGATTACTGTTCTTAATGCATGAGTTATTGAAGGCTCCAGTATAAAGAATATTTTTGCTTCTAAATTGGCACCAAGAGTAATTAAAACAAAAAAAATTTATTATACATGCGAAGAAATTTGGCTTTCTCAGTATAATATTGTGTTGTGTTTGCTACCACATCCATGGATCTTTCCTCTTAAAAACAAAAACCAAATAACACTCTAGAATTTAATTGAAATCAGATAAAGTGTATACTTGTACCATAATAATAGCAACAACTCAGAATTAAAGATGGTAGCTCCAGAATATATGCAAAGTTTTCCATGAGAGAAAAACATAAAAACAAAATCTTTGTAAAATTAACATTAAATATGTCTGAAAAAGATATGTTAATTCAGGAAATGCACTGTTTTAAAGTAACCCCTAAAGGAGGGATTTCTTTCTTGATTCAAAGATCGAAGAAGGATCTTTAATAATTCATGGAAATAATTACAGGAAAAAATCATAAATTTGAAATTACTCAAAATTTCTGAAAATCAACTTTTTTTATCTACCAATTTCCTTGTCACAAAGGTTAGTTAAATTTTATGCAAAACTTCATGTAGATTTTTGGTTTCACCAAGTTGGGGTAGCCTCATTTCTCTCAGATCCTCACCTATACAACTAAAAAAACTTTGGATATAATAAAACAAACAAGAATAGGAAGTCTCTGAAAGTGGAAAGAAGGCAAGTGCCTATGGAATTCAGGACTTGGGAACAACATGGCTGTTGAGCGGTGAGTTCCCTGGGTTTCCTCACTACATCTCATACCTCCAGGAAAGGACACTGCAAAAGCCTTCAAACTGGAACAAGCACAGACCAAAGACTCCCCCATGCCAAACAAAAACAAAAACACACAAACAAACAAACAAACAAAATCTCGTTCACCCAAAGCAAAGGCTTAGAAAGAAGGTGGCAAAGGACAGAAAATCCTTTGGTCAATACCCACCCACTATTTTTTTTTCTCCATTGCATTTCTTTTTAAGGTTGTCAAAATCTTTTAGCTGTATTTGCGTGGTCTATTTCTGACTTCTCTATTTTGTTTCATTAATCAATATGTCTATTCCTCTACCAAAACCACTGAGTGTATCTTACTGTGGCTGTAGAGTAGTCCTTAACGTTGGATAGTGTAATTCTTCCTATTTTATTCTTCTTTTACAAAAAGTTTTTAGATGTATAAACAGAAATTTTCTACATTTAGATCTTCTTTGATTTCTTCTATTAGTATTATATGGTTTTCATTATAAAAGTTCTATGAATGTTTTGTTAGATTTACACCTAAGTATTTCAACTTTTTGAGAGGTTGTAAATGATATTGAAAATTTAATTTTAATGAATCAACAGTTGATTGCAAGAATATAAAAATACAATTGATTTTGTATATTTATCTTGTATCCTGTGGCCTTGCTAAAGTCACTAAATAATTCTAGGATTTTTTTTTTTTTTTTGTAAATTCTTTGGGATGACCTAGGTGGACCCTCGTATCAAGGGAGACAAGTGTTTCTTAAAAGTTTTCTTTTTCTCTTTCAGAGAAGCCAGTTTTGACTCTGATAATTGTAAAAGTTTGACAATGTCAACATTTTATAAGATTACCAATATTGCTTATAATAACTAATATATCTAACATAAGTAACATAACATTTAATTTTAAGATACTGAAACATAAGAAACAAAGTATAACAAAGCATGTACAACAAAGAAGAATGGTTTCAGCTATCTTCTATCAGCTGGAAAACATTAGCCTTGTGTAAATGGAATTCAGTTTCTTGTGTGCAATACATACTTTTGTTTCCACAGTTTTTACCTCAAGGATTCTTTGTACTAGTAGAATGATCCAATTTGAGTTATAAAATAAAATTTTGTAAAATTAGTATTTTTTTCTCCCATTGCTTACCAGGAAGACACAACCCGTGACAAAAAATAATAATAAATAAGTAAATAAATAAAAGGGATATTAATCTAGTTACTGTGTTACTGTGGTTACTATATTACACTTCCAGTCAAAGAAGTAAGCCAACTTCATAAATGAAGTTTTTTATTGGTTTACATGTTAATACTAATGTACTATATTTGTTATGTCAGTTTTATTGACAGTGCAATATCGTGAGATACATATATGCTAATTCCTTACACACATTGCATCAATTCTTTAGGCTTACTCTTTGTTCCTGTAGTGCACAGTATGGTATGACATCTAGGAGATTATCTTCCCTCTACGACTGAAATGTGCATCCCTCATATGTTTGAGGTCTTGGCAGTCAAAAGTTCTCAGCTGAGTCTCTGTCAGGAACTTGCCTTCAGCTGAAGAGAGTTCCCTTGTCCAAAGAAGATCACATATAATGACTGTTCAGTGCAGGGACATAATGGTTGAGTTAGCTACCTAAATTCAAGGTACTTACCATCCACTTACTGATACAAATGAACTTACTTATAAAACAGAAACAGACTCACAGATTTGAAAACAAACTTATGGTTACCAAAGGGGAAAGGTGTGGGGAGGGATAAATTAGGACTTTGGTATTAACATATACACACTACTATATACAAAATAGGTAAACAGCAAGGGCCTACTGTATAGCACAGGGAACTATACTCAATATCTTGTAAGAATCTATAATGTTAAAGAATCTATATCTATATAAAATCACTTTGCTGTATGCTTGAAACTAACACAACATTGTAAATTAACTATACTTCAATAAAAAATTAAATAAAATATAAGAACAGGAAAAAAAATTATACATGGAAAACTAACAATGTCAAATAGCTCCCAAGAAATATGTAGTTTAGTCATGACCCAAGTATAAAGATTACAGGATAAAAATTATGTGAAGTATCAAGAAATGAGAGAGCAGGAGACAATAAATGCAGTATAATTTTCTCACAAGCAAACATGTTTCATTAACCTCAAACTATATGCCAATTTTTTTTTTTTTTTGCGTTACGCGGGCCTCTCACTGTTGTGGTCTCTCCCGTTGCAGAGCACAGGCTCCGACGCGCAGGCTCAGCGGCCATGGCTCATGGGCCCAGCCGCTCCGCGGCATGTGGGACCCTCCCGGACCGGGGCACGAACCCGTGTCCCCTGCATCGGCAGGCGGACTCAACCACTGCGCCACCAGGGAAGCCCTATATGCCAATTTTTGACAACATTAAAAATTTCTACTGAACTGTTTAGTGGGTTATTTACATAATAGACACCAATAATTCCTCCCATACCTGTGTTCTTATGCTGCTTGGCCTATGAATAATAAGAATTTATTCCCCTCCCATTGAATATGAGCTATCCTAGAGATTTCTTTTGACTAACAATATGTATAAAAATGACAATGTGTGACTTCAGGGCTTAGATGTTAAGATGCCTTGGAGTTTCCTGTCTTACCTTAGAAGGCAGCTATAATGTAAAGAGTTATGATCTCCCTACTGGAGAGCAAGACCACTTGTAGAGACTGCAGAATGAAAGATAGTTTAGGTCGAGAGAGGCCCAGACTACTCCAGCCACTCCAGCAATCCAGCTGAGATGCCAGACATGTGAGTTGAAAGCACATGTCCTGAGGGACAATTGAGCCATCCTAGCCAACATCGTAACACCACATGGAACACAAACAGTCCATCCCTGACAAGCCTGATTTGAAGTGAAGAATCACGAAGAAACAAATCGTTGTTTTGAACCAGTGAGTTTTGAACAGTTTGTTATACATCATTAGATAACTGAAGTAACTATATGATCACATTTAGAATTGTTTGCCTTGAGTTTCTCTGCCTAATAATTAACTAAATGACTTTTATATTCAAAAACTGCACACTGATAAACTTTATTAATAGGTTTTCTTGATAAATACAACATATTTCAGAGAAGAAAATGATTATAATTAATCTGTTCATTTAATATATAATTTTTTTCATTTAAAATTAAATAATGGGAAAGGGCCTATAACCCATGTATAAGTTAGGTTACACTACTCAATTCCCATGAAAACATTACTTTTCCATAGATAAGATACAAAAAAAATTACCTGCTTAACATATGGTAGCTGATATTTTTATTATTAATTTTGTAGTGAAAAGCTATATGGTCCTGGACATAGTCTATAAAAACAAACTTTACTTTTTAATGCCATTAAGTTATGAGAATAACACTACAAGAGAGAGGAAGGAGTACATATTTTAAAACTGGATAAAGCTGAAAGAAGAAAGATCAAATACAATAGTAAGGAGAGAAGTTGTGCTTACTTGGGAGAACATCACGAACATGAATCAGATCTGCTTTTGATCCTCTGCAATTGAAATACCATACTAGTTTTCTCAGTCCATCCCTCCATCTTCAGCCTCAGCTCACTATTCCTAGTCAATAGATGTGACCTAATGTTCTTTAGTTTTTTTACATCAGAGTTGAAGACATTAAGCTAGCTATTAGAGCCAAAATAATAGACTCCTGTATTGTGATCATTAATAGAAGTACATATAAACCAACAGATGACTTAGAAATAATGCTTTAAGTCTGGCTATCTTTGAATCATATTACTTCAGCTTTAGTCAGTTGCTTCCTATTTTTAAGTCCTTGAATTTAAGTTACATATGGAAGGCAACATATTTAGGCTAAAAAGTTAATTTTAGGGAACAATGAGAATCCTGGAATGAGGCTTTATTTCTGCTCTCGTAAGTTTTATATCTTTCTCTTCTTTCCATAATTCCTCACCATCTGCTGTGACTTTATTTGCTCATCAAGTACGGGGATCTTGGCACCAATGGCAACAGTATGTCTCTCCTATGTTTATTTTTTTCTTTTTTTCCCTTTATCTCCTTAATTATTTCTCATGAACCTTTCAATTCATTTACATAGAGCAATTATATTAATTGAAATAAAATCAATTATTAAAATCCCTCTTAAATTTCGAGAGTAGGATAAAAGATTTTATATGGTCATCTTAAACTTAATCAACAGTTTATTTTTTTCCACCAACTTAAAACTTATAAAAAATTATTTTGTGCATAAAAATACTACATTTCAATAGCTGTCATTACTCCAGACTTATAATATTTGAGCATTTTAATAAATATTACTGGGAGTTGTTAGACTGAAACACAAACCTCATGTTTAAAAAGAGTAAATAATACTATATATCATGGTACCTGTTTGGGGGGGGATTTTCCATTCTTATAAATTGGAAGTGTAGACATTATGAATGACAATAAATATAATGGAGGCCTAAGACAAGGATATAAAGAAAAATACCTACTTGTTCAAATGAAAAAATGTAAAAAGGAAAAAAATAGTTTCTTGCTTATACTGACCCCAGATATATCTTTTATAGGTCACATAATCTCTGAATGTTTCCTATGCATTTTCCTTCAGGAAATCTTTATGGAGTTTTTAATATTTTTTGTGTGAGGGTATGTTTTTACTGTTGTTAAGAATTTTCATAAGACTATATCCACAGGCATCTGGCTGATTTTCTAACTTTCCTAAAAATGTAAGCAGAGAGGTAAATGTAGCTTCCCTCCCCACACACACTTTATTCCATTTTACATTTTTGACACAGGCATTTAATTTAAAAATTTGTACAACAGATGAAGATGATACCAAGATATTCTCGGTGTTTATTAATGTATTGTGAAGTACTGCATTCTGAACACATAGTTGGGTAAACTAATTTAAACGTTAACATATTTTTATGCTGTTAGTGAGCTAAAAACTGTATTCTATAATTTACATATATTATCTGGTAAATCCATATAAGAACCCAACAAAGTAAATTTTTTATTCCCATTTTGGAAATGTAAAGTATGCAGCTCAAATGGTTAAACATACCCAGGGCGATCCAGCTAGTTAGTCTTAAAGCAGAACTTGTCCGAGGAAAAACGTCTTTAACTGGGAAACATTTGGCTTGGTTTCTTTCACCCACATTTGATCTTCTAACTCCTAGGAAACTATTACGCTCATGCTTCAATGCAGAAACTTCTGAGGCAAGGACTCAGGGTCATAGCATTTCTGCTGTGATCCTGAAACTAATTCTGAGGGTGTCTGAAAGAATCATTTGAAACATTTTTAAGCACTAAAAATTTCTCTTAAGTTGATCAACTGAAAACAGGACAAATATGTGCTGGATGATGATCATCTAGATCATATCCTTGGTCTGTTTCCTTTACTTCTACGTCCCAAGGTGGGTTCTTTATATATCAGTTGATAATTGTTCATTCAAGTTTAAGACCAAGGCATGAAATGGCTACTTGGCAGGTGTGTGTGTGTGTGTGTGTGTGTGTGTGTGTGTATGTTGTACATATGCCTGAATGTGATCACTGACTCGTGGAATACACATTACAATAAATGGATAAGTTGTATTGCTTCTGACCTCCCTCTCTTGATCACCCCATTATTCTCTTGATCACGGTCTCCCTTTGTCTACCTCTTACATGGGCAGATGACTAGGAGTCTGAAGATTCTAATTTGTGAAACTAATGTAAAGATGACACATTCATTCTACTACATAATGGTTTAGTGTGAAATTGGGGTATGAAAAATCAGGAAAGAAATTTTAAACATTATAATATTTTTAACACAACTGCACTGGCCTGAGAAGATGTGTTTTTACAAAATTAGGCATCAAAGAATTGGCATATATGTACCATTTCACAAGATGCTAAAAATCTGTATTATAGAACATAATTGCTGCTCAAAAGTAATTTTAACCTGAAAATTCGTTAAACAGCGAGGTATATGAGTCTACAAATTATACATCTTCTGGTATCTACCACAGTATTTTTCATTGAAAACAGCGTATATATAGTTTTATGCCATTAGTCAACATGTTAAATAAATTTAAGCAGCTATTTATGACAATTCCATATTTACTACTATGGAAAACTGTGATAATAGCACACCACTGTCTTTTTTCATTGTTGATTTTGTCAGGACTTCAGTGACTTTCTTGTGGAAATTATCCCTTGGATTAATTACCAGAAAAGATAATGTAGGCTTTGATGTATCATATATGACATTTTGTTTTATCAGTTGGTAGCTGAGTAACCCTTGGCAAATTACTTATCATCTCTGAGAAGTTACTTTAACCATCAAATAAAGGCAATGATAATATTTACCTTATAGAATTCTTTTGAGAATCAACTGAGATAATATGATGTGCTTTGCACTTTGCTTGTTACACACACAGAAAAGCTTACCAAATATTAGCTATAATTATTATTACTGTTAAAGATTCATATTGATATCTCAATAATATTATGATGACCCTAATAACTGTGTTCTTCACATTTGTATATTTTTGATGTGGACTTAATTTTTTTATATCTATTGATGCTTCTACTTATACTTCTATTTTATTACAAATCACACTTCTCCAGTTATATTTTTGCCTACATCTGTTATTTTGTTATCACCCTTTTTACATAGTAACATTTTTATTTTTTCAATGGAATCATATTCTTTGTGTAATTAGGTGGAGTATCAATAATTATCCATTAACTTTGCATTTCATATTTTCAGTTATATGAGGTATTATATTCAGAATGGTAAACACAAAACTTTGCTAAAATAAACATTTCAGATAAGAACAAATTTTATTAATTAACACATTCAATTTACTAACTTTACTTACATTAGTAAATTACTTTATCTTGGTAATTAACTGTCTTTTGGCAAGCAAGTCAATGGGAAAACAGGATTTTTCATCTATAAAGTTTTAATTTAAAGTAAATTTGAAAAATTTCATAGATATTATAAGAGAAAATGTAGTATTTTTTCCATTACATTTTATTTGAAGAATAATTTGTAAAACAATTAGAGGTAGATTGTAGAACATTCTACAGTAATATATTTAGATATAAATTAATTAATTTATACTTTATTCTGTTGAGTTTGAAAATTTCAAATCTGCAACTATTTAACGTAATGAGAATTAAAATGCATTACTGATAGTATTTAAAATGTTTATTAATTTATTAAATATTTTAATTAACTTTGAAGAACAATTCAAAAAGTATTTTTCTATAGGGCAATACTCTGTGTTAGCAAAATATTATATTTCTGCTTTTTGACAGTTTACATATTAAACCTTTCTTTTGAATAGGCATGAGCTAAGTGAGTCATAATTAAACACTGCATAACTTTTGATTTTTACCACAATAGGTAATTTAGGGAAGAGGGAAGTAGAAAAAGACAAAGTTCATAACCTTAGGAGCTTTATAGTCTACATATCCTATAATTGAAGGCATTATATAATAAAATATTGAAATGTGAATTTTTTTAAAAAAGGGGTTGGGGTATATAGGTTTGATTCTCTAATCAGGTAACAATTTTTAAGAACTAATTTTATATTAACTCCTAGATATAAGCATTTTTATTTAACCTATGGCAGCCCTTTGAGATAATTACAAACATTATTGCCACTTTACAGCTGAATGACACAGGTTAGTCTAAGAGCAGTTGGGAAAACACAAAGTTATGAACCTCTGCAGTCTAAATTCAGATCTTATACCTTGAATATTATACTATTCTACACATATAAATTAAAGCTAAAAAGTTGCAACTCATTTGCTCTTGTTATAACTGCTCATTTTAATTCTTTTTTCATAAAGGTTAAAGAATTGACTTATTCTCTCTAACATCTATCAATGCAACTCCTAGAAAATTAGATGAAAATTACTACAGGTGGAAATTATTCTCTGCTCTACCTTCATTTTATAGTCCATTATTAAATATATCTGGACTATAATCAAAAGCAGATTAAATATATAAATTAAATCCAAAACATTCTCTTTTCTATTTAATAATTTCGAGAAAACTATGTCTTGCTTGAACTACAGTGACATCTTGTGGCCCAAAGTTTTGTGTTTTGTTTTTATATGTAAATTGTTAATGTTTTCTTCTCTTCAGTTCAGTTTTAAATCAGGCAGTTTTCAATTACCATGAATTCTGAACAATCACTAAACATTACAGAAAGAAAATATTAGATAAGGAAAAAAGAAAACCTGACAGTGAACATGTTCTAGGACCACTGCTGACCTAATTTCTTTCAAAAGAGGTTGTATTACTTAATGTAATACAATAGGCTTTAAAACCAAGGTCATAGAGAAAGACAAAGAAGGGCACTACATAATGATAAAGGATCTATTAAAAGAGGATATTACACTCGTTAACATATGCACCCCAAATATAGGAGCACCTAAATACATAAAACAAACACTAACAGACATACAGTGGGAAAATAACAATAATACAATAATAGTAGGAGATGTTAATACCCCATTGACATCAATGGGCAGATCATCAAAACAGAAAATCAATAAGGCAACAGAGGTCCTAAATGATGCAGTAGAGCAGCTGGACTTAATTAATATCTACATGACATTACACCCGAAAGAAATAGAATATGCATTGTTTTCATGTCTCATGGAATGTACTCTAGGATAGAACACATGCTATGTCACAAAGTAAACCTCAACAAATTTAAGAAAATAGAAATTATTTCAAGCAACTTCTCTGACTACAACAGCATGAAACTGGAAATCAGCCAGAAGAAAAACAGGAAAAGAATGAACATATGGAGACTAAATATGTTACTAAAAAAAAAAAAAAAAAAAAAACCAATGGGTCACAATGAAATCAAAGAAATCAGAAAATACCTCAAGACAAATGAAAAGGTAAACACAACTTTACAAAATCTATGGGATACAACAAAAGCAGTTCTAAGAGGGATGTTCATAGTGATAGAGGCCTTTCTCAAGAAGCACAAAAAGTATCAAATAAACAGCCTAAACTACCACCTAAAAAACTCTAGAAATAGAAGAAAAAACAAAACCCAAAGTCAACAGAAGGAAGGAAATAATAAAGATCAGAGAGGAAATGAATAAAATAGAGATTAAAAAAACAAAAACAGGAGAAAAGATCAATAAATCCAAGAGCTGGATTTTTTAAAAAGATAAACAAAATTGACAGACCTCTAACCAGGCTCACAAAGAAGAAAAGAGAGGACCCAAATAAAAAAAATAAGAAATTAAAGAGGAGAAATAACAATAAAAACCACAGAAATACAAAAAAAAAAAAACATAAGAGAAAACACACACAGTTATATGCCAACAAATTGGACAACCTAGAAGAAATGGACAAATTTCTAGAAACATACGGCCTACTAAAACTGAGTCAAGAAGAAACATAATGTGAACAGATCAATTGCTGAGTGAAACAGACAAGTCCAGGACTGGATGCTTCACAGGGGAATTTTACCAGATATACAAAGAAGAACTTATACTATCCTTCCCACACTATTCCAAACAACTGAAGAGAAGGGAACACTCTCAAATTCATTCTATGAGGCCACCATCACCCTGATACCAAAACCAGATAAAGACACTACAAGAAAAGAATATTACAGGCCAATATCTTTGATGGAAATAGATGAAAAATCCTCAACAAAATATTAGCATACTGAATCTGACAATACCTATACAGGATCATGCACCATGATAAGTTGAATTCATTCCAGGGTCACAATGATGCTTCAACATACAAAAATCAATCAATGTGATACACCACATTAACAAAAGGAAAAACAATAACCAATGATCATTTCAATAGATGCAGAAAAAGCATTTGACAAAATTCAATACCATGATTTTTAAGTGGGTATTGCGGGAACATATCTCCATATGATAATGGCCATTTACAATAAGCCTACAGCCAACATAATACTCAATGGTGAAAAGCTGAAAGCCTTCCTGCTAAATTCAGGAACAAAGCAAGCATGCCCACTCCCACCAATTCTATTCAACATAGTACTGGAAGTCCTAGCCTAGCAGTTAGAGAAGAAAAAGAAATAAAAAGGTATTTAAATTGGAAGGAAAGAGGTAAAATTGTCAGTATTTGCAGATGACATGATACTCTATATAAGGAACCCTGAAGTCTACACACAAAAACTATTAAAACTAATAAATGATTTCAGTAAGGTAGCAGGATACAATATTAATACATGGGACTCTGTTATATTCCTTTACTCAGTATCAGAAACATCAGATCAAGAAGGTAAAAAACAATTCCATTTAAAGTTGCACACACACACAAAAAAAATACCTAGGAATAAACTTAACCCAGGAGGTGAAAGACCTAAATGCTGAAAAATATAAAATACTGATAAAGGAAATTAAATATGTTTCAAAGAAATGGAAAGATATCCTGTGCTCTTGGATCAGAAGAATTAATACTTAAAATGGCATACTGTCCAAAGCAATCTACAGATTTAATGCATCCCTATCAAAATATACATGACATTTTTCACAGAACTAGAACAAATAATTCTAAAATCACATGGAAACACAAAAGACCCAGAATTGCCAAAGCAATCCTGAGGAAAAAGAACAAAGCTGAAGGTATAACCCTTCCAGACTTCAGACTCTATTACACATCTACAGTAGTCAAAACAGCATGGTATTAGCACAAATATAGGCATACAGATCAAAGGAAAAGAATAGAGAGCCCAGAAATAAGCCTACATATCTACGGTCAATTAATCTATGACAAAGGAGGCAATAATATACAATGGAGAAAAGACAGTCTCTTCAGCAAGTATTGTTGAGAAAGCTAGACAGCTAAATGTAAATTAATAAAATTATAACACTCCATCACACCATATAAAAAAATAAACTCAAAATGGTTTAAAGACATAAATATAAGACACCATAAAAATCCTAGAAGAGAACACAGGCAAAATATCCTCGAACATAAATTGTAGCAATATTTTCTTAGATCAGTCTCCCAAGGCAAAAGTAGTAAAAGCAAAAAATAAACAAATGGGACCTAATCAAACCTAAAAGCTTTTGCAAAGCAAAGAAAACCATCAACAAAATGAAAAGACAACCTACAGGATGGGAGAAAATATTTGCAAATGATGTGACTAACAAGGTGTTATGTACCCACTATATACAAACAGCTCATATAACTCAATAACAACAACCAAAAAAAACACAACCTGATCAAAAATGGACAGAAGATCTAAATTGATATTTTTTCAAGAAGACATACCGACGGCCAACAGGCACATGAAAAAATGCTCAATATTGCTAACTATTAGAGAAATGACATCAAAACTACAGTGAAATATCACCCCACATATGTCAATGTCTATCATCAAAAAGTCTACAAATACATGCTGGAGAGGGTGTGGAGAAAAGGGAACCATCCTACACTGTTGATGGGAATGTAAATTGATACATCTACTATGGTGAACAGTATGGAGGTTCCGTAAACAACTAAAAATAGAGCTACCATATGACCCAGCAATTGCACTACTGGGTCTATACCCTGAGAAAACCATAATTCAAAAAGACACATGTACCACAATATTCATTGCAGCCAAGACATGAAAACAACCCAAGTGCCCATTAACAGAAAATTGGCTTAAGAAGATGCAGTATATATATATATATATATATACACACACACACACACACACACATATCCCTATACATACATACACACACACACCACACACACATAGACACAATGGAATATTACTCATGCATAAAAAAAGAATGAAATATTGCATTTGCAGCAACATAGATTGACCTAGAGAATATTATACTTAGTGAAGTAAGTCAGAGAAAGACAAATATTAAATCACTTATATGTGGAATATAAAAAATAATACAAATGAATCTGTATACAAAACAGAAACAGACTCACAGACATGGAAAATGAACTTATGGTTAAGAAAGGTGAGAGAGAGCAGGGGAGGTACACACTAGGAGTATGGAATTAACAGATACAAACTATTCTACATAAAATAGATAAGCAACAAGGATTTACTGTATAGCACAGGGAATTATATTGTAATAATAATAGCTTGTAATAACATAATAGAATATAATCTGAAAAAAATAACTGAATCACTATGCTGTACAACTGAAACTAACACAATATTGTAAATCAACCATACTTCAATAATAATTTTTTAAAAGACTACAAAAAAGCAAAAGAAGCACTAAATATAAGAACAAAGACTATTTGGAAGTGAGAGAAATAACAACAAAAACAAAGTTAATATACCTATATAAAACTTTAAGAAAAAAAATTGAGATAAATAAAATCAAAGGATCACTTCACAAAAAAGATATAATAATTTTAAATTTGTATGTAATAAATATGACATCAATTTGATTCCAACAAATGACCTAAATAGTCAGGTAACTTAAAAAATAAATGATAAAATTCATATGTAAGTGCAAGAGTCTTTTCCTAAAGAAGAAGAAATAAGAAAAAGAACATTCCAAACAATAGCATTGTTTTTTATACATCTCTGTTAATAAAGTCAGTGTGATACAGATGCAGGGATGGAGCCCAGAAGCAGATTTAAATGTATATGGAGAAATCATATAACACAAGTGCATTTGAATATTAGTGAAGTAAAAATAAGTGATTTAATAAATGGTGCAGTAACAAAACTAAATATGCAGGCAAAAGTTTAAAATGTTTAGGGGAAAAAAATAGAAGATCTAGAGTCAGGAAAGATATTGCTAATATACAAACTGCAAAAACCACAAACAAAGAATATTGATAAATTAGTGTACCTTGCTATTAGAAACTGCTAGAGAAAAGACATGAGGATCACAGAGTTAAGATGTTTGCAACATAAAAACAGAAATTATAACTATATATGCAAATATATAAGCATATACAGACACGTATACAAACACATATATACGTATATGCAAACAATTCTAAAACTCACACAGAAAAAGAAATATGAAATGGGCTACAGTTATCAATAAACAAGTAAATGAGAAATTTAGATGAATAATAACCTTGAATATGTGTTAAGCCTCTCTTGTAACAACTAAACTGAAAATTAAAGCGAAAGTGAGACTATTTTATACTTATAAAACTGGCAAAACGTAATGTCTGTAAACATGAAGCTACAAAATGTACTGAAATTTAACATGTACATAAATATGCATACATTAAATCAAAAGTCATTCTCTGATTTACATATCCCAGCATAACTCTTATCCATGTGCACATGCAAAAATATAAAGTGATAGTAATAATTGCATTGTTTTAAGTGAAGAAAATTATATTGATAATAAAATGGAAATACATTATACTGATAATAAAAGTGAACACTACTTTTCAGCAAAAATAAAATAATCAACACTATCATTAAGTCATGATTTCCTCAAATACAATATGAGGAAAAAATGTTGCAGAAAATACATGTGAAATGATACTAGTTATAGAATGTTTATACCTTGCAAAACAGTATCATACATTAATAGAAATTTCTTTTTATGTAGTTAAACAAAAATGTTTAATATAAACTCAAAATTAAGGGTACTGCACTAAGGTAGGCATAAGAAAGGAAAAATGTAGGAAAGGCACAGGGAGGTTTAATTATAATAAAGTGCCATGCTTTTAGTTGCACAGTGTGCATAACTTATTACAATAAGGTATACACATAATTTATAACAATATTCTTTAGATTAATTTTGTATATCTGAAATCTTTCATCACAAGTTTGAAATGTTTAAGTATACAATAGGGTGGTGATGAAAATAATTCAAATAATTTAATATGTACATAATGAATAAGTAAACAACATACGGGTGAAGAGACAGTAACCTTTATATCACTGTTGAATTAATAGGTATATATTGCAATGCCCCATTTACTTATAGATTGTACTTATAATGTATAAAAATCTACTTATAGAGTCTTTGTGGGGAAGAGTAAGATAAATTGTTTTAAATATTGAAATAAAAGAGGTTAGTATGGTATAACAAAGGGAAATTTAAAAGTAAACAAGATATTCTGCTATGCATAAATTCTGGAAATTTTAAGTACATAATTTTAAATATACATAATTAACTGAAGACAATAATTTAATAAGGAAAAAATAAATACATATGTGTAATAGAATGACAAATGGCTACAAGTACACATAAATATTAAAGATTGCCTAGATGGTTTTGTTCCCAAATAACAATGCAAATTGATAAAGAATATTAAAGTAAAAAAACTCCTGCAGATGCCTTTCACAAACTACAAATTTGAATTTGATTTCTTTTGGGCTGCGCATATTGAAGACAGATGCTAGTGCTCACCACAGAATAACCCTGCATCAAAAGCAAGATAACAAATTATGGAAAATAAAACAATCTTGAAAAAGCCCTCTGATAAGCCCTAAATTGGAGAAACATAAGTATACTTGGAAGCTTTTCCTTCACTGCGGTCAACCTCTTGGCCAGCCGTCCCTGGAAAAGCACCACCTGTGCATGGTTTTTGCAAACAGAGGGACATCAGCCTAGTCAGCATCCACCTGGCTTGACAGGACTTCTCTCCCTTTCACGGGGCTGGCTCTGCCCAGGAAGCCAGGCACATCTACACCATATACCTGGCTTCCAGCGAGGACAAACAGAAAGGTGAGTACAGATATCTGGCCTCAATCCTGTTGCTTCTGCTCACACCCAAAAGTGATTGTAGAGATGTTCCAGTTCTATCTTCACAGGCTTTGAACTGTTATAAAATAAATATACATCACAATAGCCTACTGGGACTTTAAAATCTTAGCATTAGATAATTCAGGCATTAAAGTACCAGAGGCACCAAGGCAAATCTGCCCAGGTAGTTTGTCAGAAAATAACCTGCCTGTAGAGATGGAGAGATACCTTCTCATTTAAGAAAAAAAAAATTTCTAAATAGATATTCTATCTATTTATCTATCATCTATCTATCAACCAGCCTACCTACTTTATATAGAGTATACTCGCAATATATATACACACTATATATATATGTATAAAACCATCATTACAGTTAGTTATAGTTGTTACATATAGTTTATCCCTGACATCATTATCATAGTGGCTATATAGTTTGTTTTATAATATATGATGAAACATGAAAAGACTCCAGCAATATAAATGTAACAGACCTTCATCACAGTCCTTCCAAAAGACGAACTGAATTGACAGTGAAGATATAAACAAAGTAACAGTTCTAAAGAAGAAAAATCCATCAATCGAGCAATTATTTGGTATATTCCTAGAAAATAGGAATTAGATTTCCAAAAAAGCTAGAAAAGAGGTACCATAATTCAATTTGCTGAAAAAGTAAGATTAGATTTGTTTTTTCCCAGTGGAACTCATGCAAATTTCCATGTTGGTTTATTTTTTTAAAAAAATACTAAATGCTGGCATGGACTTTCAGGCACTTAGGATAATTATCATTATCAAATAATGAAATTAATTATTTCCTAATGAACATATGGCTAGCCTTTCCCTTTCCCAATAAATATACACAAGCTGTCAGAAATGATGTGCAACTTAATAAAAGCATAAACATCTATTTTCTTAAAAAAGCGAACATCGCCAGTTAGTGATGTTGCCAGAGGGAACACCATAGAAAAGCCTCTATTAACTCACACTTGTTCAGTGGAAAGAATGAGCTAATGGTAAAGTGGGTCCAACACAGAAGAAAGGAGCATCTCCTCCCCAAATTCCAAGGGAAGACTATTAATTTACACAGATCCCAAAACCAGTCCTATTATTCCCAGAGAGATGCAGTTGAAGACACCTCTAACGCTGCAGAGAAAACTTCCCTATGTACCTTAGTGGCCCCGACTGTAGCTGTACGTTGGAGTCAAACGGAGGAAGTAAAAATTACTGTTACCTGGAGATTGTGATTTACCCTGTCTAGCATGCAGCTTAGACACTGGTTTTTTGGTTTGTTTGGTTTGTAAAAATTCTCCAAGTGAGTCTAATTTATAACCAGCTTTGACAAATGCTGGTCTACCGTTAATATACCCAATTAGGATCATTTCAGAGAGGACTAACAGAAAATGCAAACGGTAAGATTTATGGTTTCAAATTCAAGATGCTTCTAAGGAAGAGCAGAGTTTGATGAATTCAGTGGCTCCAGAATGTCTTCAAACACCACTTCCTTTTGCCCTTTGCCATCTTCCGTAGTCCAGGCTCCCTCCTTTATGATCAAAGGAGAACTGCAGCTGCTACATTCTCACAAAGAGAGAAAATACTTCCTTCTTCTGAATGTACTTCTTTATTAAGAGTGATCAAACTTTTTCCAAAAGCTAGAACTGGGTCATTGTTTACTTCTGAACTTACCGCTAACAAGAAAAATAGACTCATCATTATAATTACTCTGAACTTAACAATATTTACTCAAGGCATGTGAGACAATGGTCTCACGTGAACACATAAACACAATAACAAGTGCTTGTGCATAGAAAACTGTTTTAAAAAATCCTCCTAGCCTTTTTGATTTTTTTCCCCAATCTTTTACAGTTCTCTTTCCTCCATGGTAAACTTTGATTTGAAAGTTCATTAGTAATTCACATTTGAGGTTGGTTTGTTTTAAACAAGCATTATGTATAGTTCAAAAAATGGAATTCTTTTTGTTGTTGAGACACCTACAAATATCATTTGTGAATAAACATAACTGATTCTAGTTAATCGTAGAATTTAACTGATGGAGTCTATAATTCCAGGGCATATATATTACTTGATAACTGTTTTGCTTTTCCCTCGTAACAAATGATACAGTCATCCAGCATGCTGTGAGCAACTATTATGCTTTGGGGAGAAAATGGATAAATTAACGTGGCACAAGCACTGTTTTGTTAAAAGTGGTTAATTAAGAGTGATTCTGTTCTACATATCAATAAATATTTCTGATACCTACCTCTATAAAATTAGGATCCTGTGTCTGTGAAAGAGACACAGGAGAGAGGGATACAGGGAGGGGGAGAGTTTTTTTCAATTGCCATCTCTGAGATGCAGTGTTAGGAAAGGTTTATTTAATTAGTTTAAACTGGTATTTTTTACTTCAAAGTTTTCCTCATCAATATACTTTATCTTTTTAACCAGTTAGAACCACATTATTTAAATACAACCAGGTGACTCCTTTAGGGAAAACAATCTTTTCATGCAATTCTTGTTTCCTCAGAAAGTAGCTCTCAATTGTAGTATGTTTAACACTTTTGGAATGCATCATTATTAGCTGGGGACAGGGTTGCCATTAAAATAACATGAATTGCAATAATATAAATTCCCAAAGCACTACTGCAATCTTTTATGTTCTTAAACTTACCATAATTCATGAAATAACTAAATGTCTGCATATTTCTATATGTTGCTTCCATAACAGAACACCAGTTCTTTGTTAAAATGATTAGTGAGATGTTCGCTACAAAAATTTATGAGCTACTTTTTACAGAAACTCCCCACAACTGATACCACCACTGCAGAAACATTAGCTAAGAGCCTACAAGTCTTACTGGTCCTTTGGAAGCAGGGATTCTTAAGAGAGCTTCTCTAAGGAGAGTAATGTAACAAATGGATTTGGCAGGAATGTTAAGACAAGTAGACAGAACTATGCCCTCAGATTGAACAGGATTTAGAAGGATCGACCAGATACTCAAACACACTGATCCAAATAAAGCAAAGGACTTACATCTTCATTTTTAAAGGGCTTTAGTATGGAGCAACTTGGTATGGCTAAGAGTATTAGTTCTTTTCAGTGTTATTAAATTATTTTATTAAGATTAGCAAACACATGAAGACAATTATAACATGAAAGTTGATTTGATACTGAAGTCCCCTGGCATTTTATGTTCCATGATTCATATGATACCAAAGTCCCTAACTTTTCTCAGCTTTTCCCTTTAACTTCTCCCTTCTAGCGTGTTTTTGTTTTTTCCCCTTTTTCAGTTTCCAGAAAAATCAACTGTGTATGCAAGGGAGGGGTTATGCATGAGGGTGTTTCAAAAAGAGAAAAGTAGTAGTTTCATATCAGCTTTCTTAATCAATGTCCCAATTCTAATATTCAGCTTTCTGGCTCTCCATACAAAAGGGAAATATGCCCATCCTCTTGGAAATATACAAATAAATCATGATTAAATTCCTTGAATCACTGTTCTAGTTTTTCAGACAGTTGTATGATTTTTCTTTGTTATTATGTGTATTTATCAGAAAGTAGTCCGCTTTATATTATGATGATATATTGTCAATTGATTTTCTTTTTAATTATAAGATACAAATACATTATCATTAAAAGATTCAAACTGTACAGCACTGTAACAGAGAAAAATGCATCAGCAAATACAAAATCTCATCTCTCTTCTCTCACCAGTTTGGTACTTCCTATGAATGTGTGTGCTTACCTTTTTTTTTAAAAAAACATATATGTTATCTTATTAAGTATTTTGTTTGTTTCTTGTTTTGGCCACGCAGCATGGCTTGCGGGATCTTAGTTCCCCATCCAGGGTTTGAACCCACACCCTTGGCAGTGAAAGCTCAGAGTCCTAACCACTGGACCACCAGGGAATTCCCTCTCATTAAATATTTACTTAATTATATGATTTGAATATCTTTTCATTTGAGAACATATAGGTCTAACATTTCCCCATTTACCACATCGTGGTAAAATAAATAAACCATAAAATTTAGCATTTTAACGATTTTTAAGCGTACAATTCAGTGGCGTTAAGTGCATTTATATCGTGTGACCATCACCACCATCCATCTCCAGAAGCTTTTGTTTTCCCAAACTGAAATTTTGTACGCATTAAACGGTAACTCTCCATTCCCCAGCTTCTGGCCAGCACCATTTTACTTTGTCTCTATAAATTTGACTATTTGAGGTACCTGATCTTAGTGGAACCATACAATTCTGTCCGTATGCATCTGCCTTATTTTACTTACATAATGTCTTCAAGGTTCATATATATTGCAGCCTATGTCAGAATTTCATTCCTTTTTAGAGCTAAAGTGTATTTCATTGTACGTATACACCACAGTTGGTTTATCCATTCATCCACTGATGAAGATTTGGATTGTTTGTACCTTTTGGCTATTGTAGATAATGCTGCTATGAACATAGGTACACAAACATCTGTTTTAGTCTCTGCTTTCAATTCATTTGAGTATACCCAGAAGTGGAACTACTGGATTGTATGGAAATTCTATGTTTAATTTTTGAGGAACCATCACACTGTTCTCTACAGCAGCGGTACCACATTACATTCCCATCAGCACTGAATACTATTGGACCAGCAAGCACACTGGTGACCCCAAGCAAGAACCTCCCTGTAAAGCCCAGTTTACTCACAGAACTGTGAGACAAAAAACGTCGTTGCTTTAGGCCACTAAAGTTTTGGGCTCTCCTATTACAAAGCAATAAGTAACAAACAGAAATTGGTAACTGGAAGTAGGATGATGCTACAATTCATACATGTGACATTTGTTTGGGGACTGGGCAGTAAATGAAAACTGGGAGCTCCTCAAGAAGTCCATTAGTGAAGTACTGAAGGACACTGAGGGTGGAGGAAAAAGGGATCCCCGTTATGTAGTACCAGTACATTGGACAACACTGCTATCTGTGGTAACATAGAAAAGGGGATTTATAGTGAACT
The DNA here is from genome assembly GCF_949987515.2 of Delphinus delphis. Lineage (NCBI taxonomy): Eukaryota > Metazoa > Chordata > Mammalia > Artiodactyla > Delphinidae > Delphinus > Delphinus delphis. Next base: position 114,626,509 of record NC_082687.1, on the reverse strand, counting down.
GGAGGATTTGGTGTAGGAGATTTTCATGCAGAATTTTTAAAGTGCCAACTGATTTGTGTATACGTTAAGGTACAGATTGAGAGAGATGAAGAAGAGTATAGGTGTCCAGCAGATATTAGAGAAAATATAAAGTATCCAGTACTTACTGGGTTCAAAAATAAAATTAATTTTCATACTGTTACTTGCAGTAAAAGTCAAACATAGTAATATATGAATTAAGGGTAAAATAATGCCAAGTATACAGCTCTAAGACATTTATTGAGACCTCAGACACTTATTGAGACCTCAGAATGGTTCAACAGCATATTTCTTAGACCCACTATGTCAGACAAGAGAACTTCTAAAAATATTGAAAGAATGGTTTCACAGGACTTTGATTCTAAATACATGAGACCTGGCTCAGATGTTCTGAGGACATGGTTTCGTTTTTATTTCTATTTTAATAGACTCTAGTATGAGTTATAGATAAGTTGTATCGACTCTGGAGTATTTTTAGAAAAATATTTCAATCGAAATGCCAGTTACCTTAGATAAACTTATATATTCTAATTACATTGTTTCATTAAGAGAACATTTGACAACAAAGTTATACTTCTCATATTAATTATATAATAGCTATAATATAGTTCTCATATTTCTTTTTATTCTTATGTCAGATTAAATTATATAGAGGTATTAGAATTAAGGAAGTAACAAAAAGTACTTCAAAACTATTAAAATTAATAAAGAAGATGTCATCTTTTACTTTTTTTCACTTCTATCATTTCTCCTTAGGAATATTTTAGTGAATTACATTCATCAGAATTAGTACAGTGTTATTACATGTGATAAGTTTTCTAATTACAAATTTAAAACACATGTTTATTTCAATAAAAGAAACTGATTTTTAGAAATTTAATTTTATTTAACAGTTTGATAAAATGAATCATAGATTTTGCTGAATTGCATGTAATGCATATATGTTTTTAAAGAGCTTGGTCCTAGAAAGCCAATCATGTACTTTTGTGTTTATTTTTCTTATTAACAGAATAACCAGATTTTACATCAGCAAATATTATATGGATGGGGAAAATAATTCAGCCTATTTTTTGCCTCAATGTTGTTTTCATCTATACCAAGAATCTTGCAAGAGCTGAAATTATTGCATCAATTTGCTAAAAAACATTCACTTTCCAGACCTTGATTTCTATATTTGCATTTTCATGAATGTATATTAACTTACTGTTGTGTATGAAGGAACATATTTGTGTACTAATTTTATCAAATTTAAATGTTTGTGATATCCCAGTGAGCATGAAGCCTAGTTACTTGGTTGCACCTGTTCACATAATTGATTTCTATATTCATAGGGATTTTGAAGCACTAAGTGCATGAGCAGTTACCATTAAGGTAGTTTCACAGGGCCCTGAATGTTGGTGTTCCAGTGATCCACAAACTGTAAAAGAATATGAAGAAAGACTTAGCAGCTGCTCTGAATATCATGAATAGCTGTTATTTTCTTCTCTGAGCCATGGAAATGAATCACTGTGTATTTGAATTAGAGCATTCACTTCCATTTAAAAATTCTGTATTTTATGATGGGGAAGAAATGTTAGCTGAAGATTAAAAATTCACATTATCTGGGGCTTCCCTGGTGGTGCAGTGGTTGAGGGTCCGCCTGCCGATGCAGGGGACGTGGGTTTGTGCGCCGGTCCGGGAGGATCCCACATGCCGCGGAGCAGCTGGGCCCGTGAGCCGTGGCCGCTAAGCCTGCGCGTCCGGAACCTGTGCTCCGCGGCGGGAGCGGCCACAACAGTGAGAGGCCCGCATACCGCAAAAAAAAAAAAAAAAAAAAAAAAAAAAACATATTATCTGAGAAACCTCTCATGCACTTGAATAAATGATAATTTAACAAATATTAAATATATGTATTTTTTTTTCCTTAACCAGTTTTCACCTCTATATTTACATAATCATACACACTCGGGCTGGAGCATAGGCAAAGATAATTAACCACAAATTATTCTAATAAACCACTGGATTGATAGCCATTGGTATCAAATACCAAACGGATAATTGCTAACAGGTGTTTCCTCATAGAATAATTCTATATAGATACAAAAATACCAATTTCTCCTATTCGGTATTTCCCAAAGTGTCTCAAAGTAAGTAGTTACAGGTTAATAGAAATTTCAGCGATAAAAGTTTCTATGTCCTCATAAATTTTCCAAATTATGGGATTATCAAGGTTAAACAAGTTTTTTTCAGCAGACTAAAACATTTGCTAGACCAATATGCATTAATTTGTTACTTATTTGTTCATCTTAAATATGTGTGTTTGTGTGTGTGAAGAATGTTGTTTCCACAGTTGTGTAAAATATGCTTTTGAAAACATTTCACTATTCACATTTCTCCAGTGAGGACAAAATGTTCTTTTTATATTTTAATATGTATAAAAAATTGTAGAATTATTATGCCTAAAATCATGAGGTAAAACTATCCAGGCTCCATCATTACTTAGTGCCACTAATCCATTAAGAAAATTAATACAACATACCCACTCCATTATTTATACAACATATCCACTGTTGTATCCATATTTATACAACATATCCACTCCAAATTTCAAGTGGAGAGCCAATCCATTATTATTATTATCATTTTTGCAACAACTATCCTGTTGTTGAAACTCTACTTCCCTCTCTTTAGGTGGTCAGCATTTACTCTTATCTTTGACTCTACAGAAGGATTCCTGGCTTAGTCTATTCAAATTTTTCCATTATTTTTCTGTTCACTGTTATTATTCCAAGGTTGAAGTATAATTTGAGCTTGCTTGCCCAATGATATTCTTTTCCATGCAATTCAAAAGAGATATGGGGTGGGGGTGGGGAAAAGGTGGTTGATGGGATTATTTAGGTTGGACATCATAACCTGGGGTTCCTGTGACAATCTTTCAGAGGTTCTAGAGGAAGACTACTCTTGCCAGTTTTTACTGGGACCCAAGGAATTCTGTCACTTTGGCTTAACAGATAAATTTTTACTTATATTTTCTGTTGCAGGTATGCTTGCTGTATGGAGCTTCTGGAAAGCCACAATAAAGTAACAACAGAATTCTCCAGATAACTAGTCTCTTATTGAGATATAGCCCCAGGGTTTCTATTGAGCCATATAGAGACTAATCTTCTGAATTTGAGTTGCCAAGAGACTACTCAACTGAGGACTAAACCATAAAGCTAAAATGTAGAATATATACAGCAGCATTCCAATATTATGTGCAAGTAAAAATAGAATATTGGATTTAAGCAGATCCTGCTATCATAATATAGTGTATCACACACTAATAATACTCGCTGCCCCTGCATTGGGTGCCTTTCCCTCAAGTCATCCATATTGGCCTCATGGGGCTTTATATGTACAGCTGTCTGAGGAATGCTGGCACCATGCATGCGAACATTATCTCTCTACTCAAGGATGAACCTGAAGTGCAATGAGGAGGACTTTGAGGCGTACATATGATTGTTCATAATTAAGAGTTGGCCAAAGACATGGATCCACATAAATCCATGGAGAGTCACTAATGGTTAGCCTAGATGGTCAGGGTATTGGAAGAGCAAGACTGAAGGAACAATGACAAGGGGCACTGGGAAAGAGAAGTAAAGATGGGTCTTTAATGATGGAAACAAGGTGTAAGGATGACCACCAAAGGACATGCCCTCCAGATGAGGCCCTTGATAATAAGGTGAGCAGTACCCTATGGTCCTTGCCCCCCATGTCCCCTGTCTACCTTTTGTCTGTGGAAAAAATTCGCCAAAGAATAAGTTTAATCAGAGAAGTGAGAAAATGCAGAAGCAAAGGAAAGCAGGCAGACAAGACTAAATAATAATAGTTTCGTCATTAAGCAAAGTCAAGGATCTTCAGTTCCTCCTCAAGGGCTATAGGTAATATTCTGAGTCATATAGCCTTTGAGATGTTTTGTATATACTGAAACCCCCACCAGGTGGAAGAAGTTGACTACACGATGACCAGACTGTAGCCATGACATAAGCTGCCACAATTCTGAGAACTGGCCTCAAAGAAATGAGAACAAACTGACCCTGGAACTAAAGACTAACAGTATTTAAAACAATCATGATGATGCTGATCAGACCACTGCATGACCAATTTCAAGATGGCTGTCAGAGCTGACTATACTATTTCTGCATGTAGCCCCCTCTCTCCACCTAAGCATCCCTGAAACTCCCCTTTAAAAGCTCTTGCCCACTGACTGTCAGTGGTGGTGGTGGGGGAATCAGACCTCCCCCCACCCAGGTTGCTGGCCTCCAAAATAAAGCAAAGTTTCCTTTCCACCAACCTTGCCTCTTTATTGACTTTTGAGCAGTGAGCAGCTGGACCCCACTTTTCGTAACAATATGGCTAAAACTCTAATATCAGTTGGTCTCTTTCTCTACTCCAGTGTTACTCAGTAAGATCACTGACAAAGAGGTAATGGTGGAAAAACTGTAATTGAAATAATGCATAAGCTAACAGTGTGGGCTTCTGCACATCAAGATTTATCTGGTTCTTCTATTGCAGAGTACCCAACTTTTGAAAAGCAGAGACCAAAGCTAATTCTCTTGAATGACCCTTTATCGGTACCTAGTAATAGGCTAATTAAGGCTAATTACTTTGGACTTCATCGTGGAGGGTGTTGGAAGGCAATGCTTCATGGTATTTCTATACGTCTTACAAAAACTCTTCTTCAGGACTATCTTTCAAGGATGTTTCCATAGGAAACAGCCTTGGAAGTTAAAGATAGCATCTTCCTCTGGGTTACAAGGCAGATGTGTTTCCTAACCAATATAACAAAGATAAAGACTTCTTCCAGAACAAATATTGGGCTGGTTTGCTATCAATCCCCTTATAAAATTGGGGTTGGCTAAGGTCAGTGTTCCTCAGGTTTGACAAAGATCCTCTCATGGCAGTTCAGACCTACGGGACTTGAGGAGCAAGAGTAACTGATGCCGGGCTTCCCTGGTGGTGCAGTGGTTGAGAGTCCGCCTGCCGATGCAGGGCACACGGGTTCGTGGCCCGGTCCGGGAAGATCCCACATGCCGCAGAGCGCCTGGGCCCGTGAGCCATGGCCACTGAGCCTGCGCGTCAGGAGCCTGTGCTCCGCAACGGGAGAGGCCACAGCAGTGAGAGGCCCGCGTATCAAAAAAAAAAAAAAAAAAAAGTAACTGATGCTAACATGACGTTCCTGCTCCCCGCTTCTTGCTATACCATGAGTAATAAACTGTCTAAATTGATCTGGGCTCGTAGATCTCTTATTGGTCGGATCTATGGAAGCGTGGCAAGAAAACCAAGAATCTCTCTGTTGCTCAGCGACTGTTTGACTTCTTGCGAGAGGATTTCTTCTCACTAAAATAAACTGTGGTACTGTCCACAATTCTTATGCCAGCACTATTTTTGAACTTACTGAATTCGTTATTTCCCATCGTGCTTCTCTATAATACTGCTTCTTGTGAAGTACAGCAAAAGAAGTAAAGAGATAGGCTTTTGCTTACAAATGGCCTGCTACCTTAAATCAGTTGGCAGCTAAAATTATGAATTAATTACTAAAGAAACAGAACTGGTTGAGTGACAAGACCTAATAAACTACATTCTGAGTACCATAAAAGCTATGAACTAGCAAACACTATTTTGTACTGTGTCTCCCACAGCCAGAATATGCAGTCTGGGAAACAAGGAGTTAAGGAAGAAGTGTCTTCTTAACCTCATACTCCAAAAGTCTCATTTTATCATTTTACATCTTGAAACTTAGGGCTTTGTTGGATTAGAGGGTTTTTTTGTTTTCTTTTTTGTTTTGTTTTTGTTTTATTTTGAACTGAGGAAGAAAAATCTCTACTAGAGGTCAAAACCTTGTTTGCATCGAGCCAGAAACTAAGAATTCCAGCTAGTCCCTTTAAAGTTATCATGACACTAAATGAAGGCAAAGAATGGGACATTTGGGGGAGATGCTCACTCAGTATTTCATTTTCTACAGTAAAAATTCTAGAAGATTGCTGTAAATGCATAAAGGCAGGTTAACTAATGGTTCACATAATTTAGCCTTAATCTTTAGTTGCCCATTTCAAAAGGGGAAATCTGAAGAGTGGAATACATTAATCAGCTTCCAGCAAATAAAGAGATGCGTGAGAATTCCCTCCTCTGACCAGGATTGTCACTTAGTGCTTTCTCTGACAGATATTAAAAGTTAAGCATGTTGCTTGCAGATCTAATTTTTCCAGTATTCTTAGATTAAAAAGCAAGCCAATTTCCCAATGGCTTATTTATTATTAAGGCCTATTCAAGAGAAGTTTGGATATAATTTTTATTGGTTTAATTGCTTGCATTATTTTGGGTTTCCCAGGAGCTGTGTGATGTGAGGATTTGCATAAAATAAGTTTATTTGTAAGGTGTTCCTAGGAAACATTGTTAGGCGAGAGGAGAAATGACACAGGGAGAGGAAGGAAGCCAGTACAGGGTGCCTGATTAAGCAAGTTACCATGGTGAGCAACTGAAGATAAATCCTGCTCTGAGACTAAGGAGTTTCATTTAGAGAATATAGATCAGTGTTAATTCACGTTGAGGGATGGGACCTGGGGTATATCCGTATCAACTCCCATTAGCCACTGGTCGAGAACTGTTCTCAGGAGCATGTTAATTCATTGGCATTTCCTTGTGACATAGGCATATCAGGTTCTAGAGGGCAGAGATTATCTCAGGGAAAGAGTCACAAAGGTTGACACTTGGAAATTATTCTGATGTGGGCAAAAGTTAAATACTGATGGGACAATGTACCATTGTTGTTTGCAATGTACAAACAACGTCTATTTGGCGAGGCAAAGTGTATTTAATGAGGCAAAACTTATTAATACTAAGATATACACTTTGTTTAAATAATTCTAGACGAGGACAAAATAAATATTTTTGTGTTTTGTTGTATTTAGTTTGTTTTCTCAAACTTCTTTACCATCCTCATCTTTTATAGTGAAATAGTAAGAAGAAAAATGATATTCAAACTTTTCTTACATGAAGTTTGTAATCTTATGTCAAGAGCTGGATTATTATATCACATCAAATAAGGTCAATGAGATAATTATACAGGAAAGTGATCTGTAATGTTTAAGTGCTATAATGATTTCAGTTAATTAATTCCATAAATCCATTCACATTTAAAGATCAAATAGCACTGAATGTCTTAACTGAAAAGAAGAGCTAGCAAATTAATCAGGTAAATGGATTTATTTTCATATATAATGTTTAAAGATAAAAATTATTTCATGAGTAAACTCATAATATGGAGCATATTTTATTTCATTCTAAAACATATTTAAATTTTAATACCTCACACTTCACACCAGGATGGAAGATACAATCAATTCTTCCATGGTGAGTGTGTCTGTCTCATAAATATTTAAGTTCACTTAGCAATGTCTTAAATGTAGTATAAATGTTGCATATTCCAGCCTAAGTGGTTCATATAACTTGAAATATAATAAACTTCTGTAAAAAAAAAAGTTAGAGAAAAATGATTGCATCATTAAAAGAATGTTATGTATCAATTCAAATGAGGAAATAGAGCAGTAATGAAGTCCAGTGAGAGTGAATACTTTAAAAAATATATCTGGTTAATACAAATACATTATAAAGTGATTGGGAAACATTATTGTTATAAATTACAATATTGCATTTTTACTAAATTCTGCCTTTGATAATCAATGCATTTGCTATAATATGGACACTAATTATACACAGTAGCATGAGCTATACATTCCAAAGGTTCTTTCCTTTTCAATAAAATGTATGTATTTATTCCTGCTATATTAAATTTAATTAAATTCAACTTAATATTAATCATGCCTTTTTAAAAAATATGCCTGTAATTTAAATCATTTTTTTCTAACATTTTTATTATTTGAGATGTGGTTATTACTTAAAGAGATCACTAATTAAAACATTTTATGATGAGTACATTGCTCAGTGAAATTGAAAAATAGGAACTGGCTCTATATATCTGTAGTGAAAATGAAATATATTTTCTGAAAACTGAAGCTTTTACTGTAGATTAGATATTAAATAATTTATCCAAAATATTATTTTCTAAAATTTCAATTTAAGAGTTTATATATACATTAGATATATAAGTATACAGATTCATTTTTGTTAATAGTATCATTAAAATCACCTCGAAAGTAAAGGATTTTTAAAAGATTGCAATGGAAATCTTTAGAAGAAATTTATAATGGCCAAAACGAAGTTTAATACTACATGCTACTTTTTAAATGTACATCAGAACACACAAAAAACATTTTAAATATCTTTTTATTTGAATACCATATTTTTCAAACTACCTCCAATTTCTACAATTTACATACATTTCTACAAAATATGTTTACTAAAAAACTAAATGACTGTAGTTAGATAGCCTCATCCACCAGAGGGCAGAGAGGAGAAACAAGAAGAACTATAATCCTGCAGCCTGTGGAACAAAAACCACATTCACAGAAATATAGACAAGATGAAAAGGCAGAGGGCTATGTACCAGATGAAGGAACAAGATAAAACCCCAGAAAAACAACTAAATGAAGCGGAGATAGGCAACCTTCCAGAAAAAGAATTCAGATTGATGATAGTGAACATGATCCAGGACCTCGGAAAAAGAATGGAGGCAAATATCGAGAAGATGCAAGAAATGTTTAACAAAGACCTAGAAGAATTAAAGAACAAACAGAGATGAACAATACAATAACTGAAATGAAAACTACACTAGAAGGAAACAATAGCACAATAACTGAGGCAGAAGAACAGATAAGTGACCTGGAAGACAGAATGGTGGAATTCACTGCTGCGGAACAGAATAAAGAAAAAAAAAAATGAAAAGAAATGACAGCCTAAGAGACCTCTGGGACAACATTAAATGTGACAACATTCACATTACAGGGGTCCCAGAAGGAGAAGAGAAAGAGAAAGGACCTGAGAAAATATTTGAAGAGATTATAGTCGAAAACTTCCCTAACATGGTAAAGGAAATAGCCACCCAAGTCCAGGAAGCGCAGAGAGTCACATACAGGATAAACCCAAGGAGAAACATGCCGAGACACATAGTAATCAAACTGGCAAAAATTAAAGACAAAGAAAAATTATTGAAAGCAGCAAGGGAAAAACAACAAATAACATAAAAGGGAACTCCCATAAGGTTAACAGCTGATTTCTCAGCAGAAACTCTACAAGCCAGAACGGGGTGGCATGATATACTTAAAGCTATGAAAGGGAAGAAACTACAACCAAGATTATTCTACCCAGCAAGGATCTCATTCACATTCGATGGAGAAATCAAAGGCATTACAGAGAAGCAAAAGCTAAGAGAATTCAGCACCAAAAACCAGCTCTACAACAAATGCTAAAGGAATTTCTCTAAGTGGGAAACACAAAAGAAGAAAAGGACCTACAAAAACAAACCCAAAACAATTAAGAAAATGGTCATAGGAACATACATATTCATAATTACCTTAAATGTGAATGGATTAAATGCTCCAACCAAAAGACACAGGCTTGCTGAATGGATACAAAAACAAGACCCATATATATGCTGTCTACAAGAGACCCACTTCAGACCTGGGGACACATACAGACTGAAAGTGAGGGGATGGAAAAAGATATTCCATGCGAATGGAAATCAAAAGAAAGCTGGAGTACCAATACTCATATCAAATAAAACAGACTTTAAAATAAAGAATGTTACAAAAGACAAGGAAGGACACTATGTAATGATCAAAGGATCAATCCAAGAAGAAGATATAACAATTATAAACATATATGCACCCAACATAGGAGCACCTCAATACATAAGGCAACTGCTAACAGCTCTAAAGAAGGAAATCAACAGTAACATAATAATAGTGGGGGACTTTAACACCCCACTAACACCAATGGACAGATCATCCAAACAGAAAAATAAGGAAACACAAGCTTTAAATGACACAATAGACCAGACAGATTTAATTGATATTTATAGGACATTCCATCCAAAAACAGCAGTTTACACTTTCTTCTCAACTGGGCATGGAACATTCCCCAGGATAGATCACATCTTTGGTCACAAATCAAGCCTCAGTAAATTTAAGAAAACTGAAATCATATCAAGCATCTTTTCTGACCACAACGCTATGAGATCAGAAATGAATTACAGGGAAAAAATGTAAAAAACACAAAAACATGGAGGCTAAACAATATGCTACTAAATAACCAAGAGATCACTGAAGAAATCAAAGAGGAAATCAAAAAATACCTAGAGACAAATCACAATGAAAACATGACGATCCAACACCTATGGGATGCAGCAAAAGTAGTTCTAAGAGGGAAGTTTATAGCTAGAAAAGCCTACCTCAGGAAGAAAGAAAAATCTCAAATAAACAATCTAACATTACACCTAAAGGAACTACAAAAAGAACAAACAAAACCCAAAGTTAGCAGAAGGAAAGAAATCATAAATATCAGAGCAGAAATAAATGAAATAGAAACAAAGAAAACAATAGCAAAGATCAATAAAACTAAAAGCTGGTTCCTTGAGAAAATAAAAAAAAATGATACCCATTAGCCAGACTCACAAAGAAAAAGACGAAGAGGACTCAAATCAATAAAACTAGAAATGAAAAAGGAGAAGTTACAGCACACACTGCAGAAATACAAAGCATCCTAAGAGACTACTACAAGCAACTCTATGCCAACAAAATGGATAACCTGGAAGAAATGGACAGATTCTTGGAAAAGTACAACCTTCCAAGACTGAACCAGGAAGAAATAGAAAATATGAACAGACCAATCATAAGTAATGAAATTGAAACTGTGATTAAAAAGCTTCCAACAAATGGAAGACCAGGACCAGATGGCTTCACAGGCAAATTCTATCAAACATTTAGAGAAGATCTAACACCCATCCTTCTCACTCTTCCAACAAACTGAAGAGGAAGGAAAACTCCCAAACTCCTTCTATGAGGCCACCATAATCCTGATACCACAACCAGACAAAGATACTAGAAAAAAATAAAATTACAGACCAATATCACTGATGAATATGCATGCAAAAATCCCCAACAAAATACTAGCAAACAGAATCCAACAGCACATTAAAATGATCATACAACATGATTAAGTGGGATTTATCCCAGAGATGCAAGGATTCTTAAATACATGCAAATCAATCCATGTGATACACCATATTAACAAACTGAAGAATAAAAACCATATGATCATCTCAATAGATGCAGAAAAAGCTTTTGACAAAATTCAACACCCATTTATAATAAAAACTCTCCAGAAAGTGGGCATAGAGGGAACCTACCTCAACATAATAAAGGCCATATATGACAAACCCACAGCAAACATCATTCTCAATGGTGAAAAACTGAAAGCATTTCCTCTAAGATCAGGAACAAGACAAGGATGTCCACTCTCACTACTATTATTCAAAATAGTTTTGGAAGTCCTACCCATGGCAATCAGAGAAGAAAAAGAAATAAAAGGAATACAAATTGGAAAAGAAGAAGTAAAACTGTCACTGTTTGCAGATGACATGATACTATACATAGAGAATCCTAAAGATGCCACCAGAAAACTACTAGAGCTAGTCAATGAATTTGGTAAAGTAGCAGGATAAAAACTTAATGCACAGAAATCTCTTGCATTCCTAAACACTAATGATGAAAAAACTGAAAGAGAAATTCAGCAAACACTCTCTTTTACCACTGCAACAAAAAGAATAAAATACCTAGGAACAAACCTACCTAGGGAGACAAAAGATCTGCATGCAGAAAACTATAAGACACTGATGAAAGAAATTAAAGATGATACCAACAGATGGAGAGCTATACCATGTTCTTGGGTTGGAAAAATCAATATTGTGAAAATGACTATACTACCCAAAGCAATCTACAGATTCAATGCAATCCCTATCAAATTACCAATGGCATTTTTTACAGAACTAGAACAAAAAAATCTTAAAATTTGTATGGAGACACAAAAGTCCCCGAATAGCCAAAGCAGTCTTGAAGGCAAACAGTGGAGCTGGAGCAATGAGACTCCCTGACTTCAGACTATACTACCAAGCTACAGTAATCAAGACAACATGGTACAGGCACAAAAACAGAAATATAGATCAATGGAACAGGATAGAAAGCTCAGAGATAAACCCACGCACCTATGGTCAACTAATCTATGACAAAGGTGGCAAGGATATACAATGGAAAAAAGACAGTCTCTTCAATAAGTTGTGCTGGGAAAACTGGACAGCTACATGTAAAGGAATGAAATTAGCACACTCCCTAACACCATACACAAAAATAAACTCATAATGGATTAGAGACCTAAATGTAAGACTGGACACTATAAAACTTTTAGAGGAAAACATAAGAACAACACTCTTTGACATAAATCACAGCAAGATCTTTTTTGACCACCTTCTAGAGTAATGGAAATAAAAACCAAAATAAACAAATGGGACCTAATGAAACTTCAAAGCTTTTGCACAGCAAAGGAAACCATAAACAGGACAAAAAGACAACCCTCAGAATGGGAGAAAATATTTGCAAACGAATCAACGGACAAAGGATTAATCTCCAATATATATAAACAGCTCGTGCAGCTGAATATTAAAAAAACAAACAACCCTATCCGAAAATGGGCAGAAGACCTAAATAGACATTTCTCCAAAGAAGACATACAGATGGCCAAGAAGCACATGAAAAGCTGCTCAACATCACTATTTATTAGAGAAATGCAAATCAAAACTACAATGAGGTATCACCTCACACCAGTTAGAATGGGCATCATCAGAAAATCTACAAACAACAAATGCTGGAGAGGGTGTGGAGAAAAAGGAACCCTTTTCCACTGTTGGTGGGAATGTAAATTGGTACAGCCACTATGGAGAACAGTATGGAGGTTCCTTAAAAAACTAAAAATAGAATTACCATATGATCCAGCAATCCCACTACTGGGCATATACCCAGAGAAAAGCATAATTCAAAAAGACACACACACCCCAATGTTCACTGCAGCACTATTTACAATAGCCAGGTCATGGAAGCAACCTAAATGCCCATTAACAGACAAATGGATAAAGAAGATGTGGTACATATATACAGTGGAATATTACTCAGCCATAAAAAGGAACAAAATTGGGTCATTTGTTGAGATGTGGATGGATCTAGAGACTGTCATACAGAGTGAACTAAGTCAGAAAGAGAAAAACAAATATTATATATTAACGCATGTATGTGGAACCTAGAAAATGGTACAGATGAACCAGGTTGCAGAGCAGAAATTGAGACACAGAAGTAGAGAACAAACCTATGGACACCAAGGGGGGAAGCAGTGGGGGTTGTGGGTGGTGGTGGGATGAATTGGGAGATTGGGATTGACATGTATACACTGATGTGTATAAAATGGATGAGTAATAAGAAAAATAAATAAATAAACATTAAAAAAAGTAAATGACTGTAAAACAAAAAGTTTGGCATCATAACTGATAAAACTTATTAAATTTTACTAAAATATGAAATATATTTTACTATAAATAAAACCTGTAATGAAATCAAAGTAAAAATTACTTGGCTCTTATCAGCTGCAATTTTTTCATTAATGCATTTTCTAAGTCTCTCTCTATCATTGTTTCCTGGTGGTGACATCATGCATGCCAGTTAGGAAATTCTCATTGAGAAGACAAGAAAAAATATACAGAAGAAGAAAAACAGATGAAGAAAAATCTATAAGTGCTCAAATCAGGTGAAGGAGAAATCCATTTACCAGATACAGAAATATTTGCAGTATACTGAACAGTTGAGACAAGGAGGAAAAGAAGTATTCAATGGTTAATGGTTCACAACAAGCTGAGGAAAAGCCAAGTGAGAATGTAAGAAAATTTAATTACAAATTTCAAACAGAATATATTAATATCCTTTCTCCAACCCATGCACACCACCATCACCCCACTAGGTAAGATTTGTTTTAAACAAAGATTTGTAGACCTGGATTCTTCCAATCAAATACACTCATGGCAGATGGGATTAATTACCAACCTACCTACATCTTTGCCCATAAATTCTGCCATTTTTCCTGTCTCTATGCATGAACTGATGATGATATTAGCCAAGCCCTCAGCTTCTTTTTTTGCACTATGTCACATCTTTAGTCCCCAATACAAGAATATTGCTCCAGTAATACTGACATTGCTCCCCTGTATCACCAATGTTTATCTCTTAAGTGGATTATTACTATGATTTCTCCAATGTGGAAAAGAAAAGCCTTAATTCCATTTCAACTTTGAACTTCCATCTTGGTTCTATTGCCCTTTAAAATAAGCTGATAAATTTGCTTATACACAACGGCTATAAACTGTCTCCTCCAATTTCTCTTGAATCCAATTCCAGCAGGATTTTTCCCATGCCCCCCACAGAAACTGTTTTGTCAACATCAAAAACGACTATCACTTTGCTAAATCCAAACATTTCATTGTTTGTTCTCATTGTTCTATCTGGAGCATTTTAATGGACAGTTATTTGTTTTTCTTTTGAACACACTCTCTGGGAAGAACGGAATTTTATTTGAGGATTTTAAGTAGTAGATTTCCATGATTTGACTTATGTTTAACAATATCCCTCTGACTGCACTGTGGAGAATACTGAAGAGAATACTGTTTTGTCTCTTGCTTTATAGGAGTGGCTCCTCTTTTATAGTCTTTCTTTGCTGTGGCTCCCTCTTCCCCTAAATTCTTAACCAAGATGCAATTTAGGATTGGGCCTTTAGATCTTATCTCTATCTACATTCACTTACCTGGTGACTTCATTTAGAACTTTGGCTTCAACATCTACCTCTATATGGACTGTTTTCCAAGCCTGGATGGATAGCTAAATTTTTCTTAAATCTCCCCTCTTGTATGTCTAATAGGCATCAGACATTTAACATGCCCAAGACTGAACTTCTGAAAATTCCTCTTCCTCCTCCTAATTTATGGCAACTACATCTTTCCAGTTCCTCAGGACATATGTTTCAGAATCTTCTCTGACTCTTCATATACATATTACATCTAGTTCAGCAGCAAATGCTGATGATTCTACCTTCAAAATATACTTTTGATCTGACCATGTATCTCTCACCATGGTATTGGAATGGCCACTTCATTAGTTTCATTGCTGTGGTTTTTGCTTCCCTTCAGTATTCTCTATCCAGCAGCCACAGAGATTGTGTTAAACTTGCATCAAGTCATGCCACTCCTCTAATTAAAACCCTCAAATACTGCCCTAGCCCTTTCAAGGAAGAAGCCAAGTCTTTCACGTGGCCTACAAGGCCTTAAACGATCTTGACTCTCTTAACACAGATAACTTTATTTCTCACTCCTTCATTTCCTTTTGACAATTTTATACAATGTCACCTTCACAATTAGATTACTATAGTCAAAACTGCAGTCTAATAGTCACATTTCCTGATTTATTTATCTCTATAGTACCTAATTTTGTTTAGTATCTGTTACTCCATTTTATAATGCAAATTCCATAAGATTTAGGGCACTTGGTTTTGATCTCGTCATAGCCCTGAAATTTACTAGCATTCTGGAATGTAATAATTGATTCATAGATTTGTATTGAATAAGTGAAGGAATAACTGAAATTATTAATGGAAACTAAAGCCAGAGTTTCTCCCTAGTGTTCTTGTGGCTACTGGTCAAGCAGGGTAGCATGGGTGGTGGCTTTGGTAGTTAACAGAAGATGAAATTTTCACTATAGCTCTGGCAAACTATAATCCCCTTATTAATCTTGGATAGCCTGAGTCCCTGTGGCAGGAAAATCAGGTGGATAAGATGCAGCTTCTGGTGTTCAGCCTGGCTTATATTTCTGCATATGGCTCTTAAACCTCCCTACAATTTTATAAGCTATTCAATACATGTATATTCTAATGTATTTGTGATGGTTAATTTTATATGTCAACTTGGCTAGGCCATGGTACTCATACTGATCTAGATGTTGCTGAGAAGGCATTATTTAGGTGTGATTAACATTTAAATCAGTGGCCTTTAAGTAAAGCAGGTTATCTTCCATAATGTGGGTAGGCTTTATTCAATCAGTTGAAAGGCCTTAAGGACAAAGTCTGAGGCTTCCTGAAGGAATTTTATTTTTAAACTAGAGCTACAGCATCAGCTCTTCCCTGCATCTCCAGCCTGCTGGTTTACTCTACAGACTTCAGACTTGCCAGGCGGCCCACACAATAAATACCTGTGTGTGTGTATATGTATGTTTTATATTTATTTATATTTATTATCCATAATAAATATTTATTGTATATTTATACTTTGTATATATGTATTTATGTGTGTATATATATACATACACATGTGTATATATAAATATATATTTATATATATAATTTTATTTATATATATAAATATATATTTATTTTATATTTTGTTTATATGTATTTATGTGTGTGTGTATATATGTATATACACATATGTGTGTGCATATATATATATAAAAAACATCCTATTGGTTCTGTTTCTCTGGAGAATTCTAATATACTATTTCTTCCCTAAAATCAGCTAGCATTGGTTTCAGTCACTTACATATAAAAGGCTTGATTGATATAGAAATTGGTACAGAGAAGTCTCAGGAACTAGAACTATAGAAAATTTAGGAGGTGTGATAGAGTAGTTGGGTCTAATTTGGGCTAAAATGCCATGAAATTACACATGTAATTAAAAAGAGAGAGAGGATTTTGTCAGTAAATGTCATAAAGTGGCAAAAAGACTTAAATATCATCGGTGACCACTACTTGTGAAATGCTCATCACAGGCAAGGCCTGGGGAATCAAGTGTACACTGCCATAGATCGCTATCAAAGTCACAAAGGATTAGAGGACTGTTGCAGGAAAATAATGTTTATAAGAGTGTTGTCAAGTTAAAGAGAATGACAAACTTCAGGTGTCTAAATAATTGCCTCAAGGCGCTAGGATGTTTAAAAGAACATCAAAATGAATACTTCTCTCACACCTGGAATACTGAGGCAGAATTCATCATCAGTTAAATCCAGATCATCCAAAACTTTAGTAAATAAAGGATAAGGCCGTGATATACAAACACCAGAACCCTGTAAGCTGGAATGAACACATATGGGAATATTCAAAAAACAAAAAACACACATCAATGAATTTATGTTGCCAGTCCTTTTTTCTTTCTACTGCACGATGATGGTGCTTCAGCTTCAATAATCATTCTGCCTAATTTCTACTGAGTGTGTTAGGTTGAAAGACATTAACTTCACCTCCACTACTCCTCATTTATCCAGATCTGTAACTAAACTTTGATATCAACATGGATCAGTATGCTAATTCTAAGTTCAAATTTAATATAAAAAGAATTATACAGAAAAATAAATGAAAAAATTTCATACTTTATACAGGAAAAATGTGAAGAATACAGCTATGTATTGATTCTGAAAGTGAGAACCCAATAGGAGAAAAATACTTTTGAGTTACATGTATTAGTATGGGTGCACTTATCTGAATCTGAATTTAGTATTCTAGCATTAAAAGTACAACATGATTTTTATATTTGCTTGGTTAATTATCTAAATGTGGACTTAATGACCGCCTATGTAATATAAAGCTAACAGAAAATTTTAGAAACATGCAGAGGAAGGATTTTAATGTCTTAGAGAGGTTAGACTGTTGGAATGAATTTATCATTTGAAAATTGCTAAATTACCCTTTAATATTACCTGTACATAAAGATCTATAGGGAGTATGAGAAATTTATTTTTTCTAATAACTTAAAACTATTAAAAACATAAAGTATATTATTTTTTTAAACAACATGAGATATCACTGCACATCCATCAGAATGGTAAAATAAACAATAATAACATCAAATGTTGGCAGTTTGCAGAGAACCTGGATCACTCCTATATTGCTGGTGGCAACGTAAAATGGTACAGCTTCCCTGAAAAAGTGTTTGGCAGTTTCTTAAAAAAAAAAAAAAAAAAAAAAAAGAAAAAGAAAAATCAACACTCAATTACCATGCATCCCAGTAACTGCACTCCTAGGTATTTATTCCAGAAAAACAAAGACATGGTCACACAAAATCCTGTATGTGAATGTTTATAGCAGTTTTATTCATCATAGCCCCAAACTGGAAACAGCCAGCTATCCTTCAATAGGAAACAAGTCATATCAACTATGGTACATCCATATGTGGATTACTATTCAGCAGTAAAAAGGAGTCCAATATTATATGCACAACAACCTGAATGAATTTACAGAGAATTATTCTGATAGAGATGGACAATGTTCTATTCCCCAACCTCCACTCCTCACTTATTTAACCTCTCCTCTTATCTTCCTCCATTCCAGCCACACCTGACTCCTTACTCTTTTTTAAACATGCCAGGAAAGTCTCAGTTCAGGGTCTTTGTAGTTGCTATTACTTTTGCCTACTAATACCCACACTCACACTCCAGTCCTACAGTCCCATGTCCCACATGGCTTGCTTTCCCCTGTTCAGATGTTGCCTTAAGTGTTGTATTTTTCAGTTAGATCTTCCCTGAAAAACTTATTTAAAATTCCACCATACTCTCCAACAATTTGCATCCCCTTTTTTGCTTTATATTTCCAAAACACATATAACTTTTTGAAATACTCTGTATTTTACTTTTATTCAACATCTAAGTTCAGTTGGAATGCAAACTATGAGAAAAAGTCTTTCTCTTTTGTTCACCACTGAATGTGTCTATATGTGACACAATCTAGACACATGAGAAAAGATTTCCTTCACAAAGCATTGAGAATTATACAAGAGAGAGTAGCCCTATCATCTCTGAATAGCTCTTTGTGACTTTGGGACAGATGTGGGACAGACAATTGAAATGAGTTCTCAGTTCTCAATGGAGATAGCAGAGTTCAGAGTGGGAAAGGTCACACAGAAACACTTTACAATTACAGAAAAGGTAAGATTAACAAAATAGTCAATGATTCGATATCCTGGTACCACAGAACCAAAATAGATGGGAAGACAATTTTTAATAACAATGAAAGTAACAACAAAACACTCCACATAATATAGACCGAGGTCTGACTTGAGCCACCACAATAGATAATTCTGTCCCCTATTTGAATTATTTACTGGGTTAATCCACAGTTCCAGATAGAGTCCAGGTGAAGCTGAAAAACTTGAGAAAGGACCCTGCAGTAGTAACACAGAAACAATATTCTAAATGTCACTCCAAACCTTCAGCCAAATATTCTGAGGCTATTTAGCTAGGTATTTCACGTACTAAAGAAAGGAAAACACCCTTATCTTTCAGAGATTATGGAAAATGCAACTAAATCAACATTAATTTCTGGATACACGAATGACTCTGTGGTTTACTAGATGAAGGTAACTTTCTAAAAGTGATACGAGTTTTGACACAAACCCACCTCATGGTAGGCTTCGTTTGCAGAGACTGTCACATGATAAATTTCTTCACTATTTCAGAGAAGTTTGCAGAGACCATCACATGATAAATTTCTTCACTATTTCAATGTGTATTTGGAGTAGGTATACTCTGAAAATAGCAAAATTCCTGCAATGACTACTTTGCTAATGATACTAAGATTACTGTAGTGGGAATTACTAAGTGGAAACTGCCAGTTCCCTGTCACTACCAAAAGGGTAAATCAATGGTACCCACAAATTCTGCAAAGATACCAGTCAGTGAAAATTATCACATTTCACAGTTCTCTCCAACTTGGCTGATACATAATAGGTATAAATGAAGGCTCACAAGAAAGAGTTACTTTAAATTTAATAAATTCAAAGTGATTACTTTAATCCCAGATTTTTATCCAAATATTATCTCTTTACTGATGACTTTACTGACATCTCCTTAAATTGTAAATGTTCACTGTCTCCACTTGATTACATTCCATCTTCTCTCAACCTCATACACATCAGACTTACCTAGTGTTCTACTGAATGTGTGTCAAGATCAACAATGAACTCTAATTGCTAAATCAAATGATCAATACTCAGCATCATTTAGAATAGTTGATCTCCAGCCTCATGTGACTTGTTTTCCCTTATACCATAGTTTGATTTTCTACTACCCTACTGGCAGTTCTTTCTCTCTCTTGTCTGGTTGTCTTACCTGACCACTGAAATTTGGTGTGCTCCTGTCCTCAAAATTTCTCTATCTATATTCATCTATAGGTGACATTATCAGTTCCATTAATTAAATATCTATGCATATTCTTGTATCTCCTAAATTTATAATTTCAGCTCTAATTTCAAATTAGGCATGCACAAAACAGATACAGGGTTCCATCCATACTTCCTGCTCCTTTCCCAGTAGTTTTCATCACAGTAAACAACATTAATATCCACCCAGTTGCTCAGACCAAGACATTAAAGTGACATTTGACCTATTCTCTCTCTCATACCCGATATTTCATTTAGTAATATATTATGTTTTTAAATTTCCAAATTCGACAACCTCTCTAAAACTGTGCATCCGCCTGCCTTAACCAAAAGTTTTACATCACTACATTTTAATCTCTTTTAGTCTATTCTTTATATGCAAGCAACTGATCATATTTTAAACATAAAGTAGTCCTAGAAAAGTACACAAGGTCTTTATTAGGCTCTCCAATGCCTCTATCATTGGTTCTTTATTCTCTATATAATTGCTAGCAATATTTTCCATCTGACACCACTCCAATCACACTTGCCAAAAATTTTCCTCTATCAGAGAGGAATAGATGTTCACACGTGACACTCTATCATTATTTTTCATTACACACTTCAATGGAAAAAAAAAGCATCACAGTAGACTTCAACATGGCGTTTAACAAAAATTCAAATCACTTTGTTGATAAAATAATTAAAATAGAAAAGAAGCTTATCTTGATAGTAATAAAAAAATGGATATAAGCAAAATGTCCTTCTAAAGAAGATTGTTTAACAACATCATACACACACATACACATACACCTACACATACATACACACATATACCATATGTACTATGTAAAATAAACGTGTTTATGTTATGTTATATTATTGGTAATAAAATTAATTTCATCATTAAAATATTTAATAAAGCAGTATTCATCTATATATGAAGATAAACATATTCCACATTTTCAATATGAATGAAAATCTTAATTTTTATTAATTCTTCTTTCCAGGCATAAAATGACTAGTAAATCATGCTTCTTAAATATCACTTTGTATTTTGTTTTACACTTGAAAATGTATGTCCTGATTTTTTAATAATATATTTGATTCAATATAATACATAAATATTAAATTGATATTATATTGGATATTTAAGAGATTTATGATACACCAATTTAATTTTTAATACCTTACTTCGTGGAAATTGCCAAAAAATTAAAAGGTATTTTTCTCCACACAAGCTTCCCATCTTCTGTAAGGTAGAAAGTCAACATCTATCTCACCATTTCTCATTTAATTTCATTTGGTAAAAGCAAACAGTACAATTATTTAGTGAAAATTTTTAAAAAGACACTATGCCACTTTAAAAGTATAGAAAGATTGTATTAATCTTCAAATATTTTATCAATTGCAGAAATATTACAAAAGATTTATTGAAAAGGGTCACATAAAATATTAAAATATTATTGACTACTGAAAGTTGTACAGTCAAATGTCACATGACTATCTTCTCTTATTAGAATCTGAAAGACTATAATATGTAAACATATTGAGTGATTTTTATCTAAACTTTAAATTAATACTCAGGACACAAAAATTACAACAAAATGAAAGTATAATACAGAGGAGTATTAAATAACTATATAAATTTTATATTTAAGATCGATGTTTTAACTTTAAAATAAAGGAAAGGGAAAGTATCTGATAGGTAGTTGGCATCTATAGTATTTTGTGAAACTAACCTTGTTGAACAAAAATAGGTAAGCATAAGCAGATTATTACAGACTCAAAGCATGATGATAATGACTAATTCAATCTTCTTTCTGAAAGTAGTTTCAAAAGACTAAAATACAATTTCTGAATAACTTCAAATCTAAACAAACACGATTGTGCACAGAAATACACAAAATAAAAAAGAATCATTTTCTAGGGGCAAAATATTAAAATGAATTATACTGATTATTGCTTCCTTATTCCCCAAGAATTTTGCTTTAGGGCATGGCAGTCTTGGTAGTTCAAGTGCTAATCCACCATCTTCAGGGGTTAGAAATGTCTCTAGCCAAGAGAATATAGGTGCTTGAAATGCAGCAACCATACACTTGTATAGATTATGTGTTTATATTGGTTTCACCCTGTCATGCATGCTCATTTAAGCAGCTATAGTGTTCAGTTATTCCTATAAATGGAATGACAGAGAAGAGGCAATAAAGCCATTTATAAATTATGATTAGTTTTGTAAACCTTATTTCCACTATTAGGAAGCTAAATATATTATTCACCACATTATGTTTTACATGCAACCTTGTTACACTAGTCTTCTACATGCCTTCAACTGTTTGAATATTTTATATTATTATTTTTTACAAAATCATATTTGTACATGTATCAAACACTATAAAACTAGATCAATTTAATTCAACTCTATAGTAGAAAAATGTGACTTTATGTCTTAGAACTCCTATATATTTCGTGCTCTTGAATCCAGAAGTAGTAGTTTATGGACTCTTATTTATGATCCCAGAATAGCACTATGTTTCACTTTTGTGTGAAGGTAAATTGCCCTTTTATATTACTGATGTGTAATTAAATCTAATATTATTTTAATACAATCCATCCTAACACTAAAAGAACCAATTCAAAAATGCAAAAAGTTATGTCTTGTGGAATAAGTAGACTTCTAAAAATCTAGAGTAAGAAAGATATCAATCCATTATTAATGAATCACATCATCTAATAAAATATATACGGTGTATTATCGCCAAATCAATAGTACTAGCTCTACTATTTAAGAACTGTAAGTACGATTCCTACCACTCTCCCCAAAGAAAGCATTTTTAAGCATGCCTTTATTTCAGTCTTTTAAAAAAAGTTGATAATATAAATGAATTTATTCACTAAGGGATTTGCAGTTTTATGTGAAGAGTTTTGCAAGTGTGATTCATGTCAGTAAGTTCAAAAGAGGTGTCCATGTCTCTCCAGCAACTTCCATTCCTGTCTCAGTGATTAAGTGTCTGCATCGTATTTTAAACGTGGTTGAAGCGACCCAACAAAACAGACTGAATGAACACTGCTAAGAGATCCTGGACTTGCGGGTGCCAGCAGTAATTGAACTTTGGCTCTTCTCTCTTTTAAAGAAGAGCTGAGTGTGATTTTGATTTATGTGAAATAATTGCATTGTGTTGGATAGGGGGATTGAACATTGTGTTAAACAAAAATGGGTGGGTATGTGGTTGAACGGAGTGAACTTAATTTTGATTCACTTCCTTGTGTATTTTTTCTAGCACATCACCCATCAGTTTGTAAACTTTAAATATAAATACTTGAATCAACTAAACAAGACTACTAAAACTCCATTTTTGTTTACAGAGGCTGCTTGGCTTATCACAGGCCATTTAAATCCCCTCCAGGAAAAACACCTTCAGGACATAATTTCAAATCTATAGTTCTTTCCTTTCTAGAATATTGGTACTTCTATTCTTTGCTTCTGAAATTCCTAGTTTCCTTTAAAAATATGTTTAACAGCCTTCCCCCTGCCCCAGATATAATGAAATTGGATTTGGTTTCTGTTGAATGGTTGATTTCTTCATTTAAAATATTTGCTAGTAATACTGTCCAGTGTTTACTGGGCTCTTATTTTTGAATGTATAAATAATATTCAATACTCATAAACACTATGAGTTAGATCTATTATTACCTTTGTGAGGAAACTGACGCTTAGATTAAATAACTTCCCTAAAGTTCAATAATGATTACATCCACGAGATGGCTCCCAGGTCTCTGTCAAAGTTCTGGCAAGAGGCTTTTGAAAAGATGTTTTTAAAAGATTTTTATCTCAAAAGGGACAGGAAAAGAACTTATATTTACAAGTTGTGCAAAGTAAATGCTCTAAGAAAAGAGAGGTCAGCGAGTCAAGAAGAAGCCTGTCTAAGGTTTAATCAAGCTGAGGAAAATGTTAAGGCTGCCTTGGTGACAGTCTTCATTAGAGTTCTGTGCCTCCTTCAGTGATAAGGTACTTTTTGCCCCCTGCCCTCTACTTCCCTAGCTCTAACATTTACAGTCTTATTTCCTTGAAACCATGTTTTTTTGTTGACTGGGTGCTTTTCCACTCTGAGACAGGAAAGGTGGAGGGATAAGTGTGGAAGATTTCACTTCCTAAACTCAGGCAAAGCTCATCCTGGAGAGTAAGCCTTTGTTACGGAGAAGAACCAAGATGTTTCACAATGCTTCCTCTTCCCTTCACCCTGCCTGCGGGAGTCCTGAGGGAATTTTCTTGGATCCTCACAGTGAGAACCCTGTGGGGTTCCTGGAGGGAAAGCCCATAAAAGTTTCAGTCTCTTGTTAGTCTACAGTGAGAGTCCAGCAATTTATCAAAGTTGCCATATAAATATTCCTACCATTTTGTGACTTCTGTCCCAGGTAATAAAGTCTTCGTTTTTGTATCTCATTGGATGTACCTTTGAAACAGGAGGGAAGGGGGCAGGGCACAACATTTAAAAGAATGAGATAGCCACAGGACATGACAAAAACTGGTGAGAACCAACTAGGTCTAAGATGGCGGAAGATTTGACTTCCAGTAGACCTTCAGCCTCATTATACGCTCATTTTAATACATTTACATACATACATTTAATACATACATCCTGGAAATCCCCACCCCTTCCCTGAAATAACTGGAATAATCCTCTCACTCATTAGCCTATGAAATTACCCAGCCCATAAAAACTAACCACGCCACATTTGGGGGCTCTCTCACCTTTTGAGACAGCCCAAGCTCTGTGGAGTTTGTTTCTTGCTAAATAAATCCACTTCTTACCTATCACTTTGTCTCTCACTGAATTCTTTCTGCAATGAGACATCCAGAACCTCAAATTAACCAGGAACACCTTTCTCTCCAGGGTGGTAGTTTGCTCTATGTTCAGTTCTCTAGCAGGTCCAAGAAAAATCATTAATTTTCAGTTTGTCCAGCTTTTTCTATTTTAATGAAGAAAGTGATGACTTCCAAGCTCTTTGCATGTCTAAGCTAAAACCAGAAAGCTGGCAATGTTTTTCTGATTATAAAATTAATTCATTATCACTGACGGAAATTTATAAAATACATACAAATTTATTGAATCAACAATAAGACAAAACAAACTCGAATGGATTCCTCTTGGAATTAAAATAAAAATCAAATATTTTATGAGGATCTTTTAAGGTCATATATGGTTCAATCATACGCCATTTCAGGCCTTCCTCAATGATTGTGCTACAGCTATATTGGTCACAAAGCCTTTTTTTTTAAATTGAATTGTATACTTTATTTTTTTAATTAATTAATTAATTTTAATTTGTGGCTGTTTTGGGTCTTTGCTGCTGTACGTGGGCTTTCTCTAGTTGCGGTGAGCAGGGGCCACACTTCGTTGCGGTGCCGCGGCTTCTCATTGTGGTTGCTTCTCTTGTTGCGGAGCATGGGCTCTAGGCTCGTAGGCTTCAGTAGTTGTGGCTTACAGGCTCTAGAGCACAGACTCAGTAGTTGTGGCACACGGGCTTAGTTGCTCTGCAGCATGTGGGATCTTCCTGGACCAGGGCTCGAACTCATGTCCCCTGCATTGGCCTGATTCTTAACCACTGCGCCACCAGGGAAGTCCAGTTACAAAGCCTTTAAACATGTTGTTTCCTTTGGCTGAAATGCCTTTTCCTACTCCTCATAGTTCTTTCTTATTTTTGTCCTTTAAATTTCATTTTAAACAGTTCTGCTTAGAAACACATTTTCTTAATCACCCTGTATCAAATAAACTCCCACGTATATTGTCATATATTCTGACCTATATTCAACTTTAATACTACTACTAATCTGTCTGCTTGGTTTTGCCTGATGCACATTAGAATGCTGGCTCCATGAAGACAGTGACCGTATTTTTTTCATATTTATTACCGTGCCCTAGTGACTAGTACCTCGTTGACATATAGCATCTTACTAATTAATGCTTTCTTATTAATAATTCAAACAGATTTTTCTTTAAGCCAATGATTAAAATCGTCAAGCAGAAAGGAAAACTGAAATATAATTAATCCCCATAGACTCTGATGCCTACATCTCAATAAGCACGGTTTCCTATTTTGAGTGTTATTTGACAAGGTGTATTTCTTCTTCTCATGCATGAGTTTCCTTATCTGTAAAATGAAGCTAATAATAGTGTCTATTTTATCGAATTTTAGTGAAAAAAAGTATAAGTGAGTAAGTGTAAAACCTTAGAATAGTCTCTGGGATATGAATGCTTAAAAATATCTTCATATAAAAATTAAACATGAATACTGATCATATATGTCACAAAAGAATATACTTAGTTTGTACTGTTTTATAATATTTCTTTGAAGTATGTTTTAAAGCATTGTAAAAGCATAATCAGATTCATTTCTGTAAGAATCCTGTATATAGCATAGTTAATAGCCTATTGCTTTTTGCTTGTTTGTTTTTTAAACAGAGTCAAAGACATAATGAGGACAATTATCTTTCACAAGCTCAAAAAAATCTATTTTTCAGGATATGGTTTTTTTTAGATGAACTGATCAGCTTAAGAAAACTTATGTTTATATTTCAATTAGTCTTCATTATAATTCCATCGAGTGTTACCATAGTATAAACAACTTGTATATAACTTTATTGCAAAGAACCTTAGAAAATGTACCTCCTGTTATAGAAAGAGAACTAAAGAGAAAAAAGGAAGACAACTTCTCAGAAGTCATAATTTGGCCACCCCAAATTGGCATTCACAGCACTGTCCTACTTTACCTCTCTCACACTAAAATGGTAGGTACAAATTTCTAAGATCATTACGTAAGGTGTTAATATTTCAGATATATGGTTTCTTGTCTTCGAGTTTAATATTTTTTTCCACAGCATTCTACTGAATTCAAGGTTATTTCAATCATTTTAACATACTTTGTTAGGTATCAAACCCATCTGTCAGCTTGGGACAAGTAGAGTAAATATATTTCACTCTTTTCTGTCCTGTTCTTACCCAACTTGGGGTACTGTGATATATTCTGATAAACCCACTGAAAGAACATTATTAACAAATGAATGTGTCCAGAAGAAAGCAAACAGTGTATTGAAAATATATGAAATGGTGTCATGATGGAAAAGATATAAAGGTGTTAGGAGCCACAAGTGTGATAAAAAGAGAGCTCATATCATATTTTTTAATTGTTATAATGGAAATAATCTTATCAAAAAAGATTAAAATTTGTGTTCACGTGTCTATAACACTATTCTTCCATTCTATATTTTGTGCATCTGAAATAGTTTCTTTAAAATTTTACATTTTTATTCCTCTAACTCAGTGGTTTTAAAAATTAGCTATACATTGCACATTGGAATCACTTGGGATACATTAAAAGTTATTCATCCATAACTTGGTCCCATCCAGAGAGATTCTGATTTCATAGATCTTAGTTGCTGTCTAGAAAGTGGTATTTTTAAAACTCTCCTAATTATAATATATAGCAAATGTTGAGAATTACAGCTTTAAACATTTTTTGTCATGCATTTTAACTCCTTCACCTATCTAGTTACAACTCATTTTTCTAAACCTCAACTGAATTGTCATTTTTCTCAGGGTAGCCTAATCCAGTATTCCTAAATATCCTTAATGTATATTCTGTAAAAAGTTAATGAACAGTAACCTTAATTAATTAGAGTTGGGAGACCAGAAGGGCAAGCTCTGGTGATTTGTGACTGTAGCAGAGTCCAACAGGAAGAAGAAAGACTCATCTTTCCTGGCAAGGACTCAGCCAATGAGAAGCCATGGATTCTTTGTTTACTATAACCCGCCCAACTTCCTTTTCCCCTTCATAAAAGTGTTCTCCTTCCCTTGCCATGTAGGGACATGCATGTGGCTCACTATAGTTGCAGACGCCGTATGGCAATTCTCTGCTGATCTGAATAAACCCATCTTTACTGGAGATATTTGGCGATTTGTTTCAGGTCAACATTTTGCTGGCCAGTATGAGGACTAGAGAAGGCCTCTCCAATGGCTCCAAGGCTGGTGAGCAAACAGGTGCACTACCCACAACTGAGCCAATCATTTCTCACTGAATTTTCTCAATGAATTTAAAGTCTGAAGGGACGTCTTTCTCCTATATTGGAGCTCTTGCCCTCCTTGAATTTGAAACTCTTCAGGTTTTATTAGGTATCTATTTAAAGGTTTTTTCCTTCCGGGAAAAAGGCCTTGTTCTGTATGCCAGTACACACTTGGCACTTAGGTCTGATCTTGAGATCAGACTGTTTCAACCAAAGCTGGCTGAAAAAGTCTTCAGCCCATTAAGTTCAGGAAGGGGCTGCTTCAAGTGAAACTGCCAATTTTTCAGCCTCTGGCCTACTCCTTTATAAGGGCTATCCTCTAGAGACTGGCTAAAAAAAAAAGCCTTTGGCCTAGCTCCCCTGGGACCAAGTTGTATTTTTTGGGGAATGGCTGAGATTGGCTTGCAAGCTATTTGAACTGAGCCATTTGTGCTGTAAGCCATTTGAGTTGTTTGAAAATTGTTCTTTACTCTTGAGGTAAAGCATCTGAGAAATGGGAGCTCAGTGATCTAAGTTTCTTGAGGGTGTCCCCTCCAGACAGACTCCAGCCGATTTTATGTTTAAAAACCTCTTTCCTTCCAATGCACATTTCTAATTAAATGAACCGACCTGACCAAACCGACCTGACCATTTAGAAGACCAATGGCCATTATGGGGAACTTTTGAAATCCCCAAACTTAATTCCCTTAAAACCAAATTGGACTACAATAGTTCAAAAATTTCCATAAGAGAATGAAATGCTTATTTCGATTGGTATTTTGAGGCTTCTCAATGTTATCAGGAGTCTAAAATTTTCAGTCTTCAAAATAAGATTTTAAGATTAACTGAGGGAAGACAAAATTAAGGAAAGGTAAAGTGGGTCCCAAAGCCTCAGGCTTCCTTGGCTTCTTTGTCTCAGGATCAGCCTTTGGCACCATCTTCTCTCTCTCATTCATCTCCTTCTGGCCAGACTCCACTTGCAATGTCATCTTATTCTTTCCCTTGTATGCCACCTACGACTCCACTATACCTTCAATTTCCCCGCAATAATTCTCTCACCAAACTACCCCATTTCTCTGAAACTCTCCCTACTCCGTTTTCCTCTGAACGTATCAGAACCTGTCCCTTTAAAACTAAGCTTTCTGAGGATCCAGAGGTTAAACCCACAGTTTCTTATTCTCCATGGACTAAAGCTGAGCTGTGAGCCACAAAGATTTTCCCAAAACAACCAAAGAACCTCAAAGATTTGCTAAGGAATTTAAAATAGTCATTCAAACCTATCACCCTGGTTTCTCTGACTTATATCAACTACTTTATATGCTCGTCAGTGAAGACCAGGCCCAGCATTGGATGACAACTGCTAATCGGGTAAATCCTGAAAGGTCTCTAGAATTACAATTGGGAGACCAGACCACTAATTTAGTATATAATCAGCCTTGGGCAATCACTAGGTGATGTCATTGAACAATTCCTAGGGCCTTTCCAAAGCCTGCTCCTTGGAATAAAATTCAGGCTTGTACACAAAAATCTCATTAACTTGTTCATAATTATTACAATTGACTTCAGATTATTTTTAAAGAAAATCCTGGTATTCCTTCAGATGTTGATTACACCCAGGTAGCTTTTAACTATGTTTATTAATGGGTTAAACCAGGACTTGTCCCTTCTAGTGAAAAGGGCCAGGATGTCCACTCTAGATTTATTGATAGTTAACCTAGCAAACCAATTCTCTCTTACTCTAGATGAGTCACCTCCAAGAAAGACTATCAAAATCTTCAACTCAAGCAAAGAAAGGCTCCTAAACAAAATCAAAACCTTCTAGCTTCTGCTAGTATTACAAAGAGCCAGAACATTGGAAAATAAATTGTTACAAATTTAAATGCTTTAGGCACCATCAGCCCACTAAATTGCCTTTCCAATGTCCTTCCAATTCTCAATGACCAGACTCCAATGAATTACAGAGGTTCTTCCCAATCTTCCCTCTTAATTGGCTTGGAAAAACATTTCTCCAGATTGGGGATGAATCTCTTTCAGTCGTAAATGATACCAGAGCCACACTCTTGGTGCTCAACCCCATTATTATAAAACAACCCCTGCCTTGGAGTACTCAAACAGTTTAAATAGTGGAGACCTCCAATGAACCTCAAGAGGTTCTTGTCTCTGAACCTCTTCCCTTTTATTTAGACCCTCAGATATACTCTTTTCTCCTTGGTTCCTTCTCACTAACTGTTTATTAGGCCCAGACTCCTTAGAGGAGTATCATGCAGGAATTTCTTTCTCCCAAAAGGGGAAAATAATTTTAGAAATTGACAGTAGTCAAAGTAACCCACCAGGTGAATTAAATGAACCTTTGACAACTTTTATTTTTGCCATCTCTGACAGTACTAAAGCAGATTCGGGAAACACTGATCATTTTTCCCTATTGATTTAGCTACCACTTTCCTTATGGGAAAAATCTCCAACTCATGTTGGAAAAATTCACAGTGCACCACCTATCAAAATTCACATAGACTTCTCCAAACCTCTTCCCAGAATTAATCAATACCCTGTAAGTAAAGAAGCCCTTCAAGGCATAAAGCCCATATCAGAAAACTACAAGGCTCAAGGCCTCATTATCTCTTTTACTAGCCCCTGTAACACTCCTGTTTCGCCAGTGAGAAAACCTAAGGGCCGAGGGTGGAGGTTTGTCCCAGACCTTTGAACAATAAATAATATTGTTATCCCCGACACCCTGTTTTCCTAACACTCATACATTGCTAACATGCATTCCCACCAGAGGTAAATTCTTTACTGTAATTGATTTATGCAGTGCATTCTTTAGTACTCCAGTTGATGAAGCTAGCCAACCTTTTTGCCTTAACTTGGGAAGAAAGACAACTCACCTGGACATTACTGCCTCAGAGTTTAACTGAGTCCTTCTTTCACACAAATCCTGAAGGCTGATCTGAATGACATAAATTTCCCCTAGAGGTTCTATCTACTCCACAATATGTGACTAAGCCTCCTCACAGGAAGGCAGTATTCACTTGCTAAAGCATTTAGTCATAAAGGGACACAAGTTCAAAAGAAAAATTGCAGTTTGCCCCACATCAGGTTTGATATTTAGGAAAACTGATATCAGAACAAGGGTTACACCTACATCCAGATTAACTTTATGGTGTCCTAAGTTTCCTAAAACCCAAAACTAAGCACCAGCTGCAAGGTTTTCAGGCTAGTTGGTTATTACCAAAAGTGCATTATAAATTTCACTTATTGTTTAGTAAAATATATAGGTTTGGCCATAACAACCCTGACCCAATTTTATGAGAAGAACCAGATGGCAGACTTCAAGGCCTTAAAGGAGAGTTTGATGAATCTTGGGTAACCCAATTTTCAGATTCCCTTTTTCCTTTTTGTATATGAAAAGGAAGAAATGCCCCAAAACACAGATATCACCATTGACCCACAAGGTGGTATAGTCAGTAACTGGACCCTGTGGCACAGGAATAACCCCCTTGTCTTAGATACATTACGGTTACTGCCCCTTTGGTTAAGGCCACCAAGAAAATTATAATGGAATCTGCTTTAACCATTTGTGTACCTTATACACAAGAAGCTCTCTTGAATTCTCATCACACTCAACCTCACACTCAGCCAGTCACCTCACCCCCTGTGAGGTCTTTGTTAACTGTCCCTCTCTCCCATAACTCTTATAGTAACCATAGCCGGGCTACTCTTTTCCCTTCTGTCATGCATGAAGTCCCTCACAACTGCTTAGTGCTAACAAACCACCTCTGGACTCCTAATAATCTACCGGAAAGTCCACTGAGTAACGTTCACTTCTCATGGTTCATTGGTGGTTGTTATTTAAAAGGTGACAGTGGCAAACATTGTGCTGGGTATGCTATTAAAACTCCTTTTTGTTATTGAGGCAGCATCTTTACCTATGGCTATTTTGGCTCAACAGGCTGAATTATACACTGTTACATGAGCTTGTACTTCAGCCAAGAACAAAACTGCCAATATTTATACTGACTGTAGATATGCATTTGAAGTAGTACATGATTTTGGAATGTTGTAGAAGAAACATGGCTTCCTTAATTCCAGGGTAAATAAAATTAAAAACAGCCCCTATATTCAGAAATTACTGAATGCAATACTTTTACCAGCCATTTTAGCTATTATTAAGATTCCAGGGCATTTTTTTTTTTTTTTTTTTTTTCCCATGCTATGTGGTTGTGGGATCTCAGTTCCCAGGCCCAGGCCACAGCAGCAAAAGCCTGGAATCCTAACCACTAGGCCACCAGGGAATTCCCCTCCAGGGCATTCTAAACTTGACTCTCTGGAAGCCAAAGCAAATCACCCTGCTGATATTTCTGCAAGGAATGCTGCTCTTAACGGGACCAATAATAGCGAAACCTTTTTCATGATCCAAAGGAATATTTTTCCAAATGATAATTTGGAAAAACTGGTTAGAGAATCCCCAAAATTGGCCCCAGAGAAAGAAAGATAAGATTGGAAATTTTAAAACTGTCGGTTTGATAAAGAGAAAGCTCTGGTTTGAACCAAATAACAACTCAGGGAATCCTGTTCATACTGCTCTAGGACATTTTAAATTGACCCACCTAAAGAAAGCACTGAACCCTGACTAGACCTGAACATCATCTAGTAACCTTGACTGATGCAACAACATCTGATGAGACAGCTTTTCCCAAGATATCTGGACCAGGCCTATCGGAATTTTGTCACCAAACCTGTGATGATGACTTACCACTTCATATGATCTCTAATGTCTATGATCTTCATCACATATGGACTTTAGATAAAAAGTACCTGAGTGCTCCCTCCTCCTGTTACTTGAATGTGACCTCAGTAGTTTCTAATCTGTGTACTTTCCCTCCAACATGAGACACTACACCCAAAAAAGGTACTTCCTGGCATTGAGAGATGAAAAACTGCTGAAACTGAAAAATCTGACTTGATCAGCAATGCTTTCAGAGAAAGATCTTGATCAAAAGGGGAAATATTAAAAATTAGTAAGCAGAAACCTCAATTAAATAGAGCTGGGAGACCTGTTTCATGAAAACAGGATGAATTTATCCATGTAAGTCCTTTTCTACTTCAGGCATGCTCTAGGTATTCAATAAATAAAAGAACTCAGACCAAGATGTAGAAGTTTCAATAATAATAGGTTCCATATTAACATATAAAACTATAACTAAATTATCTATAATATGCTGAATACTTATGACATAACCAAGAGTCAATAGCTTTCCTAGATGTGATACAAACAAAACAAACTAAAGAGATTAATAAAATTCCCCAGGGTTACTCTAGGAAATAGCAGAACTCAATCAAAGCAGTTGGATTGACAATATCACTTGTGTATTTAATTCTATAATACTAATCTCGATAGTATAAGAAAAAATACTCTAAAGTTATTAGATATATTCCAGATAAGATGTCATCTTGTTAACTATCAAATTTTTGATCATTGGTAGTATTCAAGTGGATGCATTATAGACAGAACTTCAACATAAATGGTGTACACCAACATATTATCATGAATCTCAATTATATTTTTGAGATTACTCTGTATTTTCTGATCTACCTATGTGTTATGTGATAGAATTAAATTTGAAGGTATAGCTTTGGTATCCTGACTATGAGGATTTTTAAAGGACATTTTAATATAAAATTTAAAGATAATGAATTATGTAACTTTGTTGTACAATTTGTATAAATTTCTGTTTAGAATATAGTGGGCTGCCTTTTGATTTTTATCTGAAGTATCACTATCAATGCTTATTTACTGAGAGACAAGTGGGTCTTCTGCTAGTCATAGTTTTGAACACACAGATTACAGTATGCCTATATTAATTAAAAGTGCTACTTAATAATGCAAATTTAATTTTTTCCCAGTTTTCCAGAAAGTCTACTAAATTTGTGTTATTTTATAATATCTAATGCTAAAAATATATATTTCTCCTACAAACACACAGGATGGATAATATATGTATAATAATCACTGCAGAGATGTGTTTTCATCCCAGCAGCTTATTTTGAACACTGAGAATATAATGCTTGCATTTTCAGGACATAGGAATATGTTAAAAACTAAGGAAAATGTTCAATATTAGCAGAGAATGTTTAGCTGGCAAAATGACTTTTCTATGTGAATGCACTAGCCTTTTTTTAAAATCAAGTTTACAGAGTCTTTATTATATTGATTGTTATACATGTTTTCAGGTCGAATCTGAGTGTGGTTATTGCATTATTATTTTTCATTTGGAATTTATTGATTTTTCTGCCAGTAACTTATAGGTCAGTTTAAAAAAGTTATTGTAATCACTTGATTTATATATTTTCTAAAAGATAGGGCCAAAATAGGAAGCCTTTCATCAGTCTGTCAGGTCTACAGAGCTTTTATCGTGTGGTCATTTTGACTTAAAGGTGTGTCAGAGATTCTTATTCATACTTTTTTTAAAAATTTTTAGACATTCACATTATTTATGAGTCAGAAAGTAAACATGATAAATCGATTGTTTACTAGTAGACACTGATTTTAAAGTTGATTTTACCACATTCATAATTGTCTTTATGAAAAATTAGTAAAGTTTTATTGCCATATGACCTTTAAGCTCAAGGGAGTTTTAAAGAAAAGAACCATGGTACTTATATTTGGTCAACCACATGTAACTGTCATTTGTTGTTGACTTTAAACAATCTTTTTTGTTATCAATTTCATTTGAAAATATAGAAGATACACAGTACAAAATTGTTTGGGATATAGAAATTGATACTTAACTGCCAATTCTATCATTATAATTTAGCTAGAAATGGGACTGGATGTTATCCAGTAGGAAAAATGTCATCTAAATTGAATATTTTCACTTGGAGATTTATATTAACATATAATTGACTTTCCATAATAATTCAATATATATTCTGGTTGGACTGTGAAAATTCAATCTGGAATTTTTAAATAAGCATAATTAAATGAAAATATCACTAAGTAAGAACAAGATGTGAATTATGATTTCAGCTCTGCTTCTAAATAGCTAAATTATTTTGGGAAGTCAATTTAACATTCCTATCGATTCCTGTTACTTTGATAACTAGACTAGAAAATCTCTTAGAATCCAAAGTCCATGTTCATAAAAGTGAATATACTTCATCACATAAAAAGTCTACATTTGATGCTTGAATTTGCTCCCCACAAAAAGGTGACAAATACAGTATTTATTAGATCCCTGCATTGAATAGTGTAATTTATCTCATCTTGATGCCATTACTCTTCTATTTTATGTTTTTGGATTTTAACCCCATCTCTTGTTCCACCTAAGACTCTTTGATCTTAGTGATTTTTCTAAGTTGCCCTAAGAAATTGTGTTTCTGTTCTCCATAATAGAATATAAAGCACCATTTATAACATATTATGATTCAGACAATGTAATATATATTTTGGTATGTTATCAAATATATATTCAGAAAAATCCCATAAATACATTATTACAAATTTTCAGGTGCCACAAATTATCTCAAATATTCAATTTCAGAATCCTACTTTAGGTTTTCCCTGGTGGTGCAGTGGTTAAGAATCCACCTGCCAATGCAGGGGACACGTGTTCGAGCCCTGGTCTGGGAAGATTCCCACATGCCATGGAGCAACTAAGCCCATGCGCCACAACTACTGAGCCTACGCTCTAGAGCTCGTGCTCCGCAACAAGAGGAGCCACCACAATGAGAAGCCTGTGCACCACAACAAAGAGTAGCCCCGCTCGCCACAACTAGAGAAAGCCCACGTGCAGCAATGAAGACCCAACGCAGCCAAAAATAAACAAATTAAAAAAAAAAGAACCCGACTTTAGATAATGTCTTTGATTTTACTAATCTCTGTTAAAAGATTTCTACTACCTACTGCTTGATTCATCTACACTTACTGTTTGATACTTTGTTTGTATCCACAGTTTAGATGATTCATATTAGCTGTTCAAATACATTCGTATATTATCCAACCTGCCCCAATGTTTTTGAATACAACCTTTATTAATGCTCTAAATGCAATGACATATGTGACATCCAGAATGTAAGTCATGGTGTGAATATCCTATTTACACTTTGTCAAAGTAGTCTACAATGCACTATCTACTCTGTTATGACTGCCACTTTGAATTTCAAAACATTGAGGCAGTGTTCAATGCAACAGAAGTTCAGGTACGACCCTTAGTTAAAAATGTGATATAAGACTGAAATTGTCATTACATTTACCTCTGTATTATTTGGTTGATTTGGAAATTTACCAAAAGAGGAAAGGCAGACTTCTTATAAATATCATTTAAAAATAAACATTTTTTTTCTTCTGGGAATTTAAGGACTCTGTACTATTAGACACAGTAATTATTATTTAACAGAAATTTGAATGTTCTTTACATACAGCCAACAATTCCCCTAATAAAAGCATCACGCTGAGTTACTGTATATGAAAATATATAAAGTGATTAAAGTCACAGAATACGCCATATCTATTCTACCATTTGTCCAAATACATTCAAATGCATATAAAAATATAATTGCATTTATAACCTACTTAGATTTATTCTTTGTGAGTACATTTTTAAAATTCCTTGTGGCAGATTGAAAAAATATATACAATATTTTGCAATTTATCCCATGAAGAGACAAAATCCATTTTTCACCTCTTGAATTTGGTCTTGGTCTTGTGTCTTGTTTTGTCTCATGATCATTAGCAATTATGATGCTAGCAGAGATATGACAGCTGCTTATGCTTAGGGGCTTGCTCTTTTTTTTCTACTCTACACCCTTCCATCACCATGTGAATAAACCAGGGATGTCTTGTTTGAGGATGATAAATTCTGCATAGATAGGTCTCAGCAATCCCAACTGTCAAAGATGCGACCCCAGGTATAAAGGTGAGGCTATTTTAGACCATCCAGACCCTGCTGAGCTATTGCCTCATCACAGAGATCACCCAACCTGGCCCAGTCCAAAAATAAGACCCAGTGGAGCTTAGCCTACAGCCCTGCCCAATTGCTGAACACAGCCTGTGGCCTGCCTAGGCAGAAAGCCCAGATAGCAATCCAACCTGACCATGGAGTATAGTATCTAGCCCCACCCAACTATGGTATACAGCTGCAGGCCCCTTCCAGAGATCCCAGCAAGTAACCTTGCTGAATAGTGGAGCATAGCCAACTGCCTAACTGATTATGAAGCCTAACCTAGAGTCTTGCCCAACTTCAGGTATAGCCTGTGGCCCAACCTGACTGCAGAGCAAGGCCTGAGGCCCAGCACACTGGCAAAGCCCTGCCTGTGGCCCTCCCTGAACATGAAGTTCAGCCAGTGGTACCATCTGGTCAGCGAGCAAAGCAGTGCCTGCTCATGGCTACTACCGGCTAACCTGTGAAGTACCTCAAGGTGAGCTGGCTGGTGAGTCTTTCCCTACCAGAGTGAACTTGTAAAGTCTGGAAGATGACACTGTAACAGAGCAGGATCCTATGGGGCCTTCCTAGGACAGATGCCCCACCCCCCACCCATGTCCTTCGCCTGCCTCTTGTCTGTAGAAAAACTTTCAAAGAATAAATTTAATCAGAGAAACAAGAAAATGCAAAAACAAACAAGACAAAATAATAATAGTTTAGCCAGTAAACAAAGTCATGGATCTTTAGTTCCTCCTCATGGGCTATGGATAATATTCTGAGCCATACATATCCTTTGAGATGTTTTACAGATACTGAAATCCCCAGTAGGTAGAAGAAGTTAACTACATGATGACCAGACTATAGCCATGACATAAGCTGGTACATCTTGCACAACTCTAAGAACTGGCCTCAAGGAAATGGGAACAAACCAGCTCTGGAGTTGAAGATTAACTTTACCTAAAACAATCAAGATGACACTGATCAGACCACCGCATGACCAATTTCAGGATGATTATCAGAGCTGACTGTGCTGTTCTGCACATAGAACCCTCCCTCCAGCTATAAACCCCTGACACTCTGCTTTAAAAGCTCTTGCCCCCTGATCAGCAGTAGGGAGTTGGTCCTTTGGGACATGAGCCCATCTTCTTCCCAGGATTGCCAGCTTCCTCAATAAAGCTATCTTTCCTTTTACCCAACACTTGTCTCTCAGTATTGGATTCTTGAGTGATGAGCAGCTGAACCTGAGTTCGGTAACAACACTGCTTAAACAAATATGCAGTATCAATGTAAAGAATCAGGGTTCACAAAGAATCAAAAATATGACACCAAAGGAAACTAATAAAGCTCCAATAACTCATCCTGCAGAAATGGAGATTTATGAACTTTCTGACAAAATATTCATAATGATCTTATTAAAGGAGCTCAGTGAACTACAATAACAGAGACACAAAATAAAACAATGCATGAACAAAATGAGAAGTTAAAAAAAGAAATAGAAGCCATCAAAATAAAAATTATAGAGCTGAAGAATATGACTAAACTAAAGAATCAATAGGGAGCTTCAACAGTGGTCCTGACTAAGCAAAAGAAAGAATCAATGAACTAAAAGACAAGTTATTTGAAATTATCCAGTCACAGGAGCAACTAGGAAAAGAAATGAAGAGTTAAAACACCCTACAGGATTTATGGGACCCCACTAATGAAACAATATACACATTATGGGAATCCCAGAAAGAAAAGAGGGAGAGATAGGGACAGAGAGTCTACTTAAAGCAGTAATGGTTGAAAATCTCCCAATCTTCAGGAAAAAAATTGACATCCAGATTCATGAAGCCCAAAGAAAGCCAACTAGATTGAACCTAAAAAGGACTACATTGAGACATAATTCAATGTAAGACCTAAAGCCATAAAAGTCCTAGAATAAAACAACTCCTTTACATTGGTCTTGGCCACAATTTTTATATATGACAACAAAAACACAAGCAACAGAAACAAAGAACAATTGGGACTACATCAAACTAAAAACTTCTGCACAATAAGAGATATAATCTACAAAATGAAAAGGTAACATATGGAATGGGAGAAAGTATTCACAAAGCATATATCTGATAAGGGGTTAATATTCAAAATATGTAAAGGAACTTATACAACTCAGTAAGCAAACAACCACCACCACAAACACACACACTTAATATTATTTAAAAAAGACCTGACGAGATATTTTTTCAAAGATACTCAAAATGATCAAACTTTATTGTTGATCTAACATTTTGAAAGTTTTTTTCTAATTTTTGAATTTTATTTTATTTATTTTTTATACAGCAGGTTCTTAGTTATCCATTTATACACATTTTGAAATAGTTTTGACAAATATCCTTTTAGGTTATTGTCATTAAATTTTACTAAGGTGATTTTAATAGGCATTTAAATTATATATTTCTAAAATAAGTTTTCGTGAAGATTCTGGAAATTTCTTGAACAGACATAATGCTCCATCACCATGAAAAAAACTAGCAGTGTCATAGTGAAAAAGCTGATCCTAAAAATTCTTAGTTAAAGCTCATGAAAGGATGTTTAAAATCATTAATCATTAGGAAACTACAAATCAAAACCACAATGAGATATTAGTTCACACCTCCCAGTATGGCTATAATTTTAAAATAAATAAATTAGAAGAATTGGGGAAGATGTAGACAAATTGGAATCTTTTGTATATCACCAATTGGAATGTGAAATGGTACAGAGCTGTTGTGGAAATTTTAGTAGTTCCTCAAAAAGTTAAACACAACCTACCATACGACTCAGCAATTCCACTTCATGTACATGCCCCAAAGAATTGAAAACAGGTTCTCAAATATTTACTTGTATATGTATGTCCATAATAGCACTATCCCCAATATCCAAAAAGTAGAAACAATCCATAGGTCCATCAACAAACTGATGGATAAACAAAATGTGGTACATACATACAATAAAATATTATTCAGCCAAAAAAAGAAGTGAAGTAGTGATACATACTACAAAGAAGACAAATCTTGAAAACATGCTAAGTGAGAACATCCAGACACCGAAGGCCACATATTTATGATTCCATTTATATAAAATATCCATGATAGGTAATTTCATAGAGTCAGACATCAAACAAGTGGTTGCTAGGGGTTGTGTGGAGGGGAGAATGGGGACTGATTGTTTTAATATCTTTGGAGCTGATGAAAATGTTTTAAAACTAAAAAGGGGTGACAATGATTACACAACATCTTGAATATACTAGGTCACTAAGTACACACTTTAAACTGGTGAATTTCATATTTTGTGAATTTTATTTCAATTAAGTTTTGGTTAGTAAATTTATGATACAAATAGGTGGTTGCCAAATATTTCCCCCCAAATTGGCTTGAAAGTATGACTCTTTACAATATTCCATGCATTATTCTAGTATATGATATGAGGTCATATTTTCAATTGATTGAGATTTTGTTTTATTTTAATGGCTTGTCAATTTTTTTTTAACCACATGAAGAATCAGAGTTGTTGAACATGGTAATGCTGTGGAGATTAAAAAAAAGTATTTCTTTAAAGCTTTAAGTATAATCTTATATACATTGTCTGAAATAGTCCTATATTATTCTATCATATACATTTTAACTGGTTTTATATAATTTTAAATATTCAAATACTTGGTAAATTGACAACACTAGTTGTCAGTGAAATGACGTATATGCTTACATTACTTTTAAAATATACATATATTTTTCATCTTTAAAGTATCTTTAAAAAATCTTTAGCCTATAATATTTAATCTTTAAAATTTGCTAGATGTATTCTTAACTTTTTAACTTTCAGATTCAGTTACTTTTATATAGGCATTGAATCTTACTTCAAGGTTATTTTGATGTTTCACCTCAATTATTTAAGAAAGTGCCTGGATAAAATG
The DNA here is from genome assembly GCF_949987515.2 of Delphinus delphis. Lineage (NCBI taxonomy): Eukaryota > Metazoa > Chordata > Mammalia > Artiodactyla > Delphinidae > Delphinus > Delphinus delphis. The sequence goes on along the minus strand of NC_082687.1, from coordinate 114,585,416 downwards.
CAAGCTTTGCACTTTAAATGGATTTGCCTTTGGTTATCTAATAAGATATTTGTGGCTTCATGACTTTTGTATTTCAAGGTCCAAAATACATGGCTTAGTTTTTAAGAACTACATAGTACTCAATACTATTTCAATGGTTAGTTACTACTTTTATCCTGCCCTATGCAATAATACTCAAAATTACTATCATCAGGTTTAAAATGGTAACTGTATGACTGTACCAAATAGAACTTATCTCAATTTTCCATTAAATTATCCATGAAGCCACAGAGTACAATGACTCTGGAATTGAATGGTCAAATGATTTTTTTTTTTCTTTTCCTCAGCTCTGGAATTGGAGCCATGGACAATTTCTATTAATTTTTAGGTCAACAGATCTGGCAGGGAGTATATAGGAAAGGGAAAGTAGGATTTCCTACCAAGATGGGCATGTCATGGATTCTTCCTCTTATCTAGTAAATAAAAATAATTTTTAAAAAATCACCAACAACACCCAAAGAACACAAAGATCAGGAGGCTAACTACTATATCCTTTCCAGAACCCAATTGAATTAATGTGATCTTTTTGAAAGTTTAAAAGTTGAAAGTGCAAATAAGCAAAAGGCAGATATTAGTCACAAGGGCCTTTCAACAAAGTCTGTTCCTATCCCATGTGACATGAAATAGCCCGTTTTGTTTTTCCCCAGGCTTCAGATAAGAGTTCTCTAAAAAAGAATGAATATGTGTATATGTATAACTGAATCACTTTGCTGTACACCTGAAACTAACAACATTGTAAATCAAGTATACTCTAATAAAATGAAGTCTACAAAGGTCACTTTATAGCAAAGAAAAATGATTATAATGCTAAATGAACAAAGCAAGCTACAAATATATACAGAATAATTAAAATTTTACAAAAACAATGTCTCCCAAAAGGTAACATCAAATAGACCACCAGTCACAAAGACATTTGTAGGATAAAGGTTTATAGGAAAACTCTAATGAACAGACATTCAGGATGACTTAGAAAGAACTGACTCTATAAACATATTCTATTTGTACAAATTCACAAATACTTCCTAATGCAATAAACTTAAACTATTTTCAGAATATCTTTAGCTAAGTGTTCTTACTTTCTACAGATTATATTATACAAAGTATCTCACCAATTACTGCTTAGTTTCAGAGTAACTACATGGTAATAAACCCATTTTCAGATGTTAAAATAGTTTTAAAATCAAAATTAATACCTATCATAACTGTGCCAGTTTTTTGATATTTTTGCTTTATACTATCTATGGTATGGTGTGTTGGTTCTCAGATTTTCAGATTTCACAAATAAGTAAAAATTTTAAGTAAATATGGGAGGAAATGGAGGGTATGATCAGGGAATAACAATGTTTTATTTTTCCAAATAAAGATATTAAAAAACAATAAGCAACAACTACTATCACTCTTCTTTAAATAAGACTTTTAAGAACCCAAAAAAAGTAGGAAGGACATACGTTCAAAATAAATAAATATTCTTAAAATTAAATAAACTTAGCTTTACAAAAAAAAAAACCATGCAACTCAGTAACAACAAAAACAAACAACCCCATTAAAAAATTGGCAGAGGAACTAAATAGACATTTTTCTAAGGAAGATATACAGATGGCCAGTGGGTACATAAGAAGATACTCAACATCACTAATCATCAGGGAAGTAAAGATTAAAACCACAATGAGATATCACTTTATACCTGTAAGAGTCGTTATCATCAAGAAGACAAGACATAGCAAGTGTTGGCAAGGTAGTGAAGAAAAGGGTACCCTTTTGCACTGTTCTTAAGATTGTAAACTGGTTCAGCCACTATGGAGAAGTGAAGTTCCTCAAAAAAATTTAAAATAGAACTACTATATGATTCAACAACCTCCCCTTCTGGGTATAATATATCTAAAGGAAATAAACACAGGTTATTGAAAAGATATATACATCTCATGTTTATTGTAGTATTATTCACAGTAGCCAAGATAAGTAAACAACCTGTGTTCATCAATGGATGAATGGATAAAGATGATGTGATTTTATATAATGAAATACTATTCAGCCGTGAGAAAAACGGAGATTCTGCTATTTGTGACAACAAATGGACACTGATGGCATTGGCCTAAGTGAGATAAGTCAGAGAAAGACAAATACTGTATGATCTCTTATATATGGAATATTTTAAGAGATGAACTTGAAAAACATTGAGTGAAATGGTGATTATCAGGGCCTGGGTAAGTGGGGGAATGGAAGAGATGTTTAAGGGTACAGAGTAGCAACTACCAGGTAAATCAGTCCTAGAGATCTAACACACAATACAGTTACTACAGACAACAAAACTCTATTATAAACATTAAACTTGCTAGGAGACTAGATCTCAAATGGTCCCATCACTAGAAGAGATGATAATTATGTTATATGATAGAAGTGTTAGCTAATGCTACAGTGGCAGTTATATTGCAACACAAATGTCCAAATCATTGTGTTGTATACCTTAAACTTATGCAATGTTACATGTCAATCATATCTTAAAAATAAACTGTTTAATTAAAAAAATTACTAGGGAGGAGAGAAAAGGGAATTTAGTCAGCTGAACCAAAGAATAGGAGAAAGACACTACACTTGCCAAAACCGAACAATATCTATGACGTGAAAGTAATTATACATGTATGTAAAATTTTATTCCTGTGTATATTTGTATATGTAATTTTCCAGTGGCTATTTTGAAATTAAATTTAAATAACATGTATATGTATTATTTTAAAATAATTAAAGCACTGTGTAAGTAGTTGACATTACTATGATGATTAATTTTCATAACAATATTTTACCTCAATATTTTAATAACTATATTATCCATTAAGACAGACAGAGTATTCTATTGGAATATACACAGTCTAATGTAAAATATGTTCTATAATGAAAAATATTTTGTGAAAGAAACCTATTAAATACTAAGAATAGTGTTTTGATTTGTCAGATAACTCACTATGAAAATTACTCCTTCCTTCTTTCCAGTGAGGATTATTATTCCCAGTGTATGAACTGTTTTTGTTTAAAATTGTTCATTTTACTGTTCTTTAACACCTTTGAAGAGTCATAATCACTCAGGAATAGTTACTTTCAGAAATAATGTTAACTGGATAAAATTTTCAACTCTCTATTTCTTTTCATCAAGCATAGAGTATAATATCTATGTCAAAAATAACTGATCAATTGAGGTTATATTGTTCTGCATATGAAATACATGCATGGCAATGAATATTTTCAAAAGATTGAAGAAGTATAGTTATTATGCATGCTCATGGAGGAAGAATATGAGAAGGATGAAGAATAGTGCTCAAATGTAATCCTTCTAGCCCTCAAAGTGGTAGTTTTGAAATAGACCAGAAAAGAGTAATTGTCCTTTTTAAACATATCATTTGCACAGTGATGGTCAAGACTATATTTATCATAATGATAGGGTGTTTGAGTCTTCCTTTTAAAAACTATATTCTTTTTGTACCAGAGGGAGACCAGCTTTAACTTACCTATCATGTAATCTCTGCTAAGTGTTCTCATATTCCATATGAAGAATTTTCCACATGAGAATCCATTAGTGGAGATATTAATTTTATTCCCAATTATTTCTACTTACTTAAAAGTTACTTTAGAAAAATAAATTTGTCTTAAAACAAACACGGCTGTAATTAATTGCTCAGAAAATATCTGTGACACATTCTTATTCCAGCTGGTGGGTTTATATATAATACCATCTTTAATAATACTGGTTACAAAATGGGATTTGGGGAATATTTCAGGGGGCGACATCAAGTGCTTTATTGGCGTGCAAAATGATTTCATGAGGAATACTAAACAGACTCTCTATTCCAACCCAGGCATGAGATACATTTTGATTTATTATTATTTGATATTTGTTACTGATTTATTATAGACAATAGATTTATTCCAGTTTTAGGTGTAATATTACAAAATGAAAAATCTGGGCTTCCCTGCTGGCGCAGTGGTTAAGAGTCCGCCTGCCGAGGCAGGGGTCACGGGTTCGTGCCCCCGGCCGGGAAGATCCCACATGCCGCGGAACGGCTAGGCCCGTGAGTCATGGCTGCTGAGCCTGTGCTCCGCAATGGGAGAGGACACAACAGTGAGAGGCCCGCAAAAAAAAATACCATCTTAAAAAAAAAAATCTAATTTCACTCAAATGTGCATTAAATATAGTAACAAATATAAAAGATTAAAACTGAAAATATTTGATGTTACTATATTATTTTTATATATTTAAAACTATTTTTCGATCTCTTTCACCTAAGAAAAAGCACAAGTACATAATATTTATCATATGTTAAGCCATTATTATTTAGACAATGATCCCTCTACTAAATGATTCATTTGCAGACCTTTCTGATTACACTTGGAATTGTTTTTAACTTCCTGACATCAATATATATGTTTTCCAGTGAAAGCTGTAAATTTAATTTTAAATTCTAGCATAGTTTGGCCTTTTACTTTGACATTCAGTCATCTGCTATTGAAAAAACCTTGCTTAATGATTGTTCTGAGGATATGCCTCATGGATTTCCAGCTCACTTTTAATGTGGTATTACTTTCCATTTAATCATTTTAAATCTATTAAAAGATATCAGCATAGTTCCTTAGATTATCACTAAAAATCTTTAAAATAGCTCATTACTGCAGTATCTTCACATTGCTCTATCTAGATAAACATTATATCTAGATAAACATTAAGCAACCATTACATTAAGCTTTGCCCATTAGATGAATATAGAATATGCTACAAAGGCATAATTTATCTGCTCACCAGGGTTCACAGAAATCCTTGCTTTAACTTTGATATTTCCTCTATTTACTTTGCCCTGCTTCTGAACCATATCTCTCTTATCAGTAACATTTCTTACTCAATAATAAGAATAATGGGATATAAAAGAATTATGCTTTTTACTTTTTGAGTAGTTTTAAAATAAGCCCAGATAAACAATATGCTTACATTTCCAAAAGACCTTTTCACTTGGCAAACTTTTTTTTAGTATTACTTTGCTTTTATCTAGAGTAAATGATATTTTTCAACTTTTAAAATTATTCAGTTATGTTCACAAAGGTATTCTATATTTCAATCCCAGTTAGTATAAGGACAAGTCGTTATTTTCAAGATAATTCAGAAGAAACTGCTTTTGTCCCCTGCCATTTTGTACATATGGGCTGCCCAGACAGACGGCCTTACTGTTTCAGTTTTAGTAAATTTTGGACTGTCTTCTTCCCAACTGTAACTTCCTCACCTCTCTTTTCTCAAAGCATTTGCTTTAGAAAACTTTTAAATTATTTCTTCTGTTCCTTTGAGGTGTAAATCTTCTCCCAGCCTTTGCCAGTTTTTGCAATTCAGGGAATATCTTTCTCATGGACCTGGAGACCATCCCCTTGAAATGTAATCCCACAGAGACTGGGCAATAAGGGCACTAACTTCAAAAAGTGACAATTAGCAAACACAAATGGCCTAATCATATTGACCAAGCTCTCTCCTAACACCTCCCAGTGTTTTTTCACTAGCTCACCACAGCTCTTAAAAACCCCAGCTTTTGTTTCAGCAGAGCTGAGTCCACTCTCTCTTCCCTACTGTAATAGTCTTGAATAAAGCTTTCCTTGCCTGCTTAACTCTGTCCAGTACAATATTTCTTTGATAGATAGGTCTATAAAAGATTTATATTTATTCCTGAAAAAATAAGTATACAAGCCAAAATTTGAGACCACTGGTATGTGACTCTAATAATACAACACTAAAATTTATTGAGTGTTTACTATATGCAAGATATTATTTATATGAATCAACTTACTGAATCAAAAGAAACACATGCAAATGTCTCCCATAATTACCATATGGAACTGTGAAGCAAAAATTCACATTCTATAGCAAGACATGAAAAATTTAAACATAAAAGGATTTTCAAATTTTCTCTGCCCTTTAGCCTCCCTTCCCCCCCAGACTGTGCATTGTATATCTGCATTATACATCAGCCAAACCTCCCTATCAGCAGAAATACCTACTCAACCATAAAAAGCAACATTCTCCTAGCAACAACAAGATAACTTTTTAAAAGATAATACTCCTTCTTGATCTCGTAAGGGGTCACAATGACCCACCACTTTGTACTTGCAGATCTGGACTGTGCAAACTATCTTCATCATGTAATGTACAGCCCTCTGTCTCAAAAACCTGTGCAACTGTGTTTTGATCTCTAATGAGAAAAACAGTTCTCAGAGCTTTCTAAGAGGCTGTTCCTGGGTTATAATCCTCAATTTTATTCTAACCAAGTTTTCCGTTTCTTTCTTAAATTGACTGATTAGTTTTTTTCATTGGCAGAACAAATGCAGTTCTTGCCAATATAGAACAGGTACTGATAGCAAAAAAAAAAAAAAAAAAAGAGCTCTTACCAATACTCGATTCTTGTCTAATTCCATTATTGAATTTTCCCCTTAATTAGCATAAAACAAGTAATACTTTAAAAATACTTATTTTCTCATAAATGTCCCCATATCTAACCAGGGTTCTAACTCTTCAAATGAGATAATAAAATGGAGTTCACAGTAAATGATGTGACATGGTGGGTGACTAATGAGTAGCACACTGATGCAGAGAGTCACAAGGCCTTTTTTATGCCAGTTGGAGGAAATGGGGTTCTCTCATTTAAATGCAGTCTTATTGGTCTTTGGAAGAGGATTCAACTCCTCATGCTCTCTGATCATTTTCCTGGTTTACTCACTCTTTTATTGACTCACTTCTCCTGAATCAGCTGCCAGGCGTGGGCCCTGGTTAGCTCCCATATTTTTCTTCCAACACCCTCTTTATCTTCTCACCATGGAGAATGAAATCCTGCTTTTATTTCACACCATACCTTGAGTCAAGATAATTTAAGATGTCCCCTTTTCTTAAAGACAGAAAAGGCTCACAAGTTCCAATATGCCAACAGGCAAGATGAAAGACCAATGTTTATTTTTCTCCCATCCAAGGAATCAACAAAAAGTAAGCAAACACAAAGTTAAGGTTTCCACATTAACCATATTTAAAATGACGGAAGTATTCATGTTCTGCCACACATGTATTACGTAGTGGCAATTTTATGTTGAACAGAAGATGCAATATTTTACAATAATGATTAAGTCCCCTTGGTATTATATATTTTCTCATTTTACTTTCCTCTTTTAAATAAGATTGGTATGTACATCACTCCTGAATACTCATGAAGTTAAATTAGAAAATGTTGACTAAACTGGACATTTAGAATTTTTTAAATCTCAAGGATGTTCTTCCACAATGTTCACAATACTTTATTGCCTCTCATGTAACACCACATTTGCTTAAAACACACTCACATAAAGCTTATAATATAAATTTCACTTACAGACCTTGGAAGATTCTTGAGGGCTGGATTTGGTTCTATGTCTGTTTCAATCACCCATAGACCCTAAAATAAAAATGGAAAGGAAATCTGAGATCTACAAAACTCAGTAAGAATGGAAGTTTTCTGAGACAACAAAGTGTACACTGCCAGGCTGGGCTGGGAAGCTGCACTGCATTTGTCCCAATTAAGCCAGGGAAAATTAAAAGCACCTGGAGGCCTATCAGGTTGCCATCACTCCTAGGCTCCTGTGAGATACTGGAGACAAATACTTCTCTAAAGTAAAGATGTATCAAAATACTCCACCACAAGTTTTCTACAAATTATAGTCTATGAAATAGAAGCTTTCAAGAGAATTAATGAATTTGCATTGGACGTGAAGAAATAAAGCAGAATGTACTACAGAAATTTTTTAAAAAATATATGAAAATAGGGAAAAGTGAAGTGGAGGACAGGATTCAAAGGTCTAACAAATGTCTAAATGGGGTCCTAGAAAAACATATATAGAAAATAGAGTTAGAGGAACTATTTGAGAGTTAGTGGTTAAACATTTTCTTTAGAATGAATGAAACAAATGAACCAAAGAGAGATTTTAGAAGAGCACAGCTGAAAAATGTGAAAATTGTAGCAAAACATGTAGAATAGTAGAAAGACAAAATGAAAATCTTAAAATAAGCTAGAGCAAAAACACTTTTGATATGAACAGACAGTAGAATACTTACCATCAAAGAGAAAAAAATTCAAAGAAGAGAAAATTATATTCAGAGAACAGAGAGAAACTATCAAGTTAAAGTTTTGTACAAAGCCAAAATATCTGTACTGGTTTTCTACTGTTGCTGTGACAAGTTACCACAAACTCAGTGGCTTAAACGATACAAATTAATTAGCCTACAGTTCTGCTGTTCACAAGTGCAACATGGGTTTCATTGAGCTAAAATTCAGGTTTCAACAGGGGTGCACCTCTTTCTGTAGACTCTAGGAGAGAATCTGTTGCATTACCTTTTCCAACTTCTACTAGAGGCCACTTGTGTTCCTTAGCTCACCGCCTCTTTCCCTCACCTTCAAAGCCAGCAACATGGTATCTCTCCAACTCGGCTTCCATCTTAATAATTCCCTGATTCTTCTCTTCTGCCTCCGTCTTTCTCTTATAAAGACTCTTGCGACTACATTGGGCCCACCTGGAAAATGCAGGCTACTCTCCCTACATTAAGGTCAGGTGTTTAGCAAGATTCATTTCACCGGCAAACTTAACTCCTCTTTGTCATGTAATCTAAGATACTCAGATGTTTCAGGGAAAGGGCATTATTCTGCCTATTAACTTTCAGGAGAAGGGACAAGTTAAAAACATTTTCATATAAGCAACAAATAAAAAAATAAAAAAAAATACCACCACCAACATGCATTCAACAAATAATAATTAATTCAGGAAGAAAAACATTTAATCCCATGAGAAAAACAATTTGATGTAAAGAACCCTGAAGATACTTTTTGAAACAAGATATTTAGAAAAATATCTAAACATTTTGTGTGAAATGTTGATGTTAGTGTTTATTTATGATGAGGATGTTAGCTGGGAAAATTAAAAATAGGCAAAAGTAAAATAATAGACAACAGTAGTAATTTTTGTGTATGTGTATGTGTGTGTGGTACGCAGGCCTCTCACTGTCATGGCCTCTCCCGTTGCGGAGCACAGGTTCCGGACGCGCAGGCTCAGCGGCCATAGCTCACGGGCCCAGCCGCTCCGCGGCACGTGGGATCTTCCCGTGGGGACGAACCCGTGTCCCCTGCATCGGCAGGCGGACTCTCAACCACTGCGCCACCAGGGAAGCCCAACAGTAGTAATTTTGTGGTAAATGATTAAGGTTTTTAAAAAATATTTTGGTGAGACTACAGTTAAGATAATAACTTTATGCTTATTAAATTAGTTATTAATATTAGAAGTTGAAGTATATCCACTAAAATAATAATAAGATTAAATATAGCTCTCAAACTAGTATAGCAAAGGCAGAGAGAAAACAAATTAAAATCAAATTTGCAGCAATAACATAGGTAAGTAAAGAAAAAAAGAACCTAATTATAGATAAATAGAAAATAAGTCAAAAGGTGGTTAAAAAGCACATATATCAATAATTATGACAGACAAATTAACAGAGCATTCCATTTAAAAGACAGAGAATTTTCATTTTGGACTTTAAAAAAATCCATGTATAACACATGCCTGGGTTTTATTTTATTATTATTTTTTAACATCTTCATTGGAGTATAATTGCTTTTAAGGATGTGTTAGTTTCTGCTGTATAACAAGGTGAATCAGCTATACATATATCCCCATATCCCCTCCCTCTTGCGTCTCCCTCCCACCCTCCCTATCCCACCCCTCTAGGTGGTCACAAAGCACCGAGCTGATCTCCCTGTGTTATGCTGCTGCTTCCCACTAGCTAGAGGGAATATTCATTATAAAATAACTTATTAAGAAAATAATAATTTAAATCAAGATTAAATAAACATTTGTGTGACTAAGTTCACGTATATGCAACAAATATTCTTAATCATCCACACAAACTTAAATAGAACTTTTAAATAATAGAATTAATATACTATTTCAAATTTCTCTCCTACATAACAGTATTTATTCACAATTTAATTGGCATATATATTGTTAAATGTAATCTTTATTAGTAGAGAAAACTAAATATATGATTAAATTTATATTTTTCACTTTAATACAACAAAATATTAAGAAGCTCCAATTAAGCTTCCACTCATCCCCTGAAATCTATTCCCAACTGCTATAACCTTTAAAAATAAATTCATACAGATTTTACCTGGAGGCTTTCTTTCTTTTTTTTTTCTAAATACAAAAATGATTATAGAAGGAGAAAAGAAATTATAATTCATTACACAGTTTTTAAAATACACAACTCAACCCTCCGGGGCCCCTCGATGGGTCACGCCCTTGTACGGCATTCTCCGCTTGAGTGCACAAGGCCCTGAGGCTGGCTTGCAACCAACAGCGTACGGGCAGCATGATGACGCGACCCCGTGACCACGTTTTTGTGTGGAAGGATCCGTCTTAGCTACCAGACACTTCCCTGCTGGCCGGGGAGAAGCAAGCGGCCATGGGAAGAGCTGTCTACAGAAATGACCATGCGGCGGAGAACTGGGGGCGACCTCCAGCAGCCGGGGCCCTGTCCTGCACCCGCCAGCAGCCCGCAGGCTCGCAGGAGGCCGGGCACCCTCCCCACAGCCTGAGAGCCTGGGCAACACCACGCTCAGTCGGGCCAGACCCCTGGAAACTGGAGGTGACGGATGTCCGTGTGGGGATTTGTTCCACGGCAATACTACAAATACCACTCGCACCCCAAATCCAACAGAATAACAGTCTTGCTCATTAACTGCTGACAAACCTCTGCAATACCGTCCTACTCTGTTGGCTGTATGCGTTTGAACTATCTTGTCAGATGCCAGGGATCCTGAAGCACTGGGTTGGCCAAAAAGTTCGTTCCGGGCCACTGAAAGATGGTGTGGAAAAACCCAACGCACTTTTTGGCCAAGCCAACGTTGCCTATAGAGAATTTAAAAAGAATTCAGTCCTTCCTCTAGCACAGCTGGTCCGAGTTTCTCTTTTATGACGGTTTAGCAAGGTTTCTTCGGGTGACGTTCCCAGTACGGGCGGTTTGGGAACTACTGGCAAATTTAGGCCGTGCATCCCTCTTCCCTGTAAGGAGCCGTAAGGCCTGCAAAAACCTTCCAGACCGGCCTATGACACCGCGTTTGGAGCCGCTGCCCACTCACTTGCCGTGCCGGGCGCCTTGGACACAGCCCTCCCCGCGCCCCCAGCACAAGGCCAGGGCCTCTGCTAACTGCATCCTTAAGTCGGCTTCCCTTGGCCACATCCCAAAATGTCGCGGTCACTGCAGCACACCCTGTGTGGCAGGAAGCTGGACGGGGCAGAGCCTCAACATACATGAACTGCAAGGTCAGGGCCGACTTGCCCACCCCTCCGCTGCCAACCATGATCACCTCGTGACTCTGCCTCTATTATGTAGCAGCAACCCTATCTCTACATGATAATTATGTTGAAGTATTCCTTACAGCATTTTGTTTGCGGCCATCCTGCTGGGTTTCTGCGAAACGCGGCCAGAGGACCCAGACGAAGAGCTGAAAGCAACATCAAAGTTCCAACGTTTCCAGAATTCACCCGAAAACGAGCACAGGACGGACGCTGCTCCCACGGGCAGCCTGGGCGCAGCTGTCTCGAAATCAGCGTCTGAACCCACCACGGGCACGACCTCCTAGACCTACGGGGGCGAGATGACGCGCACGGGCAGGTCCGGGCACGCCCCGGGAGAAGCCGCCCAGGCGCCAGCCCCTCGCTTAAGGGAGCTGGGCGGGGTCGGGTGTGGGGGGCAGCTTTGCGCTCTGCACCAGGACGGCAGCAAACCCAACACGCAGCAGACCGCGCAACTTCCGAACGGCGGCCCCCTGGGCGTCCACGGCCAAGCTCCTGAGGCGCTGAGAAGTTTGTGCAACATTCACAGCCTCACCCTGACCACAGCGGCGACTAAGGGCCTGAGGAATTGGACCCTCCTCGGCTGGAGGCCCTAAAGGCAGGAAGTGGCGGCAAAGGCCACTTGCGGTGCAAGGGAAGGAGAGGCGGATTCGGGAGGTGGCTGGGGCGCAGCCCCCATCTCCTCCGCCCCAAGCGGGCCTGGGAGGACCCCCGACCCCGGCCCGAGCCGGGCCGCCGCCCCCAGGTCGCCCTCCTGCCACAGCCCTGCGCGGAGCCGGGGCCAGGTGCCACCCCTGGAGGCTTTCTTAGTGGACAAAATAATCACCATAGTTTTCAGAATATCTTTTTCAACCTTCCTTTTGATTTCCCACCATATTTTTAATTACTTCTCCAGTTCTAATAAAATATATACTTACTAATACACTTCCATATTTTGACTGTTTCAGATAGTTTTACTAAAATACTATGTTGTATTTAATTTTTAAAATTTTAATTAAAAAAATAAAACCTTGGTAACACATCTTGAGAATCTATAATCTATAATAAAATTTAAAAATTGCTTATAAAACATTTTATGAGGGTTCATGGGCTTTTTAAAATGGCTCCTTCTTTGCTCCTACAATTTTAAAAATTACCCTTATCTTACCATTTTATTTGAGTATATTATGTATATCATCACTACTTTGTTACATAACTTTCATAATCATTCTCAGATTCATAAATGTTATTGTGTTGTTGTTCTTTGATATTTCTTTTAATATTATTTAAAAATATTTTTGTATAACTATTTTTCCTATGTCTTTGATGTTGTCTTTCACTCAATGTTTTAAATATACACTATGTGTCATATTGCTTATGCTAAGCTCATATTCCTATAACAGCAGGTAGCTTTATCCTTTGATTTTATTTTGTATTTAAATGAGGTTTTGATTTTTGATTTACAATAATTTCTTCAAATCAATTACAAATACTAACCATATGTATGTGTTTGTTTATGTCTGCTTATGTATGTAATTGTTTTTTTCTCCCACTGGAATGCAAGCTCTATGAAGATAATGCACATCTTTATTTGTCAGTATACCCATGATACCTGAGGCAGTGTCTGGCATTATGTGTATTTAATAATGAATGATTATGGTTTTATATAACTTTTCTCATAGTACATGAACCCATTAATCATGTTTCAAAACCTATTCTTGGCAGCTCTCCATACATTTTGCAAAAGCCTATCTCAATATATTTTAATAAAGAATTACACAATTTTCTGTGGTAATTTGTGGCATGGTTTGTCGTATTTTCTTCCTTGAAAGTATTATTTCAGAAAGATCAATATAATGTTTTGTGAGGTAGAGTTTATTAATGGTATTACTCTCACCAGTTTCCCCATCGATAGTGTTCTTTGATGTAGTTAAAGTATGTAATCCAATTTCTTATGTTAATCTGTCTGCTATGTTGTGCATCAAGTCTTAAAATAAATGGTTCTGCCTGAAGAAAATATGGACCCAACATTCATAGGTTAGTTGACTCTGCCTCTATTATGTAGCAGCAACCCTATCTCTACATGATAATTATGTTGAAGTATTCCTTACAGCATACTAGTAACTTTTTCTTTATCTGCTCTTACAAATAGTGAGGGATTCCTCTGACAGCAGATTTCAGTATGATTCCTTTGCCATTTTATATAGTGAGAAAAGAAACTACTTATATGCAAATCTAATTAGAAAGCAGTCCTCCATATTTTGTAATTTTTATAATTTCTTATTTCATGAAAATTCTCATTTGACATCATTAAATTTCCTGATATTTACCATTCCTTTTTTTTTTTTTTTAAGAAAGCCACTAATGGTCATCTCTCTCAAAACGTGGTCCTGAAAACAGCAACATCAGCATCACCTGAGAACTTGTTAAAGATGCAAAATTTGGCTCCCACCTCAGACAATTTGAATCTGAAATTCTGGGCGTGAGGTTCCACATGTCAAGTTTTAGCAAGCTCTCCAGGGGATTCTGGTAAAAAAATAAGATTTATGAACCATTGCTCTAAGATAGCATCTTCCATCTTTCTGATATATCTTTCTGATGTATCTCATAGTCATAATATTTGTTGCATGAAAAGTTAGACATCAGCGTTAAATGTCAAAGAGTTTGAAGGAATGTCAGAACACAGTCATACTAATGAAGTTGTCTCTCAGGGATCGAATCCTTATCCATTTGAGTTGGGTTGCTCAAAAACAGACTCTGAGAAAGCGATTGATATGCAGGTGGTTTAATTGTCGCATGTCCTGTGGAACACCACCTGTGGAAGCAGGAGTGCGTGAGGGAGAAATCAAACTACACAGTGGTCACATGTGTGCCCTCAGACAATTCTTTCAGAGCTCTGGATATGGGATGGTCCTTCCAGGGGTATATTAATTAGAAGCAAGAGGCTCACTTCTTTCAACACTCTCCCACTCCAATCAGACACTGAATGCCAGTTCTCCTCCGAGAGGACCAAAATATCGATGAGGCAGCTTCCTTCATCTGATTCCTAGAAACAGATTCAGTTATAAGCTGTGCAGCCATTCTCACAGCCAGAGATTTGGTTAGGGAACAACAGTGTCCCTGGCATAGACCTCATTTCCTAAGATGTTAAAAAGATATATTTTTCTTTCTACACACTGTTCTTTTTGGTTTTATATTTATTTTTTCCCCAACTCAATTTTCTGCATTAAATGGAAAAGGAAAACATATTTAGATGAGCAAATGGTGGACAAATCAAAAATTTTATAAAATGACTGAGATGTTTAAAATTATATTAAAGTCAATTCCTATTGTTTATGTCCAAAAGTGCTTACAGCTTTTAATCATAAATAATATAAAACAGGAGATGAAGTAAAAACTATTAGTTAAAATCAATAGCACTAAGAAGAAATATTTATAACAGGGTTATTGACAGATCTCCATTCATAAAAAAGATGCTTCTGGTAGATATCTTAGATTGTAGTATTGAGTAACTGGATCAAAAAATAAATAAAATAAAAATAGAAAACATGATCAAGTTGAGAAACAGATCTTTCCTAGGAGATATTAGGAAAATGGAAAACTTGTTACACATCTATTTTATTCATTAGAAATGTAGCATTAAGTGACAGAGATATTATATTTTGAACAACAGATTGATTTATTATTTTAGTATTTTGCTAATAGAATCTCCAACTGGATTTGAGATCTCTGTTAACACTTTAGCTTTTCATATTCTCTACCTGTTCCTGGATTTTTTATTTTGGATATTTTAATAAAGAATTGCTGGGCTTGCACCATAATTTCAGGAGATATATATATATATATATATATATATATATATGTCAATATAAGAAAATCCACAAAAAACACAAACCCAGTCACCTGGTGAATTAGAAGATATATATGTGTGTGTGTGTGTGTGTGTGTGTGTGTGTGTGTGTGTGTGTGTGTATATACACACACACACACACATACACACACACATACATAAATTATTTGAACTATCACCGCTTGGACTAAATAAATTTGTGAATTCAGTCCTGAGAAACTAGAACAAGATCAATAAATCAGCCACCCCTGAGAAACATAATACTTAGCTTTTATACCAGACATGGGGCATATCTTTTTCAATCTTTGTAAAAGGCTCTTTGCTTCAAATTGTGAAGGTCTCAAAGGCATATTTCCTAACTAAGAATGCTATTGAATTAAGTAACAAGAAAGATGTCACTAAAATCCTAAGATGGCATGGTAATATATGGACAACAACTGAATTTTCAATCTTTAACTCACATTTATTTTATGCCCCTGGGGCAGAAGTGTCATTTTCAAGAAGACTCATCTATATAATTACTCTGAAATAGGTGCAGTAACTGTATGAGGTTAAAACCAATTTTGGAACAAATGGGCTATACAATTGATAATATCAAAGATCCTTTTAATTTAACTGTAATTTGAGAAACATTCCATTGCATTAATAAAGTTCTTAAAGAGGAACCTAGTATTTCATTTCCTTTCTTTATTTCATTATCATAACTTTTATTATGATATGATTTGAAACTTACTGAAAAATTTTAAGAAAAGTACAAGGAAGTCCCATTAACACAGATTAACAATTGTTTACATCATTTTGCCCCATTTGCTTCTGTCTCTCTGTCTCTCACTGTCTCAGCAAAAAAACATTTGTGTGCACAAACATGCGCTTGTTCACCACAAGCACACAGGCACAAAGACACACACACAAAGAGGCCTTACATAGCTTCCATAAGAATGAATTTCAGTTACCACGTGTTAATTAAATAACACCAGGCCCAACAACAAAGTTCAGATTTCGGTTACTGTGGTATATTAACTGTATGTAATTGCACAAAGTATAAACTCTGCTGCTACCTCTTCTGTCCTACAAATTACCATGTAAATAGCACATGTACATCATGGTCAGTGACTAACCATGTCACTTTTTTCAGTCTGTCAGTACTTTGTCGCTGTGTATCTGTTATTCAGTTCATTCACAAATAGAAAAGTGTGTAGCACTTGCTTATCTCCCAGTGATAAACCCAAATGGCATTTTATAAAAATGAATTATTGAAAGAGGAAACTGGTTGACAAAGTTGAAAGTGCAAAAAATAAATGAAAATCGATAATGCTAGAGTGAAATTCAAATTGAACATAAATGGAGTTATGGAAGATACAGAGGCTGACTATGGGAATGTTGATTCCATCAATATTTGAGAGACTAGGTATGCAACACAGAGGAGGTTAATGAAGGCAAATTTACGAACATAAATGAGACAAACACTTACGACAAAAAAGATGATGATGTTCCAGAAGTCATGCTAGTAAAAAAAAGTCACATTAAAGAAACTCTCAGAGATGTTTCACCATATTGAAAGTGCAAAGGATAAAATATTAGAAAAAGCAATGTTCAAATTTCTCTTGATAAATTTTATGCAAAGAAGTAAAATTATTTAATTGTAAATATTTCTAACATTTTAAATTACAATGTATAAAATAAAGTTTAGTTTCACTAATTTTAATTTCCCTATACATTATAAGAGAAAGTAAGAGAATTTTTAATACTTTGACAAAAATGTTGAAGGTCACAGAACGTTAGTAATTTTTCACACTGATTGTTAAGATGGCTTTGCATGATTTCAGTTTGCACAGTTATGTTTACAGACTGGCACTAGCAGGCAAAGGGAAGGGTGCCGTTTGACAATAGGTTGGAAACATTCCCATTTACCCCCTAAATATTTCCTTGTGTTTTTCCCCAAAACAAAGTATTTGGTTCAAATATGCAATGCACTTATCATAGTGCAGTTACCAAAATCAGAAAATTAAACATGATACAATATTATTATCTAATCGACAGTACATTTTAATTTTAACTGTCTCAAAGTAAAATATAGAACTATACTTTTTTCCCAGCCCAAGATCCAATCTTAGCCCATGCGTTGCATTTAATTGCTATGTGTTAGTAATCTCCTTTTATCTGGAATATTTACTCAGCCTTTCTTCATCTTTTTTGATTTGGCAATAATTTTAGAAAACATCCTTCAATTTGGATGTTTCTTATATTACTTTATACTTAAATTAAGTCTATATACATTTTGGCAAAAATTAAATTGTCTTTCCAGATACATCATATCAGGAAGAAAGATACTTGATTTATTTCATTAATGGTGATGTTAGGTTTAGTGGTTGGACTAAGGAATTTTCCCACTATAGTGAAGTTATTTTCCCCTTTGTAACTGATAGCTAATATCAGAGAATCCATATTGAAACTATGAAAATATGCTGTTTCTTATCAACATTTTACTCATATTTTTTGATTATATAGTCAGCAGTCTACCTTAAAAGGTTTTTTTTTCTTTTCCTCTATTTATTACTGACATTTACATAAGGACTAATGGCTTCTTTTATTCAATGGGTTATATACATTCTGTCATTGTATATTTTGACATTCACATTATCCTAGATTAAGTCCGAAGGAGTCTGTTCAAGATGGCTTCTTTGTGCTTTACACATTTCTTTGAGCATTTCGTTACTTTTTAGGGAAAAAAGATGCTGCAGGTACACCTTCAGATTTTTTTATCTCAGCCCTGAGATGGAGTTCTTTATGTATTCTCAATATGTTCTTTGTTATGTATTTTACAAATATTTAGCGTTTATTTTGTCTACCTTATTTCTTTACTTGATAGTGTCTTTTGATTAACAGAAGCTTAAGTTTTTAAATTAATAGGCTTTAATTTTTTAGGGAGGTTTTAGGTTCAAAGCAAAATTGAGTGGAAAGTGCAGTTTTCACGTATCCCTTATTCATTCCCCATCCCCTCATACCTCACAAAAAGCCTCTCCCACCATCAACATCCACCATCAGTGTGGTACATTTATTACATTCCATGAACCAATACTGGCACCTCATTATCAACTAAAGTCTATAGTTTACATTAGGGTTTACTTTTTCTGTTATACCTTCTGTAGGTTTTGAGAAATGTATAATACTGTAACAGATATCTACCACTGTAACATCATACAAAATAGTTTCACTGCCCTAAAAATTCTCTGTGCTCCTCCTGTTCATCCCTCCCTCTCTCTTCACTAATCACTAGCAATCACTGATATTCTATTGTCTCCATAGTTTTGCCTTTTCTAGAATGTCATATAATTGGAATCATACAGTGTGTAGCCTTTTTTAAATTGGCTTCTTTCACTCAGCAGTATGCATTTAATATTCCTTCATGTCTTTTTCTGGCTTGATAGCTCACTTCTTCTCAGTGCTGAATAATATTCCATGGTCTTAGTGTACCCCAGTTTATTCCTTCATTCACCTACAGCAGTCTTTCTTGGTTACTTCTAAGTTTTGGTAATTATAAATAAAGCTGCTATGAACATTCCTGTATAGGTTTTTGTGTGGACATAAGATTTCAACTCATTTGGGGAAAGATTGCTGGATTGTAAGTGTATGTGTAGTATTGTAAGAAACTGCCAAACTGTCTTCCAAAGTGGTCGCATCATTCTGCATTCCCACCAACAATGAATGAGAGTTCCTCTTGAAAATTTTTGATTTTATTGAGATCTATTTTATAATGTTTAATACTGCTGCTTTCTGAGTTCAGTTTCAGAATTGTTACCTGATCTGAGGCCATGGATATATTCTGTTTTCTTAAAGAAGCTGCATAATTTTAAACTCTAAATTTAGGTTTATAAGCCTGTTCAAATTAATATTTATTTGTGTATGGTGTAAGAGAAAGCTTTTTTCTCTCCTATATCGATATCTGGTTGTTCCATAACAATTTAAAAAGTATTTAATTTCTTCACTGAATAATTTGTCACCTCTGTCAAAATCAATTGCCCATATATTTGCAGGTTTATTTCTGAACTCTATTCTCTTGCATTTACAATTTTTAGTTATCATGAAAACATAGCACATCAGTTTTGTAGAAACTCTTGATTTGCAATAGTATAAATCCTCCAACTTTGTGTTTATTTTACAAGCTACTTTCAGAAATTCTAGAACTTCTGTATTTTTAATAAAAATGTAAGAAGATTATTCATTCCCATGAGAGAAACATTTTCAATGATCCAAAACATTGATCATATAGGGAAGAATGGGCATCTTAAATATAGAGTATCCAGTTCATGAACATGGTATAATGTCCCATTAATTTAGGTTTTTATTATTTTCTCTCAGCAATGTTTTGTAGTTTTAGGAATCTTGAAAGTATTTTGTGAAATGTACTCTTTAATATCTTATTGTTTGTGATACTATTGTAAAGGGACTTAGAATTTTTTTTTAATTTCAAACTGCTTAAAGCTAGTATATATAAATGCAATACATTTTTGTGTTATCTGGAACATTTCTAAATTCACTAACTAGTTCTAATATTTCAATTCTTGTTCCTTAGGTATTTCTATGTAAGCAGCCATTTCATTTGTGAAAAGAAGAGTTTTACTTCTTCCTTTTCAATATATATGTCTTTATTTTCTTTGTTTTAATGTAATGGATAACTTCTCTAGTACAGTGTTGAAAAGAAATGGTAAGAGTCAACATGCTTGATTTGATCACTATATTCACCATATGAGATAATAGCTGTAGGTTTTTAATAGATGCACTTTATTGCATTGAAGAATATCATTCTCTTCCTAACCGCCTCAGGAATTTATCAAGAATGGGTGATAAACTTTGTCAAATTAATCTTCTCCTATTAAGATAATCATGCTATTTCTTTTCTTTTATTAATATAGTAAAATACATTAAGTTATTTTTGAATGTTAATCCAAATTTATGTTCCTGGGAAAAACAGCATTTAGCCATGATATATAAACCTGTTTACATATTGCTTAATTTGATCTGCCTATACGTTGTTAAGCATTTATGCTTGTATTTATGAAGGTAATTGATCTATAAATAATGCATAATACTTTTATCCGGTGTTTATACCACATTAATGCTGACCTCATAAAAATAGTGTGTATTCTTTCTCTTGTTTCCTGGAACATTTTCTATATTATTTATTTTAGTAATTTACTAACCAAATTATTTGGGTCTGTAGCTTTTTGTGGGAGTGTTTCTGAAAATGAATTGTTTTCTTTAGCCAGTATACAGGGTTTTTAAATGTCCTATTTTATCTTAAATTCATATTCCCTAAGTTGTGAAATTTGTTTGTCATAAAGTGGTCCATATATTCCTCTCTCTTTCTTTCTCTCAGAATTGCTAGCAATCTATCAATTTTATCCATCTGTTCAATGAACCCACTTTTGTCTTTGTTAATTTTCTTTATCATTTGTTATTATCTAATTCATAGATTTCTGCTCAGTTTTAATTATTACACTAATTATCACATTATTATTACTTAGTTGGCCTAACTAAAACAATGAGTAGGAGTGGTACCATTTTTTTCTGTTCGTGTTTCACAGGAATGGGATGGTTATTGCCAAAATGTCTGTCATTACACTACCATTTTTCCTAATCATTTTGCTAGAGTATAAAGCCTTTTCAAACCTTTTGTTTTTCTTTTTTTGTTTTTTCATTTTGGTCTGCCTTTTGTTGTTTTGGGGATTCGGACTTCTGTAGAGCTTTATTTGCTATATATGAAAGATGATAAGGACACCCAGGGAACTCATTGCCATGTCTCTCTTGAAGTCCTAAGGTTCCTAGGCTGTCCACCTTCCTTTTTCCAACATTCAGTCTTCCTTTGCTTGCTGTGTTATGTTTAGGCATTTGTGGTTATATGAGGGAGGATCTGGGAGGAATGGAGATACTTCATCTGGTGAAACCACAAGTCCCCTAGCTTCTTTATATTTCCACATTTATTCTAATATTCTATTATGAAACTTTTCAAACACAAAACAAAGATAATTTAGAATGAATATTCAATAACCTTTTACTAATCTTTACTTGTTTCATCACATTTTCATAGATCTTGCTATACATTTACCATTTCATGTTTTTTTATATCTTTCTAAGTAAATTTAAGACAATGCAAATATTTTAGCATGCATATTGTTAAGTAGAATTCAATATTATTGCACAGAATTTTAGGTGAAATTTACATATATGTTATGCACAAATCTTAAGGATACATATTCAGAGTTTTGACAGTTGCATACATCTTCAGTGACTTAAATAAAATAGTATTATTATCACCTGCAAAAGCTTCCTATGTCCTTTTCCAGTCAATCACCACACTCACTCCCCGAGAAGCAATTACTGTTCTGAGTTTTTCCACCATAGATGAATTTTGCTTAATTTTGAACTACATGGGAGTCAAATTATACATTCAATTTGTTTTTATAAGACTTCTGTCAGTCAACACAAAATTTTGACTTTCATTTGTCTGGTTTCACATATCAGTAGTTTCTTTTTTTCTATTTTTATTTATTTGTATAAATATACCATCAGTTTTATTTATCAATTCTGTATGATGGATAATCAACTGATCTCCAGTTTGGGGATATTGTGAGTTATGCTGAGGTTTTTGTTTTCTTTTTTAATTTTTTATTGTATTATTTTACATATTAAATAAAATATGTTTTATTTAACTTTATAAAAGCCTGGGAGTGAAATCGCTGGCTCACAGTTTTTTGTATTTAGTTTTATGTATATTTAAAAACGCTGCCAGGACTTTTTCCAAAATGATTGTAACATTTTACACGCTCAGCAACAAAAGTTGAGCGCTTCAGTATTCCCTATACTTGCCAGTATTTTATCTTTTCATCTGTTCTATCTTTTTAACTTCAGCCATTATGGTGAGTGTGGTGATATCTAACTGTGGTTTCAATTTATGATGTCTGAAAATTAATAAGGTTAAGACTGTTTCATGTTTGTTGGACAATAGTGAACTCTTTGTAAACACTACTTAAACATTTTTCTCATGTGTTTATTAAAAATCTTTATATTTTTATTACTGAATTGTAGATCTTTTTATACGGTTTGTGAATATTTACTTTCAACTTATGACATGCTTATTTATTTTCTTGATGGTATATTTTGATTAACAGAAGTTTTTAATTATGAAATCTACTTTATTATATTTTTTGTATATTTATGCATATTGGGTTTTTTGACTTATCTGAGAAAATCTTTTTTTTTGCCCTAAAGTCACAAAGATATTATTCCATGTTTTTATTTAAAAATATCAGATTTTTTGCTCACAAAGCAATAAATAATTTCAGGAGTATATTACCATGAGTACTAAAATGGACAAAAAATAAAAGAAGCATCCATACATTCAATGTATGCATCAACCAATGAACCAATAATTATGAAAATCTACTATGTACCAAGCAGTATGTTTTAGTTATAAAAAAAATACTTTTAGATAAAAATTGAATTAGAAATGCACTTTATGGCAGCAAAATCTAAAAAGTGGCGATATTTTTTTCAAAGAAGGATAAATATTATTTATCCTTCTTTATTTATCCAAAGAAGGATAAATATCCTCCTTATCTCTAAGGAGATAAGGTTAGAAATAGTAGTTTGCTGTTTAACTAATAATGCCTCTAGGTTTTTCTTTTATCAAGGTCATTGTAGATGATATCCCCTGAACCCTGCTAAGTTATTAATGGAGACTACAAACTATTATTTTATACAAATACAACTTATGATAGTTTTAACATAAAAAATATTATGAAATGAGAATGATTTATTCAAATCCATTGTTAAAATATACATTTCCATGTATTCCTAGAAAATACTGAAATATTAGATTAAAAGATTATGGATATTAGAAACAATGGAAATCAAACCATTCATTTGTGAATGAACGGTTTATATATAAAGCATGTATTAATAAATTATATAAGCTATGTAATACATGATTTTTTCCACCTAACTGGTTATTGCTGAGTTGTATGGAAATGTTCCCTGAAATTTCTGTCATTCTTGAGGATGTGGTAAACCAGAAGAAAAATTTGCCACACGCAATAGCTTTCCTCAAACATGTGCTGCCAAGAAAGTTTGTTTGGAGCTTGTGATGATGGATGACTTTTTGACAGGTAATTGCAATTCAGATCAGATGCAGACAGATTTAGTACCTAAAAGCTTCTAGTTTATTAAAATCACCATTGATTTATTTAGCACTCCTTCTTCCCTCCAAACTGTCTTGCATTTTAACACTCTTTGGGAATTAATAATTTAGCTGTGATACCTACACTTTATAGAGCTGATTGAAATATAGTAGACTTTTCTTGATTCTGCAAACAAAATCTTAAATAGGGAAGTACTTGAAAATTAAGCAATATTCTTGTATTGTTATGAAACAAAAAAACATGGCATTTTTACAACTGTGCTCATCAATAATCTGTCATTAAACATTTCGAATTTGTTTTGCAATGTTTCATCTAAAAATTGATTAAGTTTTTGTGAACATATAATACAAACATTAGCCACCACCTTCTTTTTCTTAGGTGGTTTTCTGGAAAAATGATTCTAAGGTGGAGATTTACATGCAGGAGCTGTATTTGGGGGTGGTACCCTATGGATTAACTCCTGAGGAAAGAGAAGGAAGTGAGATTGGGTGGAGGGAGGAGTTGAATGGCGATTCATTTGCAGCAAATCTCAGTAGCGCCTACTGGGAGCTCTGGAACTGTAATGACATTTAGTAAAGGGGTCAGATTTTTATATTGTTCTCCTTTCCCCCATATAGACCAGTCAATGGATATGGGCTCCCCACATATGGAGGAAGACATGACCTTGTGTGCCTCAGCTATACAGAGAGCTACTCAACTTGGAGACATCAGTCACTCAACTACCCTGCTAATGCAGCTGACGAAGGAAGTGCCTTAGTCCTAAAGGGAAACGTGGGTAGTGGTATAACCTGGACAGTGGTATATAGTGTTTGTGTGTCTTAAAAGTCAGCATTACTATTATATGTCATGCATATGAAGGTATGCAAATAAATACCATTTATAATAATAGTAAAACTAACAGATACGCACCTACTGTATTACCAACATATTTAAAGTCATCTCTGTGGTCATATCATCTCTTCAATCACATCATCTACCATTTTTCTCCAGAAACAATCAATTTCCTTTTTTTAACTTATTAATCATCTCCTATTGTGATACCAGTAGAAATTCTCTATGATACCAATAGTTAAAAAAATGATTGTGACAGACCTGGAGCAATCTTTGGTCATATGCCTGACTTCTAATGAGATGTCAAGGACTATCATGTGATACTTTTATGTAGATTCCTAAATCTGGACTGGCTTGAATATAGACATGATGGCTTCGGTAGCCATCTTGGACCATGATCTAAGGTACCATGAATACCTAGGGTGTATCATGAAGAAAAGAAAATTTGAACAGACCTATAACTAGTAAGGAGATTGATCACTAATCAAACACCTAAGAAAGTACATGTTAGGTTAAATAAAGCAATGATTTAAAAGAAGTCTGGAGTCTTAACACATTAGAATGCCACATCAATCCTCTATCACCTACATCAAGACTTCCTTTATAAGAGAGATACGCATTTCTATCTTGTTTCAACCTTTATTTTTGTGTGTGCATGTGTGGCCAATCATCAGTCTAATTATGTTTTCAAATCTCTCTTCATAGTTGATTTTTATTTTTTTGTTTCTTTTCCAACCCTATCATACTTCAAATTCACATTTAAAAAATAAATTATTGCTATCTATGTCAGGAACTTTTTTCTAATTTTGTTATAAATGGAATGCTTAATATTTAGTGTTTCTCTTCTTATAATTTGGATTCAGGGAGCAAATACTGTACAATTTGCCTCATTGCAACACCTACTGGAAAATTTTGACTTGACTTTCCATGCACTTTTAAACTCTCTCTTATCACATCAACATCTATTTCATTTATTCCCTTCTTTATTTTAATACCATTGACTTATCATCACATCTTAGAGACCTTTTATTTGATCCTTTTTCTTTACTTTATAGCTTTATGTTACTTTCCATGCATGCCTTGTTTTTAATACACTTCTTTTTAAATTGTGGTAAGAACACCTGTGTTCACATAACAGTACTGTTAACTATAATCAGAAATGAAAGAGGAGATGTTGCAATTAATGACACATAAATAAAAAGGATTATAAGAGACTATTATAACTATACAACAACAAATTGGATAATCTAGATGCAATGGATAAATTCCTAGAAACAACCTATAAAGAAGGTATCAAGAAGAAATAGAAAATTTGAACAGACCTATAACTAGTAAGGAGATTGATCAGTAATCAAAACATCTCTCAACAAAGGAAAAGCCCAGTACCAGGTGGCTTCACTCGTAAATTCTACCACGTTTAAAGAATTAATGGCAATCCTTCTCAAATACTTCCAAAAAGCTGAAGAGGAGGAAACACTTCCAAATTCATTCTAAGAGGTGAGCATTACTCTGGTACCAGAAACAGACAAAAGCACTACAAGAAAAGAAAAATACAGGCCAGTATCACTGATGAACATTGATATAAAAATTCTTTAAAAATA
Organism: Delphinus delphis; assembly: GCF_949987515.2. Taxonomy (NCBI): domain Eukaryota; kingdom Metazoa; phylum Chordata; class Mammalia; order Artiodactyla; family Delphinidae; genus Delphinus; species Delphinus delphis. The sequence continues at coordinate 114,559,530 of NC_082687.1, read as the reverse complement.
CACTGGCAAATCAAATTAAATAGCACATGAGAAGCGTAATACAGTTTTACAGGTGGCAGTTTCCTGAAGCTTTCTTCTGCCCCCTGATGGAAGTCTTTTTCAGACGTATGTTTATTTTTTAAACTCTATGAATGCTGCTTTATTTTCCCTTACTTTATAAGCCTTACTCATTTTTTCTCTTATTCATCCTCTTATGATGTGGACCTGTATAGACTATTAGGAATCTATGTTGTTTGAGAACTGCCCTTGGTTTAGGTTTCTGTGTAAACATATAAGAGCATCCCATTCTCAGATGAGCTCATCTGTGGGAGGGCAGGTTGTCGTCCAATGCTCCCAACATAAACAGCAGACCTGGAAGCTTTTCAACCTTGCCTTGTTTGCCCCCACTTCTTGGCATGCTGACATTCTGAGTCAGTGAAATTATGAAACATTTCCAATATTTTATACAGGAATTATTAATGTACCGCCTCTCATCTATAGTATTTATTTATCTAAAAAATAACAATACTATTGAAGCCTTTGTTTATCCCTTCCCAATCTGACTCTCTAGTCCCAATACTGCTTTAGAACTAACAATCATACTTAAATATGGCTCGTCATGCCTAGGTCATTTTCATTTTCTATTTTAATACATATGTATGTATCTATAGACTATATGATTTTGGTTTTGCATGTTTTTAAACTTTATGTACATGTTTCATACTATATCTTTCTACTCTATGATTTTTTTGGTCTATATGAACCTTTTGATATGAGTCCAAGTTAATAAATGGAGCAGAGTTTCATGACTTTAAAATACTATCTAGGGCTTCCCTGGTGGCGCAGTGTTTGAGAGTCCGCCTGCCGATGCAGAGGACACGGGTTCATGCCCCGGTCCGGGAAGATCCCACATGCCGCGGAGTGGCTGGGCCCGTGAGCCATGGCCGCTGAGGCTGCGCGTCCGGAGCCTGTGCTCCGCAATGGGAGAGGCCACAACAGTGAGAGGCCCGCGTACCACAAAAAAATAAATAAATAAAATAAAATAAAATACTATCTAGTGTGCTAAGTACATCCTTTATACTTTCAATGAATGTTTTACACAGTATTTACAGGAATGGGTTCTAGAGGTATAATGACTGAGTTTATACCCTGGCTCTACTATTTATTTGCTGAGTAATTTTAAGCATGTTACTTGTTACCACTGGGCCTCAGTTCCCTCTTCTGAAAATTGTGATACAGTCTAAAACTACTCACTACACAGGGTTTTTGTGAAGATTAACTTAACACATGTAATGTTCCATGAAGTACATGGCACAAAATAAGCACTAAGAAATAGGTATGTAAGTTCCGAAAATTTTGCTACTATAAAGATCCTACTATGTATATTCTTATAAATATATCTTTATGAAGTTTAATTGGGCATATATATGGTATTTATTAATTAAACATAAATGTTAATCATTTATCCACTCCCCTGGTAACAGATATACGATTTGCCGGTTCTAAGTGTTATAAACAATGGGACTAGAAAATATGTACAGGTCTCATGTAGACATGAGTAAGAAATTGTTAGGTAGAAAATTCTCTTAGGTTCATGCAACTATAGCTTTGTTAATATTGCACAGTTGCTGTCTACAATGGATATATGAGAATGATCATTTCTGCATGTCACTGCCCTGGCTTAATTTGGCTCACATTTTAGTTTTTGCCAATC